>NC_088793.1:9751294-10951294 GCF_011386835.1 Chrysemys picta bellii
CAAGAGAAGCAGTGATTTCTGCACTGGGGATAGGGGAAATTCAAAATGGACTGAGTTTAAAACCTTTAAAGTGCAGTTCTACTCTGAAAAGTGCCAGTGGGAAAAGGGAAGTGATTTTTAAAAAAGGGGTCTGTAAGTTTCTTGCCTCAGTAATGTCTAACTCAAATGTACTCATTTTACAAGTCAAAATGGTGGTGTTTTTCTTAATGCCAACCCTGTAAGATTCCACTGAGATCTGAAAGTCAAAATGGATTCTTTACATCTCAATACCATCACCAGTACCAAGGATTCTGCAGGCCAAATTCTTCCTTCAGTTACCCCTGTGCCACCTTATTGCTGTCAGTGGGTTTGCAGAGCCATAACCGATTGGAACATAGTAAACAATTCTGTTGACAGTGCGCAAACTGGAACAGGATACAGCTCACAAACTTAGCTGTGTTGGTTCTGCAGACTATACAAGGTTTCGAGCTTCAGACCTGAAGAAGAGCTCTGTGTAGCTTGAAACCTTGTCTCCCTCACCATCAGAAGTTGGTCCAATAAAAGATGTTACCTCGCTCACCTTGTCTCTCTCGTATCCTGGGACCGACACGGCTACAGACACACTGCATACACAAGGGAGACCCCGTCCATTGTAGACTAGATGGGGAAGAAGGAAGGTTTGACTATTGGACATTAAGAATGGAAACAATTTGGGGGGGCAACAGAAGTGAACACTTAACACCCACCCAAATTGTGGATAGTTGAGAAGAGGTCAAGAGTTGACCTTGCTAGTCCACTTTTTTTAAATGCCTAAAATATGGATGGTCTTTAATTCCGGTAATGCATCAGATAATTTAGGGATCCATTTGCTTTTTTCGAAGAAGCAGCAATCCTGGAGAGCCATGGCATAGATGTACAGAGTCCAGGAGGCCATTCCAATAGCGATGACGTCGATGGGAATGACTATTCAGAGCAGGTAAGAATCTGAGCTGAGCTACATGGTCCCAAATGGGAGACCCTGCATGTGACACTTCAGCGTCAAGGGGCCTTGTACCTCTCGTGAGTCAGACGTCCTTCTTTTTTTTTCTTTCATGTAATTTTAATGGGGAAAGTGGAAGAGCACAGCTCCCCTATTGAATGTGTGAGAAACCAGTATTCACCCACTTGGATTTATTGTCATACAACAGGACACTTGGCAAGTACGCAATGGGGAGGAGGAGGGAAGATGTTCAGAGGGAGGCAGAGAAGCAGAGAAGGTAGAAGAAGACAGGAGGATCTGCTCCAAACAAGCAAGTGACACCATTCACACAACACACAATGTTTGAAAAATGCTAGGACAGTGTTAACTCAAGCTACGCACCATGCTTAATTCAAGCTCTTCTTATCTCTGGCACTGGTACAGTGGTTAACCTTCAAGAAAGGATGTACAGATCTTTAACCATTTCTGCAGTGTGTTGGGCACAAACATGCTTCCCTGTGACAACAGGCACCCATGTTCTTATCCCACCTCCCCTTCTCCATCTTCCCCTGCAGAGTCAGTGGTGACTAAGTCCATTTTGGATAGATTCACTTGACATCATTGGCCTTGCTGAATAGTTCACTTAGATGGTTCTGCTTCCTTTGCTCCTTGTGTTCATGCTGCTACACCCAGGTGTCTGGGTTTTGTTGGGGTTTTCTTAATAGGCCATCCCTGGAAAGAAGTAGGAGATCTCATCACCTGGTTACTGGAAACCCAGTATCCTGGAGTAGCTACCCCAGTAGGCTCAGCCCAAGTCCAGTGGGACATTGATTGGGTGAGAGGTGCTGGTATGCCTGCTCTGTTTCCACCATCCTTGGAGCTGCTGCTGTTTCTTTGGGGGAGGACAAAGATCCTTTTATAGACCATCTCTGGAAGTAGTTGGTGGAGCTCTGCTCCGTATGGCTGTGCAAGGTCAGAATCTCCTAAATAATTGGTGTGATATATTTTGAAACTGCAGCCAAGCACATTTAATTGCATGCCTGTCAGATAGAGGAATTGATGGCTTAGCAGACGCGTTGTTTAGAATTCCAAACCATTTCTTTCTTTCTGTATTTTTGTATTATCCAACATATTTTTTGAAAGAGAAATAATTTGCTTAATTGCATCAAAATTCTCTGTTCAGAGTCCTTAGATGTTGCAGTTCTCAATGATCTAGCCCGGACTCCACTGTAAAGGATAATTAGGCATTAAAAGTTAAATGCATTACTGTGGAAAGCTGTGCTGATGACCATTTAACACCCATTCAGCCGTTAAAACCATAAAATCTGCGTTTCAGAGTATCATTCAGACTCCAGAAAACTTGAAAACATAAAGTTTATCCAATTACCATTAAAGTTAATAACATAAAGTTAATACAACTTCAGAGGGATTTTGGTTTTTTTTTACACTTTCTCATAGTTCACTTAATTGACTTTTAGAGTCAGGTATTCAAAAAGTCTGATGTGCATGTGGGGTTTTGAACATCTGGCCCAAAATTCATGGCAAATTAAGAGATTCTGTTAAACAGCCTCAGGAGTTGACTGAAAACTGGCATTTCTGTCCCACCAGCAATCACCACCTGCCATCTTGATTTAGAAATGATATTGTTGCAAATTCATCATCATGGGCCTGATGTAATAATGACAAAAATACTTAGCATTTTTGCTCTATAAAATGCTGTAAAAATATTAACTAATTCTCCCAAGACCTCTGTAAGGTAAGTAAGTATTTTTACCCCCAGTTCAGAAAGGGAGAAGCTGACGCTTGCTTTGCCCAAGATCCCAGAAAGAGTTGGTTTTTAGATTTAGGATTAGAACTTGGTTGGGTTTAGTGTGTGGGTACGGGGTGGTGTTAGTGGTCATTGATGTACAGGAGCTCAGAATAGATGATTTGATGTTCCCTTCTGGCCTTAAACTCTATGACTATGACTCATTCCTAGGACCCTACCAAATTCGTGGCCATGAAAAACACGTCACAGACCATGAAATCTGTTTTTTTTGTGGGCTTTTACCTTATACTATACAGATTTCACAGGGGAGACCAGCGTTTCTCAAATTGGGGGTCCTGACCCAAAGGGAAGTTGCAGGGGGGTTGCAAGATTATTTTAGGGGGTGTCATGGTACTGCTACCCTTACTTCTGCTCTTCCTTCAGAGCTGGGTATCCAGAGAGTGGCAGCTGTTGGCCGAGCGCCCAGCTCTGAAAGTGGCACCCTGCCAGCAGCAGCACAAAAGTAAGGGTGGCAATACCATACCGTGCCATCCTTACTTCTGCACTGCTGCTGGCGGCCGCTCTGCCTTCAGAGCTGGGCTCTTGGCCCGCAGCCACCGCTCTCCAGCTGCCCAGCTCTGAAGGCAGCGCCGTCAGCAGCAGCAGCGCAGAAGTAAGGGAAGCAGTACTGCAACCCCTCCTACAATCACCTTGCGATTTCCTCCCCCCCCCCCCCCCCCCCGAACTCCTTTTTGAGTCAGGACCCTTACAATTACACCACCATGTAATTTATGATTTAAATAGCTGAAATCATGAAATTTATGATTTTTAAAATCATATGACCATGAAATTGACCAAAATGGACCGTGAATTTGATAGGACCCTACTTATCCCTATGTAAGCGATGGCTGCTCGGTATGGCACTCTGTCGCCCTCTAGTGGTGGCTAGGCCAGCTAGCGATTGATGAGCTTGCTACAACCTTGGCTCTCTGAAAAGTGTTTTTTAGCTCAGGCAGTAGAGGCTTATGCATGAAGATCAACGTGTCCCAGGTTTGATCCCCACTGAAACAAGCCACCAAAGGGTGTCAGAGTTACACCTATATTCAGACCATGCCCCCACCCTGATGTAGGCTCAGAAAACTGCACGCTTCAGTGTGTATGAGGAATGAAGTCCTGCTCATTCGTTGATCTTAAAACATTTCAGTGCTGAGAAAAATCTTCACTGCAGAACTATAGCAGCGAAGTTTCCCCATCTTCTTCGTACTTCACAGCAGCCACACAGCCTGAACAATTAAACTGTTGTCCTGTTCAAATCCAGAGGCTTCTTTTTAGTGTTTAGAAAAAAGACCCATAGGAAAATATGGTGACAGCCTCCAGATCCGTTGGAGGTTGCAGTGTAGGCAGTAGTATAACCCACAGTTTTTCACTATTTAATTAAATGAGATGTGGCATGTAGAGGATGGCTGGCTAGACAGTGTGATCTGCTGTGGCAGTTCCTGCATGAGGTCATTTCACCACCTTTTTTCTCTGTCTGGGACATTTTCAGCAGTTGGTTTAGTGCTGAACGGTTTATGGGTGTATCCCTATATAAAATAGAACATGTGTATCTATGTGTCACTTCTATTTCACACAAAATCACTCTTACCTGATCATTTAATATATTCTGCACTACGCTCGCGATTAGCCAGGTTTTAGCTATTGAAAATAAACGTGAATCTCCACGCCCGGCCCTGCCCATTTCCATGAACCTGTGTTTGCCCAGTGAATGACATTTTCTTAAAGGGAATCCGTGTTTCTTTTCAATCCCACCCAGTTAGCAAAAGTGTAATTTGCGGCCCTTAGTTCACTTTAAAAACTCTTTCACTCAGACTGAATGCTCACTAATTAACAACGCTTCATCTTTTTCCTTTCTGCATACACAGGATGACAGCACTAGCCATAGTGACCACCAAGATCCCATTTCATTAGCCGTGGAAATGGCAGCAGTAAACCACACCATCTTGGCATTGGCCCGGCAAGGAACCAACGAAATCAAGACAGAGGCCCTAGACGACGACTGATACAAAGAAGGGGGAGGGTCAAAACAAGAAGTAACTTAGTTTTAGACGTAGCACCTTAGCAGACTTTCCTCGGTCCTTAATATGTGTTCTTCTTACAGTATAACTTTGCAGTTTCTTGTACGTCAGTTAGCTGTTAGGGTCTTGTTCTGTGAAGATGGCATGGTGCCCTCAGCCTTTGCATATACTCTCTCAGTATTAATTCCCAGTAAATAATCAGTCAACCAACCAACCTCCCTCTCCCAGCCCCAGTGGCTCGAAAATCTTGCTGCTTTGTCTTAGCATTCCAAGAAAGTGCTTCCAGGTATTTTAGAGAGTCCCTCAGTTCCAAGTCTTAGGCTACATTTAAAATCTTGGATACCCTTAGACATCATGTAAAACTAGTCTGTACGCTTTTCCTCCTCCAAGACTGAAAGGATGGAAGCTGGGGTAGAAGCACAGGGTCGATGGACACCATATTGGGAGTATCAACAGAGAGTAAAAAGAACACTAGAAACCCCACTTCAGCCTGGGAATAAGTGATTTCCAGCTGCAATAAGCCGTGCCTCACTGGTCACACAGTGACTTGATCTATTTCTTTTGGGTACTGCGCTGAGAATGTCCATGGGAAACATATTCACACATTTCGGTTGATGTCACATTCAACACAGACATCCTCTGCTCTCACAAGCTGCATGGCTTAGTGGATAAAATACTGCCTTCTGCCTCTGGGACCATGATAGAAGCCCAGCCTGGGATCACATGAAAAATGAGCTGAATGTCTAATGGACGGCAGTCCACTTCTCAAAACCACTATTCATTATTTGGCAGGCCTAGCAGTGCCTGCTCCGAAGAGGTCGAGACTCGATCGATCTATCATAGAAGTTGCGTTACCTTTTGTTCTTCCTCTCACCTTTTCCCCCTCCAGCCCCTCTCAAAAGCAATGTTTTCAAAAAAGGGATTAAGATAATAAATGGGTGAGTTTGTACAAGTCTGTGTAACTGCTGCCTGCAATCCTAACAGGCCTGAAAGGTTATTGGAGGACTTTGGTATCTAGTTTCTGCTAGTTATCAACATGGCATAAATATTCACCCAAATATGAACACTTCTTAAAAGGCAGGAAGATCTCCTCCTTGAGATATAGGGTGTAATGCTTTTGTGTTCTCTTTACTCTGTCCTTGTTATGGTGTGAGAAAGCTATACTGCTACAGACAATTTAATTAATAATGGGAAGCCATATTGATAATGGATGTGGTAATATTTGTAAAGCAAACCTACTTTAAGTAGCAGAAACTAACGGAATTGTTTTTCCTTGATCATATGTAGCACTTTTGTTACTTTTTTCTTAAAGATATTTATATTTGATAAATCTTTTTTTTAATCATTTGAGAATTCAAAATACCAAACGACAAACTTGCATTACAGAGTCACCCTGTGATCACCTTGTCATCTAGTATCTAAATGATGAACTGTGTATGCATCTAAGAAAATTACATCTGCTGGCATTGTGTGGAAGTGATCTCTGGCATCCTGATAAAAGTGATATGTCGCTGCCGGTAAGAGGAAACTGTTCACTGGAAGCAGCATAGGATGGGTTAGAGACGGGCTAGGCTGCATTATATCTTTGAAAAAATTAATGCATTTACATAGCATTTCCACTACATTCCATGTTATCCTCCCGGCTGTACAGAAATCGTTTCAGGGGGAAGATGGCTTAGTTTTGAAGCATGGCTTTCCTTTGTCTTTTGTTCATTTTTAAAGGTGAAGGGACGTTACTATGACTTGTTTCGTTTTTATTCCTTCCCCTCTCCTCCTCCCCCAGCCTTGCAAGATGTTTGCAACTGGAAACCATCAGATATAATTGCAAGCACTTAGAAAAAGAAAAAGAAAAAAAAAAAGACGAAATTGTGGCACGTCAGCAGGTTTTTAGCCAGCCTTAAACCCCCTTAAGGTAAAGACTAACTAGATCATCTTTGTCTGCTAATCCGGTGAAAGCTGTTTAGGTAGATGTGGGAGATTCTGTGCTTACAGAAGGCACAGAGTTGGCACCTTTTTGTCCCTGTGACTTTGAAGATATATAGGCAGGGCTTGGCCCTGTCGTTCATTTATGGATTTCATTGGGAAATGTATGTGCTTTCTTTAGCAGTAGATCACTGAAGCAGAATGGAGCTGTCTTTTTCTTTTTTATTGTATTTCTTGAGTAGGCAAATTCATGAATAGCGTCAGGATAGACTCAGGAAAGAACGAAATTGGTTCAGTCACATTGCAGTGTTCTTTCTTGGTGTGTATGTGTGTGTGTGTGTGTGTGTGACTCTTTCGGTACTAGCGAGCAAAGGGCCGGGGGGGAGGGAATGTTTTTGCACCGCAGGATGATCCAGCAAACTGTAGCTTCAGTGGAATTTTACCTACTTATTCATACTACAGTCACACACACAGCTGACAAGAAACCACCGCGATTTATTGCAAGGAGATTTTAATAATCGATGGCCTCTTTATGCTGGTTTGCCACCAGGGTTTGTTCTAGCTGTTCCATTTTAAAGAATCGAATCAGACTGATAGACAGCTGCACCTACAAAATACATATTGCGTATATTTTTATCTTAAAAAAGTCATTCTTTGAAACAAACATCTATTTAGAGAATTAAGGAAGAATAACACCCATACAGTAAAGGCCAGATCCTGATCTCTGCTGCACTGGAGTAAATTTGAAATAACTCCACTAAAAAGAATGGATTGAATCTGGCCTTCACTCTGTCTAGCACAGTCCTACAGCTCCTGTGTCCCATAACGCATCAAAAAGAATAAGCAGATGAACAACTTGTGTATAATTAGTGATCAGTGGGTCTTCTGTCCTAAATTGCAGCTTGCTGGTAAGCAGCAGTCTTCGCCCCACCAGAGGAAGATCATAGACTGATTCAGTAGGTAAGAAATGCCTTAGGCGAGCCAGGTGCTACATAGTTCTGTTTATCTCCCTTCATCTGCATTCTATTTGGTCCCGTACGGCCCCCAGAAGATATGATCAAGGAATATGACCTTAGCCATCCTCAATATCCTGATGACACTGAGCTCTCTAGCTCCCTCCTTAGCCCACTGTGGACTGTTTCTTGATTGACAGACACTTGTTTTGATGAGGGGTAGCCGGTCTAGGCCCTCATTAGTTAACTCTCAGCTACTGCATTGAGGGAAACCTTTTCAAGACATTTTGGAATGGCTTCTGCAGCCTTGTCGTTCAGGGCGAGGACAATGCTGGTGAGACAGTTCAGAACTTGTTACGGACATTCATATCTTCTTCACCTCCAGGCTAAATTATTGTGCAGCACTCCCACTTGGATTCTGCTCGAAATTGATCTAAAAGCTGAATTGGTTATAGGATGGTTACCGACTCCTTCCATGGATGGAGTTTGAAGAATCGATGATTCCTTCCTTCCAGGTTGCTGTTACATCGACAAATTCAATCCAGATTGTTATCTCATGGCTCATAATACTTTAGCCAGCGTTTTTTGCCATCATCCAGAGCAGGAGAGGTTGGCTGGGTTGTCCTTGGTATGTATCCCTAGATATTATTGGAGCTTGTGGGAGTGCAATGCAGTACAGGACTCCATCCATGGAGTTCCCTTCTCTGAGGACGTTCCCCAGAGTTTTCCTGTGGCTGGCTCCTGACTGTGCATCAGGCCTTTCTCCTCCGATTTGTTCATCTTTGGCTATTTCATTGCTCTCCTTTTTCTTTGCTCATGTAGTTCGGGCCGTGTCTTTTCCTGGACTATTATGTGTAATATATTCATTTAAATTTGGTACCGATGTCCAAATATTTTGCAACGGATGCCTTAGATAATAAGTTAACACAGCAGCAGATGGACAGCATTTTTCTTTGATGCCCTGGTGATGCAGAGACATCTTCGAAGTACTTGGAGTACAACAGTTTCACTGCTCCAATAAATGTGTTCTTACCAAGAAGGGAGTTTCTAACGTTGACCCATGTTTTCCAGCGACTCCGTGTTGACCTAGCATGATTGTGAGTGGCGTTTGTTTGTGTTTTATTTTTACCTAATTAAAATATTCTCCTATAAGAGATGGGCCTTGTCTGCAAAGTCTGGATCCAGCTTTCCAAAACCGTGGGGTATTTAGATTGATAGTTTTGGTTCAGACCTATCTGTAATATAATTTGCAGTGATGACCTATTATGCTTATATGAGTCTTCATTGAATTTCTCAATAATTCATTCCATTGACTATAGTGGAGTTTAATGGATCACTGTTTTCATAACACCCAGGCTATCTATGTAGGTGGACGGACAGTTTTTGGGAAGGGTTTTAGCATACATTGACTGGACTTTCTACCATCTCGCTATTGTGGCTGTGAATCTTTTAGGTTTGGCATAGCTAATGAGATTATCTATAAGTGTCACTTTCGTATGCAGGCTGGCAAGATTTTTGCTATTTTACTCCTCATGTAAAGCTAGTAAAATCATGGGATATGTCTACACTGTAAGCCCAGGGTTCAAATTCAGGCTCAAGCTTTGCCCTCCTTCCGTCTACACACAAATCACTCTAATCCAGAGTTCGGACCCAGGACCCTATGGTGGTGGAGGGTCCTAGCCTGAGTCAAGCTGGGACTGAGGGGGTCAAGCCCGATTGCTTTGCAGTGTAGCTGCAGTCCCACTGGATTCGTGCTCTGGGAGTCTGACAAAAGTATCCCACAATCCCAACTTTTTGTCCTCTGGACAGTCAAGTTTGGTGAACAATCATGTTTTCCCACACTGCACCCAAACAAAGGACTAGAGCAGACACATTATGGGAGGGCAGTAGGAAGTCTGAGATATGGGTGGTTGGGCTCGGGCCCACATAATACAATGTAGACACTCAGGGTTCAACGATTCCTAATCTGGGGTTACAAATGAGCATAGCTGCTCAAACCCAAGCCCTGAGTTTGCTTTGCAGTGTAGGCCTACTCCCAGTAGTGCGGCAGTTTTATAGAAGTAGAATGGCACACGATCAGCTCCTATCCGAACTGGTCAAAATCTTTTTGTCTTGCTGTCTTAAAGGGACATCAAGATTTCACTAAGATTTTCAGCTTCTCTATTAGAGTACTTTTCTATCCTCACGCTGGCTTACCTCGTGCAATCGAATTAGTCTTGTCACACAGAGCTATCTGGTAATTGCAGCAGGATTCCACTGGCTGGCTGGGGTACAGTCACAGAATCATAGACATCTAGGGCTCAAAGGGATCTTTAGGGTCCCTTGCCCCATACGGAGGCAGTACCCAAGTATACCTCAACCACTCCGAAAGGTGTTTGTCTCACCTGTTCTTAAAAACCTCCAGTAACTGTGATTCCACAGCCTCCCTTGGTAACCTGTTCCAGTATCTAACTATCCTTACAGCGGGAAAGATTTTCCTAATATCTAACCTAACTCTCCCTTGCTACAGATTAAGCCCATTACTTCTTGTCCTACCTTCAGTGGACATGGCAAAACTTGAAGACTGTTTTCCGGTCCCCACTCAGACGACTTTTCTCATGACTAGATGGGCATATTTTAACAACACTGCCCCTAACTATTTAATCCAGGATTTTGATTCCCATTGTAGCTTGAATTGAGATCCAAGTGTAGATTCCCATCTTCCTCCCTTAAGTTCATAAGTATTTGTGTCCAAGATCTCGTTTGAGTCTCTTAAGTTATATGAGGTGTGGACCCCAGGAACTGGTCACTATGACGGTGTTTGCCCTTGTGGGTTTTGAATGGAGGAAAATGCTCCATCTAATTTCCTCAAGTCAGTTCATTTCTGATGGTTGTGATGTTTGCTAGAATGTACATTTCTTTCCCCTAACCAGGACATTGTGAATTTAGTATTGCTTACTATTCATCAGCTAAGTAATTTATCTCTTCCTTCTGGTCACAGTTTGTGAGATTGTGACCAAGAAACTTTGGGTTTCTCATCAGAAGAAACTCCCTTGCTCATATTTAGTAAAGGGCTTCATTTCCCAGTAGCTGTTGCCCTCTTCAGTGCAATTTTTTTCATTAACAATATTATTTGCTTACAATCTTCACACATTTTTAGGTAATAATTTTTTGATTTGGTTTAGCAATTTTCGCTCTTGACGTGGGTCTGTGTTGGCAGGTTGTATCTTGAAAAATGAGTTATATGTCACAACCAAAATGTATTCATTGTTGTGGGTATAGGACTTTTTCTGTTTTTTAATGCCCTCCAGCTGAATTCATTGGGGCTGCATAGACACCAGCTAACTTTTGCAGTTTTACTGAGCCAAGACATACTCATCATTCCCTTGAACGGAAGGTGAGTGCACTGATCAGGAGTACCAAGGAGCTGGATTGCAGATGTATTTCCAAATAAAGCATTCCTTTCTGTGCTTTTTTTTTAATAGCTAGGATATTTACTCAGGATTTTGAATCAGTTGTTGGCCAACACCGTTTTGGCAAACTGAAAAGCATGACCAGAAACCCCTGTCTCTTAGTTTCATTTAGCATTGTCTAATTTACAGTAGCTAAATTGTCCAATTAAAGATATTCCATGCTAATGAAAAAAGAGGTGGCAGCTACAAATTAGAATTTCAGATAAACCAAATTTATTTTTCTCTCTTGAGAGAAATGCATTAGAGGATTGGGTTTGGTCATCTAAGGACTTTAAGCAGATGTGACAGTGTTTTAAACGTAGTTTTCTACACCGCAAAAAAAGTATTATCAATGGGGTTATAGTCCTTAAGCATCTTCTCTGTCATTCTCTTGTGTGGAAATACAGGTCGTACTGTAATTTGTGTTAATGAGGAAAAATAACCAAATATATTTGATTTCTTCAGGATTTCTCTTACCCAATCTAACTAGAATGTTCTTAGAGTGCTCATTGCTATAGTATCTAAGGGCTAAATCATGCTGACAAATTGAGAAGTGGGTTTAGAGAGAAATATGGCTATTCACTTTTGTGCCCCTTTTCAAGATTGGCGCTTGAGTTTGTTTTCATCAGTCTGAACAATAACAATCCATGGATAATACACAGCTTTTCTCTTTGCAGTTCTTTCCAGTAATCATTGAAGCACTCAGGCCAGGGGTTTAGATGCTACAGAGTAGGTGTGAGTGCGTTAATGCCATTGAGCCCTAGTGAGCTGTATAATGGATCTTTGATGTTTGTGTACATATAGTACATCTCTTACTCAGATGATCTGGCCAAATGCTCTCTCTTCCATTTTCATTCTCTATCTTTTTAATGTAAGCTGGTGTGCTCTGTTGTAATTCATACTGATGTGTTGTGATCAGATGAAGGTTCTGTTCAGTCTTTTCAAACTGTAGCCATGGTAATTGGGTGGGTAGAATGAATACATAAAAGTGTAATGGCAGTTTTGAATGACTGGGTGTCCACCTGACATGTAATTAGCTGCTTCAGGAAGATGTAGATTGGCATGGTTGTAATTAAAAGGATTTCTGTCCTTGTGTGTGATTGAAAACAGCAGATCTTCCATTCCCTAATTTCCTTTAGTACCAATGCGCTCAACAATGTTTGGAACAGCTACTTAGTAAACTAAAATAATGACCTGTTCCTTATAATGCTGGACAAAAACTGGGATTAGTTTTCTATGCAAAGCTTTTCTCTCTCTTTTATCCTGGCCATATTTGTATAGCTTCTCATTGGGTTGGGGAAAAAAAAAATTGCATGCAATGGCTTAATTATTTTCCGTTTTCTGAACGAAGGATCGCTAGAAACCCAGAGAACCCAGTTTATTTCACACCTTAATACTGGCATTGCTTTCATCCTGAATCTGTCATTGCAATATACTGCTTGTATTGTTGTCCAAGCCCTGGACTGGACAGTCTAACTAGCTCTTAGTTGCTCCTAGGTAATCTCGTTGTATTCTCTCATTCTGGGAATGTTGTCAGCAGTTGTCATCAAGTTTTGAGCTGCATGTCACTTAGACTGCCTGTTGTGAGTAACATGGAGAAGTGATCTGAGTTAGCTCACGTTATACCTCAGATATCAAAATAGATTCTAATGTCAAACAGTAACTCAGTTGTCCTCCACTTGCTGTTCTACCATGTAACAGAGCTGAATATATAGTGGTGACCCCAGCTGATGTCAAAGTCACTGCATAAGTTCTCACTGGATCCTGTCAACCACTGATCACAAGGCGCGACAGACACTCCCCCATTGTGCTTTTTGGAGTTGATGCAAGAGAAACATTATCTAGTGATGCATCTTGAGTACCTCTGGGCTGTATGCTGCATTTCCACCCCGCTAACATTTCTCACCATTGTTGTCACCAGTGCCACCCTGGTATTTTCATCACGTTGGGCCAGATTTACAAAGGCACTTCAAGATACAGACAGGCGTCTGGCGGGATTTGCCTCAGAAGCTTAGGCACTCTTGTAAATCCCAGTAGATACCTTTCTGTTTCCTTAGGTGCCTAAATACCTTTGTAAATCTGGCTGATTGTCCAGTGCTGTTCAGAGCAGGCCTACCTGACAAGATGGCTAAAAATCTCTGGATGCTAGTTCTCTCAACAGCACCATCTCCAGTGGTGCTGTTCTGGCACTAGGAATGTCAGGACATTTTTGGTAGAGAATCATAATGTATACAAGACTTTAGGCATTAATTTTGCTGCTATTGTTTGCTAGACTACCTAGATTCTTTCCTGACTTGCCTGACTCAAGTCTTCCATGTTATGTCAAGAGACAAAATGTAGCATAACTAACATACATTTATAATTAGTGCCTCTTTTAGAGGATAACTTTGGCTTTCTGATCTCTGTTTTGACATCATTCGAGATTTAAAAAAAAATACATTTACTTATAAAGTTATCCATTGAATCATTCAAGCAGAGCAAAAGCGAAAATAAGTCGTCTTCTGCATCCAGTATATCCCGATAGGCACATGTTACATTCCACAAGACGTATCTGACATTGGAGATGCTTATTATTTAAGTCTGCTGATAAGTTGCTGCTATCAGTTTGACAGGACTATAGCAACGGTGCTGTAAACACCACTCCAGTGCTAACCAGAGCCAGGGATCCGGAATATCAGCTCGTTAAGGAATTTTTTCCTAAACTAGGGGGTGAGGCATTGCCTTTGTATGTTGTGACCACATCTTTGAAATTAACATTGAATCAGATCTTCTTTAGCACATTTTGAATTACCTTCTTTTTAAGAGATGCATGTTTTCTCCAAGTGCAAAGAAGTGACAGGATTGGTTTACATTACAGATAGCAATGGCTGTAATGGCCCAAATTGCAATGGAGCTGCTCTGGGTTTACTCTGGCAAAATCAAAATTTGGCCTGATGCTGCGAAAGTCCAGCGACTTTGTAAGAGAGTATTAAACCACTAAAAGAGAAGGGGAAATGATTGAATCCCATATGCACTAAATTTTCATCTTCAGAAGCGCATGACATGTACAACCCAGTGTGGTTACTGGATTTTTGTTGTTTCAGTATATTGTGAAATCAATTCTAGTTTTCTGTTTGCCAGCAAACCCAGTTTTTTTAACATTGTGAGTCAATAACTATTTTTCTTCCATTTTAGTTTTGACGCTTAGATAAAGTAGTAAATCTGGGGAAGAATAAGCCTAAATGTAATTTCCTTTTTATTAGTTTCTAAACAGTCTCTCTCCGGTTCCCCAGACCATCTGTGTTTTTGTTTGTCTCTTGATCCCTGTGGGTGTTGATGCCTCTTAACAAAACAGGACTTGATACTGATCAGTATAGGGTGCCATTGCAAACTTCTGCATGACCTGCTACATAATAATTCTATATCCTAGATATCATGTTCATGACTAAAATAATATCATCTAGACTTGGAAGTCACCTCTTTGATCATCTGGTCCGTCTGCTTGCAAGAGCAGGATTGGGCCTCGAGGGCCAGTAAAGATCCAGCGTGACACTATCAAATATTTGAAGTTACGGGTATGTTACACCTACTGCAGTCCTTCCAGCAAATTAATTAGGCATTTCTAGCACACAGTTAAAGTACTCAGGTTTGTCTGGTATGATTAGTTCTTTATGTAATTCATGGTAGTCATTGCTGGTGATACTCAGTGCACAGGTATTCTTTTTTAACTATATGTTATATTATTTAACTATGTGGTTGGCAAACATGCTGGAGAGGAGTGTTGTTGATCATCATATTACTGTTTTGCCCCACCAGTTCTCTTGAATCTCCCTCGCTTCTCCATAACTTTCGTAACTCCCCCCCCCCTTTTTTTTTCCCAGTGATGGTGGTGTAAGTTCATTACAGATTCCCAGGGGATGCCTATCTTGCATATCTGCTGATTTCTGTCTATGTTCTGTTTTTCCATGTAATGTCATCTTTTCCTAGAATCTCTATTTACGAGGTATTCATTGCTTCCTAACTTGTCCTGTATCTTTGTGATTTAAAATGCAATTTGAAGAAAACAGCTTAGGAGCTCAGTCCTGTTAAATGATATGGTATCTCACCACCTTCATTTATTAATGAGAGAGCTGCCTCGCTGGTCTTTTACCATCTCCTGATAGTTGTGAAAGTCTTGCTTACCTCACTTAACCTCTTGTATTAGTATTGACTTATTGCTTGCTACACCCTTCCCCCCACCCCCATAGTCTTACTCTCTTCTTATTTGGTTCCTCCCTTCCTTCTCCGTTTCTGGTGCAGGTACTTTATTACGCTCAGATCTTTGAGCAGTATATCTATTAGTCCGTTTTTAATCTGTTTAATAGTGCGTCTGTCCAAGTCACCGTATTGATAGACTTTCCCTTATCAAATGGTGCTGTATCAAATGCCTAGTTGAAGTCCAGATATGTTGTCCATGCTGAAGTATAAATATGAAACCCTTTGTAGAGTCAACCCTCTGACCATAAAAAGAAAACCAAAACATGTTAATTCAGGTCATTTACAGTAGGTTCTTCACTAGTGACCTCCAGAATGAACTAACTCAGTGCTAAGTTTTGGACCAGGGCTAAAGGTATTATTTTCATTTGGTTTTGTTTTCCTTTTCATACTTGAAGCTTGAAACTCTTACACGAATTACAAATGTTTTTCTTGGTTTGCACACTGGTTTGCTATTGCCCATCCTTGTGATGCATGAGCTGTGAACAGGATAAAATAGATCTGCAAAGCTTTGTCCACGAAGACTTGATAGTGAGTCTGATCCTTGCCTCTCCCAGATTCTAGGGCTGTTGTCCGTCTTTGCAGTCAGGGTGGCTTTGGGGTTTTTGGAGGTGGGGGGTATGCAGGTTGATCTAAGATACAAAAATTAGGTTCAAATGTTTGGCTTCCCAATCTCGACTGTTATCCCTTGAAGCGTCTCTTTATTTCTCGGTTGATGTTCAAATTCCCGTACTGTCTTGTGATTTACTCTTAACTGGAGATTCTACCTCTTTCTAGTTGATCTGAGATCAGAGCTCAGCTTCGTTTTCTGAGAGTAGCAGTTTCCTGTTTCATTGTTCTTTGGGCTTCAAACTGGACGAACAGGAATGCACGCATACTCCTTTGAAATCCAGCTGTCATGTTAGCAGTGTCATTGTGAAGCCTATCAACAACAGAGCCTCCTAGGTTGCTACTGAGTGACTGGGGAGCACTCCCAATGGAAGTTCTGAGCCCACGGCTTGCATTGTAGGCTGGGAGGCTGTGAAACCTCATTGGGAGTCAAATGTCAGGTTCCACGGGGCAGCATGGCGGAATATCACAACCCCACTGAACCAATACAGGAAAGGCTTTTACCTTAAAGCTAATACAGGACTAACAAATTGAAAGTAGGTTTAGTTTGAACAGTAGTTCTATCTAAGCGAGACACGTTCCAGTCAGTTGCATGCCCAGGAGTGTTGTTTTCCCTGACAGATGGCCTTGGCTGTCTCCCGCTGGACCTTTATGATCTTTCCAAGGCTCATCATGAGTGCCCAGTAAGTATGAAATGTGTGCAGTACCTTCTCTTGACTGTCAATTTAAAAAGTGCCTAAGTGAATAACAGGACTCTAGAGTGAGCTGGAGGAATAGGACTAGACCCCATTTCCCTCCTAAGAAAGGCCCCTCCCTGCAGTCCTTCCACATGCAAATCTCTCATTGACTTCAGTGGGAATCCAGAGCCTGGAATAACTGCAGAATCAGGCCAGAAAGAAATCCTCATTGCTTTCTCATTCTGCCTTCCCTCCCCTTATTCGTAGAGAACTTCTTAGGAATTTTCTGTTTCTCAGTCAAATCTTTATAATCTCTGATTTGGAAACAGAGCCATGAGTAGAATTAAGTTTCTGTTTCTAAATGATAGGAAACTGCCTCTAGGATTCTGGAGCCACGTGACTGTGTGTATATTGATCACTCATATCTGGGTAACCATACCTCTGAGATCCTGGATAGGAGTGATGAATGTGCATATATAATCACCTCTCTTAAAATCAAAGAGACAGGTTCCTTCTATGTTCTCACTTATGTCTAAGTTTATAATAGTGATAGCTGCTCAACGTTTTATCAAAATCATTTAACCATTCACAGGTTGTTATAATTTTGTAAACATCTCTGAGAATTTTATATGGATTTAAAAAAAAAAAAGTATCTGAAATGCTGATTTGAAAAAAATCACATGAAAGGAGACTTCTTATTTTTTGTGACCATACTAAATCCAAGTCATATAACAAAACCGCACTGTTAGGATTTATTGGTACCACTTAAGGATTCAGAAAATGGGAGTCATCCGTATGTAGATGCTTTATTTTTCATTAATTACACAATTTTTTTTCACTCTGGCAATTTAATAATGCCTATGAGTTGGGAAGCTATGGGCAGTTACTATTGACAAAGATAGCTATGAGTAGATCTATGCTGCAGAAGACAGACAATTAACTTGTAGGATCACAATGGGTGTTGATAAAGCAGTGATCAAAGGGGAATCTATTGCAGTGGTACTAATGAAAATAAAGTATTTGTGGCGTTATAACACACACAGACTGTTTGGCATTGTACTATCACCCTGATGTCTAGATGTCTTTTTTTTTTTAAAAAACAAGATTGTCAGTTACCATAACTGTAATTGAAAAGAGGTGAATGTAATAGTGAGCGTTGCAAACCTACAAGGGGGGGGAAAAGCCCAATGGAACAGTATCAGAGGCCAAAAAAAAAAGTCTGTTTTTTTCCCTTTAATTTGACTGGATTTGAATGTGCAAAAAACTAGCAAAGTGCTAGGGAATTACCTTTTTCATTTCCAAATTCTCTGCATCTTAATTTTGTCCCAGTGTAACTTTGACTCGGGGGAGAGTGGAGTGTTAAATCAACCTTGCAGTTGTGTTAACGAAATGGCAAGCGAGCATGACTGTTGTTGTAATCCTGTGTGTGTTGGATGGCTGGCAGTCACCTACAATTACTTCATGTGTCCACCAAATGCATAAGATGAGCTACTTCCTTTCTTTGCTGGTCAATATAAGCCCGCCGACAAGTTTCTTTTGTGTGTGTGTTTCTCTGTTAATTTCTAGATCCCTTCATCTCTCATTAGTGTGTTTGATTCCTACACCGTATTCCCTTCACACATGTGTCTCATCTGCTGTAGGTGAACAGCCTACCTCAAGAGGTAAACATGGTGTCCTGTAGTCCTACATCCAGAGTCTTTTTTACCGTAGCATTAGCACACACACACTGGAATGTATATTCTCCCTCCCCCCGAATAACCTCTTGACCTGATCCTTGCTGTAGACACCAACTCCTATTGCAAATTGGATGCTGCTTTAAATGTGAAAACAATTGTTCAAAAAGCTATAAAAACCTGAATGAAAGCTAAAGCTGAATTTATAAGCCTTGTTGCATATGAGCCAAAAGTGCAAAATGCTCTATATAATGAACTAACCTGCCACTCATATAAATATAAATATATATAAATATATTAAAATCAGACTGTTCTACAAAATTGTGTATTTGTATTTTTGTGTACGTACAATTTTCTGCTAAGCAGAAGGAGGATGTAGTATAGGATGATGTGAGAAGAGATTTTGTTTAATCATATTTCTTTGTTACTTATTTTTGTTAACATCCAGATGCCTGTCTTTGTCTTTATCTGTGTATGACACTGTTTAAAAGCTGCAGTATCTCTCTCCCACCAAGTAGCTATTATCAGATATTTTAAAGCCGTTCAGCACTGAAAAGCAGTGGTAATGCAGGCAGTGTCGCCACCCCCTGCAATATGCCTAGGTCAATTATTGAACAAGGGCTACTTGCCCAGATTAAAGGGTACATACTCCACAGTGGCTATGGGAAATGCTGTAGGAAGAGACTACACCTGGGACGAAATCTCATTGTGCCATTCCTCCCAGTGGAGTCGGTAAATGTTGTGGAATCTAGCAGGGATTGAGAGCTTTCCAAGCAGGAGTCCTCCAACCATGCTCCATGGACGGCCATTGAATCTTTCCTGGTGCCTCCAACCATGCTCCATGGACGGCCATTGAATCTTTCCTGGTGGTCCTCAGCCTGCAGTATTTGAGAACCAAATAGTGCAGGATTGGAAGGGAAGATGACCAATGAGAGGATCCTTCTGTTAGGAAGTTGTTTTCAGGCTCAAAAAATTAGAGAAATAAAATCTTACACCACAAGCGAGTGAACTCAGACAGCAACACCAAATAGTAATCTGAGGAATGGGCCACCTGGGACCTCAGAGAGAGCCAGGCTTTGCTCTCCATTGGCACGTGCTGCTGTAGTGTATTCTTGCTCTCGTGGAAGGCATGTCTGCAACCTCTTACGTGGGAACTCCCTCCACTTCACCTTAAAAAAAGAAAATTACTAACCGTTCTATTAATCACCCCAAACACTACTGTTGCCCTAGTGTAAGATGTTTTGGACCATTGCTGTAAGGATTCTGTAGTACCTCTTATTAAAAAGGGCCCCAAACCTCCATTTATCGCTTGATACACTTGCAACACAGAAATAATATTCTGAAAGCTGCTTTTAAAAATTGCTGAATATCTCCAATACATTGCAGGAGTGTGCTCCCATGATTTTCATTGTTTTGGATTTGTCAGCTACAGTTTAAAAGGAAAAACTAGTAATCTTTCCCTTTTGGGTGTGGCGGGAAGGTTATTTATAAAGTGTGACATTGATTGCTGTACAGGGAGACTGAAATGTCAAAGCAGAGTTAGATAGAACAGCATGCAGGACCTATGGAAGGGAAAGTGTGGTCTTGTTGCTAAAGGACAGGTCTAGGAGTCAGTTGATCTGGGTTCTAATTCCAGTTCTGCCACCAACTTTCTTGTGTGGCCTTCAGACAAATCTTTCTGTGCCTCAGTTTCTCCATTTGCAAAATGGGGATAATAATACTTACGTAACTTTTGTAAAGTGCTTTGAGATCCTTAGATGGAAGGCACTATAAAAGTGCAAAGTATTATTAGGTTTTTCCTTTGTGCCCCTTATATATATTTTTTACAAAGTAACATTTAATTTTGGAATTAGTTCTTCCACAAGGAGAATGATACTGCATCTTTATACGTAGGGCTCATATTTATAACAATGTGTAATGACTGTAGCAAAAGTCCTTGTTTCTGTATGTGAATGGACAGAGAAACAAGTGCTCTATTGTATTGATTAAAATAGTTAAAATGAGTCCTGTATCATTGTATCTCCTATTCTGGATTAGTGCCTTTTGGACAGTAGACTGTTCTGTAATTAAAATGTAGTATAACTGCTTTTTTGTACAGTTTTGTTTGAATAAAACTTTTTTTTAATTTGTGTTTATTTTAGTATTGTACCTATTAGAGAATAAAAATGTATAACTGAACAAAGACAGTTTTTTTGCTATAATTCTTTTTGTGAAATGCTATTGTGTAATAACTGCCTGGATGTTAAAGATCAAGACGCTCTGAACACAACTGAAACATACGTTCTTTAATGTAATGCCTCATTTGCTTCAGTCTTCACTAAAAAGGTTCATTATGATCAGATGCTTAACACAATATTAACAACAAGGTGTAAGGAACACAAGGCAAAATAGGGAGAGAACAGGTTAAAGAATATTTAGCTACGTTAGATGTATTCAATTCCCCAGGGCCTGATGAAATTCACACTAGGGTACTCAAGGAACTAGCTGAAACACTTGGAACTGTTAGCGATTATGTTTGAGAATTCATGGAGGACATGTGTGGTCCAGGATGATAGGTGCTATGTTAGCCTTTCTCCAGTCTTTAAACAGGGAAACAAAGAGTACTCTGGGAAATTATAGACCAGTCATCCTAACTTTGGTATCTGGAAAAACACTCAAACAAATTATTAGTCAATTTGTAAGCCCCTAGATTGTAATGGGGTTATAAATAGTAGCCAACGTGGATTTGTCAATAACAGATCATGCCAAACCAACCTAAATTAATTCTTTGACAAACTTAATGGCCTAGTGGATGGGTGAGAAGCTGTAGATGTGATATATCTTGATTTTAGGAAGGCTTTTGACACAGTCCCTCATGATATTCCCATAAGCAAACTAGGAAAATGTGGTCTAGATTCAATTACTATACAGTGACTGCACAACTGGTTGAAAGACCCTACTCAAAGAGTAGGTATAAATGGTTCCCTGTCAAACTGGGAGATCATATCTAGAGGGGTGCTACATAGGTCTGGCCTGGGTCTGGTACTGGTCAGTATTTTGGAAATGACTTGGATTATGGAGTGGAGAGGATGCTTATAAAATTTGCAGGTGACACCAAGCTGGAAGGGGTTGCTAACACTTAGGAGGACAGGAATACAATTAAAAATGACCTTGAGAAATTAGAGAATGGGTCTGAAAGCAACAAGATGAAACTCAGTCAGGACAAGTGCAAAGTTCTTCACTTAGGAAGGAAAAATCAAATGCACAATTACAAAAGGGGGAATAACTGGCTAGGCGGTCGTACTGCTGAAAAGGGTATAGGTGGTCTAGTGGATCAAAAATTGAATACAAGTAAACAATGCAATACAGTTGTGAAAAAAGCTAATATTCTGGGGTGTATTAACAGGAGTGTCCTTATATGGATATGGACAAACGAGAGAGTCTAGATGAGGGCAACAAACAAGATACAAGGAAAATGAAAAGCTCGACTGACCTATGAGTAAAGATTAAAAAAAAAAAAAAACTGGGTATGTTTAGTCTAGGGTGACCAGACAGCAATTGTGAAAAATCAGGACACGGGGTGGGGGGTAATAGGAGCCTATATAAGAAAAAGATCCAAAAATCAGGACTGTACCTATAAAATCGGGACATCTGGTCACCCTAATTTAGTCTTGAGAAAAGAAGGTTGAAGGGGATCTGGTAACAACAGTATTCAATATGTTAAGGGCTGTTATAAAGAGGGTGGTGATCAGTTGTTCTCCCTGTCCACTGATGGTAGGACAAGGGGTAATGGGCTTCATCTGCAACAAGCTGAGAGTTAAGTTAGATATTAAGGAAAACTTTCCAATGATAAGGACAGTGAAGCCCTGGAATAGACTTCCAAAGGAGGTTGTAGAATCCCTGTCACTAGAGGTTTTTAAGAACAGGTTAGACAAACGCCTATCAGGATAGGCTAGGGTTACTTGGTCCTGCCTCAGCGTGGGGGAAGGACTAGATTACCTCTTGAGGTCCCTTCCAGTCCTGCAGTTCTATGATTCTATAAAAGCTTTCTTTACAACTATTTGTTTTTCCTAGCAGTAATAACGATAGAAACTGTTTCATGCAAACTGTCTGGCCTTGTGCTTCTCAGATACGGAAAAGACCGAGTTAACAACCATAGGAGGGTGGAAAATCAAGCAGCTGTTTGAGATGGCGGGAGCGGCAGAGAAGAATGCTCTTGCACCAAAGTAATGAAAAGGCAATATGCACAACGCAGCCACCTCCTGTCTTTGGTGACACTTGAGGGGTTAGCTGAAATTCAAGGCCTTGCCGGATTGTTTCTTTTAGGAGAAGAAATTGATGCTATGAGGCAGGTATTTCTGTGGTGCAGTCCTGTTTATTTACAAAGAATGTACATGAAGTCCTGGTTCCCTAACACTGTAGAAACAGGATGGCAGCTTTGTTGTTCAGAAATCCAAGCCTGCTTTCCAGCCAGTCCTGTGCCCCAACAATGCCGTTCCCTCTGAAGGCCATGCTACCATGCTCTGGATTTCTGATTAGTTTGTGTTCTGACACAGGCACGTGGCTGCAATTCACTCAATCAACACCCAGCCCACGGCCTTTTCAATGCCCAGGGAAAACCCTTTTAAATGGACACAAATCGGACGTCGAGAATTATAACATTCAAAAACCAGTCGGAGAACATTTCAGCCTCCCTGGTCCCTCAATTACAGACCTAACAGTTGCAATTATTCAACAACAACAAAAATAAAAAACAGACTTCAATGAGAAACTGCAGAACTGGAATTAATTTGCAGACTGGACACCATTAAATTAGGCTTGAATAAAGACTGGGAGTGGATGGGTCATTACACAAACTAAAAACTATTTCCCCATGCTAATTTCCCCCCTACTGTTACTCACACCTTCTTCTCAACTGTTGAAAATGGGCCATCCTGATTATCACTACAAAAGTGTTTTTTCTCCTGCTGATAATAGCCCACGTTAATCGATTAGTCTCATTAGAGTTGGTATTTTTTGTGTGTTTGTGTGTGTGTATATATATTTATATATATATAAACTTTATATATATATATAAACTTCCTACTGTATTTTCCATTGCATGCATCTGAAGAAGTGGGCTGTAGCCCACGGAAGCTTATGCTCAAATAAATTTGTTAGTCTCTAAGGTAGCACAAGTACTCTTCATTCTTTTTGCTAATACAGACTAACACGGCTGCCACTCTGAACCCTTTTACTCTGTGTGAGTTCTTGCTCAGGTTTTTCCCACGTGGTCAAGTGTCTTGAGCAGTGGCTTCTAGCATTTCAGCTATCCTACTCTGTAAAGGAACTGAATTGTTTCTTCTGCTTACCCTGAATGAGCTGTGGCTAGCATGCCCACCAGCTTCAGCATGGTCTGTGCTTGCCCATAGATGAGAGATGCGCTTGCTGGCATCCTGCAACGCTCTCCAGAACAACAGCCATGGCTGGCACCTTACATTTGCCATTGCCAGGCAGCTACCATGGGAGAGTGGCCCTTTGTAACCACTTTCTCTTTAACTAATAAGTGCAAAGTGAGCAAAACAGTCATTGTCTGTTCATTAAATAATGTTTTTTTTTTTAAGCTGAAATGTTTTCTGGGTTTAATACTCATTTAATCAATACCTACCCTCAACAGCAGCCTTTAAGTGAGAGCACACTAAGAGAAACGATGTAAAAATCGTGCCATGTTCTTCATATCTACCTGACCCAAAAGGGTTTTTACACGGCATCGCTCTGTATTCAGCATGCAGGTATGGAAGAGCTCAGTAGATCCTATTCTGCCCTATGAATCAACAAAAGACTAGACAGCAAAGTTCTGGTTATTGCCTGTCTTTAGAACCCTGCTCGGTTTGCAGAGCCCAGGTGGCGTTTGTAAAGCAGGCAGTTAGAAAATTGGAACTTTCATATTCAAGAGCCTAACAGCACTATCCTTTTAATCCTGGTATATTTGAACTTAGATACATTAAAGTAATAATTAATTTGTGTTTCATTTTTGATTTTTTTTTAAAAAGCTAAAAAACAGAACAAAGACCAAGTCATCCCTTGTGTGTGCAGGTTGAACCCCTCTCTTACCTAATTTAGTACCTTTACAAGTACCTTTTCCCTACAACATGAGTAAAAATGCTACATAGGTGGCAACATGGCTTGAGTTGCTGGGATAGCATCTCACAGCAGTATTATGTCAAAGCAAGGAGAAACAATACTTAAGTCTCATGGGAGTACAGAGGGGCTCAGTCTCTGTTCCATGGATGTTTAAGTGGACATACTATTAATAAAAATAGGAACCAAGTCTTTACTCTTGTTATAGTGGTTTCTAGAGACCCCATCTGAGGTTGAAGCCTTTGTGTTAGGCATTGTGTTTTTATATATATAAAATGAGACAATCCCTGCTCAGTAGATAAACTAAACAGACTGGGCAAATGAGGTATTGGTATTAATAGTCTCCACTTTAAAGATGGGGAACTGAGATAACGGTTAATGCTGGAATTTTCAGAAGGGCTTAACACCCACAAGAGGTTCAGATTTTCAAAACAGGTCAGCACCCAGCCTGCTGCGCTCTATTGGAGCACTGACCATAACTGTCCCCATGAGCTCTGTGGTCAGTCTGACCATGAATCATGTGTTTTTCACGGGAGTTGAGCACCTCTGGAAAATCTAGTCCCAATAGGGTGACCAGATGTCCCGATTTTATAGGGACAGTCCTGATATTTGGGGCTTTTTTTTTTTTAATATGGGCTCCTATTACTCCCCACCCCCTGTCCCGATTTTTCACACTTGCTGTCTGGTCACCCTAAGTCCCAATAGCAGGTGCTGAGCCCTGGAAACTGGCCCTGAGCAACTTGCCCAGCATCACACAAGGAACTTAGCGGTAGAACAAGGAACTGAATCCAGATTCCTCAGGCCAGCGGCTTGCCTACAAAACCATCCTTCTTCTGTTCTGGGCTCTAGCTCGACGTTTGTGGTGCTGCTGCTGTTGCTACTCACCTGTTGCAATAATTGGTCAAAGGGACACAATTCAAACAGTTCAAGGGATGGCTCTGTAATAAAAGTTAAGTCCAGGAGGGAGAGAGCGTGTGCTTTCCAGGAAAGATGGGAGAAAAAGTTGTTGTTTTTTATGGCTCACGTGTTCAATGGCTTTTAAGAATTGCGTTGGCTGCAGTGCATAACATCAAGCCTGGTTATCGTACAAGGAAGTGATAGAATCACCTCAAGGAAAAGCGCCTGGGAACAAAGTCGATGCACTTCAAACGAATCTTGGATTGTGGGAGAAGATTTTTTCAGAGGAGACAACATTAAAGCAAAGAGGCTGTTAAAACAAGCCGCACTCTTCGGGTACTGATTGCAAGCCGCTGCTAATAAACATCTCCTTTGCTAAATGGCTTTCGGAAGGGTTGGGGAAAGCTGCAGGCATAATGTGTGCTGCTTAAAACCCAAAACACAACGAGGCATTCTGCAACATTAAACACTGTTGCAAGAGAAACTGTTGACAAGTGAAAATGGAAAATATATGTCCAAGACCTTTCGCTGCCTAGAAAGTTTGTTTTTCTGTGTAAACTTTCCCATAAAGGTCCAGTTTTGCATAAACCCAGGAAAAATGCTTTGTGTGTGTGTGAGATGTGGTAGTAACTAACCTGCAGCCCAATCTGCATGGTGGTAGACCACCTCTGCTGTCTGCTATGGCCCCCAGCAGCCAGAAAGAAAATGCCCTTGATTGGTTTTTGTGGGATTTAAAATGGGAGGCTGGCAATCATCTGCCAGGGATGGCTAGAGTACCTACCCATGGAAGGCCAGATTAAACCATAGCCACGCTGTGCCTACGGGCACAGCGATTGCAGTCACACAATGACAGTAGCTGCTCTGCTTTCATTTACAGAAAGATCCGTTTTCACTCTCAGGGATGTGCTGGGGGGGGTGGGGGGAGGTGTATTTTACAGTGTTAAGCAAAGGGCTGCAGCAGCCAGCGACCCTCACTTTGAGCAGTGGGACCTGCTCCAGTCACACTCAATGCTGAACCCTCCTGCTGTGGGAGCTCCTGCCACCAGCACCAGCCACTGTGTGGGGGTTGGGTTGCTGCAAACCCACCCCAATGTGGCTCTGCTATGGCAGGTTTATGGGGCAGGGGGGGGGGGGGGCGGGGGCTGAAGTCTCCCACCAGCTGGCACCAAGGGAGGGGCAGTGGGCCTCTCCCACCCAGATCAGAAAATGGCTTGTGGTGGCCCTGGCTCCAGTCACCCCTGCCCCGGGGGGATTGCGACCATAGGGCAAGTCCCACCATGTGGGCTATGCCTTGGCACCTTGCCTGCCTTACTCCAGCCCCGAGCTACTCTTTGTGTCACGCCAACAAACCGCAGCTGCAGGCCCCTGGACCTCCGTGCTCGCAGCCCGCTGGGCGTGGAGGTGCTGGGCGAGCCGGTGTTGGTGTTTAACAGGCGTGGGTGCTTGGCGCCGCCCCAGAGGACAGCGGTGACTTCACACACACACCCCCCCCACATGGGGGCAGAATTGCTGCCCAGCGGCTTAATCGGTGTAAGTCTCTGCCCCACCCCCACCTCAGCGACAGGTTTCCCGCCAACTTACTGCCTTGACTTAGGAGTTCAACCTCTCGCGTGGTTCATTAAAAGCTTCCATTTCTAACTGGGTTCGTCACCCCGCCCCATCAAGCGGCATGTATGTTCTGGGGAAGGGGGTGGAAATTGGTCACCGAAGGCCGTGGAGAGGTAAAGAGGAAGCATTATTGGTGATTGCAGATTATAATGGCGAGAGAATCGTCATGGCCTATAGCATTTAGGCCACCCTAGCTGTGGCACACAGCTTATGAGAAATCCAGGCTCAGCCCCAGGCCGTAGCTACACTGACCTATCCCCGGCTGTAGACACAGCTTGGCTGACAAACAAATGCTTCCATCAACCTAACTGCTGTTGCGTGCGGAGCTGGTTTTCCTACAGTGTTTCTCCTTCCATTGCTGTAGGATGCCTCTGTACTATAGGGGCATGGTGGCGTATTTGCAGCACCGTAGCTACAACTCCTGTAAGTATAGATAAGCCCTCAGTCTGAGCAATAGCAGAGAGAGAGACCTCTGGCCAAAGCTTGTTGATGAAGAATTGCTCTGGTGGCTGAAAATAAAGGGAAACCAGGCTAAGATCCGAGGACCAGACTTATGCTACCCTCTCGCTGCAGAGTCAATAGTGAATATCTCCACTTGGATTCTAACCTTGCCTTGGTCTAAACAAGGTGTCACCCACCATTCCAGAGGCAGCACCAGCAATTCAAGCGTTTTCTGTGGACCCTGCCTGCAAACCGACTTCATCAAGGGTAACTAGTTTTCATTAGGTAAAATGGGTTTGTTGCAAAGTCACGGTTGTAATGAAGACATTATTAGAGCTCGTGCCTGTATTGTTTGCAGACCCAGGCTGCAAAGTCGCTGAGGTCCAGGGGAGATATTTTTGCGGGGGATGGGACTGCGGAGGATCAAGCCTCCGTACCAAAAGTTTGCCGTTGGAATCAGTGGTAGTGTTGCAGGTTGTTCACTCTAATGGAATCACTATAACAATTGCTACACAGAAGTGAGCTGGGACTAGTTCCAGCTTAATTTAGGTCTGTGTTGCTCAACTGATGGGTCACAACCCCTGGGGTGACAGAAAGCAAACAGGAGCATTGACTTTTTTTTATATATATATACACACACAATTCTAAAGCCAAATGTTCAGGATAACGTCAGGGAGGCCAAAACCTTCCAAGTTTGTGCGGTCAAAGGTGGTAACAGCAGCTGTATTAAGCAGGGCCGACTCTAGGATTTTTGCCACCCCAAGCAGAAACAATTTTACCCCCCCCCCCGATTTTTCTGACCTCACCCCTGGCCCCGCCTGTTCCCCAAATCCCCAGCCCTGCCTCCTCCCCCCAGGCTCTCAAGCCTAGGAGGGAGGGGGAGAAGCTGCGCGCGCGCCGCGGCCACTCGGAGTCTCCCCCTCCCTCCCAGGCTCTCAAAACGTGGGAGGGAGGGGGGAGCAGCGGCGCGCGAATCAGCTGTTTCGCGCGCTGCGGCCGCTCGGGATCTCCCCCTCCCTCCCAGGTTTGAGAGCCTGGGAGGGAGGGCGAGCAGCGGAGGTGGGCTAGGGCACATTTTTAGGGGCGGCAGGGGTGGTATTCTGGTGCCGGCCATGCCGCCCCTAAAAATGTGCCGCCCCAAGCACCAGCTTGTTTTGCTGGTGCCTAGAGCTGGCCCTGGTATTAAGTACAGGATTATCGTTATCCTCTATGTTTATTATTAACGTCAGAATAAAACATGTAAGATTTGTGACTTTGAATATGGAGTCACCAACCTGAAAAGGTTGAGAATCACGGATCTAGCTTATTTCTTTCGATACAGATAGCTATTAAACATCCCACTTAAAACTGCTGAGTAATGAACAACTGGTCACTCCAGTACCGGCCTTTGATGTTCAAATCCACCTTCACGAGGCACAGCTAACACCCCTTGGCCATTTCTGACCGAGCACAAAGAGAGGTGAGATGTTTGCACTAGTGCTTGCCCTGGTCACTGTCACCCAACACCAGCAAAACAGGTGCCACCACTGAGCAAACGTGCAGCTCTGTCAAGGGCTTAATTCCTTTGAGACTCAAATCAGATTTGCAGTTGCTCAGCAGACACATTTGATGCTTTCTCTAAATGGAGCTCATTGACTTGCAAGGCAGCAGCTGTCTGGGGGGGGGGGGGGAAGTTTTCTGCCATGGAGATGGATCAATTCTACAATCTAAGATTCCCAATTCGTTCAAAGTAGGCCACATCCAGGCTGCCAAATGTGTGTCATTATTTGGCAGTGCTTATGTCTGCAAACAGCTCTTTATGAATATAAAGGAGCCTCCATTAAGATTCATCGTGACTCATGGGCACCTTCACTCAGTTCTTAAAACTCTGGTGCAGCTCAGGGTTTGCAGTAGGTTGCACTCAAAACAGGAGGTCACACCTCAAAAGACAAACACTGTCCTAGTCCACCAGAACAGAGGGGTTTAAACAGACAATTGTGCATTAACATTACTGTAAAATAAAACTATTCCTGGCCCGATTTATGTGCTAAAACTTTAGGTTTGAGATCCCATATTAATTTGTACCTGTAGGGCTGCTAGGAGAGCTAGTGAGAAGATAGGAGTGGCTAGCACTTTGGATCCATCCACTGCTGTGGCCCATGTAATACCCAGTGTTTGAAGGAGACTGGGGCATGGATGAATAACTGGCTGGAGCTCAATCTTTGTAAAATCCAGTTGAGCCTGGTAGGCTGGGGGGAAGCAAGGCTTAAAATTCCCTCGCTGAGCGAGGTGTGTTCCTTGTTGTTACTCCTGTTTGACATTGAAGTGGTGTGTTGGATCCCTAACTGCTGTTGCATGATCATATAGCCGCAGTGTCCAGGAAAGCTATTCACCCTCTGTGCCTGGGCAGGAAATTGTGACCATTTCTTGTAGCTGTAGGGAGCTTACTTCTGTGATTCATGTCTTTGTCACCTAAGGACTTGGTTATTGCAAAATGCTTCACATTGACCTAATGTGCAGCCCTAGCTATAAACTAGGGGGGAGGGATAGCTCTGTGGTTTGAGCATTGGCCTGCTTAAAGCCAGGGTTGAGCGCTCAATCCTCGAGGGGGACCATTGGGGGATTTACTTAGGGATTGGTCCTGAGGTCCCTTCCAACCCTGAGATTCTAGTCTATGAAACTTAAGCTACTGCGCTTGCTACCTATTGGTTTCTGGAGTGAATTTAAAGTGCTAGTTTTAACCTATAAAGCCACAACGAACTTGAAACCAGGCTACTTGCAAGATTGCCGCTCTGCTGCCACAGAGGCACTCAGGCTGAATCCCCACGATTGACAAGGAAGAGGGCTGGGGGTAGTGTTGTCTGTGAGGGGCTCATAGCTCTGGAATAGGCTACCCCTCTAATCCAAAATCGATTGAGCCTACTGACCTCCAGAGTACGCTGCAAGACACATCCATTTACACAGGCTGCTTCACAGATGGCCTTTGAGAAGAACCAGATTTGGGGAGGGGAGAAGAATGTGATGTTCTGCAGGAAGTCTAATTTGATTTGTTTTTGTGTCTAAAGCCTTGGAGAGGCACCTCTTTGTTCTCTGTATACATCTAACTGGATGAAAAGTACCTGTAGTTACACTATGGATTTACTCATGTAAATGTCTAATTATTTTTCAAAGCCTGCTGTGTTGTATCTCAGCAATATCTTGTGACGGTGAATTCCACTGGTAAGGTAACAGGAAGGGAGTGTGGATAAAGCACAAGACCGGACAGATGCGCCGTCTGCTACAGACTTGCTGCATGAGTTGGGACAAGTCACTTCACTTCTGTGCCTTAGTGGCCCCATATGTGAAATGCAGAGAATAGTTAGATCAAATTATTCTGATTATAGCTTGGAAGCTCTTCCGGGCAGGCCCATCTTTCTTTTTCCCCTCCCTGTGTCTGTACAGTGCCTAGCACAATGGGATTCTGGTTCATGACTGGGGCTCCTCGGTAGCCACAAAATATAAAGTTTGTGAAAAACGTCCTTCTCAGTTTTAAATGTGCTGACTTTTACGTCAATTAAAATAATTCAATTGATCCAGCTATAAAAGATGTCTATTGAAAATCGTTTACATTCTCTATAATAAAACCCAAATATAAAACAAACTGACCCCCCCTTCTCCTCCCCTCTCACACACCAGTCAGGCAAATACAAAGACAGATTAGTAACAAATCTTGCACAAGGTCAGACCAAATAGCAGCAAAGAAAGCAAGCACTCACCTCACAGAGGTATTCATTTCCAAATAGTCAGATGATCAAGGATAATGTAAAAGGTTCAGATACAAAGCAGGGAGAAAGGCACCCCCTCACCCCAAAAAGTTATATGAAGCTTTTATTCTGGGAGCAGGGAAACAGTCCTGCACCTTAATATCCCAGCTGTCTTGTCTGTTTGCCTGGACTCCATTTCCGAGTAGAACACTCTGTACAGAACAGGGGTAATTTTAGCCTCCAAGATTGGAATTGCTCATTGCTTCGGTGGTCCACAGAGTGAAATAGGATCATCACTCCTTATACTTTGCTGTGACTTCCATTACTCTGAGGCACCCTAGCATTTCTGCAGTTCTGTATTTTCAGATTCAAACATCCCTCCTAACAAGCTCGTTAGCGTTAGGGTGTGTAAGCAGCACAGACAGACTGGTTTTATTTAACGACTTGGTTTGAGGACATCTCTGCCATTTAACCCAGAGGTGACGCCCGACGCAACCTGAACAGTCTCCAAAAATTCTGAAACAATTTTCTTATTTATTCTCTTTAGTTTTCTGTTAAAAGGCACTTAATGGCAGGCGATTTCAGCTGTGAACTAGGAGATATTTCCAAATGCACACAGCCCCTTTGGGAGAGGATACATTTAATCATTGCCATATGTAACCTTTAGGCACCCTACCGCCCAGTGGAATACACAACCCTGAGTTCGTTGTCCAGGCTCCCTATACAATGGACAGGGAAAGACAGGCATGCAAGAATGGGATTCACAGAAGCCAGCATGCTGTGTAGGGAGCTGCTTAACGCAGTGGCTCTCAACCATTCCAGACGACTGTACCTCTTTCAGGAGCCTGATTTGTCTTGCGTATCCCCAAGTTTCATCTCACTTAAAAACGACTTGCTTCCAACATCAGACATAAAAATCCAACACAAGTGCCACAGTACACGGTTACTGAAAAATTGCAGACTTTTTAATTGTTACCATGTAATTATAAAATAAATCAATTGGAATAAAAGTATTGTCCTTTCACTTCGGGGTAGAGTATATAGAGCAGTATAAGCAAGTCATTGGCTGTGTGAAATTTTAGTTTGTACTGACTTCGCAAGTGCTTTTTATGTAGCCGGTTGTAAAACCAGGCAAATATCTAATGACTTGATGTACCCCCTGGAAGACCTCTGTGTACCCCCTGGTTGAGAGCTACTGGCCTAGCCAGTAAGAAATCTGGAGGAGAGGGGTGCAGCTAACAACTCTGGGCCAGAGGGAGGTGCCTGTCGCTCCTTGGGATTCTCAGCCATGAACTCTCTCGGAGTTAGGTGTCTAAACCAGGTCAGCCCTTTCTCAAGAAAAAGCAGAGATGCCCACCCCATTATAGCCAATATCCCAGCAGTTATGGCAGCATGGCCCGTGCCATACAGGAGGTCAGACTGGATAATCACTGGGGTCCCTTTTGGCTTTGGAATCTATGAACTTAGGAGACCTGTTTTCAAATCCCCCCTCTGCCTGATTTGGAGCAGGGACTTGAACCCGGGTCTCCCATCTCCCAAGTGAGGCCCTAACCCCTCAGCCCTGGGATAGTCTGATTCCCCCCCACGCCCAAAAATTCCGATCTGATTGCCCCCAGCTGTCTTTTGTACACGGCCTGCTCCTGCTGGGGCCCATAGGTGGGATAGGCAAGGGACGCCTAATTTGAGAATCCTGCCATGGCTTAGGCAAGCTAAACATGTAGTTTAGCAGCATCAAGACGTAGGCACTTTTTGCACATGTCCACCCACACTTAGGTGGCTTGGGATTTTAGTTGCCTACCAGGTTAGGCAGTGGCTGAGTGGGTTTTTTGAGGATCTCAGTAGTGCCTAAATGTTGCATTTAAGCATCTGAAGTGGCAGTTAGGTGCCTAAATCTCTTTGTGGATTAAGCCCCGTGTCTAGGGGTTAAATCCGGGGGACTTCGAGTGATAATTTCTGGGTTCCATTATTTGTATTGCAATAGCACCTAAGAGCCCTACTCATGGGCCAGGACACCATTGTCTACAAACACAGAACAAAGACAGTTCCTGCTCCAAAGAGTTCACAATCTAAGTATAAGACAGTAGATGGACAGAGACAGGGGAGTACAAGGAAACATTACTGGTGAGCATGATAGATCACTGCCTATCAGCACACCAGCAGCTTAACGTCTGTCAAGCTTTTTGTAGGCATCATGGCAAAGGAGAGTTTTAAGGTGGGAACTGAAGAAGGACAAAGAGGTAGCTTTGTGGATGTTTACTGCGAGTTCTCCCAAGCACGAAGGTGGTTGTTTGAAAATTTAACAAGTGGTGATGGAGGCTGGCATCATGGGTGAGAGCTGACATTTTGACAGTGCGTCTCATCTTTGTTCATTCACTTGATCTGTTAACTTACGTAGGTCACTTAATGGCCCAATTCAGGAAAGCACTTAAAACATCAGCTTTGCAGAATCAGGCTTTCGGTCTCTCAGTTTTCCCATCTGTAAAATGGACCTTATACTCTCATTAGGTTTTGCAAGGTTTAACATTTATAAGGTGGTCTGAAAATAGCCGATATCTTGGCAATTCTAAAATATGTCGCGATAAGAAGTTCAAAGATGCACCTAGAGGAAGGAATAGGTATTCTCCTTTTTAATTGATGTGTATAAATCTAAATAGCTAAATAAATTCTAGATTTGTGGCTTTCAAACTCTTTGATGGTGCTTCCAAAAAAACAGCAGAGACTTCTCAGCTCTAGAGGTGTTTATTTAGATACTGCAGGTCGCATTGCATGTGTGATACAACATTACAGTCATTTAGTATTATACAACACAATTAAAAACTTTACAGTTCATTACAAAGTATCTTTGGATTTCAGCTCATTTAAAGTATATCGATCAACACTTAATCCACGGTCTAAATAGCCACTCTTTATATACAGACACACTGCATTTACAAAAATCAACAAAGACAAATTTCAAAAGGCTCTCCCAAGACATTTCAAAGGTTAGTGTTGATGATAAAGCAAAAGGTACTTTGACTGTAACAAGCCACACCATGGTTTACATTAGTCAGCTACTGGCAAATGCCTTGAGTGTGTTGGAAGGACAGGACTGAAACCATACTGAAGACAGAAGGTCGTCAGCCACCCTTGAAGTGTAGCAGTAGCCCACTAATTCATAACCTAACCGTTATTGCTGAGAGTAAGATGCATGTGTTAACTCCTTAAAAGTCAGCAGTGGGAAGGGGGGTGTCATACAATGTATTCTATTAAGGAAAAAAAATGCCACCAATCAAAGGATAAGAGAAAATAGTGGGGAAGTGGCTGTAAAATGAACTTTCCCTACTATTCGGATATTTCTAGTATTTTTTCCAGGTTTCCCCTAGTCATGGGGAGCCCTCTCCATCCCTGCCCTTTCAGCAGTTTGTGGCCCAACAGCCACTTTCATCCACTTCATTATAAGAGCTAGATTTGGAATATTTAAACAGGTACTAATGGAGTCTTAAGCCAGAATAGGATGGGAGTTGACAGCAACTTTAGTCACAAGGCCTAGAGGCTGAAAGAGCAGCTTGGCACTTGTGGGGGAAGGAGGCAAGGAAGTGAGTGGCTTAGGCTTCGTCTACACTGGGGGGGGGGGGGGAGGAGAGAAAGAATAGATCTAAGTTACGCGAATAATGTAGCTGAAGTCGACGTACTTAGATCTACTCACCGTGGTGTTTTCACCTTGGTGAGTTGACTGCTGCCACTCCCCCGTCGACTCTGTCTGCACCACTCGCGGTGGTGGAGTACAGGAGTCAATAGGAGAGTGCTTGGGGGTTGATTTATCGCGTCTAGACTAGACGCGATAAATCAACCCCCGCTGGATCGATCGCTGCCCGCCGATCTGGCGGGTAGAGTAGACATACCCTTACACTTAACACACCTCCTCCAACATCCCAATCTCTTTTCACTTCCCACAGGTGCTTCAACTCCCTCTCCCCCTTACCTGTCTCAGCGATCCAGTTTACCCCAGTATATTTTCTTCATCTGTTTAACATGATGGGTGCAGGGAGTACTCTGAGGTGACGGCTACAACAGCAGAAGTCTAGTTATGTTGACCCTCGATCAACATAGCTGTGCTGGCAAAAGCCCTTAGTACAGATGCAGTTACACTGCCAATTCTGGGCTCATGCTAGTATAGCTTGTTCTGCTCAGGGAGAGCAGACGTTGTCCACGCTAGGAGCACTTTGCCAAGACAGCAGACCAGTAGACTTATTCAGGCAAAGTGTTCCTAGTATAGACATGGCCTTAGAGAGGAGGTCTCAGCTATGCACCAGTGGAAGTTGGTGCATGGCTGTGATGTCAGAGACCCAACTGGCACGCAGTGTTGGATGATCCAGCACCAGACTCAGATCAGACCCTCTCAATGATTTTGTGGTCTGAACAGGTAGCAGCTGCTAGAATCAGACTCAGTGACTCTACAAGTGAGAAATTAGGAGTGGGTAGCTGCTAGCGTCAAAGTCACCCCAAAGCACAGAAGGAAGTTGTATGTGTGTCACTGGCTCCAATCAGCTTGTATTTAGTCAGTCATTAATGATATCTGAGGTTTTCTTTGGTGGGGTGTGTGGGTTTGAGCAAGGTGGACAGCAGAACCCAATGCATGTAGTAGGAGCGGAAGTTTAGAGAACAAAAAGATGAATAAGGAAAAAACAGAATGGAGCAAGACACTTGTTGTTTGTAATCACAGCTGATCAAGCCGTTTGAATCCTATAGTGTGAATCACCTACACATTTACTTTAAACTATCATTTTAAATTACTGAAAAGCTACACACAAATGCTTCAGGCTAGTATAAAACTAGTCCCCTCCATTGGATTGGGTAAAGTCTGACGCAAAGATAAGGCACTGTTTAAATATATATTTTGTGCAAAGAACTAACAGTACCAGTGTAATGGCAACACAAGATCCCATGGAAGCTTTTCCCAGCCCCCAATGAACCCATCACACAGAAAGTTTTAATTTCATATAAATTTGCCTGTCTGATATGTAATAACCCAAGCTGGATTCTTGATTCATACAGAACACAAAAGAAAAAGATGATGAACATTTTAAAGTCAGCGACTGAGTGCATTTGTTTCCTGATGAGCAGCAGGTAAAGAATGGGATTCAACCCAGTTCTGAGTCACTGACAAATTCTACCTGCTCTTAAGGACTCTGTGGCTACACTACTGAACACAAACTTATCTTCATTCACTTTCCCACTAACAGAACATGTATTACAATTAGTGTGAATCAAGGCGCTCAAGAAGCCGAAGGTGATATTTCAACAAGGAAAAGGTCAAGACACCATGGGACAGCTGAGCTCTGATATCTTCTAAATAACACAGTAGAAAGTCTTGGCTTTGTTTTAAAAAACACAAGGATTCTTATGGCTGAATTGGGACAAAAACAACACATTTCAACCGCATAAAACATTGTACCATGTGCAAATAAAAGGATTTATCTAGTGGTTACCACACATTTAGACCATTACATTTTCTATTCTCTCTGAAATCTTAAATATGCTTTACGATTTCTAGAAACCCAGAATCATTCAAAACAGACCTATTGAACTTAAAAAGAAAACTTAAAAATGTAGCAGAGACATTACAGCAAATATTTGCTACAGATGTTTAATGCAGGAGCCATACCTTTTTTCCTGTGTAAAGTGCATGAAAGTCTTGCGAAAAATGTGCATAAAGTTATTTAATGCAACCAGCCTCAACTACGAATTGTTCCAGCACAATTTAATAAGGTTTTTGTATTGCTTTCATGATTTTTTTAGGGTATGCTTGGCCAACGTGAGGGTGGACAGAGCACTGACCTCAAACTCCTTTGAGTAAAAAACTATAATGAGATTTAGGAACTAACATTAGGACAAAGTCTGCTTGAGGAATGTCAACAGGAGGAGGATAATGGAGTTTGAGAGCTTCTGGTAAGATCCTCTCCTTGATTTTTTTTTTTTTTTTTTTAAAAGAGCTTATAACCAGCAGTTGTAAGATGAAAATGATCTGGGTAGGAAAAAGTTCATCTGGATTAAATTTTTGGGGGGTAGGGACTGGAGTGGAATTGAACAATTCAAACATCAGTGTGGTGAAGATAGATCTATATCTATCTATCTATATACAAAAAAAATCAATGGGTGAAATCCTGGGTCCACTGAAGTCAATGGATGTTAGACTATTGACTTCAATGGAGCCAGAATTTCATCCTAACCATCTACTGAAGTGTGAGAGTTCTGTCACTAAAACACAGCTTCCTTATTCAAGATGAACTGCTGAGGAGAGCTCTCTGGGCATTCCTAAAACTGGTGTAAGGCCTTCTCCAAAGTAGGCTGAATATATGCTAGCAACAGCTATGTTTAAAGCACACTGTACTAGCACAATTTCTGCTATTGTATAACCCTACTGATATTTTGTAGCATAGTTTTGTAACACGATTAGGAAAAATATCCTGTTCATACAGGTTAGGGTTACCAGGCCAAAGCTCTAGTGGGTGGCAGAGTTTCTACCCTAGATCTTGATCCTTCAAACACTTCAGTAATGTCACTCACAAGCTAAAGTGTTTACACAATCAGAATCACAATGTGAACGTGGCCAAAAAGGAATGCATACTAGGTAAAATAAATAATGAAATATTCACCCAGCTTCCCTTTGCTTGGTCCCCAAATACTAGTGAAAGCACTGGATCAAATCTATGAAGATCAATCATTTAACATATAAAATCTTCACAGAGACAGACCGTGTCGGTAATATATGATGGGGCAAGAGAAAAGGGAATTAATAGAGGGTTAATAGAAAACATGGCTCTACCATTCACAACACTGTATGCTCCAAATAAGGGACCAATAAAAAGGACAAGTTAGGATTTTCCCAAATTCAATAAATGAAATGATGAGATTAATAAAAGCTAAATCAAGAAGATGCTTCACGGTAGCCAGCCATCTGTACCCATATTGGAAGAATAAAAGTGAAGCTCATTTGGAAAAAATGATTTTAGAGAGTTTTATAATGCCAGGCAGTATTATGAGAAGTTACATTGGTTAGAGTGTACTATCTCATTGCAGAGTATTATAAAACTGATTCATAAAATAAATTATGTTATTGTTGCAGGTCACGTGTTTATGAAAAACAGTTATTCCTAAAATTAAATACAGGATTTAGCTTCTCCAGTCTTTGTTGCTAATTTCCCCATGTTTTCAGGCTTGAAAGGAGAGAAATAGAAAAAGCTTTCCAACACTAGTCTAGTGGGTGGCAAACCCCTCTCTGACAACCCGTGTTGCAGCTTTGTGCAGGGGAAGAAAAAAGTTGTACATTTATGAAAATCTTAAAAATCTGCCTGTACATTTAAATTCCTTTACAAAAACTTAGAAAAGAGCAGAACTATACAATGCTGATAGGAATGTACTAATGCCTGGCAACATTTAGAATGCTGTATTCTGACCCATTCCAAATTTTATTCCAACTACTGATTAGTTTCTATTTTAATTTTTATTCCTTCTGCATAAATTGATATTAATTACAGTCAATCAGCATAATTATCTCCTGCACTAAGCGTCCCTACCTCCTTTAAAGTTTACTTTGATGACAATGTATGTTTCCCTTGGATACCTGAACCAGATGGCTAAGGCACTTAGACACATCTGTGCAGCATGAGAGAGGCTGGATACATATTAAGTTTTAACCATTAATTTAGCATCCTGAATGTTCCTCACATAGATTATAAACATCTATTGCTCAAAATTTCTAGTCCCTCACTATTTACTAAACAAAGTATAAGAAGCTCTGTATATACTGTACAATTAAGTCTTACTTTTTTCTTTACGTAATTTGTTAGAAAATATCTATATATGCCACAGGAAATTAAAAACGAGTGAAGGTCACCAAAGATAAAATCAAGTTTAAAAACAACAAAAGCCAGCCCAGTTCTCCCACCCTCCAGAAAAATGTTAGTTTTGAGGAAGAATGTGCAACCGTTCCAATAAAGTGATTTTAGGAGCAATCTCAAGAGGGTTTTGCTGGGTAGGCAGGAGCCTTTCCAAAAGGGAGGCTATTCAGTATGACGCTAAATAGAGCGCCTCTGTGCAATGACAGGCAGTGGGCGATTGTGAAGCGCAAGTATTTCATATTTTTTAAAACAATAAATAAAAATAAATACAACTGGATCATTCAGTAGGGGAACAACAAGCCTTCACTTTACGAAATCTGGTAAAATGCAAATGCCAGTGAAGGTTGTGCATGGTGCCCACATCTTTCTTTGTGAGTACGTCACCAACAGGCAGTACAGACGGAACTGGAAAAAGCTGTTATAAATACTGTAGCACTTTAGAGAACGCTGATATCTTTGCAAAAATCCTGAAGACAAACTAAAGAAACAATGAGAGCAATATTCCACTGTGTCCAGGGAGGAAAGGAAGGTGAACAGATTCTATGTCCTGTTAAAATAACTACAATCTATTTAGTGGGTTAACTAAATTTGAATATGCCTTTAAAAAACAGGGATCAAAAGCCACTGATAGGGTAGAATCCCATTGATTTCAATAAGAGTAGAAAGACACGAACATTATTCAAGATAGGCACTGGTTCCAGGTCATGTAACCAAGTTAATTATTTTTGTTCTGTTTCCTTCGCAATATAACTTCTTTCTTCTTTACAACTGTATCCGTTTCTCATTATTGCCTGATACAGACACAGCTTTTCCAAAAGGATGGAGCCTTGCATGCTGTATTTTGATGTTTACAGAACTGCCAACCATGTTTAAGGAAGTATAGATGTTGTGGGTTGGGAAATCGCTCCAGTTAATTTTTCGCAGCTGCTGGAAACTCATACAATACTTTGAATCACTGATCTGGCAGTTCATTCTGTGAATGACTTAAAAGCAGCACCATTAAACCCCCTCCCACAACCTTCACTATTTGAAATAAGCCACACAATGAAGTGTCCCAATTTGTGTCAGGAGCCTAAACACACAGATCCATCACCATGACAAGGCAAAGATATAACATATCAGCAACAAAAGTAGAGAAAAACTCCTTCTTTAGTGTTTGCCAGAGCTAAGTTTACCAGGTTGGTTTAATGTTGCAAGCACATCCACTTCGGTGACAGCTTCACAAGCTATTTTCGAACCAGCTTGTGGGGCCTGTAAGCCTCGTTCAGTTAGCCCAAGATTTCCTGTTCTCTGCATTCTTCTGGATCTTCTCGGGTTGGAGAGCAGATCCTTCCATTTTGGCTAGGGCTGTCAGTGATGTCAGGCTGGAGGCTGACCCTGAGAAATTGTTGCTCTTCCGGTTCTCGGGCGTAGCTCCCCCTTGCAACCTAAGCCCAGCACTCCGCCGTCTTGCTGCTCCGGTGGCTTTTCCCACTCTGTTTGGTTTCACAAGGAGCCCATAGCCTGGGTTGCATTTGAAGTACTGCCTTCCTCCAATGGAGCCATCATTCTTACCTTTAACAAGAAAAAGAAAGATGCTACAAAAGGAATTTCGCCCTCGTGCGCATATTTACTTATGACTACCCCTCATTTTAGACAATCACTGGAGTCATCTGTAAGTCATTATAGCAGTGATCAGAAAGGATTCCATAAATTGACCTTCAGTCCATGGCACACCCAATAAAACTGAGTTATGAGCCAACACACTAAACTCCTGAAATCAGGTAGAAATGAATGCCGGGTGGCAATTTTCTGGAGATCATCAGTATGGAACTGAATGGGCCCATTAGCCTTTTTCTACCCTCCACCATCTAACGTATCTATTGTGGCCTGATTTTCAGACTCCGTGATAGACGGAAGTCAAAGGAAGCTGTAGGTACCATACCGTAGCACCTCTAAACATCAGGCTATTTGATTTTATTATTGCCAGTGCCATATCCACCCTCTCCATTGCAATCTGTCCACTACACAGGGCATTGCAATGCAGCTCCAAAATGCTCTGTTCCAGAAACCTGGACAATTACTATTATCTTTGTAAACCAAGAGGTTCCATTTGCCAAGAACTATCATGGATCATCAGAAGCATCCTTACATAGCAGATGCTTCACCCTTTTGTCTTGACAGTTTCCCCTCATCCTAAGCACTCTAGTGCCAGATAGCTTGGCCACTGGTGGGTACGTACGGTGGGTGCTGAAATCCCATGAGGTGGAGGATACAGCATTCTGCTCAATCCACAGTTTACTGTGACAAGATACGAACCTCTGTTCCTATTTCTTAAATTAAATTTTATAACAGAGAGGTGAATTTACTTTAGAAATAAACTATACTCCAACAGATGGGAGACATGAGATGAAATTTCCCCCACATATAGGGGATAGGGCAATCAAAACAATCTTTTCCCTTGACAGTCTGGCAGACAGTCATCAGCCATGTGTGAAGTAATGTACAAGAGCTTCAAGAAGATGAGAGACTGATTGGGAGCAGGGGAAACAAGTTAACTCCCTAGCATGTGGTATTGAAGCTGGAAAAAGGAGGCTTATAAACGGGGGCACATGGACTCTTATAACTGACAGTTGGGGCTGGAACTTTGACAGAAGTCAGAACCACAGATTGCTCTTTGGGACATGTAAGCCGAGAACACTGTATCTGTTTAGTTTTTACCAAGCATAAATCCAGGTATGTTGAAACAAATACTTTATTTGGAATCCTCTTCTTTTTAATAAGCATTGTTTTATTGAAAGACCTGCTGTGTGTTGTGAGATGAGAGAGGGCAGCGACACCCAGTCTAGTCTCATAGGAGAAAGGCACCAAGGCAACCACATGGAGGGTAAAGTTCTGGAACCTAGATACTCCACTCTTCGTGGACAAAGGCATGGTGAGGGGTCCACTATTCCCATGACTGGCAAAAGATGAAAGTGTGAAATTTGCAAGGAGAAATCAAATAGGACAGAGGTGGAGGTGGCCTACTGGTAACACCAATTCTACACATTCATTTGTATGTTTACAATCTATAAAAAGAGCACCCATGCGGTACCCTTAGTAAATGTTAAAAAATTAGACTAAACAAACATGGTTGTCAATTCTCCCAGATCAAGTTAACCCAATGACAATAAATATTGACCCCTTTTAATACCTAGATAGACTAGATCAGCATCACTCATCCTAGTCAACATCCATCTCCTCTTGGGCAAAGGAAAAAAGGTGCACCTTGAAGGCTAATAAACTTGGGCTGTTATGGAGCTGAGGAGGAAGCAAATTCTAAAGGTTTGGGGCCTTAGCATAGAATGTTCTGCCCGCCAATCCCCTATCTTGTACCTTTATCTCATTTTTTCTGACCACTCATGCTGGGGCCACCATTTCTCTGTTCCACATCCTCAACACACTGAGAACTGCTTGAGACCTACACATATTAACAGGCCTCCAGCAGGAGCAGCATCTTTTCCTCTTCACAGAGAAGCTTGCATCACCAGCAGCATCTTTGGAGGACTGACATTGCTACTCCTGACTGATCAGCACTTTTCAGATTGGAAATTGAACACCCCTTCTCTTCCCCCATTAAATGACCACTATTCCCTGGTGCTCGGTGCATGATTACTCCATGTTTTTATATATTTTTTTATATATATATATATATATATATATATATATATATACACACACACACATACACACACACATCTTGTGTGCTTTTGCAGTCCAGTTTTAAACAGCTTGGGAGAGATTATCCAACAGTTTAATGTACATCTCAACTTCTATTTAGTCCAAATTTTCCTTTCCTCATTTGCATTCCATGACTCCTGTTGCACTCACTCTGGTCCTCCCTAGAAAATTCCTCTTTCCTTGAGGTTTATACATTTATATACTTGTAGATTGTTAGTATTGGGCTTTGCAGGGGAAGGTGAGGATTAGCAGTTTGAATGATTCATCAGGACACAAGAAACCAATAAATTATTGAGGAGAGGGGGCTAGAGGGGGCTATGCGGTGAGATCAGAAACAGTCTACATTGGCAGGGGCACTCTGGGCAGACACATGTTAGTGAGAGACAGACTGAGGGAGATTCCAGTAATCAAGGTGAGATTTTTTTTTCTTGAATATCTAATCTACATAGCCTAAAACATTTCCCCTGATCATGAGTCCTCCCAGGTGTCATATGTAATCTGCCTGTTATGAATAGATATCCAAAGCTGTTTAGTATTTATCACATTGCAACCTGCCACAGAGCATATCTTACCTGAAGGCAAATCGAGTTCCACACCAACCCATGTTCCCTCTTGAAAGTCAGTTGGGCCAACATATCTAATTGTGCCTGTCTTATTTGTGCCAACAGTGACATATTCTCCCTCTTTTAGCCATTCTGGGATTTCATTGGCATCTTCAGAATCAGAAGCCGCTTCCAGTTTTTCATCAGCTGTCTCCGCACCATTATGGCTCAACCCTTGTGCAGTCACCCGGTTCTTTTCTCTCTCCTCTTCCTCTGGGCTTGAAGAGCACCCAGAATCTCCCCCCAGCATGCATGTAAAAGATTTGAGCTCAGATGTCCTGACTTTTTGGATTTTGAATGGAGAGGCTGTAGCGCTGGGCTGGGACAAGAGGTCAGGCTGAAGCTGTGGTTTGGAAGCTCTCGATTCTGAAGTAGAGGCGGGCTTTGTGTGGTCCTTTTTCCTGGCAGCTTGTCCCACTGACTCTCCAGTTGTTGAAGCCATTAGCTGTTTGGTCAGCAGCTCCTTCTTTGGGATGGAGGTAGAAATGTAGCTTTTCGCATCAATGGCTACAGAGGCAACATCTAGTTCTTCACTCTGAGTCACAGGGGAGACAAAGGACTTGGACTTTAGGTGCTCATTACCATTCACGTTGCTGCTGTCCTTAGGTCTCACATGGGCAGTGCTGAGGTCAGAAGCAGCTTGATTATCTCTTTTAACAGCAGGGTAGCCCTCTGAAGTGCACTCTGTCTGCATTGAAATGTCAGTAGCAGACGTTACCTGAACAGCTGGGGTGGGTGGGGAGATGTTGCTCACTGCAGACGTTTGGCCACCTGTCTGAACAATTGCTTCATTCCATGCAGTGAGCGCTTCAGACAGAGTTGCTGTTGAAACACTGTGAGAAAAGTAACCACTTGAGGCTTCACTCAGGGGACTTGGAGGGCCCTCTTGGGAGTCCTGTGCCTGAATGTCTGCGGTGTGCTGCTGTGAAGGCACTTTGGGCATCCTTTCTTGGTTCTTTTCTGCCTCTGTAGCTTGCCTGGCCATTTCAAATGGTTCTTTCCCCCCTTCTTGTGCCTCTGTAGCTTGCCTGGCCATTTCAAATGGTTCTTTCCCCCCTTCTTGGTTAATCTGAAAAGATGACAAGCATGGGTTATGGTATTCAAAACATCTGGGCTGATAATGCTGACATATGGCCTTCTGAAACTATCTAAACCTCCGGTTTATCCAAATCCCTGCACATTTGCAGAGCTGGACTGGTGCTTGTTGATTTATAGCCATCTTTACAAACCTGGTGGGATTATCAGTGCATTTCTTCCATTAATAAAAAAATAGTGTCCAGCAAAAGAAATACGTTCCCCAATATTTACTGAAAAATTATTTATATCACAGGAATGGTCATTTGCCTTTTGAACGTCAGGATTTATTTGAAATGTGAAACAGCCATGATCTATAAGTCTCTTACAGTTATTTGGCTTAACTCAGGATTGATAAATCATGCATTTCTAAGTAAACTGTCATTTATATCCCCGTTTCCAAATGCCATTCCCCTCTCAATACTGCCACCACCACATACTTTCAGAGTATGAAATTAACTGCACCACCGAGATTAACAGCCCATTTTAGTGATGTATTTCTTGGCTGTACAGTTTACTATATAGGATGGATCAATATCTTTTGCCAGCAAATGTACTCTAAAAGATTAGGATGTCTTTAAATCTTTTTCGGGGGGGGGGGGGGGGGAAGCATGAGGAAGGCAAACTTGTACATATTCTGTTTACTAACTCACCAGTGTTTATTTTTGTTTTCTGTTCTAAATTAGTATCCATTGGAGTGGAAAGTTACCTTGAATTTTCAGATTTAGAGAGACAAAGTGGGTGATGTAATATCTTTTATTAGACCAACTTCAGTTGGTGAGAGACAAGCTCTGGAGCCAACAAAGCTCTTCTTCAGGTCTGGGACAGGTACTCCCAGCATCACAGCAAAATACAAAGTGAAACACATTGTTTAGCATAAGTAGTTAGCACATGTTGTAAGGGACTATTCAAGGTACAGTGGCCCGTTAATACCTCTGCAGTCACAGGACAAAAAGAGAGGGTTACTGGATCACAGATTTTTCCAATAAGCCCTAAATACAGTGTCTCTGTTCAGTCCATGATTTGTACTATCTAGCAGAGTAATGAATTTAAGCTCCTCTTTTGAAAGTGTTGTGCAGGTTTCCTTTCAGGATGAGGGCTGATAGGTCAGATATAGAGTGATCTAAGCGTTCACCACAGGTGATGTGTTGTTTTTGCCTTTTATCATTTTCCTGTGTGAGTTCATTCAAGAGCATAGCGATTGTCTGGTTTCACCCACATAGTTGCTATTGGGGCATTTAGCGCACTGGATAAGGTGTACCACATGTTGTGATAGACATGATCCATCAATCATCCATCAAGGTGTGCCATGGGGAAGGGGGAGTTCCAACGAAAGATTTCATAAGCCATATGCTGACTGAGCGTAGCAAGTAGCTTTCTGTGAACAAATTAATTTCTTTTTCAATCTGAAAGCCAAGATTTTTTAAAATTCCTTTCATAATCTAGAGACCCATGACATTGTCTCACCCACCTTTTTGTTTCTTTTCAAGATATTTTCTAGTGCTTTGCCCAATCTAGTTTTAAGTGTCCCAAGTGATGGGACTTTCACTCTCCCTTGAGGAGACTGTTCTAAAGGAAACATAAGTGGCATTTAGAGAAAGCAGAATTTGATTGAATTACTGGCGCGTCAGAATCAAAGGCTAGCCTTCTACTGCTGGGTGAAATGTACTACAGAAAAGTTTCTGAAAACGTTATGGTCAATTAAAATATATTTTTAGCTCTTTTATGGGGACGGGTGCTGTACTGTAGATTTAGACGCTCTATCCTTTCCTTGGGTTTTCCTTTTTACATAAGCTTTAACACACATTTTGTTAAGACAATATAAGCACAAGAGGAGAAAACTGATCTGCTACTCATAAGATTGAAATTCTGCTGAACTGTGGGAGATCATAAGAGTGTTTTCTCTGCAGGTTAGTGCTAGTCTTTTTCATGTTGATATCATGAATTAGAATGAAATGTAAAACTGAGAATCAAATTAAACGTTCAGAATAAGGGATACATTCTGTTTATAGAAAGCACCCCAGCCCAGCAATTTGCCTTTTAAAGCAGTAGGCAGCTAAACTTACCTGCTAGTGCAATCATATGATTAGCAAGGTTTTCAAATATAAAAGTGTAACAAGCAATATAAGAGGAGAATTTAGCGGGACATAAAAAACCCATTCCAACCTACATTACAGTTAATTGTCTAAGCGAAGCAACAATAAAAATGGAAGAGGTTTGACGTAAGGATGCCAGCAGTAGCCTTTGCATACAACACTGCTGCTGTTTCCATTGGTTTCCAGCTACAAGATATTGTGGACAATGTAGTGTGCCTACCTGTTTTAACTTTGTAGCACTGGCATCAATGCTGGCAGACTGAACCATAATTCGTGGGACAGGCTGCAGGAGAGGGGGGAAAAAACAGCATTATTCACTTATAGGATTAAATATTGCTGAACTGGTTTAACTGAAGAGGGAAACCTTTAAAATATGTATTGAAAATTCTGGGATAACAAATGGTCTTTAGGGACAGACAAACGGAGCTTTGCTTTTTTTTTAAAATGGGCTCTGCTGACCCCCACTATACCACGAGGGGACAAATGAATGTTGTCTTAACCCAGGTAAGGAGAACGTCCCTGCATTTCCACACACACGCAACAGCGTGAACTACATAGGGTAAGGTTTTAAAGTGTAAATAAAAAAGATTGTTGTGGTGTGGCCACAGAACAGCTGTTTCTCTGCCAGACTGACCATTGAACAGATCAAGGTTGGAAGTAAAAGGAAGAGGAGTTGCCTATGCTACTTCAGCTGACATCACTGAACAAGCAGGCAGATTCGCTATTAGAAGTGGCCAAAATTCAACAGAGATTTCAACCTACCTATGTCCCCTGCCAAAATGTTCTCCCCGTCTACCACGTGAGTCTTACAAGATTTTCAACACTGCGCGCTCTATCTCAGTCTGTAAGAAACATCTACAGAAGTTCCTTTTGAAAAGAGGCACCATAACTTACAACATGCAAAATGCTAAACTGAAAAATATGTGCAAAGTGGGTGAGGTTCTCTCTTTTATTGGACCAACTTCTGTTGGGGAGAGAGAGAGAGAGAGAGAGAGAGAGAGAGAGAGGCTTTCGAGCTTACACAGAGCTCTCCTTCAGGTCTGGGAAACTAACAATGTCACTGCTAAATACAAGATTTGAACGGATTGTTTAACATAAGTAGTTAACACATATTTCAAGGGTCCATTCAAGGTGATGTTAACATCCCTCCAGTCATAGGGAGGAAAGTAGGGTGGGGGGGATCAAGTTTGGCAGGGGGAGGGAGGGCGGGGGATTGTTAATGGGTTACAGATTATTGTAATAAGCCATAAATCCAGTGTCTGTTTAGTCCATGATTTGTACTGTCCAGCAGAGTAATAAATTTAAGCTCCCAGGTTCATCTTCTGAAAGTTTTGCACAGGTTTCCTTTGAGGATGAGGACTCATAAGGTCAGATACAGAGTAATCACTTTGTGAAAAGTGTTCATCTACAGGAGATGAGGTGTTTGTCTCTTATTTTCCTGTGAGTTCATTCGAGAGCATAGTAATTGTTTGGTTTCCCCCACATAGTTGCTATTGGGGGCATTTAGTGCACTGGATGAGGTACACCACGTGTGGTGATAGGCATGTGCAGGACCCATGGATCTTGAACAGGGCCAGCTCCAGGCACCAGCTCAGCAAGCAGGTGCTTGGGGCGGCCAACGGAGAGGGGCGGCATGTCGGGCTCTTCGGCGGCAAGTCCCTCGGAAGGACCTGCCACCAAATTGCCGCCAAAGAAGAAAGCGGCGAGGTGGAGGTGCCGCCGATCGCGACCTTTTTTCTTTTTTCCCCACTGCTTGGGGCGGCAAAAACCCTGGAGCCGGCCCTGATCTTGAAACATGTATTGTGGGGGGTGTTGATCATTGTAGCAGTGGAGATATGGTCTGCAAGGTTTTGCATCTGTTGTTCTGGCAGGGTCTGGTGCTGCTTTGACTTGGTGTGTCCTGGTCTGTGGGGAGCTTGCTTCTGATGATGAGCTTGGAGAGGTTGGGAGGTTGTTTGAAGGTCAGAAGAAGGGTTCAGGAAAACTTTATTTCAGGATGGGGTCCCCACTGAGTGTGGGTTGTACTTGTTTGATGATACCCTATATGGGTTCCAGAGTGGGGTGGTAGGTGACAACTAGAGGTTCGTGGTCAGAGGGGATTTTATTTCTGTATTGAAGTAGGTTCTCTTGGGGTATTGGGTGGCCTGTACCTCATCCAGTGCTCTAAATGCTCCAAGAGCATTGTCCCACATAAGAACATAATGAGAACAGATGGAAGGGAGAAATGCTTGGAACGCCTTCCTTACAGCTGGGAGCTCCAGAAGGTTGATGTGCATCCTGGATTCCCGCGGGGTCCATGTTCAAATGTGTCATGTGCTTTCCCATGTGCGCTCCTCCACCGTTCCAGGGACGAGTCAATGATGATCATTCTGTCCGGGGAGGATGGGAGAAAAGGGATCCCCACACAGACTTGTGGGTCCCTCCATCACTGGAGGGATGAGAGTACCTTGGGGGGAAACTGTCAGCAGAAGGTTCATGGCATGTTGCATGGGTGAGTAAACTCTCTCAAGCCACATCTGGAGGCGGCGAAGGTGAAGGTGGTGATGTATGTGCCTGAGGCCATGTGGCCCAGGAGGGATAGGCAAATCCTGGCTGGGACAGGAGGACTGTTGGCTCTGCGGGTGACGAGTTCTTGCAGAGACAAGAATCTGTCCCTTGGTAGGTACGTTTGTGCTGTAACTGAGTTGATGGAGGCCCAGGGACTGTGTGGGGTCCAAATTTGATTGTTCAACATTTATGCTGACTCCGAGGGAGGAACAGAGTCTGCGCAACATGGAGGTCGAGATCTGGGTTTTGTCTCTGGATCACACTGCTAGCAGCCAGCGTGAATACAAGGATCCCATAATGCCTGAGGTGGGTCACCATAACAGTGAAAACTTTGGTGAAGACCTTGGGAGCAGTGGTGAGTCCAAATGGCAGGACCCTGTATTGAAAATGCTATGGGCCTACTGTGAACCTCAGGAACGATGTGTGGGTCAGATCAACTCTATGTGAAAATAGGTGTTCTGCATATCGAGAGCCGTAAACCACATGCCTTCTTCCAACGACAGAATGATGGCTGCTAAGGTGACCATACGAAACTTGGATTTGCGGATGAAGTGATTGAGACAACAGAGATCCAGAATTGTTTTCCATGCACCCTTTTTTTGGTATTAGGAAGTAAGTTGAATAGAACCCTGTTATTTGATAATCCGGAGGAACCCACTCTCTCTCACCTCCTTGTAGGAAGAAGTCTACCTTTAGGGTGAGGATGCTGTCGTGAGAGTGGTCCTTGAGGAGGGATAGGGGAGGGGGTTGTGGATGAGGTAGTGTGATGAACTTGATCGTATAGCCATAATGGATGACATTTAGCACCCACTTGTCCATTATTATTGCACTCCAAGCTGGTAAGAAGACCCCCGAAGAGGGTGGGATGGTTGTACAGCAGCAGGCAAGGTAGTTGACAGCTCTCATGAGTTTCTCAGAAATCTCTTTTCTGAGGGGGTTGCATGTGTGATGAGGAAAGCTGTGAAGGCAGACCTGGAGGACGAGATCATTTGGTCTTCTGGCTCTTGTGTGGTGGTTCATGAGGCCTTTGGTGGAAAAACTGGGAAGTCCTGTACTGCTGTGTGGATGGTGGGTGATAGAATTTACGCTTGGATGCGGGTGTGTAGATACCCAGCGAAGAAACTGTGGCTCTTGAATTCTTGAGGGTGTGGAGGGAATCATCCGTTTTCTGATTAAAAAGATGGGATTCATCAAAAGGGAGGTCCTCAATGGTATTTTGTACCTCCTGGGCAAACCAGAGGAATTAAGCCACGATTCCCTCCGCATGACAATGCTCGTAGCCATCGAGCACGAGGAAGTGTCTGCCTTGTCTACAGCTGATTGACGCACTGTCCTTGCCACCAGTATGCCTTCCCCCAAGATTGACTGAAACTGGACTCCATCTTGTTGAGGTAGTTTTTCAGCAAAGTCCTCCAGTTTGCTGTAGTTCAGGAAGTTGTATATGGCAAGCAATGCTTGATCATTCGAAATCCTGAACTGGAGGCTAGCTGAGGAGAAGATTTGTATCCCAGAAGGTCCAATCCGCTGGAGTGGAATGTGGAAGCTGCTGTTTGGACCGCTCCGTCGCAGCCTGTACCACAAAGGAATGGGGGTGTGGAGTGAAAAAAGAAACTCAGACCCCTTAGCTGGTACATAGTATTTCTTTTCTGCCCCCTTGGAGGTAGGTGCACATGTGGCCGGAGTATGCCAAATTGTTTGAGCTGGTTGGAGGATGGCATTGTTGACTGGCAGAGCAACCTGGTACTGATGAGGGAAGGATGTGCAGGAGTTGATGTTGTGTGTCTTGTACCTCCTCCAAGGGGATGTGAAGTTCACCCACCACCCTCCGCAGGAGATCTTGGAATTGCTGAAAGTTATCTGGGGTGAGAAGGAAGACGAAGTCTCTGCAGCATCTGGTGAGAACGACAAAACCGTTCTGCTCCAGCTGTGCCGCTGGAACCGGATTCAGTGGTTCCTCCTCCATGATTGGCTCGGAGCGTCTACTTGAGGGTGCTCTAGACAGGGAGAGAGGAAAAGTCTCCCTCACAGAATGGGTGAGTTCTGAGGGTGGGTATTGGGGCCAGAGTCCAGAAAGGGGGCCAGCATGACAGATTTGGAGGGTGCTGCGGTGGGCCCCAGGGCATAGGGAACCAGTGGCTTCTCTGTGGTTGGAGTGGAGGATATAGTCACGATGTGGATGGCCTCTTCGGGTACTCTTAGTGGTGGTAAGGGATGGGCAGCCCCTGTACTTCATCCGAATCCCCTGAATAGGAAAATTCAGACACTGGTTCCATCAATAGTACTATTGAAGCCAGTGGAAGCAGTAGACCAGGGGTGGGCAAACTATGGCCCGGGGGCTGCCTCTGACCTTTCTGATGTTTTAATCCGGCCCTCGAGCACCCGCTCCGGCGCTCCAGCCAGGGAACGGGGTCGGGGTTTGCCCCACTCTGCGCGTGCCGTGACTCCGTGCGGCTCCCGGAGGCAGCGGCATGTCCTCCCTCCGGCTCCTACACATATGGGCAGCCAGGGGGCTCCGCACGCTGCCCTTGCCCCAAGTGCCGCCCCTGTAGCTCCCATTGGCTGGGAACCGAGGGCAATGGGAGCTGCAGGGACAGCACAGTGCGCAGAGCCGCCTGGCTGCGCCTCTGCATAGGAGCTGCTTGAGGTAAGCACTGCCCAGAGCCTGCACCCTGCCCCAGCCCTGATCCCCCTCCCACCCTCCGAACCCCTCAGTCCCAGACTGGAGATCCCTCCTGCACCCCCAACCCCTCATACCCAACCCCACCCCAGAGCCCACCCCCACAGCCAGAGCCCTCACCCTACCTCCTACCCCAGCCTGGAGCCCCCTCCTGCACCCTGAACTCCTCATTTTTGGCCCCACCCCAGAGCCCGCACCCCCACCTGAACCCCAACTCCCAATTTCTTGAGCATTCGTGGCCCACCATACAACGAATGGATATAAACTGGCCGTGGGGAAGTTCAGGCTTGAAATTAGACGAAGGTTTCTGACCGTTAGAGGGGTGAAATATTGGAACGGCCTTCCGAGGGAAACGGTGGGGGCGAGGGACTTGTCTGGCTTTAAGATTAAGTTAGATAAGTTTATGGAGGGAATGGTTTAATGGTAAAACATAGTTGTCAAGGAAAACCAAGCAATGGTAGGTAAATAGCATAATGGCTAAAAGGGGTCAGGATGGAGACTCTTGCCTATATGCTCGGGGTCTTACTGATCGCCATATTTGGGGTCGGGAAGGAATTTTCCTCCAGGGCAGATTGGCTGAGCCTCTGGAGGTTTTTCGCCTTCCTCCGCAGCATGGGGCAGGGATCTCTAGCAGGAGGGTCTCTGCCGATTGAGGTCACTAATAACAGGATTGGGGACTTCAGCAGCAGAGTCCAGGGAAGGGGCGGGGATGGTTTTATGGCCTGCAGCGTGCAGGGGGTCAGACCAGATGATCATAATGGTCCCTTCTGACCTTAAAGTCTATGAGTCTATGAGTCTATGAACTTCCATACCCAGATGTGGCCCTCGGGGCAAAAAGTTTGGCCACCCCTGATGTAGACTATTGGAGGACGCAGTGAAGGGTGTCTTGACTGCGGCATGTCCTGGATGGGAGATCTGGCCTCCCTAGAGGTGGATGGTAGCAGAAGGCATGGAGATCTTGGCTCTCCCACAGCAAACAGTTCCTGGGGCTCCGGAGCCCTTCCCGATTTCCCTGGCCTTAATGGTACTCTTTCTACAGTGGGAACTGGCACCAGAGTGGTGGACTTTCCCGGAGTAGGCGGATCCCGTACCTTAAGGGGGGCCGACATTGACGGTGTGTTGGGCTCGGTACCTGGTACAAACAGATCTGCTGGTTTGTGTGGATTCTTGTCACGTTTATGCATCTCTGAGTGCGCTGCTTCCCCATGGCTGGTGCTTGTTGAAAAAACATCCCATTTCTTTGGTTTGGAGGAAGACTTACTGCCATGTTTATGTGCATGCTTCCTTACCTCCAGACTAGGCCCCGACATGGAGTCCATAGTGGTGGTACTGACAGAGCCAGACTCAGTCTCCATAGCCAGCAGCGTTAATCCTGGCTGTATCAGGCGATGTACAGAGGAGTTCCTCAGCCTCGGTCCAAATGAGGTTTTATGGTGACTTCCATGAGATGCTTCTTGAGGCAGAGAGCCCACTCTTCTCAGGTATGGCTAGGGAAGGACTGGCAGATACTTCACCAGGATGAAATGTGGGCTTCTCCCAAGCAGCCTAAGCAGCATTGATGTTTATCGCTCACCAAAGAGGAACACGGGCAGGAGGCACAGATTTTAAAGCCTAGGATCTTCGGCATAGTCCAGTAACCGTGTGTATGTGTGTTGGGTGTTTACCCAGAAACAGATTCCCCCAAAGTCCTAATTCTACTCCAAATAACTACTAAAACAGTAAAATAGCATAGGACTACTAAAACTATATACTGTACAACTAAACTCTTTTTAAAAGGTGTGTCACACACAAGAGGACAGTGATAGTTTTGATCTGTATCATGAGGCGGTGAGAACGAACTGGCGACATGGTTGGTCTGCCCTGCCCTTTATCATCTTGAACGAAACCATGAGGCGAGGCAAGGGCACATGTGTGGACCAGTGGAGACTACTACTTGAAAAATCTCCAGCTCTGAAAGCATGGTACGCATATGTAAACCCTCAGTGGAATACAATAGGGATCATCATTCGAAGAAGTGAGAACTACTCCCATTCATCTCTTTGAAGTAATGATTATTTAATTGTTGTCATTGTTAACTATTTCACTTCTGATCAAAGCATATTAAAAAGGAAAGGGACTACCTTTAAATTATGCATAAGATCTGCAGTTTTTATGGTGAGCAATGGCTCATTTTGGCGTCATAAATCAGGTGGCATTTAGGAGAGTATCACCTCTCCACCCACCAACCTGATCCCTGGAACTAAAAGGCATGGAGTAAAGCCCAGGAAGTCATCTGAGCCTCACCAAGGAGGACCCAATCTGGCAGAGCCCAGCAGGGCACCTAACCCTCCTCACCCCCAACCAAGCTTGGTCTCCTCCACAACAGCAGGGCCTGGTCTGATTGGTGTGAAGCCAGGTAGCCCCCTCCCTGGCTTTAATGGCAACTGCTCCTCCCTCTGCTGGAGACTGTCTGCATCTGAACCTCTCTGAGGGGGAAGCCAAATCTGGGGAACCCACCAGAAGAATAGTAATCATATTTAACATCTCTACTCCTTACAATCTACTATGAGTGGCATCTCAAGCAGGAGCAGCTAGGGAGAATGGCATCATTTTTCCCTCCTCGTTCCTGGCTCAACCTTTCAAGTATTTACTAGAGCGTAGTGCTTACCACTGAGAGTTATAATTATAAGTCTACACAAGTATTGCTAGTGATTTAGGGTCTTGGAGAGGCAGCGTGTTCCAACAGATAGGCAGTCTATTCTCTACTCTGGAAGTGACCTCATGTGGCACAACCTCTGCCTCAGTTTCCCCATCTGTAAAATACAGATGTTACAATATACTCTTTTGGAAAGTGCTTTGAGGTCTAGGGATAAAAAATGCTATAGAAGTGATCACAATGATCTTAAATAGTTTTCTTATTTTGATATTTCCTAGTTCCTTTATTTTTAGCATTATTCACCTGGCCTTCAAAAAAAAAACAGAAAACCCCACACTTTCCTGTATTTTATCAAAAACCGTCAGTCTTACAGCATGTAAACCCATAAAATGTAAAAGCCTTGTTATCAAACAACAAAAGAAATAAAACAGTTATACTTTAATCATTCCCCATCAACTGCTAAAATACCATTCTCCTCCTGAAAGCATGACACACATAAAAACTCTTAAGATACCTTTGCCAGACAACTTTAAAAGAAGTATGGAACAAAAAAGCAATTATAAAAAGTGGCACTTAACCAACTTTGCTGTTGACAGGAAACAGATAGGTAAGATGCTTTTTACTCTCGTCGGGTAGTAAAGGTATTAAAACAAATATTTGTTATGAACTGTGGTCAAGTTAGTGGGGGGGGAAATAAGTATTAATGCAATTTGTTATAATAACTTGTTTGTGAAAAGACATGCACTGATGAAATATAGGTCTCTGTATCCAGCGCCACATTCTGTATTCAAATGCATAAGCATAGTTCCCACTGAAGTAAAAAGTGGCTGCACATACATCTGAGAGGCAGAATTTGGTCCTTGGTCGATTCATACAGATAATTTCTGGCATATGATCTGCAATGAATTGACAAACCTGGACTGAAAGAGAATATCAAAGCACCCAGTTTGGTAATAGGTTCACAATAAGAGTTGCTAAACACAATTTGGTTTAGATTTTATAAAAAGAGAGTTATTCATGTTAAAAATATAAATAATAAATAAAAATAAAAAATAGGATATTTGGAGACTTCACAGCTGGGTAGCCAATCACTATATTGTGACCTAGAAAAATCTAGTATATGTGTCCTATTAAATAGTTCTCTAGTTCATACATTTAAATAGCAGATGAATTCTAACAATTAAGAGATTTACAATGATAAAAAAGAAATATTAAGTCACTTCTTTAAAAAGTTGTTTGAAAGGAGATAGGATGGCTTTGGGGACTGGTAATGAGAAACAGAGCTTTTCAACTCTAGATCACTGGATTAAATCCTAAAATGCTTAGGTTTAAGCATGTGATTAGCCCCACTGAAGTTAACTTTAAGCACACAAGTAGACCTATTAAACACATACGTATGTGCTTTGCTGGACTGAGGCTGGAGTGCTCCAGTTCTTACTATTAATCTGGGGCTTGATTCTGCAACGTTTGTAGACCTACGTGAAATGAATTGGACTGAGAACACCAGATCCCAGCAGGCAGGTGATCATATCACAAAAACCTGCACCATAATAGGCACTTGTTTGCCCACTCACTGTATCAGAAGAGAGGGCAAGGACTGATTGGGCCAGGGATCCTAGAATTACCCTCCAATTTAGAGGTTGTCCCTTGAGGTCATGGTTAAAGCACACTAGGAGGGCACTAATCAGAGTCATGGTTAAAGCACACTAGGAGGGCACTAATTCCATTGCTGTTGCCTATGCTGCACCTTCTCTCAAGATGGGGATGGACTTCAGCTGCAAGGATTATCAGTCTGACAGTACTACATTCACACAGCCATTTCAAAAAAGCTACTGCAAAATTCTTTCCTGGGGTATAACATGCAATAATAATTTCATTACATGTAAATTAGTCAGTTTGAGAACCTAAGATTTACTTTCATGAGCTACCCCCATGTATTTAGTGCAAAATTAAATATAGATTGTTTTTTGTGCAATTAATTTATTTCATTCCCAATTCCAAGCAAAAAGATTAAAAGGGAAATTTGTAACAAGATTTTTAAAAGTTTCAGATTTTTTTGAGTTTCACTCGTTTGCTTTAAAAAAATTAGCTTTACATAATCATTCTAATTAAAACTGTATTTAAAAGGATGATCTTGGAAGCTGAATTAGGCAAGAAACTGAAGCCTTAACAACTCAGTCAACAAGAATTAGATGCATATTAGCTCAGTTGGCCATGAAGGATCTGTTGAGCCGTGCTGATTAAAGAACACAAATTATTATTAGAAACCCTGAAAAAAGCCTTTTAGACATACGTTTAAAAAGGGGTTTTCTGATATCAAATTATTTATATTTGATTAGGGGACAGAATTCCTTTTAATCATGCTAAGCATCATGCACATCTATGGCACTACATAAATAATTGTATGTATGCCAGAGAAAGCCTCTCTGGGTGGGTTTCATTAATTGCAGTTCATTATTTTCTAGATTAGTTACTAAACCTGTGTCAGAAGGTCAAAGACAACAATTTTGTTAGCTGCCCTCCTCTCCTGTGCCATACCGCTGCATTTCTGGAACACAACCAGACAGCAATGAATTATGACATTAGAATACAGAAACTCAGACAAGAGATTCTCCTATAAGGGAGCAGTGACAAAAATACGTTTCATTTCAGCAATATGCTAACAAAATCTATTCACCTAGGCACTCAGATATTTCTATGCCCCCCCCCCCCCCATATTAGTATCTAGAGAGAGCAAGAAATGAGTCTTCAGAAATATTTTAAAACCGTTGAATAAGTTCACACTGGTCTGAGGAGTCTGCTTTTGCCACTGCAATGATAAAAGGTATGGACTGCACTTTGATATATACATTGTAAATACCAACACACAATGATAACTTAAAATGCCATTATATGAGCAGTTCAGAGAGACCAAAATGGTCACAGCGTGAAGAATAATCTGTCTTGTTCAGACTATGGAATCAACAATACGCTAATAAAGAAATAAGGCTTCAACTGCATGCACATAATATAATTAAGCATATATATAGCTAGAAACTAGAAAGATGCACCCTCACCCCTTCCTCCTCCACACTTGTGGAGTTTAAAATAATTAATTCTCCCCCATCAACAATAAGAATGGAAAAAGCCATAAATTCTGCATGTGGCATTACTAACTTGTTTTAAGAATGAACAATGGAAAGTAAAGAGCGAGTCAAATAATCACAAATGGTTAAAGAATATAGCTGCTTTTTAATTTACAAAATACTGGCAATTAATTTAAAGGCACCAGATTAGTCAGAGAGAATGTGTATTTTCTAACTTTAAAGTATATAAACAGCTTCATCAGCAGCCAATCTTTTAGGTATATAAACAGCTTCATCGGAAGCTGATCTGCTAGTTACATGAAGAATCCTATTATGCCAAATTAATTCAATCTAACTAATTAGAGAGCAGGAAGTTCTTTCAATTATTTTATGTGCTGTCTGAGAAACACACTTGAATACGAGAGCAGATTTCATTAATTGCGGTTCATTATTCTCCAGATTAGTTACTAAACTTGCATCAGAAGGTCAAAGACAGCAATTTTGTCAGCTGCCACCAGCTTCACAGTAATGTCTTTGCATTTCTAGAACCCAGACAGCAATTGATTACAAACAAAAAATGGAACTGGAAGAGACCATCTTGCTAAGGAAACACATACAAAAACATATCTTACTTTAAGGCAGATGCCTACTTAAGCAAAAGCATATTGAGGAAATAAGAATCTACTGTTGAGATAATTTTTGATAATTTTCAGAACAAGTACTCAAAACCTTCTGTTTTTGCTGTAGATTAATATTAGAGCTTTTCAAATTATGGCTTCATCCAAAGAAAATATGTTGAGCTTTGGGAACACACTTACCCACTCTCTGAGGCCTGCTTAGTCATGGCGACGGAGAGGTACTCACCTCATGCAGTAACTGGAGTTTGAGATGGGTGCTCCACTTCAATTATGCACCTTTCATTGGAGATTTTTGGTAGTAGTGGCCATTTGGCCTGCGCACATGCACTACACACCCTAGTGTTCTGCACCAAGGACATATAGGGCTGTACAGGCAAACTGCCCTCAATTCCTTCTCCACCAAAGTGTCCTGTAGAGAAAACTCCAAAACAAAACGGAGGGACACTCATCTTGAAGAACTCCAATTATTGCACAGGGTGAGTAACCTCTCCTCCTTTGAGTAGTGTCCCTAAGGGTGCTTCACTTCAGCTGACTTCAGAGCAGTATCCTCAACAGGAGGAGGGAGCTTCAGAGTCGAGTCCAATACTGAAGAGAAGACTGAATTCCCAAAGACAGCATTTGATCGGGAAGAATGAACCACTGTGTGGCACTTGGAAAATGTATTTACTGAAGACCAAGTTGCAGCCTTGCAGATCTCAACAATGGGAACAATGTCGGAGAGGTAGAGACAGACCTCATGGAATGGGCTAATACTCTAAGAAGGGGTAAACTGGCATATTCATAAGAAGAAATAATACACCCTGAAATCCATCTGGCAAGTCTCTACATGGAGATGTTGGACATTTGGACCTGTCAGCTATTGACACAAACCGTCTTGGAGACTTTTTTAAATGATCCGGTTCTGCTCAAATAAAAGGCCAACACCCACCTGATGCCTAGGGTATGCAAAGCAGCATCATCCCTGCTCTGGTGCCGTTTCAGGAAGAAAATTGGGAAATGGATGACTTGATTGATATGAAATTCAAACAATACCTTAGGTAGAAGTTTAGGATGTGAATGTGATGAGACCACCTTTCAAGGACACTATAAAGAGAGGATCCAATAATAAAGGTCCCATTTCCCCAACTCTTCGAGCAGAAGTGATGGTCACCAAGAAAGCCATTTTCATGGATAGGTGAAGAAGGGAATAGATTTGAAAGGGGATATCATAAGACATTTGAGTATGAAGTTTAAATCCCATACAGGAGTGGGTTCTCTAATGTAAGGATAAAGATTCCCCAATCCCATAATGAATTTTGTCATGGTGAATGAGCAAACACTGAGAATCCCTCAATTGGGGAATAAAAGACTGTGAGAACCACCAAGCGAACCCTGACAGAACTCATAGATAATTCTGACTAATTCCAGGAGATACTCCAGGGCACCACAAAGTGAAGAATGAACAGACAACAGATGTCACTGATCACACCAGTGGTGAAATTTTTTCCATTTCTGCAAATAAGTATGATGCATAGATCTTTTCCTACTATTTAATAACATCTGCTATACCTCTGCAGAACAGGAAATCTCTATTCCTGCGAACCATTCATTAACCAAGCCCGGAGGTGAAGAATTCCCAGGTTGGGACAGAGAGTCTGACTGGTATCTTGGGGGAGGAGGAGGGGGGAAGATTGGAAATGGAGGAAAGACTCATAGCTGGACACACCAGGAAGAGTACCAGGGTTGTCTGGGCCACATTCGAACTATTACTATGATCTTGGCTTTGTCTTGCTTGATCTTGTTTACCACTTTCAATCTTAAGGCCATTGGAAGAAATGCATACAGAAGGCCTCTCATCCAAGAATGAGGAAAGCATCTCCCAGTGAGTGAGGGCCCAAGCCCCCTTGCAAGCAATATAGTTTGCACTTCCTGTTCGTAACTGTGGCAAAGAGATCCACTTTTTGAATTCCCTACGTCACAAAAATGTGATTGAGAATCTGGGAGTTGAACTCCCATTCGTAGTTCTGGAAGAAGTGCCTTAGTGTTTTGTATGCCCAGGAAGTAGGCTGCTGAAATTAGGATGTGGTTGGCTATACACCAGTTCCACAGCCTCATTGCTTCAGCACAAAGAAGAGCATCTCATCCCCCCTGCCAGCTGATACAGAACATGCAGGCTACATTGTCATGGTTTTTGTGGATCTGTTGCTGACTAATGGCTGGAAGTGGATACAGGCATTCCTTACTGCCTTCACCTCCAGGAGGTTGATGTGTAACCGTGCCCTGAATGGTATGGATCCCTAAATGCACTCCCCAACCTACCAGAGATGCATCTGTCATTATGGTCATGGTCGGGAAGACCTGGATGAATGGAACACCTGCACAAACATTGTGTAAGCCTTTCCACCCGTTGGGAGTCTCACACTTGATAAGTGACTGACACTAGCTTGTTCAGGTTGTGTTTGTTCAGGATATAAACCACCCTGAGCCAGTCCAGGAAATATCAAGGCATAACTTGGCATATTGTGTCACAAAGGTGCAAGCTGTCACATGTCCAAGTAATTGAAAGCAATTTCTTGTTAATGTCTGTGGACTGATTTGTATTTTTGAGATAAGGCCTTCCACTTCCTTTCAGAATCTATTAGACTCTATTGTCTAATAGATCTCACTTTTCAATTAGTATCAACAAAAATTTCGAAAGTTTCCCTTTGCTTAATTTCACCTCTTGTCTTCTATTTATATCCCTCAGAACTCTCCTAAGCAACTAGTCTCCCTCTTCATTATTTACATTCAAATGCTTGTAGACATATCAGATCTTTACCCTTTATTTTTCCTTCAGTGAAGCTAAACTGGTTTAGATATTTTACTCTTCCCTCGTAAATCAATCCCTCCAGCCTTTTAGTCATTTTTGTTGCTCTTCTCTAATTCCCTCCAATTTGTTGATTGCTTTCTGATCATGAGAATTGTGTATTTATACGGCACCTAAGGGGCACCCTATACACTGCACGCAATATTCAAGGTGTAGTCTGTACCAGAAAGAAGCCCATCAATTCCTTTTTAAGTGATGTATCAGGGGGTAGCCGTGTTAGTCTGTATCCACAAAAACAACAAGGAGTCTGGTGGCACTTTAAAGACTAACAGATTTATTTGGGCATAAGCTTTTGTGGGTAAAAAACCCCACTTCTTCAGATGCATCATTTTAAGTGATGAAATTCCTTTGCAAGTGCCACCGGAATTTCACTTTGCTTTTTTTTTTTTTTTTTTTTTTTTTGAAGCAGTATTTTCTAGTTGGCCATTTGCTACCACTGCTGGCATTACACCATTTCCATGATCTTCCTTGCCATTGGACATCAGACTTTTGTCCTGCCACTGCACCAGTTGGTATTTTTCTAGGTTCAGTATAATTTTCTTCCCTGGCCATATCCTTTTTATTGTGTTTTAGTATTCAGTGGACTGTGCAACACCTCCCACGTCAATAACATCTGCAGGAGTTAGCAAATTTACCATTGGCCTCTGCCAGATTAAAAAAGGCTTACAGCTGAACACCTCACACTGATCCCAGTAGCACCGCCTGCTCAATACATTGCCATTTATCATTAATGCCTTTGGTTTACATTCCTTCAGCCTGCATTTAACCCATGAGACCATGTTCATATCAGGCCCATTACAAATGAAGAGCAAGTCAGATCATGAGTCACAATATCATTTACGTTTTCAAAAAAAGTCTTACTCCAACAGTTGATATTTATCTGTTGGTGCAATACAGGAGGAAGCTAGCTCTATAGTTCTACTTCAATTACTGCTTTTTCTTCTATGTATGGCGGTTCCCAGTGGGGATTAGGAAGCTCAGTTCATTTACTGACAGAGCAATGAAGAATATAGGTATGTTTCTTATGGACAGCAGGTGACCTGACTTTGTAATGCAGCTGACTTGTTACATTAAGAAAACTAAAAGCATTAAGCTTGTATTAATTTTATCGTTTCATTTCATTATATTGATCCAATGGTCTTGGAAAACCTTAGGTTGCTCTCCAATATAACCAAATGTTAGAAACGCTGTACATTCCTATTTATGCATTAGCATTTTATTTATTTTTAATAGTGAGAAATAATATTCTCTCACATTCAAGTCCCTGTGCTGCGCCCATCACTGGGGTATCTGAGCACTTCTATTCTGCTATAATTTAAATGCAAAGCTTCTTTAAACTGCTGGCTTTATAGTTGAAAAAAACGACTTCAAACAAATAATGTAACCAATTGATCTGTGAGGGGGAGTGCAGACAAGAAACTTGAGTAGGAGTTAGGAAATTGGGACTTCTGAGATCTAATTCTGACTCTGCCATTGATTCAGTGCAACTTCAGGCAATTCACTTAAGGCTTGTTTAACCAGGGACACACTCGAAAATTAATCCAAATTAATTAAAGGTGTGAATTTTAAGTGGCTTCGTTGAACTGTGTATACACTCTCATTCAGGGCCGGCTCCAGCATTTCTGCCACCCCAAGCAAAAAAAAAAAAGCCGCGATCGGCAGCGGCAGGTCCTTCGCTCCTAGAGGGAGTGAGGGACCTGCCACCCCCGAATTGCCGCAGGTGCCACCCCTCTCCCTTGGCCGCCCTAAGCACCTGATTGTTAAGCTGGTGCCTGGAACCGGCCCTGCTCTCATTGAGAATTAAAGTGACCTTAATTCAGTTCAGTTTAATTTAGCTATTTTATCTTTAATTCTGAATGAGATTGTCCACACAGGGATTTAAGGGAGTTTAACCCATTTAAAATTCACACCTTTAGTTAATTCAGATTAACGTTCCTGAGTGCCCCTGAGCGTACAAGCCCTTAGGCATCTTTACAGATCTCACTAGGCACCTATTTACATTTTTAGGCACCTAAAATACTTTTAAAAATTTGGCCCTCTACGTTTTATTATCCCCATTTTACAGCCAGGTAAACTGAAATCAGAGTGGTTATCCCCTTGCCACGGCTGTTGTAAAGCACTTCAACACTCTTGGATGAAAGGTAGTATACAGGTGGAAACATCATTATTAGGATAAAAACTGGGAGTAAACTATGGGTTTTTTTTGTTTTCATTATTTTAGGGAGAAAAGACACATTATGCAATGTGACTGCTTAAAGGAACATTCTCATTAAAAAGGTTATTTTTTTAAAGACATCCTTATCTGTGTTTATATCATCTAAGATTGTTAAAACAGAAAGAATATTTAATATTTTAATGTATTTTTCCACAGTTTATGCTCTTCATTTCCTTGCTGTATTTCTCTTGGCTCGAACAAAGACAAGAATGTGGTTAATTTCACTTTCTGATTTTCCATTTTTCAGGAATGTTTGAATCCCTACCACAAAAAGCTTTTCATGGAAGTTAAACAAAATTCATGAAAACATTTCTGAAAGTGAGAGTACGCAGTGTCATTGTAACCGTGTCTGTCCCAGGATATTACAGAGACAAGGTGGACGAGGTAATAGAAGATGTTACCTCACCCACCTTGTCTCTCTAGTATACATCTTTTCACACACTCTCACTACCTGTCCAAGCGTATTTTCAAACTGAACCTAAATTTGGGGTTCTAAGCTACCTGATCGTGTAAGCCTGAAGCACCAAATCTGAGGGGACAACAGAGCCCTCCAACTTCAGGGTATGTATACACTGAAAAAACAAAACAAACCAACCCTGCATCAGGGATCTCAGGACCTGAGTCTATGGACTCAGTCTTGTGGTTTTCATGCTACAGCGCTAAAATAGCCGTGAAAACATTCCTGCTCGGCCTGGAACTCAGATTCTGAATCCCGGTAAGTAGAGTGGGTCTCGGACCCGAGCCGGAACGTCTACACAGCTATTTTTAGTGCTGTAGCATGAGCCTGAGTCTGTAGACCTGGGCTCTGAGTCTTGCTACCATGGGATTATTTTTTTTGCATTACAGAAGTACCTTAACAGACCATAGGCCAAACTGAGCTTCACTGATTTATAACAACTGAAGATCTGGCTCCAGGTTTTTGTTTAAAATAAATACACAGAACTCTATTCTTTTCACTCCCGCAAATTCTCCCATACTACATGAGTCACACACAATGAAGAGGCTTTTTTTTTTAAACAACTCCAGCTATTTATATAAAATAAGATAGTGCCTGTAAAGTTGAAGATCTCATTTTCAACAAGTCTGTCTCTATCTAAAATAAAGGATAGTGTTTTCTGATATTTGACTATGCATTGGTGGCTACCTGGAGCACAAGGGCTGAATCTGGAACAGGTGGGGACTTACAAGCATATGAAAAAGGTGAGGTGCATCTCTGGCATGTGGAATAGACTGGGGTAGAAATAAAAACTACTGCTCCAAGTACACTGCACAAGTCGGAGGGAAAAGGTGCTAAAGGGTGGGTGATGGGAAATGAAATCAGGAATTAAAAATAGAATTACATTTTCCACTTGGCAATAGACAAACAACACTAAGTGCACTTCATAAATTTTACTATTGTTGCTGCAAGTGGTATTACCATAAATCACATTAGTAGCGCACTTGGCACTTTAAAAAAGCCAAGTGGGCTGAGAGTATCAATAAGTTAAAACAGCTCCACTATCTCTGGATACTGTGGAGGGGAAATGTATCATATAAGCTTTTACTATGACTAAAAGCTTGGTTTGCCCTGCAGCAACATACAAAACAGCTTTCTGCCAGCAAGTCATTATAACAGTGCTCACCAATATTGGGGGGTGGGTGTATGTATGTGTATGTATATGTATTTTTTACCTGCTGGGCAAGAGGAGAGGTCTGCCTGCCCTTTTTCTCATCTCTAGCAGGAAAGAGAGACTTAAGCAGCTTTGGCATCTGAGGCACGAAGGATTTTACTGGATTCAGGTAGGAGGCAGCCAGGCTACTGAGTCCTGTCAACAAAGTTTTTTTTTAAAAAGTGTGATCAACAGCTGCAGTTCTTTCACAATAGAAAATCTATGAACCTTCTAATGTTGTAATCAGCACCAGGGAGGGAGTTGACTAGAGGTCAGAACAACAAAGGACTAGTAGTCAGGACTCCTGTTCCTATTTCCAGCTCTTCCACTGAATTAATGTGTGATCTTGGGCAAGTCACAAACTCTCTGAGGCTCAGTTTGCCCTTCTGTAAAACAGGGATAAGAGCTCCCTCTCTTACATAGGATGCCAAGACTTAATATACATACAAGGATTTGGAAACACTAAATGCTTTAAGAATCGCAGTAGTAGAATTTAAAAATCCAGGAACAAGCCACACAGATGATAAAATATTACTACGCAAGTGCAAAACTTTAACAAGGTAAACTTGATTACTAAATCACACCCTAGAAATAGCAACATGGATTAGAATTAAGTAATCTTGACTGCATTGGTACATAACCAGGGTCATGCAGCTCTCCCAGCTCACACCTGTTCCTTTACTCTACTGCTGTCACTCTGCTCATCCCCCTTGAGAAACACTAGTTATAACCAGTACATAAAAACAGACAACTTTATCACTGCACTCTTCCATTATACATTGGGCTCTATATGCAAAATATTCACCCCAATCTGCACTTTCTTCGTTATTTTCTAATACATTGGTAGCTTTGCAGCCTTTGCAATTTTACTTGCATAACATATGGTATATTACTATGTGTCTGAATTGCTTTGTCTGTTATTTAAGAACGTAAGCTTCTGGAGGCAAGGACAGTGTCTTCACAAACAGTGGGCACCACTGAACACTTTGCATACCAGCCAGGGTTTGCAGAACTGCAGTTTCCCCATATCAAAGTAAAGAAAGACAACGGTTAGGGCAGATACTCAGGACAGTGAATGTCAAGTTCTTACTGATGCTCAATGTCTGTTTGCACAGTACAGAGCACAATGGTAGAACTCAGTAGGTATTCTTTTAAAAAAAAAAAATTCCAACTGTACATTCAGAGAGACTACCTCCGCCCCCTTTTCTCCGGCAGTTCCAAATAGAATGTTTCACTCTAAACTTTTACCACAGCCGATTTAGCTTTGGGAAAGCTGTTACCTGGATCATTAGAATGGTTTTGCTGAGGAGAGCCTGACAAAGATGTATCAGACGGGGTCATCCCACTACCAGAATGTGTTGAAATTTGGGATACATCTTGCTGGCTCTCCCATCGACCCTAGAAGAAAAGTAAGTTTATATTTTCAAAAGTATTGTGCAGAGTAGGAGTCTGCTAATACTTATACAGCATGCCAGCATATACAACGCTTCGCAGTACGCAGAATGTGCAAAACTAAGGATAGAACCCATGCCCCAAAATGTTTTCAGTTGAATTGAATGCCCAATCTCACAAGAGGCTGAGCATCATCAGCTCCCATTGACACTGGCAGACTCCTTTGTCCGCTTACAACCACTGAGGGCTAATTGCAAGAATCACTGAGTGAAATTCTATCATAATGCATAGGTCTGACTACATGATCATACTGGCACCTTTTAACCCAAAAATCTAGGAAGACTTTGTGGCCTTCTAAAGTAGCATTCAAAAGTGAAGTTTGCATGAAAGGGAGAGAGAGCAGGAGATAATGAGAATAGATGGATGTGGACAGCCTTGATCTTTGGGCTGAAGGGAAAGCTAGTGCATAGGTTCAAGTAGTATGACAGGAGATAAGATCAGCAAGAAACGAAGATGACCTTGCTTGTTGTGTTCTATACACTGAAAGGAAGAGAGATAGAAGAAAAAGAAACTGGATTATGGCAGAAACCCAGCAGTCAAGGAGAGAAGTAATTAGAGAACGGGTTAGTGTTTTAGCATTGCAGATAGGGATGAAATGTGGAGATACTAAGTGGCAGGATCTAGAGAGGGCCTGCACTAAAGGAAGGAAGATGTTGAAGAAGAAAAATGACTTGCTGTACAGTAAGTGTTCTTAGAGAAGTTCTGTTCACTTGGATCCCATTTAGGTTTGCATGCACCCTATGTGCACTTTGGTACGATGTCTGCTCACCACAGATTTTTGTGGCCTCCGCCCCCAAAGGCATAAAGGGTGGAGCAGGCCCAACTGCTTTAGTTCCTTTGCCAATACAGAACCCCAAAGCTAAAAGACTCCACAGTAGTGGGAAAGGAGGACAGGTTGTGGAATCCACGTGGATACAACATCTCAAACATCCACAGTTACCATAAGTGACCATTGTTTTTCAAGTTTTTGTCCACATAAATCCCACCCTAGGTGATCAGCTAGCATTTATCGCCCTAAGGAGGTGGGAGCTTGGAGTCCTACTTAAATAAAGATTGCAGGACCACCTTACCAAACTGGACACCAGATCCAACATTTGTAATAATGAGTGCTAAATAACAACATGCATTGAGCCTCTAACTGGCAGCCCTGCATATTTCTGATACAGAAATTTTCCTCAAGAATGCCAGTGAGGTTGCTTGGGCCCTAGTAGATCATGATTTAATGTGAGATGGTGGGGCTAATTTATTTAGTTAAGAGGATATTTTAGTTCAGGCATGATAACTAGGTCTCTAGAAATTGTAAATACAGACAGTACTGAAGAAGGCGGTACTGAGGAAAGGGGTACCATAGAGATCAAGGCCAGTGAGGGTCTCATCTCTCACACCAGCGAGAACATCATCAGTGCAGATGGTAATGAGGTAGCTGGTACCAATATAGAAAGGTTGATGCCAGAGCTCAACTGCCACGGTGCCACTGCCAAAGCGCATGCATCAGGCAGTAGAACTGATCCAGGTTGCAGGTCAGGCTTTGAAGAAGGAACTGTGCTTTGATGGTACCAGGAAAGGTGATTGATGCTATGTTTGGGTCTTAGAATAGTGCTCATTTCTGCCAGTCAGCAGGAGCAACTGACTGACCCATAGAGGTCTGTACTGATCATTTGCTACCTCTAGACAAGGTCTGAGGCCTTTTGGTAGCTATGGAGACACAGGTACCAGGGATAGCTTATCAGAGCATTGGCCAAATGCAATTTATGAATAGCTGAATCATCTTTCAACTCATGATTCTCTGAGTCAAAAGTGCACTTCATTGATTGCTCCAATAGAAATAATTTCATCCAAGTGACTCAGGGTTTCTGGATCCGTTTGGAGAAAGTTTTACAGATGGAGCACTTGTCAGGAATGGGGTCTTCTCCAAGGCAAAAGAGGCCTTTAGAATGCTCATCATTCAGGGGCATTGCTGCCTCATAGGAAGAGCAGGACTTAAAGCCTGGAAACTGTGCCACAGCTATAATGTCAATGCTTCAGTACTGAAGAGTCTCAGATTTTCTAAAACACTATTTCTATTATTTTGCCAATGGGCTAAATAAAGTGAAATGTTAAGAACTCAACTGCTTCTAACTAACAGAAAAGTGCTAAGGGGTAGCAGGTGGACACAAGTTCTGTCTCACTGCCATAGGTGATAAGAAGAAACTGAGAGGCATTTGGGCCCATTCCATCCTTTATGCCCTCAGGATCGTGGGGAGGCACATGCTCCTAGAATGGCATCCACATGTACAAGTATTTGAAGAATAGTAGTTCCTAGCAGTGAGCATGTGTAAGAAGAGAGAGGAAAGAATACCCCAGTTTTGGACACGAGGCAAGATTAATCAGGATGACTATGACCCATTGACTTTGAGATGCCAGCAAGCCATCCAAGAGGAGATATTCTAGTGGCAGGTGGAGCTACTCTAATGGTCAGAGAATTAAGAGGTGTATTGCCAACAGAACAGATCAGTATAGAGTGGATAACAGAACCCAAGGGACCAAATAATATTCCCCAAAGAGTACAGAGGTAAAAGGAGGGGGGAAAGAATGCTCAACTGTCAATGGAAGGGAAAAGACCTACACAATATGAATATAAACTTGTTCAGTGACCAAAAGCTATTTAGAGATTTGTACCGTGGACAGAAAAAATGCAAGAGTATGTTATATAGTAACTTGATGCAGTTCCCAAGTTTCATGTATGTTTATTAGACATGGCTCTCACTTGTTTTGTACATTTACTGACTGAAACATCTAAATTTGTAACTAATGCCAACTGGTTAGACTCAGGGCCGTGAAACTTTAGTTTCCATCAAGAAGGGTGGCAGGGGAAGGGGAAAGTGCTGATACATCCTTTGTCTGAAGGAGCTGTAGCTCCATGTACATAGTACATGGTCACTGCCAAATGACTGAACACCAAGGTCAACGGACTTAATTTAGCAAATCAAAAATGGCCACTGGAAGAACACATGTTCCCTGCCATGTTTTGATACAGGGTTGTTTCTAAAATGTTCCACTGATTTCTGGAATATTTTCCCATTGCTTTCTTTCTTCTCTGCTGGTACTCGACAATGTAGCACTCTTATCCTCCAGAAAGAATTCTAAGAAGCTTATTTGGAGTCAGCCCCAATGTGCACAGGAGTCTTGTAGCAAATATTATGAGTTATTTCCTAAAAGTGTTCTCTAGGCTTCACCAGCCTCAACTATTTTTTCCCAGTTGGCAGGCTGTTAAAATGCTGCCACTAGACCACAGAAATGAAAGCCTTAGTGTCTCATCTATCCAAGGCTTTCAGAAAGAACTTTACGAAAAAGTAGTCGCAGTTTTTAAATATTACCATAGCCCCATTCCTATCCCTGTCTGCTGTAATAAATAGGAGAGTGCACTAATTTGCACTGATCTATTTTGATACAACCTAGAGAACTATCACTGGTGCCAACTGGGGTTTAGGCTCAAGGGGCCCTGCCTTCCCACATGCCTTTGAGATACAACATAGGCAGCAGCTTCCCACAGATTTCAAAGGGGGACAGACACGACCAGGATAGAATGGATATCATTAACAACATATTTTAGGGCCTACTTGTAAAGAATTTTATCACTGTGTGGTTATAGTCAGAGGAATGACTGTAATATGGTCAGACTCCATATTTGGTCCCTCTCATTGACTCCATATCCAATTTGCTCAATTTACAAGACAAAAAAAACCCCAGAGTCAACAGCCGTTGCAAGTGACTTGGGATCTAAAAATCCAGCTGTATCTTATATGACCAGTGAAAGATTCTAAAATCATAACTCATCTGGCACTTGTATTGATGTGTAAGATATAATAGAATTCCTCTCTCTCCCCCAAAACCATATCAGCTCTGTAGTAGAAAATTGGCTTGTCCTCTCTAAAGCAAGCAGATATAACTCAAAGACAGAGATGGGACCAAATGCAGCTCTGTTATCAGGGTATAAAGCTGGAGTAACTATTGTCTTTTGATGTTAGGACAGTAGTGTCTCCCTCCTCCCTATCCCGACTGGATGGTTTAATTCTATAATGCATCGTTAAAAAAATATGAAGCCCACAAGTGATTCCCCTAAACAGATTTTAAATAAAGGTCTCGGTCAAAGGGGCGATAGAGGGTTAACTCTTCAGAAGCCGCCCATTGTAAAAATCTGTGCATGCCTGCGATGTCGGTATGCACGGCTAATTTTGAATGCATTTCTAAAAAGCGCCACTACACACACTCTCCTGCTCCACTCCTGGCAAAGGATTTTCCCAATCTCTTACTCTGAAGTGCTGCCACCCACCTATGTGCAAAGAAATGAAGAGCCAGCTCTTGCTGTAAGACCATTCTGGTTCCTGGTTCGAATATTTCCAAAGTGCCTGTTTTGGTGGCTGCAAGAGAACCTCCTACCATTTCTGTCCCATCTAGGGTGAACAGGTGTCTGGTTTTTGACTGGAACACCCGGTTGAAAAGGGACCCTGGCAGCTCCGGTCAGCACCACCGACTGGGCCGTTTAAGGTTCCGTCAGCGGTGCTAAGGCAGGCTAGTCCCCTACCTGTCCTGGCTCCACGCTGCGCCCCGGAAGCGGCCAGCAGGTCTAGCTGCTAGGCGGGGGGGGCCATGGGCCTCCAGACACTGACCCCGCCCCAAGCACTGGCTCCACACTCCCATTGGCCGGTTTCCGGCCAATGGGAACTGTGGGGGCAGTGACTGTGGCAGGCGAGAGCAGCACGTGGAACCTCTTGTCCCCCCACCTACTAGCGGCGGATCTGCTGGCTGCTTCTGGGGCATGCGCAACATGGTGTCAGGACAGGCAGGCAGGCAGCCTGCCTTAGCCCCCCCACCCCTCACCAAGAACTGCCCCAGGTAAGCCCGCGTCCCAACCCCGAGCCCCAACCCCCTGCTCTGAGACCCCTCCTGCACCCCAACCTCCTGCCCCAGCCCTGAGCCCCCCACTGCATCCCAAAGCTCTGATCCCTAGGCCTAGCCCAGAGCCTGCCCCCGCAGCCCAGAGCCCTCACACACAAACCCCAGCCCCGAGCGCCCCCCCACCCCCAAAACCTGGATCTCCCTCCTGCACCTCAAACCCCTCATCCCTGACCTCACCCCAGAGCCCTCATCCCCTCCTGCACCCCAAGCCCCTACCCCAGCCCAGTGAAAGTGGGTGAGGGTGGGGGAGAGCGAGCCACCTGGATACTAACAATGAAAGACTATTCCATGGAAACCTTACAGAATCACAGAGGTTAGATGTAGAAAAGACCTGTGATGTCTTCTAATTCACTGCCCAGCTGCCATTACAGGATTGTAACACATTTGCTTGTTTCATGTCCATCTAGTTAGTTTCAACCAGTAAGAAGAGGCCTGTGGATCACTTCACCACACCACAAATTACACATTTCTACGAAACTATGAAACAGCTGTACCTGAACAGCTGGAGCTTTGTGACAACATAAAAAGAAAGATGCATCCAACAGACTCAGTCTCCTCTCAGTTACAACGGTTTCATGTTGATATAACATCGTTGTTTTCGATGGACTTACTTATTGGCATCAGTGTAGCACGAACACACAGATGAACATAATTTGTTGGGGAAGAGTCTAGATGGCTTTTGTAAAGGGAAATCATGCCTCATCCATCTATCAGAATTCTTTGAGGTGGGTCAACAAACATGCGCAAAAGAGTGAGCCAGCGGATATAGTGTACTTGGACTTTTCAGAAGGACTTTGATAAAGTCCCTCACCAAAGACTCTTAAGCAAAGTAAGCAGTCATGGGATAAGAGGGAAGATCCTCTCATAGATCAGTATCTGGTTAAAAGACAGGAAATAAAGGGTAGGAATAAAAGGTTAGCTTTCACAATGGAGAGAGATAAATGGCAGGGTCCCCCAAAGATCTGTCCTGGGACTTGTGCTGTTCAACGTATTCTTAAATGATCTGGAAAAACAGGTAAACAGTGAGGTGGCAAAATTTGCAGACAATACACAATTACTCAAGATAGTTAAGCCCAAAACAGGCAGCAAACAGTTACTGTACAAAGGGATCTCACAAAACTGGGTGACTAGGCAACAAAATGGCCCATACAAATAATGTTGATAAATGCAAAGTAAAGCACATTGGAAAACATAATCCCAACTACACATATAAAATGATTGGATCTAACTTAGCTGTTACCACTCAAGAAAGATCTTGGAGTCATTGTGGATAGTTCTCTGAAAACATTGCTCAGTGTGAACTGGCAGTCAAACAGAGTGTTAGGAAACATTAGGAAAGGGATAGATAATAAGACAATAAATATCATAATGCCATTATATAAATTCATGGTATGCCCACACCATGAATACTGCATACAGTTCTGGTCACCCCATCTCTAAAGAGATAGATTAGAATTGGAAAAGGTACAGAGAAGGTCAACAAAAATGATTAAGGGTACGGAACAGCTTCCGTATGAGGAGAGATTAAAAAGACTGGGAATTTTCAGCTTGGAAAAGAGATGACTAAGGCAGGAATATGACAGAGGTCTATAAAATCATGAATGGTATGGAGAGTGTTATTTATTCCTTCTCATAACACAAGAACTAGGGGTCACCCAATGAAATTAATAGGTGACAGGTTTAAAAGAAACAAAAGGCACAACACACAGTCAAACTGTGGAATTTGTTGCCAGGAGATGCTGTGAAGGCCAAAACTAGGTTCAAAAAAGAACTAGATAAATTCATGGAGAATAGGTCCATCAATGGCTATTAGCCAAGATGGTCAGAGATGCAACCCCATGCTCTGGGAGTGGATGACAGGGGATGGATCACTCGATAATTGTCATGTTCGGATCATTCCCTCTGAAGTACTGGGCATTGGGCACTAGAGAGACCAGTATGGCCGTTCTTATGAAAATGAGGCATAATGGCTGTATTTTCAACGCAGAAATATTTTAAAGCAAAGGAATTTAAAGTAAGAACAATATAGTAACTATAGTGGGATAATAATTTTATCTCACACATTAGGTGGACCTAATGCATTAGTTACCTCTGCTGGGACCTTTGAATTCTGAAGCATGCAATGTGGGATATCATGAGAGGAAGGTGGGGAGGGAGGAGGAAACAAAAACAGTGAAAATTCAGATAATGAATTTTTCTCTCAATGCTTAAATGAAGTACAGTATTTTAATGAGAAACTGTGGGACATTTCTATGGATGCGGCTATAAGCAATTCATTACTTGCAGATGTTTTAGCATTTCCTACATGGAACAGATATTTAACTATCGACACTAGACCGTATATGAAAACTCGATTTCTTCACACCATTGCATTATGCATTAAAATTCCTTTCTCACCTTCTATTCTCCATATGCATATACATATATATTTACGCACACACACACGAACTGTGCAGGTCATGGGAAGGCCCTGTCGTCTATCTAGGCCTTGCGACGTCTCTCAAAAGTAATTCTTTGATCTTTAAACAAGATTACTTTTGAACCATGTCCCAATGATATATTTTTATAGTCAGCGATGGGGTTGATTCTGGGGCCACACACCACAAAAAGGAAGAGGAGATTCTCCCTAATCGTCTCTTCAAAGGCCACAAATTGCTTTAAATATTTACCTTTTGACTGCCAAGGTTGTACGGGGGACCTAAATCTTGACGGCTTCCAGATATCTGAAATGGTTAAAGTAAAAACACAGTAGTTTCTGCAAAATGTTAAGTACCTCTAATAAATGTGTCTTGAAAATACATAAGAGAAGGAGAGATGGCCTTGCAGTTATAGCACAAAACTGGGAGTCAAGCGGTTTAGGGTGAAATGCTGTCCCCACTGAAGTCTGTGGCAGAACTTCCACTGATTGGACCCTAGCTCTGCCGCAGATTTCCTGTGTGATCTTGGTCAATCTCAAAATCTCCTTCATGTGTTAAACAGAAAATATAATCTCTACAACTCAGGCATGTATGAGGCTTAATTCATTAGTATTAGTATTTATAACATGCCTTGAGATCTTCAGACAAAAAGAGTTGTAAGCACAAAGTATTAACTTGATAATTGGATGAAAAACCTTCCGTGTTTCAAAAAAGAGTAGTGTATACAGAAGTACATGTCACATGGCTATTTTTACATAGTCTGGATGTTTAGAACACTAGCCTATGTGATCAGGATATGGAAATTTCTGGGTTTTCTCTCTGCTCAGGAATTCACGTGCTGGCTTATCTCCGCCACCACCAATGGTGCAACTGGGGGATCAGACCAGCGGCAACTCATCGTCTTATTCTTCCATCTGGACAGCTTAGGGCCCTGTCAGTTGTATGGTCTGCCCTCCTCATGGATCGATTGATGCAACTGGGGCATACTTACCCGATTGACATTGGGAGAGCTCAGACTCCTCCTGTTAAGTTTTCCTTTCCCCGTTAACTGCTCTTTCACCGCAACCTCCTGCAGACCAGTCAAGACAAAGAAACACTTTACAAGCATCTAAACCGTGATCCAAGTGTAGTTTTGCATATACAGTACATGAAAATATTTCTATATAGCCCTAATGCACCATAGACGAAAGGAGACTTCATAATTTAATTTTTAATGTCTCATATAGTATGCTGATAGTAGGAAGTCTACAGGGAGTGGGCAAGTTTGGTCCACTAGTAACTGTTTGCTCAGTGGTAGGCTAGAATTTTATATAATCTTTAGAAGGTCACTGAGCATCTATAGCCCTGTATCTATGAGAGGGCTATATCTCTAACAGATGTGAACAGTAAGACTCCTTTTCCTAGCTGAGCTCTTATTTTAATCCTTTACAGTAATTATATTTGACAGAGAACTTGCTTTCAATACTTAAGAGTGCAGCACGCTTTATTGTTAATTTATAGGGGCAAGCACATGCTCACATTTGTTTTGGATGACTTTATCTCTTCCTTGCATAACTTATACCCAGAAATACAATTCTCCATAAATGTGTCCCTCTCCTGCGTTTTTCCTGGTAAACAGATCAAGTTACAATACTTACGATTAACCTAATCAATGTCTCACGTATTGAGAGAACAGGCTTGGTTACTCCAACGCATAGCATGTACAAGATGACACAAGGTTTGCTAATCACTTCAGAAAACTTGCTTTCTGAAACTCTGGGTTTAATTTTAAAGCCAACTCCACACAAAACTATCTTTTTTGAAATACAATTCTGGCAGTGCACAGTGTGTTTTGAAACCCAGAATGGACAGTGAAACTGATAGCAAGCCTTCAATCTCATCTGTATTGCATACAATTTAGAAGGAGTAACTAAAGAGCTTCCTGCACTTGCTTCCTTGGATGTCTGTCACAGAACACTCTGAAGAGCTGAGCCATATACTGAAGTGACCCTCTTGTTTATTAAGCCATTGCATGCACTTATAAAAAGATTTCTATCACAACAGTGTTCTCAGTCAGTATATTTATTGATGTCAACTCTGGCACTGGAGAAAAAAAAAAGAAGATACCTGGCGAAGACGATCCAGGGTGAGAATGTTCTCCACTGCCAGCACACTCCGCAGGTACTTTTCAATATAGGCTTCTGAGTCAGCCGAAGCTGCGTTTTCAACATTAGCGGCCATCCTTGCTAGCGCTTCCCGCTCCTCAGCTCCCTGAGCATCCTGGGAAGAAGGAAAGAAAGGCTGCCTAGTTTAAAGGAAATATTTCCAATTAAAAAAAACAACCACCCAAAATACAGCCAACCAACCAAAAAACAATACATCTCTTTCCTGTACAGACCACAGGAAGGCTTTGAAAAAATGGATGATGTTGATTCAACATGGAATCCTCCCCTAAATTAGATAAGAAATTAATCTACTTCTGCAGCACGTGCAGGAATCCCCAACAAAAACTTTTTAGGAGCTCCTGCAGCATAGACGCTAGATGAGTGCTCCTATTGTGCTTGACGAGTTGAACCCTTCAGCTGTAAATACTGGTTATGGTTCTCTTTTCTTGTCAGCAGAGTTTAATGGGGAGATATCACCATCAAGCAATGTAAATGCTAGTCACGCGCCACTGCGCAAGCGCAGCATTAACATCTCTCATAGATATTTCCCCCCCTGCAGAATAATTGACTCTGACGGGGACTCGAGGAGGTGAAGGGAAGCCACAAGAGGTGTCATGCTTCAATTATACCTTTTGCTCGCCGGGGGCTAATGTGGTGCCAGAAGAGAGGGCAGCTGGCTCACATGCTGGAGCAGCCCGCCATGGAGAGGGAGGGGGCATATGCTGCCTTCCTCACATTGCCCTGCCTGCAGGGCCAGGTGAGCAGGCATGGGATGGGGGGGGAGGGAGACAGAGCAGGGCATCCAGAGCTGCTGGGGGTGGGGTGGTGGTGATCACACAGACTGGAGTTCAGAAGGGCTAGTTTGGGGGGGGAGATGACAAACTGGGGTGGGGACACAGGAGCTAGTGGAGTGACAACATTGAGTGGGGGTGCAGGGCCACATGGGTATAGGAGGAAGTTGGGGTGCAGGCCAAACGGGGACTGGGACAGATGTGCCTGATTAAATGAGAGGTGTTGAGGTCAGCCCAGGTCTGCATGGGAAAAGCTCCCCAACTCCCTAACAATCCCTCCCCCACAAAAAACCTGTTCCATACTTCTCCCACCCACACCTCACAACCCTCCAGGTTCACTCCCAGGCTCCTTCCCAGCAATTACTTCCCTCTCCCTCAGCTCCTCCATTACCCCCGACTCTCCCAAGCCTTCGCACTGCTTCTGAGGGGTGTGGGAAATACGGTTCTGTATTGTAGTTTAAATGAATTATTACTCAAAGTTCTGTACTAATATGCCTAGTAAGGAATCTATTTGTCAAAAACATTTCCTTAATCTTTTTTGTTTTCTGTATTGTTACAGACATACTTGCTGACAGGTATTTTGAAATAAATTACCAAAATAATTGAAACTGGCATGATTATATTGTGTTATTTTGACAAGTAAAATATACAGAATTTTTATATATTGTGCACAGAATTCCCCCAGGAGTAAAATGTCTGTCTTCAGATATTTTATAACACTAAAGTCAGCTACATTTGGGTCTTTGCCTGCTCCCTACAACATACTAAGCTATCATATGAAGGGAAATAAAACGAAGAAAGTTGACAAAACAGAGACTACAGCTTCAGACACACTTCGGGTGTGAGAGGTGTCTGTCTCTCGCAGTGCTTTCTTGGAGGCTGTTACTGGGTATCTGTTTTGACCGAACGAAGGCAAGAGTGGAGACAATGAAGGAAAGTATGACGAGGCTCAGTGCTCGAAGGGTTAAAGCAAGGCATTATTTATTAAGGGGCAGCCTCAACTTGAAATTTAGATTCTATTTAAAAAAAAAAAAGTAAAAGTAGTCAGGTACTAAACCTGCTCCCAGATCCCAGGACAAGGTTTCTTACAATATTTCTCTTCCCCATTGCTGAATGAAAGACCCACACAAACAAGGAGGGAAAACTGACTACACTGGGTAAACAATGCAGATTGCTGCCAAATGCGCAACATGGAAAAAAACCAGTTTGTCTAATCTCTTTCTGTTCTAGGAATCTTAGTTATTAGTTGTAGCAACAATAGGCAATGAATATTCAAACAGATGTGAGATTTCAAGAAGTTGGTGACCCTTTGACAGTTTCAGATATTTTCAATTCCTAGTTATTCACCTCTGGAATATTAGAGACTATCTCAAAGGTGACTCCACAGCCAGGAATGGAACTTCGGTGAGACATTCTTCTCAGGAAGCTCTGTGCAAAACCCTATAGAGGAAGGAGGAAAAGGGGGAAAAAATGGTTGTTTCAGTTAAAAAAAAAAAAAAAAACTGTTTTAAAATAACATTTTCAACAAAAGCAAATGTTTGTATATGGCAAATAACAGAACAGACAAAACATGCAGGCAGCATTCAAAGGACTTTAGTCCAAATAAAGACGAAATCAGTTATTTTTGTCTTCATTACAGATGTAAAAAGGGGATTATCTTTCTACACAGCAAGGTGACCTCTTAACTAGAAAACAAGGGATTGGCTGGTTCTAGATTTTTTTTTTTTTTTGGAGAGCCCAGGGTGACTTTTCTTGAATATTGACATGTACAGACATTAAATTCTTGACCAGAGAGATCGTTATGACGAATGATTTAAGAGGGCCCGGTCATTGTTTATGCGGACTCGGTGCCGTTGCAAGGTTAAGAATTGGATTCTTGAATTAATGCAGAGATGAGTCACTGAAAGATGCTGCTCCGTCTGAACAGCCTGGAAAGGTTATCACTGGGGATTAAAAAAAACCTTGCGAGAAGGCTGAATTTTTGTGCTGGCAAATAGACTCGGCTTGCGGTTGAAATCGGCATGGTTGGAGACTCAATACAATCTGTATGATAAATGGAGCCTGCAAATGATTTCTGTGAAATGGGTTTCCCCCAGTTCTAGGTAATGGAAAATTTGCTTCACTGTTTCCTTTCTGGGAATGACTTCACACCTAGTCAGACATCTAGTGCTGTGCCTCTCTTCCTCCAAATACTGTCAGCAGCTCAGTTGGGTCCACAGGGCTCTGTCTGCAGCTTGGCCATGCCTCTTCTGGCCTCACTCTGACTCTGCCTCCTGTAGTGCCAACAGAGGAGCAGCTCAGCACCCCCACCTTATCCGATACTGTCGCCGGCATGGAAAGCCAAATTTTGGGGCAGTGTTGAGCAGAATTCTCCCTGCTCCCACCATCTTCATCAAGGAATGAAGATTTTCAGGGATCATTCCCTGAATGAGACCATTCATCGAGCTCCTGCCTTCCATTTGTTCCTCCCCCTGCACCTTCCATCATGGCAGAACAGGTCAAACGGAGAAAATAAAAGGTCAAGTGGGACTCTCGTTCTGAGAAGCCACAGACGGCAACGTGTACACAACTGCTGCTAGCATACCCCTAAATGTCTCAGACTGGGAGAGAGGTCAGTATCCAGAAACAGATGTAGTGAACGTTACTGATGGGGAAAACATAATTCAGATTTCACTTAGGATACATCGGCAAATTAGACAAATTTCACTAATCCACAAAACATGAGCTCCTAGCCATGAGGGTAACACCTACTAAACTCCAGCCAATGTAAAATGATTGGGATTAGAGAGACTATTCACCAGATTAATACTAATGATATTGAAACAAAAATTCTCTCCAGTATTTAGCAGCATCATACAAAAGCTATGAAAAAAAAATTAAATAATTTTCCAAGACACTGAAGTTATCACACAGACTACTAGCAACGTGAAGCCTCTAGCTCAGGGGTAGGCAACCTATGGCTCGCATGCCAAAGGTGACACGAGAGCCGATTTTCAGTGGCACTCGCACTGCCTGGGTCCTGGCCGGGTCTGGGGTGGGGGGCTCTGCATTTTAATTTAATTTTAAATGAAGCTTCTTAAACATTTTAAAAACCTTATTTACTTTACATACAACAGTTTAGTTATATATTATAGACTTATAGAACGAGACCTTCTAAAAACGTTAACATGTATTACTGGCCCACGAAACCTTAAATTAGAGTGAATATATGAAAACTCAGTGCATCACATCTGAAAGGTTGCCGACCCCTGCTCTAGTTACTGCCACACAGGACAGAGCAAATCAGTATCAAGTAAACACAAGGAATCAAAACAGCAGCTGGTTGTTGCTATTTCTAATGCTTCTTTATGACGGTGTACCAAAGTACAGAGCTGAGGATGGGTGAAATGCAGCATCCCACCTTCTTGATTCTCCAGGTCTAGCCCCCAGCAGGACTTGTGAGGAAGAGGAACTAAAGATTAATGTATACATTATTTTGGTATTTTCAAAGCTTCTACAAAACGGACCCAGGCCACTTCAACATGTCAAACAAATGTATCTAGCCAAAGAAAAACTATATCAAGAGTAGAACTGGACACTTTTCTTTTTGTTAGGTGCTTCTGGCTAAGAGTTTGTTTAAAGACTCTTTTTAGAAGGCCACTGTTAATTTCATTTTTCCTCAAGGGACACCTGTCAGGCTCAGAATTACAAACACACAGCTCCCATAAAACATTTAAAAATATGCACCTCCATCTCAACCAGACAGGGCCACCCAGAGGATTCAGGGGGCTTGGGACAAAGCAATTTTGAGGGCCCCTTCCATTAAAAAAAAGTTGCAATACCATAGAATACTATATTCTCATGGGGGCCCTGTGGGGCCCGGGGCAAATTGCCCCACTTCTCCCCCTCCCCCCCCGGGCAGCCCTGCAACCTGATGTTGGTAACCTATCAAATCCACCAAAACAAGGGGCACACCAGTGTTAAAATGCTGCAGTGAAGTGAGGCACGGACTAAGAGCTCGGCTGTTCTCAGTGGTGACAGATGACAGAACAAGGAGCAATGGTCTCAAGTCGCAGTGGGGGAGGTTTAGGTTGGATATTAGGAAACACTATTTCACTAGGAGGGTGGTGAAGCACTGGAATGCTTTACCTAGGGAGGTGGTGGAATCTCCATCCTTACAAGTTTTTAAGGCCTGGCTTGACAAAGCCCTGGCTGGGATGATTTAGTTGGGAATTGGTCCTGCTTTGAGCAGGGGGTTGGACTAGATGACCTCCTGAGGTCCCTTCCAACCCTGATATTCTATGATTCTAAGAGTCTGAGCACAGGACTGGGGGCCAGGAATTACTGAACTCTGGTGTCAAGCAAGTCAAAAGCTCTTTGCTGCAGGTCTCTCATCACTTTGACAGGGAGTCAAAACTCACTGGAGGGTTTTAAAAGATGTACCTGTCTCCCGTAGACATTAACGCAGATACGTTTGCGTAGCACTAGCTGCATTTCTGCAGGATGGCTCAACTGGACTGTCACCCTCACAATAAGGAAAACTCTTTCATCTGTTGCTGTTCCTTTACTGAGCTGAAGGCAGTTATGGACTGTGGAATCCCAGGAGGCTTCTACTTTCACCTGCAAAGGAAAAAAAAGCATCTCCTCGAATACATAAATTTTAACTCAAAAAATTTCCAGTTCACCTAGAACTGGTAAAAAGCAAACATCTGTTTTATAAGAGGTCATTTTACAATCAACATTGGTCTATCAAAGATATTTGAGTTTAAAAATGGAGGTTACTTAACTGTAAGTGCAAGTTCTTGCGGATCTGTGGTCCCTATCTGTATTCCGCACGTAGGTGTGCATGCACATCATGCGCTTGAGTCCATAAATTCTAACAAACAGTGTCCGTTGGCTCACACATGTGCAGCAGCTCTCCTTATGCTCCAGACCCAGGGCATAAGAGGCAGCGTGGGCTGACGCCTGTCCAGTTCTTCTTACTGTGAATCCAGTAGGATCCGAAGCAAAGGGGATGGAGGGGAATATAGACATGGACCACACATCTGAAAGAACCTCCAGTTACAGGTAAGTGACCTCCAATTCTTCGAGTGCTGGTCCCTATGCTTGTTCCACACATGGGTGACTGACTAGCAGTATTCAGACTGAGGAGGGTGCGAGGATCCTGGCAGCAAAGATGCTTGAATTACTGTAGTTTCCACTGTTGTATCCGCTTGAACTAGTGTACAAAATGTTTTGTATATGTGTGAATGGAACTCCAGGTAGCCATTCTACATATGTCCAGTATTGGTACTTCTTGCAGGGATGCTGTAGCAGCACCTTGTGCTCTCATGGATTGTGCCCTTACCCCATCAGTTGGAAGAATATGAGTTAATTGGTAGAACTCAGTGATTCCCCCAGAAATCCACTTAGATTCTCTGAGAGGATAGAGCTTGTCCTTGCAACTTTTCTGCTATGATGAGAAATAGCCTTCGTGATTTTCTGATAGGTTTGGTCCTTTTCAGGTAGAATGCCAAGGCATGTCCAACATCAAGGGAATGAAGGTTGCTCTCTTCAGCAGAGGCATGGAGTTTCACGAAGAAAACAGATAAGTGGATGGCCTGGTTGACATGGAATTCAGAAATAACTGGGCAGGAATTTAGGGTGGTGGTGAAAAGAGACCTTTTTCCTTGTGAGAAACAGTATAGAGTGGGTCTGCCATGAGGATTCCTATCTTCCGCGACCTTTTGGCTGAGGAAACAGCAACTAAAAATCCCACTTCCCGCCGCCCCCATTGGCCCGGGACAGCGAACTGCGGCCAGTGGAGGCCACGATCGGCCGAACCTGCCGCGTCAGCAGGTAAATAAACTGGCCCGGCCTGCCAGGGTGCTTAACCTGGCGAGCCGCGTGCCAAAGGTTCCCGACTTCTGACATAGGGCATGTTGCCAAGGGTTCTCATGGAGGTCTGGTGAGCGTAGACAGGACAAGATTGTGGCCCCACTGAGGTGTAAGTTTGACCACTAGCGGAAAAATCCTGACTAGCCCTTTCATGAATCTCACTGTCATTGGGTGAGTGAAAATGGAATGTCCATCTACTGGAGGAAGGAAGACACTGATCACTGCAAGATGAACCTGCAGTGAGCTAATGGAAAGACCTGAGGTTTTTTTAAAAAAAAAAAACAGGAGAATCTAAAACAACTGGGACATCTATGAAGCTGGGAGAAGGCTGATTATGCTGAGCCAAGGTAGAGAAGCATCTCCATTTAGTTAGGTAGCATTCCTACTTTGAGGGGTGCTGAGCAAAAACGTTCTAGTTTTGATGCCCATACAAACACCAGGCCATGAGGTGGAGTGGTTCTGGATTGCAGGGTCTGATTCTGCCTTCTTCCTGAGTAAGGAGATCTGAAAAGGGGTGGATCCTGATAGGAGGAGGGACTGACATTCTCAGGAGTTCTGGGAACCAAAACTGTCTGGGCCAATTAGGTGCTACAAGAACAACTCTGGCACTGTTGTGATGGATCTTTCTCAAGACCTGTGGTAGCAGGGGAATAGGAGGAAAGGCATATGTAAGTTCTTCTGGCCATGACAACAGGAGATCATTGCCCTGGGAGTGACTCAGTTCCTCTGGAGCAGTACAGGGGAAATTTCCTGTCCATTGGGATCCCTTCGCAGCCCAACTGAGGTGTTCCCCACACAGGGTCTGCAGAGAAATGTTTGCTCAGTCTGTCTGCTAAAGAGTTTTGAGCACTTGGAAAAGACGGTTACTCACCGTTGTAACTGTTGTTCTTCGAGATGTGTTGCTCATATCCATTCCATTAGGTGTGCGCGCGCCGCGTGCACGATCGTCGGAGAATTTTCTACCCTAGCAACACCGGCGGGTCGGCTGTGGAGCCCCCTAGAGTGGCGCCTTCATGGCGCTGAATATATACCCCAGCCGACCCGGCACCCCCTCAGTTCCTTCTTGCCGGCTACTCCGACAGTGGGGAAGGGGGGCGGGTTTGGAATGGATATGAGCAACACATCTCGAAGAACAACAGTTACAACGGTGAGTAACCGTCTTTTCTTCTTCGAGTGCTTGCTCATATCCATTCCATTAGGTGACTCCCAAGCCCAACTTAGGTGGTGGGGTCGGAGTGAGACATTGCTGTGTGCAAAACCGCTGATCCGAATGCAGCATCGTCCCTGGACTGCTGCACTAGTGCGTAGTGAGCTGTAAATGTGTGGACTGATGACCAAACCGCAGCTCTACAAATGTCCTGGATCGGAACTTGCGCCAGGAAAGCCGTCGAGGAAGCTTGGGCCCTCGTGGAGTGAGCGGTGAGGTGTGGTGCTGAGACACCTGCCAGGTCATAGCAAGTCTGGATGCAAGACGTAATCCAGGAGGATAGGCGTTGTGAGGAGACCGGTGAGCCTTTCATTCGGTCGGCCACTGCAACGAAGAGTTGCGTCGTCTTTCTAAAGTGTCTTGTGCGGTCAATATAGAAAGCCAGGGCCCTGCGTACGTCCAGAGAATGCAAACGTTGATCCTGGCGAGTAGCATGTGGTTTAGGATGAAAGACCGGGAGAAATATATCCTGGTTGATATGAAAAGGAGAAACCACCTTAGGGAGAAAGGCAGGATGTGGACGAAGCTGCACTTTATCCTTATGGAAAACCGTGTAAGGGGGCTCGGATGTAAGCGCCCTGAGTTCAGAAACGCGCCTTGCTGAGGTGATGGCTACGAGGAAGGCTGTCTTCCAGGATAGGTACAAAAGTGAGCAGGTGGCCAGTGGCTCGAATGGAGGACCTGTGAGCTTGGAGAGAACCAGGTTGAGGTCCCACGTCGGCACGGGCTGACGTTGTTGTGGGTACATCCGGTCTAAGCCCTTGAGGAATCTAACGACCATCGGGTTAGAGAATACCGAGGACGCGAGTTCCCCTGGGTGAAAGGCTGATATAGCGGCCAGATGAACTCTAATTGAAGATATCGCCAACCCTTGCTGTTTTAGGGAGAGGAGATATTCCAATATAAGAGGAATAGGTGCCTGTAACGGGGACGTGGCTCTTTGTTCGCACCAACAGGAGAACCGCTTCCACTTGGCCACGTATGTGGTCCGTGTTGAAGGCTTCCTACTGCTCAGCAGAATCTGTTGGATCGAGTGCGAGCATTGTTGCTCTGCCTGGGTGAACCATGGAGCAACCACGCCGTGAGGTGGAGTGATTGCAGGTCGGGGTGACGCAGCCGGCCGTGGTCCTGCGAGATGAGATCTGGACATAATGGAAGCGGGATCGGTGTCTGAACCGAGAGTTCCAACAGTGTGGTGTACCAATGTTGTCTCGGCCACGCTGGGGCAACCAGAATTACCTGTGCCTGGTCTCTGCGCAATTTGAGCAGTACCTTGTGGACCAGAGGAAACGGAGGGAAGGCATAAAACAGGTGGTCTTTCCAGGGAAGGAGAAACGCATCCGAGAGGGAGCCCGGAGCTCGACCTTGCAGGGAGCAGAACACGTGGCACTTCCTGTTGTCTCGAGATGCAAACAGGTCTATCTGGGGAAACCCCCACTTCTGGAAGACGGAATGTATGATGTCCGGCCGGATAGACCACTCGTGCGTTTGAAAGGACCTGCTGAGTCGGTCCGCTAAAGTGTTCTGGACTCCAGGGAGGAACGATGCCGTGAGATGGATTGAGTGGGCGATGCAGAAGTCCCACAGGCGAATGGCCTCTTGGCATAGAATTGACGAACGTGCTCCTCCTTGCTTGTTGACGTAAAACATGGCCGTGGTGTTGTCGATGAGAACTAACACACAGCGGCCACGTAGGAGATTGAGAAATGCCTGGCACGCCAGGCGCACCGCCATCAGTTCCCGAACATTGATGTGCAGGGCTAGCTGAGGTGCAGTCCACAGGCCCTGGGTATGGTGCTCGTTGAGATGGGCGCCCCAACCCAGAGATGAAGCGTCTGTGACCAGGTGCAGAGAGGGTTGTGGGGCGTGAAACGGCATCCCCTCGCAAACCACATTGTGATCTAGCCACCATGTGAGGGAGGTCAGGACCGAGTTCGGGACCGTGACCACCATGTTCAGGCTGTCCCGATGTGGGCGGTATATCGATGACACCCAGGTCTGGAGTGGGCGAAGCCGAAGTCTGGCATGCCTGGTTACGTACGTGCAGGAAGCCATGTGACCCAGCAGGGTAAGGCACGACCTCACCGTGGTAGTTGGGAAGGCCTTGAGCCCTTGAATGAGGCTCGTGATGGTGCAAAAGCGGTTGTCTGGCAGGATGGCTTGTGCATGTCTGGAGTCTAGGACTGCGCCGATGAATTCTATTCTCTGGGTAGGTTCTAGAGTGGATTTGTCCTTGTTGAGTAGGATGCCCAACTCGTTGAATGTGTGCACTATTATGTGGACGTGAGCTCGAACTTGCTCTTTGGTGCGACCGCATACCAGCCAGTCGTCTAGGTACGGGAACACCTGTATCCCTTGCCGACGAAGGTACGCTGCCACGACAGCCATACATTTCGTGAACACTCTTGGGACCGAGGATAGGCCGAAGGGAAGGACTGCAAATTGGTAGTGCACCTTGCTTACCACGAATCGCAGGAAGCGTCTGTGAGGCGGGTAAATTGCGATATGAAAGTATGCGTCTTTCATGTCGAGGGCGGCGAACCAGTCTCCAGGATCGAGGGAAGGGATAATGGCCCCCAGAGAGACCATGCGGAACTTCAACTTTACTACGAATTTGTTGAGTCCGCGCAAGTCCAAGATGGGTCGCAGACCTCCTTTGGACTTGGGGATCAGGAAGTAACGGGAATAAAATCCCCTGCCCCTTAACTCTACTGGAACCTCCTCTATGGCCCCCATAGCAAGGAGCGTGGAAACCTCCTGTATAAGAAGTTGCTCGTGAGAAGGGTCCCTGAAGAGGGACGGGGAAGGGGGATGGGAGGGGGGGATTGAAGAAAACTGGATAGCGTATCCCCTCTCCACCGTGCGAAGGACCCAACGGTCCGAAGTTATAAGGGACCAAATACGGTGGAAGTGGGAGAGGCGATCCCGAAAGGAGGGGGCTGGATCCTGGGGGATGACTGGGGCGCCGTCCTCGACCGCACCTTCAAAAGTTCTGCCTGGGGCCTGTGGGTGGTCTTGGTGGCCCTTGGTTCTGACCGGGTTGAGGGCCGGTCCACCTTCGTCTACCACCTCGCCCGCGCCTCCGGGCTGAGTCCTGTCTCTGACGAGGTGGGGGGGGGGGTAGAAGCGCTGAGGCTGAGGCCTAAATGGCCTGCGCTGAGGGCCCGCAACATGCATCCCCAGGGAGCGCATGATTGTCCTGGAGTCCTTGAGGCTCTGCAGGCGAGAGTCCGTCTTCTCCGAGAACAACCCCTGTCCTTCGAAGGGCAAATCCTGCAGGGTTTGTTGCAATTCCGGGGGCAAACCCGAAACTTGGAACCAGGAGGTCCTTCGCATAGCGATACCCGAAGCCAGGGTTCTCGCAGCCGAGTCCGCTATGTCCAAGGAGGCCTGTAAGGAGGTCCGAGCCACCTTCTTACCCTCCTCTACCAAGGCCCCAAACTCCTCCCTGGACTCTTGGGGAACCAATTCCTTGAACTTCCCCATAGAGTTCCAGGAGTTAAAGTTGTAGCGGCTCAGGAGCGCCTGCTGGTTAGCCGCTCTAAGTTGCAGCCCTCCGGCTGAATAAACTTTACGGCCAAACAAATCGAGGCGCTTAGCCTCCTTCGATTTGGGCGCTGAGGCCTGTTGACCGTGGCGTTCCCTTGCATTCACTGATGCCACCACCAGTGAACACGGCTGGGGGTGGGTATACAAGTACTCGTAGTCTTTGGAGGGGACAAAGTACTTTCTTTCCACCCCTCTCGCTGTGGGTGGGATAGAGGCAGGAGTTTGCCATATCGTACTTGCATTCGCCTGGATCGTGCGGATCAGGGGTAACGCCACTCGCGATGGGGCATCCGCCGCGAGGATATTTACGATGGGGTCCTGCACCTCCACTATCTCCTCCGCCTGCAGGTCCATATTACGGGCCACCCTACGTAGGAGGTCCTGGTGAGCCCGAAGATCTATTGGGGGTGGACCTGTGCACGATGTGCCCGCCACTGCCTCATCCGGAGAGGAAGAGGAAGATGCCTCCGGTGGTAAAGGATCCAAGGGAGGGTCCTGGTCTCCCTGCTCCTGGGCCGGAGCATCACCTGCGCTTGGGTCCAGGACGTCAGGTGGTGCGGACACGGAAGCCTCCATGCCCCCTGGCGGAGGCCGAGAGATGGTGGACTCCGGGGCCCTTCTAACGGAGTGGCCCGAGCGAGAGGTCGAAGTTATTGGAGCCCCTTGCGCCTGATGGTACGCCCACGGGGTCCAGAACGACCAGTGAGATGGGCCATGAGCAGGGTCCTCTGCTACCTCCTGCCAATGGCCTATGTCCTGCTCCTCGGCTTGCCCCTGAGGGGGGTATGCCGATCTCGATAAGTCCTCAGAGGAGCGAGACACCGATCTCGATGGCCATGGCGGTGCCGAGTGCGCCGAGACGAATCCCGTGGGCTGCGGTGCCGCACGGTGCCGGTCCGGAGATGTTCTATCTCCACGCGGTGCCGGCGATCGGTGCCGGGATCGCGATCGGTGCCGATGACCTCGCCGGTGCCGGGAGTCGGATCTGGACCTCGACGATGACCTGGAGTAGGCCCGGTGCCGGGAGCGGCCTCTCGACGTCGAGCGTCGATCGTAGCGGTGCCGAGAACTACGTCTCGATGTTGATCGGTGCCGACGATCATAACGGTGCCGAGACGTAGAGCGGTGCCGCGACGAAGATCTTGGCCGCGAGTACGACCGGTGCCGAGGTGATATCCGGCGCCGGGACTGCGAGCGGCGTGGGGACCTGCTTCGGGACCTGGACCGGTGCCGTGGTTCCAGCCCCTGCGATGGAGGGCGCATCAAGGCAGGTTCCCCCCTAGACTGGACCGGACGAGTCAACGGTGCCGGCGGTGCCGGTGGTTGGGGCGGTGCCGGCTCCGTGAGAGCGATCAAGTCTCTCGCCGTCGCGAAGGTCTCTGGGGTCGACGGGAGGCACTGTATCACCGCTGGTCTCTGTGGAGACCCTGTCTGCACCGGACTCAACGGCCTCGGAGCTGGAGTCGACGGTGCTGGAGGCACCTGTTTCCGGTGCTCCACAGGCGGCACTGGGGGAGCCGGCGTCTTCGGCACGGAGGTCCCCGTCTTATGGGCTTTTTTATGTCCCGGGGATAATGAACGGCGCCGAGGCACTTGCTGTGCTTGCGGTGCCGACGAGGTCCGGTGCCGTGGAGGCTTGTCCGACGCCACTCGCGTGGTCGGAATAGTCGGTGCCGCCGGGGCACTGCGCACCGAGGTGCCAGGTGCCGGGGCCTGACGCGCTGATGGAGCGTCCGGGCTAAGTGCCGCCTCCATAAGGAGTTGCCAGAGCCGAAAGTCCCGCTCCTTCTTGGTCCTTGGTCTGAAGGCCTTACAGATCTTGCACTTATCTGTTTGATGGGACTCTCCCAGGCACGTCAGACACGAGTCGTGCGGGTCGCTCGTTGGCATAGGCTTAGCGCAGGAGGCGCACTGCTTGAAGCCGGGAGCCTTGGGCATGAGCCCGGCCACGCGGCCGGGGGAAAAAGGGGGAGACAACCCCCTTAATCCCCTTGAACTATATAACAACTAGTAACAAGTGAAACAACCAACTATTTAACTATAAACAACTAGAACTATAACTATAACTGTGAATGACTAAATAAGCTAGGGAGAGTGGAGAACAGCTATGCCGCGCTCCACAGTTCCAACGACCGTCAGGGGCGGTAAGAAGGAACTGAGGGGGCACCGGGTCGGCTGGGGTATATATTCAGCGCCATGAAGGCGCCACTCTAGGGGGCTCCACAGCCGACCCGCCAGTGTTGCTAGGGTAGAAAATTCTCCGACGATCGTGCACGCGGCGCGCGCACACCTAATGGAATGGATATGAGCAAGCACTCGAAGAAGAATGTATGTGGCTTGGATAGTGATGTGGTTTCTGATGTACCAGTCCAAAGCCTGACTGCTTCTAGGAAGAGATCTTGCTTTGCCCTGTTTGTTTATGTAAAAGACCATGTTGCTGTTGTCTGATGTTACTTGGATATAGAAGTAAATGTATAAGCAGATTTAGCAGACTGCCCTCAGTTCCAGTAGACTGATGTGCAGTCTGGCCTCTTGTGGGGTCCAGGTACCTTTCACGGTGTAGTTGTTCATGTGAGCACTCTAACCCATAAGGGATGAATCTGTTGGAAAGTGGACTGGGGGCAGGAGCGCTGAAGGGGATTTCTACTGTCACTTGTTCTGGATTTAACCACCAGGTAAGACAGGCCATGATCCTGATGGGAATGGTCACTCTGGTGTTGGTGTGATCCTCATCTGGTGAGTAGACCAACCAAAGCCAGACCTGTAGGCATTGTAGATGAAGTCTGGTGAATGGTGTCACATAAGTGCACAAGACCATGTGTCTAAAAGAGAAAGGCATACTTTGACCATAGTCCTTGGTAATCTGTGCTATCAGATTGCTCATTAACTGAAATCTTTCTCTGGGGAGGAAAGCTCTTGCTGAAATAGAGACTGCTCTGACAAACTTTGTTGTCCATGTGAGTGATAAAACAGACTTTTCTTTCTTTGCACAGACATCCAGCACTGCTAGAAGATGGAGCAGGAACAAAGTCGCCGATCTGACAGCTTGGCCGCCTGCTAAGAGCCAGTTGTTAAGATACGGGAAAACTGTGTACCCTGACATCTCATTTGGGCTGCAACCACAGAGAAGACCTTCATGAATACTCTGGGTGCTGTTGCTAGTCTTAAGGGAAGGACTATGAACTGGAAACGTTCCCGATCCACTAGAAACCAAAGGAACTTTCTTGATACTAAGATGGCACTCATTCTATTGCCCCTTGTTGAAGGGGGGAGTCTGCCTCCTGTTTAAGAATCACTTCATGAGAGTAGTCCCTGAAGGGGATCAGGAAGGGGATTTGTGGGGCGGGAGAGAGAGAAACTCTATGGAATATCCTTAGTGGACAAATTCTAGGACCCAATTCTCAGTCGTGATAGAGTCCCAATTGTGGGTGAAAAGTCAGAGATGGCCCCCAAAGATAAAGTGGGTAAAGGTAGGTGGCATCTATAGCAGTGAAGGATATCAACTGAGGTGTCAAAAGTAGCCCTTAATTGGTGGCTGAGAATAGGCAGAGTTTAGGGTAGCTGAAAATTGAGGTCTCTGAAGCCTGATGTTTACGGGGGATGTGGCTGGATGTGGGTTGTATAATGTCTGTGGAGAGGTTGGTCTTGGCCTATACATTTGCCTCTGGTGTTGTCTCCTCAGGGCTGGGGTGTAAATTCCCACGGAGTGTAGAGTTGACCGAAAGTCTTTCAGCAAGTGTAGGAACTCATCCGATCTCCATTAAACAAATTTAGCCTGTCAAAAGGCGGGACCTGTATGGCGTTCTGAACCTCTTTGGGGAGCCCTGAAGAGTGAAGCCAAGACTCATGCTTCACAACTATACTAGTGGCCAAGCCTCTGAATGCAGTATCCACTGCATCTAGAAGAAATTCCTTTGCCAACAACTTGCCTTCCTCTATCAAAGACTGAAATTGGGCTCTGTACTCAGGGGAAAGCTTGTCCTTAAAGTCAGGCAGCCTGGAGTAATTGTTAAAATCATATTTTGCTAACAAGGCCTGACAGTTCGCGGTATGAGTTGTAGGCTTGTAGGGGAAAAGATCTTTTTTCCTGCAAAACGTCCAACCTCTTTGAGCCCTTGTGAGCTGGAGTGGTCTTGGGATGTTGTAAACTTGCTCTCTTTGTGGCTGCCTGTACCAGCAGGGATTTGGGTGCTGGGTGGGAGAAAAGACATACAGCTTCTTTGGCAGGGACAAAATAGTATCTCTCAGCTCTCTTAGGCATGGGGGCTCATGAGGTGGAGATATGCCAGACCACTATCGCTGGCTCCATGATAGCGCCATCTTGCTTGGACCTGCAGCCTACAGAATATCCAGAAGATGGTATTGAAAATCATGGATCTCCTCCAGTGTTATATGGAGGCCATTGGCTATCCTCTGCAGTAGCTCCTGGTATGCCTATGGTAGTCCAGCAGAGATGGTGAGGATGGAGTGACAGCTTCATTTGGAGCTAGGATGAGATTCCCATTGATGCCTGTGGATCCGAATCAGTGACAGATCTGGTGGGTGCCGAGGAGAGGTGTTGTATGACTCCTGGATGGATCTGGGGTGTCTGCCACAGAGTTTCCACAGGCTCCAATAAAACCAAAAGGAGGGATCAATCAGATGGGGGAGACCTCACAGCACTGGGTACCAGCGATCCCCGGGGAAGTAATATCTGGGAGGATGACATCCAGGTCTCCTCGACTCTCTATCAGGGCTCAGATCTCTAGGAGGAGATGGACTGGCTGGGGTGCCTGACTCATCTGAGTCTGAGAACTGCTCTCTCCTCATTGGTGAGGTGGACAGTATATGAGGGTGGATGCTCCTGCCCATGGAGTAGAGAGAGGATGGTTCTTGTGTCACCAAAACAGTTCTGTCCTCCTGTAAAGCAATTTTCCTCTGGCGGACTGGGCTGGAGAGAGGAGGCTGAGGGTAAGGGAGGAATATATCCTCTGGTATTGTGTAGGTGTCTGTATGTCCTGCATTTTGGGTATTTCAATGGTCAGAACCAGGAAATTGTAGTTGGGTTGTCCTCTAAAGGGAAGGCTGGTATCAATGAAGTGTTAGTTCCAGCACTTCTGGATGGAACCAACCGATGTCAGTCCTTGTGTTTCAAAGCCAGAGCCAGTGACAGATCCTTTTTCTTGCACATTTTGACTTCCAAAATCCTGGACCTATAGGATCCACGAACGAAGGCTCACCCAGCCTGGATGGGCCTTGGGAGGGATATCTTATGGACACACCTGGACAGGGGCCTGTCCTTGCAACTATGAAAGTGCCCCCTACTCTTACGGGAAGCCGTGGAAGAGTCCTTGGGCTTAGAATCTGTAGACTCTGCTTCTAAGCTTATGTCGGGGGCACTGCTCATCTGATGGAGCCAATGTACAGCATGCATGGATGTCTCCGTGGCCTGGATCAGAGTGAGGTCTCATTGCCTTCTTCATAAGGTGTTTCCTTAAGTGAAGGTCATAAGTTTCACATGGTTGTGATGGAAACAAGCAACAGATGCTGCACTTTGCCGGAATGTGCATCTTACCCAAGTAGCAGAGACAGTGTTGGTGATCAGTGCTCATGGAGAAGGAGTGAGGGCAAGAGACAGTTCTTGAACCCTGAGGCTCTGGGCATAGCCCCAGATCTCAGGGAGAGTGTCTCTGGTATGGGGAAAGAACAAGCTATACTAGCTAACTAAACTACTATAAAACTATTTACAATACCTATTACAGGCTACCAAAGAAAAGCTGGAGAAATCTATGGACACAGGGATTCTGAGTCAGGGCATGCGATGGGTAAGAAGGAACTGGAGAGGTGTCGGTCAATACTGCCTCTTATGCCCTTGGTCTGGAGCACGAGGAGAATTAATGTGCATGTGCAGGCCAACTGACATTGCTTGTTAGAATGTATGGATTGGGGCATATGCGCACCCAAGTGTCAAACACACATAGGGACCAGCACCCAAAGAAGAATTGAGACTTCTTTAAAACTCAAGACCATTTCTCTTTGAAAAAGAGCTACAAACCTCCTAGATTTCTGACTATACATTTTAAGAGGACAGGACCATTCAATCTTGCTAATTATGAAAACACTTCAGAAAGAGCAGAACTGATTACAACGCGAGTCTTTGGGAGACAAATTTCAGTATACTTCACTTAAAAACACCCATTTTTTGCTTGTTAGCTGAGAAATATTTTGCCTGAACAGTGTTAAAAATATTCGTAAAATACAGAAATCCTATTAGGCTTGAGGGAAAAAAGGAATTTCCCTGCTCATAAAATAAAAATAAAATTATTGAAAGTTGATACTACGTATCTTCAAATAATTAGAAATATCACATGGCAGCACTCTCTTTGGGTTTCTTGTTTAAAGTGCATGCAGAAAATTTTTAATAATTGTAGAAGTCTGAGGAAATTCCCAGACAAAAACAACTGTGTTAAGTTGGAGTTAAAGTTTAGAGTAAGTACCAGTAATTTAAAACTTAAAACTTAAAAAAAGGTAGTTACAGGAATGTTGCAATTATCCCAAAACCAGGAAATTCAGAGTTAAGGTTACACTGAAAAGAAATCAAAACATGTTAAGATATGGAAATGCACAGTTAAGGCACCCAAACAACTGCAACTCCACTTTAATGTAGTTTTTTTGGGGGGAATATAATAAAGTTCCATTCTTAGAGAACAATTTAAAAACAATCAGCCTTAGAAAGTACAAGAGCTGTATACTTGTTATGTCAGTCTAGATGCACTCCTGTGATGTCTAGGTAAGAGTTTGCCTACACATGAAAACTAATCCAGATTTAGGTACGGTATGAATTAAAAACAGATTAACTCCATGTATGAACGCTTTTATTTTAGAATAAAAGAGTGCCTTATTGTGAATTATCTTAATCCACTTTGGAAGAGGAATAGTTATTCTGGAATAACTCGCTCAGTAGACAAGCCCGGTTAAGAAGAGGTTAAAGAAATGAGAAGACTCCTGATTTTAAGCATTCTGGGCTGTGCTTTTGCTTACCTCACTCTCATGGTGTTTCACAATCTGCAATTCAAAGAATTCCTCTTCCTCTTCCCCAGTGAGAGTAGCATCCCATCCACCAGGTTCTGGGTCATCAAGGTTATCTTGAGAGCTAAAGTCATCCGCTAGGAGCACAGAAGACTCAAAAATGTTAAAAGAAACAAGAACTGTACTCCATTCAAAACAGCACAAGAGTAACGGCATTAATTTTTGTGTACTGGCCAAATGCCAGTTTGGACAATTATTTTCTGCCTAAGTAAAATTCCACCTTAGTTTCATTTCAATAGGGTATCTTTTACACCTTGCCTAAAACTGTTGTGTTGCATTGTACAGGGAGTGTGTTTGTGGTTTGGGAGCCTTTGGTATGAAGTGTGCTATCTGAGGTCCTTCCTACCCTGGGACTTGTAGCAGTGTTTGAAATCGTTATAGACTTGGTTACAGAAAAGCAGTTACATTACTTGCATCCACAGCTAATGTGGTTACAAATTGTGTCACGCCCTTGTTTAGAACTTCAGTATGGGCTATCTAGGGCAAGGAACCTATAGCAATTTCAGCTGGAACAATTTAAAAAACAATGTGTTCCTGTCTGGTCGAGCTACATGTGGTCAGTCACTGAACTGTGGTTATGTTAGCAGGGCCTCAGCTTAGGTGGTCATTCTAGTACTTACCAGTGCCAATATCAAAGCACACTTATATTTATTCAATTATATTATATATTTGAAACAGTTTATCTCCCTCCTTCTTTACATCCCTTATCAGACACTTCTCAGCTTGTGAATTCCTTGAGTTTACTATTCATCTAGGCTGGAATTTTCAAAGAAACCGAACATGTGCCCAACTCCCTTCGAAATCCCAGCAATTTTATTTGCATTGATTTTCAGGCTAGAAAGGACAATTATGATAATCTAATCTGACTTTCTGCATAACAAAGGCCAGATAATTTCATCCAATAATTCCTGTAGCAAGTCCCATAACTTCTAGCTGACCTAGACCATACATCTTTTAGAAAGACATCCAATGTTGATTTTAAAACTTCACATGATAGAGAATCCACTACACCCATGGTAAGTGGTTACAATGGTTAATTCCTCTCACTTGTTAAAAAAAATAAAATAAATCCGGTGCCATATTTATAGTCTTGAGTTTATCAAGCTTCAGCTTCCAGCCATTGGATCTTTTCCTACCTTTGCCAGCTAAACTAAAGAGTTCCCTACAATCATAAATCTTCCCATGTACCTACAGACCATGATTGAGTAACTTCCTAACATTCTCTCTGGCAAGCCAATAGTCTGAGCTTCTGAAGTCTCTCACTATAAGGAAGTTTTCCCAGAATCATTCTCGTAACTGTTTTCTGAACCCTTACAAAATCTGTCATTATCCTTTTTAAAGTGTGAACACCCCAACTGGAAATGGTATCACACTAATGATCACAGAAATGCTGTATATAGAGATAACACCACCTCTGTACTCTTATTTGATGCTTATACATCCAAGGACGATGTCAGTCCCTCTTAGCCACATCATCACACTAGCAGCTCATGTTCCACTGCTTATCCACTAGAACCTTTACGTCCTGGTCAGAGTCACTACTTTCCAGGATACAGTCTCCCATTCTGTAGGTGTGGCCTGCATTCCTTGTCCCTATATGTATGATCTTGTATCTGGATGTATTAAAAGGCAAGTGAGCCCAGTATACCAAATGATAAAGATCACTCTGCCTAACTAACCTACTCTCGCTTACGATTCCAGCCATTTGTGTCATATGCAAACTTTATCAGCGATTTTTTTCCCAGATCTTTGATAAAGATATTGAAGAGCACCGGCCAAGAACAGATCCTGTGGGACTCCACTAGAACCATTCTTTTTGAATGATTATTCCGCATTTACAACTGGCTTTTATTATTAGCTTCTAAGTTTTATTCCCTTTGTTATTTTATACCTCCCTTCTTCCTGTCTTTTCACTTGTTTAAGGTCGGCAAAACATAAGGAGGATAAAAATGTATTGTTCATTCTGTATGTAATTGCTGTGTATTCTGGAGTATTAAACAATATAGTTGGATGAAATAAATGTAGTTCTAATAGTCTTTTCACATTAATAAACCTGCCACTCAAGGAATTTCTTCATGTTATTAGTTTGCTTCTTACGTCCTATAATGTTATTGGCTAGACAAAGTTTATTTCAAACGCTCTCTGTCCTCTCTTACCATTTAAGTCAAGGAAAACAACTGGAATATGGGTTTCCATACCAGGCACTGGAGTCCTAAAACATAAGATATTGACAATGGTGGCATTTAAACTGAAGCAGATTTATCCAGCACACGTACCTTATGATACAAGCCAACAGTATAATACATTCTGCACAGCTGCGATTGTAGGTCAAGCCAATGATAACCTTGGCAAATGGCTTTATTTTAATTTACTCTTGCAGATACAGAGGGACTCAAACTAAATTGGTACTTCTTTTATACTAGCTCCCTCACAATTATTACATTATTTGACCTCTGCTTTCAGAAATGTTTTCTTGCCTCTAAACTGCTAATAGCAAATTTAAAGTTTCTTTATTTACACTGACATGTACACGTATTAATGCAGAAACCTCTGCATTAGTAATGAGACCGAAGGTTGGACTGTTAGTCGTGAAAAGTCAGGAAATGCAAATATTAAGGTTCCAAAAGCAAAGTTAACTCTCCCATATTGCACAACTATTATGCTGATTGTTAAGCACCCAAAAATAAAAATAGGAATAGGAAGTAATACATATGTGCAGCATGTCCAAATTAACACTGCGGTTTATATTTTAACTTTTAAACTTCCTGATATGTTGTGATTTAAAGGTGCAACCTTAATGCTTTATTCTATATTATCCCTTTAATTTCCTATTTTTATAACACATTTTAGAAAGATTTTGTAAGAAAAAAAAATTAGAACAAAGTTAGTAAGTTGCTTGAAATCAGCCTTTGCACATTTCCCTAGATGCCCATGCATTCACAATACATTTCTTCCAAGTATGTATCTTACAACTACACTGTTTCCTGCTGTGCATGCTCAGTGTGGAGTTTTCAAATATTCACAGTTTTTTAACTTGAAAGATGGCATACAAAAAGTCCTCATAAGGAGTGAGGACTTTCCTATGCTTCAAAAGCATTAGTTTTAACAAAGTTCAACTTAAAAACCAAACAAACAGGGTCCAGTCAGCAAGTGTGGTTAGAGGTTTTCCTCACACTCTGCACAATACACCTCTTTCTCGATATAACGCTGTCCTCGGGAGCCAAAAAATCTTACCGTGTTATAGATGAAACCACGTTATATCGAACTTGCTTTGATCCACCGGAGTGTGCAGCCCCGCCCTCCCGGAGCACTACTTTACCACATTATATCCGAATTCGTGTTATATCGGGTCGCTTTATATCGGGGTAGAGGTGTATATCTTGTGTCCCCTTCTTCACTACCATGCTCCCTCTCCAAACAATTCAAATGCTGATCAGCTTTTCCTCCAAAGCAGAGACCAAGCACAAAAAAATTCATCCCAAGTTAGAATACAGTGGCTTAGAATAGAAACTGTTTTGCATCCTATACTGCAGTTGTTACCCACAGCTGCTATAGTATGGCAATCTCAGTCCAGTGTAATTTATTGGTTTTAATATTTAGAAAATTATGTGCAACACCCGGTGACTAAACAGACTCTATGCTTAAGCCAGAAGCATACAATGCTCCTGCAGATGGAGTTTTATTATGACGGAGCAGCCTTTTAAGTGAAGGAACTACATAATAACATATTAACTAATTTTTTTTTTAATGCTAAGTGCAGTGGTAATAAATATTAATTTATTTTTTTTCAAAAGTCATTTACATTTTGGTCAATAAGAGTGTCATTTACCCACAAAAGCTTATGCTCCAATACATCTGTTAGTCTATAAGGTGCCACAGGACTCGGTTACTTTTTACAGATCCAGACTAACATGGCTACCCCTCTGATACTTACTAAAGAGCGTTTCTGGGTTTCAGTTATTAAGACCAAGAAATTAATTCACACTAACACTCCTAATTTAACCACTTTTGTCACATGACGTACATAATCCACATGTGGTGGTGCAGAAAATGGCAGCAATCCAAGCCAGGAACAGGCTGCCCATGATTTTTATATTCACTGTGGCATATAGTAACATTCATACCACTCTGCTGGAGCTCCAGGGATCCCACTGCCAGCAGAAGGAACCATTACAGCATTCCTCTCTTCAGTAAGGGTGAGCCTCATCTCTAACAGTTGTGCCTCCCGATCTGTATCATCTTCTGTTTTATCTGGAAAAGTAGGACAGTCAGTCAGAACGACAAGCTGCAATGGAAAAAATGCTATCTTTGTGATGCATATTGGTGGTCTCAACCCACATGTTAGTGGGCCACTGACTTTATAAAAAAAAAAACCCACCTTATCTAGTCACCCTGCTGGCAGTTTCAATAAAAACACCTATTATTCTGTAAGTATACACAGATTTTCTCTATAGAGCTCTCTATTTGTGACTTGAGTGCATGTCAGAATCTTGTTCTCATTATACTCCCCAAACTGACGATTTCAAAGATTCAGTTGTTCCTTCCCCTGGCTACTTAATTTCACACACATTACAAAAACAAAAATACCTTCATACACCCTCACCCCTCCCACTACCAATAATGTTTCACCTACCAGGTTTGCTGTCGAGTTTTTGCAGCTGTTGATCTAGGTATTCCTGACGTTTTGTCAATACGTTCAGCCATTTCCGACGCAGTCTCTCCAAATCCCTGTCCTATGTAAATGAAGCAAGTTGTGTAAGTCCTGATCCAACAAAACCAATGTTTCCCATTTGTAAACATATGTAGCTTTCAATCCATCTGCTCATACTTTTTATTTTTGGCCACTTTTCCCCCTGAATTAGTGCCTTGGGGACTATAGAAATGAGATATGGAAGAGATCTCCATTAAGTCATCTAGTCTACCCATTATTCTCCTTTATTACAGGATTGTTCCTCACATTCAGTCACATCCACTGCCCCATCCTTGCAAGTCTTGACTTGATCTGGCAAGTCTCTATCTCCAGTTATCTTATATTCCCTACTACTCATTTAGGCAACATAAATGTGGAAATAGGAAATTTACAGGATTTAGACTGTCCCACAGCCTCACTTTATTGTTAACACTAATACTGTGGGAGGGCCTGGAAAGTACAATCAGGATTAGAGCCCCCAGCTGTGCTAAGTACTTTACAAACACATAGTAAGAACCAGTCCTTGTCTTACAGAGTTTCAATTCTAAGGATCCAATCCTGAATTATGGGTGGACTGCTGCTTAGATGATAATGCCGGATTGGGGCCATGCTATTTTTGGTAAAATATTGTTCCTGACATTACATGTGAATTCCCCCTTACCTAATCTGATCCTATTATTCCTCACTGTACCACCCCCCTAAGACTTCCCTAAACATTTCTTCTCCTTTGTTAGGCATTTAATCAATCAAGAGAAAAGGATTGAAGCAAACCGTAACCTGCGTGGTTTTGAACATCTATAGTCTTGTAGAAATGCACCTAGAACCATCTCCAGCCCGCCAAAGACCAAATTAAACACAGGATCTCTTGTTGCTATCCTTGTATGCTTATACTACTGGTAACAGCAACAATGAGCATGAGGTGTTTTTTGCCTACTTCTGTGTACTTTTAATGACAATGTATCACAAATATTATGCCACACCAACAACTCTGTGAAGTTAAAAAAAAATCCCCATTTTCGGGGGGATGGGGTGGGGGTGATAGTCAAAACAGAGGTTAAATACCTAACCCAAAGTCACAGTGAGTTGTGGTCCTAGGAATAGAATCCCTGTCTTGACTAGTAGGCCCGTTTTGATCACTAGCCAATATTTTATTCCCAGGTCCAATATAAACCATGTTCATAACATAAAATAGTGTGAATCATTTTGCTTCTATGCATCTTAAACATTATACCTATGACTGCTCTGAGCACAGCCAATCCTAATCCACAGGCTGTAGATACAGAGAGGAAGCACGTCAGAGAGTAGAGAAGATAAGAGGAACTATGCCTTGTTCAGGAAACATACATTAATGTGTCCCATTCTTTCAGAGAGAAAAATGCCTCTTAATTCTGGGTAAGATATTATATAGTGTAAAAATTTGTGTAAGATTTTACAGTCTTCGGGACAGCAACTGTTAAGATATCCATGCCTCATACAGTGGGATGTACAATGTTGATGTCTATCTAATATTGAAAATTAGACCAGGCAATCTGATCTACAAATATTTATATTTGAAGATAAAAGTTGCTCTATTTACCTGATAACTGTCCATATCATCCTCTCCTTCCTAGGCAAAAAAAAAAAAAAAAAATCTAAGTCATTCATAAACACTTTTATACTAGAAAATACATTAAGTGCAAAAGCAGTATTTATGGTTAAAATATTACCAGCTGTATGTGTAATTCTGATTCAAATGTCTAGCAATGTAGTACACTGGGGATAGATACTGGTAGACCAGCTTCACAGTATTAACAGTGGATAGCAGTGCCACTTGTACCCACCACTTATTTTTCCTTTATAAATCTTGTTTGGAAGGGTATTGTAATTGAAGATTTATATCACTTAGTATAAACAACTGGAATGTATTTTCATAGTTTACATAGCAATTAAAGGAAAACTCCAGTAATAAAGGATTCTAATCACTACATCTAATTGCTAAGAAGTGACTGCCAAAACATTTGAGTGGTTTAAATAAGAACGAACAATTATAGTGAAAAGGCACTTGCAAGCTATCTATTCTGATGGACACACGATAGGACTAGAGAAAGAACCTACTGTCTTATTAGTAAGAGCCAGGAATTGTTATAGCAAGCATGGGAAACCAAAGTTTGACAAAAGATTAGTTTTAAGGCAAGCCATTTAGTGGGGGGAAATGTTAACATATTAAACCCATTCTTAAACCAAAAATTAAAACAAAAGTCATATTAGCGGTCACCACACAGAAGCTCTGACACCTTGATTTTCAGTCCTTTCTGATGGGACACAGAACCTTTCATCAAAATGACCTACATCAAACTGGGCCCCTTGCTAGAAAGTATCATCACGATGGCAATCAGGAGTGAGACACAAAGCACCATTCACTGAATGAAGAAAAAGAAAAAAGCAAAGGATTTCCAAAAAAATTTTGGAAATTCATTCCTATACTTACAGTCTCATTGAGTAAATATTTATCTAGCTACTTAAAGGATAAAGGGGAACTCCCGTGATGAGTTAAGTAACAAAAGCAAATTTTAGGTAAGTGAAAGTTAAAATTAAAAAGGCATACATTTTCTTAGTTTCAAGGTCTTTGGAAAATTTGATACGCATGAAAGATAAATAAATTAGAGTTGCAGATATGCAGAACAAGAACCCAGAGGTTCAAAGTAGATGGTTATGTCACTTTAATAAAAAAGGTTATTTAATTTTGTGGATTATAGCTTTCAAAAAAATTGTAAAACGAAAAGCCTTAAGGCCTGGTCACAGGATGGAGTGGCCTTTTAAGGGAGTTGGGCTCAGTCCACCTCTGCCTTGTTAGCTGCCTCCCCAGTTTTGAGCTTTGAGATAGATTTGGGAGCCTGCTCAGTTTAGTTATGGGACGAAGATGTGAAAGAAGACTCTCCTTCAATAAAGTTTAGCCAAAGCATTAAGTCAACCAACATTACTGGGAGCTGGAGGACCACTGTGAAGAGACATTCAACCAAGATGGGGAAACTGAGGCAGATGCTATGTCACAAGCCCATTCAATTCATTCCCATCCACACTGAACTTCCAACTGATGACAAGGGGCGTTAGGGTGATTTTAAAATGCAAAAACAACATACATCTCTGCTCTCCTAAACCTACAAATAAATAACTGAAGTTTTGCTCCTTTAATTTTAAACTTTTCCGAAATCACATTAGCCATTATTTAAGTACAATACCCATTGATACATTATAATTTCTTATGCCCATCGCTGTTGTATCCAACTGTCTTCCAAGTAAAATCAATTACCAAAAACAAAGCTCCTAGCAGACTTCATGGAGAGTCTGGCTTTTCTACCTTTTTGGGGTGTCTAAACACTCTTCTTGAAAAGGGGTTATGTTTTTATTCATTTAGTAGGGTTTTTTTTTTTTTAAATAAAGAGGAGGAAGAGGGTAAGGCAAAAGTGTGTGTTAGTATTGCAAGTCTCATTCTTCTTATGGTGGAAGTCCTTTTAATAGAATCATAGAATATCAGGGTTGGAAGGGACCTCAGGAGGTCATCTAGTCCAACCCCCTGCTCAAAGCAGGACCAATCCCCAACTAAATCATCCAAGCCAGGGCTTTGTCAAGCCCGGCCTTAAAAACCTCTAAGGAAGGAGATGCCACCACCTCCCTAGGTAACTCATTCCAGTGCTTCACCACCCTCCTAGTGAAAAAGTTTTTCCTTATATCCAACCTAAACCTCCCCCACTGCAACTTGAGACCATTACTCCTTGTTCTGTCATCTGTTACCACTGAGAACACTCTAGTGTCATCTGCAAACTTGCTGAGGTTACAATCCACGCCATCCTCCAGATCATTAAGGAAGATATTGAACAAAACCGGCCCCAGGACCGACCCTTGGGGCACTCCGCTTGATACCGGCTGCTGTCAAGGCTGCTTTCCCACTCTGAACTTTAGGGTACAAATGTGGGGGCCTGCATGAAAACTTCTAAGCTTAACTACCAGCTTAGATCTGGTCCGCTGCCACCACTCCCAAATGTGCTAATTCCCTTCCCTGGGTAGCCTTGAGAGACTCTTCACCAATTCCCTGGTGAATACAGATCCAAACCCCTTGGATCTTAAAACAAGGAGAAATTAACCATCCCCCCTCCTACCTCCCACCAACTCCTGGTGGATCAAGATCCAACCCCCTTGGATCTAAAAACAAGGAAAAATCAATCAGGTTCTTAAAAAGAAGGCTTTTAATTAAAGAAAAAGGTAAAAATCATCTCTGTAAAATCAGGAGGGAAAATAACTTTACAGGGTAATCAAACTTAAAGAGCCCAGAGGAATCCCCTCTAGCCTTAGGTTCAAAGTTACAGCAAACAGAGATAAACACTCTAGCAAAAAGGTACATTTACAAGTTGAGAAAACAAAGATAAAAACTAACACGCCTTGCCTGGCTGTTTACTTACAAGTTGGAAATATGAGAGACTTGTTCAGAAAGATTTGGAGAACCTGGATTGATGTCTGGTCCCTCTCAGTCCCAAGAGCGAACAAGCCCCAAAACAAAAAGCACAAACAAAAGCCTTCCCCCCACCAAGATTTGAAAGTATCTTGTCCCCTTATTGGTCCTTTGGGTCAGATGTCAGCCAGGTTACCTGAGCTTCTTAACCCTTTACAGGTAAAAGGATTTTGGAGTGTCTGGCCAGGAGGGATTTTATAGTATTGTACACAGGAGGGCTGTTACCCTTCCCTTTATAGTTATGACAGCTGCCAACTAGACATGGAGCCATTGATCACTACCCGTTGAGCCCGACGATCTAGCCAGCTTTCTATCCACCTTATAGTCCATTCATCCAGCCCATATTTCTTTAACTTGCTGGCAAGAATACTGAGGAAAGGTTTTTTTGGTAGCATTTCCTAGAGAAAATCAGAATCTGGATTTACCCACCCATAGCTAAATATATTCACTGAAAGAGAGTATTGTCAAAATAGTGTTTAGAAGTCACTGTTTCACATAGAGTAGGGTAATTTACAGCCAGTGGAGTTACTCCAGAAGTGAATTTGTCCCAAAAGAGCTTTCCACAGCTTTCCAGGTGCATCCGCAAGTCTCTGAATTATCATTTTTTCTACCTGCTAAAGATCTTTTAATGAGACAGGATCTTACCTGATGAGTCTCATGAACTTTTTGTGACTTGACATGCCTTATTTGAACACAGCCAACTCCAACAGATAGTAGGGCTTCTTCCATTAGAGGCAAGGTCCCAGATTCCTGTACCGACTTCACTTCAGCCTGGATTCGCCGTGACTGCCCCTTCACAAGGGAACAATTTGAAGAACTAAAAGTTTTGAATGGTGAAAACTCAGTGACAGAGAGACCTCTACTGGTGGTGGCTTTATAAATAGTCAATTTGAATCTGGTGATTGTTCACTACATAGAAAGTAGTACTGCAAGCTCTCATGTGAGACATGACATTGGTTAGGTAGAACTACCACTCTGCTGCAAGGTCTAAATCCACAAGAAAGTGCGGGACATTCAGTGAGCCCACAATTTGCTTTTGATTAAAGCTTTTCAAAGGTTTAAGAAAAATACTCAAAAACACTGAAAATAGGATTTCCCCCCACATCTGTTTTGACTTTGTACACTTGAGGGGAGAGAATGTAATTTAGCAAATGTTACTGAAGCTGAAATGAACTTTTTGTGGGACTGGATTCCCTGATTGTAAACCGTCACCACTGATGTTGTCAGCACAGCTCTGGGAACAGTGTTTGCTAGCTGCTGACGCTGTACAGTCAGCAGAATAGGAAATCATAGTAGTTTGGGAGTTCACGGAGGTACAGTGTGTATTTAACAAATATTAATTTTATAGAGTTCTCTGACCCGTGGACTATATTTTAAAATATTAAATGTGCAGGAAGCAGAGAATGGGAGAGTAGCTGGCTAAGAGGATTAGTAGTAAGATAATGGGAACTTTAGCATCGGGTTTTCGATCAAGTTCTGCCTGGGTTGATAGTAACTAAAAGTTGTTTTCTGATGGCTGTTCTACGTCCTGTGTGAGAGGAGTTTGATTTGAGCATTTGGTCCAGTCCAGTTTCCAGGTATCCATAACTTTAAAAAATATCCTGTCAACTGGTTCCTCAGTTGACAGTCTCAGCACAGTGGCCAAACACGAAGTAGACAATTGAGAATGACCTATCCTCCAGCATCTGTGGTCTCCTCCAGGTAAGGGCTGAAACACACTGGCAGAGCAGTGTGGAGAAAGCTTCCGCTGCTGTTACCCACACTATGCCTGTTTGATGGGTAATAGAGGACCTCAATCTGCTAAGGGTCTCTAAATACCTACACAAAATATAGAAGGTATCCAATGCATTTCCCTCTAGTCTGTAACTGCTTTAAAGCTGATTGAATACTGGGCCTAAGTTTGATGGTTCCTTTGTCATAAGCCCACTATTAAAACTCTATGAACCAGTACAACATACAAGATTCCCCTGCTTCCTTCAGAATGTTAAAGCCAGTCTCTTTTCACAGATGACTCCTGCAGCTGCCATCTTACCTGTCTGAGCTGAAAGATGCCACCAGTGTTTACGTCCTTGGCGGGAATCACCTCAACTGGACAGTATTCCCCATTCTCATTAAGTTCCAGAATCTGAATCCAGAGCTCCACTTTTCGGGTTACCTCACTCCATCTGGAAAACATACCAAATACCATTTCACAGTTTACATTTTTTCCCCTTCTCTCTCGCTCTTTTTTTTTTTTAATTGCTGAGCCAAGCTACATGACTGCTCAGTATTTGCAAAGATCACAGGCAGGGGAAGGGGAGATACTTTTCAAGCGTCAGTTATGCCTGGAAAAGATTTTTAGTTACCCATTGCTACTTCTGAGCTAACAACTAGCGATGGCACTTTGGTCTAAAACTTTTGTAGACACAAGACCTCTTCATACTGGTTTCATATCAGAATGAGTGCCAATTAGACATCAAGGTCAAATTCTGTTCTCTCTTATACCCATCCAATCCCACTGACTTCAGTGCAGTTGAACCAGCATTACCGAGGGCAGAATTAAGGTTATTCTGGTTTCATGTGGCCCCCTATCCTCCTTTCTCCATCACTACCATCCTCTCTTCCTTCAAGTTTACCCTACAATGCACTTCTTCCACAAAGCCTATAAAATTAGTCCTCCCTTCTTTGAAAACCCTTAACTGAAAAGAACAAACTTATTCTGCAAGATCCATGTGTGACACTGGCAAACCAGGTGCCAGCTCTTGCCACGGCTCTAGACCTCAGCCCAGCACTGACAAATTCGTTGCTGGAAACCATTTTGTTTCACCTGTGTGTTAGTAAAGATGGGTACTGGATTTATAACAATGTGTTTAGACCAATGGTTCTCAACTCGTGGGTCACTTGTGGCCCAATCACATACAGGTGACATCCCTCAGGGCCATACAGATAGTATATATAGTGTGGATGCAGCCCACATAACACACAGAGAGCAGCATATGTGGCCCACAGTGGTAAATAGGTTGAGAACCACTGGTTTAGACTTTATGAAGTGAAATGCTTGGAAATTGCAGCATACATTAATCTCACTTATAATTTCTTTATCACATGCTATAAGGTAATATTTAAGTTTTTGCTTTGTAACTAAAAAACGTTTGCTCTGAAACTGTGAACCTAGTTAGGAGGGATGGTCTCTTGTCCATCAAGAACATCTATCAAAACTAAATGGGCCAGCTTACAAAGACTTTGTTAATTGCCCCATTAAAAATCAAGAACAGGGCAATGTGCAAAAGGCCTCGTCCCATCAGCTTGAATTTTGGAAATAGGAACTTTTGTAACACGCTTGTCAATTCTCCCTTCTCCTTATTTTTCCCAGTGTTTGTTACCGTCCCATGTCATGTCTTAACTTACAGTCCTATTCTGTTGCCACTAAAGTCAATGGCAAAACCACAATTGTCTCCAATGAAAGCGTGAGCAGGTGCTTAGATTGTAAACCCTTCCTGGCATGGACTGATCTCCAATACATCGGTACGTAACCAAAGAAATTCTCCCGTCCATTGATTTCAGAGTTACAGTTAAATCAACCCCACTATCTTTTGTTTCTTTGCAAAGAACCATACACACATTTATGGTGTTGCCTAAATAATATGACATCATCCAGTCTTGTTCTTCAGGTTTTTCTTCTTTTAATCAAAACTATAAACAATATGAATGAGCATTTATCAATAATTTTTACCTAGTGTAGTGGTTTTGCAATGAACACAGAGGGTTACAAAGACCCAAACATCAGATTCATTTTTACTTAACCCAGGATTTGACTGCTGGTCTCTAACCCACTCTACAATCCAGAAAAATATACCGTGCCTGGGAGGCTGGATTTTAAACTGTGTGGGAGGAGTTTGCTGCCTGCAGTTACCTGTCACGAAGGCTTCGGGTTTTGGCTTGAATTATTCCCAAATCCCACACGGCTGAGTTTTTGCGGGGATCACTTTGCTTGTGCCCGTACACTTCAATTGCCAAAGCCCCTTCGTAAAGATACTCCATGAAGTCTTCAGAAATATTTACAGAAAACTCCTATGTGGAAATGACAAAACTAGTTAAACATTAAAAAGAATAAGTTGTTAACTATTGTGATAATTGGACCTACAAATTTACCCTAATTGTGAGCTCAACTGTGAAAAGTGAGTGAAAGTTCACAAAACATCACAATAACCTTCAACAATAAATGCTGATGGGAAAATTGCATAAGGGCAACAGAAACATGGCATTAGTCCAAACAAAAAGGCCTACTGATATAAATCAAGGACCATGCTAAGGTCCTGACTTGTAAGCAAGAAAAGCATGCAACCAGAAGTCAACAAACCAAAACTGTTGCGTCAGAAATTAGGCCCAATTGGGGAACAAGGAGAATGAGGGGATAGGCTGTTCCACCCATCAGTCCCTTTAGGGGCCTCAAAAAGAGGCTAGAAGGAAAAACTAGCTACTGTAATGCTGGCTGACTGGAAGAGAAGAGAAGAGAAGAGAAGAGAAGAGAAGAGAAGAGAAGAGAAGAGAAGAGAAGAGAAGAGAAGAGAAAGGAGCAAACTTCATCATCATAACTGCTGCCCACTCTGTTTCTTGGGTCCCTAGGGTTCAGAGTGACACCACTGTGCCTTCATCATCCTAATCCTGAAAGATGTCTTGACCAGTCTGGGCAGGGCTGGCTCCAGGGTTTTGGCCACCCCAAGCAGCCAAAACAAAAACAAAAAGCAAAACAAAAAAGTCGCGATCGCGATCTGCGGCGGCAATTCGGTGGGAGGTCCTTCGCTCCCAGGCGGAGTGAGGGACCGTCCGCTAAATTGCCGCCGAATACCTGGACGTGCCGCCCCTCTCCGGAGCGGCTGCCCCAGCTTGAGAAGCTGGTGCCTGGAGCCGGCCCTGAGTCTGGGTTAGAGAGAGGGATCCAGATGACACTGCCATACCCGCCAGGTCCAGCTACATCCCAAACGCCACATGGGATATGAGATTTTGTCTCCTCCCTCTCCCCCACCATGTATTCTTTTTCTTCTCTACCTTATTACTTCTCTTTCCTCTCTCTTTCTTTTTTTCTTCTGTCTAATAAGAGTCTGTCTTAGCCGGCCAAGACTGCATACTTTGCCGTAAGCCTGTTACCAGAAGCGCTGCTAAATGCAATGCCCTAAATAGCCCAGTGCTGATACATGATTGCCAGGTCTCAGAGTGGCTGATAAGATCGTGTGCTGTGCCTATGTTTTTCCAGCAGAGAGGTTGCAAGTGAGGAAGAAGTTGCATTTTCTATCTTTGCTGCTCTTTTCTTTCTCCTTGCGTGTGTCTGCTGTCTTGTTGCGTCTTTTAGGAAACAGGATTGGATTTTAACAGCAATGACATCTCAACTAACTTCTCTTTTCCCTGAAAAGGACAGTTACCAACTACGAGACTTATCAAACATGGTGGGGGTTATTTGAGAACTCTCTCCATCTAAAGGGACAGTGAACAAGAGATGTTAAGATGAAAGCCTTATTTAATATTTAACAGTGCAAATGCTTTAACCATTTTTCCTTTTTTCCCCCCACTGTACCTTCAATAAAAGGTTAAAAGGATTTTTAATTATGTGTTTGCCAAGGTATTAAGTAGGCTGAGGTCTCTGAATACCAAACCCCAAAACTCGTTTAAAACTGTTTACTGTTGGACAGTTACAGGGACATGTTCACACCTTTAACTCTTTGGGCCCCTACATTCCTTCTAAATTAATAACCCCCCATTCTACACACACTTTTGGAGGGGACTCTAGATCAGACAAGCTACATAATCCCATTCATCCAAGTCTATTATTTCATTGATGCTTTTTTGCATAAATCAAAGGCTTTTGACACTGGCTTCCACTCAGAAGCACCAAGCTGATGTCTCCTGATTTCTGTACCTACTTCTACCTGCAAATTGCATTCAGTTTCTGCATATGGTAAAAATGAACACTTCTCTAGTGCTTTCCCTGGTCAAACTATTTGTATTACAGTAGCACCTAGAACCTACAGAAGAGCTTGGAGCCTATTGTACTAGATGCTACACGTACATGTAGTAAAACAGTCCCTGACCCCAAGAACTTAAAATCTAAATTAATAAAGACAAAGAAGGTGTGAGAAAGGAAGCGTTATTACCCCTATTTTTCAGATGCAGAAGTCAGGCAGAGAAATTATCTGACTTGCCCAGCGGTTTTCAACCCGAGGCCTGCATGCGGCCCAATTAGCACACAGCTGTGGCCCAGCTGTGTGCTAAAGGCTGCCAAGGCCCGTGCAGCAGGGTCAGGGTTGCTGGCCGGCCCCGCATGGCGAGGGTCCGGGGGTTGCCGGCTGGCCCTTCAGGGTCTGGGCTGTCGCCTGACTGCCCTACCTCATAGCCGGGTCCAGGGTCGGGGCTACCACCCGACCCCATGCCCAGGGCTCCGTTCCTGGCCCTACTCTGTGGAGGGGTCTCTGGACAGGAGGTGCTGGGCATAGGGGTCTGGGGCGGGGGACGGGGGGTTGGGAAGGCGCGCTGTGGTTCTCAACCTGCGGCCCAGGTAACACATTAATGCGGCCCACAATGGTAAATAGGTTGAGAACCACTTGCCCAAAGTGACGGGGGAGTCCGTGACAGAGCTGAGAATTGAACCCAAATGCCCAAATCCCAGTCCAGTGCCATAAACCAAAAGAGCATCCTTCCTCAAAGCGCTTTACAAATGTTAACCAGTCCTCACAAAATCCTTCCATGTTACAGATATGGAAACTAAGAGAAGTTAAGTAACTTGCCCAGTGCCACAGTAAATCAGTGGAAGAGCCAGGATGGGAATTCAAGAGACTCTGCTCCCAGGCCTGAACTGATTCCAGACAGGTAAACTCAAATACACAGACTTTCAGACATTAAGGCCAGAAGAGACCATCATAATCATCTAGTCTGACCTCTTGCACATCTCTCATACAGTCTCTTCTATTTTCCTTTATTAGTAGTTCAGTTTATTGTTCTATGTGATGTTTTTGGTAAACGGTGCTTATAACAGCTTGCAAGTGAAAGACTACAAATAAAGTGACTATATTAAGTCACTATAAATGACCACACAGTATAATCTCAGAGTTACGAACTAACCGATCTGTCACACACCTCATTTGGAACCATAAGTACGCAATCAGGCAGGAGCAGAGAAAAAAAAAAAGCAAATACAGTCCAGTACTGTGTTAAAAGTAAAGTACTAAAAAAAATAAAGGGAAAGTCTAAAAAAAGATCTGACAAGGTAAGGAAACTGTTTTTGTGCTTGTTTCACTTAAATTAAGATGGTAAAAAGCAGCATTTTTCTTCTGCATAATAAAGTTTCAAAGCTGTATTAAAGTCAATGTTCAGCTGTAACCTTTTGAAAGAACAACCCTAATGTTTTGTTCAGAATTACAAACATTTCAGAGTTACAAACAACCTCCATTCCTGAGGTATTCATAACTGGGAGGTTCTACTGTAATGATACTAAGTTTAGTAAAGAAACTGACTAGGCCAGTGGCAGACTAATTTAACCCTCTTGTTTTGCCTGTCTGCAAGTGCAATCCTAAATAAAACAAAAATTACATTGCAGTGATCGAAGACAACCATGCACTGTGGCTCCTTGCTGATGGGGGATAAAGAGGGGTCCACCTCAGGGGCAACCGTAACTGGCTCCAGTTGATCCCAGAAAGTGTATTTGCAGAACACAAAGTTGGAAAGATGCTGAGGCAAACCGGTAGCCTGAAGTATTTTAATCTAGAGGAAGGAAAAAGCAGAGAAAAGCACGTTTTAAATCAGTAAACAATTTTAATTGAAACAGTCAAGCATCACACAAAAGAAAGCCAGTTTGTTAAAAGACCATCTTCTTGCTCAACTGAGAGGCTAAAAATTATTAAACAGTTACTTTGACACAAAAGTCTTGACAAAAGAAGACTTGTCTGTCTTGAAATATTTGCAGATAAAATGCTTTGGCTGAACCAGCTGGAAGTCACCACTAGGTGTCATTGAACAACTGACTTTTGGGAGTAAAAAAGAATGCTGTGGGTTTTCTGAAAACTTCCTTTGTTCTACAAACATCCTGTTAAAGTAATTCTTGTGCACCCCCAGTTCTAGCACCTATACCTACAAATAGGCCAAGAATTACTTTAACAGGATGTTTGTAGAACAAAGGAAGTTTTCAGAAAACCCATAGCATTCTTTTGGCTTGAAATGGTTTCCATTATATACATGTTTTACAGTTTGGTTCAATGGCTCTCAACAATACAAATTGTTCCAGCATAACTGCTTGTAGGATGCTAGGAACAGCATAAAGTGAAAAACCATGCCCACCCAAGAACTCATATACTCATAGGACTGGAAGGGACCTTGAGAGGTCATCTAGTCCACTCCCCTGCACTCAAGGCAGGACTAAATATTATCTAGACCAGTGGTTCCCGAACTTTAACAATCCGCAAACCCCTTTCACTGAAATGTCAAGTCTCGTGAACCCCTTCCTAAAAATGAATATTTCCAGGGATTTTATAAAAGCAGTGATCTTGGAAATATAAAATTTGTTTTTATGACATGCTTATTACACACTATTATTATTTATCATTACAGTATTTTTATTACTGAATGAAAACGGCAACACTCTTCCAAGATCTCACTTTTGTAGCTTGTATCACTTTTGATTAAGTCTGTTACAAGACAAGGCTCCTATCAGAGGCGCCAGTAGAAAAAAGGGGCAGGGGGCAAAGCCCCTGCGCACCCCGGGGCCTGGGGGGCACTCCCGGAAAAGTGAGGGGGCCCATGGGGGCTGCTGGAAAAAAAGGGGAGGGACCCACAGGGGCAGCACGTGACCTTCATCGCCCCCCTGTACTGGCGCTTCTGGCTCCTATGTTTCATCAAGGAGTATCAGATGTGAAACAGCATGAAGGTATTTAAGAAGCCAACTCAAAGAGTACTCAGAGTACCTTCTACGCAAGCATTCAGGTCTTGAGCAGTCCAGGCAAACAAACAAAGCTTAAACTTGTTCTTCATAATAATTTAAAAACAACACTAGCAGCCTATTTAATAATACAAACAGCAAAAAAATATCCACCTCCCTTTCTATTTCGTATAAGGAGTCTTGAAGTTTATCACACTGAGGAGATTTAGATATGCTTGCTTTGATCTGCTTAGCTCTTGGAAGTCCCCAAGGCTCTGGGCTGCTAGCCCCATGTTGCCCGGAGTCCCTATGGACAATCCTGTCCACCATTAGGGAATTTTTTCCCGAGAATCCCCTGTGAACCCCAGTTTGGGAACCACTGATCTAGACCATCCCTGTCAGGTGTTTGTCTAACCTGCCCTTAAAAATCTCTAATGACTGAGATTCCACAACCTCCCCAGGCAATTTATTCCAGTGCTTAACTACTCTGACAATTAGGAAGTTTTTCCTAGTGTCCAGCCTAAACCTGCTGCAATTTAAGACCATTGCTTCTTGACCTATCATCAGAGGTTAAGGAGAACAATTTTCCCCCTTCCTCCTTGTAATAATCTTTTATGTACTTGAAAACTGTTATGATGTCCCCTCTCAGTCTTCTCTTCTTCAGCGGAAGAATTACTTCTTGTGCCTTGCTTACAACATGCTTGCTAATATATCCCAGAATGAGGTTTGTTTTGTTGCAATAGTGTTACACAGTTAACTCATATTTAGCTTGTGATCTACTATGAGCCCCAGATCCCTTTGTGCAGTACTTCTTCCTAGGCAGTCATTTCCTATTTTGTAGGTGTGCACTGATTAGTCTTTCCTAAGTGGAGTACTTTGCATTTGTTCTTATTGAATTTCATCCTATTTACTTTAGACCATTTCTCCAGTTTGTCCAGATCATTTTGAATATTAATCCTATCCTCCAAAGCACTTGTAACCCCTCCCAGCTTGGTACTGCCCGCAAACTTTATAAGTGTACTCTCTATGCCGTTATCTAAATCATTGATGAAGATATTGAACAAAACAGAACTGATCTCTGTGGGACCCCACTCGTTATGCACTTCCAGCATGACTGTGAACCAGTGATCACTACTCTCTGGGAAGGGTTTTCCAACCAGTTTTGCACCCACCTTATAGTAGCCCCATCTAGGTTGTATTTTACTAGTTTGTTTATGAGAAGGCCATGTGAGACAGTATCAAAAGCCTTACTAAAGTCAAGATATACCACATCTACAGCTTCTCCTCTATGCACAAGGCTTATTACCCTGTCAAAGAAAGCTATCAAGTTGGTTTGATTGTTCCTGACAAAACCCTGTTGACTATTACTTATCACCTTATTATCCTCCAGGTATTTGCAAATTGATTGCTTAATTATTTGCTCCCTTATCTTTCCAGGTACTGAAGTTAAGATGACTGGTCTGTAATTCCCTGGGTTGTCCTTATTCCCCTTTTTATAGACTGGCACTATATTTTCCCTTTTCCAGTCCTCTGGAATCTCCCCATCTTCCATGACTTTTCAAAGATAATCGCTAATGGCTCAAATACCTCCCTCAGTCAGCTCCTTAAGTATTCTAAGATTTATTTCATCCCACCCTGGTGATTTGAAGATATCTAAATTGACTAAATCATTGTTAACTGGCATTCACTATGTTAGATGTCCAACTGCTACTAACCTTCTTGGTGAAAACAAACAAAAAAGTCATTTAACACTTCTGCCATTTCCATATTTTCTGTTATTGTTTTTCCTTCTTCATTACCTAATGGGCCTACTCTGTCCTTGGTCTTCCTCTTGCTTCTAATGTATTTGTAGAATGTTTTCTTGTTACCCTTTATGTCTCTAGCTAGTTTAGTCTCATTTTGTGCCTTAGCCTTTCTAATTTTGTCCCTACAAACTTGTGTTATTTGTTTATATTCATTCTTTGTAATTTGACCTAGTTTCTACTTTTTGTAGGGTTCCTTTTTTAGTTTCAGATCATTGAAGATCTCCTGGTTGAGCCAGGGTGGTCTCCTGCCATACTTTCTTTTTTTCCTACGCAGTGGGATAGTTTGCTCTTGTGCCTTTAATAATGTCTCTCTGAAAAACTGCCATCTCTCTTGAACTGTTTTGCATGTTTTACCAAGGCGCAGCGGAACCTTAACTTCAAATTCATATTCAGTTCTAAATGTACAATCCATTATTTTAAAACAGGTTGTAATATTTTGCGAAGTAAGTTTCCCTTTCTACTAGTAGAACTAAGTTCAACTGAATTAGGATTTTCTAGATAATTGTAGCTTCCTAATTTCTGGATCCTGTAATTTGCGTGTATCATGACATGCTAGTGGCGACCAGTGCCTTCCATTTGCACACAGACACCATTTAGAGCTGTTGCACACTTAGCTCCCTCTTCTGGGCATCCACCATGCTTTCCCTCCCATCCCACCTCGACCATGCACAAGAGAACAGTCCCCCCACCCCCAACCCCTTCCCATATATACATGTGAGAGACCAGGGTTATTTGACTCAAAATCTTTTTTTTAGTTGAATATAAGAATAAGACTACACATTTGGTTTTATTAGGGCCCCATATAAGGCTGATAAAAATGTTCGAGGGTAAATCTTAGTTTTTTTGTTTTCATTTTTAATAAATGCCACAGGGACCAGAAAAATGCCATTATGGGACCAAAGGATCACAAGATTCAGACTTCTTGCATTATTTCCACCATTCAGAAAATGAAATTCTTTGAGAGGAGACATGACAGAGATATTTCAGGGCCAATTTTGAACCCCAGGGCATTAAGCAAGCTCATGAAAAATACAACCAGCGTAGTAGACTGCACACATCACTGAGCATTCATAGCTATTTGTTTTCTTTAAATCTTGAAACACCGAGATTCTTTCAAACAGGCTGTATAAACTGAACAATTCACATGGTAGGATAACGATAGTATAACTGAACATAGGTGGTAAACAAAAGAATATACAGTGTAATTTATCATCAACATGGAAGCTAATGCACCACAAACATTTAATCACGTTTTTTACACTTGGGTAGTAAGTAACAGAAAGGAAGAAGTTGGCTCAATATTGAGGATGTGACAATAGCTTTTATTGAATGCATCTAGAACTCACCATGCAAACTAGTTTGTTCTCCTGTATGTCGTTCTCTCTTGAACAGTCTGTGCTATCATCACCTCCTACGATTCTCTCCCCAATCGCTCCACTCACTCGTACCACTTCAACATGAAGACGACCTGACACCTAATGAAAAAAGGTGGGTGGGAAAGATTATCAGGTGCCACCAGACAATGGTTTCTAACCTTTTCAGGTAGCTATGCTAGTGCACTGCTATGTTATGAGCATACCTAATCTGTCATCATGGGACCTCTTCCTCCCTCCTCCGCCTCCCTTCTATTGTTTTGTCCCATTCACTTATCTTGTTTTAGATCGCAAGCTCTTTGGGGAAAGGACACAGTCTTCCTATGAGCTTGTACAGAACCTACCACAGTGGAGCCTCAATCCCAATTGGGACCCCTGAGCATTACCATTAGCAAGGCATTACTTTGACTGTACCCAATTGCCTCCCATTCATTTATGACTGCTCTACCTGGATCTGGAGCTGCCCAAGTAACACACAGGTGCATCATTAAGATACCAGAGGGAGAAGGTAAAGGACTAGCCACTCGATCCTGAAATATCATTGGAAGCATGTGCCAGTGGCTGGGGATCACCTTTCGTACAATACTGAAAAGCCCTAATAACTTCCATTAAACAGCTAAAAAGTATGATGTACAGGAATGACAAACCTCTCCCTTCTGATTGATGATAGGGACAGCATATTGCAGCTTCACATCATAAGACAGGGACTCAAGAAAAACATTGGCCACTCCGATGAGACTATGGTTTTCTTGTTCATCATAGAATGGATCAGCTCGCTTGAAGTAAGACCTGGTTAACTTGAATCAAATTCAAAATAATGTAAAACTAAGTTTATAACAGAATGTCATTTGCACAGCACGGATGAACTGGTGAGGTTTCACAGGCTTTTGTTCTCTTCCTCTAGAGTGTCTGACATAGGCAAGAAATGAAAATTGATCAGAGTGATCCGACCAACCATGGTAACTGTCAGGGCAAGTCTACAGTACAAATCTGCAGCTGTGCTGCTGTACCACTTCTGGTGACGACACTCTAAGGGCGAGAGCTCTCCCATAGCTTATTAATTTCACCTCCACGAAAGGCGGTAGCTATGTGCCCACCGACATAGTGCTGTCTACACCGGCGCATAGGGTTGGTTTAACTCTCTCATTCAGGGATGTGGATTAGTCACACCTCTGAGCAATGTAGTTATATCAAAGTAATTTTGTAGTGTAGACTACAGTAAGATAAATTTGGGGCCTATCTTCAGACAGGTTATATTAACCATTTTAAATTCACACCATTCAAAAGTTGACCAGAAGCACAATTCTTGTTCTCTCGACTTAGCTTCTCTCCTTGTAATCCTATTCCTTCTAGGATCCACTGTCAAACCACAAGTGGAAAGAAATATGAAAGTGATAAGGTACAGCAGGTCAATGAAATATTAAAGAACCTTCGGAGTCTCTGTTCAATACTAGAAATAAGCAAGGTTTCAAGATAACTGGCATCTTTTTGCCAACCCTCCCCTCACCCAATAGTTTCCCATCCTATTTTTTTTAAAACATAACAGGCACTTAATTTTCTCACCACATTACTGGTTTCTCCTCTTCCCCATTCTTACTTACTGGGTCATCCTTCTCACACCCCAGCCACTCTTGATAAAGTTCTCTCATATCTATCAGCCGGTTTTCCAATTTCTCCAGTGACCAGATCTGTTTGCCTTTCGCTTTCCTTCTCACCTGAATAGCAGGCTCACTGAGAACTGCACCTCGCTGCAGAAACAAAACCATTAGAAAAGGCGGCCTGAGTAAGGAATCCATGTCATGACAACTGGCACAAAGTTAAACAGAAAGTAACTTTTTGATTAAAAAAAACCTCTTGTTTAAGCAGCCAAATTTGGAATAGTAGAATCCAAGTCCAACTGTCAACATAGCATGGCCATGTCCTATTAAACTGTCACATTTTATCCCAGTAACAATGGCAGAGATCTTCATAGATCCCTTCCTTTACAAAAGCGTTGCAAGGATGAATATTTAAGCATTTCATAAAGAGCCTCAAATAAAAGAGGCTCTAAATTCAAAGTAAGATTATTTCCACCTACAGTGTCCAAACTCATGCAGTTGCTTAATCATTTCCTTCCTTTTATTTATTTCCTTATAACTTTTTATTAAGGCAAAATTACAATAAAATGTTTAACATAGAATTATAAAAATGTAGGGTTGAAAGGTCCCTTGAGAAGTCATTGAGTCCCGCCCCCTGTACTGAGGCAGGACCAAGCAAACCTACACCATCCCTAATAGGTGTTCTAACCCAGAGGTTCTCAAAATGAGTGTGAACATGTTGGCAAATTATCTAGATCACTAGAGCCATTGGATCACAATGTGAAGTGCTCCACGAGGCAACCTTTTATTGAACAATGATTAAGCTCAGTGAGCTGCTGCCTCACCTTTCTGTTAGCATTAAGGCTTGAAGCTGGGATCTGCAGAGTGACCTTATACTCCGTGCTCTTGTCCAATTCCTCTGAGATGAAACTGGCTTCTCTCACATACAAATTAGCTTTAACAATTTGCTCTCTCAGCTTCCTCAGGCTGTGGTTCAACATTTCTTCTCTTTTAAAGGGGAAAAAAAAAAAAAAAAAAGAGGACAACCAATAAATTGTTTTATTTAGTGAGGAAACTTAACTAGATTTGCAGTAGAACACAAAAAGAACAGGAGTACTTGTGGCACCTTAGAGAGAACACAAAGGACCATTGGGCTGATCACTACCATGTAGGTAGGGTATTCATAGGAATCAATATCCAAAGAAACTGATTTTAAAATAGAAAGATTAGCTAAACACTAACTTGGTCCCTTTGAAAAAAAAGATATTTGAAATTTATATGAATTTAGTGAATACAAAAGTTGCCAGGCTGCCACGTCTAGAGACCCAAAGGTCTCTCCCTGTATCCATAGAACAGGCAGCATCTGTGTGAGCTATTCCACACCTTTCCCACCCCAGAAGTGGAAAAACTGTGTTAAGATGAAAGGATAATTCAGTCTCCATGATGCAGTCAATATTTGTTCTCTGAGAAGAGTGCAACAAATTAGTGCCTACTGTGATACAGAAAACGCTTCACAGGGATATATGCTGACACCAAAGTCCTTCTACACAAGCCACCAAAATATTATGAGATGGTCACAACTGATCTGGGCTGGATTTGAACCTGTGACCTAGAGATGAAATGCTCCATCCTTCATTACAATACTTATTTTTTCAAAAAATGATATTTCTTTGGCAGTTTAAGTTAACAGTGGATTATTGGTTTTTTGGGTTGTGCGTGTGTGTGTGTGTGTGTGTGTGTGTGTGTGTGTGTGTGTGTGTGTGTGTGTGTTTTAATTACTACTACATTCAGTGTCTTCTGCCTCACCCTTTGCTTTAGGCAAAGCACCTCTTTCACCATAAGGCTGCTGTTACTGTCAGAAACACGGTCAGTGATTCTGTTATGACAGGAGGCAGAAGTCCTGAGCACCTTCACTGGAATTTTCTAGGAAGGGGCACGAGGATCCCTCTCATGGACCTAAAATGAATTACTAGAGCCAGCGACCAACTCTTGCAGGGACTGTGGGACAATCCTCCCTTCATCTAGTGCTATTCCACTCTCTATCCTAGGATTGCTCAGGTCAGATAGATTAACATGAGTGGAAGAAATGCAGTGGCTGTAAAGGTAGGTTTGCAGCCTCTGAAAGGAGTTGCTTTCAGGGTGGAGGATCTTGGGATAACTGTTGCTATAGCAGGGATGGTCAAACCATGGCTCGCGAGCTGCATACGACTCTTTTACAGTTAAAGTGAAGCTCGCAGAGTTCCCCATGCTCCCCCCAATCTCCACCTACCAGACTGTGGAGGAGGAGCTCAGGGATTCTGCAAGACCTCGGGACTTCAACCCCACAGGAAGTGCCTGTCGGGGCTCGGGGCTTCAGCTGCGAAGCCCCGAGCCCAGGCAGGCACCTTCAGCAGAGCAGAAGCCCTGATATCCCCCTCCCCGAAGGGGCAGAAGCCTCTAGCCCCACCACCCCGCTGCAGGGTTGAAGCCCTGAGCCCCAGCTGGCATGACCCAGAACTCAAGCCCCAGCCCCAGCAGGTGTGGCCGGCTCTCAAATTTCTGAAGATTATCCTATGCAGCTCGGAGGGTCAATAAGTTTGGCCAACCCTGTGCTATAGTTTAGAGAGGAGTCCATAAACTTCCCCCAATCCCCTATTCTTCACTTAAAATTAAAATGGATGAGCCATTTGAGAATACACTGTAGATAGCATTCCCGCATAACTAGATAAGGTGACAAAATAGTTCTTTTCCACCTTTATTTTCGAGAACTTATTGGAACAAAATGCGTGGTCTGATAATCCTTACACTGACATTTCCTCTTGGCTGATGGTATCCCCACAACATTGTTGTTTCTCTGCAGGGCTCTTCTTCGGAGCTAAGGACATGTGTTGTAGTCAAATGCATCTGAAATCTATAAGAGACTTCACTGGCATTAGAGGACCTCAAGCCTGACCACCACTGCTTAAGAAATGCTGTATGTTCTCATCACCCACCTCTCTTCTGCCCACTGGCGTAAGCGCTGCTGAGCACTGGGCGAGTGAGAGAACTTGTCCATGCTGCGGAAGTGTTGTTTCTCTGGAGACAGCCGCCTTCGCAACTGCTCTAGTTCGTGCTCATACATTAATCTCTGCCGCTCCAGTGCGGATTGCTTCTCCTCTTCGTACTGCTGTTCCACGCTCTGCAAGATTGACTGCATCGGGTCTAAACGGGTGTTGAAAATAAAGAAGCTAGTAGTGAAGTGTTTGGACACTCACTGTGTGCAGAGCTATTAGAGGGAAGCAGTGATCCAGTGAACAGGGCACAGAGTTTGGGACTAAGGGGACCTGGATTGTATTCCTGGCTCTGCCATGAATTTATCACATGATTTTGAACAAGTTACCACTTTTCTATGGCTCATTCCTCATCTATAAAATAGGGATACTGCTAGTTTTCCGCCTTTGTAAAGCTCTAAGATCAATGGATGAAGAGTACTCTAAAGATTAAAAATAACTAAAAGAGTTGGACTATTATATTTTGTCAAAGTATAATAAATCAAGTGTTTTGTTCTATGGTTTAGCATTAGAAATCAGAGAGGGATAGGTAGGTGACCTAATGGAAGTTAGAGATGGACAAGGTCAGGTTGAATCAATTCCCCTCACCTTTGCAAAATGGGACACCTTTGGCAGCTATATAAGGCTACTGAAACCAAAAAACTTGACTTCAAAGTCAATTGCAGGATCAGAGAGTACACAGCTCTGCTCAAATACCTCAATGCTAGACCATGATATCCCCAATGTTCTAGTTCTGGGTCTTGCCTGAACAGAAACTCTGAATTCTAACAAGTTTTGTAGTTTTTTTCCCTTCAAGGGCAAAGTGACTAAGAGAAGAAAGTGTATTCAGTAGGAAACTATAAAGGAAAATGATTCCTGGGTTACAAGGGACTCAGGATGTAATCCTATTCCCTGCTTGTATTCTTAATAGATCTGCTGCCTCTTACCATTGCCACTGAGTGCCTTCATGATAACTTCCATTTGGGCATATTCATAGCTGAAGTTCATTTCACTGGACACTTCACTGGAATTGTCTCCATCTATATCTAGCTGCTCGACACTGTTGCTGCACCCCATAGAGTTTTCTTGCTCTTCATCCTCATGCTCTAATTTCTTTTTCTTTTTTGGCAAATTCAATCTTTAAAACAAGAAGGGGGAAAAAAGCAATGTCTAACAAACAATTTGTATCCCCTGCCTCTGTAATAAAACTGTTGCTTTTAGAAGAAGATTCTTAAAACAAAGGCGAGTCCCCACAAGCCACAGATTTTCCTTTTAAAATATTGTGTGGCTGAAAATGGTGCCTTCCATAGTAGAGTCAAAATAAAGGTTCCAAAGCACCCTAACCGGGACCACTACATCACACTGGAAGTGCAACAGCCCTTCTCTCCTCTCCTTCAGATACAGCCATTTATACCAGATGGACACCTAGAGATTCTAAAGCCAGAAGCAACCATTGTGATCATCTAGGTTGACCTCCTGTATAACACAGACCAGAGAATCTACCCAAAATAAATCCGGGAGTGTATCTTTTAAAAAAACATCCATGTTACACCTTTCTCTGCTAGATTGATGAGCCCATTATTAAATATTTGTTCCCTATGTAAATATTTAAAGGCCTGGTCTACACTGCGGGGTGGTGGGGATCGATCTAAGTTACGCAACTTCAGCTACGTGAATAACGTAGCTGAAGTCGACGAACTTAGACCTACTCGACTGCTGCCACTCCCCCGTGGACTCTGCCTGCGCCTCTCGTGGAGTATAGGAGTCGATGGGAGAGCGCTTGGGGTCGATTTATCGGGTCTAGACTAGATGCGATAAATCGACCCCCACTGGATCGATCGCTGCCCGCTGATCCAGAGGGTAGTGTAGACATACCTGTAGACTAATCAAGTCACTCCTTAACCTTGTCTTTCCTAGCTAAATAGACTGAGCTCCTTGAGTCTATAACTATAGAAGGCATGTTTTTCTAATCCTTTAATTATTCTCATGGGTCTTCTCTGAACCCTCTTCAATTTATCAACATCCTTCTTGAAGTGCGGGCACCAGAACTGGACACAGGATTCCAGCAGCGGTTGCACCAGTGCCATATATAGAAGTAATATAATATCTCTACTCCTGCTCAAGATTTCCTTGTTTATGTTTCCAGGATCACATTAGCTCTTTTGGCCACAGCGTCATACTGGGAGCCTGCGTTCATCTAATAATCCACTGATTATCTATGGCCCTAGGCACCTCTGACAGCATTTAAAAATACAGATATAATTTACAACCCCATCAATTTTATCAACCCTCCCACACATTCACCAACAAATTGTCTGGTCACACTTATCTCCTTCTTCTTCCCCTTTCACAAGCCTCCCCCTTTCCAAAAGGGAAGGAGAATAATTAGGTTTTACAGCATGCCCTACAGGTCAAAAGAGTTGGGCCATTTCAGACCAAGAGTGGGGAGCGAGTTACAAAGCTGAGAGGCCCTTCCCAGAGAACATCTGCCAGCAATCATCACTTTTCTTTTTTTAAGCAGAGGGAACTCCATTCTGAGGGTCTCCAATGACCGGAACTGCAGCAGTATGCCACAGTGTATGGTGGTCTTTCGGGTAAGTACGTCCCATGTCACTTAGGAAATTATAAGTCCAAGTCAATCACTTTAAACTCCATCCAGAAACCAAGAGGCAGACACTGCAGATCAGCGTAATATGCTCACAATGAGACATACTATTTACCAAGGATGCTTCAGAATTCCACACCAACTTTAGCTTTTAGAAAAATGTAAACTGTAGCCCCAAATACAGTGCACTGTAGTAATCTAATCTGGAGATGACAAAGGTGCTAATGACGGTAGCATGGTCCACATCAAAATGGGCCACAACCTCCTGGAAATACATAAATTAAAATCCTCCTCAGCACATTACAACCAAGCCAAGACTGTGCACAGCGGCTATGACACTGGTCATTCGAAAACATCCTCTAGCCAGCATTGCCTCTAAAAACCCATAGAATGGGCAGCATGTGGTCCATCTGCATCTTGAGAGCTCGGGTAGAGGCCCATAATTATTCTTTGTGCTCAAAGCTAAAGCAAAACTGGCTCAAGCTCATAACTGGATTAAGACCTTTTATACCTGAAGAAGTGGTTGTTTCCCCACAGTATTCTGTCTCCATGGTGTAGCAGGGTAGGACCCACAACAGCAGAACCATTTACAAATGTTCTGTGAGGAGAAGAAGAAGAAAAGCTATTACACATACATCCAGATAGGTTTTATTTTTTGTGGGGGGAGAATAGTTTGTTTCATTCTCCCAATTAGTTTAGGGGAGGAAAGCAGGTTTGAGGATTACAAATTAATAAGCAAGCATATCTCCTGTAACTCGGCACTGTTTCACCAATCCCTGAGCTGATTTAAACTCTCGTTTAAGCTCCATAATATTTATTTATTTATTTTGTTTGTTTTTTAACACAGACTGTACTTGAAGAGCATAATTGAAAAAAACCCATTGGGCCTAAAAAAAGTGTATGGCTTTGAATATAGCCTATTGGAAGCAAACAGAGCTATTTTTACACTGTTTAGAAATACAGGGAGAATAAACATACACCATGTAAAGAAAATGTTGGCAATCTTGGCTATATGCAGGGTTTACTGGAGACATCATCAACTCCAGTGTTATGGTTCATACTGGCAAAAACTATACTTTTATACTGTTGATTTCTAAAATAGACCAAGCTCCTAGGCCTGCACATACAGAACCTTGATAAAGTACAGGAATTTCATGCCCATTACATGTTCATCACCAAATTATATGGAACATTAAGCTTTTATTAGAGACCCCAAAGGTACATGGCATTTTGTGGTTTGTTGGAACGTAGCGTTTACTTTCCAAGTACCGTTATCCGTTAATTGGATAACACAGCAAGTGCTTCAATAAAATTTCACATATGAACAGTGTTTATAGAAGATTAGTTTAAATCTTGACACTCACAGCTAAATTTAGACAAGTGCAAATAAGTTAGCACGTGTTTGCTGAAACTATAATTTACTTTTGTCTCATCATTAAGAAAAAAGAGACACATATCCCAGATATTCTGTTTGAAATCTAATCCAAAAAGACCCAGAACTGGAAGAGCAAGGATACTATCTATTAGGAATGAGATGCACTGACAGAGCTGTTCATGGGGAACACAGCAAGCTAATTATTAAAATCTAAACAGAAACCAAGTAGCATTTTATCTTGAGATTAAGGAAAAAAGCTTATTTAGAAATCATCTTCATGCACCATTCACCCTATTTACTAATATTAAAGTTATGGAACTGACTTTACAATATTTTGTAACATTACCTAGTATTTTTCTGAGGTGTTAGCATAACCTGTCCTTCTGAGGTTATTTCTATAATACAATGTTCAGGAAGAATTCCCATTCCACATAACTGGATATCTTGGGAGTCATCTGACCCTATTAATGTGTGCTCCTGTGGAAGAATCAAATTCAGATGTTAGCAACAGGTAGCAGAAATTTCCCTCTGATTACTCTATAGTGCGTGCACACCTCACACTCTTACATCCTACCTTTTGGACACGCCCATTCCCTTAATTACTGAAGTTTTGAAAGCTACTTAGTAATCTTTAAAAAAGGGGAAGGAGACACTATAACTAGAAACAATCAGAGAAATGGAATTGAACTGATTTATAAGTGACATGAAGAACAACAAATTTTAAATTGAACTAGACCTTCACGTCAAAGAGTGAAAAAGGCCCACACTTTGGAATCCTTTAGCGACCGAGAAGTGCTATGCTGAGCTACATCTACAGTACACTACACTACACACCAGCAGCAGCGTGTAGCTACATGCCGCATCCACACTTCAGTGTGTAGCTACAATTGCCCAGGAAAGGCTCTGGCAGTGGAGAGGCAGACAAGAATGGCTCAGCCTTTCCCAGCTCCCACCACCTCCCTCCCCCGCCAGAGTTTTTTCCTGCAGCAGGGAAAGGCTCCAGCAACAGGGAGCTGGGAGAGCCCTGCCCCACTACCAGAGTCTTCCTCTACTTACTTACGTACCCCCACCCTTCAGATGTTTCTTTACTTGCCTAAGCCATGCCTCACCAGCTACAATGTTATTTATATCCCTGCTAGGGCAGCTACACAGGTGTGTACTCTACACTGCATGCTTCTTTTGGCAGCACGTAGATGTACCTTCAATGTAAAGAAGTAACAGTAGCAATGGTAAGAGGCTAACAAGGGACTACTAGTTAAGAACAGATAATGGTAGCATACAGACCACTTATAGTATGACGCAAGTTGTATGGGGCACTAGTCTACATGTAGAATACCCAGAACGATTGGGCACAACTTCTCTTTACACCCTAGAATAGAGCTCTCCTTCAACCATAGACTCATAGACTTTAAGGTCAGAAGGGACCATTATGATCATCTAGTCTGACCTCCTGCACAATGCAGCCCACAGAATCTCACCCACCCATTCCTGTAACAAACCCCTAACCTATGCCTGAGTTATTGACGTCCTCAAATCGTGGTTTAAAGACCTCAAGGTGCAGAGAATCCTCCAGCAAGTGACCCGTGCCCCACACTGCAGAGGAAGGCTAAAAACCTCCAGGGCCTCTGCCAATCTGCCCTGGAGGAAAATTCCTTCCCGACCCCAAATATGGCGATCAGCTAAACCTTGAGCATGTGGGCAAGACTCACCAGCCAGCTCCCAGGAAAGAATTCTCTGTAGTAACTCAGATCCCACCCCATCTAACATCCCATCACAGCCTTTGGGCATATTTACTTGCTAATAATCAAAGAACAATTGCCAAAATTAGGCTATCCCATCATACCATCCCCTTCATAAACTTATCAAGCTTAGTCTTGAAGCCAGATAGGTCTTTTGCCCCCACTACTCCCCTTGGAAGACTGTTTCAGAACTTCACTCCTCTAATGGTTAGAAACCTTCGTCTAATTTCAAATCTAAACTTCCTAATGTCCAGTTTATATTCATTTGTTCTTGTGTCCACACTGGTACTAAGCTTAAATAATTCCTCTCCCCTCTGATATTTATCCCTCTGATATATTTATAAAGAGCAATCATATCTCCCCTCAGCCTTCTTTTGGTTAGGCTAAACAAGCCAAGCTCTTTGAGTCTCCTGTCATAAGACAGGTTTTCCATTCCTCGGATCATCCTAGTAGCCCTTTTCTGTACCTGTTCCAGTTTGAATTCATCCTTCTTAAACATGGGAGACCAGAACTGCACACAATATTCCAGATGAGGTCTCACCAGTGCCTTGTATAACGGTACTAACACCTCCTTATCTTTACTGGAAATACCTCGCCTGATGCATCCCAAGACCGCATTAGCTTTTTTAACGGCCATATCACATTGGCGGCTCATAGTCATCCTGTGATCAACCAATACTCCGAGATCCTTCTCCTCCTCTGTTACTTCCAACTGATATGTCCCCAATTTATAACCAAAATTCTTGTTATTAATCCCTAAATGCATGACCTTGCACTTTTCACTATTAAATTTCATCCTATTACTATTACTCCAGTTTACAAGGTCATCCAGATCTTTCTGTATGATATCCCGGTCCTTCTCTGTATTAGCAATACCTCCCAGCTTTGTGTCATCTGCAAACTTTATTAGCACATTCCCACTTTTTGTGCCAAGGTCAGTAATAAAAAGATTAAATAAGATTGGTCCCAAAACCGATCCCTGAGGAACTCCACTAGTAACCTCCTTTCAGCCTGACAGTTCACCTTTCAGTATGACCCGTTGTAGTCTCCCCTTTAACCAGGTCCTTATCACCTTTCAATTTTCATATTGATCCCCATCTTTTCCAATTTAGCTAATACTTCCCCAACCAAAGGGAGCTCTAGACCAGTGATTCTTAAACTTTTGTATTAGTGACCCCTTTCACATAGCAAGCCTTTGAGTGCGACCCCCCCCCCTTATAAATTAAAATTTTTTTTTGATATATTTAACACCATTATAAATGCTGGGGGAAAGTGGGGTTTGGGGTGGAGGCTGACAGCTCGCGACCCCCCACATAACCTAACGACCTTCTGAGGGGGTCTCGACCCCCAGTTTGAGAACCCCTGCTCTACCCAGTTCTTGCAGAGCTCAGATGGCTCAACACAAAAGAGGTCGAAGATGACTGCTAGACTGACAAAAGGGAGTTGGCTCTAAGATTTGGTGGATCCAAATTCTGATCTTCTTCAGGAAATTCTGCAAAAACTTTCCTCTTTGAAAAAGCCTTTTCTCCACCAGAATGACACAAAACTGAAACCCCATTCTACTCAGAAATCTGAAATCACCCAAAAAGAAAGTCGGAAACAAATCAATCTGAAATAAAAAAAAACAAAAAAGAATCTAAAAAATAATCCAAACACAAACCCTAGCCCAGGCTGAGATTTTTACCCCCAAATGGGAGGAGTCGAGCATGACATGGCTTCTAAATTTGATTTTTAGTGACTATAACAGTAACGAGAAGCAAAATACAACTCTAAGATAGATAGTTCTGGTTCTTTCTGAAAGGGAATTGCAAGAACATTGAGTATTATTTTTACTAGTTTCCCCATTCTACACCACATAACAATGAGTGCATTTTGCCCATGGACTGAGGTCATCCTTCCGAATGTGCTTTGTCATTAATGTATTCTTGTTATGTATTCATATTAAGCAACAAAGAAATCATCACAGTCTCAATAGCTGTCAGAGTTGAGGCTGACTTAGCAGTATGAATCAGAATCCAGACTCCTACATACAAGACGCCTGGAAATGCTTTGACTCCTCTCCAAAAATCCTGAATCAGCTCTTTTGTTGTTTATTAATGGTTATAAGGGGCAGTGATGAATAACGGTTTTTTCTTTTGTTTTAATTCTTTGGGTAGCGGTTTGCTCTGTGATATACAATGACTGATCTAAAAAGAAGATAACATACATCTCCTAAGAGAGGCAGCACAAAACCACTTTTAGCCCAAATGCTAATCATGTGACTGCCTCAAGACAAATTACTGTATTCCACTTCAGCGGGAGGGAAATCATTAACAACAAACAATGTGAGAACTTTGGCACTTGAACTTAATATTAAATTGCTGAAAAGTGACTTAAAACTGCAGCATAGATTCCATTTGTCACTCTGTCTCCAGATCAAACCTGCTCAATTTACAAACTAGCCCAGAATCCAAGACTTAAACTGGGTTCATTCTTTTGCACCCATCACCAATAATATGGAATTCTATAATCAGAAGTTGCACATCAACAGAACCCAGCTCTCTCCCCAGAGCCATATTGATTCTGCAGTGATAACAGAAGTAAAAACTCATTTTAGAAGTCAGTATATATAACTGTGAACATACATGGAGAAGCAAATTGATTTAGTAAGATGCCCCCATTTTTGCATAATCACTTTTCTGAGTAAAGCTACACAAAGAGAGCTGTAAAGGCCAGACAACTGCTTGTAAAAGGGAAAATTTCTAAGGATACAAAATGCTACTAAGACACATTTACACTGCTTTCTGGTTCTCTGTAACAGTAAAGATGACCTGCAATTAAAAACAAGCTGTATTTGTGCCATTTTTGCTAACCACTGGACACTAAACAACGCCTCTGTAGTCTGTTTCTCATAAGGAACTCTCTACCCATATGCATTTTCACAGGGTTAAATGATCCACTTAAACATGTTGAAACAAAGTGTTATTTCACCTTTAAGTAGTAGACCAGAAGTTCATTGAGAGCAGGATCTGCATTCAAATTAACGAGGAAGCACTTGTTATCCCCAACTTTGATTCCAGAAGACTGAAGAGATATGCCAAGACTTTCCAGTTGTTTCTGCCGCTCCTGTAAGAGAAACCTCCAAAATATTAATGTTTAAGATGTTTAAGAAACAGATATATTACAGTGCACATTACTACCTGCTAAGAAATCAAACCAACATAATAGGCAGCAATTTATTAGATTAAACAAGGTAACCAGGAAACTAATTTTGATGAGCCTCTTGCCACTGCATGTTGGAACCCTATAGTCTCAGAGGGTTACATCTTGTTAGCGAAAGACGAGTGTAGTTGTGAGGATCACACTGTAGATCTGCCTGGGCTTCAATATAGCCTCCTTGAAATAGTGAAACAGCAACACAAAGCCATCTCTACCGCCTTTTGTTTCCCATTCTTAGCTAGGAGGCAACAAATTCAGCCAAATCCTTGCCAAGTCAAACTCTGTTCATCTTTGTCCCATAGAAACTGAACACCAACAAATTTGAAATTCTATTTAAGTAATGCAGGAAAGATTTCCTGCTAAACAAAAACAGTAGAATTTAAGATGGTATATTATTCTCATCAATTGACTTCTTAGAGTGCAACAACAAAGCAGTTCTTTATTACAAGTGTACATCTTTTACAGGGAAATGTTAAAAGTTTTTCTCCCAGTATTCCACTCTTCACCCAAACATTTTTGACTTTGTAGTGGATAGATATCTTTCTATCTTGCCATTCTTTCCTAAAAGAATGGTCACAGTTTGGTTAATAATACCATCTAGCTCAGAAATTAAACAGAAAACTGAGAATCGGGTGAGGGTCCATCATCTACTAAAGCTAGGATTGCAGAGGAGAGAATTCCCCACCACCATAATACACGGAATTTCCCAGAGTTGTCGCACAATGCTCATAAGAACATAAGTACTGACATACTGGGTCAGACCAAAGGTCCATCTAGTCCAGTATCCTGTCTTCCAACAATGGCCAATGCCAGGTGCCCCAGAAGGAATGAACAGAAGAGGTAATCATCAAGTGATCCATCCCCTGTCGCCCATTCTCAGCTTCTGGCAAACAGAGGCTAGGGACACTATCCCTACCCATCCTGGCTAATAGCCATTAATGGACCTATCCTCCGTGAACTTATCTTGTTATTTTTAGAACTCTGTTATAGTCTTGCCTCATGTGAGCAAAAGAAGTAATCCCCCTACCTTTTTTTTTTTAAGCAGAGGGGCAACTGAGAAATAGAAGGGTTAAGTAACTTTCACAAGAAGTCCACGGCAGAACCATGATTAAAATCGCTATTTCCTCACTCAGTTCCAGTCTATAAACTCAAGGCTGTTGTTTTCTATAACCTATTGGTAGACACAGGACCCATAGGCCAAAGAAAGAGTTGATTCCTGGTCTGAATCATGCAAGATTTTCTTTAAAAAAAATATGAGAGCCAGAGTTTCTGTATTATGCAAAAAATTTAAGTGCATAGGCCCAGGGAAAAAATTAAACTAAAATCTTCAATAGTATAGCAAACAATCATAGAATCATAGGACCAGAAGGGACTTCATGAAGTCAGCTAGTCTAGTCCCCAGCACTCATGGCTGGAGTATTATCTAGACCATCCCTGTCAGGTGTTTGTCTAACCTGTTCTTAAAAATCTAATGACTGAGATTCCACAACCTCCTTAGGCAATTTATTCCAGTGCTTTATTACCCTGACAGTTAGGAAGCTTTTCTTAATGTCCAGCCTAAACCGCTCTTGCTGCAATTTAAGCCCATTGCTTCTTGTCCATTCCTCAGAGGTTAAGGAGGACAATTTTTCTCCCTCCTCCTTGTAACAACCTTTTATGTACTTGAAAACTTATGTCCCCTCTCAGTCTTTTCTTCTCCAGACTAAACAAACCCAATTTTTTCAATCTTCCCTCACAGATCATGTTTTCTACACCTTTAATAATTTTTGTTGCTCTTCTCTGGACTTTCTCCAATTTGTCCTCATCTTTCCTGAAATGTGGCACCCAGAACTGAACATAATACTCCAGTTGAGGCCTAATCAGTGCAGAAAAATTACTTCTTGTGTCCTGCTTACAATACTCCTGCTAATACATCCCAGAATGATTTTTTTTTGCAACAGTGTTACACTGTTGACTCATATTTAGCTTATGACCCACTATGAGCCCCAGATCCCTTTCCACAGTACTCCTTCCTAGTCAGTCATTTCCATTTTGTAGGTGTGCAACTGATTGTTCCTTCTTAAGGAGTACTTTATCCTTGTTAAATTTCATCCTATTTACTTCAGACCATTACTCCAGTTTGTTCAGATCACTTTGAATATTAATCCTATCCTTCAAAGCACTTGCAACCCCACCCAGGTTGGTATCTTCCGCAAACTTTATACGTGTACTTTCTGTGTTATTTTCTACATCATTGATGAAGCTATTGAACAGAACCGGATTCAGAACCGATTCCTGCAGGACCCCACTTGATATGCCCTTCCAGCTTGATTGTGAACCACTGATAACTACTCTCCTGGGAATGGTTTTCCAACTAGTTATGCACCCACCTTGTAGTAGCTCCATCTAGATTGCATTTACCTAGTTTGTTTATGAGAAGTCATGTGAGACAGTACCAAAAGCCTTGCTAAAGTCAAGATATACCTCATCTACCACTTCCCCGCTATCAACAAAGCTTGTTACCCTGTCAAGGAAAGATATAATGTTGGTTTGACACAATTTGTTCTTGACAAATCCATGCTGACTGTTACTTATCACCTTATTATCTTCTAGGTGTTCGCAGATTGATTGCTTAATTATTTGCTCCATTTTTGTGGGTACTGAAATTAAGCTGACTAGTCTGTAATTCCGCGGGTTGTCCTTATTCCCCTTTTTATAGATGGGCACTATATTTGCCCTTTTCCGGTCCTCTGGAATCTCTCCAATCTTCCATGACTTTTCAAAGATAATTGCTAATGTCTCAGATATCTCCTCAGTCAATTTCTTGAATATTCTAGGATATATTACATCAGAATCTGGTGACTTGCAGACATCTAACTTGTCTAAGTAATTTTCATAACTTGTGCTTTTCCTATTGTATGCTTCTAAAATTTTGAGAGAACGGACATTTATTTAAATTCCCCATAATGCTTTGATAACTGTTTCCTCATCACCACAGCTTGCTGCTTTTCTTTTCAACCCCGTAATTTTGTATCCGATATTGGGCATTTTTAATATTTCCTTCCCTCATGCTCCTGGGAAGGACAGGGTGGATTCTTGAAAGTTCTATTGTATTGAATCATCTCTGTTCTTGGAGATGTATATTTATATTATTAATGCTTTCTGGTGTGGAAGAAATATTACGGTAGGTGAAGATGTAAAGTTTGTATTAAAGAACCCGATAAGCTAGCACTTTTTTTCTAATAAAAACAGAGAAAAACAAACAAAATACCCTCACAACATTTTACAAATGAATTCCAGCAGTTTTATCATAGACAGTATTAGAAAAAAAACACCTTAAGACTTTACTATTTAAAAACCTGATGCAGCAAAAGCGAAAGTATTCATCTTTAGCAAACCAAGAATCGGTAAAAGGTTTGACATGGAAGTGAGGTTTTGCACATTTACATTTTCCCCCACTCTAAAATGCAGGTTGGATATAAGCCACAAGACCAAAAATAAATCACTCCACTTGAGACAGCTTAACAATTAAACCTTTTAAACTTAGCATTGCACAAGCACTAGTTCTTATTCTTTCACTGCCAACATTTCACTTTTTTCCCCAGAAACTATGATAAGGCTCTTGAAGATCTCAGCTCTGTAAACATGTTATAACAGGTCAAGAATTTAGGAGCATAAAGAAAAAAAGGTAAATAACATTTCTTTCAAGAGGTCTGAGGCCAACAAGCTAACCCTGTTTCTGATCATGTCACCTACAAAACCACTTTGGTATCACAGGGTTATATTTTCTCATTATTTAATATGCTATCTACATGAGCTTTCAATAGATTTTTCAGTGCAAGTGCTTACATCAACACTTGTTTGGTAAGGATGGGAAGTGTCATGGTGAACTGCACAAACTTTCAACTTTATTGTGTGCTGAATGCTCTAAACATCAGGGATAAGAGAAGTGTTGAGCATACAGGGGGATTTTGAAGTTACAAAAAGGAAAAAAGACAAGTTCAATTATTTTTTAATATTCTGAATGCTCCTTAACTTTGTTTTTTGAGGTATTCAGCACATAACCCTGTATTTAATGCATTCACACTCTATCTTTAACCACAGTCGACAATTTCACTGTCTGAAAGGTATAAAAACCCTCTAATCCTCTCCATCCATGGATTTTTTAAAAGCAATCTCTCAATTTACATAGAGTCTGAAGGTTTATTATTGTTCCCAGAGCAGTAATCTGTGATGTAACCCGCTATCCCAGGAATTAAGCAGTAGCCCTTTAAAAGGGCAATGAACTTGACCTACTTACCCATAAACGTGAAGAGCTATCCTGACAACTATTATGAAGGGATAAAGAAAGGAAGTAAGTAATAAGATTTTCTCCCTAACTGCCAAAATCAAAGAAAATGCAAACCTGTGCTATCTCCTCTGTTTTTCTTAATTTCTCTTCCCAGGTGACAGTCATTTCCTGGATCAATTTCTCAGATTCCTCCAACCGATCCTTTAGTTCTGGTGATTTCATAGCCTGCAAATGAAAAAACAAGACATTGAATTCCTTGATATTAGTACCTAGATTATCCTCATAGATCAATTTGACAGGTCAATAAAGGAAACTTAACCCCCACTCCTACCGCAGAAAGAATTCATCTCCCTCGACACATTTAACCAAATCACTTATCACCACCACTTCTCTCGTGTACTGCAAGTTCCAAATACAGACCCTCAAAAGAGAGAGTTTATCTGCTCTAATGTAAATCAATTACAAGAAGTCTTTCCATTGCCATGAAGAGATCAACCATATACTAAGCCCATTTTGTTGCCATGTTCAATTCTGAAAGCCTCACTGGTTGGTATCTAAAAGAATCAGAGAGATTGTCAGAAATGCTGGGGTTGGCCTGCCATCACTTTCTCAGTGATTTTCCCCACAGAAAGGCAGTTAGGGTCCCAATGATTATTGGCATGGTCATTATTGCGGAGATTTAATTTTGCAGGGTCCGGGTTTCGGCTCCTAAGAGATCACTTTTCTCCACATGGATCACTCAGACAGCTGAAACACTCCTGTTTGTATTTTGCAAAGCTGGAGGCAGGGTGATCCTAACAGAATGCTTAACGCTGGAATTCTCTCCCCTTGTCAATTCATCAAGTTTGTTGGCCTTCATGACTGAGTCAGAGCCTCATACTTATTCAAGGAGGCAAGTGGATAGATATTTTCCCCATGAGATTGGTATGGGGCTGACGTTTCTGTATCATATGTAATGCCCACCAGTACTAGTACTGGGGTATTCTTCTTATACTATCTTCAATAGGAAGTAGATTTGTTATAATAATTTATGCTTATTTGTGTATCATTTCCATTTACAAAATGAAAATACTGTCAACCACTTGGTGTTTACACAATGTCAATCATGCAAGCAAGGGAGATTTAGGTTAGATATTAGGAAAAGCTTTCTAACTATAAGGATAATTAAGCACTGGAAAAGGTTTCCAAGCAAGGTTGTGGAATCCCCATCATTGGAGCTTTTTAAGAACAGGTTAGACAAGCACCTGTCAGGGATGCTTTAGGTATACTTAATCCTGCCTCAGCAGAGGGGTCTGGACTCGATGACTTCTCGAGGTCACTTCTGACCTTTCATTTCTTCTGTGAAACATAGCTCCTCATTGGACCAACTTCCTAACCCCACAACCATAATTCCTTCAAGAAGAATCCAAGGTAAGCACAGACACTTCGCTGCATGCCCTGAACAGACTCCAGATCTCTTTGACCAAGAGCAGAAGCAAGAGCTAGGAGTGTAGGTTCCTCCTCTGTACTGGAGTTTCCCCAGCCCCCAGATATACTAGTCTAGGGACTGTCAGCTGGAGCATCTCAGCAGCAGAAAGGCCACCTTTTACATATCTAAATCATAAGGAATTCATAGCTCATAAACCAACAGCACGGATTGTATCCATGAAGGAAACGGAAGCCAGTGCAGTCTCTAGAACAAAGATCTAATATGCCTAATTCTAATAAAGTATTGAGTAAGCAAAGGCAAAGGGATCCAGTGAGCAAAGCAGAAAGTTGGAAATAAGTTATTTTCAAGTTCTAAATCTGCTTTGGTTATTCATATGATCTTAGACAAATCACTTAACATCTGTGTCTGCTTCTCCATCAGCATGGAGAGCAATTATACCTACACAAGGAGGATTTTTTGATTGCTGTTTGGATAGTGTATGTGCATGAGATATATAAAATTAGCGCTAAGCATTATTAACCTTATTTTGACACCCAGGTGACACAACATTGCATATTTATTAGAACAAAATACAAAGCTCTCAGATACACAGGACCAAAACCAGAATGTAGGAAAGCAAGCGCATCCCCAGAGAGTCTGAATTAGTTGGTTGTTTAGTTTCCAAGATCAGCAGAGAAATATTGGTAGACTTAGTGTAGACACAGTACCACATTTTGGAATTAGTTCCAGAAGAGTTAGGTTAACTTGACTCAACTAGTATAGATAAAATAAAAAGATCAAAAGAGGGGAATGAATCTTATTTGTCCAGTAAAAAATGAAAGTGTCAGATATTGTTCTGCTTCCAGCTATTTGAGAGAGAAAGTGAGAGACACTGACACTAAAAGGAAAAATACACTGTAAGATCTAAATTTAGGTGGGAACTTCAGAATGTAATTCTGCGACTGTCCATATGGGTCACTAAATATTTTTTTTTAGAAATATGTGTAAGCGATTATTTTATGAAGATAAATAGGTCATATACAAATGCAATAAGCTGGAGGGGAAGAGAGGATACAAATATAGCTTATGATCTTAACAGTGCAGACTTTTAGCTACAAGCTGTATAGCATTTTTGTATTTTGTGTCAATTCCATTGAGATGATGGTGGGGGTAGGATTTAACACACAGAAAAGGAATGATCACTTATATTACATTGTTTTAGAGAGCTGGCTTCCATTATTTGGGCACTAATCCCTTTCTATCAACAACCAGCTAGAAAATGAAAACAAAACCATAAAATAAACACACAGTACTTCTCAAAGGATCTCCAAGGATCTGAAAATTTTGGCATGTGTGCGTTTTTTGTTGGCTTTTGTTTTTGTTCTGAAGAGTGACTACTGATTTTGGGTGCCTGACTTGAGATACCTTAAAAGGGATTAATTTTCAGAGGGGGTGGGCGATGCTCAGCAAGTTCACATGTCTCAATTTAAACACCCCAACACTGAAGCACCAAAAAAATCACTAGTCACTTTTGAAAGCCTCAACCATTGAGCCCCATAACACTCCTCTGATGGAAGTAGTATTATCCCAATTTTCCAGAATGAGAAACAGACACAGATTAAATAACTTGGCTGGGGCCATAATCACAGCAACTTCTTTGGCGGTTCTGGGAAGAGAACCAAAAACTACCCTAACTCCTAGCCCTGTTTTCTAACCATTAGATTATGCTCCTGCATGCTTCAGTTTGAGGCACAAATTAACTACAAGTATCTTGTCTTCAACACCTGAAATAGGGGATAAATTCATAATAAATATTGTTAAATTTTTTGAAAGTTGTAAAGTAAACAGAAGTCATGTGAATATATTTTTATCTTGAAGAAAGTGTTGTAATTCTGCTGTATTCCTGGGTAGTTAGGTAAAGCCCTCCCAATAGCAAGCACAGTCTTTCAAATGTCTGTGTCCCTAGTTCTATCTACATGTCTTCCTTCCTTCTTGATCTCTTCCCAAGCTTGGACACTACCATGTGACCACTTAATGAAACATTTCAAGGGAAGCTTGCCTCTCACATTATCACCCCCACTAGTCAACACTCAGCAGCCTCATATTGATAAGAGGAAAAATGGGGAAAGGAAGAAAGCTGAGGTGAAGAAAGATGACATGGATTTTCCCCATAAATACTGTCTAGTATTGCCTTACTGATGTTTATCTTCAAGCCCAGACAAAATATCTAACCAGTGTCTTCACAGGATTGCAGCACCCTGAAGTAGAACACCCAAAGGAGCCTTGAACAGCTAGTATATTGTACCTCTGCTTTGGTGAGCTGTTCTCGGAGCTTCTCCACCTCCTCTCGGAGTTCTCGGATGATGCGGGCATTGGGGTCTTCATTCACCACGGCATGATTAACTATGTTCTTCGCCCGGTCTGCGTACCTCAATGTGGAAAGGGTCTCATCGTAGTTATCTGCTGCTGGGCTGACTGTTGCCACCATAGCAGTCTTGCTGTTACCACCAAGGCTGTCCTGTAGGAGAGCAAAGGAAAAGAAAAAAAAATCAGGCAGGATTTTTTGTTCATTTGTTTTTTTAAAAAGAGCACCGAATAATAAAGGAGGGGACTGGTAATGAAAGAGCCTTTCACCCCAAGCCCACCAGTTCAAATCCAGTCCATGTAGGTAGTAACTAAAAGCTGTTTGCATCTGAAGGCTATTTGGTGGCCTATGTATACTGGTTTGGTGGCCTCCTTAGGTCGTCTATTGGTGCCTCCCCCAGGAAAAGAAGCCACTTGTGAATGTTCTCTTTCTGGCAGTCATGAGCCTTCCTCACTGGTCCAGCGTGTGAGTGTTAAAGCAGAATGAAGCAAGAGAGGGCAGGAGGGAGAGACACACCCCATCTTTCAGGTAGATTAAGCCAGTCTGATTGAGATTTCTGAAAAGTTAGGCCTGCAATTGCTGACAGCATCATTGTCCATCTAAACAGATTGGCTAAGGACTGTATCATGGAGGCTAAGCTACTTTCTTGTCCCTAGATGTAGTCCCTCCTGACCAAGGGTGAGGAAAGTTGCATTGTTGTTACCTATGCTGTATTTGTTCTATGGCTGACACAGAGGACTAATCTTCAGAGCTGTCAAGTTCATCTCGGGGTATCAGTGGCCTCCACTCATCTGAAGGCATGGGACTTTTATTGTTTTAGTGAGATCCATCTACCATTCCATGTTGACAAATAGTCTGGCAACTTTCACAAATACTGAGTGTAGATTTAAAAAAAGTAATTCTAATGTATCTGGCAACCTCACATCAGCAATTGCATGCCAGGGATGATTGTCAGGGACTATTTCAGACAGAAACGTAGGACCTCATCCAATCTATGTATTTTGTAGGTTACATTCAGTAGTTGTTTACATCAGCAAGCTCTGGTAGAGATCCCTTGATGCAGGAAGCATGTTTCAGAGGCCCAAAATGGCTATGACTCCATTTGGGGTGGGGTGGTGGGGGGGGAGAGAAAGGGAAGAGAGATCGTAAGAGACTAATGCAACCCAGCTCTAAATGAGGCATAAGCCAATATAGCAAGAACTGTTGATTCAGCAGCTTTTCAAAACTGTTCTGCTAGTGTTTAAAGCTGCTTCCTATCACTGGGAAAATTCCAGTGAAGCAAACCAGCAGTAGCATCTCCTGCCATCCACAGGAATTAAACTTTGAGTCAATGGATATGATGCGACAGGCAGGAGATGACGTAATTTATCCATTCTTGTGTCCGCTTTGCTGGCCTTAGCGCTGTGTTCTAGTTAAGCTATTGGTGGGGCGTCCTCCTCTAACAAGCACATCTATGATGAGCCCATATAGGATGCAGAAGCGGCCAGCAATAAAATGTTTTCAACAAAAGTTACACCAGCAAGAAAACAGTATATTACTGTGCATCATTTTAATCAGCAAATTGGAGAACAGGCTAATAATAAATGCTTGTTCCATACAGAAGGGTTTGTAAAAATACCAAACAAAATATTTGTCCTAGAAAGTAAATAGCTTAAGGCTATCTGTTTAAAAATAAAAACAAAAACAGATCAAAGATGTTGCACTTGCCCAATTTGCCATACAAAGGTTTACATTTCTTTTGTTTTTTAAAATACAGCAAGTTGTAGCTAGAATCTGCTACACTCAGAATGGAATCTAAACTGTTTAACACAACAGGAACAGATCTTCCAAAAAGGAAAATCATGCCACAAAAGAAAAATGAAGGTGTTCCTCAAAAAGTGGACATCACTTTAAAAGGTGCCATAAAGATAACCCCATCTACGAGCTACAGTTATTGAGGTCATATATCCATATTCTCTGAGCCAAAGGGAAAAAACTTTTTAGTGCAGTAGTTCTTCATCTATTCCATACTGTGACCCTTTTTACATATTGGGGCTCCTCTCTTATCCTGTAAGATGGGAAGGACAGGGTGGTCTTGATCCTCAGGTTGAGCCCCTGCCTTAGTGTAAATGTAACCAACATGGCACGTGTAGCACTAAGTTACATGTAATACCATACAACCCACAATCCGTTTATGGGCCAGTTACTAAATGAAATGGTTTTGAGGATTCAGTGGCCATTTTGCTGGTCCTACTTCTTGTTCAGCCAATTGCTAAAACAAACAATTTGTTTACATTTACGGGAGATAATGCTGCCTGCTTCTTATTTACAATGTCACCTTACATTATCTCCTGCAAATTGTAACCAAACTTGTTTTTCTGAGTGATTGGCTGAACAAGAAGTAGGACTAAGTGGACTTGTAGGCTCTAAAATTTTACATTGTGTTGTTTTTGAGTGTAGTTATTTTTTGTACATAATTCTATATTTGTAAATTCAACTTTCATGATAAAGAGATTGCACTACAGTACTTGTATTAGGTGAATTGAAAAATACTATTTCTTTTGTTTTTTACTGTGCAAATATTTGTAATAAAAATAAATATAAAGTGAACACTGTACACTTTGTATTATGTTGTAATTGAAATCAATATATTTGAAAATGTAGAAAACATCCAAAATATTTAAATAAATGGTATTGTATTATTGTTTAATAGTACGATTAACTGTGTGATTAATCGCAATTAATTTTTTTAATTGTGCAATTAATCACGATTAATCTTTTTAATTGCTTGACAACCCTAGTTTTCTCTACCAGAAATATTACTCATTTACAATAGGTGTTAACAAAACAAACAGTTTAGAACAATCTGACCAAAAATTCCCATCTTAATAGGTCTACTTTCACTGTGTGTTTTGTCATGTCACCATTTCACTTGTCTTCCAGTTTTTTCCAGCTGGCACTTTTAGGCCTGAATCTGAATGACAGTTAATTTTCTAGTGTACTAGCTTTACATTTAAAGGAATACAGACCTTTTTACAAACCATCTCTTTTATATTAACAGCTAAATGCACTGCTGTACTGTAGACAGAGCCCTAGAGTTTAACGGTATAACTGGTTTTATTTGTGATTGTAGCAAATACTTCTACATGGGACTTCCATGACCCACCACACAGATCAGTCAGAGGGAAATCTGGATTGCATTATAGGAGATGTAGTCCTCCAGGAGCCTGGCCCATATAATAGAATGGGGGCCTGAACTACAATTCCCATAAGGCAATGCCCTGATAGAGAAATGCAGTCTGATGTTTTGTTGAACTGGTCAGAAATATAATATTTTGGATCTGTTAAACAAACTAAATATTCCAATTTGGGTGGAACTGATCTGAAAATGAAATATTTATTTTAATTTTCCCATGGACAATTTAAATTTTGTGGAAACTTTATTTTCCTATCAGAAAATCATTCTAATGGAAAATTCCCAACGAGCTCTAATCTTAAGTAATCCATGAAATGTAGGTCAAAGATTGCCACTGGGCATCATGAAAACTATTTGTCTAATCATTTCATTCAGGCGAATGCATTGAAGCTTTCCATAACAATCCTCAATGTGTTTAAATTCACAGAATAAATACCACTAGCTTATGGGAATACACTTTTTGTCTGCATAAATATAGTCCCATCCCTACATGTCTGCAAATTACTTTGTCTTGCAGGGCCCACTCCAAATAAAATAGCAATGTACTCACATCACAGCCATTGAAGACTGGCTTCAATATGGGATCCAGTGTGAACTGGTCCAGTTCAATGTGGGTTTTTTTCCCTCTCCCGAACATTTTCAAAAATGTGAAGTAACTGGCAAATGATCCCAGGTTTGTATATACAGTATGTCCAAAATCAGACACTTTTTGGAATCCACAGAAAGTGTTCATAGTTTACACTTTGAGAACTTCCATTGCATCAATTAGTTCCAAAGCAGAGTTTATACTAGAACCACTAAATTGGAACTTTTCTCCATAGAAGGCTGGGCTTCCTATCAGTGCATGGGTCATAACCTATTCATTATTAATTTTCTAATGGTCCCTCCATTACTGTGTTGACTGCTCAGGCCCAGCTCCAGGGCATCCAATTTATTTGTATATGTAATTATCTGTTGTGCAATGGCACTGGTTCCTTTATTGCACAGTGTGAAGGGTGAATGTAGAATAAGCTAGACTCTCATAATGAAAAAGAGTAAGTTTGCAACAGGTGGGTGGCTTAGTATGTCAGAGACAAGAACAGAATGGAAATAACTAAGGGAAAAAAAAGACTAAAACCAGCCAACTATGTGTCGGCACTAAAATTATTGTGAGAACTCTATTGGAATGAAAATTTAGACATTACTTTCCTAACCAACACCTAGAACAAGAAAATAGTTTACGAGGAGATCACTGTTCTCAGTTCCTACATTTTTTTCATTTTAATGTGCCTCAAACTGCAGAACACCCACACAGAAGGCAGGGTAAATATAAATGTATAATTGATAAAACACATCAAAAGCCTGATAAGTTGGTAAGAAGATTGGTTATTATTTTCGACCAAGTTCTCACGTGCATTTAGGTTCTGGTGCTGCTCCTAATGGCTTCAATGTGAACAGAATTGTGCCCCTACCATCTGTCATCCAAGGATCTTCAAGTAAGTTATAAACATGAAGGGCCAGATTCTGAGCTGGTTCTGAGATTCACAACATTCCTTTGACATAAATAATTGTTGTTATATCTGTTTTACAATGGGGAAGATGGGCACAGAAATACTGAATGGACTTGCCCAAGGTCACACAACTGGGTACAGAACCCAGAAGCTGCAACTGGCATTGTTGTTAAAGTTTGTTTCCAGTAATGCCCACAATACACAAGGAGCTTTCCGAAGATAAAAGAGTATGGTCCCTGCTCTGAAGAGTTAGAATCCAAGATAAAAAGACCAGGACAGGAAAATAAATGGAAAAGGCAACATACAAGTAGTAAAGCTAGTAGATGGCCCATCTTACAATACAAAGTCTTGATGATGTCAATGGTTATTCAAATTTGCTCTAAAACAGTGGCTTTCAACCTGTGGTCCACAGACCTCTGGAGGTCCACAGACTAGGTCTAAGATTTCCAAAGGGATCTGCATCTCCATTCAAAATGTTCTAGGGGTCCGCAAATGAAAATAGGTTGAAAACCACTGTTCTAAAATATAGATTATTCCTAAATACTCCTAGTATCCTAGAATACATTCTCTCTCCTGCACCACATTGAAAAGGAGTGGCACATTGTATAATAACAATCCCCAAATGCTTAGAGTTTAAAAACATACAAAACTAGATGATGGAACAATTGTATTTTACACATTACGAAGGAAAAATTCTTCTCTCTCTCTCCTCATGCCACCCACTCCAAAGATGTATGAGAAGTTCACTTACTTTAAGTAACCAAGTGAGCACAGAATCACGATATGGAACAAATTTGTTCTTATTCTTGCCAGCAGCCTGATCCGCTAGAGCAGAAATAACCAGCCCAAGAGTTGTAAGGGACCTGCATGGACAAAGTAACCAACCCATGAATAAGTGAAGAGATCTATAATTCAAAAAACCCTTTTAAATATGATGGATGCCCAAATAAATTGAAGAAGTTACTCACCTTGTGCAGTAACTATGGTTCTTCAAGATGTGTCCCCCTATGGATGTTCCACTGTAGGTGTGTCTGCGTCCCTGTGCTGTTGATCGGAGAACTTTGGTAGCATCCATCCCGCTCGCCATGCACTATTCCTCACTTGCCACGAGGCTAGCCAGCATGTGTGGGAAATCCCTCCTCAGGCGTATAGATCTCAAGGGACCAAAGAGTTGCCCTAGAATCCTTCAACATGTGAAGGGATGCATCAGTCTTCTCAGCAAATAACTTTGTCCCTTCAAAAGCAAGGTCATTCCACCATAGTTTGGACCTTTTCAGGGAAGCCAGACAAGTAAAACCACAAAGCATGTCTCATCACAATGGCCATAGAAATCGAGTGTGCTACTGTGTCAGCTGCATCTTGCGCGGATTGGAGGGACACTTTAGCCAACAGCTGGCCCTCATTGACTATTGCCTTGAATTGTTCTTTGTGAGAATTAGGCAGTTGCTCAATAAAGGAACTGAGTTTTGTGTAGTTTTGGTAATCATACAATAAGACTTGGTAGTTTGCTACACGGAACTGGAGAGTAGCTGATGAATATGCCTTCCTGCCGAACAGATCCAAACATTTCCGGTCCCAGTCATAAGGGGTGGTTCTGAACTGGTGCTGGCGGCCCCTACAGTTAACTGCATCCAAAATGATGGAATTAGGAGGCGGGTGGGAAAAGAGAAATTCTATGTTCTTTGCTGGCACGTAATACTTTTTGTCCGCCTGCCCGCATATTGGCTGGACAGATGCAGGGGTCTTCTATATGACTTTGGCAGGATCCAGGAATGCCTCATTAATAGGGAGGGCCACTCTGGAGGAGGTGGAGGAATGTAAAATGTCCACCAGGTTGTGGTAAGATTCGGTATTCTCCTGCAAGGGTTTTCGTAGGGCTTCTGCCACCCTCTGTGCCAGGCCCTGGAATAATGTGTAATCAGCCATTGATGGCAGCGGGGGCATCACCGTCTTATCTGGTGACGATGATGAGAAGCAGGCTTGAGGAGTGACTTCTTCCTCCACCTCAATCTCCTCTCCTACTTGTTCTGGGGGTTCAGAAGCCTTCGAAACCACAGCTGAAGGAGGGTGTCTCCTTGTTTGCTGACATGCCACACTAGAGGCATGGGAGGCTTGCTGTTTATGAGCCTGCCAAGGGTCCTAGTATGGCCATTGTGGTGCGTACGGGTCCAGTGGTTGGTATCATGGCTGACCAAACCAGGGAGGCTGTGGGTGAGGTGGATGATATGCCTGATGCCCATAGTAAAATTGAACCCCATATGACAGGTGAGAAGAGCGGCGGGAACTCACATTTTCTCACTCACTTTCTGACTCTGATGATGAGAAAAGCAGTGCACGGCAGGGAGAGGTCAGTGAGTCCAGGGCTCTGGGCAAACTTGGTACTGGGGCCCCGATACGGAGTAGCGGTGAGTCAGGTGCGTTGGACACTGAAAGATCTATCACGCATTGGAAATCCAGTGGTGCAGATGGCGTCGGTACTGCCAGTAGTTGTTAGTGCAGAGAGACTTGCACCGGTGGAGTTGGAGATGTGGACTTGGCCGCAAAATCCATTGATGCCAGATGCACCGGAGTCGGTACCAATGCTGATATCCATACCGATGGAGCCTTCCCCGGGGCGGATCTTCTATGTTTTTCATGCCCCTGCAGTACCGATGCTTCTTTGCCCATGCCTATTGGGTCTTTGGGCAGTCAAATTTTCTCTGTCACATGGTACCGCTTGTGCCCTGGGTACCAGTTTTAGATGGCTTTGGTGCTGTTGGTACCAATGATACCGATGAAGCTGGAAATAGTTTTCAGCTCCATCAGGGCTCGCTATGGGGACTCACAGACCTTCCCTTAGAGGCCTTGTGTGAGTAGCTCATCTCTCTAGGCTCACCTCCCTTCAATGTAGAGGGTTGTGGTGAGAGTTTCTGCAGGGACTCAGGGGTTGAAACACCAACTCCATGAGCAGGAGTTTGAGAATTAACTCTCTGTCTTTCCTGGACATAGGTTTCAGCTGCTGGCACAAGTCACACTTTTGTGGAATGTGCTTTTCTCCCAGGCAGCGAATGCACTGCGAGTGTCCATCAGTCACTGGGATAGATTCCATGCAACTGAGGCACTTTTTGAAGCCCAGGGAGCCGGGCATACCCTTGTCCGGGGGGCGGGTCACCCCCACCGGGGTTGGTGGGATGCAAACTCTTTCTTCTTTTTTAGACATGGCCAAACAAAAATACAAATGAAGTAACAACAAAAAAAAGCTTCAAGGGAAGCTAAAATTAGCAAATCTAAAGGGAGTTAAAGATCCATGAATGGACAGCTGAAGCTCCATCTCTTGCCAAGGGCTGTTCAGAAGGAACTGCGGAAGGATTGCTCACACATGCTGGCTAGCTTTGTGGCAGGTGAGGAGCAGTGCATGCATGGGTGGGACAGACGGCTACCAAAGTTGTCTGATCAACTGTGCAGGGACGCAGGTGCACCTACAGTGGAGCACCCATAGGGACACTACCTGAAGAAGCAGCTTACTTATCTATTCTGTAACTGTTGTTCTTGGAGATGTGTTGCACATATCCATGCCACTCTTGGTTGGTGTGCGCGCATCCAGTATAGCCCCTATAAACTCTCTCCTCTGAACGGGTGAGAGGACAGACTTTTCTGAGTTGCTCAACAGTCCCAGTGCCTTACAATTTGACTGGATAAGAATTATAGTACCTGAATCTTGAATAGTAGCCGTGTTAGTCTGTATCTACAAAAACAACAAGGAGTCTGGTGGCACCTTAAAGACTAAAAGACTAACAGTTGCATCCGAAGAAGTGAGGTTTTTACTCACGAAAGCTTATGCCCAAATAAATCTGTTAGTCTTTAAGGTGCCACCAGACTCCTTGTTGTTTTTGAATCTTGAAATGGCCTCTCGCAAGCCAGTAGTCCAGATAGGGATAGATATATACTCCTAACTTTCTCAGGAAGGCAGCTACCAGTCCCATACATTTTGTGAAAATCCAGGGAGCTGCCAACAGGCCGAAAGGCAGCACTGTGAAATGGTAGCAAGATTGGTTTACCAACAATCTGACATACTTCCTATGGTCTTGATAAATCCTCAAATGGAAACAGGCATTATTTAAGTCGAGGGTAGCACAGCAGTCTCCAGGATACAGGAAGGGGAAAATGGAAGCTAGTGATACAATACAAAATTATCTTTTTGAGATATCTGATGAGCTGATGTGGTCCTAAAATTGGCCTGACACGTCCCTTTGCTTTCAGTATTAGAAAATAACAGGAATAAATCCCTGTTCCTCTGTGACTTTGAGGAACCTCTTCTATGGCTCCCACCCAGATGAGAGTTTGAACTTCCTGAAGGAGGAGCACCTAGTGAGAGTGGTTCCTGAATACGGAAAGAAAAACTGCAGCGTGTACCCTATTTCCAGGGTACATAAGACCCACTGGTCTGAAGAAATAGGAGAGATGGTTTGCAAACAAAGGGGAAGGAGACTGATGCTGAACGGTCTACCTATACTCTAGCAGAGATCTGCCCCACTTGGGAGAGCAGTGCCAATAAGCTCAACAAGTTCCTTGCAGCTGCAAATGCCTCTGGCATGGATGGTACTGGAATAGTCACTGACCAGTTCACAAGAGACTAAGATGTGCTGCAGATGATAAATGTGCCGCTTTGGGCCCTGGACTCAATGTTGTCTGCCTCAATGCCTGAATCAATGGTGCCATTTTATCCAAAAAGTGAGTGGAAGAGTGCTTCGATTTTGATTGCACTCTAGTCAACACTTTGCCCCCTTTCTTGGCAGACTTAGGGATCAGAGATCTGCCTCTCCCAGCAATGTCTTTGGAAGGCTTCTGTTTCTTCCTGGACACCCGCAAGGATGAGCAGTGCCGGGACTCAGACAGCAATGGAGGTGTACTGCTCACACATGCCGAAGTGCTCAGTACCCTCTCTGACCGAGAAGACTCTGAAGGTGTGCTCAGAGCAGCCTCCATCAAAAGAAACTTCCGCCTAGCCTCTCCATCTCTTTTGGTTCTCGGCTTGAAGTCCTTGTCAATCTGGCACAGATCCCTAACGTGAGTCTCACCAAAACACTTTAAACAACTAGAGCGCAGCTTGCTCGTAGGCATCAGCTTTGAGTAAGACAGACAGGGCTTGAAGCCTGGGACCGAGGAATTCCTTGGTACTGAAACGGAACCCCAAAATTGGGGAACTGAGAAAAAACTAACGGATACTAAACAAACGTATCTATCACTAACACACACCAAGAACTATGTAACTAGGTAACTATATATAAGAAAAAAACACCGAGAACTTGCTAAAGCAAGACCAGATTCTAACAACTGTCATGGGCAGCAAGAAGGAACTGAGGGGGGCCGGGAGTGGCTTTGCCTTTTATACTGCATGTGGTGGTGTGTGGCAGCAGATGGCACTTGAGCTGGTCTGATGCCTACTGCCGAGGGGAAAATTTCTGACCATTGTGCTCATGGCACACGCACAGCAAGAGTGGAATGCACGTGTAATCACTCAAAGAAGAACAAAACCATTGTCATTTCAGTAGAGTAACTTTATCTCAGTTTCACAGAATTAATATTTATCTGATTAGTACCGACATCTTCAGTGTAAGAAATACCTAAAGTAGTAACAGCCCTTGCCCATCCAACACCCACTTCAGACAAATGAAATTTAGTTTGGTGGTCTCCATCTAGTCCCCTTTTCGTACACATCAATTTGCCATAATTATTAGTCTCTATTCATGAAGATAACTGCAAGTGCAGGAGTGTCAGAAGTAAGGCAAGACCCTGCTTTTCCAAAAAGCAGCTATGAAAAACAAAGTTAGCCAGTGGCATTTCCACTAATATTCTCTTCCAACACAAGCTACATTGCTTAGCAATGTATCAATTTTCTATGTGAGAAACTCACAAGATAAAAAGTTTTCAGCCTTTATAATCATGTCCTTGCAACACAAATTACATGCATAACTGTTGCGGGGAGTATAAGCCAGCATAAAACACATCTTAAATACTTAAAATGTGCACAGATCACTTAAGAATTTCTATAGAAATAACATTCAAATACAAAACAACCTCAGAAAAGCCTGAATTGATTACAACAAGTACCTTGCAGAAATCTTACTGATTAAACAGTGCATTACAAGTTTGATGTAGCTTTCCTTTATTGCCTATTTTAACAAAACAGCAGTCAGAAAAATCATTAAAAGCCTTACTTGTTAATGTTGCTTCCTTCCTTCAGTCTGTCACCTGCAGCACCAGTCTTAGTTGCCCTTTCGCTGCCCGCTAAGTCCACCAGACTCAGTTTGCCCACTTTCTCACCCGATGTCTGAGGAATGGACAAGAGAAGAGTTACTGTTAAAAGATTTTACTCACTCAAATTTCTAGTTAAGTTTCACAGTTTGCCATGTTTTCAAATAAGAATGCAGGTTGTATTCCTTACTTCCGACCTTTTATCCGACACATTTTAAAATAAATATTATAACAAGTATTGAATATTTAAACATAGTGTTTTGAATCAAAAATAATCTATTACTTTAGTTGCTGCCTCAAAAGTGGTAATGTGGGATGCACAAAGAACTCCAAGACCTCTAGCTGGACACCTAAGTACCAGAAGGGAGGAACACAGCCAGTATCAGACAGGTATAAAGCAAGAACAGTGGGAAGAGGGAACACAGGCAATGGACCAGGAGTCACAGATCAGGATGCTCAATCTAATCGGGGGCAACATCTCTAACTTTGATTCCTATTCTCAAGATGAGAAAACTGTTGCTTGTCCAAAGCGACAGTGGGAGTCGGGACTCCTGAATGCCAATCTCAGGCCTGCTGTACACTTAAACCTTAGGATGATTTAGCTATGCCACTCAGAGGTGTGAAAAATTCTTACCCTTGAGAGATATAGATAGGCTGACTTAAGTCCTGCTATAGACACCTTTAGGTTGACAAATGAATTTTTCCATCAACCTAGCTATTGCCTCTTAAGAAGGTGGATTTACTACAGCGACATAAATAACCCGTACACTACAGCAACATAGCTATAGTGCCATGGCTGTGCTGCTGTAGTGCTTGTAGCATAAACAGCCCCTCAGTTTTAACACTGATTCCCAGTCCAGTGCTCAGACTGCATCCCTCTGAAAATAAGAATGAGCAAAGCAGGAAGTATGTAATAATTCCACATTTTATGAAGGGCAGATATTTACAAAAATACTAAGATGACAGGCAAGGTTTCCCACATCCCCTCCAAAGACCTTCTCCTTAAAGAAGGAATTTCAAGCTGATTAAAAAAATTTCAACTCTCAACTTTAACCCAATAGAAGTTTTATCATAAATTCTTATTACTCTTGCAAGTTATAGCTGGACCAAAAATAAATTTTTCAAACATTCAACCTGGGATTTGGATTTCCCTTAAATTAATAGGTATCTTAAGCTTTTCTTTAGCTCCCATCACTGTAATATGCAAGTGCTAAGAGTATAATTACATTTTCAAAAGTATTTGTGTCTCATTGAAAAAAAAAATCAATGGGACTGATTTTTTCCACTGGGATATAGCTACTTTTGAAAATGTAACTTTGTCTCAAAGCACGTTGCACTTCCACCTCATAGCACTGTATGTTGGATCATCTAATTTCAGAACCCGAAGACAGCAGAAAAAAAAAAAGCCAGGCCAGAAGCCCAGTGTTCCAGAAATTCATATAACTGCATAGTCAGCAGGGTGGCCACTGGAGGACAGGAAGGGAACGAGGAAAGCAAAACAACTATCTTGGGCCAAGCCTAACCAGAAGCATCAAAGAAACCAAAAATGCAATGTAGCAACAGAAAAACTAGAGAACCACGAAAAGTTCAACATTGTAGGGAGTGTGACACAGCAAAGAGAGTGATCTGGAGGCTGGGGGGAAAGATAGAATTGAGAGAGAAATATAGCATGGTGGGTGGGGGTGAGGGGAGTTATAGAATGAAAGAAAGAAAATGGTTAGACAATAAGAAAAAGATTAAGGATGTGAGGAGAGAGAAATAAGGAAATGGAGAACAGGAGTTGGAGAGCACTTTGGGGGAAACACTACTGTATAGATCAGCTATTCAGATGAATACCACTTTTAGGCACTCAATATTCAGGAAATAGAAGACAGACAAAATCTTACTAAATTATGCAGGTGACATGAACACACACACTCACTTCAGAACCTATATTAGATAGAGCAGTGGAGTCATAACACTGAATCTGAGACATATTTCCACAAGAAACTGATAAAATGTACCCAGAATTCAAATTTCATCGAGGGAATCAGACAAAAGCAGTGGAGCCGAGAGGGACAAAATCCTTATTTAAAACCCAAAATAGCTTAATCAACCAAAAAAAATACAGAATGTGATTAGTAGTTTTTGTTGTTTTTTTTTCTGGTTCTTCCTTGTTCAACCATTAACCATGGGGGCTGCAAACAGAGCACAAGCGGAAAAGACCTATTTCCTGCCTGGTACCCATCATTCCCAGACCCCACACATTCCCACATCTGGGTGGACGGGGGGGGGGCACGAATTGGGGGTGTGTGTGAAATCAAAGAATAAAACTCATTTAAGCTAAATGCTTTAATGCTGTTAATTCTACATTCAGTATAATTTGTTTTCCCACACTCTCCTCAAAGTGAGGGGAGAATTTGATCAATGATGTTGGATGTTCAGCTAGCATTACATTGTTCACTTTTCACAGAATCAAACTCATAGAACCATAGGGTTAAAAGGGACCAAAAGTGTCATCTAGTCTAACCCTCTGCCAAGATGTAGGACTTCTTGTGTCTAAACAAACCATGACAGATGGCTATCCAGCCTCTTCTTGAATAATCTCCAGTGAAGGCGCTTCCACGACTTCCCTAGGCAGTTTGCGCCATTGTCCTACTGTTCTTACAGTTAGGAAGTTTTTCCTGAGCTTTAATCTAAATCTGCTCTGCTGTAGTTTGAACCCATTGACTCTTGTCCTACCCCTCTGGGGCAAGAGAGAAGAATTTTTCTCCATCTTTTTTATGGCAGCTTTTCAGGTATTTGAAGATCGCTATCATATCCCCCTTAATCTCCTCTTTTCCAAACTAAGCATACCCAGTTCCTTCAGCCTTTGCTCATACAGATTGCATTCCATTTTTGTCGTTCACCTCTGGATCCTCTCCAGTTTCTCTACATCCTTTCTATACAGCGGTGACCAAAATTGGATACAGTAATACAGCTGAGGTCTACTCAGCAGAACTATCATCTCCTGTGACTTGCATGCTATGCCTCTGTTAATGCAACCCAAAATTGCATTTTTTATTTTTATTTTTATTTTGCAGCAGCACATTGACTCATGTTGAAGTTCTGATCAACCACAACTCCCAGATACTTCTCTGCAGGGCAGGTGCCAGGCCAGTTATCCCCCATTCTGTATTTGTGAATTTGTTTTTTCTTCCTTAAGAAATGTGGCACCTTACATTTGTCTTCGTTGAATTTCATTTTGTTGTCTATAGCCCAGTTCTCCAATTTATCAAGATCCCTTTGAATTTTTGCTCTATCATCTGAAGTTTTGCAACCCCATCACTTCCAGCTTTGTGTTATCTGAAAATTTGATCAGTATGCTCTCTATTCCTACATCTGATTATTTTACTGACTCCTGGGGACTGATGAGACAAAAGAGTTGTGAAGCTTAAGACTGGTTACCTGATCATTTTTAGCTTTGCCTTTAGAAGGGCCACAAGCTTACCACGTGGCTAACAGGAAAAAGATAAATTTAGCTTAATAAGATTAACCAAACTTGTTTAAGTCTTTCTTCAGAAGTTCTCTCCAATTTTTTATTTTCAAGTTAAATTTGTTATGCCGTCACCGCTAGGTTGCAGAGGTTAAGTAAAAGAAAACGGAAAAGTTTAAATATGTTTCTCATCAAAAACAGGTAAACAAAATTAAAGGAAAGAAAGTACTCCTGACTGAGAAGGTGAAATCTTTGTAACATTTTCAGCAAACATACATTTGGAAATAGTCCATGAAAAAAATTACAACCTGAAATCTTCATACCTGCACAAAGGTTTCTTCATTCTGATACCATCACAAAATATCTCCATCAAATATTTTCTCGTAAAGGACAAAGCCAGTTTTACATTCAAACACTCTTCCAACACTTCAGTTTCCCACTCCCCCCCACACACTATTATTATTACACTAGTATTACTGTAGCGCTTAGGAGCCCCAGTCGTGGAACAGGACCCCACTGTGCTAGGTGCAGTACAAACACAGCACAAAACAACAGTCTGTGCCCAAAGAGATTACAATCTAAACATAAGAAAAGAGGCAACAGATGGATACAGACTGACCAACAGGGGAGTACAAGAAAACAGACAATATTGGTCAGTGTGATAGGCACTGGTTTCAGCACATCAGCAGCCTGACCGTTGTCAAACTTTTTCTAGGCACCGTGGCAAAGGGGTACTTTAAGGAGGGATCTGGAGGATGCTGAGTCAGTTTCACAGAAGTTTTACTTTCCATCTAGCCCCCAAATCTATATTACAAACTCTTGTTTTAAAATACATGTTTTATTGCTTCAGATATTAGGATTGAGGAATCCTCATTAAATCTACTGCAGCTTTGGGCTTGCATCCTTATATCATTGCATTTCAAAAGCCAGATTTCAATCTTACACATCCATCAAAACATCTAAATAAACCTAGCTTCATTACATATGTGCACAAGCACAGCAGTCTGTTGGAACATGTTACAAAAGCCATGATTAGAATCTGTAGCTTGGATTAGACATCAGAGGTCAAAGTCTCTACCTGCAAATCTCCTGCTATTACTTACCCCTGATTGTACATCATACAGTGTGTGTGTGAGGATGATTTTGAAGACTGCATGTGACCGACTGCTCTCTTCATTCATGTTGGTTGCAGCCACTGTTCGAGATTTGTTACCTTCTGACATCAAAGACTCTATGTCCTAAATAAAATCGGAAGGCCTTTAATAATATGTGCTAGGCACTATCTGCCCAAACATTGCTTTCACTAAACTACTTCAATAGATAGTAAAAATAATTTTGTTAAACGTAAAATAGACAAGTATCTCCCTGGGTTGGATTTTTTTTTTTTTTAAGTCTCTAAAGATGAAATCACAATATTGTACTATTTTAAGTTAAAGAGTAAGCAGTAAAGAGTCACTGAGCCTAATTCAATTTAAACAACATCACTATTTGTATGTTACCCATTAACTTTATTAGGGTCTCAAGGTGGGGGATACTGTATTCCTTTTTATTGGTTGGCTGGCTGAAGAAAACATTAATTTACTGCAATGAACAAAGTAAAATGGCATTCCATTTGTGAAATCATAGAATATCAGGGTTGGAAGGTACCTCAGAAGGTTATCTAGTCCAACCCCCTGCTCAAAGCAGGACCAATCCCCAGACAGATTTTTGCCCCAGATCCCTAAGTGGCCCCCGTAAGGATTGAACTCACAACCCTGGGTTTAGCAGGCCAATGCTCAAACTGCTGCGCTATCCCTCCCCTCAATAGTGCAGCACTTTAGCTCACTCAGTAGTTAGAGCTTTTCATTAACATGCATTTTAATTCATACCTAGAACCTTACATTTTATAAAAGCAAAACAATCAACAGAACAGATTATGATGTTTCTCTCCTGGACAAAAGCTTGGGAAGTCCTAGAATGCCATAATTCATCAGTGGCTTCAGAGACACCCTGAGGCATAGGAGCTGCATGTTGTACATCAATCTTGCAAAATGGTCACAGACTTACTGCCCCTACACAAAATCTATTCACCCAACCTTTAGCAGGATGATGCTGGGGAAGGAAAAAGCAAAACAAAACCACAATGCTTTCCTGCGCTGTGTGTGTGGAATTTTGCAAGACTGCCGTGTAGTGCGTATGGAAAATGTACACGAAATAATTTTATTTATAGAAAGTAGTAGTAAGGACTGGAAGAATTAACAGGGTGCTCATAACAGTACTCATGAACCAACCTCTGTATGACAAGTGTGTCTGCTTAGAGGCATAAGAGTTTTGTAATTCCATCTTATAATTACTAGCTTTTCTGACAGCATATCAAATAGCTCCACGAAGACATTGTGCTGCACAATCCTTAGAATCTGAATTACTTAGATTGAACACAGGGTTGCTACATGATCATCAATAATACTCTTCATTTATTTAGTACATTCCATCCAAGGATCTTAAGTGCTTTACAAATACTAACTAGTTAATCCTTTGTTCCCAACTGAGGAAATGGAGGTACAGAGAGATGAAATGACTTAACCAAGCCTCAAAGCACATAGCTGGGTATTACTTTCTCCAGCAAAGGCTTCCTACCACCCTTCCTTGTGAGCCTGTTCCATGTCCAAACTGTTTTTGTTTGTATAGCCTAGGTTACTGAGACTACGAGTTAAGGTTGCAGTAAGGAAGAACTATTAAATCAGCCTTGTAAATCTTCCATTTCCTTTTTTTTCTTCTTCCCAATGTTAGGTGGTAAGAGCAGTACTCACATGTTTAAGACTTTCATAAAGGATTTCTTTAAGCATATTCTCTCTTAATCCCTTAATTACAGAAACATAATATAAAAATAATCTCGCTACTATTAACAATACTTGAGCAGCGACTATAAGAATTACCAGTTTCAAGATCTATTCCGTCCCTAAAATCGTCCCTTACCTTGTAGCTGGCGACAGCCAGTTTAGATAGTCCATCTACATAAGGACCAAAGACGTTGTGCTCTCTAACTTTTAATGACTGACGGCTTCTGTTTAAAAAAAATAAATAAAAAAAGATTTGTACTTATAAAAGTGCAGCTATCCAAGTACAATAAGGTTTTTAGTAAAACCACAATTTTTATCAACTTACCATTCAAAGGAATAGACAAGATGACAAGACCCTCTAGCTACCATTCAAAGCAGGAATGCTTTAGTGTTATAGTGCTCTAGACAAAAAACCCAATTGTCTATACATACAGTGTTGGCATTTCCCCGTACCTCACTTCATGAAAATCAATGTGAGCATGAGAGTAAGTGTTTGGCACATATTGGGCCTTTAAATAATAATAAAGCAGCTATTTGTGGGGGGGTCTAGGTGGCAGTCAGGAAGACAACACAATCCCATAACAGGGATAAGTCTTGTACCCTGATAGGATGCCTGAGAGGGAGTCCGTTAGGGCAAGGTAGGGAGACAGCCGTAGCTCATGGAAACAAGAACGTGTTACATTGTCCGAGGTCAAGCATCCTCTATATGTATACTGCTTACCCTTTGGGGTCAAGGAGATCTCTAACTTTCTCATTGTAAATCTCCATGTAGGACACTTCCACTTTGAAACTCTGTTCTTCGTTTTCCTCTTTCTGTGCTCTTTCAAAGAGACCACTGCAGAGTCTTGGGATTAATCCAGGCTGGTCGGCTGTACCCATCATTGTGTAAGATTTTCCAGACCCTGTGCATTTGAAACTAGTGTTATTGCTTTTACAACAGATATTTTTAGGTGATGGGAATAAGGGGGAAGTAAAGGGCAAAGAATGGTTTGGAACTTTTCATTGAATATTCTTTAAACACAATTTTCTATATATAAAGGAACCAAGACACCAATAAAAGGACAACCTACTTATTAAATCAAGCTGAAAAGGAAAAGCCAAGCTACTTAAATTGATTGAAAGCACTTAGAGAGATGCATCCTTATCATGGACATCAATTTAATGCCTACCTGAGTTTCATAACTACACAGTTCAAGTAAGCCAATTGAACAAGCCAAGCCATCTTTGTTTATCAAATTAAAAAATGATGAGCAATGACTATCTAAATGCAGAGTCAGGGATCTTCCATTACAGAATATTAAAGATACAACAAACCCAAGGACATTCATGAACCAGAACATTCAGGAGACACTTATCCACAGCTTGGGAAAGCAGGGTAGCAGGGCATCAGAAATTAGCAATGTTATTCCAAAATGCCTTCTGATCTCAGCCCCAACACAAAACAAAAAGCCCACATCTTATCTACATTGCTATATTGGGAAAAACCTAGCAATGTCAAAAAGCTAACCCAAGAACAACTATTTCTGTCACAACACGTTTCTCATCAACAGCACTTTTTACACTCTGCAATGACTTACCAGTCTGTCCATAGGCAAAGATACATGCATTGTAGCCCTCAAAGGCATTCTGAAGAATATTCTCTCCAAGGCACTTGAAAACAACATCTTGACCTAAAAATAAAATAAAAGCTGACGTTCAGGGAAAAATGATAACTGCTTTTACAGTCATGCCTTTCAGACTCCAAATCAGGCGAAAAGAACTAACTGTATGAAAGATTTGCATCTTTCATAATGTATCTCAATTAGACAGTAGGGTGTTTGAGAGAGGGACAATGGATATAAATCTGGAATAACTACACTGAAGTCCGTGGTGTTACTCCTGATTTATATTGCTGCAAATTAAGCTAGAAACTGGTTCTGTATCTGTGTTTTCTATGAACACAATATTAGCAATTCACAGACCCACTAGAACCTCAACTACCATCTATTGACAATTACAGAATTTTGTGCATCAGCAAAACAAAGAAAGACCCACAAAATGTACCTCATTCATTTATTTTGACAATTGCAGTTTAATTTTAAATTTAAGGTAATACTTTATGGACTACTAGTAAGTGTACTTTACAGTATTCTGTAATATAAGTGAAAATATAGTAATAGACTTTGCCATATCACTGTTATTAAATCTTTGCAGAGAAGAGACCGTAATTATGTTGGAGAGAATTACAGTATAAGGCATGTGGATCAACAAAATATAGGATAGTTTTTCTACTGTAACAGTATGTGTAAACCTAGCCACCCTTAAAATTTTTGTTTGCCTCTTTTCCAGCTAGAGTGGAGGAAAGTTTGTCAATTTGATTTTGTTTAAAGCAGTAATACAGTGAATCACAGAATCATAGAAATGTAGGACTGGAAGGAACCTCGATAAAGTCAGAGGATAATTCAGTCCTTTGCACTGAGGCAGGGCAAAGTATTACTCAGACCACTCCCTAACCCTAACCTGTTAAAAAAACGTCCAATGATGGAGATTCCACAATCTCCCCAGGTAGTCCAATCCAGTGCTTAATTACCCTTACAGTTAGGAAGTTTTTCCTAACGCCTAACCTAAATCTCCCTTCCTGCAATTTAAGCTCATTACTTCTTGTCCTGCCATCAGTGGTTAAAGAGAACTTATCACCTTCCTGTTTATAACAGCCTTTTACCTACTTGAAGACTGTTATGTACCCCCTCAGTCATCTCTTCTCCTTTAAACAAGCCCAATTTTTTCAATTTTTCCTCATAGGTCATGTTTTCTACACCTTAAATCATTTTTGTTGCTCTCCTCTGGACTTTCTCCACATCTTTCCCGAAATGTGGTGCCCAGAATGGGACACAATGCTCTAGTTGAAGCCTGGTCATTGTTGAGTAAAGTAGAAAGAATTCTTGCGTCTTGCTTACAACACTACTGATAATACATCCAAAATGATAATTTTTTTATAACAGTATTATGCTGATGACTCATATTTAGTTTGTGATCCACTATAGCCCCCATATCCTTTTCCGCAGTCCTCCTTCCTAGGCAGTCATTTCCCATTTTGTATTTGTGCAACTGATTCGTCCTTCATAAGTGCAGTACTTTGCATTTGTCTTTATTAAATTTAATCCTATTTATTTCAGACCATTTGTCAAGATCCATTTTGAATTCTAATCCTGTCCTCCAAAATATTTGCAATCTCTCCCAGCTTGGTATCATGTGCAAACTTTGTAAGGGTACTCTCGATGCCATTATCCAAATCATTTTGGAACATATTGAATAGAACTGGAACCAGGACAGATCCCTGATATGCCCTCCACTCGATATGCTCTTCCAGCCTTCCTATGAACCCACTGAGGAACTACTCTTGAGTACGGTTTTGCAATCAGTTGTCCACCCACCTTATAGTAGGTTCATCTATGCTACGCTGCCCTAGTTTGTTTACGAGAAGGTCGTGTGAGACAGTATCAAAAACCTTACTAAATTTGAGATGCATCACATCTACTGCTTCTCCTCATCCACAAGTCTTGTTAACTGTCAAAGAATGTGTCATTCTGATAATTATGCAACACATAGGCAAATGGCAAGATACTTTAGATCATACATCAAATATTCAGAACTCCTCTCTCAAAAAGTTTTCCCTTCCCTGAAAAATTTCTTTCACTCGATGACCAAAGTAGTCCATGAATTTAGTTATACTGTACTTCTTCTCTTCACATACAGCACTGATTTGTAGGATCAGGACCTATGTTTGGGTATACAAGGCCCAGTCTTGCTCCCATTCAGATCAATAAAACTCACATTGACTTCAGTGGGAGCAGGACTGGACCTTTTAAACCACTGCAACTTAAACCACTAAAGAATTAGTTCCCAGTTCTGAAAGGTACTACAGGGAAATTACTCGTGTGTTGCTGAACTGGCCTGAGTGGGGGCAAGCTTTACCACAAAGGTGAACTTGGCATTGATCCTCAAATTATGGGCAGAAATAGGAATAGAAATGTTTTAATTCATATATCTGGATTAAGTATTTTAATGGAGATATCCGTATGAATCAAAACGGCAAATTAGTTACATTCATCAATTACTTATACTGTATATAGATTGTAATGCGTGTTTATTGGCTGCCACTACTCTAAACATTATGTTTGGCTAGAAAGAAAGAAGGATTAAGGTAACAGTTTTAAGACTTTGCCTTCTCTCTTGACAATGGGCAACCACATGAAGAAAAGGTTTTCCATGCCATATGGTCTTTTCCCTTTACCAAATACAGGATTGTAATTATCATAGAAGTGGAAGGGACCTTGAGAGGTCATCTAGTCCAGTCCCCTGCACTCAAGGCAGGACTATGTATTATCTAGGCCATCCCTGACAGGTGTTTGTCTAACCTGCTCTTAAAAATCCCCAATGATGGAGATTCCACAACCTCTCTAGGCAATTTATTCCAGTGCTTAACCACCCTGACAATTAGGAAGTTTTTCCTAATGTCCAACCTGAACCGCCCTTGCTGCAATTTTAAGCCCATTGCTTCTTGTCCAATCCTCAGAGGTTAAGAAGAACAATTTTTCTCCCTCCTCCTTGTAACAGCCTTTTATGTACTTGAAAACTGTTATCCTGTCCCCTCTCAGTCGTCTCTTCACCAGACTAAACAAACCCAATTTTTTCAACCTTCCCTCATAGGTCATGTTTTCTAGACCTTTAATCCTTTTTGTTGCTCTTCTCTGGACTTTCTCCAATTTGTCCACATCCTTCCTGAAATGTGGCACCGAGATCTAGACACAATACTCCAGTTGAGGCCTAATCAGTGCAGAGTAAAGCAGAAGAATTACTTCTCGTGTCTTGCTGATAATACTCCTGCTAATAAATCACAGAATGAGGTTTGCCTTTTTTGCAACTGTGTTACACTGTTGACTCATATGTAGCTCACTATGAGCCCCAGATTCCTTTCCACAGTACTCCTTCCTAGGCAGTCATTTCCCATTTTGTATGTGTGCAACTGATTGTTTCTTCCTAAGTGGAGTACTTTGCATTTGTCCTTATTGAATTGCATCCTATTTACTTCAGACCATTTCTCCAGTTTCTCCAGATCATTTTGAATTTTAATCCTATCCTCCAAAGCACTTGCAACCCCTCCCCACTTTGGTATCGTCTACAAACTTTATAAGTGTACTCTCTATGCCATTATCTAAATCATTGATGAAGATATTGAACAGAACTGGACCCAGAACTGATCCCTGCAGGACCCCACTCGTTATGCCCTTCCAGCATGACTGTGAAACAATGATAACTACTCTCTTGGAACAATTTTCCAACCAGTTATGCACCCACCTTACAGTAGCTCCATCTAGGTTGTATTTCCCTAGTTTGTTTATGAGAAGGTCATGCAAGACAGTATCAAAAGCCTTACTAAAGTTAGATAGACAGACAGACCGACCACATCTACCGCTTCCCCCCATCTGCAAGGCTTGTTACCACATCTACCACTTCCCCCCATCCCCAAGGCTTGTTACCCTGTCAAGGAAAGCTCTCACATTGGTTTGACACGATTTGTTCTTGACAAATCCATGCTGACTGTTCCTTATCACCTCGGTATCTTCTAGGTGTTTGCAAACTGATTTCTTAATACTTTCCTTTTCATAGCTGTCACGTAAACAGAGTGCAATCACAAAACTACACTAAATATTACCTGCATATTTTTCTTTTACAGATTCATCCAAAGACCAGAAACAGTGATCGTAAGCAAACACCTGTAATAAAACAAACAGGACATCTTATAAAAACTGTAGTCAAATCAAACCAAAAAAGGTATCCTTGTTTTGTTAGCCATGGTTAGCTGATATATATGCCTCTGCTGCCATTCTAACCATCCTCCACAAGACACCTTCATTTGCTTTCTCTTTTTGCGCTTAATCAAATTCAAGCTAATTTACTTTACTGTAATTTTTATATGGTTTATTTTATCAGTCCCATTTACAAGTTGTTTAAAACAATAAGCCATGAGTATATAAACATGCCAATAAACTACATTTTTAGAGGTGGGAAAAGGAGATAAGAAGCATCTGCATATAAAATGCAAAAAATGAAGGGAACATAAGTCAGCAGCAATGACTTTGCTCTAATGCAGATACCAGAAAATGCTTTAAGACAAGCAGTCCATTCATTCACAGTCCTCAATGCTTAATACGCAACTATGTTCTCACTTGTTTCTGAGACTCATTTTTTGGCTAGACTCTGCAGCAAGGAAATTTTTTGAGGAATGTGTGGTTTGGAGCTTTTTTGTTTTTCTTTTGAGAAACAACAGCTTGATCAACTGCACTTTTTAAACAAAATAGTAAATATTTGGATATTTGAAGGCTGAACAAGTAATATACCACAGCTTTTCACAACACTGGTTTAAAGTGAAATCAAAAACTTACCTTTGGCTGGCTTCTGCAGTTCCCAGAGGAATCATCATCAGGGACAAATGAGAAGGGGCACATGTAAGAAAAAAACAGACAAAAATACAGTTAATTATAGGGCTCTCAGATCTGAGAAAGAAATACAACCAATTAAATATGAAATTGAAGATAACATGTTAACTAGAAACTTCAACTTTCCCCATAACTCCCCTTTCAGCTTCAAGTTCAAAATCGCTTTCAAATATAGGAACTAAAGCTTATGAAGCACCCTTTCCAAAAGCAGTATCTGGGATATTTTCCGTAGTAACCTAACTTTAAAAAAAAAAAAATCCAATTAAACGAAGCTTAATTCTTAGAGGAGCCAGCCATACCAACAAAACTGGGCAAAAGTCTCTCAGGACATACCTAGCACAATAGGGTGCTGGTCAATAACTAGGGCTAGTAGGCACTATGATAGTACAAATAGGGATGGGGACAATATGGTCATAAGTAGAGCCCTACCAAATTCAAGGTCCATTTTTGGTCAATTTCACGGTCAGAAGGTTTTTTAAATTGTCAATTTCACTATTTCAGATATTTAGATCTGAAATTTCACGATGTTGTAACCATGGGGGTCCGACCCAAAAGGTGATCAAGGGAGGGGGAAGTCACAAAGCTGTTATAGGGGGGTCATGGGATTGCCACCTCACTTCTGTGATGCCTTCACAGCTGCGCAGCAGCCCCGAAGGTTCCTGAAGCGGGAGGAGGCTCACAGAGATGGATGTGAAGCTGATCTGCCCGTGTAGCTGTGAGCACCCCAGCCAGGGACTCCTAGCTGCTAGCCCCAGCCAGTGATGGATTAGCACACATGGGCGCTCCGTGAGCTGCAGGGGGCAGAAGCCCCGTGACCAGGCACCCTGAGCCACAGCAGGAGCCATGGGGGGGAGGAGGGGCGGAAGCCCCAAGCACAGCTCCAGGGCTGCTGCAGCGCAGAAGTGAAGTTCTACCACCCTCACTTCTGTGCTGCCTCTGGAGGTATGTCTGATCTTCCCACCAAGAGCGACCGTGCAGGGGAAGAACAAGTCCTGTACCTCCTCAGCCCAACCCTGACTAGCAGCTAGGAGCCCCCACAGCTGGGGTGCCCCCAGAAGCATCGGGAGATCAGATTTCACGGGGAAGGTCTTATTTCATGGTCTGTGACATGTTTTTCACAGTCATGAAATTGGTAGGCCTTGGTTATAAATAGCTAAACAGAAGTGCCTTTTAGTGAGCCCTGCAAATAGTTGCAAATGAAGTCTAGCAGACTGACTAAGAAGGAATTGCACAGACTCTGGACTGGTCTACACTGAAAACATATATTGGCATAGCTATGTCTCTCAAGCGTGTGAAAAATTCACACCCAAACGACGTAGCTATTTTGACATAATCCGCAATGTAGACAGCAGTAGGTTGACAGAAGAAATCTACTGTCAACCTCGCTACTGCCTCTCAGGGAGGTGGATTAATTACGGTGACAGGAGAACCCCTCCCATCACAGTAGTGAGCGTCCACACTGAAGTGCTGCACAGGTTTAAGTATAGACACAGCCTCTGTCCATGAACCAAAGGTAAAGCTTTTACCCATACCCAGTTCTGATCTCAGTCTCAAGATTCCATCGACAACCTAGCCAATCTAGGTTGCCTTGAAAGGGTGAGTGGAGAAAAGGAGCACTCTCCCGAGTGTCTCAGACCTAGGTTAAGGGCTTTATACACAACAGCAAGATCCAGAGAGACTCTTCTTGGCACTTTTCTCCAGGGGAGAAATGATGGTATACATGTTTTCAAGAAGGTTGGGCAATTCAGAAAAGATCATACCATATTATTCAATACAGTAAATGAGAACATCAGATTAAAAAATGTAAATATGTAGACTGGCATCAATTTAAGGAATCTCTCCCCACAACCCACCCTACAGAAGACTTGAGAAGTATAGGAAATACACAACTTTGGTAACAGCCAGCCTCCTTCACTCCAGAACCTTACAAATGAAATCAGAAAGCTGTTTTGACACATCACATTTATTTCTTTTGGCAGGGAAGGGAAGGGTAATGAGATGAGAATAAGATATATTTCTTACTGGTCAATTTAGGCTGGGAAGCTAATTTAGATTCATGGTTATTTTTGTGTCACTGGGTCTGCCTCAAAGAATGAAGGTTTGCTTATCAGTCCATCATGGAGAAAAACTTTTCTATCTGGCTCTGGTTCAGATCAAATATTAGGATTTGTTCCGACCAAACAGCAATGACAGCAGCCTTGGGTCAGGAGCAGAGTCAGAGTGTGACCCTTCTGGCAGGTTGGCGCATGTTCAAGTCAAGAGAGTTACTCACTCTTGCTACAGCAGAATATGCGCCAAAAACAAGATAATAACGCAAGAGGGCAGTAACAGTTTGTCTGCCAAACAAAAACCAAAGCTTGGATACAAAGTTCATCACAGGAAGCATGATCAGACACACGGGTAGATAGTGGCACTTGTCACCCTATATCACTCTTCAGTTGGTCAGAGATAGGGGAGCCTGACATAGGACAAACTGATTCAAGACCAGAGAGAGGGCATAAAATTATGGGGAGTGATCCTCTAGGATCCTCATATCAGATTTTGGAATGTTCAAAAGTAAACAAAGCACATTGACATTTCTGCTCTCTGGCCTCAAATGTTTATGCTATTTTACTGGAGGTTCCTCATAGGCTTTTGTAGGAACTCTTATTTACACTAAAGGCATAATGGTATTTCTAAAGGGTGCCATCCAAAAATTCTCACTTTCTTTGCAAATCTGAGTTTGAATTTATGAGAAGAAAGGACTCTACCGTAAACCCAGATGCATTTATGTTTGTTTTATCCTGTCTTGAATTTCAAAGCAGGATTATGTTATCACATGGTACTTAAACTTTCAGGCCTTGCTGGAGCACATATTATTCAGTGTTTGGATTAAAGTAGCAATAAGGAGATAATCTCAAAAGTCATACATCACATCTGTAGTTTTCAGAACCGGGATTGCACTAGGCTGCATAAAACATCAAGCTTAATATAGACTAAAGGCTTGATACTAAATAAGCACCTTGTTCTCTTCAGAGATATGCATATGCACATTATATCCTGTAATTTTTGTAGCCTCAATTATTGTTAATCTGGCTGTACATAAAGAGAAGACCTAAATCAAAGAACGTAAAGCATAATTCACTACCTACTGAGAATGGCTCATAGGAACAGATACTACGTTTGCGCCACAGCTCAGAGAGCCGAGAAGCGCTAGTATACTGCATTCAGAGTATACAAAGGCATCTAGAAAAGAAACCGAAGTTTGGAGCCATAATTTTAGCCCTGGCTCTGTGGACTTCAGACCTCTAGAGCAGTGATTCTCAACCAGGGGTACATGTACCCCTGGGGGTATGCAGAGGTCTTCCGGGGGTACATCAACTCCTCTAGATAGTTGCCTAGTTTTACAACAGGCTACGTAAAAAGCAGCAGCAAAGTCAGTACAAACTAAAATTTCATAAAGTCAATGACATGTCTATACTGCTCTATATACTATACGCTGAAATGTAAGTACAATATTTATATTCCAATAGATGTATTTTATAATTATATGGTAAAATGAGAAAATCAGCAATTTTTCAGTTATAGTGTGCTGTGACACTTGTATTTCTAGGTCTGATTTTGTAAAACTTGGGAGTACACAAAACAAATCAGACTCTTGAAAGGGGTACAGTAGTCTGGAAAGGTGGGGAGTCACTGCTCTAGAGCATAGTTTGAGCTGTTTATGCAGTTACCAGAACTCATGGAATTATTTCTCTGAAAAAAAAAAAAGACCACAGTTTTAGTTTTATATACCCCTCTGTGTACGTTGCCATACTTCCCTGCGGCTGGGCACTCCAACTTTTTTTTGTACACTCACTGAATTCCCTATCCTCCCTTCAAGATTGTCTTCATGACTGGACCTCTTCTTTGCTCCTTCCATGACGGTTCCACTCATTAGACACATAATTAACTATTTTAAGTAGCCTATTCATTTACAAGCTTGCTTTGCATTCTTGCATTATACTGTGTCACACCACAATCTACCACAGAGAAACCTATACAACTATAAATCTTTATCTCTATATCTCTGTTTTAAATTAAATATTTGTTTGTGGTGTGTAGCTTTAAGATACCCAATGCTGCAGTTGCAGAGTACGCATGCAGCAGAGCAGGAAGATACATAAGAGCAGTCAAACAAGTTTCACAGCTAAATTTGTAGATAGTATCAGTTGCAATGTTGTTGAAGCATTTGCAAGGATAGGCCTACATTACAATGTTAACTCGGCTCTTACGCAGGTTTTAGCACAACCTTCCCCGTCTCCCGCCCCCCACCATCCACATAGAAAACATCCGATCCAGGTTTGGAGTGCTTTAAGCCTGGGCTAGTTTACTCCGCTGGGGGGTATAGGTTAGAGCATAAGCTGCACTTCAGCTATGGCTGGAACCAGATATTTTGCAGTGAAGAGACAGGCAAAACAAAAACAAACAAACAAATCACTCTGGTGCTGACAGTCCTCCAATGCCCTTCCTCCTGTTAAACCAGACAGTTTTGTTTACGAGTTTTATTTAGTGTAGGTAGGGGAATCTGTATGGTGTTTGAGAATGACAAAAGATATGCAGCCCTGAGTAATCATTTATTTTGAACCTAAAACCCTTGCACCATTCTTGACCCACATACACCTATTCTCACTAGAAATGAGAGAAGGCAGGTTACACAGATATTTAGCACACTAAGTATCAAATCAAAAGAGACCCTGGTTTCCAACATTGGGGGTCAGAGTATATGCCTATGAGATTAGATTTCTGCATTTCTTATTACCATTCATTCAAAATCACTAATCTCAGAAAATTAAATCATGTTTAATCATGTTTAATACTTAACCTGACATCAGCAGTGACATTTTAAAAGTTATTTTTGCTCATTTTGGCAACATCTTAAAATCACATTCCTTTTCTTTTTTCTTTAGGCCACTTCCTAAACCAGTGCTGAATGCAACATTCAGGGCAGGTCTTCACTAAAGGGGGGGGTCGATTTAAGATATGCAAATTCAGCTACGCGAATAGCGTAGCTGAATTCGACCTATCGGAGCCGACTTACCCCGCTGTGAGGATGGTGGTAAAATTGACCTCCGCGGCTCCCCATCGACGGCGCTTACTCCCACCTCTGCTGGTGGAGTAAGAGTGTTGATTCGGGGATCGATTATCGCATCCCGACGAGACGCGATAATTCGATCCCGGAGAGATCGATTTCTACCCGCCAATTCAGGCGGGTAGTGTAGACCTAGCCTCAGGCTACAAGTGGCTCAGTTTCCAGTCTGTTGCTGCTGCTTAGTGACACCAAGGTATCGAAGCGCTTGAATGTATGGGATCAGAGCATTTAGTCATTCAGGCAATTTGTAAAAGTTGTTCCAAAGTTAAGCTACAGTAACAATTAGTGAGTCAAGATGGGAGTGGTGGGAGGAGAAGAGCAAATCATATGACAAACATAAAATGGAGAAAAAGCCCACATAAATTACAAGAAATTCCTACTACCAATCTTTTCAATACCTAATCCACCTCCCCTACCCCAAGAGAAGTATGTCAGAACCTGGTTAAAATTAGCCTCTCTTACTTTCTACAAGAAAGACCCCTTTTCAGTCATGTGGATGCTCTCAGTAATCTCTGTCAACAGAATACCCTATAAATAGCTGTATCTAGGAGGACAGAAAATAAGTTGTGTGGTGCTCCAGGACAAGAAAAGGGATTCTCTGACTACTTGCATAAGTGCCACGAAGCCAAATCTATATCAAGCTAAGCCTGGTCCATTGAATCTGCAATGGCTTGAGAGTTATACAGGGAATACATGGTGGCTGTTTATGAAGTCCATCTTTACAGCAAGAAAGAAAGACAGAAAGACAGAAAGACAGAAAGAAAGCTTTTGTGGATTGAGTTGATTTTCATTGGGCAGGGCCGTCTCAGTCTTAAGCATGAACCTAGATGCTGCTGACCTTTGCTTTGAATTCCCAAACAGCAGCTTGGTCTTCCTGCAAGTCTTTGGACCTGTGGCTAACCACTTTGAGCAGAAAATTAAGTCAGGTACATAGGTCCACTGTAACTTGATAGAAGGCTAGGAAAAAAAAAAGGCACAGCAAAGGCCATGAATCATAGAAGATTAGGTTTGGAAGGGACCTCAGGAGGTCATCTAGTCCAACTCCCTGCTCAAAGCAGGACCAACCCCAACTAAATCATCCCAGCCAGAGCTTTGTCAAGCCGGGCCTTAAAAACCTCTAAGGAAGGAGATTCCATCACCTCCCTAGGTAACCCATTCCAGTGCTTCACCACTCTCCTAGTGAGTGTTTCCTAATATCCAACCTAGACCTCCCCTACTGCAACTTGAGACCATTGCTCCTTGTTCTGTCATCTGCCTCCACTGAGAACAGCCTAGCTTCATCCTCTTTGGAACCCCCTTTCAGGTAGTTGAAGGCTGCTAGCAAATCCCCCCTCACTCTTCTCTCCTGAAGACTAAATAAGCCCAGTTCCTTCAGCCTCTCCTCATAAGTCATGTGCCCCAGCCCCCTAAGCATTTTCGTTGCCCTCCGCTGGACTCTCTCCAATTTGTCCACATCCTTTCTGGGGGGCTCAAAACTGGACGCAATACTCCAGATGTGGCCTCACGAATGCCGAATAGAGGAGAATAATCACTGCCCATGATCTGCTGGCAATGCTCCTAACAGCGCAGCCCAATATGCCGTTAGCCTTCTTGGCAACAAGGGCACACTGTTGACTCATATCCAGCTTCTCCTCCACTGTAATCCCCACGTCCTTCTCTGCAGAACTGCTGCTTAGACAGTTGGTCCCCAGCCTATGGCAGTGCATGGGATTCTTCCGTCCTAAGTGCAGGACTCTGCACTTGCACTTGCCCTTGTTGAACCTTATCAGATTTCTTTTGGCCCAATCCTCCGATTTGTCTAGGTCAATTTGGACCCTATTCCAACCCTCCAACATATCCACCTCTCCCCCCAGTTTAGTGTCATCCGTGAACTTTCTGAGGGTGCAATTCATCCCATCATCCAGATCATTAATCCTCAAAGCCAGTGAAAAGAAAACTGGGAATGCCACCTTCCAGGAAAGGACAGCAAGCAGAGCTAACCTAGGACTATAAGGGAGGAAACGACTAAATAAAGCCCAGATTGAGGGACTATGGGTCTAAAGGTGAAGGAAAAGGATCTCCTGTGGACCTAAGAAGCATTTCAGCTTGAAAGATGAATTTCAGACTTGGGCACTGGCCAAAGATGTTTTCTTGAGCAGTACTGGGGAGAAGCTTAGGGTCAGCCCTACAGAAATCCAAATACTAAAGGATTAGTGCAGCTTGGTTCATGTCAGTCTTTAAGGTGCCAGACTCCTTATTGTTTTTGTAGATACAGACTAACACGGCTACCCCCTGATACTTGGTTCATGTCAGTTTTATTTCTATTGACATTAAGACATGGATCCTACACCTTTAGAAGATTAGTTGCAAAGCTTTACTGAACTGTTTTTTGCAGGTACTTCACTGAGGGGTGCGACAATGGACTTGTGGGTTTTAAGTTTATATTTCACCATCAGCCCACACCCTGTAGTATATACTACAGAGGCTTCCCACTTACAAGAAGCAGGTAAGGTATCCAGGAGCCTACTGAACATCACTAGCAATGCCCAATCAAAAACCATGCAGATAGCTTGAGCTGTGTTGGACCAAGATGCAGCCACAGTCTGTATAAGAGAAGGCCTCGCACTGGCTTAAGATAAATGAGCTGGTTGTACTCCATCTTTTTATCAGGCCTATCTGGTACCAAGATTAAGTTCACTTTGACCTTTCTTACTCTGAGTAATCAACAGATGAAGGAGTTCAGAAAAAAAATGTACACAATGTTTGGAAGTCCCAACAGAGAGAGGATACATTCTCATGTCGAAACTTCATGGTCAAGACACCAGCTGCAGACTCTGTTTCCAGGCTTAAATGGAAAGCAAGCAACCAATCAGGTTAAACTATTTCTCAAAAACTTTCAAAACCATTTACCCCAAGAAAATATATTGGCTAACTGAGAAGATATTTTGGCTATGCCCAGCATATATAAGAGGATTTCATTAAGATGATTTTTCCTCTTGTTTCTTCATGGTACTAAAGGTATACAACTAGTGCTGCATCTAATTGCAGCAAGATATGCCTGAGATAGGAAGTGTCCACTAAGGAAACTCTGTTCACTTTAGGTTTCTGTAGCCCACCACATTTAACAACTTATTTCCTAGCACATTTCAGAGGATTGCAAAGTGCTTTAAACATTTATAAACATTCCTCCTCCTTACATGTAGGTAAACTAAAGCACAATAGCATTACAGAATTCTGGCTATCAGTACCCTAGAGTCTAGACCACACTCCCTCCCACGGGTATCACTTTATAAAGCTTCCATCTACATATCTCTTCATGTTAATACTGAACATTTTGGGAGAATTTTTTTTCCCATAAGCTTGGCAAAGTTTTCCTTTTTAGAATTAAATATGCTCTTTAAAGCAAAAAAGCCAGAGTAAATGTGAAAGTTTATATGCAGTTCAAATCCTAAAACTGTTTAGTTAGCAAAAACAAAAGAAATCACTGTTACTTAAATTCCTTCGTAACAGCAACGCATTCCAAGCATAATTTGAAGTTACTTAGTTTCTACTAACTGAGGACTAATTTCTGCTAGTTCACTTTTCTAAGTCAGATGTAGAAGGGCAGTTTTGTGGGCTTTTAGTATTATCTGGCTGAAGATAAATTTTCTGAATTATTAGTCTCAGTATGGTATAATCTGCTTAGTCCCTCATCACATTTGAGCTCTTGCAGTATCCCATAAAGCTTGTGTTATGACAAAAGGATTAAAATGTTATCCTTTTGTCAGTAGACATTTAGATGTTGGTGTACTGCTATGCCACAGAGCAGTGCTTCTCAACCAGAGGTATGCATACCCTTGGGGGTACATCAACTAATCTGGATATTTGCCTATTTTTACAGCAGGCTACATAAAAAACACTAGAGAAGTCAGTACAAACTAAATGTTCATACAGACAATAACTTTTTTATACTGCTCTATATACTTTATTGAAATGTAAGTATAAAATAAATCAATTGGAATATAAATATTGTAATTATATGGTAAAAATGAGAAAGTAATTTGTTAGTAACAGTGTGCTGTGACACTTTTGTATTTTTATGTTTGATTTTGTAGGCAAGTAGTTTTTAAGTGAGGTGAAACTTGGGGGTACACTAGACAAATCAGACTCCTGAAAGGGGTATAGTAGTCTGGAAAGGTTGAGAGCCACTGCCTCAGAGCACCAATCCAAACTTACAGTTTTATTGTGAATTATCCCAACTTTCCATAAATGTTGATGTGACTAACATTTAAAAAAAAAACATGCATGAAATCTCATATGTAGACAGTGCTCCACATGGCAATGAAAAGGTCCCAGGCCTGGGACTTGGCACAAACAGTGTACTCTGCCTCTGGGACAACTGCATAGATTACTTTACTCAGAAGTGATGTCCTTTAGCCAACCCAGCAGCAGCAATGATCAACTCCAAAAGCAACAGCACAAGACTTTTGTGGGGATGAGAACAAAAGGGAAATGCTGGAGGAATCTGACAATCTCTCAATACACCACCAACTACTATAGTTCCTTAGTGCACAATACACTCAATCAGCATAAAATGTAATTCAAAACAATGGGTTAGAGAGTCCAATACTGGTGAAGTAATGGTATCTTGGAAAAAAAAAATTCCTTAATATACAGAATTTAGCCCAGAGTGATCTAATGTAATCGTATAACTGCTCACTAAAATATAAAGCAATTAGTTTACATTAAAGCAATCATTTAACCACATACAAAAGCCACACTGGCACATAGGCCTAAATTGCAGAACAATACCAAAAAAAAAAGTAGACCACAAGAACCATCACTGAAAAATCATTAAGAAGGAAAAATAAGGCTTTGTCTACACACAAAAGTTGTACTACTAACTATACCAGTATAGTTAAAGTGGTACAACCCTCCTAGTGTAGACAGTTATACAAGTATAAAGATGCTTACACCAGTATAACTTATTCATTTAATGGAAGGGGAATAAATTATATTGTTATATAGCACATTTATACCAATATAACCATTCATGATAGCAGTTGTACCAGTATACCTAATTCAATTAAAAACATTCATGTTAAACAAAATAATTATACCGGTACAAAATAATGCATGGCCCAGGCCAAAGCAAGGCAGTGTCAAGGTTTTTCATTCATTGCCAAATCAGAAAGGAGGAGGACATGACACAGAAGAATGGAAGGAAGGATTAGCAGGTCACGAAGTCAGTCAACATGTTTTTACTTCTTTCACTGTTCAACATCAGAAGCCTGCACCCACTGACACTGCTTTAAAAGAACTTGTTTTATGCCTTTTTCCCTTCCTCCTAAGAAAGCAAATGGTATTTTTGTTTGTTTTTGACATCAGAATATAGTGCTTAATGTCTTTCCTGTGACTGTATTATTTCCTAGTAAAATACATTTAAATAACACTCTTCAGTCAAATAACTTGTCTGGTTTTTTTTTTGTTTTTTTGTTTGTTTTTTTTTTAATTAAGAGCCAGGTGTGCTCAGAGCCTTCTTGGCAGAGGGCACAGGGTGTCATAGAATTTTGCAAGAATCGCCTGGGTCAGATATATGCATATTACATTTACCAAAGGGTGGCATGTGAGGTCTCTTCAAAGAGCCAAGAACCCACTGGTCATCATAATAATTGAAAAATGTATGTACGGATAATGTTTAAGGAATTATGTATCTGCATTGATGATTATGTTCTTAAGATATGTGAATTATGGCAGGTCACCAGAAGCTGATAAACACACTCCGGTGAAGTAAGATGGAAGAGATGTTTATCTGTCATGTATCTGGCTGATCCTGTATCTGTTATCTTCTGCTTCACAATGGAGGCCTAACTACAGTCTGAGCTGCGAAACAGACAAGAGGCCTGCAGGAAAAAATAACCAGTAGGGGGCATCCTGTCTCCAAGTAAAGAATGGTTTGGGGAGTATAACTGGGATTATAGGGAAGCACCTTGAATCTTTTCCACAGAGGAAGCAAGCTGAAAGCATGGCTTGTCTCATGAATGGAAGCCTGGCTGTAATATGCTGAAAGGATTTTAAGTGAGCTTCCCCTACAAGACAGGACAGTACTTAGTTAAGTCTAGGTTCTAAAATGCATGTTATGACTTTATTTTATATGTAACCGTTTCTTTCCAGTATTTCCGCTTGCTGTCACTTGAATTTCTATATTTTGTTAAATAAACTTTCATTTGCTTTCGCTGTCAACTGCTCTTAAGTGCTAAGGGTTAAGCAGAGCAGTGAATTGAGCCACATCTAGTAAGCTGGGGTGTACTGTTCCTTTGGGAGAAGTGAATCTATGAATACTGCGAGTGTCTAGTGATATAGGGGCTAGACATTCCAGGGGGACGCTCAGAGGTTTGAGAGTGCCTATCACTAACCTCCAGAGGGACAGCAGAGCCTGCATAGGCTGAAAGAGGAGTATTTGTGTTGCCAGTGGAATTGGGGAGCTGACCCATGGCAGACACAAACAAGGCTTCCTCACTCCAAGGCCAGGTGGTACCAAGGTGCCTCAGAACCCTAGATACCCTCAGGAAACGTCACACCAGACTGTATCCTCATTTTACAAACTGGGGAACTCAACTTCTACCCCTCACTTTCCACAGGTCACAAGGAATTAATAGCAGAACCAGAAAAAAATCCAGATCTCCCAACTTAAGATCCTGTTTTCACCAACAGACCATGCTTCTGTAACACCAACAGACCCTGGTCATCAGCAGGCAGGATTGAACCTGGGGCCTCTGGAGCTCAATGGATGAGCTTCTGCTGCATGCGCTAAAAGCCACATGGCTGTTAGCTAGGGCTGTAGCAAACTCACTAATCTCTAAGTGGGCGCAGTGCCACTACATGGGACAGAGCACCACATCCAGCAGAGGTGTGGGTTATACTTCCTCCCTGCATGAACTATTGATGTATCACTTCTGCAACTTGTACAGAAAGAATGACGGCTACGTTTTATAGGAGACAGAATTCAAAAACCCCTATGGTTTGTACATGAGCAATACTAGTAGAAAATTATTTTAAAACGTGAACAGTAAACACCTTTCACACTTGTTTGTCAGACATCTTTTTTCCCCTTCACTGCTATAGTTACCAGAGGCTAAGTGTATCCTTTGTGTAACTTTAAACAAGTCAGCTGATACAGTGCTTTATACTACTGATACATTTAGATTTTTGGTCAAGAAATTACAGTGACTTTGGATTCTGTGTATGAAACCTGTTAAATTGTTTGTTACAATGAAAGTCTAAATTCAACTGAAGGCTCAGGACTGCTCTGTAACCTTCCTCTGACTTTCACATTCCAGTTGTAGAATGAAGTTCCGGTTGAGCAAAGTCTATACTAAGAAAACAGGCTCATAGTTCATCACCAATCCAACTCCACTAGTGGAGCTGTAAGGCAGACAGGATTCAAGAGCTTTTAAACCACTGTAAAGGACAGTGGTAGGAAACACCCAAGCCAAATCTACACTACCACTTCCACAATTGCTACTGCCAGATGAATTCACAGGTCGCAGTTTTCCTAATGAAGACTCCTTTAACTGTTTGCACAATGCTCCCCCGCACCCTTCCTCCCACTCCCACTATGGCTGTGAAGCTTTTAAGGAGAACTTATTGGTGGGTGAAGTAGCAGAGGGAGGTGCTCCATGATCAGTTTGAATTTAGAAGCAACAGCCAGATTAGTCTAGTTCAGGCCAGTTACATAAGAACAGCCATACTGGGTCAGACCAAAGATCCATCTAGCCCAGTATCCTGTCTTCCAACAGTGGCCAATGCCAGGTGCCCCAGAGCGAATGAACAGAACAGATAATCATCAAGTGATATATCTCCTGTTGCTCATCCCCAGCTTCTGGCAAACAGACGCTAGGGACACCACCCTTGCCCATCCTGGCTAATAGCCATTGATGGACCGATCCTCCATGAACTTATCTGGTTCTTTTTTGAACCCTGTTATAGTCTTGGCCTTCACAACATCCTCTGGCAATAAGAGATACACAGGTTAACTGTGTGTTGTATGAAAAAAAAAGACTTCCTTTTGTTTGTTTTAAACCTGCTGCCTATTGATTTCATTTGGTGGCTCCTAGTTCTTGTGTTATGAGAAGGAGTAAGTAACACTTCCTTATTTATTTTCTCCACACCAGTCATGATTATATAGACCTCTATCATATCCCCCCTTAGTCATCTCTTTTCCAAGCTGAAAAGTCCCAGATTTATTAATCTCTCCTCATATGGCAGCCGTTCCACCCCCCCAATCATTGTTGTTGCCCATTTCTGAACCTTTGCCAAGTCCAATATATCTTTTTTGAGATGGGGCGACCATATCTGCATGCAGTATTCAAGATGTGGGCGTACCATGGATTTATATAGAGGCAATATGATATTTTCTGTCTTATTATCTAGCCCTTTCTTAATGATTCCCAACATTCTGTTCGCTTTTTTGACTGCCGCTGCACATTGAGTGGATGTTTTCAGAGAACTATCCACAATCACTCCAAGATCTCTTTCTTGAGTAGTAACAGCTAATTTAGACCCCTTACTTTTATATGTATAGTTGGGATTATGTTTTCCAGCGTGCATTACTTTGGATTTATCAACATTGAATTTCATCTGCCATTTTGTTGCCCAGTCAGTTTTGAGAGTTCCTTTTGTAGCTCTTCGCAGTCTGCCTGGGACTTAACTACCTTGAGTAGTTTTGTATCATCTGCAAATTTTGCCATCTCATTGTCTACCCCTTTTTCCAGATCATTTATGAATATGCTGAATAGGACTGGTCCCAGTACAGACCCCTGGGGGACACCACTATTTACCTCTCTCCATTCTGAAATCTGACCATTTATTCCCACCCTTTGTTTCCTATCTTTTAACCAGTTACCAATCCATGACAGAACCTTCCCTCTTATCCCATGACGGATTTATTTTAATTAAACCCTAAACACACAATACAAAGAGGAGAGTGTGTGAGAAAACCATTTTTAAGAACAGATTTTTAAAATGGTTTCCCATTTTAACTGTCTTGATAATAGTTTTTGAAAACACTTTACATTATACCCTTTCACATTGAAGGTAAAAACCACATTAGCTAAAACAGGTTGTTGTTTTTTGGGGGGGAGGGGAGGAAAGTGGTTTCCTAACTACTCCCTCTGTATTTTCCTCCCTTAAAATACACTATAGTGACACTAGAAAGAGAAATCAGTTTGAGCACCAATTCACTTCAAAGAAATGAGAAAAACAGTCCTGGATAAAGAGCAACAACCATTCAAAAGAAAGCAAAAAGAAAACTGCTAGCAAACACATGCACAAAGCTTATTAAGCAGACCACAACCTTTTCATTCTCAAATGAAGTAGGCATTCATGGAAAGCTATTCTAGAAACTACACCAAGGACTCTACAACCCCAGGGAACACAGAGACACTCATCTAGTAACATTGAGAGACTTGTGGCAAACTATTTTGCATTTTAAAAAGCAGCCACCATTCAATAAGTCCCTTTACCCTCCAAACACGTTTATTACATGTGCTTACCCCAACCTGCAAGTGCATTAAATTCACTTTAAAGTGCCATGCAGCGTCTGTTTTTATTTTCCCTTCATTGCTGCTTACCAAGATATTTGCATCATCATGTAACACAGAAATCTGTTTTGTAACTAGCATGATTCATTTGAGTGGGTAAACAATTCTGAGGCCATGACTATGGCCATGACTATGGCATCAGAGGGGGCGCCAAATCCTTCTCACCTTACCCACATAAATTGATCTACTGAAATTAGATACGACACCCTCAAAAGGCAAGCAGGATTTGGCCCTGAAAATATCATCTAAAAAATAAACTGTGGGGCACAGCCAGGAATATAACCCAGATCTCTTAACTCAAATTGCATACTTTTAAGTCCAAGATCATTCTTCAGATATCAGGTAGGAATTGTAAAGGGCCAGCTGGCCCTCAAATCAAGCTGATCTGCTTAAGAGTGAATGGAAGAGTGGCTTCTTTAAGCCCCTTAAAGAAGCCATGTTGGCAAATAAAGCGTGGGAGAGAGAGAAAGGAAGGAGTTGTGCAGAGGTAGCAGTGGTTGGGGGTAAGAGGGGCGTGGGTGCAAGGTCTGGCAGGCTCACAAGCATTTAATGGTACATACAAGGGTAGCAGAGCACAGAGGTTCTCAAACTGGGAAACAGGACCCCCCAGGGGGGCATGGCATGGATGGGGGTGGGGGCTTGCTTGTGAGAAGCTTTTGGAGGGTAAAAAAACCAAACTTACTGCACACAATTTACCCACCACAATGAATAACTAGCAACATTGATTCCTCCAGAAATATCAGATCCTCAGATGGCACCGTGCATTCTGAGAGATTTCTGTTAAGTTTGCATAGCATTAGACAAAGTCATTGCCATCTGTACTTTAATCCATTCGCTACGACACAGTGTGCACATTTAATTGTCAGCATGGACCACAATTGCAGTTTTGCTTTTGCTCTTATTACAATGAAACGTTGGCTCATTCGTGCAACAGGAAAAAAAAACCAAGAAGCTGAAACTGATTCTAATGAAGCATCGCCACCGCATATATCGGTAGATGTACTTGTGGGGCGGAAGGGGGATGCATAAACTACTACAGACACAAAGAAAGGGGGTGCAATCAAATACGTTTGAGAAGCACTAGTATAGCAGAGTTCAGCGCTTAGAAGATAAAAACCTGTGCCTGCAAATATTTAAACATTAATTTGAGTTGAATTATTTGAAACAGATTATCCATTTTCAGATACAGACTCCATTTCCTCCTGCTACTCCAAAACAACAATTTCAGATGTTAGCTACTATAATACAGAATCCATCATTTGCACTGTGCTATGGATCCTGTATTCAATGACATTTATCAGTAATGGTGCCTGCTGCTTGTTCTTGTTTCAACAGCCTATCCCTCCAGAAATGAGGTAATGTAAGAACATGAACTTCATGTGCCTACTACTACACAGAGCCTGTCTATGCATGCTACAATAAAGAATGCATGTGCAACTTAATTTGTACCTCAAGGGCTCAAAAAACCTCCAACTTTTCCCTGTGTGAGTCCATTCAAGAAAAAAACACCCCATTGCCCGTGAGTGAACACTTCTCACAAGCACTCACTCCATATCTGACCTCTCAGTACTCATCCTCAAAGGAAACCTGCACACCTTCAAAAAAGACAAGTCTGCAAACTTAAATTCATAACTCTGCTGGACACTAAAAACCATGGCCCATTACAACTACTAATGGCTGGTTTACATTGAAAACTTGCATTGGCATAGCTACGTCTCCCAGGCAAGTGGAAAATCCACGCCCCTCAGAAACGTAGCCATGCCAAACTAAACTCCAGTGTAGACAGTACTAGGCAGATGTAAGAATTCTTCCATTGACCTAGCTACCACCTCTCTGGGAGGTGGACTAACTACAATGATGGAAGAAACCCTCCCATTGCTGTCATGAGTGTCTACACTGAACAGCTACAGCAGCATAGCTGCAGCCTAACCGGCCATTGTCCTAAGACTGCAGGGGTGTCAACTTAAAATTAAGTTATCTCCCACAACAGGTGTGAACACCTTATGCTTAACAAACTGTCCCACCTTGTATTTAGCTTGGACATTCTAGGACTTGTCTACACTGGTAATCTACAGTGCTGCAATTTTCTCACTCAGGGGTGTGAAAAAACACCTCCCTGAGCGCAGCAAGTTTCAGCACTGTAAAGCGCCAGTGTAGACAGCGCACCAGCACTAGTAGCTACGCCCCTCGTGGGGGTGGGTTTTTTAGAGCGCTGGGAGAGCTCTCTGCCGCGACTACACAAGCCACATTAAAGCGTTGCCGCCGCAGCGCTTTAGCGTTGCCAGTGTAGATTAGCCCCTAGTTTCCTTCTCCAGACCCAAAGAATAGCTCTGTGGAGCCTGAAAGCTTGTCCCTTCCATCAATAGAAGTTGGTCTAATAAAAGATATTACCTCACCCACCTTATCTCGCTCATATTTGCCTAGTGCCGAAAAGGGAAATGGTCATCCATTTCACGCACTGATATGCGTAACTCACAAGCAGAAATGAAATGGTTGGCAACCAAGGGACCCGATGCTGAGCCTCCTCGATTCCCAATGGAATTAGAAGATGTTCTGTACCTTGCAGGAACAAAATATAAAAAGACGCACCAGAACTGCACAATTAGGCAGAATAAAGGGGTGGACTGGCCGCCTTTGCTTTAAATCAGAAGCTCCAATATTTAAAAAACACAGCTCTGGAAAACACAAACTAAGTGGTTTAAATTATTTGAACAAGAAAAAAAAATGTGCAACAGAGGTCAAGTTACAGATGAGAAATGCTACTCATGAAGAGAAAAGTAACTTGCTTTGCCTCGATGGTTCAATAACCATTTTGAATTCCCTTACTCTAGCACAAATGTACACATCCTGATCACAGTGATAAGTGGAGAAGTTGTTGCAGTTTCTATGCAGTCTCACTGATGCCAGAGGAACTTTGGGAGTTTAAAAAAAAAAAAATCACAATGCAGTTGTACTACTATTAAATAAGAAATGACTTGAATACAACAGCTCTTCAAGACACAGCTTAAAAGAGCTGCACTTTAAAAAAACCTGGATGTGGCATAAAACACATATAACGGGCTGCAATGGGATTACAGAATTTGTTTATTTCCATAACGAAAGGTGTCTTACTGTTTTGTTCCTTCTATGAATAGGTTTGGTTTTTCAACTGTACAATACTGAAAATATTGGCAACTTTCCCCACCCACTTCAGTGAACTAGAATATTAAAAGTGACCCAAGAAGTTGTCTGATTAAATTAGGGTTATATGCTGAATGCAGAGAGTATTAAAAAGTAATGTTGACATTAGTTATCTGTTATCACTTGTAATTTAGGGCATTTGGCAACTACTGCTCCATCACTTCATTCTTCACAAAGGTTCAGGTCCTCCTTAAGGGCCCATCACTGCCAGACTTTATTTACGCAAGTAGTCCCATTACCTGAAGGAGAACTATTTGGATGAACAAGGTCGTAGGATCAGACCCCCATGATCACAGTTCTGCCACAAGAGATGAAAGGAACAGATTGCATTCCACACAAATTGACACCGTCTATACTTTTTTTTATTCCATAATATTTCTTTGCACTGGAATATCACTATTCACTATTTCACTGACCTATTTACTGAACAGCAAAGAAAAATTATATATATTTATATAAATTACTAATGAACCTTTACTGCCACAGTTCTGCTCCCATCTGCTGCATCAGCTGAGCCAGCACTCTGCACAGGCCAAATCAATGCCACATTGCATTAGCCAATGTATTTAAAGATGCCTGCTAAAAACTACAGAATTACATGAAGGTGCTCTGACCTACTTTGAGAGCTTGTTTTGAAGGCAAACCAACTGTTGGGGGAAAGGAGAGAAATGGAGAAAGTATGCAGATCCAGATTCAGGGACAGATGGGAATAAAGCTTGGATCAAATGGATTTTTAATAACAGTAGTGCCAAAAAATGCTTATCAGCACATCGTAACAGACTGACACAGCAGAATTATTAAAATGCTAGCATATTTGTTAAATACAGGATTACTGCATTGCTTGTATGTTCAGCATTTGTTTCTGTGTCTTTGGAGAATGTCAATTTCTTCCATGTTTCAAAAGCAGTTCATATTTCTGCTTAAATGACGTGCAGTCCCCCTTCCCACCTCCAAGTTCAATTGTTCTCGTCTTTCACTCCTGCCAATGCCTCAAATCCATTCTGGACAGAAGTCACACAATTTTTGTTGATTCTGAACAAGTCCAAAAGCATTTGACCAGTCAAATGTCATATTTTAAGTTTTAATTTTATGTTTGAGGCCAACAGCTGATGGTCTGACATAAGAACAGGCATACTAGGACAGACCAATGGTCCATGAGTACTGACCTACAGTCTGCACCCAGGAAAAAGGTTTTGCCCACTGGACACTTCGCCTCTAGCATTGCTGTATCATTACATAGTCTATTTGGTTCTTTGTCATGCCTCCATATGTAAATGTCCAGGATGTTGGGTCAAAATGGTATTTGCAACGACCAAGTAATTACAGGAGCAGAATTTAACTAAATGCCTTCCTCATTTTGGAACCTAGACCTTTGTTTCCCATTACTTTTTTATGAGAGCTTACAGCCCCAACTTTCGCATTCAAGTCCCCAGTTACAAGGGTGATTTAAACTTAGTGTTTTAGTGAGTAACTCTTCAAGACATTCATAGAAGTCAGGGTCATGTCATCAGCTGCTGTTCTAGGGAACATAATCCTGTATGATTGACATCCTGACTGCCTTTACTCAAAGGTGAACTGTAATGATTCTACTACTGAGCGGATTATATCCGAGTCCACGCTTTGCTGAGTCCTCGAATAAGAGACCCCTCCTCATTTTCTCTCCCAACAAACTTTGGAAGAAAATGAAAATGATCATGCTCAAAGCCTCCAAAGCACACATTCTAAAAAGTTGATATTGGAGCACACTACAGTTAAATGAGAAGGCACTTAAGCGGACGAAAAAGTGATGCTGAGTGCAAGAGAATGGCTTGGAGAGGAAAGAATAGAAGAGAATATAAGGAACTGAGCAGACAGATTCAAAGGCAGACTCGATGAGACAAGAGCGAAAATAGAAGAACAAAATGTATGGAACTTGAGACATTATAAAGAGAAATAATAGAAAAGTATGTTCATAGTGGTCACACTTCTTACCAAAAGGTTTTCCCTGTGATCAAACAACATAAAAGATCATGATGGCAGAGTCTTCACTGAGGGCGATATTAAACGCAGATGGAAAGATTACTCTGCCAATCTGTATGCCTCACAAGAGCCACTCATAATACAGGATGACAGAAAAGAGCACAGAGCCAGAGCCATCAATCCTGCAAGAGTAAGAGGTGTGTGATATTATGAAAATGAAGACTGGAAAAGCACCAGGGGTAAATAATGTGTCTCCAGAATTGTTGAAAATGATTGGTGAATGAAGTATTGATCTTAAGTGGAAAATCTGTAACGATGTATGGATAACTAGAAAACGGCTGAAGGACTGGATGGAGGAATTCCCCCCCCCCCCCACTTACCAAAGAAGGGCGTAATAACTATCATGCCACCTCCCTGAAATCGCATGAGATCAACAAATTTTCTCTACATAATCCAGAATCACACAAAATGAAGTACAGAAGAACTACCACCACCACAACCTGGTTTCACAGAGTGCTGAGGCATACGTGGCCAAATTCCAAATATGCATCACATTGAAAAATGCAGAGTATAAATCACCCTTTGAGCATGTGCTTCTTTGACTTCTCAAAAGCATGTGACACAGCCTGACACGGCCATCTTTGGAGGATACTGGCAGACATGGGGGTTTCTAAGCAGCTCATTGAACTCATTGCAAGTCTCTACCAACAACAGAAGACGCCGGTACAAACAGCAGTAGGCATCAGTGAAGTGTTTTCCACTGGGCAGGGTGTGAGACAAGCGTGTATTTTGTTCCCATACCTCTTTAAAATATATACTGAATTGATTCTGACAAATGCCTTGGAAGGTTTTGACAAAGTAGAAGGAGCTGGGATTTCCCTTGGTGGACACCTCTTAACTGACCTCAGATATGCTGATGACATGATTCTCTTTGCTACAACCATTAAGCAATACAATAAATGTTGAAGTCTGTAAAAACAGTTAGTGAGGAATATGAACTATTGCTGAAGGCAACAAAAACAAAACACACATATGCTTTTTACATGACTAAAACAGAATGAAGGTGGACATCACAATTAATGGACAAGCTGGTGAAGCGGTAGATTAATTATCTGGGATCATATATATCCAACCAAGGAGGCTGTTCCAAAGAAATGGAAAGACGACTAGGGTTGTCTCACTTAGCTATGGCCTTCCTTAAGAATGCATGGAAAAAACGTGGCGTCTTGAAATGTGGAACAGTCCAACTGGTAAAAAGCCTAATTTTTTCAATACCTATTTATGGATGTCAGTCATGGATAGTTAATACTGCTGATGAGAAGAAAACTGAAGCTTTTGAAAAGTGGTGCTGGTGAAGACTCACACGTCTCCTCGGTGGACAAAAAGACAAATGCCTGGGCTAGAAATATTATTGGAGAGAAGCAGACTCTCCAATCAGAAATCAACAGGCGCAAACGAACATAGTTTGGTCACATTAGGCATAGAGAGGGAAATAACCTTGAGAAAGTTATTATGGGAGAAATGCTGGAGGGTCATTGTAATAGGGCACAATGATCACGAAAATGGATGGATGATGTAGGGCAGATCACTGGAAGCTCAGCTCCTGACTGCTCAAAGTTAGGGATGGATCACAAAGGCTTTGAAAATTCTGCTTTGAGATCACAGATATTCAGACACGAATAAACGGATTTATTTACCACCATCCCACCTTGGCCTTTTCTTGTAGCCTTAAACTCAAGTAATTTCCTAATTTCAACCCTTGCCTGAGTAGCGTCTGTTATTCTCGCTCTCTAGCCACAGTTAACCATGTGGCTATTTTGAAATCTGAATAATTTTTTTGAAATACTCAACTCAAAATAGCACACTACATAATTTTAGTATTCTGAAGCACTGTAGTTCTCATATATGTTCTTATGTCCATTGTAGTCCACTGAAAGCCCTCATTTGGGAAATAAGTAATAAGATAGACTTAAAACATTTAATGGAGAAAACTTCATTTTGATAATCTTGTTTTTTATATTGTACCTCTTATTGCAAAGCTCTTTGTACACTAACATACAACTTCTCCCCCTCCCCTCCCCCCCGAAATGCAGCCAACTAAGAACAAATTTGACAACTGTTTAACACTATGTAACTATTAAGGGCCTTGTCCATACTATAAAAATTGGGAAGCATGTTTCTATACATGTGCAATTCAACTAGTGGCAGCAACTGCAGAAGCTGTAGGGTAGACAAGGTAAAGAGTATTTGGCGACAAATGACTTCAGTTCTAAAGTTACACTGGATATCCCGAATGGCAAACTTGAGCTGGCAATGATAAATTCTGGCAGAATATGACACCCATCTTCTGAAGACTACTGCCCATAGCAGAGAAATAATTGATCAGCCAGGATATGTTACAACTCTGGCAGGAGGCTTCAGCTATTTAGCAAGGTGATGTGTATCCATTTTGTCTAAACAAACTGTCAAATGAAACCCCATTCTCTTTCCTGCCAATCATCATCAGGGCTTCAGCCAATGGTGTACTCCTTGTTGCTGATTCTGTGCCTGCTCCACCACGGGGTAGATCATTTTGTTTTTTAACAGTTCGCAAGCAGGGTACAATTCCAGTCTACTGTGAAAGAACTCACATAGCACAGTTGCTGGTATACTTGCCATGCAGCTAGAAAGTTGTAGATTTGAGTCCCTCACTGAAACATTCATTTATAAATGTTATACCAGATGTTTACTGAGCAGTACTGAGAGAGAACAGATGCTAGACTTCTAGAGAAATGGTGTTTTGTTGAGAAGTTACACCAACACCTTCTTGTAAGGGTAGGTCTACACTTACCTCCGGGTCTGGCGGTAAGCAATCGATCTTCTGGGATCGATCCCGGAAGTGCTCGCCGTCGACGCCGGTACTCCAGCTCGGCGAGAGGAGTACACGGCATCGACGGGGGAGCCTGCCTGCCGCGTCTGGACCCGCCGTAAGTTCGAACTAAGGTACTTCGAAGTCAGCTACGTTATTAACGTAGCTGAATTTGCGTACCTTAGTTCGAAATGGGGGGTTAGTGTGGACCAGGCCTAAGTCTCTGGTAGAGGCAAGTCATTAACACTTTTTCAAGAGGAGTTAAGGACAACCCCAGCAGTTCAAGCAGCATAGCCTTTCATAACAGATTTTAAGTGCCTATGAGTCACAGGGTCAATTACAGATGAATACACAATAGCTGCCAACTCTTAATTTCTTCCTGCTCCTACTCTTCTCTCTTCTACTCTCAAGCCTCCTTCCCAAAATAACACCTTCACATTTTGTGCTGCTCCTTACACATCAAACTGCCTTTTACACATCACAACACCTTCTCTTTTCAAATCCCTCCTTTAAAAAATTAGAAGTCCTTCAATGATCCCTCTGAAAGATCTGTGGCATCAAATATTTGACTTGTAGAGTGCTGATTACATTGTATACGCTCAAATCACAGAACTATTTCAACACCAGTGCCTACAAATAACTTAATCATGAACAGCACTCTGTGATCAAATTAAACACGATTACATGTAGTGCTGTTTCAGTTACAAAATACTTATTTTCAAAGGATTTATAAGTGGACCATAAATTCACCCTTCCCTGAAGTAGCCTAGACCTCACGTTTCACATGTTCAGATTGCCATAACAGAAGCCAGTATATATAGGACTAAGTTATGCATTTGTATTCCTTTCTTGAGACATGGTTTATTTCCCAATACAAACCTGTACAGGCCATCTGAACTAGCCCTTGTGCCTATTAAACATATGTTTAATGAGGGGTGGCTGTTTTGTAAAACAAAGTTACTGTACAAAATGAACAATCATTTGTGAATCAGAGGACAAATTAATTTTCTTCTTTGACAGAGTAACTGCTCTAGTGGGAAGCAGTAGACATGATATCTTGATTTTAGTAAGGTTTGTAACAGTCCCCAGGACATTCTCACAAACTAGGAAAATACAGTCTAGATGAAATTATCATAAGGTAGGTGCTCAACTGGTTAAAAGACCATACTCAAAGTGTAGCTATCAATAATTCACTATCGAACTGGAACGACATATCAAGTGGAGTCCTGTGTCTGGAACTATTCAATATTTTCATTAATGACTTGGATGGTGGAGTAGAGAGTATGCTTATAAAATTAGCAGATGACACCAAGCTGGGAGGGGTTGCAAGCACTTTGGAGGACAGAATCAGAATTCAAAAGGACTTTGACAAATTGGAGAAATGGTCTGAAATCAGCAAGATGCAATTCAGTGAAGTGCAAGGTACTTCACTTAGGAAGAAAATAATCACATGCACAAATGCAAAATGGGAATAGATGGGTGGGCAGCAGGAATTCAGAAAAGGATTTAGGGATTATAGTGCATCACAAATTGAAGGTGAGTCAGTATTCTGCTGTTGCGAAAAAGGCAAATGATATCTAGGGTGTATTAACTGGACTGTCATAAGGAAGAAATGGGAGGTAACCGTTCGATTTTATTTGGCACTGGTGAGGCTTCAGCTGGATCACTGTATCAGTTTTGGGCACCACACTTTAAGAAAAATGTGGATAAACTGGAGAGAGTTCAAAGGACAGCAACAAAGGTGATAAAATGTTTAGAAAAACATCACCTACGAAGAAAGGTTGAAAGAATTGGACATGGCTGGTTTAGAGAAAAGAAGGCTGAGGGACATGATGACAGTTGTGAAAAATGTAAAAGGCTGTTATGAAAGGGATGGTGATCAATTGTTCTCCATGTTCACTGAGGACAAAATTAACCAGTTTAGTTTGCAGCCAAGGAGATTTAGAAAGTTTCTTAATACCTAACCTAGCTGTAAGGATAGACAGACACTGGAAAAGGCTACGCAGGGAGGTTATGGAATCACCATCATTGAAGGTTTAACAACAGATTAGACAAATACCTATCAAAGACAGTCTAGGTACACTTAATCCTGTCTTAACAGGGGTTGGAGAATGGCCTAAGTGAGCTAGAAGTCCCTTCCAGCCCCACAGTTTTGAGTTTAAGAGTCACCCTTTTTGTTTGGACTTACTACACATAAGGCCTCTTTACTAAACTCCACAGAATATAACATTTCCTGAAGAGACAACTCTCATTTTTGCTGACAGTAGCACAAAACTTTGTAAATAAAGAAAAAAACAAGCCAAAGAATCAAGCTGCCATATTGCAATGCTTAATTTTGGAGAAGTCTCTTGTTCATAGCTATCAATAACTTTCGCAACTAACTGGGCAGCTTAAGGCAGGTTTTTAGAGGACTATTATCAAAGTCTTCAAGTGGGACCAATTGCAATGGTAAGTTTTTGCCTTTAATAAGTTAAATGGAGGAGGATGCAATCAAACTTTTCAGAGTGGGTTTTGCTATATTTTTGGCAGGCCACTCTTTGCAGGAAATGAGTCCTTGAAACCTGAAACCTCTAATTGGGTTTTCAAGAGAATTTAAATGAGAACTTGGATTTAAAATTTGAACTAAATCTCAGCTCCAGCCTCAGCTTCATTGTTTCACAGTAAAACCCCCACCACTGGATATATAGTACTAGAAGTCAGCTGGCTTCATTTAAATTCTCGCTATTCTGATTTACGTGGCTGCAGTGACATGTGGTTTACACCACAGAGAGAGATGTTTAATGTTCTGTGAGGTCAAAAATCATTTCCTTGACAACATGAGAGTTCAAAGCATAAATCCAGTAGGCGCTTATGCATGTTGAAGAACCATCAATTTTGGTAATGTGTATGCAAGGGTGATCTTAAATCGTTTATAACTTCTTCATTCCAGCTGTCCTTGGTAGAGAGGATATTTTCACTCCACAAGCTTAGGCTGTACACATAGTATGTTGCATTCACATAAATGGTATTGAAATTTAAGCCCTTAATATACATTAGGTCCAAGGGAGCCAAGTTACACTATCTATAAAAACCACAACTTTGAATTTCTAACGCCTGTCACTTTCCATTTAAAATTTCCTTGCTTTTAGATGTGACTCATTGCTCTGTTTGACTGTATATTCAGAAGTGATCCCATATTCAAAGACCTACTACTGTACATTCAAAAGTGTGACTAAGTACTATAAGAATAGTCCTATGGCACTGCAAGCAAATAATAAATGTAGAAGAGTTTGTTTCAATGTGTACTGAGCTGGAAAATAGCATCTCAAAGTATTTTTGAAAAGAAAAATTATATTGCACACGAGCAGCACACCGCTTATGAAAGCATTAATTTTATTAATTGTGAATCAAATTGAAACATGGCAAAAGCATTGAAGAAAATCTCTGCCAAGTTTCAATTAGAAACAAAAACAGTTATGAATTATCCCTGTGCAGAAGTATGGCCAAAAAAATTCTTAGCTTATGAAAAATGCATCCTCTACCTCAATGCTTAACACTTAAAAAAAAGTCAATCCTCTTGTTGAATGAAATTGAATCTCATCTATCCATATGAAAATATTCCTAGGCTGAGAAGCGTCACGCCATATGGTGATAGTTCCAGAAATCTTTCAGACTAATCATGTCTGTACCCCATCTGAACCATGTAGCATGGCTCGTGGTACGCTAGAAATGTGATCATAGATATTACACCATGATCCACTAATCACACAAAAATTCTGTTCTGAAAAGCCACTCTAAAAATGCCTTTATCAGTTTCCATGTTTGTTGTCTTGGTTACTCAGGATCACATTTGATAGTTCATAAGATAAAATTTCACACACACAAAATGTAAGTGCCAGTCCAACAAACTCAGTCTGAAATTCGAAAGCAGAGATGGCTCTGTTTCTGACTCCTGCATCACTACCAGTCAGAGATTTTGCAATAGGAGTGTAGTTAATTTTGTTGATGCACGAATCAGAAAAGAAAATTATTTTTGTCAGGAAAAACAGCAGGTGCAATTCTGAACAGATACAGGGAGCAGAACAGTTGAATTCATAGGTCTAATTTTCACCTAGTCATATTCCTGATCATAACTATACTCATACAGATGTAGATGGGTGAGAAGATTCATGTTTCTTTTAGAAAAAAAATTCCCTAAAAAATGAAAAAAAAAATCTACATTTTAACTCCTTCAGAAGAGAGGTTAACTGTGAAAACAGGAAAGAGGGTCATGTGCTGGCAGGGGAAGAAAGTCAGCTGGCCAGTCTATAAAAAGTACAAGCACTCTCAAAAACAAAGCTAGAACAATTTTCTTAAAGAGTGTTTGGATTAGCTAACAAAAACCTCCAACAAACCCCCAACAAAAAGCTACCCAAAAAAAATGTATATTAAAAAAACCCAAAAAAACACCACAACAGGAACATCAAACAAACAAACAAACCCAAGAGCACTACCAATTAACGTACTAGTCATTTGGCATATACTGTAGCTAATAATTTGATTGGCATAGCACTGGGACTGCCACAAGAAAAAAAAGTTAGATACTAGAAGAATTGTACCTACAGATAGAGACAGACACCCCCACACCCACCCCTTCCCTGCTCTAGCAAGAGAACTTGCAGTCAAATATGTGGAAAGATGATATGATCAGCAGTAAGTGTATTGCTTAATTACAGTTTGGAAATATTAAATCAGACAAACTAGCTTCAAAAGTTTTGTTTTGTTTTAATAATAAAAGTCAGCTGTGTGCACTGAGCCACAAAGCAAATGTCCTTGTTAACAGGTGCAAGTTTTCCATGCAAATGGCAACAGACTCAGATGATTGGGCTAAATTAGGATCTCCCTCTTCCCTTATGATGTAGGGTAGAGATCAAAACAGCACCAAACGTGCTTTGCTGTCCTGCTTGATACAGTAATGTATGCCATGCAGAATGCAATAGCGATTACAGAATTGCAACAAACTGTGCTCAAAACTGTACTCACTGACCCAATATTGGTACCTTTTAAAAAGCAGAATAAATCAAGTAGTCACTGAATTATTTGCCTCAGTTTTCAATAGGGATGATAATATGGAACATGGGCATGAAGGTGAGATGGCTGATAGAAATGAGTGTCAAGAAATGGAAGTTACCATACCTGAGGTGGAAGAAAAAGAGTGTTACTCACCCTGTGCAGTAACTGAAGTTCTTCTAGATGGTTCTCCCTGTGGGTGCTCCATTGCAGATGTTGGTGTGTCCCTGCGCCTTTGATTGGAGAATTTCAGCAGCAGTGTCCGTCCAGGTCGCGCATGCGCTGTCCCAGTCTCGTGCTGTTGATGGCACCTATCTAGTGCTCGCAGTCCGACCCACCTCAGTTCCTTTACTACCATAGAGTTCAGAAATTAAACCAAAATAGAGGAGAGAAGGGTGAGTAATGGAGCAGACACAGGGACACCCATCTTGAAGAACGTCAGTTACAGCAGAGGGTGTGTAACCTTCTCTTCTTTTTTGATGAGTGTCCCTGTAGGAGCTCTACTTCAGGTGACTGTCAAGCAGTGCCCCACATTGGATGGAAGGGGCTTCGGAGTTGTCTATGTAACTGATAACACTAAGATCTAGCAATACATCCAATCTTGAACTCTGGTTGATTGTGTAGTGTTTTGTAAACGAGTATATGGAAACCCAAGTGGCTGCTCTACACATGTCCATGATTGATACGTTGTTTAGAAAGGCTACTGAAGTTGAAAAGTATCTGGTAGAGTGAGTTCTGATCCCTGGTGGGGGTTGCAGGTTCTTTTGTTGATAACAGAGGTGGATGCACCCAGAGATCCATTTAGATAGTCTCTTGTGTAGAAATAGTGTAACCTTTAAAACGCTCTGTAGTGGAACTGAAAAGCCTCAGAGATTTTCTGAAAGACTTAGTTCTGTCAAGGTAGAATGCTAGTGCACGGCTGATGTCTAGGGTATGTAATATTGAGTCCTGCGTGTGTCCATCAGCAATAGGTATGAGTATCAAGTCGGTCTGGGACACTTTGGGGCTATCAATATGACTTTGGCTTGAAGACGTCAGTACGTATTTTGTGTATCACCCTCGATAACAGGGGGTCAGAGGGAATGTGTATAACAGGTGGGCATCCCGTTTGAGGAGGAAGACATCCCCCAAGGATTGGGGCCCCAAACCTGCTCTCAAGCAGAACTGTGGGCATATGTAGTTCCGGGATGTTGCGAAGAAGTCAATAGATAGGTGACCCCAAAGTCTAAATAGTCGCGTTGTTTAGGTCCCGTTTGTAATCCTAGGAAAATTCTCTGCTCAGCATATCCGCTGTAGTATTTTGATGACCTAGGAGGTATGAGGCTGAGATGTTGACATTGTGCCGGATACACCAGTTCCATAGCTCCATGGCTTCAGTGCATGAGGAGTGTGCATATGCACCTCCCTGTTCGTTTATATAAAACATGCAGGCAATGTTGTCCGTCATTACCCATATATTCTCTTTCCTGATCAGTGGCAGGCAGTGCAAGCACACATTGCAAACTGCATGCAGTTCTAAGAGGTTTATGTGTAATAGTCTCAGAAGGAGACCACCAGCCCTGGATCATGTGGTATTGTAGATTGGCTCCCCGGCCTATCAAGGAAGCAACAGTTGTGATTATTATTGAAGATGGGAGTCTGGGTGAATGGGACTCCCATGCACACATTGTTGGGTTGCGTCCACCAGTGGAGAGAGACCGATTTTGATCGGCATTAAAAGGTGTCTGTTTAGGCTGTGTTTGTGTGGTATGTACACAGTTCTTATCCAGTCCTGAAGACAGCGCATGTGAAGACATGCATGTCGTATCACAAATGTGCTAATAGTTGGAGGGAGGTTCATGCCAATACAGGTGAACTGTTCAATGACGAAGAAATGAGGTTGGTTAGAGTGATGAACCTGTTGGTAATGACACTCTGGCACTAGTTGAGAGAAGAGTGTCATTACCAACTAACAGGTTCATCACTCTTACCAACCTCATTTCTTCGTCACTGAACAGTCCACCCATATTGGCACGAACCTACCTCCAACTATTAGCACATTTGTCAAGAGACCGAAAGGCAGAACTTTGCATTGGTAATGTTCTGTTCCCAGAGTAAATCTGAGAAACCTGCTGTGAGAGGGGCGTATGGTTACATGGAAATAGACGTCTTGGAGGTCGAAGACTGAAAACCAGTCCCCCTGTTCCAGTGCTGGTATTATTGTTATTAGTGTGACCTTCCGGAACCGTTGGACCTTTACGAATCTGTTGAGTTTTCTGAGGTCTAGAATAGGCCTCCATCTGTTGTTCTTTTTCTGGGTTAAGAAGTAGTGGAAATAAAAGCCCTTCCCTCTGTGTTGAGATGGTACTAATTCTATGGCGCCCAGATGTGATAGATTGCTTACTTCCTGCCGTAGAAGTTGTTTGTGAGAAGGGTCCCTGAAGAGGGTTGGGGAAGGAAGATGGGTAGTGGGGCTGGAGATGAATGATATCACATTGCCTGTATGGATTATTTCTAGGACCCATTTGTGTCTGTGGTGATGGAAGTCCACGTCAAATAGGAAGGAGTCAAACAGTGGCCAAAACAGGGGATAGTGTCAGCACTGATGGGTCAGGGAATTTGCTCGGACCCTCGACCAAATCCTCAAAATTATTGTTTGAGGATAGCGGAGACGCAGGTAATTGAGGCGGAAGTGGTTGACAACTCGAAAGTCTCTGCCTCTGTCGCTATGTCTCATAGTGTCTCTGTTGTTGAGTGTATGGAGCAGATCGTGTTCACTGGTAGGATAATATTTACCCTGTTTTCTTTTGGTTGACAGGTGGTGTTGGGTCCTGTTCAAGGGCTTCATCTTGTTCCTCAAAGCTCTCCTCAATGGGCTCTGATGGTGCAGCCACAGGGGATGGTGGGGGAGACCTAATCCTTTCCCTGTAGGGATTTCAAGGTCTTGGGATATTGCCTCCGGAATGCAGCCCAGGGGTCCCAATAAGGTCACTGTATGGGGAACGGCATAAGTGGAGGCATCCCCAGGTGGCCATATCAGGTCTGGGTGTCAGGACTGGGATGAAGTCTTGGCTCTACAGGTGGTCCTAGTGCAGGAGTAGGTTGGACAGGAGTGGAGTGTTGCAATGAGAAAAACACCCTCCTCCTCCTCCTCACTGGAGGGGCCAGTGGTGAAGCAGGTTGGGCTGGACCATGTGTGCTGGGGATACACCAGTGCCAAAGAGTGGACATTCAGGGCATCGTCAATACCATTAAGTCCTTATGTTGCAGGAAATGGCGCAATGCTGATGGTTTCAGTGCTGAAGTGGTCAGTGCTGACGGTGCAATTGCAGCTGTGAATGTCGGTGCTGAAGCCTAGATGCTCTGCGTTTTTGGAGCAGGTGGTGGCACCATAGGCTGTGGGGAGAGTCTTGGTGCCGCGTCTTTCGGTGGCTCCATTGGTACCACAATGGAGGAGATGGGCTTTTGTTTGCCTCTCAACTCAGAGTCTGCCCGCTTCAGTTCAACAGAAGGTACATCGCAGGCAGTGCCAGAGGATCCCAGTACCTCATACATATTTAGTCGCGGTGCAGTCGGTATAGAGGATAGCGAATGAGCCAGAGACTGCTTTTTTCAGTGGCTCTTTCAAAGGAGAAGATGCTGCTCTTTTCCTTGTTACTTTTTGGAGGAATGATCCTTCCTCTGAGAAGAGGGTGAAGTCTCTGGAGAACACTATCCAGACGGGGTCTGCTGACTGGGATCAGGTGCCAGGTGCAGAGACTTTTCCATAAGGATAAGTTTTAGATGCTGGTCTTGGTCCTTCCTGGAGCAAGCCTTTTAAGTTGCTTTTGTGGATATGTCTCACCTAAGCATCGGACACATTGAGAGTGACCGTCCGATACCAGGAAAGGCAGCACTTGAAACCCGGGGAACTGGGCAAGGCTTGAATTATGGTGGTTCAGCCCTGAGGGAGAACACAAACTATGGCAAGGGTAGGAATTTTTTTTTTTTTTTGAGAAAAACAGAGGAAGAAGAAAAGGGATAAGTAAATCTAACCAGTAAACAAACACTTCTCTAACTATTCTACCCAGTAAAGATATCAGCTATCGCACTGCTGGGAGCTCCGTCTCAGGCCGAGGATGGTTAAGAAGGAACTGTGGGGGGTCAGGTCACGTGTGCTAGATAAGCGCCGACAACAGAGCAAGACAGGAACAGTGCATTTGTGACCCAGACAGACATTGCTACTGAAATTTTCCAATCAAAGGCACAGGGACGCACCAACACCTGAAATGGAGCACTCACAGGGACACTCCTCAAAGAAGAACAAAGAGCTTAATGCACTCAAATCGTATGGCGTGGAAATTATCCAGCCATACTACTGAAAGAACTGACACACAAGCTTGCTAGTCTGGTAGCAAGGGTTTTTCATAAATTATCTGTTCAGGGGAAGTTCCAGATGACTGAAGAATAGCTAATGTTGTACCTATATTTGAGGGAGGGGTGGCGGGGGAAGAGTGATCAGGGCAATTACGGACCCGTTAGTCTGACCTCAGTAGTAATCAAAACTTTAGAACAAAATTGTGAAGGAAAGAATAATTAAATTTATGCAGGTAAATGATAAAGGGGTGTAACGCCACATGGTTTTACCAAAAGTAGAGAATGCCAGACTAATCTGATTTCCTGCTTTTTTTAGATAAGGGGAATGCAGTAGATCTAATACCCTTGAACTTCAGTGAAGCATTTGACATGGTACCACATGGGAAACTATTAGTTAAATTGGATAAAATGGGGATTAGGACAAGAATTGTAATGTGGATAAGGATCAGAATACTATACAGAAAGATCTGGATTGACATTAAAGACAGAAGTGACAGAAATGGGGTGAAATTCAATAGCAAAGTGCAAGGTCATGCACACAGAGTCTAATAATAAGAAATTTATGCTACAAACTGGGGGCTCATCAGTTGGAAGTGACAGAGGAGGCGAGAGACCACTGCATTTGTGGGTTGACCACAGGATGACTGAGCCACAAATGTGATGCAGCTGTGAAAAAAGAAAATGTGACCCTAGGATACATCAGGGAAGGTATTTCTAGTAGACACAGAACTATTAATGCCATTGTACAAAGACCTGTTAAGACCCAATTTAGAATACTGTGTACAATTCTGGTCAGGCATGTTCAAGAAAAATAAATTTAAATTAGTACAGGTGCTGAGAGAAAGCTACTAGGATGATCAGAGGAATGGAGGGCCTATCTTTTGAGAGGAGACTGGAAGACCTTGGCTTGTTTAGTGTAGCAAAAAGAAAGCTGAGAAGGGATGTGACTACTTTCTATGACTAAGCATAAGCATGAACAAAGAAAAAAGGCAAACAAAAATATAGCTGACAGTTGGTTCTCCCTTTCCTGCATTCTACGGGACAGAAATTCAGCTACTATGTCAGCTTGCAAAGATGATTTTGGCAAACTAGCATGTTGTTCTCCATTTGTTCTACCATTACGGGAAAGAATTTTGGACAAGAAAATTAAGAGCAAGGTACCATGCAAATGTCATAATTACAGGCCACCTAAACATCCTTGCCTACACTAGCATTTTTCTTCAGATTTCCCACTATTGCTAGCACCATTGTTAGCGGCTCTAGTGTAACACGGACACAAATATCTTTTAGCAGCTATATCAGCTAGACCTGTTAAAGGTTACAAGCTGTGGTACTTAAAACAACAAAAACAAAGAGGAGTCTACACTAGTGTTTCAACTACACCACTAACAATGGTGCTAAATCAGTGGAAAGTCTGAAGGAAAAAAGCTGATATAGAGATAAGCAATGAGATCAGACAATGCAAGTCATCTAGAGCTCCAGGATGATTTTCATATCGCAAAAGGAGCAACTAGCTCACAGATGCTTCCCAGCAACTCAGGCCATCAAAGAATATAGCAGGTGCAATAAGAGTTGTCCTCCTCTATGCCCCAACCCCACTCCAATCTTGAAGCAATCTGGTTTCTACTTTGATTAAAACCCTTAACACATGTTAAATATGATCAGACTTCCGCAAAAAAAAGCAAGCAACAATGAGGAGCTAAATATAGCTGATAAAGGTCTGGCTACTAAAGCACATAAGAGAAAAGGGGAATGAGGGGAACTTCACTGAACTTCTAACATATGATTTTAAAAATAAAGTTAATCAAACTTGAGCTTCAGCAGAATGTGATTTGCTTTAAAGAAGTGTCAGTTTCACTTTGAACGTGGGTGCAGTTTCAAGCCTAAAGTGTTTAGCATCAAAATGGCCTCAAGAAGAAAATAAAATCCAATAACAGTCTTTCATTAAAGGTGCTTCTAATATGGGGATCTATAGCATAAAAGTTCTCACCCACCAAAATGTCTTAGTTTACACTTCCTCACACACACACACACACACACACACACACACACACCTTTAACAAGAGAGTCTCTTCACAAGGACATCAAGGAGAACCTTGGTGACAAGGTCATTGCAGAGACAATCACCATGCCATTCAGGCTGAGCTCACTGAGGTTTTTAAATCAAACACAAAGAAGAAAGGGCAAACGCAGAATTATTTTTAGAAAGGACTGCAGACTAGAAATTAGGTAGATTAATACCAGGATTTAAAAACAGAATTCATAACCCGCAATATCTTGAACCGAGACCAACTGGTTGCTACTCCCCTGTTAAATTCACATAGTTTTCTATGTTTTCCATCAAGAGTGGAAGTCATCACGTAATTCCAAAGCCATCAAAATCAAATGACTGTACAGAACCAGCATTGCTCAGAGGTTTCCAAATCACTTATTGAAGCGTGATTAACTTCTTGTAGGTCTTACATAATGCCATTCACTTGCACTATTCCACATGTATGGAATATTTCATATTTGAATGACATGCAAATAAGTACACACATGCAAATAGAACATTGATTTTTTTTTAATGCCACATCAGGAAATATTCAGATGTATAATGTAGCATATAATATGTGACAGCTTTAAGTAAGTCAATTTTTGCCCTAATTAACTTGACAATGTTACTTTAAACCCATCAATGTTCTGCAGCAAAGATGACAAAATAGACAAGATGTCCAATTACCATAACCTGCACAGTGTGGCTAATAAAATCCCCAAACATTCACCCATGCAGCTGACTAAACTAGTCTATGCAGCAGGTGTTGTATGTTCAGTTATGTCATTTGATGCTACATCAATGGGACAAATTAAAACACCTCATTTCTGTGGCATTTATCACTTAGTATCTAACGCCTAATCCATAATTTCATATCTGGCTTCTTTAAAAGCAAGCAAGGCAAACAAGAGCCTATGCAACATTTTGAGGCATGATTTTCTGAGTAGAATGGATAATTTAAAGATTAGCAATGTCCCGTCAAGCTCACCAGGTGTCATTCATCTAAGGTTGGTAATGATGAAGAGTAGCTTCTATCTGTCAGTGGTTGACTGGCCACATTCACTGGAATTGATGGTCTCAATTCAGTCCTTATAAGACTCATATCAGGGAAATCCACCACCACAACTAGACCAAAGACTGAAAGGGTAGACACAAAACTAGCAGTCACCTACAAGCGGTGCTTCCTCCAGTTGAGACATACTACTGGGGCAATGTGGGGAAAGCATAAAGAGGTTATTACCTGTGCAGCAACTGATGTTCTTTGCGAAGTGGAATATGTATTTGATTACGCATTAGGTGAATGCATTCTCCAGTGTGCATGTGCCGAAGAATTTTCTAGTCAGCAGTATCCACTGGGCAGCTCATGCACCTTTCCCTTCCTCATGCACTTGGCAAAGATATAAAAGGCAGAGCCAACCCATCACACACAGTTCCTTTGCTATCATGAAAGCCGATGACATCAGGACTCTGAAATAATGGGGATGGCAGTTCCTGTACAGATCAGTAACCACTTTCTTCTTTGAGCACTAGTCCGTATACATATGTCACATTTAGTGACTCCCCCGCAGTAGTCTTTGCAGGAGTGGGCCCAAGGAGTCTCTAAATATGAATTGCAACACAAATCTTCCAAATCTTACAACATTCCTGGCTCCCTGTACTCATGCATAGTGCTTTGTGAACGTGTGTATGGATGAACAGGTTGCTGATGTACAATGATACACTGAATTGGGAGGTTTGTTAGAGAGGCCACAGAGGCAGATTGTTCTGTGGTGGAGTGAATCAGGAAACTAAATGCCTTCTTGCCAGTCTCATGACCCGATTCATTGGGCAATTCAGTTTGATATTCCCTATATAGACCCTTTGACTGTTTCTGCATAAACCAGAAACAGCCCGGTCAATTTCCAGGAGGATTTTGTCCTATCCAAATTGAACAATATGGCTCTGCATACATCCAGATTATGCAGTTTTTGCTCTGTTCTGTCAGTGTGAGGTTCGGGAAAGAACACAAGTGGATGTCTTCATTAATATGGAATTTGACATCAACTTGGGCAAACATTTGGGATGTGAACTCATGGATACACTGTCTTTCTGAACAACAATACAAGGTGGCTCTACCATCAGGCCTGCAGTCCCGAGTCTCCTGACAGAGATGATTCCCAAGAGGAAGGCCCACTTTCATTAAGAGGTAGGGCAAAGAGCATGTAGCCATAGGTTTGAAAGAGGCATCCGTTAGCTCTGAGAGGACTAGTATAAGGTTCCATGTTCAGGCCAGATCCCTGACCAGTGGGTACAGTCTTGAGATGCCTTCAAGAACCTCTTTGCCACAGGGTGAGAGAAGACTGAAGATCGCTTAAGGATTGGGTGAATCAGAGATATGGCCGCCAGGTGAACCCGGAGTGAGTTTAATGAGAGACTGGACTGCTTCAGGTGTAACATGTAGTCCATAATTTCTTGTATTCCAGAATACACGGGGGTTGCTCAATGGTTTACAATCTGGGTCCAACAGCATGTCCATTTAGAGAGGTGGACCTAGGGGAAATTTCCCTGCAGGCCAACTGCACTGAGGTCAACCAGAGAGCACCCATACTGTCAGGTGGAGGGAACTCAGGTTCAGGTATAGGGCTGGGAAGAGAAAAATGTCAGGAAGAGAGCCTATCCAGTGGATCTCCCCATAAGCAGAAGTGGGGACACTTTTTGTTCTCTACTGTCACGATAAGGTCTATGTAGGGAGCTTTCCCAATACAGGAACATGTTCTGAAGGACCCCCATGTGAAGTAACCACTCATGATTGTTGTAGAAATGCCTGCTCTGGCCATCTACCTTTATATCGTCCACCGTGGGGAGATGGATTGCTGACAAAGTAGCATACTGTAAGGGGAAATCCGAGAGTTGGATGGCCTCTTGCCACAAGGCCTGTGACTGGGCCCCTCCCTATCTGTTTAGATAGAAGACTGCTGCCATGTTATCTGACATTACCAAGACTGACCAGACGCAAATGTCTAGAAGGAAGGCTACACATGCTCTGTATATGGCCCTGAGTTCTAGAGCATTGATTTGAGAGGACCTTCCTGTAACGGACCAAAGACCCTAAGCCTCCAGTCTGCCCACCTGGAGGCACTGGTGATTACAGTACTTGAGGGCTAACTGGGGCTGTTTGGAACTTCCTTTGGCACACACCGCACAGGTGCTTCCACAGTCATGACTGGAGGACTGCCAGGGGAGACTGTTATACCAATAAAAGCTAGCAGGATCTAATTAAAGGGGACAAGATAAAGATGCCCCATTTATTATGATAATTTGATTTATGACCAATAACTAATATCTTAATCCTTATACACACACATTATACCTAATACCTATACACACACACACACACACACACACACACATACACATTCACACACATACCCATCAGATGTTCTGCAGCTGCTACATAGTTACCAGTCCTGCTTGAGTCTGTGGCTTGAGTTTGCAGCTTGGGTTCGTAGCTTGTGGCGGCTAACTGGCCAGGAAAGCCGGGCACACGGACGAGCTGGGTCTCTGTTGGGCGCGCACCGATGCCCTTCCATGTTGGCAGCAGAATGTTACCCTCCTCCAAAGTTTTCCATCTCACCCATCCTTTTTGTAGGCTTTAGTTTGAATCCAGAGTCTATAGGTCTTGCTGTGTCACGCTGCCTCCAGGTTTGGTGATTGATCACCTGTCAATTGCAGACATGACTTTCAGACTCGGACTCGGCTTTGATCTTCCTTTTATTGTACCCTTTCTTTTTAGGGTGGATTCTTCTTACTTTGTTAGGGCTCTAGTCTGCATCTTCAGCCGTTGGTGTTTGAACTCTATTTAATCAGGACAGGCTGGGGCTGGAGGTTGATTCCATCATCCATACATACCTCATTCACACATCTAAACTAAACTAATAAGATTACAGCAGGGTTTACAAAAATGAAGGTTGCAGCAAGCCCTTACAAAATGGAGTAAGCATTTTAAAATGGGGTTTGAATTACAATATGGCAAACAGTGAACAGAAGTTACAATATAGACAAGTATAATGGATGGCAAACAGTGAACAGAAGTTACACTGTAGGTAAGTGTAATAAATGGTGAACAGAACTTACAATACTGAAACAGTGCAAGTCTCAGTGATTTACGCAGGAATTGGATTGATAGTGAAACTTACAAAGGCAGCTGACTGAACAGCTATGGCTCTTAACAAGCATCTTAATTGTTAATTAGCCAGTTATTGGGGTAACCGGTTTTATGAATGAATATTGTTTCATTCATAAAACTTTACTTATGAAGTTACATTAATAAAGTGAACACTTAAAAACAATTTCATTCATCAGTTCTACAAGACACGTCACCCTGTCTAGGTGGTTTCTTATCAGGTATTAAACAGAAAACAGTTATGCTAAGTTACTGGAAGTGAAGCCTCATGTATGGGGTAACGTATGTATAGACTGCCATAAGACGTAGCAGGCTAAGACAAGTCTTCACCTGGGCAAAGAAGCGGGGCTGCAAGTGGGAGCAGAGATCACGTGAAACCTGGTGAGTTGTTGGTAGGCAGTCTCTGCCTCTACATTGAGTATGGCCCTGATGAATTCGGTTGTGTGGGAGTTAACTTGGATTTCTTCTTATTCACCAGCAAACACAAGCATGTGAGCAGCTGAAGTACAGACACCACGTGGGCCCAGACTTGAGATTCTGAATGGCCCCTGACCAACTCGTTGTCTAAGTATGGGAACAATTGGATGCCCATCCTTGTTAGGTGGGCCACTACCACCATGAGACACTTGGTGAGGATGCAGGGCACTGTAGAAAGCCCAAAGGGCAGGACCAAGCATTGGTAGTATTTGTTCAACAGACCTGTCTGCAGACTGGGGACTCAAGAAGTCAGTACTAGAAGAACGACCATAGCACTTTTGCAGATTCTAGTAGCCCCTCGTTGATCGGGGTCACTATGCATCCCAGTACTGATTAATGTAAAATAATGAGTCTGCGTAGCACATTCTGTACCCCCTCAGTGGATATCCAGCTCAGAGAACTTTTTCTAAGTTTTGAAGTACCTTTAACGTCCGATTGTCTGGTGGCCTTATGCAGCCTCAAAGTCAGATCTGGAAAGGGTGATTTTCACCTTTTCTCCTTTGAGGACTTAAGGTCAAAACCAATCTCTCTCTATGCTATCCAGATGAAGAAAGAGCCCACCTGAGGCACTTTTCAGCCAGTTTGGGCATTGAAGCTGGGGCACAGTTCGACAGCCTTCAGTCTTCCAAGGGCCTATACACCTGGAGTCTTGGTTCGAAGACTGGCCCCACCACCTGCTCCATAAGGAAAGCCCTCAGCCACACCTCCCTTAAGCACCAGGTCTGTTTTGAGAAAGACCTGCAAATTTCAGAGTGCTCAGGGACGTGTCCTTTGCTGAGGCTAAACAGACAGCTTGTGCTTTGCTGTTACTCCCAAAGAGGACAGGAAGTTCTTAAAAACTGGGAATCTGCTGAAGTCAGCCATGGCAGCTGGCACCACTGACAACCACAGAGAGAGAAGAGGCCTTCTTCTCGAAGGGTGGTGAAGACCTACCTAAATACTTGAAATGTCTAAGTAATCACTGGAGAAAAGAGATTTTCTCTGACATATACCATAAGTGATAGAGAAGGAACTGGATGTGGTGGGGTGATTCTGCCCTTTATACTCATGCAACATGCACGAGGACAAGAAGGGCACATGCACCATCCTGATTAGATATTGCTGACTGGAAAATTCTCCAACTCAAGTGTACTGGAGGTTCAACCTCCTAATGTGGAACATGTGTATAGACTAGCACTCGAAGAAGCGCTTTTGCTGCTCTACTGGTTCCATGAGGGAGGACATCAGTTTCCAATGTTCATCTAGCACCTTATGTAAGCACTAGAATTTTAAACCAAAGGAAAAGCAGCCATGCATTTTACTCCCAAACAGACAATTCACAAATTAACATTTATGCAAGACTAGCACAGTTGATGTGACAGACTGGAAGATGAGGCCCTCGAGAATGAAGGGTGAGGGGGGGAATTAATTAGATATTTTTTTTCCCCCTTCAAACAGAAAAGTTCAGAAAATGATTGTTTTCAACAGCACGGGCAGTAAAATGAGTGCTGCAGAGTCATCCTGCCTCCTCACCCCCGACTTCATTTTTTCCCCTTGAACTTTAATTTTCACATTAGCAATTTAATGACTGAGTGCTGCCAGAGGAAGAGTTGGGCTGTGCAATTCAAACACACAAGTTTCCATTAATTGTTCCACAGGATTAATGGAAAATATTGCTGCTCCAAACAAAACACAGCATTAAAACAAACAAAAACACAAAAAAATCAGTTGTATCCAGTGCTGAAACTGAAAAAAAAAAAAATGGATAAAACACACACACACACACCACACACAGGAGAGGGGGAAGGGAAAGATAAGAGTTTTAAAACTATGATGTATAAAAGTTGGCTTGAAAGACTGTCAACATCAAAAACATCACCTAGCTCTTAGTACCTTTCGTTCATGGATCTCAACACACTTTACCAAAGGAGGCAGCTATCCTCATTTTACTGAGGGGGAAATTAAGGCACAGAGAAGTGATGTGACTTGTCTAAGGTCACCAGGCAAGCCAATGGCAGTCAGCAATAGAACTGAGCCCCAGTCCAATGCTCTATCCACTGAAAGAGGATGGGGTTTTTAGACAAAATATTTAAAGCATTATTTTTTGCTTAACACCTATTTGACTCCAATGACTTATAAACACTTGGTAGAAAGGATGCCTTTGTGAAAGATTCAACAAACAGCCCCTTCAACTAAGGTGTGAAGACTCCGTACATATCTGGGATATCAATGAATACATTCACAATTAAGTATACATACAGATATTGCTGTATTTCATATACAAACAACACATGTCATTTTCATCGTAGAGTAAATGTGATTTCCAGGCTGGGTTGACCTCAGCCTAGAAACCACATATATTTACTAGTAATTCACAATGAAGTACAACTAGCCTAAAGGTAGCCTACTATCTTACTCAGCTTTTTGCATAGTGCTTTAAGTTTTCAAAACACTGAACATACATTAAGCCTCAACACATCTGCTAAGTAGAAGTGGAACCCTGATTTTACAAAGCTCTTAATGGGCTTCATTTCAAAATCTTGGTAAAATTGAGAGAAAGGCAACTGTATTCAAGATTAACTATAGTAATTTGTTTAAAGTGCAATTTAGATACATTGAAGAGTAAAGTCTATTGCTTAGGTGTGTTCAATATCTTAGATCACTACAGTATCTAGGTGCATAGCAATTCAATTAAAATCTACAACAGGCCCTTGATTAGGCAATAATTGCATTGAGAAGTGGGCTAGTCGTCTTGACTGTCAGTGCCGAGTAAAAAGAACAGGAGTACTTGTGGCACCTTAGAGACTAACACATTTATTAGAGCATAAGCTTTCGTGGACTACAGCCCACTTACTGCACCACCTGCGTTTTCAATGAAGGCCGTACTCTCAGGCCAGGATGACACAAAAGCATTTGGATTTCAATGGGTTTTAAGTTTGGGGTTTGTCAAGAGAAAGGAAAAAAAGACACCAGGGACCTCCATACAATCTCCCGCCTTTTTTTTTTTTGCACTGGATAAACAGGTTTTAAATAACTTGCCCAAAGCCACACTCCCAAATCAGTGGCACAGCCCTGATTAGAATTTAGGAGACCTGACTTCCGGCCCTGTGCTCAGTCCACTAACACACTGCTTCTTCTGCCCACTTAAGAAAGACTCCTTCCATTGCCATCAGCTACCAGAATAATTTTGTCAAAAGTTTGATTGCAGTGTATCACTTTGGGCCTGTTCCTGCATCCGGTGGCAGAATTCCAACTAACTGCAATGGGAGCATGATCAGGCTCTTATGCGCTATCTATCTGAGGGTAAAAGAAGGCACACTCAGAAACAAGAGGAGATAAGCGGAGGGACTAGATTAAGTAGCAGTAGAGGGGTAGAGACTATGTTTTTCAAGCTCATGACAGTGAGCTGTTAGAGCAGATAGACATGGTGCAATTCTTCACGGCTTCCCCATATCAATCCAATAGTCCTGCATTAACAATCATGCCAGGCTGTATAGTGGTTTTGGAATAAACACAAATGGAGATGACAAGAAAGCTACCAAACTCAATCATTTGTGTAGCCTGTGTAAGCAGCGCTTAGATGCTACTGTGACGAGCAGTAGTATGAGATTACCTAGAACAGGAGACAAAGACAAATCCAGATCTCCTAAAATGCATCAAATCATCATATCCTTTACCACTGAAATTTATCACTCTACTGCGCCCATCATGCTGATATCCAAGTATCGGATGAATGAATACCCACTCTCTCATTTGAAGGCCAGAAAAGACCATCATTTAGTCTGATCTCCTGTATAACACACTCAATTACAGACCTCAAACTCACAATACTCCAACAAAAAAACTTCAAAAACAGACTCCAACGAGAAACTGCAGAATTGGAATTAATTTGCAAACTGGACACCATTAAATTAGGCTTGAATAAGGATTGGGAGTGGATGGGTCATTACACAAAGTAAAAACTATTTCCTCATGCTAATTTTTCCCCCCCTACTGTTACTCACACCTTCTTGTCAACTGTTGGAAATGGGCCATCCTGATTATCACTACAAAAGTTTTTTTTCTCCTGCTGATAATAGCCCACCTTGATTGATTACTCTCGTTATAGTTAGTATGGCAACTTTCATTTTTCATGTCCACTGTGTGTGTGTGTGTGTATATATATATCTTCCTACTGTATTTTCCACTATATGCATCCAATGAAGTGGGTTTTAGCTCACGAAAGCTTACACTCAAATAAATTTGTTAGTCTCTAAGGTGCCACACGTACTCCTCGTTCTTTTTACAGGTTCCAAATTTCACTTGGTTGCCCCTCTATTCAGTCCAATAACAAATGTTTCATTAAAGTATACATCTTCCAGAAAGGCATCCAGTCTTGACTTCAAGACATAACAGATGGAGAATCCACCATGCTCCTTGGTAGTTTGCTCCAGTGGTTTTTTCCATTTTTACTATTCCAAATTTGTGCTTTACTTCCAATTTGAATGTGTCTGGCTTTGAACTCTCAGTCATTCATTCTTGTTATATCTTTCTCTCCCCACCATTCAACTCTTTAGACTGGCTGCATTCTTTAGTGCCACAGGTGCATACAGTTCTTTATGGTGTGCGGAATGCTTTACAATAAGTTGGATGATCCACAAAATAATGGAACCCCTTGTCTTAAGGGCCTACAGTTTAAATGCACATGTGGTCACAATACAGCTCAAGTCTACCTACCTAAATATGTACAAGTCACCATGGTATCTAGGCACAACACAGAAGGCCTTTTATTTGTAAGTAGAGGATGATGCTTATTTGACTATAGGCTGTTCCAGACATACTAACCATTATGTAATGAGCTCTCTACACTAACAAAATCAGTTAAATTAATTAAGAAACAAGGAATAAGCCAGCTAAAGTAATTATAAAATATATTTTGTTCTGTTAAAGTTGAATGACCAACAACTCTGTTGCTAATGGGAACAAATGTAGTTTATGACTGTAAAAGCCAAATCACAGAGGAAACAAAAATTCCTAGCAAAGAATGAGGACTATCAGTTTTCAGCCTTGACAATGGTCCTGCTTTCAAAGAACTCTTTACTATACAGAAATGAGAACGGTTGCAGAGAAATCTCATTTTTCAAGATCAGAGCAAAAGAAAGTCAGCATATGATAAAAATCAGAATCAAATTTCTTTAAAAAAAGAGGGATGGCATACGTCAGTCCAACATTAGGTAATTACCACACCCTATTAGGAACCCGTTTCACATATACTGTTAGAAAAAAGTAGTACATGTTGGAAGCCTATTATTGTGAAAACTGAAAGTGTAATTTTCAATACATGAAGACATATGAACCCCTGTGGGGAATTCCAAATTATGGCAGCAATTATCCTGAATTAAAACCTCTTTGTGGAATTGATAAGGCCCCAGGTAATGGTACATAGGAAGATACTAGTATCACTCGGCAAATGGGACAAGGTGGGAAAGAATAAGATCATCTTGCCATTCTTACCAACTTCATACCCTCCTATTTATATTCTGTCTTCCATGACTGATAACAGCAGATAAGCAACACTCAATTGGCATGCTTTGCAATCACCTGCATGTCTATTGATTCCAATTCAGCTTTCTGTTCCATCATAGCAAGCTGCAATTGAGAAAGAAATTTTCCATTGCAATAAGCAATCTTGGTCAATTACACACAACCCAAGACTTGTTTTTCACCTGCATAGGGCATTCAGCAACAGTGCATGAATCCACATCCATTGTACTAACTCTTCTTGAAAAAAACAACAGTACATAAGTTCTTCCAAGGCACTGACTCACTGTATCTACAGGCTTGGTTCACTGTATAGTCACAAGGAATGTCACGCACGCTCGTTGGTCAAAATAAATAAAAGTAATGTTTAATATAATAAGGTTCAAGATACAGTGGCACTAACGAGTAAGGCTATGTTTTAGTCACGGGTATTTTTAGTAAAAGTCACGGACAGGTCACGGGCAGGAAACAAAAATTTACGGCCCGTGACCGGTCCATGCCTTTTACTAAAAATACCAAGCACCCCCCATAGCTCCCATTGGCCACGGTTCCCGGCCAATGGGAGCTGCGAAGTTAGCGTTCTTGGCGGAGGCATCATGCAAAGCTGCCTGGCCATGCCTCCGCCTAGCAGCTGAGCGAGGGGGATGTCGCCGCTTCCGGGAAGCCTCCCCAGGTAAGCGCCACCCAGAGCCCTGCCCCCTCCCACACCCAAACTCTGCTGCTAGTGAGAACGCGGGGGCCTGAGACTGGTGCGCCTGGCACAGGGGCTGCTTGAGCTGCCCCTGAGCCAGGCACACCAGACACCGCAGAAGTCACAAAAAGTCACGGAATCCATGACTTTCCATGACAAACTCGCAGCCTTAACAATGAGTGTACAAAAAACCCCAACAAGTAACTATTAACTTGTCATGCCCTTCCCATGCCCGTGCAAGAGGAAAAACGAGCTGAGCTTCTTTGGAAGTGAAGAAAAGCACCTGTAATGCTGCTAGACGAATTACCAGCTGTGAAATCTTGGAAGGAAAGGTTGACAGTTTTGCCTAAGTAGGCCTCTAAAAAGGAACATTTTGAGTCTTGGCAGCAATATTTGTTCACAAGAAGAAACACGCTCTGCCTGGACCACAGCAATACGAAAGATAAGTAATTGAAGTTGGACTGTTTGGGGACAGTGTGGTTGTAGCATTCCCTGGAGAACCAGGAACATTTGGAGGCAAGATAAACCTTCCAGGGAGTTTAAAAATAGAACTCGAAGACTTACAACTGTGATGTGACTTAGTGGACAAACACCAGCAAGCTGTGAGTACTGTCACACCCCCTTCTCTCTCCTTTGATTCCATGTCCCAGAATTGTTTGTGTTGTTTCAGCGTAGGCTCAAACTGTTGCAAGTTGTTTGATCCTTTAAAACTGTAAGCACTGGATGTCAACAGATATTGGCACAATGACTGAGACAAACAATGCGTAATTGATACATTCTTACTGAAAGTTGTCTGAAAGGCACTTTTCACAATGCCATTACATTTAAAGGGTTATCTCTGCAGCCAGAAAGCCTAGAATATTTTAATTTTTTTTTCCAAATCAAGAGGATAAAGTTTGGAGTCAGTAGAAACCTACTGAAAACAGCCTCACAAACCAATTTGAGCTCACAATTCCAAAATGTTCTAGAGCACTCTATGGATAGCTAAAAACCGCAAAGCCACTAATTTATTTAATACCAGCCTTGGTAGCAGTAAGATGATCTGCCAGATAAAAACCCTGTTCTCAGCAAAACTTCGAGCTGTATTCCCCTGGCCTCCATAAAACACCCAATGGCAGCCTTCATAGTGTAGTTAAAGAAAAAAAAAAAAAAAACCCACACAGCAACACTGGAAGTAGTTTGATACTTGGGATCCACAAACTAACAGGGCAAGGAAAAAATGTAGGACACCATGCCTTACTGAAGGAAAGCAATACCAGGTTTACAATGGCACTGGGCCCATGCTCGGAGGGGGCCCCGGCCTGACCTGGCCCGCTGCTTCTGTGCTGCGCCCCAAGCTGCTGGCTCCAATCCACCCCCTGACCAGTGGCGTAGCCAGGTTCTAAGAGCAGGGGGCGCAAACATAAAAAGGCGCCCCCCCCCCCCGGCTCCTCCTGTGGACACGCCCCCCCCCTTGGCTCCTCCTCTGGCTGCTCCACTCCCCACCCCCCCCCCACATGGCTCCTCCGGCCACGCTGTGGCCATGCTGCGCCCCCCCTCGCTCCTCCAGCCGCGCCGCCTCCCCCTTGGAGTCTTGGGCCACCCCCCGGAGCAGCGCTCGGCAGCATCCCGGGCCCCCCACCCTCCCAAGGGGCTTCTGAACCACTTGTGGCAACTGGCAGCTCCGTCCGCCTCGCCCCCCAGCTCATTGCTGGCTTGCAAAGACTTCTGTGCATGCCGCCCCCCGCCGCCTCCTCCTGGTCTCTGGGGCAATTGACTTGCGGAGAAAGGGCAGCCCCTAAGGAAGCACGGAGGGAGAGCTCTCACCTGACCAACGCCAGCCTGAGTGCGGGAGACGCCGGGCAGGCTTCAGCAACGCTTCTGAGCAAGAGAGGCAGGCTGTGTCCTGAAATAACCCTGCAACTACGGCAGCGGGGGGAGGGGGGAGGAGTAATGCTAAGCACGGGCTGAGAGAGGAGAGCGGGAGCAAGCCCGGGCTCTATTTCTCTTTCTGTTCCCTGGGCCATCCTGGTTGGCTCCTCCGGCCGTGCCACGTCGCCCCCGCGGCCTCGTCCCCCCCCCCCATGGCTCCTCCGGTAGTGCTGCCCCCCCTTGCCTGCAGGAACTCAGCGCCGGCCCGGCAGGCCAAGCTTCAGAGTGGAGCGTGGGCCCCGCCTGCTGGCGCCACGGTAACCCCTAACTAAGGGGACGTTTTTGGAAAATGTGCTGAGGGGAAGCGGCTGCTTCCCCTGCACCCCCCCAGCTACGCTACTGCCCCGACCCCTCCCTCTCCACCACTCACTCCTCTCGACCAGCTGGCCCAGGGCTTATCTCCACCTCTCGGCTCCGCCCACCAGCCCCTCCTCACCCATGGTCCCTTCCCCTGTCAATTGCCAGCTCCCAGTTGATCATCAGCCCCAGAAAGGAAGATCTACATCAACAAAGAAGAACTGGAAAACGTAGAATACTTTACCTATCCTGGTAGCCATCTCTCACAGAGGGCAGATATATTCACCGAGATTCAGCACAAAATCCACTGTGCCAGCCTTGCCTTTGGCAGACTGTCTCGCCAGGTGGGTGTTCAACAATCAACATCAGAACACACACTAGACTTTTAGTTTATAAAGCAGTGGCATTCCCAACTCTCCTCTACAGCTGTGAGACTTGTTTCAGAAAACACCTGAAAAACCTGAGACACCAAGCACCAGCACTTTCTTCAGATGATCCTCAACATAAAGTGGGAGGATTGCTGCACTAATGTCAGTGTCCTCACAGAGGCCAACATCTTCAGTGTTGTGGCCCTGATTATCCAGCACCAGGTGAGGTGGAGCAGGCACTGTGTGCGCACGCCTGATGTACCCTCACCAAAACAATTGTTGTACGCCCAACTCACCAAAGGAGAAAGGAAACACGGAGCCCAAAAGAAACGCTTTAAAGACATCCTCAAGATAAACATCAAGAGATGTGGCATCGACACCACACACTGGGAGACGGTAGCCCAAGATAGGGATAACTGGCAAAGATTTGTCAGAGAAGAAAGGTCCACTTTTGAGAAAAATCGCCTTGCATGGCCCAACCCTGACTTCCAATACCACCTGCAACATCTGCCAATGAGCCTGCGGCTCAAGGATCAAACTCCTCAGTCACCAAAGGACCCATACAAAATAAAACCTGTGAAAGAGATCATCCTTGACCTTGAGGGATCGCCGATCGCTTTTTCTTGTGCAAGGAACTGGATGTATTCACTACTAATGCTACCAGCAAATTCATATTAAAAAGGAAAGCACTTTTTCAGTCTCCCACTACCAATTCGCTGACTCAGAGCCATCACTGTTTTGAGGTCATTCACCGGTAAAGTAGTTTCTGCAGGTATGAAATAATTACAGCACAAAATAGTTGGGCTCAAACATATTAATGTCATCTGCCATCTATCTGCTAAATCCTGTGCCTCCAGAATGAGTAATTTCAATTTATGCACAGCTGCAATGCAAAGAAACAAACAATCTGCTTTATGATATTTATGCATCATCCCATCCAGATGAAATGGAAAGGAGAGGACTGGGGAGAGGAAAAAACGTTTCTCTGGAGTAAGTCTCAGGATACCGTGCACACACACAAAACCCCTTTGAAAACAGATATCACCTTCTGCTTCACAGCTGCTACAAGCTGTCTTCTTTTTAAGGGTTAGCAACATTAAGCTAAAAGGGAATCACCCATTACAGGTTTGCTTTGTGTTTAGTATGTGGCCAAGTGACAACACTCTTCTTGGTCAAAAACAACACCATGGCAACTATGCAGTCATGTTGGGGTTGGTTTAAGACCCTCGTGGGCTTCCCTTCATGTCGGCCACTCATGATCATTTCAAACAGCAGGAGTGAGGGGGCCACTTAGGGATCTGGGGCAAAATCAGTACTTGGTCCTGCTATTGAAGGCAGGGGGCTGGACTCGATGACCTTTCAGGGTCCCTTCCAGTTCTAGGAGATATAATAAATAATAATATATGGAGATATCCTAACTAATTTTTCAGCTATTCCTAGTAATCTTATTAGGTTTATCCTTTCAAATAGCAATGTGATTTAAGTAAACTGTGTCCTTTTGAATTGTTTTTATTATATTCTATAGGTCTCTGAATGCAGATACAGAGGAAGACAGTAAACAACTTCATAAGACATTAATTGGCCTCTCAGAGTTGGTAAGACAACTCCCACCTGTTTATGCTCTCTGTATGTGTGTATATATATCTCCTCAATATATGTTCCATTCTATATGCATCCGAAGAAGTGGGCTGTAGTCCACGAAAGCTTATGCTCTAATAAATTTGTTAGTCTCTAAGGTGCCACAAGTACTCCTGAACTTCATAAGAGTATTTATATTGCAATTAGTTGCTGTTTGTCTGGAGACACAAACACCCTAAATTAATCATTAAAGCATCACAAACTTTAAGTCTAATTTGTGATAAATAAAAAATAAGCTTCATTTTTCATAATGCATATCCTTCCCCAAAACTCTTTTTACTAAGGATCTTACAGCCCTTTTCGAAACTTTAAGCCTGACAAACACAGGGTTAATGTAATCACTTTTGCAAGACTTTTATAGCTTGTCATGTCAATGAAGAATTTAGAATTTGAGGTCACAGCAAGTCTAAGACACAGGTGGGAACAGAATCCAGGAATTCCTAACTTCTAATTGTCTACTCAACCATTTGACAACACTGCCTCAAGCACTGTACTGTAAGTAATCTAAATTAGAAGTTAAACAGTTTTGCTTTACCTTAATCTCTATTCAACAACATGCTTTCATTGATGCTACCCTTACATATGGAATGCTTTCTATAAATCCGTCTTTAAGGCCACTATTCACTCTTTCACATCTCTTCTAAATGATACAGAACTTTGATCTGTTTATTAATAAACCTAATTCATAAGAAACTAGGGGTGCTGACCTCCCTACCACCTTGCAGATTAATGTCTCTCACGTTCCTGCAAGCGCATTAATTATGGACACAATAATACAGTGACGTCTAGTTAGCGTTTACACTAAATACAGTCTAGACTTAGGACATGTCTTCACTAGCAACGTTAAAGCGCTTTAACATGGCTTGTGTAGTTGTGGCATAGGGCTGGGAGAGAGCGCTCCCAGCGTTATAAAAAAAACCACCGCCACAAGGCGAATAGCTCCCAGCACTGGTGTGCTGTCTACACCGGCGCTTTACAGTGCTGAAACTTGCAGCGCTCAGGGGGGTGTTTTTTCACACTCCTGAGTGAGAAAGTTGCACCACTGTAAAGTGCCAGTGTCGACAAGCCCTTAGTCACTCACTGCATCTTAGCCCCTAGAATGTTTTCCAAAGGCTTTAATTCCAAATAAGGTTACTGCCTCCATTGTATAAAGCCAAAATTTCATTCATATCTATGCACTCCAGGCAAACCAGAGAATGAAAAGAAACTGAAGTGCAAAAGAAATGCAGTTCTGAGCACACCTGCATATAAAACTTACAGCAATCTATATTTTAGGGGAGTGAAGTATTTCTTTAAAATTATTTTACTTCTTCCCCGTCTGAAGATGAACTTAAAGGAGGTGGGAGGAAGGAAAGGAACAGGCTGTTGCATATAGTATTGAAACTGGTGAGCTTGTTATACCCATGAAAGTAGTTCTAAAAAAAAAAAAATAGTCTGATGGAAAAAGCATCTAGTGAACCGAACATCTGGCTATCACAGAAGTCCTAAGAACTCCCTGTTAGTATGCAAATTCCTCTGGAGTGGGCTATGAAAACAGGGGAGCTGAGAGGTGCAAAAGACCTGGCTCTAATTAAAAACAGTTTTCACTTACATTATAGTCCACAGTATAGAATTTACAAAGCTTTTCATAGCTCTGATTTGGATGGTCACAACGAGGGGAAGATTGACTAGCAAAGAGCCAAACCGGGGGGAGGAAAGAGGGATGGGAAGAACGTATTTATCCTTTAGACATTTACATAATTGTAACATTTGATTTTTTTAACTAAGTTTATTTCATGTTTTGCTTGAGAAAATACAGCAGTTTCTTTTTATATTAAGCACACACAAGCCTGCAGGGATAGTTACAGGTTCTCTTTATTACATTTTCTCCATAGCAAGAGTTTTTGATTAGTTTCTGCATTTTCACTTTTAGTCTTGAGTTAGTATGAAACTATTTTACAGCCTGATTACATTCTCAGTCCCAAACTGGTTGTCTTTCAAATGCAGAACCAAAAGATTCTTATTCCAGTCACACATTTAAATGTCATTTCAACTTTTTGTTCTAAAAATAAAAAAGAACATTAAAATAACTATAGTAGGTTTCATCTGACAACTGTAGGAATTTCTGAATCCTTGTTTTATGTCTCACACCAGACACAGCTCTCAGGCTGTCACGTGATGACCATATTTGTCTAGTTTCACAAATTAATACTTAAGGCCCTGGACATTATGCAGTTATTTAGCCTCCCAAATGGATGAATATATTTACATTTTTGCCAGGATGCTACATTAATCCACATATCACAAATCTACAAAAATTCTCATGTTACTGCCACCTTCTAGTTCCTTAGTATAGACACCTATCATTTTCTGTACAACAACGAACTTCCTTTCTGGCACAGCTCCTAAATGTCCAACTCCTGCACGTGGTAGGTGTTTCACATGGCAGCCACCTTCCCATGCTGTCCAACTCCTAAACCACATAAGAGTGGAACCTCCACTTCTGTGTGGTTTATGAGTCTTAGATGGCAGTTGCATACTCTTGGAAGCCTCCTCCTGCTGTCTTCAAGATAGAATTTCAAATCCTTCTAACTCTGCCTGTCCCCACACTTACCCAGCTTAAGTTCCATGCAGAATGGGTAGTCAGTTGCCATCCAGTGCCCAAGCATCTCAGGAGTCCACACAAGCTCTTGATGAATTCACGTGGCATTTGAGATCGATCTCTCTCTCTCTCTCTCTCACACACATACACACAGTCAGAATTATTTCAGTAAAATTAAAGATCCCTTTGGAGTACAAAATACAGTTCAGCTCTACTGCATAAATCAGGAAATATGCTACATAATTTAGGTCTAATATGCCTTGTAATACAATAAGTCCTACTAATAACTGACTTAAAAAGTAATTGGTTTTGCCAAAAATCTGTGCAACCATTCAAATAGTTAAGTCATAATTTTAAATGACAAAGGCCTGGATTAGAGGAACTATTTTACAGCTAAACTTCAAGCTTGCTTAGGAAGTTGATCTATAAAAGTCAGCAAGAGTTTGCATGAAAAAATTTCATAAGAAAGATCTCCAGGTGATCTTACTGAACACATCTGTTAAATGCTGTTTTCAAACACTCAGACAACAGAGCTACACAGGCAATACTAGTAATACAGGAAACATCAGTCTCACAAGGCTCTTTTTGCTTACTAGAATTACCGGTTAGCTGTATTTCCACACCCTCCGTACACCAATATGGATCTTGTAAGCTGCAGGCTTCCCCTCAGCTCATTGTCAAAAGGCCAACCAGTCACAGTCCAGGATTTTTTGGAACTTTTTCATAAATGCTACGTCCTTCCTTAGTGGATGCTTTCATATTACAAGACACAGTATGAAGACTTGTTTAGTGTAAGACTAAACTGAATATGTAACTCATACATTCCACTCACAATTGGAGCTTTAGAAGTGAATATGAACACTCATCCATAAGGCAAGAAATTCCTCAACAGCATACTGATGTGCACAGAGCCAATTAACTAACAAGTTCTGTTTCTACTCCCACAGAACATCAGTTGTGAATTGATGCCATCCCAAGCAAAAGTAAAACAACAGCTAGCAACAGGGAGGAAAGGGGAAAGAAAAAGGCTGTAAATTGTAACTTGTTCTCCTTTCATCTTCAGGCACAGAAACATTTCCTTCCCCAGCAAGCTTGTGGTCAAACAGCAACATAAGAATTGCAGGACCAGACCTGACAAGTCATCCATCTAGTCCAATATTCAGTTTCTGGCCACATTCAGTACCAGATGCTTCAGAGTAAAGTTCAGGAAACCACATACTGAATAGTTATGGAACCTGCCCAATAAAGGAAGCTTCTGCATAACCTCAAGAAACAAGTGGTCATGGCTTATGCCCTGAATCATGAGGTTGATATGCTTTCTAAAAGAAAATCATCCTACTTAATGTAACTGTGTATGTTCCCATCATCAATATAAATAGATAATCCTTTTATGAATCCTATTAAGCTTTAGGCTTTAGTGATATATTGTGGCAATGAGATCTACAGAGTAATTATGCATTGTGTTGCCTTTCTACTACTTCACTGAATGACCTATTGTTCTTATATTATGAGAGCACATAAGAAGTCACACTTTGCCTTTTCTACACCATTCATTATTTTACAAATCATTCCATCTCCTCTCTAAACAGTCCCAATTTTTCATCTTCGTGTATGCGTCTCTAATCATTTTGGCATCCCAACTCTGGAAATCTCCAGTTTCTGCTCAGTTTTTCAGATGGAGTGACCAGAACTGAAGACTTCATTATTTTAGGCAAGGATGAACTGCTGTTTTTTTTTTAAAATACAATGGCACTATATTCACATTCCTTTAAAACCAACGTTAAACAATGAGCAGATGTTTTCATTGAACTTCTCAGGTCCTTTTCCCTGAGTATTACATTAGTTTGCATTTGTCAACATAAAATTTCATCTGCCATCATGCTACCTTGTTCACGTAGATTTATTAGGTCCCTCTGGAATTCCTCAGTTTTCTCTAGTCAAGACTAGCCTAAATAATTTCTTCTAATTTGCAAATTTTGCATCTCATTATTCAGGTGTTTTCCACGTAATTCATAAAAGTAAAATTCTGGTTCTAATAGCGTCTTGGGGGCACCCCAATGTCAATATTCAATATGGCAAAAAGTTGACCATTTATTCCTACTCTCTCATCTCTTAGCTGGTTTTTAAACCTATGACAGTGATTACTTCTCACCCCTTGACTACTTAGTTTGACAGATTGCATATTTTAGTTAGCAGTTCAGCCACTTCACTCTGTAGTTCCTTCAGAACTCTTGGTTGTATGCTACTTAATACTCTGGACTCAAAGATCATTATTTTCCAGCACCAGGTCTTTTGATACATCAATCTCTTACACCATCTCATCTTTATTACCTGAAAAGAGCAGGTCTGGGGAAAACCCCATCTCCCTCTCTTCTGGAACAGGAACAAAGAGCTCTTAACCTCATTAAAAATCAATCAGTTCCAACACAGAGAAAGAGTTGAAGAGTTCAGCATACTAGATTATCTACTGTTTCATCTCCAACTTATTAAATCAGGCACTCATTCAAATCTGCGGTCTATGAAAAGTTCACCCTGCTCTAGAACAGCTAGGCTGTTTGCTGAGCTCCATGAAAATTAGTTCTGCTTTCTCAATACCCTGTCAAGTTCGCTTAGATAAGATTTATCTCCTAAGGGATATTACCCAGTGGTTAGTGGTAGCCATAATGATCCAGTTGCCATGTCTCCATGGCTCTTCAAAGTAGAGCCTGTTAAGAATCTCTACTGGCAAAGGCTGTAGCCCATAATTGTTTGCCATCACCCGCTCAAGTCTCTGTAGGGGCTGCCACATCTGCCTCAGAAAAATCTGCGGAAGGTGAGTGGCTGAAGAATCCTATAAAGGCACTAAACGTTCTTGCTTATAATTGGTTGGGCTGCTGCTTATCAAGTGAGCGAAAGAGAGGTAACCCATGAGTTCCAAACATGCATACTGAGGATGCAAAAAATCTCAGAGTTGAGTAAGATGCCAGCTGATTCCATCTTCAGCTTTCTGAAAATCCTTAGGGGACAGTGAAAATTGTGTAAATTCTTTAAACAACCCAGTTTCCTTAGCAACAGACTCTGCTGTCATTTTGAACACTAAAAACAAACAAGCCATGATTTATGTTTTTTTAATTTATTAATTTATTTATTACTAAGAGCAGTGTTAGATATTTGATGGTTGTTAGATATTTGAGGGTCACCGTCAATTACACTTGTAATTGAACAGTTTTTACCTAATATTTGTATAGCCGAAAGATCATTTTTGTTTGTATACAAAAATCATCAACTGCATAAATGACAGGTTTCAGAGTAGCAGCCGTGTTAGTCTGTATCCGCAAAAAGAAGAACAGGAGTACTTGTGGCACCTTAGAGACTAACAAATGTATTAGAGCATAAGCTTTCGTGGACTACAGCCCACTTCTATGCATCCGAAGAAGTGGGCTGTAGTCCACGAAAGCTTATGCTCTAATAAATTTGTTAGTTTCTAAGGTGCCACAAGTACTCCTGTTCTTCTTTTTGCAACTGCATAAAGTAGTCAGTTGCACAGTTTACATGGAAGGTCCCTTGTTTGTCAGTCTGTCATACAATAATGGGGAAGGAGGGGGGAGGGTTGAAAATAGTAATGTGACTATAAAACCATAAATAGGGACTGGAACTAAAGAACATGCATAGTATCTGAAAGTACTTTTAGCGCTTAATAAAGGCACATGGTAAATAAAATAAAATAAAGTACAATACTCTTTGTAATGCTGGCTTCTATTGGACAGATTTAGTAAATGCTGTAATTTACAACCATCGCTCTTTGTTTATAACCCTGGGTGTGACCACTATGCAAATTAGCGAAGGGTTTATCATTTACACACAATTATAGTTATGCCCTGTAATTTAACTCCTTTTCCCTAATTGGTCAAAAGTAGTTAATTTCTAGGCTTTCAAAAAAATAATCTCAGTATTTTTAAATACTGTGTTTTCTAAACAAAAAAACAAAACAGAAGAGTCTAGAATCAAGAAGCCTTAAAAGCTTCAGGAAGTGCTATCTATTTATGGGTTATTCAAAAACTTAGTTCTTACAGACATCCCAGTTGCTATGCAGATATTATCTTTTCACCCTTATCAAAATGAATTCATACCCTCCCCCCATGCCAACCACAAACTAATAAACTTTTGACTAATGCTTGCAGTGCACTGTAAAATTTTATGTTGGTGAGGAAATATGAGCTCTGACCTTTTGCAACAGAGAGAACACAAACAGCTCCATAAGATAAAATTAGGCTTGGTCTACACTAGGAACTTATCTTGGTATAACTACGTCGCTCTGGGGTGTGGATTTTCAGGCGACATAGTTATATCAGCATAACCATAGGCACCAACTTTGTGGGTGCCCCAGGTCTCAAGCACCCACGGAAAAAATCGGAGGTGCTCAGCACCCCCGGCCTGTTGCCTGGCCTGCACTCTGCCCTGAGGCCCCTCCCCTGCTTGACCTCTTCCCCTTGGGCCCCATCATGCTGCGCCTCTTCCCCTGAGGCCATGGTCGTTTGCTCCTCTCTGCCCCCTTCTCCTGTCATTCGTCTTTAAGGCAGGAGGGGGCAGAAACGAACGAACAGTGGGTGGGAGGTGCTCAGGGAAGAGGGCAAAGAGGAGTGAGCAGCAGAGGCACTTGGGGGAGTCTCGGGGGAGGGGGCAGAGCAGGAGCTGGAAGAGGCCAAGTGGCAGTGGGGCCGTAGGATGGGGTGGGAAATCCACCAGCAAAAACAAAAGTCAGCACCTGTGAACCTAACCCCAGTGTAGATAGTGCTATGTCAACGGAAGGGTTTCTCCGGTCGACACAGCTATGGCCACTCAGGGAGGTGGAGTACCCATGCTGATGGGAGATGCTCTCCTGTTCGCATAGGTAGCGTATTCACTAAGTGCTGCAGCTGTGCCGCTGCAGTGCTGTAAGTGTGGAGATGGGAGGAGCTAGACAGAAGATCAACTTCTAAGGATTTATAGCAAAGCATTTTTTATGACAGCAGCTTTAGAGAAGTTGTTCTTGGTAGGCCTTTGCAGACAGCATTACGGAACAGGTGTGTATACATATATAAATAAAATATAGCTTCCTTCTTTACAAGGGAGGAAGAACATACACAAAACCAAAGTAAGATTAGAGCTAGTACTGTAGCATACCAGCTTGGAGGTTATTCTGTAGATTTTGAAGTTGATCTACTTTACATGAGCAGATTACTGACACTACCAGCAAAGCCATAATAAGGGCTACTCAGTACAGTAACTGGCTTGATTTCTCTGTCCCATGTAAGACCACTCCTGGGTTAAGGAAGGCTAGCAGGGGTAATAAGTGTCTTCAAGGTGTAACCTGTTCAGAAACACACAGAGTCAGACACACTTCATCTAAGGCTTTCAAATCATTTGACTAGCATACATTAATTTTCACCATCTCTAATGAAGTAGGTAAATACAAGATTCATCCTGAAGATGGGGAAAAACAGAAGCAGAGATGTTAAAGTCCAAGTTCTCAAGATATCCATTAAGAATTGGACTAGAACTCAGGAGTTTCAACTTTTCTTTTAAACAACACGCCGAACTATGAAGTTTTGCTTTACAAATCTAGAGTATCATTAAAAGATTAGTCACTGAACATCCAGTCATATGTAAGTAAAGCCATAAAGCAGACAAAATAGTTGACTTGCTGGATTGTTTAATGTTTAAAATAAAATAAAAAATAAAACAAATAAAAGGGAGTCAAACCTTCCAAACTCTACAGTTGATTATTTTGTGATGCAGGGGAAAGGCAAGTGGGGAGAAAGCCTCCTTTAATACGGAATACAAGGATCCCAAGAGTTACTAGTAACTGAATTATAAATTGCCTTGTTCATGTACAACCTCACTTCACGGACCCTTATCCCAGACTAGGACATCTTATCAACTGAATTTTCGTTACTGCCTGAAATCTTCTACCTAAAACTTGAAAAAAGCAGTGAGGAATTTTCCACAAACTCATGGGCCTGGCCTCGAGGAATTTGTGTGGGGAGGATGTAGGGACAGTGCAGATGTTTTGATATAAATCTGCTAGATACAGATACGTTCCCTCAACCTCGTGCCACAGCCAAATTTCTCTGACTCTATGCTACCCTTTTCAGTTATGCAGGACTGTATTTGTCCCTAAAGTAATATTTCACAGACTCAAGTATCAGAGGGGTAGCCGTGTTAGTCTGAATCTGTAAAAAGCAACAGAGGGTCCTGTGGCACCTTTAAGACTAACAGAAGCATTGGGAGCATAAACTTTCGTGGGTAAGAACCTCACTTCTTCAGATGCAAGTGAATCTTGCATCTGAAGAAGTGAGGTTCTTACCCACGAAAGCTTATGCTCCCAATACTTCTGTTAGTCTTAAAGGTGCCACAGGACCCTCTGTTACATTTCACAGACTGTGGAAACTGGGAAATGGAAAATACTTGCTTGCCTGTTGACTTGGCCACAGTACCAGATTTTCTGACATTTGTGGATGGAGAGATGTGTAATGCAGAGCTTTAATCAGACTGGCCAATGTCACAGGTAAAGGACAGGGATGAGATAGCCACGTAATCCATAAAAAAACAACAATGAATATGAGCTACTGTGTTCCACACCCTCAACCTCCATGTGGCTTTGCTCCAATTATATGGTTCTCAGTTTTGTACTTAGGCCTTCAGTCTATTTACTTAGAAGTGGGAGGAACGCTAGTTTTCCTTTCACAGGGGATACACACCTTGTAATCCCAATATAACAGTCTAGCAAATCTGAACTTTGCCCGTTGTTTAGTGAGCTGACTCAGTCCAGGGAAGTGAAAGCACTTCCACCACGTGACTGAATTCCCCACCCACAACATGTATTTTAACTACATGTTCCTTACCCACTACTTTACATGAACAGTTTAGACAACTTTCGAGACAGAATTAGTTGGTCTTGTGGCTAGAGCAGAGGACTGGAGTTATGAGCTAAATAATGTGTGTTCTATACCTAGCTCTGCCAGACTTCTTATTTGACTTCGGGCAAGTCACAAAAGGCCTGAACCAGCTTCAACTGACTTCAGTAGAAGCCTCTTCATTGACATCAGTGGAAGTTTGCATAGGGTCTCCTTAATCTCCTTTTGCCTCACTTTTCCACATGCTACTTAGGGCTTGAGAAGTTTACTTGACATCTTCTAGCCCAAAGACTAAGTCTACAGGACAGGATGAATTACTGTGCCACTACACTCCTCAAACCACTGTAATTTTAAGGAAAAAGTAGTTATGCATTGTATTTAACACTGTCAACCAACTTTAAGTAAGTTTTTTGAAATGTAAAGAACTACAATTTTCACCTGTTATTCTTTCCTTACCTTCCTAGCATCAATATACTTCCTAACTCCTGTTTTTGCTCTTTTTTTAAATAAATGGATAATGTCATCTCTTTTGCTGTATTATTTTCAGTACATTTTCACTGGTCTCTCTCTATACTTCACCCTTCTTTCTTTCAGCCCACTTTGTTTTCTGTTTCTCCTTTCTTCTCCTGAGACCAAACAAGAAATAAGCTAGTAACTCTCCCCCTCTTTCAAACATCAACAGGACCTTTGGCATTTAGGAGTTAATAAATTTGCAGTCTCTTGGCCATTTTCTACACAAAAGTTAGTCCCTGCCTTCAACTGTCATCTCCATGCTAAACATTCCTAATGCATCTAATACCATCAATATCTAGGCACCTATTATAGCTATAGATCTCTCCAATATGCCTGCATGTCCTTTCCCTTACTGACCAGACACAAGCACAGTTGGGTAAAAAAGTATGAGCAAATTTCCTTCCTCCAAAAATGAGGGAGACTTTGACCTGCTCTGAAATCAGCTGTCACATCTAAAACAATGCAGACAGGAGTACAGAAATGAATAAATGAAAAGGTAACTAATGGCATTATGGGTTGAAATATTAGTTAGGGAAGGGTGGTGAGCAAGTATTCACTCTAGAATCACCTGTAGATCTCAAGAGTATCTTACTGAGATGGGTACACATTATTGGCCTCATTTTAAAGATGGAGAATTTGAGAAATGTGCCCAAGATCACATGCAGGAACCAAAATCTCCCAGTTGCTAGATCCATACCTAATGTACTAGACCAGTGCTGCTTAGTTTAAAAGTCTTACCTGGCATCTCCCTTTGCAAGATTGGTGTTTACAGGGTGAAGAATAACCTTGTTTGTGTCCACATCCACCACACATTTTGTATGCAGATCAAACTCTATAAAGAAACAAAAAAGTGTCAAATGCTATTCTTAATGTACCAGATTTTATGTACCATTGCTTCCTCTAGCCACCAAGCTCCCCACTAGCCACACAATAAAAAGAGAACTAGTGTTAAACTTCAGTGCCAGAGATATTCTATTGTGATTGATTTAGTCTGATTTAAAAGCATTTATTATTTTCAAAATGAAAGTAGTATTTAAGTTTTGTCAAAGGCAATACAAGGCTTCTTTTAGGGAAGTAACTATTAGCATGGTACCACCTTGGCAGCTCTCCTTGATGCTGTCAGTTTCACATATCTTGTCAGGGGGTAGGCTGGCCCTAGTATGAGGCAAGTTTCCAGTTATGTACTCATCCACTGGTGTGACACAGAGATCTCGTGCCAGTTGCCAGCACTGAGACACCAGCAGATTCCAGACCAACTACTAGAGACAAGAGGGGTGACATCCCTGAAAGTAATAGGCTAGCTGGTGTGAGTAATAAAACTGTTAGGAGAGTATGGGAATACTCTCCACCTCAAGTACCGAAACTAGTTTTTGGTAGAAGTGAAGCAAGACTGAAGTGCTTACTCACCAACAGGTGGAGTCGTCGATAGGGTGAAATGGGAGCAATATTATGACACTAGATCTAGAAAATCCACTTTTACAAGGCCCCAAATGAGTAAATAGTATTATTTTCTATAGTCATGACAGATACTAATCATACTGCTTAAATCACTTCTGAAAGAAGCTCAGATACTATGATTATGAAAGCTGAATAAGAACCTGAGCAGAATATCCTCACTTTTACATGCTACAAAAACCTTAGTTGAGTCACCAAGATGTGTTCATGCCTAAACTGACTAACCATGTTTACTGTAATCCTCATCCCCACCTCCACTCTTTACATAACATCTCAAATTTAGACTGTAAACTCTTTGAGGCAAGGACCATGTGTTTCAAGTTATTCTGTGAAACACCTAACACACTTCTGGGCACTACAAAAGTAACATAGTAGACGCAGGTTTCTTTCATTTTCCATGTAGCCATCTATGAATAGATTTGTTTTTTACCTTATCACAAACAGGTTAAAAAAAACCCTATGACGGATGTGAAGGCTCAGACACCAGAATGCAAAGAGCAAAAACTAATTTTTTTAAAGTCTCACGATTTTTAAACCAATCTTGTGATTATTTTTAAAGACTGACTCTTGATTGACTGCTTGGGGCTGGCAATACTGATTAATGCTACCAGATCTACTGGGACTAGATACAGCATTAACTGGGGAAGCACAATCAACAACCACTTGTTTCACTGAAGGCAGAAGAATACTACCAGGATACAGTAATCGGCTGATTAATTTTGGAGACTTCACAGTTTCATCATCTTGGAAAATATTTACTATAGAGTAACAAAAGCCTATTTCAGAGCTGCAGAGCATGGGGATGGGAAATCTACCCTGAAAACAAAAGAAATCAAAAGTATGTTTGCCACCTATCCAAATTTACCTTTTGGATTTGCATCAGGTGTTTAACAAAGTCATGTGAATAACTGTTAGATGATGTGCACTCACCACTCACATGTGCCAGTATGTTAGCTTCATTTGAATGAATGAATTCCTATTGTGCAACTCAGGCATGAAGGAAAATGGTGGGCATTTCCTCTCTCCACACCTTTTTCTTGATTCCTTCAAGGTGTGCTTGAGGGGACATTCATCTTCTTAAAATCATTAGAAGAAGACCTGAGGAGCTGCACTGGAGTGGGGCTTCACCTAAGTGCATCAACCTCCTGGCGACCCTTATGAGTCTTATAAGAGATCCCACACACAAGCCTTATGCTTTTAGCCCTGTGACTAGCCCAAAGACTTTGTGGGGTTATGTCAACTCTACCTCTTTATTTAGGGTGAAAATTAAGGAACTGCATGTCCAATTTCACCTCAAATTTTGTAGATAAATACCATTTTAGGCCCACACCTAACTTACCAGTTCTAAGGCAGATACAACTTTCAGGGGATTTTACAGATTGGATCTGGGACCCAAAGAAATCAGGCATATATGGAAATTTCTGAACTATTACATACTGATGTAGGGTATTTTTAAACAGCTACCTCTGAGGTGGCTATAGTTCAATGGTAGACAAAGTGATCCTAATATACAGTTTGTAAGAAGTGCTTTGTGATAATTCTAAGGAAAAGTGAGATGCTAAAGTAAAACTTGTATGCCTGCAATTTATCAAAATGTTGGTCAAGATTGAGGAGTTATGTTGCCTTTTAAAACAAGCATTTCAGTTTTAGGAAATCTGTTGGCTAAAATGACTAAAAGGTGTATTTTATGTGGTTTATACTGAATAACTGAAGTATGAAAACTATGAAACATGAAAATGGTATTAACTGTATAAATAACTAAAGCTTTAATTTTTCTGCTACGTCAAATTTGGCCCGAAATAGAAGTTCAAAATAAGCTTTCACAAAGTTTGAGACCAACAGAAGTTTTACCTGATTTATTTTTTTTAAAATGCCAGTGGAATTTCTTTTTTCCAATTTAAAACAGATTAACATTGCTCTGCAAAGTTTACAACTGTATGTTGTGGTATTATGCTACTGCATGAGGACCTAAATGTGAAGTTAGGTTTTTGTTTACTAAAGTTTGTCCAAGCTGAGAAAAATGCAGAAATCTAAACAACATTAAATGTGAAGAGTTTTGAAAGCATTTATTTTTAATCTTGAAGTTTTACAACACAAAAAATGTTTTAAAAATTATTTTAAAGAAGCACCATCATCTTAAAAATTAGGGTGTTTTTTTTTTTAATGTTGAAAGTAGTTTCAGATACCACATATGCTCTCTGTCATCTTCTGTTTTAGAAAAATCTGAAAAGTCATTATTTCTTCCCTTTGCTATGTGAAAGGCCAACAAAGGGAAAACCAACTGATGATATACGAAGTACTGTCAACTGCACAAAGTAAACAAAACTAAGAAGAAAAAAATCTGAGCAAAGTTATAGCAAATGTAGGCATTCCTTGTACAACAGTTATTTAAAACAGACAGCAGTGTGATTTAAGGTGATATGTCCCTTCAACCTAACAGGTCTTTATTTCTAGACAGTCCTCTTTCAAGTTTCCTCTGCTATATAATTGTGTAAGTACAATTCATAAAATTTTCAGTTTGCAGTAATTATAGATTGTTTAATATGTATGAGTGCATCAGGAAGAGCACAATACTGTATTGCGATCACATCAGCTAGAGAAGTTATAACTCAAAGAGACGCTCGACATCACGAGAATTAATGACAAGTTGTTGAAAACCCATGGGAAGTGTTCCTTTTGTCTTCTGCTGCTTAATCTGATATACAAGAAAAGAGAGCCTGCCAAATGTTCCTCATAAAGGCATTCCATGTGGCGGTGCATTCTTTTTTACAGATATTTCTGCTGCTGCATCTACTGTTCATTGCACAAATATTTTAAGTAAATTAATTAGTCTGGAAAGTTTCTGATCCAGCAAGTACGCTGGTGGAAGTATAGAGTGCAAGACTACAAAACTGCTCTGCTCCATTGAAGTAATGGCTGCTTTAAAGTTACACTCAAATCGTAATGCAATGGTGTTTACTCTCCCATAAACATGCTAACCAGAAACCAGTTTTAGCAGAGTTTACGCTTTGACTTTATCTGATCATTTGTTGACTTCAAAATGATCAAGTAAACATAAAGCCAAAACATCAAGGTAATCTCATACAAAACTAGGCTTAAAAGTACATTTACTTAGTTTAACAAAGTATTTGCCTTTGCAGTATACACATTTGACTCAACTGTGATTGCTCAGAATTAAGGCTACGATTATGTCAAGGAGGTCACAGCAGTTACAGAATCTGTGACTTCCAGAGACAACCGTGACATTTTCTGCCTGGGGCTAGAACTGTCAGCAAGCAGCACCGTAGCTCTCAGCTGCTGCTGTCGGCAGGCTCCCAGCAGCTCCTACTGCAGGGCAGCAGAGGGACCCCGGAGCTCCCAGCCCCAGCGGACAGCAGGTCCCCCCCTCCCCGCCCGAAGCGGCCCAGCTGTGGCGGGTGGGCGGGCCCCAGAGTCCCTTTGGGAGCCGGAACCTCCTCCCTCCCCATTTTGTCAGGAATATTTTTAGTCAAAATCAAGGGCAGGTCACGGGCTTCCCTGAATTTTTGTTTATTGACTGAAACCTGTCCATGATTTTTACTAAAAATATCTGTGACAAAATCTGAGCCATACTCATAATTATTATCCCCCTTTGAGAGTAAATGCTAAGCACACCCAAGGAATTACAAGCATTTCTCAGTGATGCAATTATATTTTAAGCAAGCTGAAACAAACTAGAACCACATGCTTTATCTATGTGTCACTGCATAGTTTTCCACAGTGATCCCCGGGTTTATTATTGTTTACACTATGAGAGTTTAATATTAATATACTCTAACCTTTCACTTTTAAAAGGATAATGGAGAGTAAAATGTATTATTCTTCACATACTGACATCAAGATAAGCAGCAAAGCGTCCTTATAGACTAACAGACGTATTGTCTGGAACAAATCAACATACCCTTAGAGTCCCGACCGGGGTTATTCTATCTACTACTCAAGATCCACAAACCCGGAAATCCTGGACGCCTCATCATCTCGGGCATTGGCACTCTCACTGAAGGACTGTCTGGATACGTGGACTCTCTACTCTGACCTTACACCACCAGCACTCCCAGCTATCTCTGTGACACCGATTTCCTGAGAAAACTACAGTGCATTGGTGACCTTCCAGAAAACACCATCCTAGCCACCATGGATGTAGAGGCTCTCTACACAAACATCCCACACACAGATGGAATACAAGCTGTCAGGAACAGTATTCCTGATGATGCCACAGCACAACTGGTTGCTGAGCTCTGTGACTTTATCCTCACACACAACTATTTCAAATTTGATGACAATATATACCTCCAGACCAGTGGCACCGCCATGGGCACCCATATGGCCCCACAATATGCCAACATTTTTATGGCTGACCTGGAACAATGCTTCCTCAGCTCTCGTCCACTCATGCCCCTTCTCTATCTATGCTACATTGATACAATACGTCTGTTAGTCTGTAAAGTGCCACAGGACTCTCTACTGCTTTTACAGATCCAGATTAACACGGCTACCCCTCTGATACCTGTCATCAAGATGTGACATTTACCACTTCATTTGTGAAACTAGTTATGCTCTAACAATAAGATTAATCATGCATAATAAATGTCAATTCTCAGATACATCATTTATATTTCTGTAGCACCTTTCATCCAGAACATTTCACAAACAATATACACATAACATAGTGGAAATGCAACCACCTCCAAAGTGCAGGGCAACAGAAAGTTGGTGCACAGGACATTGCATAATAGTGGAAAATATACAGCAAGGACACTAAGGGCTAGTCTACACTGCCACGGCAGCACGTTAACGTGGCTTGTGTGGTCGCGGCAGAGCGCTGAGAGAGAGCTCTCCCAGCGCTATAAAAACAACCACATCTCCATGAGGGCCATGGCTTCCAGCGCTGGTGCACTGTCTATACTGGCGCTTTACAGCGCTGAAACTTGCTGTGCTCAGGGGGGTATTTTTTCACACCCCTGAGCGAGAAAGTTGCAGCACTGTAAATTGCCAGTGTAGACAAGCCCTAAGGAAAATTCCTTCTCTTGAAAAGAAGGTCTTAATATCCAAGCTGAAGCAAGAATCCTTGTTCTTACATTCAACATGCTGGGTGGTACTCAATTTATCTACCTTGGAAAGAGGTAGGTCTGAGATAACATGACAGAGATTTAAACATATGGTTCCAAGGAATCTAGGTACTTCAAATTTGAAGCAGAGATCACTAAACCATCTTCTCCAGCTAAGGTCGTTGTTAAGATGAACAAGGGTATGCTATAGTTAAGATCCCTCTACACTAATATATAGGTATAGTACATCACTAGATAACGGAAAGGATTTATATATGAATCAAACACATTTAGTCCATCTATCAATACTATTTGGAACAAAAAATAAACTTGAAGACAGAAGTGTAAAAATAGATTTTAAGAGTTCAAATTGTCTGCCATTAGATTTCCCTTATTTGTTTTTATGGATCCAGTTGACATTTAACTGGATCACATCACACACTTTCATAAAGTGAAGTAAAGCAAAGCACTCACCCTAGCTACCACAAAAATAAATGTCACTTCACTTGAAGTTACAGATTGGCATCATGATGAAATTGAGAGCTTGTGAATATTCTTTAGTAAAAAGAATTACATTGGAACCAAGACACCCCAACATAGTTCTAGTCAATTGAAGGAAACAGCTGTGAACAATAGCAATCATAATAATTATTATTAGATACTTTGGTAGCACCCCAAAAAGGTTCAGGGTTTCATTATGTTAGTTGCTAAATATACAACAACGAAGATATGGTTCTTGCCCAGACCACCATCAGGTCCTCACTCATGTGAGTAGTTCCACAGAACTCAATGAGATTACGCACATAAGTGTTTATAGTATTGGGATGCAATCTGAGCCAAAATGCAACAAATGAGCAACATAAGTGGACCAATGAATGTTTACTCAAACACCCACTTCAATGCAAGCAGTTAGTGTGGTAAACCTGTCTTGCAAGGAGGCAGATGTAGTTATTTATATGGGGCCCAATCCAATTCCCATTAGCTATAATGGGAGCTCGTTCAGTCCAATAGTACCATAGATAAAATGACAGGTTTCAGAGTAGCAGCCGTGTTAGTCTGTATCCGCAAATATATGCATCCGAAGAAGTGGGCTGTAGCCCACGAAAGCTTATGCTCTAATAAATTTGTTAGTCTCTAAGATGCCACAAGTACTCCTGTTCTTTTTACAGATAAAATGGTAACCTTTTCAGCACAGAAATCCTTGTACTTCTTCTGCAAATAACCTATTACTACTTATTTATACAATGCCTAGAAGTGTAACACAGATTTATATGCCACTTTATAGATCTACAGCAGAAAGCTCCCTGCCCTGAGGAATTTACAGTCCAAAGACAATAACAGCATGCAGACATCAAGAATATTTCAAAGGTTAAGTGTCTACAGTCAGTCAGCAACAGGTTTATAATATTTTAAAGTCTCCTTTTGGGGGTCATGAGCAATGACCCTAAACAGAATTCAGACTATTTCTCAATTCACATCCAAAGACCTCCCAAGATTCATACTAATGTTACTAAAAATGAAATGCAAATTACAACACAGGTTTTTAAAAATCACTCTCGTGCCGCTAGGTTTATTAAAAAAATAAAACCACAAGAACAACTTTTAAAGTGTTACCAGAGGATGAGCCCTAAGACAGTCAGACTTTAAGATTACATAACACATACCTCAATTGCAACATTGATGGGCAACCCTCATTTACCTCAGTAGTACACAAACCTGGCATTACCTCACTGTTCATTACAGTAAGTTTCAGGTGAATCAGAAGTGTTGTATTGAGATACTAATTGTGTGTGCGTGTATATTTTGTCCTCAATTTATTTCCTGACTTTTTTAAATGCTATATTTCCTTTTGTAAATTTGTTTCTTGACCAGCTGCAGCAACTGAATTTTTCTGATTAAAAAAAAAAAAAGTAAAAGAAAAATACCCAGTCTGTAATTGAAACTTGCCTATGGGGTGTATTATTTTTAAAAATTCCCCCATCGATTCACAGTTCCTCTTCCAGCTGCTTTTATCCTCATGTCCCCATAGTCTGGGACACTTTGGGTCACTCTCACATGTGGGGGGAGGAGTCATTTCGTGGAAGGGAGAAGGGAAAGCTGATGGGGGGGGGGGGAGATTGAGATGGGGGGGACAGGGAAGGAAGAAATCTGAGTGGGAAGGAAGTGAAGGGACAAGGAAGGAGCCCCATTGTAAAATGGGTGCAAGAGGTGGGGGATTCTATGGAGGCAGGAAGAGAAGAGAGGAAGATTACGAAGGGGGAGACCTTAGAAGGAATGAGACTCATAAAGGACAGAAATGTGGGGTGGTTACAGGGGGGGCGTGAATTAGTCGGGGGGAGGGTCTCTCTCTCTCTCTCTCTCCCCAGGGGGTGTCGACCAGTCACTATCTCTCCCCCCCCCAGCGAGGGGAGTGGGGGGGGGTATTGGCCCGTCACTGTCTCTCCCCCCCTCAGAGAGGAGGGGTGGGGGGGGTCGGTCGATGTCTCCCCCCGCCCCTCAGATGGGGAGGCTGTTAGTCAGCGTCTCCCCCCTCAGCGAGGGGCAGGGAGCAGGGTCGGTCGGTGGCTCTCCCCACTTCTCTCCCTTTCCCCCCTCGGCCGGGCGCGCAGGGGGCTGGGCTGGGCTGCACTCACCTCTCCTGTTCATGGGACGGACCCGCACCGCCACCTTCACTTTAGAGTCACCCATCCCGTCGCCGCTCCTCCGACTCTCCCTCCTCCTCGGCTTCCGTCTGCCAAGGAGGCACGGGACACCCTGCCGGCAGGGGGAAGCGGAGGGAGGAGCCTCGGGACTCCATGCGGGAGGGAACGGGACTACAGCCCCCAGCGGGCAACGCGCCACGCCTCGGGCCGCGAGGGTCAGGAGGACGTGATGCGTGCTGGGAAGCGTAGTCCCGCGCGTCCCTGTGACTCAACGTAGAGCGTTGCATGCTGGGACATGTAGTCCCTTGAGGATGCAGGGACCGTATTAGGTGGTGCCCCTGCCTTCTGGGCCGTTCGCCTCGGGCCTCCGGCAGGCTGGAGCTCCTCCCCCTGCTCCCCCTCCCCTGCTGCCCAGCGCGCCGCTCCGCAGCGCTCTGTTCTGAGCGGCACGGCAAGGGGGCCAGGGGGTCGGAGAAGGGGCAGGGAGGTTCTGGAGGGGGCAGTCAAGAGACAGGGAGCAGGGTTGGATGGGTCGGGAGTTCGCGGGGGGGGGTCTGTCTGGGGGTGGGGATAAGGTTTTGGGCAGTCAGGGTACAGGTAGGGTCCTAGGGGGCAGTTAGGGTGGGGGGTGTCTCAGGAGGGGGCAGTTAGGGGATAAGGAACAGGGAGGCTTAGGTAGGGGGTGGGGTTCTGGAGGGCAGTTAGGAGCAGGGGTCCCACGAGGGGGCAGTCAGGGGACAGGGAGCAGAGGGGTTTAGATGGGTTAGGAGTTCTGGGCGGGGGGCTGTCAGGGGGTGGGGAGTGGTTGGATGGGGCATGGGAGTCCCTGGTGTCTGTCAGGGGGTGGGGTGTGGATAAGGGTTGGGGCAGTCAGGGGACAGGTAGGGGGTAGGGTCCTAGGGGGCCAGTTAGGATGGGGGGAGGGTCTCAGGAGGGGGCAGTCAGGGGACAGGTAGGGGATAGAGTCCTAGGGGGCCAGTTAGGATGGGGGGAGGGTCTCAGGAGGGGGCAGTCAGGGGACAGGGTCCTAGGAGGCCAGTTAGGATGGGGGGAAGGTCTCAGGAGGGGGCAGTCAGGGGACAAGGAGCAGGGAGGCTTAGGTAGGGGGTGGAGTCCTGGGGGGCAGTTAGGGGCAGGGGTCCCAGGAGGGGGCAGTCAGGGGACAAGGAGTGGGGGGGAGGGTGGGGGTTGGGAAGTGGGAGGGAGTGGAAGGGGCAGGGGCGGGGCTAGGGCAGGACGGGGGCAGGGCTAGGGTGGGACTCCTCCCATCCTCTTTTTTGATTGTTGAAATATGGTAACCCTATCCATTCCTAGCTCTGGCACTGACCTTGGGCAAGCCTTTCCACCCCTTTGTATCTCAGTTCCCTGTCTATACCAGGGAGAGTGAAAGTCACCCTTCTACAAAGTACATGGATAATACTAGTACTTCCTTCTGGGGGGAGAGCACAGTTTACTGGTTGGAGCAGGACATCAGAACAATACCACTTTCTGCATTAATCCAAAATTTCCTCAATTTATCTTCTCCTCGGTTAGTTTTTCAGACACATACAACTCTCCCACTTCAAACAAACAAACAAGCAAGCAAGCAATAACCCCTCTGAATTAATCAGGCTATTTTGCCTACAGGCTAAGATGAAGAGAGAAAAAAAAGAGTGATCAACTTATTTGTATTTTTGAAAGCTTGTGAAGAGCTCAGACAAGAACAGAGCCATATTAGCACATACCTAAATAGACAGTGTTCTGTTCCCAGCTCTGGAAAACACATTCAGTCTAGTGGTTATTGATACAAGAGACTGGGAGAAGGTCAGAACTGCTGCTGAGTGGTATCCCTGGCTCTGGAAGGGCCAGGTGGTGTGGTGGTGGCTGCACACCTGATTTCGGACTAGTCGCTCCACCTCTCTGTGTTTTGCTATATAATAATACATACTGCCCACCTCAAGCTAGAGATCCACGGCTGTAGTATGTAGCCACCTGATCATCCACCTTCAAATCGCTCCTCGGTACTCTCCTTTGCTGTGATGCCTACAAAAACATGACAATGGTTAGGCTGTTGCTGTGCAGAAACCACTACCTCTTATGCTGACCAATACTGTCTCATTGTTTACTTGTACTCCCCCGTCTGTCTACATCCATCTGTTGTCTTTTGTTTTATACTTAGATTGTAAGCTCCTTAGAGCAGGGACCGTCTTTTTGTTCTGTTTTTGTATAGTGCTTAGCCCAATAGGGTCCCAGTCCATGACTAGGGCCCCTACTCACTGTGGAAATGCAAATGATAATAAATGTAAAAATATAAATTATTTATATCACCGTATTCCCCTGCTTCACCTCATATTCACTCCCTTCAAGCACCAGGAAACGTGCACATTATAGACTATAAAGTGCTTCCTGTGTGCTCTTTTTACTAGTCCTATTTGATTAGAAAACAAATTCTCCATCTGGGAGCAGCAATATCCCAGTGAACCTTTCAGAGAGGTTTGCAAAGTTTCTGAGTTTTCCCATAAAAATCTTTACAAATACAAATATGGGTTTTTTTTATTGTAATATTTAACATGGGAAGCCAATGATTTAGAAATGGTGTATAATACCTTTACATAAAGGTATTAAGGAGAAGTACACCGATATAAAGAATATATGGGAAATGGAAAAGTTTGAGAATTAATAGTTTGGAGATATAATATTTTGGCATATGCCTGCTGCTTAGAGATAGGGGTGAGAAAAAAGGGCCTGGCTACACTACAAGATTTACTAAATCAAGAGAACACATTATAAAAACATGGTACTGCCTTGGCCATGTAACAATTGTTTGTTGTAGATTGTCTGTGGCATCAAGCTCTGTTATCACCATGTTACAGAGCATGTTAAAGACCAGGGACTATAATAAAGTTCCATAATATGGTTAGAAGAAGAATTAGGTCTGTCTTTGCAAAAGGACCAATCTGTGTTATTCTGCCAGGGCACTACCAAGACACGCACTGTCCAAACACAACATGTTTTATAATGAAGACAGACCCAGCATTTCACTAATGATATTTAAAGATGATTTTAACAATGTTACATCCTAGCTACATTAGCTAGTTCAACTGTGTTTCCAGATCCATTTTTAAAACCCTGTTTGGGAACCAATGCATACAAGGCCTTGAAATCTCACTCATTTAAATGTCATGGTTGAACAGCTCTGTAGTTTCTATTCTTTTTCAAAAAAAGGATTCTTTCTCTGTCTCTCTGAAAGGCCAGATTGCAGGGAGGGCAGAAAAAAAAATCTCTTAGAATTGTAATACTTTAGCTCTTCAACATGGAAGTCAGGGATAAAGCTTTGTAACAGAATGATAGAGACTCAAAAACAAAACGAAACCCAGATTTAAATGGTTTCAGAATAAGATTTACTTTAAGTGCATACTTTCCATCCAGAAGACTGGGACCCCAACGGGGGAAGGGATAGCTCAGTGGTTTGAGCATTAGCCTGCTAAACCCAAGATTGTGAGTTTAATCCTTGAGGGGGCCATTTTGGGATCTGGGGCAAAAAAATTGGTCCCACTAGTGAAGGCAGAGGACTGGACTTGATGACCTTTCAAGGTCCCTTCCAGTTCTATGAGATAGGTATATCTCCATATATTATTATTAACTTAAAATATATCACTTCACCCCTACCAACCCGAAGAATAGCTTGTCCAGATAGACAGAATACAAATATTCAAATTGGCATTTAACATACACTAGAACTAACATTGGGAAAAAATGCCATGGCATCTTGAAATTGACCATAAGGGTCAAGATGCTGGTTTTCTCACTTTCTTAAAGACCAAAAATAATTCCACAGGGCTAGCAGGTCATACCAATCAGGGAAGTGGGAAAAAAACAATAACAAGAATTAAACAGGTTTGGGGCATTATAGAGGGGAATCCCAAACTCCAAGCATGCTGTGTTCAGACTAAAGCATATGGCTACACGAAGAGATGACCAATTTGCCATAGCAGACTGCCAAACCAGGGGGATACTGCTAAACTGATCTGTTCAGGTGGTCCCTCCCTACGTTTGTGAGCAATGGCTCTCCCAAGTGGCTTCAATGGGACCGTGCTTTAAACTTCTGTGGTATTTTCTAGCTAAGTATTATACTTAACAATGTCTTGAGGTTCAGAAAATGTTTGTAAAGATAAATATTACCCCCACTCTACACATGGGGAAAGTGGCCAGTGATTCAAAGTACCGTAGTATTTGGGTGTCCAACATGAGACACTAAAGACCTGATTTAAATAAATGTAAAGGGACTACCAAGATGTTCACATACCAAAATTGATTGACAGGGTTATCTAATTACTGTAATTTCTCTCTCGTTCCCCCATCTTCCTTTCCATTGTCTGTCACTCTTACGCACTATTTCATAGGTAAAATTAGATTATAAACTCTTTGGGGCAAGGATAATATACTATCTTATTATTTGTTATGAAAAGAACATTATGTTTTGAATGCTGTATAACTAAACTATAATGAATGCATGACATATTTTAATTGATATTTTGCTAAAATTTGCACTCCTGTAGATGCAGAACTTTTTATTAAAACTTGCAAAACCTCCCAATCAATCTTACATCAGAATCTTAATTGCCAGGAACCCAGGAGAAACTGAATCCACATTATGGAGAGCATGGTCTCTTATGTAATATTTGCTGTTTTCTGCAGGTTTATTTAAAGACAATGAAGGGTCTAGTCCTTTGGGCTGAAAAGAATCTTCACAAATGTAATGACCAGGGCTTCTCTAGACTAGGAAAATTTAATTACATCTTGTATTTACCTATGCAGGAGTAGGGAGACCAGATGTCCCGATTTTATAGGGACAGTCCCAATTTTTGGGTCTTTCTCTTATATAGGCTCCTATTAACTCCCGCCCCGTCCCGATTTTTCACTCTTGCTGTCTGGTCACCCTATGCAGGAGTGTTGTAAGCAAGACACGAGAAATAATTCTTCCGCTCTATTCTGTGCTGATTAGGCCTCATCTGGAGTATTGTGTCCAGTTCTGGGCACCACATAGGGTGACTAGATGACAAAAACAAAATATCGGGACACATAGGGGGTAAGGAAGCCGCCGAAGCAAAAAAACAAAAAAAGCCGGAGCGCCGATGAAGCCAAATATCGGGACAAATGGCATCCCGACAATACATCCGTCGGGACGCGGAACAAACAGCTGAATATCAGGACAGTCCCGATTTTGTCGGGACGTCTGGTCACCCTAGCACAGTGGTTCCCAAACTGGGGTTCGTGAACCCCTGGGGGTTCACAAAATGTTACAGGGGGTTCTCGGGAAAAAATTCCCTAAGGGCGGACAGAGCTGCCTTAGGGACCCTGAGCAGCATGGGACCAGGATCCCGGAGCCCCTGGACTTCCAAGAGCTAAGCAGATCAAAGCAAGCACATCTATCACACTGAGGAGATTTAAACTTCAAGACTCCTTAGAAGAAATGGAAAGGGAAGTGGATATTTTTTGCTGTTTTTAAAATTAAATAGGCAGCTAATATTGTTTTTAAAATTATTATGAAGAACAAGTTTAAGCTTTGTTGTAACGTGTGTTGTTTGCTTGAACTGCTCATAGGGTGACCAGATGAGATGAAGAAAATATTGGGTGGGGGGCAAAAAAAAAAAAAAGAAGCCGGCGCAAAATATTGGGACAAAAATTGCATCCCAACCGATCTCTGGGACAAACAGCTCAAAATCGGGACGTCTGGTCACCCTAACTGCTCAAGACCTGAATGCTTGTATAAGAGGAACTCTTTGAGTTGGCTTCTTAGATACCTTCATGCTGTTTCACATCTGATACTTCTTGATAAAACATAGGAGCCTTGTCTTATAACAAGCTTATTCAAAGTGATACAAGCTACGAAAGTGAGATCTTGGAAGAGTGTTGCCATTTTCATAATGTAATAAAAATACTGTACTGATAAATAATAACTAATAATAAATAGTGTGTAATAAGCATGTAATAAAAACAACTTTTATATTTGCAAGATCACTGCTTTTATAATTTATTCTCAGGTAAAGGAGAAAATCCCTGGAAATATTCTTTTTTAGGAGGGGGTTCGCGAAGCTTGACATTTTGGTGAAAGGGGTTCACAGGTTGTTAAAGTTTGGGAACCACTGCCCTAGCACCACATTTTAGGAAAGATGTGGACAAATTGGAGAAAATCCAGAGAAGAGCAACAAAAATGATTAAAGATCTAGAAAACATGACCTGTGAGGGAAGATTGAAAAAATTGGGTTTGTTTAATCTGGAAAGAGAAGACTGAGAGGGGACATGATAAGAGTTTTCAAGTACATAAAAGATTATTACAAGGAGGAGGGAGAAAAATTGTTCTTCTTAACTTCTGAGGATAGAACAAGAAGCAATGGGCTTAAAATTGCAGCAAGGGAGGTTTAGGTTGGACATTAGGAAAAACTTCCTAGCTGTCAGGGTGGTTAAGCACTGGAATAAATAGCCTAGGGAGACTGTGGATTCTCCATCACTGGAGATTTTTAAGAGTAGGTTAGACAAACACCTGTCAGGGATGGTTTAGATAATACTTAGTCCTGCTATGAGTGCAGGGGACTGGACTAGATGTGGTCCCTTCCAGTCCTATAATTCTATACATTAGAACCTGTCAAAATTTCCCTAATGTAGACATGCTGTACAACAATCAGTTGCACTAGGGGTTTATACTAGTGCAGTTACATCAATGTAGTTACTCCAGTGAGAATTTCCCTAATCTAGGACCACTGAGAATTTCCCTAATCTGGGTCTGGTCCACCATTAAAATGTAGGTTGACCTAGCTACATTGCTCAAGGCTGTGAAAAATTGTGCCCTATGCGATATAGTTAGATTGACCTAATCCCCAGTGTAGACACAGCTAGGTCAATGGAACAATTCTTCTGTCAACCTAGCCACTGCCTCTTGGAGAAGTAGATTACCTACATCGACAGAAAAACCTCTTCCATCAATGTAGGAAGCGTCTACACTACAGTAGCACAGCTGCAGTGCTGAGCTGTGCCACTGTAGCACCTATAGTGTAGACATAACCCAGGACAAACCTTTTAGTCTCACCGTGTAGGGAATTGTCTGTAACTAAACAATAGTAATAGAAAATGTGTGAATTATACTCCTTCCCCACCCTATTCACTATAATGATTCAAGGATTAGCTCCAGCTATTTAAATACTAATGTAATTAAGTAACAAACAACCATCAGGGGAAGACATTACTTTCCCCTCCCATTCATTTATTTAGCTCCTGTCTTCAACACATTATATCCAAGTCAAAGAGCCCAGGTGCTCTTGTTATGCCACCTAATTACAAGTCCACTGTGACTGGACTGTCCAAGGCCTGGTCTACACTTAAAATTTAGATTAACCTAGCTACCTTGCTCAAGGATGTGAAAAATTCACACCCATGAGCACCAAAGTTAAGCCAACCTAACCCCAGTACAGATGAGTCTAGGTCATGGGAGAATTCTTCTGTTGATCTAGCTATTGCCACTCAAGGAAGTGGGTTACCTATAATTGATGAAAAATCCCTTTCCATTGCTTGTGGAAGTATTCACACTATGGGCACTACAGTGGCACTATGCCCGTAGTGTAGACATGGCCTATGGCTTTAACAGGGACAACGTTACCCTGGTTGTTTTGAGCCAATCGAAGCACCACCAAGGACCCCCTTTATCCACACTAGCCATGTTGAATGGGGGTGAGAATATCTGCAGATTTGCCTGAGACCTATCCTAGCAATCTGTTCAAAGGGAGGGAGAGGCCTTCATTTTTTAGGAGTCATTGTATGATTATGAAACGGGGACTAGCATCCTTCTTTGATTGGACAGAATTATATTTTACTGCACAGTGGAAAACACTGCAGATTTCTGTCCTCATCCAGAGCGGAAATATCACCAAAAAAAGTCAGGCCTATTTTAAACTCACATCATTTGTGAGAGCGCATATCAAAAGAGAAGCATCAATTATTAATATGCTATAGACCTAGTTCCTGTCCATAAATCATTCAGGCTTAGGAAAGCTAAAGCAGAGGCTCTTGTAGCAACATTTCTGGCCAAGTCACAAGCAGATATGCTAGAAATTTCATGAGACACTATTTGTACAAGTTTACAGGTTCAAGAGGTTCATGTATGCTTTGGAGAAGCATTCCCTGTGTTCCCTGTCATGGGACGGTTTGTAGAATCAAGGCACTGAGACGCTCTAGGGAGATACATAGTGCAGAGCTTTATTGATCAGGTTCTCATTTCATGGGGAATACAATACAACAACTGAACTCACGTTGCAGCATTCACAGGGTACAGAGCAACAACTGAGATGGATTATCTGTAGAACACCCTTTTTTGTTTATTCCAAAGTCCTCATCAGGAATTTTGAGGGAAGTATATCCAGAGCATTACAGAATCCTATATTTTGGATGATTATCCAGAATGAATCCCAAAATCCATACATGGGCTCCCGTCATAGAATCATAGAAGATTAGGATTGGAAGAGACCTCAGGAAGTCATCTAGTCCCACCCCCTGCTCAAAGCCCAGTCCCAACTAAATCATCCCAGCCAGGGCTTTGTCAAGCCGGGTCTTAAAAACCTCAAAGGATGGAGATTCCACCACCTCCCTAGGTAACCCATTCCAGTGCTTCACCACCCTCCTAGTGAAATAGTGTCTCCTAATATCCAACTTAGACCTCCCCCACTGCAACTTGAGACCATTGCTTCTTGTTCTGTCATCTGCCACCACTGATAGCCTAGCTCCATCTTCTTTGGAACCCCCCTTCAGGTCGTTGAAGGCTGCTATCAAATCCCCCCTCATTCTTCTCTTCAGTCCTGCAAAAAGAAACATGAAGGTGGATCCCTGCATCTAAATGGAGCCCCATTAAAGCCAACGAGACTCCGCATGGGTCCAGCATTCCGGTATAATGGTTCTCTTTGCAGAATTGGGGTTCTTTTGATCCGTTGCAGAATTGGGGCACGTTCACTTCTAATACAAGTCCATCCTTCTGAATGGCAATACAGGACCCTACCACTAGAGCATATGCATGTACTAAGATTCCCCCACGTAGTTGATACATTTAAGTGTTTGCAGGAGGGGGCCTTATGAGTTAGATTTAATGTCCCTACTTTGTGGATCAAGGATTATTTTGTTTTTATCAGCTGTTCAATTTGCTGATAAGCTTTCTTATTCAACACAACTGGTTTCTCAGATTTTGTTTGAAATTATTCTTTCTCCAATTAAAGGCTTGACATTTTGATTTGATGATAAATTGGATTTGGTGTCTTTAAAGATGTTTGAACGACAGTAAAAGAACAGAATTAGCGGGAAATTATGTGATGGGAAGTCAAGAAAAAGTTGCAGTTCTGGAAACACAAGAAGAAAGCACAAAGACATCTATTGAGACATAGAACAACTGAAGTTTTAGAGAATTATGCCAAAGTTTGCAGTATTTATTCCCTTGGTTTTCTGTGAGAGACGAATTCCCTTGTCACCAAAGACTGGCATATTTTATAGCCTTATCTGCTGAATCACATTATTGTTTCACATCAGCAGAGCAGGAGCGACCTGCAAGAGCCAGGGTTTCTTTTGCAGACTAGAGATAGACCCAAGCTAAAACCCTGGATTCAAAGACCTTCAGGATTTGGAGGGGATGTTAAGTTCAAAGCCCAAATCCAGATTTCAATTGTCCAGCTGCCTCTATATTAATGAATAATAATATTGTATTAATAATATGTGGCACATATATAGCAAATAATGGGCTAGATTAAAACACTAGAGCCAAACACCACTACATTTAGACGGTTGGTGGTTTGACATTCAGACCTAGGAGAGTCTTAAAAACATGGATGTTACCTTCACCTGGTAAAGTTACAGAATTTATTAATAAATTCAGGGTTTAAAAATGGCCAATTGCAAACTCGGCATCTGCAGACAAGAGCGACACCTAGTGGCTGAGGAGCATGGGTGAATTCAGGTCTCTGTTGCCTGCAGTTTTCTTTTCTTTTCCTGTTTTTAAATATTGTCATTTTATTAGCTTCTTTTAAGGAAAAATAAACATCTTCCAAAAACCTTATAGCAAAAGAAGGACAAATCTACTCTTGTTTTAGGCACATGATGTTACATCAGCAACAGAACACACATAAGTGGCAAAATTACTGCTGGAGGGGAGAAAGGTGATTCTCATTTGAACCCTGCCTATGTTAGGTTTCTTTCCTGATGGAGTGGGGGGTAACTGACTCTCCTTGTAGCTGTGGGCCAGTGACAGCTCCCTTGCTTAGCAGGGAATATTTACGAAAGTAATAGTGAGGGGAAACGTTTTAAAGTCAGGTGGGGATTTGCCTCCCTTCCTTATAACAAACACCACCTTTCTGCTCTGGGACTGCTGGTTCCAGTGAGCTCTTCCTCACTTCCCTGTGAAAGGGCAAAGAGCAAAGAGATCATAGCCATAGGCGTAATTTGACTTTTATATTTGGGTGGAGCTCCAGCCAGGCCAATGAGACCACGAGGGGACGGGGGACGGGGGGGGGGCAAATTCCATGCCTGCCCAAGGCTTGCAGTTTGGGTGGGCAATGCCCCCCACGTCACCCAAACTACACCCATGACCACAGCCAGTATGCGTGCCCACCTTTCAGGGGCCTGGAGCCTGGGCTCCAACCTGAGTCCAAATGTCTGCACTGCTGTTAGACAGCCCACTAGGCCCAACCCTGCAAGCCCAAGTCAGCTGGTATAGGCCAGCCATGGGTTTTTAGCAGCGTAGACATACCCAGTGTGGGGGCCTGTGTCTAAACTCTGTGTAAAGTAACTCTCCAAAGTGCTGAAGGCAAGTTGAATGCACAGGGTGAAATCCTGGCCCCCTGGAAATCAATGGGAGTTTTTCCCTAGACTTCAGTGGAGAAAGGGTTTCACATACAGTACTTAAGCGAGGCTTCACTAGGCTTGTCTACACTTGGGCCTTGTCTTCACAAGTCAAAATGGTGGGTTTTTTAATCATGTTTTAGCTAACATGATAACTGACACATGGTAAATTCCCAGGGTGAACAAGGCAGTGGTAGTTTTACCCTGTGTTAGCGGTAAACCCTAGGTTCCCCCCTTGCCTTGTCCAAGGGTATGTCTACATTGCAATTAGACACCCCTGGCTGGCCCATGCCAGCTGACTCAGACTCGTGGGGCTTGGGCTGTGGGGCTGTTTAATTTCAGCGTAGACTTCTGAGATCAGGCGGGTGCCCAGGCTCTAGGACTCGAAGAGGTGGCAGGGTCCCAGAGCTTGGGCTGTAGCCTAAACCTTTGAAAATCAACACTGCAATTAAATAGCCTGCAGCCCAAGGCCTGTGAGCCCAAGTCAGCTGGCATGGAACAGCTGCAGGGTTTTACTTGCAGTATAGACACACCCCAAGAATGCCCAATTCTTAACGTTGAGTGAATTGATTGATAATTATTAACCAGCCTCTACAAACATGTTAATTACCTTGAGTTAATTGTTAATACATTAACTGGACATTTTAAAAATGTTGTTTAGACACCCCCTGTAGTCCTGCCAACCCCAAGCATTCAAAATCCTGAGTCAGTCTCCCAAAAGTCACGAGACTGGCTTTAAGACAATACATTTTTGGTCCTTTTATTTGCCTTTTGATTTTTAAGCCTTTAGGATTGACATTTTCTAGCGTTCCTCCACAACCATGAGGGCTAGAAATCACTTTGTTTTGTATTTTTAAAATGATAGCAGAGATGCTCATGTAGTAACGTCACTCCAGGAGTTGCAGCTTTTAGAAGGATGCCAAACACCATGAGACTCATGCTAAACATCACAAGAGTTGGCAACGCAGCCACTGGAAACTGGCATCTCAGCCCTACCCTGAAAATGTTATTTCCTAAGGTATAAAGCAGCTTCGCTACTAAAATCAAAAGCCCTCATGGTATTTCCTCTGTAACTGAGACTTGATATTACCAGTTCCATAAGGTGCCTGCCAATATTTGGATGTGTTAAACAGGGGAAATTAGGGATGAGGGCAGGAAGTGAAGAAACAGGCACGCATTTTTAAAATTCCATTGAAATGAATTAGGCGTTAGCCTCGTTCTGATCCAGATGTGAACTCCCATTGTAGAGCTATGGCCCTAGTCTGAAATTCAGATCTTGATCCTGGTTCCAATCCCAATCCCCTCCCACACTGAAGTTTGTGGAATTTGCATCTGGGAGTTTTGCTTAATCCGCTGTGTCTAATTGAAATACTTCTGAGTAGTAGGGGACCTTTTTGGAGAGACAAAGTGATGTGCTCAGACATGATGGTGATGGGTGGTAATATTAAACATTAAGAAACTGTGAAAGTGTAAATATTAAAAAATAATGGGTGTCCCTCCTAAATAGGACCGCCTGGCATGGGAAGAGTGAGAGATTTGGCTCTCTCATTTCGTTTCCAAAGCGTTCAAAAAGAAAAGAACAGGAGTACTTGTAGCACCTTAGAGACTAACAAATTTATTAGAGCATAAGCTTTCGTGGGTTACAACCCACTTCTTTGGATGCATACAGAGTGAAACATATATTGAGGAGAAATAGATACACACATACAGAGAGCATGAACAGGTGGGAGTTGTCTTACCAACTCTGAGAGGCCAATTAAGTAATTACCCTGTGTTAGCGGTAAACAGTACAGACTGTCTGTACTAAGCTATCTTGATTATCACTTCAAAAGTTTTTTTCTCTTACTTAATTGGCCTCTCAGAGTTGGTAAGACAACTGCCACCTGTTCATGCTCTCTGTATGTGTGTATATATTTCTCCTCAATATATGTTTCACTCTATATGCATCTGAAGAAGTGGGTTGTAGCCCACGAAAGCTTATGCTCTAATAAATTTGTTAGTCTCTAAGGTGCCACAAGTACTCCTGTTCTTTTTGAGGATACAGACTAACACGGCTGCTACCCTGAAACCTGTCAAAAAGAAAAGGAACCACATTACAATGAGCAAAATAAGTCAGCTACTGACCTCTGGTGGAGCTAATTACACTGGTCTACAATTTTTGAGAAGTCGTCTGCTTCAGAGCTAAAATGTGCTATTTATTATGTATTTTGATGTGCTGAATTCAAATATGACAATTAAAACAACTGATCGGCTACCCTTTCTAAGATATTTAAGTTTTTACATTTTATGTCTATGTATATTGTGTAGATAGTAGAGTTTTAATCATAAATTGTAAACCTAGGTCTTTTCATGTGTTTATGGTTGCTTTACATGATAATATTTCACCTGTCCTATTTATGTAACACTTTAAAAATCAGCAAAAGGGTTATATAAATAAAATTTATTATGAAACAAAAGGCAAAAAACTATTATGTACATAGTTTAGTCCTATTCAGTGTCTACTCGGAGCTTCCTGGCTTGTCTCTTGTATTCATTAAATGGAGCATCTCTTGTCACTGTCCAGCAATAGTCTGCAAGCATTGATGGGCTCCATTTGCCCTGATAGCGTTTCTCCATTGTTGCAATGTCCTGGTGAAATCGCTCGCCGTGCTCGTCGCTCACTGCTCCGCAGTTCGGTGGAAAAAATCTAGATGAGAGTGCAAAAAATGTATCTTTAGTGACATGTTGCAACCAAGGCTTTTGTATGCCTTGAGGAGGTTTTCCACTAACAACCTGTAGTTGTCTGCCTTGTTGTTTCCGAGAAAATTTATTGCCACTAACTGGAAGGCTTTCCATGCCGTCTTTTCCTTGCCACGCAGTGCATGGTCAAATGCATCATCTCGAAGAAGTTCACAAATCTGAGGATCAACAAAGACACCTTCCTTTATCTTAGCTTCACTTAACCTTGGAAATTTTCCACAGAAGTACTTGAAAGCTGCTTGTGTTTTGTCAATGGCCTTGACAAAGTTCTTCATCAGACCCAGCTTGATGTGTAAGGGTGGTAACAAAATCTTCCTTTCTTCAACAAGTGGTGGATGCTGAACACTTTTCCTCCCAGGCACCAGTGACTGTCAGAGTGGCCAGTCTTTCTTGATGTAGTGGGAATCTCTTGCACGACTATCCCATTCGCAGAGAAAACAGCAGTACTTTGTGTATCCAGTCTGCAGACCAAGCAAGAGAGCAACAACCTTCAAATCGCCACAAAGCTGCCACTGATGTTGGTCATAGTTTATGCACCTCAAAAATTGTTTCATGTTGTCATAGGTTTCCTTCATATGGACTGCATGACCAACTGGAATTTATGGCAAAACATTGCCATTATGCAGTAAAACAGCTTTAAGACTCATCTTCGATGAATCAATGAACAGTCTCCACTCATCTGGATCGTGAATGATGTTGAGGGCTGCCATCACACCATCGATGTTGTTGCAGGCTACAAGATCACCTTCCATGAAGAAGAATGGGACAAGATCCTTTTGACGGTCACGGAACATGGAAACCCTAACATCACCTGCCAGGAGATTCCACTGCTGTAGTCTGGAGCCCAACAGCTCTGCCTTATTCTTGGGTAGTTCCAAATCCCTGACAAGGTCATTCAGTTCACCTTGTGTTATGAGGTGTGGTTCAGAGGAGGAGGATGGGAGAAAATGTGGGTCCTGTGACATTGATGGTTCAGGACCAGAAGTTTCATCCTCTTCCTCTTCCTCATCTGACTCAAGTGAGAATGATTCTGGTGCATCAGGAACCGGCAGTCCTTCTCCATGGGGTACTGGGCGTATAGCTGATGAAATGTTTGGATAATGCACAGTCCACTTTTTCTTCTTTGACACACCTTTCCCAACTGGAGGCACCATGCAGAAGTAACAATTGCTAGTATGATCTGTTGGCTCTCTCCAAATCATTGGCACTGCAAAGGGCATAGATTTCCTTTTCCTGTTCAACCACTGGCGAAGATTTGTTGCACAAGTGTTGCAGCATATGTGTGGGGCCCACCTCTTGTCCTGATCTCCAATTTTGCAGCCAAAATAAAGGTGATAGGCTTTCTTAACCATAGTGGTTATACTGCGCTTTTGGGATGCAAAAGTCACTTCACCACAAACATAGCAGAAGTTATCTGCACTGTTCACACAAGTACGAGGCATCTCTGCTCACTTTGGCTAACCAGAAATGTGTCCCTTTGCAAAATCAAACACTGACAAATAAGAGAGCACGACGCTGTATGATTTCTAGAGCTGATATAGGGCAATTTGTTCAGCAGAGTGATGTAAGCTTCGTTATGATTGCATCATCCATGACTTCTAGGAATAACATGATGCAATTCATATCATGTATGACGCAATACCAGCTTCAGATTGCATCATTCATTGTTTTGCCTAAAAAGCAAGTACTGTCCAAACCCAGTCATAGATTTCTTCATAGATCCAGTCAAAGATGTATTTTAGTCATTTCTGGTTTAAATTGAGATCCCTTCCCTTTATAACTCACTTATCCTCCGCCATTCCCAAGTCAAGGGTCGTATATACTGACCCAAAAGCATATCTTGAAAACTAGAGCCAATCAACAATTTTAAGCATCATTTTTGTTCTCAGTGACCCAGAATTAGTGAAGTTTGACTACATTTATTTCAGAAGCATTTTGGCTGTAGAGCAGTGATATCATTGCACAGGACTAGACCTACCCAGCGAGGCAAAGAATAGTGCTGCTGGGGTAGATGCCAGAGTCACAAGATCATCTATTCACTTGTCTTTACCTCATTAGTCCATCCCACTTCAGGCTCAACCCCCTCATGCAGAATTTCTCCTTTTTTATTGCTTTTTCCAGGCTTTCTTTTAAAGTGATGGGGCTTCTACCACCTCCCTGGAGAGACTATTCCACAGCCAAATACATTTTGTTGCTACCATGTTGCTACAATGATGCTCAGTAGATACGGGACCGAGACACTAAATCTGGATCTAGATCCAAAATGTCACAAAGTTCAGAGGTGTATGGATGGGGAGTTTTGGTTCTAGCCCTTCTATGACTTTTCCTTTTGAATAGTTTCACCTCATTGTAGGTTATTAGCAGAGAAAAGCCAAAACTCTGAATTGTGGAACGTTCAGATTGGAAATGACTCATCCTAGCGTCATGGCGCAAATATCCAGCAGGGCTGGAAATAGAACTCACGTCCCGCTTGTCTACACAAATATTTAGTTCATGGCAAGCAGGGCTGTGAATCTCCTTCTCATGAGCCTGCCTTGGACCAACTGTCCGGTGCACAGTTTGTTCATGCACTTTGATTAGGCCTCTTTGAAAGAGGAGTACCTCGAAGTGCATTAACCAACTGTTAAATCACATCAGCAGGGTGCACCCGGATAGTTCATCCAAGGGAGGCTAGTGCGGGGTTAATTCAAACCCCAGCTTGAAACAAACTAAATGTTCTTGTAGACAAGCTTTCAGGCCTGTTCCTTAACCACAAGATCATCCTTTCCATCATGTGCAGAATATAAATCATAGAATCAGAGGACTGGAAGGGACCTCAAGAAGTCATCAAGTCCAGTCCCCTGCACTCATGGCAGAACTAATTATTATCTAGACTAGGGATTCTCAAACTTCATTGCATTGCGACCCCCTTCTAACAAGAAAAATTACTACACGACCCCAGGAGTGGAGGAGGGGAGCGGGCTGAAGCCTGAGCCTTCCCAAGCCTCACCGTCCCACATCGGGGCCAAAGCCCCACTGCCCAGGGCAGGGGACCAAAGCAGAAGCCCAAGGATTTCAGTCCTAGGTGGGGGCCTGTAACCTGAGCCCCATTACCCAGGGCTGAAGACCTCGGGCTTCGGCTCTGGCCCTGGGGCTCGGACTTCAGCTTCGGCTCCAGGCCCCAGCAAGTCTAATGCCAACCCTGGTGACCTCATTAAAATGGGGTCCTGACCCACGTTGGGTTCCCGTTGTTTGAGAACCATTAATTCTAGACCATCCCTGACAGGTGTTTGTCTAACCTGCTCTTAAAAATCTCCAATTATGGAGATTCCACAATCTCCCTAGACAATTTATTCTCGTGCTTAACTCCTGGAATAAATATATATACTCCTATAATAAATATAAAACAGAGGCACAAAAATGTGATGGTATTGTGAAAAAAGTCATCAGGAAACATCCTTAGTGCAGATATGGGCACTGCATGATTTTTGTATATCAAGCAACTATACTTCAATTTACTTTGGGATCCAGTTCTAATATTGTTCAGCCCTTATCTGAATTAGTTCATATTTATTTAGGCTCAGGAAGATGTAAACCACAAATTTAGTGGGAATTGCCTCTACTCTCCGGTGCCACTTGTCTAGCACTTACCTCCTTCCTGTCCTTTTGTACTGCAGGAATGGCTCCAGAGAGCCAGTTCCGGTGACGGACATAGGAATTAACAGACTAGATCAGATCAGTGGTCCATCTGAAAGCGGCCAGTACCAGATGCTCCAAAGAAAGGTGCAAGAACTCCACAGTAAGCACTTGTGGAATAATCTGCCCCCCCCCCCAAGATGTCACCCTAACCCCTAATAGTTAGAAGATGGCTTCAGATCTGAACCATGAGGTTTTATCTCCCTTCCAACACTCTTTTTGTTAGTATTCACTATGTAAATTCCCAGTCCCTCTGAATTCTTGGTTTCAGTGAAATCCTGTGGCAATCAGTTCCACAGTTTAATTACCCATTGTGTGAAAAAGTATTTCCTTTGGTAAATTTTGAATTGGATGGTGTTTTGGGAAACCAATAGCAACGGTATAATCAGATTTCCTCCACAATTATTTTCAGCCTCCATAGTCTGTGATCTAAGAGATGAAGCACAGAAGCATCAAATAGTGGTTAAGTGGTTGGAGAGTACACGTCCCAAGTGTAGAATCATTGTTAGAAAAGGACATTTTGGAATGACTAAATCTGCTATGAAAATATTTAAAAATAGACAAGAAAGGCCTCATATTTTACCAATAGGTTCCCAAAGATCTGATCCAATTCACGTTGAAGTCAATGTGATTTTTTTCCTACTGACTTCACTGAAAGCTGCTTTTAACCGTACTTAGTTCATCACTGCTTGGCTAGTGCAAGATTGCTCTCTGTAGTGTGCCAAGTACTTTATCTAGTCCCCGCCACAACCACCCCACAAGTTTTTTCAGTTCATGAGGAATGGTTCGCACGTATCTGAGGGCAGAACTTGGTCAGTAATGTTTATCTGCAAGTTAAGTGCTCCTAGGATTTTGCTTAACAAATCACCCAGCACCAGAAAAATATTTTAACTGATCCATAGCTTCTAAGGCGGGGTGGGCAAACTTTTTGGCCCGAGGGCCACATCTGGGTGGGGAAATTGCATGTAGGGCCATGAATGTACGGCTAGGGCAGGGGATTGGGGTGTGGGAGGGGGTGCGGTGTGCAGGAAGGGGCTCAGGGCAAGGGGTTGGGGCAGAGGAGGGGTGCGGGATGTAAGGGGGGCTCAGGGAATGGGGTTGGGGAGCAGGGGGGGTGCAGAGTGTGGGCAGGGGCTCAGGGCAGGGGTGCGGGGTGCAGGAGGGGTTCGGGGTGTGGGCTCTGGCCTGGCGCCGCTTACCTGGAGGAGCTCCAGGGTGGCAGCGGCATGCACTGGGGCCAGGGCAGGCTCCCTGCCTGCCCTGGCCCCGCACTGCTCCCAGAAGCGGCCAGCACCACGTCCCTGTGGCCCCTGGGCTGATGGGCTGGATCTGGGCCGTAGTTTGCCCACCCCTGTTCTAAGGCCAGGAGAGACCATTACGATCACCTAGTACAACCCCCTCTATAACACAGCATTGAATTTCACCCACTGATTCCTGTTTCATACCCATAGCTTCTGGTTGAGCTAAAGCACATTTTACAGAAAGACATCCAATCTTGATTTGAGGACTTCCAGTGATGGTGAATTCACCACATCCCTTGGTAAATGATTAATTTTCCTCACTGTTAAACATTGTGCCTTATTTCCAGTTTCAGTTTGTCTAACTTTAGCTTCCAGCCACTGGATCTTATTCTGCCCTTATTTGCCTTGTCTTTTAAATAATTTCAAAGAGCCAATTGTTTCCCCACCTTCTCCCGTTTTCCTAAAGACAGCGTGAGGGATGGGTTAGGGCAGGGGTCAGCAACCTTTCAGAAGTGATGTGCCGAGTATTCATTTATTCACTTTAATTTAAGGTTTCGCGTGCCAGTAATACATTTTAATGTTTTTAGAAGGTCTCTTGCTATAAGTCCATAATATATAACTGAACTATTGTTATATGTAAAGTACATAAGGTTTTTTAAATGTTTAAGAAGCTTCATTTAAAATTAAATTAAAATACAGAGCCCCACGGACCGGTAGCCAGGACCTGGGCAGTGTGAGTGCCACTAAAAATCAGCTCGCATGTCGCCTTCGGCCATAGGTCACCTTCAGCCATAGGTTGCCTACCCCTGGGCTAGGGGCTTGACCCAGCTCCCACTGAGAGTTAGTAGGAGTTGGACCAGACCTTAGATTATCTCAGATCTTTTCCCTTCCATTTTTAGTTTCCATGGTTTTGTATATTGTTCAATAGAGAATGATTATAGGACGACGTCTAAAAAGGTTCTTTGCTGCCATCTTTATAGTGCAGCAGAAACCAACACATCTGCCTTTTCTTGATTTCCTGGCATCCCTGATGTGCTTCGTGAGGATATGCACAGCTTTGGGAACACATGGCCCTTGTTTTTCCAGAGGTGCTTAGCACCCTCACCTTTCTGTTGCCTCCAGGAGAAGTTGAGAGTACGTAGCATCTCTGAAAAATCATACCAGCCATGCTTCTGAGTGCACTGCTGCTGTGGGACAGAAGGGGGAGCTCAGACTTTTTGGGTGTAATAGACTAGTGGGGAGTCACACAAAAATTCTTACAAACTGGTAGCTTTAAAAAAAATAAAAGATTGTCTCTAGTAGAAGTGACACACATCCCATCTAGGGGATAACAGCCCCCTTACAATCAAGATCACACTTATTATTCCATTATAACAATGTAATAGTAAGTAACAAGAAGTAATGGTCTCAAGTTGCAGTGGGGGAGGTCTAGGTTGGATATTAGGAAACACTGTTTCACTAGGAGGGTGGTGAAGCACTGGAATGGGTTACCTAGGGAGGTGGTGGAATCTCCTTCCTTAGAGGTTTTTAAGGCCTGGCTTGACAAAGCCCTGGCTGGGATGATTTAGTTGGGAATTGGTCCTGCTTTGAGCAGGGGGTTGGATTAGATGACCTCCTGAGGTCCCTTCCAACCCTGATATTCTATGATTCGATGAAAATGTGAGATCTAAATAGGCTGATTGTAATTCTTTTTTTAACGAATATTTGGTGTAGGGGGGAGACATGCAATCTCATTAAATATATACAAAGAGTGAAAGACTCTATAGAAATAAAAAATATTTCAATGACACTTATTTTTGCAAACTTAATTGCATACCCAGTACGACTTCAGAAGAAATAAATTACAGTACTAGGTTTATTATTTATATAGACTTGTGTACACGGTGCTTTCTGAACACTTAAGTAAAGGTTGCCCATTTGGTCTAAACTGTTAGCCAAAATTCAGGGCATTGCAGCATTGTTCCCATCAGGATGGGGATGGGGGTGCGGTGGAAATCAGTGCTATGAATCAGCAATGTTCTTGGTGTAATCAGAAACACCTACAGGAAGCCCTGTTTATCTGACACAATTTCCCCAAGTCTGCCATTCTAGCAAGTTCTGTGCCCAAGCAGCTCAGGCCCTCTGCTTCCTCTCACACTCACCCTTACAACTCCTCCTTTTGGCTTTTCTCCTCCAGCCCGCAACTAATCTCTGCATTTGGAACCAGGGAAGCTCCTTGGTCCATTTAAATTCTGACCTGCCCCATGCCCCACCCCCCCTTCCTTGTGGTCTGCAATTGCTTTTACTACATAAAGGGGCTTGAGTGCTCCTTCTGATGAGTGTGAAAGAGTGCATGGCCCACCCATTGGCTTTAACAAGGTCTGTGATTGTCTTTGGATCTAAGGGCAGGTCTACACTTAACACGGTGCAGTGGCACAACTGTGCCACTAGTGCTTCAGTGGAGATGCTACTACGCTGACAGGAGAGCTTCTCCCATTGGCGTAGTTAATCCACCTCTGCGAGACGGTAGCTATGTTGATGCAGAAAAACTCCCCTGTTGACATAAGGCTTTCTACACTGGGGTTATTACCGCGTTATATCCGAATTCGTGTTATATCGGGGTAGAGGTGTACAACATAGAATGCAATACATATGAAAATGTAAAAAAACATCCAAAATGTTGAATAAATTTCAATTGGTATTCTATTGTTTAACAGTGCGATTAAAACGGCAATTAATCAACAGCCCTAATATATATAAAAGGGCTGTCAATTAATTGCAGTTAACTCACACGATTGACTCAAAAAAATTAGTCAATATATATACATATATATTACAGATAAGCCCCTTACTTCATTGGTTTTCCGGCTTTTAAACTTGTTTGTAAGTCTACCCATTGTCATTTACTCTTCCTAGTTACACAAGTGAAAAGCTGGACACTCCCCTCTTTAGATTAAGTCTGTCTCATGATTTTAGAGCAGGACAGGACACAGCTAGAACAGCACACCTGGAATCTCATTGATGTGTTGTAGGCAGCTGGCCTGTCTCCCCAGAGCATGAAGGACTCACTACCACACCCAGTCTTTCAGCCTTTCTTCCAGGACACATTTTTATTAGTTCAAACAAAAACTCACAAGGTAATACAAAATTCACAATCAAAGCAGTCTTCTGGATCTCAGTAGTGCATGAAGCCATGTGACTACACATCTGACACATGTTGCTTGTTCTCTCATTGTCTCCCCAGAGAAAGAGAAATGTGTGCAATATAGTGTCTTGTTTGGGTTTTTATTAAATAAATATACCTGTCAATGCTTGTGTGTATTAGAGACGGCAAGATCAAAGAAATACACCTTGCACTTGAAGCAGAAAGTGTTGAGATTTGTGATGGCCGTTGGTTCCTGGGGTAGGTCACTCCACAGCCATGGACCACCTCTTCTGTCTCCTGCATGGACAAATTTTATTCTTATTGTTGCGAGTTACATGGTGCCAGAGAAGCAAAGTTGTCAACCACGGCTTTTGTCCTCGACCTTTAGATAGTCTTTTAGGTATCCTGAGCCCACACCATGGATTGCTTGGAAGATAAGGACCGAGATCTTGAACTTGATTTGAAATTCTGTGGGAAGCCAGTTTAGAGAGCAGAGGACAGGTGTGAAATGCTTACTACTGTACATGTTCTTGAGTGCCATCTACAAACAACCACTTTAACTATATACACATATACAAACAGAGCGCTCTAGTAACTACACCAAAAAGCAGCATCGCTGTCTAGATCTGACAGTAGAAGAGAAGGTGGGTGTTTTGGGGTTTTTTTAACTTTCCCCACTCCCAGCAGAAAATTTGCTAATTTTAAAGGAAAGTTGCCAGTGCATAGATACCCATCATGCTTCCTTGTGGTCATACTGGTTTTTACTTCCTACTTTAAAAAAGCCCAATTGGGGCTATTGTGAACTACCAATTAAAGAACTTGAATAAAAAGAGAAAGTATAAAAGCCTAAAAGACTACCGGGTGGAAAGTCCTATTGAAAATTCCAGTTTGAAGGCAGTTCCTCTTTTAAAGGCAAAGCATCAGATGAGGAAGAATAATGTAATATAATCATTTATAGTATCTTTCAACAAATACGCCTCTCGGAACACTGCAGGGCCTGGTTATGGACTCAGCCCCCGAGCTGGGTCATGCTGGGACACTTATGGTCCCCACCCTTCTAGAGTGCAACAAACAGACGGTCCCGTAAGCTGGTGCCAAGGACCAGCGCCCTGTTTGCCCCTAGAATCAGCCCTACTAGGACTCTGTACTAAGCAGCTACTGACTGCCCTCCCGCTGCTTTCACAGAGCAACTTCTTCCAGGGCTTTGTTCCAGCTCCCCGAGCGGCCTCCAACCAGCCAGCAGCTGATACAGAACCCTCTACAGGTTTCAGGGTAGCAGCCGTGTTAGTCTGTATCCTCAAAAAGAACAGGAGTACTTGTGGCACCTTAGAGACTAACAAATTTATTAGAGCATAAGCTTATGCTCTAATAAATTTGTTAGTCTCTAAGGTGCCACAAGTACTCCTGTTCTTTTTGAGAACCCTCTACAGACTCCCTGGCCATCTTCCTGCTGAGTCTATCGATGGTCTGCCAATTGGCTGCTGAGGCTGTATCTACCCCATCTCTTCACTCCTTAGTGGCTGTGACATGACCAGGTTTATACACCCTGTCACAGTGACCTGGCTCTCTATTTAGGAATGTTATTTCCTGGGTCTGTGACCTGTTGGGAGCTGGGATTTTGGGGTTCCATTCCCGGATGTGCTACTGCTTCTTTGCATGGCTCTAGGCAGGTCACATAACTTCTCCATTCCCCAGTCTACCCAGCTCGTAAATGGATGTTTTAATAGTATCCACAGGGGAGATGTGAGGGTTAATTAACATTGGCAGAGTGATTTGAGATCCTTGGGTGTAAAGTGCTATATCAATGCGAAATGTGTTATAATAGGCCTGATCCTGCAGACTTCTCATGGTCCTATGAGTAATCCCATTGGCACTATTTGTGTGATGAAGGGTTAGAAGTACAGGCCCAGTGTTAGCTGTGTCAATGAACAGGTGTATCTCTGTCTCTGTATTGCAGGTATTTACACACAGGGCCCCTCAGTCACTGTATCTAGGCCTTGTAGTAGCTAGGCCATGTGAGGATTTGAAGGTTGAGGCCACGGGGAGCTGGAAGGACTCATCCTGAGAAAGTGATCCTAATGGTAGAGATCCTGTGGGAACCATGTATTGTGCCCTCTACTAAGAGAAGGGAAAATCATGTAGTTTTCTTTGATCATCTGCTCCGTGCGGCCAAGTCTAGAAAGGGATAAGCAAAAGGACAGTATGGTGTGTCCAGAATGGAACCACCCTGTAAATGTCTGTAGCGGGGTGATCACTTGCTCAGGCACTGAAAGGGTTACTGGCAGCCCTGGGAGAGGACTGGGGCTGTGAGCCGAAGACTAGGCTGATGGGGAAGGCAGCCACAGCTGGGGCCACGCCCCAATCAGGCCACAGCTGGCCCTATAAAAGGCTGTGGGCCAGGAGCTCTGAGAGTCTCTCTTTAGTTGTAGAGAGAGACAGGCCTGGCTGCTTGCAAGCTCAGCAGGGTACCTAGAGTGGAGCAGGGCTTGGGGAAGGCCAGAGGAGCTGACAAGCTCCAGCCTGAGAAACCCCTAGGCTGCAGGGTTTGCTGAAGGCCCAGACCAGGTACTGGGGTTGCAGAGGTGCAGCCCAGGATAGGCAAAGGCAGCAGGTCCAAACCCTCCTTGCCAATGATGAGCGGTACAGACGGCAGTCTGCCCCAGCGAGCAGGGGGCTAGATGGTGACTAGCAGCAGCCACTGAGGCAAGGTGGGGTAGAAGGTTGGGGGTTCCCTGGGGACAGGGTGACCAGATGTCCTGATTTTATAGGGACAGTCCTGATTTTTGGGTCTTCTTCTTATATAGACTCCTATTATCCCCTCTCCCCCCCCCCCCCGTCCTGATTTTTCACATTTGCTGTCTGGTCACCCTACCTGGGGAGGGGAGACCCAGAGACTGTGGGGGTACTGCAGAGGGCAGAACCCTGAGGTAGAGGGGCACCGGGGTCCGGGAGGGTCATGGGGGCCAGTTGCAAGTGGGACATCGGCCAGCAGAGGGCGCTCTGGAGCTGGAGAGCTAATTCCCAGGACACCCAGCAGGAGGTGCCATGCGGGTGAGTCGTCGCCTCCCTACAATGCCCCATATGCTAGTGGTGCTTGTGTGTCAGAGAGACAGAATAACAGGCAGAGAATGGGTCCCTTTATGCCATGTAGGATATCTGCAAGTGAAAGGGCTAAAGAGCAGAAGTGAGCCCCTTAAAGTTTTAATGGCCATTCAGCTGATGTTTCCTGTTTTTTCCCTTCTGTGTTTTTTTCCAAATGACAGTATTAAGAGCATAAGAACGGCCATACTGGGTCAGACCAAAGGTCCATGTAGCCCAGTATCCTGTCTACTGACGGTGACCAATGCCAGGTGCTTCAGAGGGAATGAACAGAACAGGTAATCATCAAGTGATCCATCCCCTATCGCCCATTTCCAGCTTCTGGCAAACAGAGGTTAGGGACACCATCCCTGCCCATCCTGACTAATAGCCATTGATGGACCTATCTTCCATGAACTTATCTAGTTCTTTTTTGAGCCCTGTTATAGTCTTGGCCTTCACAACATCCTCTGGCAAGTAATTCCACGGGTTGACTGTACATTGTGTGAAAAAATACTTCCTTTTATTTGTTTTAAACCTGCTGCCTATTAATTTCATTTGGTGACCCCTAGTTCTTGTGTTATCTGAAGGAATAAATAACACTTCCTTATTTACTTTCTCCACACCAATCATGATTATATAGATTCTATATCCCCCCTTAATCATCTCTTTTCCAAACTGAAAAGTCTGTCTTATTAATCTCTCCTCCTATGGAAGCAGTTCTATACCCCTCATCATTTTTGTTGCCTTTTTCTGAGCCTTTTCCAATTCCAATATATCCTTTTTGAGAAGGGGCGACCACATCTGCACGCAGTATTCAAGATGTGGGCGTAGCCTTGATTTATATAAAGGCAATAAGATATTTTCTGACTTATTATCTGTCCCTTTCTTAATGATTCCCAATATTCTGTTTGCTTTTTTGCCTGCAGCTGCACACTGAGTGGATGTTTTCAGAGACCTATCCACAATAACTTCAAGAGCTCTTTCTTGAGTGGTAACCACTAATTAAGGCTGCATCATTTTATATGTATAGTTGGGATTATGTTTCCATTACTTTGCATTTATCAATATTGAATTTCATCTGCCATTTTGTTGCCCAGTCACCCAGTTTTGAGAGATCCTTTTGTAGATCTTTGTAGTCTGCTTGGGATTTAACTATCTTGAGTAGTTTTGTATCATCTGCAAATTTTGCCACCTCACTGTTTACCCCTTTTTCCAGATCATTTATGAATATGATTAATAGGACTGGGCCCAGTACAGACCCCTGGGGGACACCACTATTTACCACTCTCCATTCTGAAACCTGACCATTTATTCCCACCCTTTGTTTCCTACCTTTTAACCAGTTACTGATTCATGAGAGGACCTTCGCTCTTATTCCATGACAACTTACTTTGCGTAAGAGCCTTTGGTGAGGGACCTTGTCAAAGTCTTTCTGAAAATCTAAGTACACTATATCCACTGGATCCCCCTCGTCCACATGCTTGTTGACCCCCTCAAATAATTCTAGTAGATTGGTGAGGCATGATTTCCCTTTACAAAAACCACATTGACTGTTCCCCCAACAAATTATGTTCATCTGTGTCTGACAACTTTTTTCTTTACTATAGTTTCAACCAGTTTGCACGGTGCTGAAGCCAGGCTTCCCGGCCTGTAATTGCCAGGATCACCTCTAGAGCCCTTTTTAAAAATTGGTGTCACATTAGCTATCCTCCAGTCATTTGGTACAGAAGCTGATTTAAATGATGGGTTACAAACCACAGTTAGTAGTTCTGCAATTTCACATGTGAGTTCCTTCAGAACTCCTAGTTCTAGTCCTGGTGACTTATTACTGTTTAGTTTATCAATTTGTTCCAAAACCTCAATCTGGGACAGTTCCTCAGATTTGTCACCTAAAAAGAATTGTTCAGGTTTGGGAATCTCCCTCACAACGTCGTTGTGGCTCTAGGAGTCACTCCAGCTTAGGCCATGGGAGCCGCAGCTACTCCTCCAACAGCTGACTGCAGTTTCCTCTCTTTTTAAAGACCTCCTCCCAACCATACCTGATTAACAGGGCGAGAGTGGTGGGGCTAGTTCTGCCCCCAGAGCCCCTCTGACATCTTCATGGTCAGTATGGGGCCTATACACCCTGTCACACCACCTATCCCCAATGTATACTGCTGTTGTTTCTGGGAGTGAGAGGGCAAACGTTCGCTTAGCTAACCAGCACTGTCATTCCAGATCCCTCATGTGACCAGCCTCCTGGATTTTACATGCACATACACTCACTGACACATACATCTTGTTAAATGAGATTGGGTGAGGCCAAGGACTGGACTCTTAGGTTTCACCAAACAGTTTGAGAGTTCTCCTCTGTCATGCCTTAAAAGCTGATCCTTTACAGGAATTGTTCTTTGTGAATGTATCAATCACCTGGTGAACACCTGATAAATAATTTATTATAAAACTTTATGACTTAAAAAAAAAAATTCCTCTTCTCCCACAGGCATTTTAACCAAGTGAGTGGCCCGGTGTTGATTCCGTGCCTGCAATGCTTCCCCCACACACGCCTCTTGTTAATTGCTGTCTTGGCACTTTTTCCTCCCAAGCTGCCATCAGTGCTGCCGCTCTGTAAATCTCTTGGCAGAAGTTGCTTTGAAAAGGGTGGGGGTGACACCCTTTCCATTAGTTCTGCCAGCTCTGTCATAGGCCAAGACAGGGGCCTGATCTTGTGGCCAGTGAGTTTTCCATTAATAAGGGTCTGCAGCATCAGACCCATTGACTGGTATTCCCAGAACGAATTCAAGGTCTGGTGTCCTCCCTAACATGGCAGAGTCGGAGGCTGCCAAAAAGTTTCTGAGCTTTCATAATGTGCTGTTTAGACCATGACACTGGTTCCGGCTTTATTTGTATAAAGGACACTGGCAAGGGCTTTCCCTCCTCAAGTGTTTAATGAAAAAACAACTTTTTCCTTTTTGATAATAACCTCCTAGAAACGAGGGGCCATATTCCTAGGTGAATGACTGGCTGGTGTGTCCTGTCCAGTCCGGGATCTAGCCCTTGAAGTTGGTTGCGAAAGGATTGAAAGTGATGGGGGAGCTCCTCTGACTAATCTCTCTGTTCACTGGCCAATCTGAGAAAAAGGCAGAAGGAAAACAAACAGCAACAGTGAAAAGGGATCCCGGCAGGCAGAGTCTTATAGGCGTCAATGGGATGTTGTGTGGTCATATATGTCCCCCAGTGCAAATGCTCTTTGCAGGCTTAGGTAGGACCCCTGATTGTGGCTTTTAAAATTCTGTTTCAATAGGCTATGGCAGTGGTCCTCACACTTATTTTTTTTGTGGGGCCCCCCTCTTTGTGTCTGTACCCTTTCCCGCGCTCCCTCCCACACAAGTACACATATCACCACCCAGCTCTTAAGACAGAGTGGAGAGCAGCGGCTGCTGGCCAGGCGCCCAGCTCTGAAGGCAGCGCTTTGCCAGCAGCAGCACAGAAGTAAGGGTCACCTTTCACAGCAGACTTAGCGCCCCATTGCCACCCTTATTGCTGCTGCCACCTGGGGCTGGGAGCCAGAGCCCCACTGCCACCTCCTGGTGAGGGATTGGGGGAGCGGAGGGAAAGAGAGCCCAAGCCTGGACTGCCTCCTGGTAAAGGATTGAGAGGTGGGGGAGCAAAGCCCGAGCTTGGGAGGTAGGGCTCAGGCTGTCAGCCCCTGGTGGTGGGGCTCCAACTGTTCCCTTTATCCCCTCTCCCCCGACCTCCTGGGTGTGCACAACCCTGCTGCATGGGCCCAGCCAACTGGGTCTCACAGCTGGAGCGCTTCACCAAAAAAAAAGAAAAATAAATAAAGCAAACAGCTCACGCCTCCCTTGACACATTGCCACACCTCACTTGGAAAGTGCGCCCCGCAGTTTGAGAACCGCGGCTCTGTGGTATATCTTGTTGCATAGATACGCAACATTGTTTATTGCAAATATATTAGCTTAACTTCAGCGTTCAACTACTACATTAATTGAGAGGGGGTCTACTCTTGGGGATCATTCTGTGCCAAAAAAATTAAAAATCTGCATCAAAAAATTAAAAATTCTGTGCACAATATTTTACAATTCTGCGAAATTCTGCAAATTCTATTTGTCAAGCTAACGCTACATCAGGGGTCGGCAACCTTTCAGAAGTGATGTGCCGAGTCTTCATTTATTCACTCTAATTTAAGGCTTCGCGTGCCAGTAATACATTTTAACATTTTTAGAAGGTCTCATTCTATAAGTCTATAATGTATAACTAAACTATTGTTGTATGTAAAATAAATAAGGTTTTTAAAATGTTTAAGAAGCTTCATTTAAAATTAAATTAAAATGCAGAGCCCCCTGGACTGGTGGCCAGGACCCGGGCAGTGTGAGTGCCACTGAAAATCAGCTTGCGTGCCGCCTTCGGCACGCATGCCATAGGTTGCCTACCCCTGCGGTACATAATCACACCAGTTCAATTATTTTGGTAATTTATTTCAAAATATCTGTCAGCAAGTATGTCTGTAACACTACAGCCACACACAAAATTTCCCCCGGGAGTAGAGAGTTAAAGAAACCTCTATGACAACTCAGTTCCTGTTTCTCTGCCCCCTTTCCCCCCAGAGCCCAACTGTGGGGCCTCCCCTTGTCCAGACACCCGTTCACCCATCCCCTCAAACTAGGGATCCAGAGGGAGAAACAGCCTGATGCTTGGTCCCCGGCTTGTACAGAGTTTGCTGCATTCCCTTAGAGCGTGCTGGGAACTGCAGCTGCAAGGAACCCTCTAGCTCCCTCTCCCTCCCCACAGCAATCTCTTCTATGTGCAAGCTGAGTCCAGCGGCGGCTAGCAGCACTGCAACCCATTTCTGTGTGGGAAAGGAAATTCTGCGCACACAACATTAATTTCTGCAAAATTCCGCATTGTGCAGTGGCGCAGAATTCCCCCAGGAGTAGGGGGCATATATATACTTAGACAGGCAGACAGACAAACCTGACAATGGTCTCTTAAGTGAGCCATGCAATCACTAATTAATTAACCAATTACTTAATTAATTTTCTCTAGATTTCCCCAAGGCTATCAATAGTATTTATATTCTATTTCTGGGGGCAATATTAAGGGTGGCATGATGCTGGGTGGGGGAGGTGAAATCTACGCAGTTCAGGCCCAAGGCACAAGACCGCTATGCAGCCCTTTTTACACTGCCCCCTGAATTTGTTGTTCTAGTTTAAGGCCAAAATAGAGTTCAAATTTCCTCCTACCAGCAGAGGCAGTGGTTGTGGAGCCAATGAATCCCTGTAAGGCCTAAATCCAGCAAAGCACTTAAGCACCTGCTTATAGGCTGACCAGATAGCAAGTGTCAAAAATCGTGACAGGAGGTGGGGGGTAATAGGTGCCTATGTGAGAAAAAGACCCAAAAATCGGGACTGTCCCTATAAAATCGGGACATCTGGTCACCCTACATGCTTAACTTTAAGAACATGACTTCAATGAGGCTATTATGTAATTAAAGTTAAAAGCACATTTTTATGTGGGGTTTTTTTGGATCCAGGTCTATGGCTCCGCCCTTGGCCTGCCTTCTGCATAGCCCCAACAGTCTTCTGCATTGATCAATGCAGGGCCAGCATGGGCATGCTTTCAATGGCACACAGAGGATGCATTAACAGGTACCTCTCCACAGCTGGTTCTACCTCCAGTCCCCTTTCATAGTCCGTGTGCTGTGCTCAAATAGCAGAGAAGGGCTTGCCCTGAACTTCCACACTACAGGTGAATTTCACACCAACCTAAGGGAATGTCTTCACTAACTGCCAGATCGGCGGGCAGCGATTGATCCAGTGGGGATCGATTTATCGTGTCTAGTCTAGACACGATAAATCGACCCCCCGAGCATTCTCCCATCGACTTCTGTACTCCACCACTGTGAGAGGTGCAGGTGGAGTCGACTGGGGAGTGGCAGCAGTCGACTCACCGTGGTGAAGACACCACGGTAAGTCGATCTAAGTATGTCGACTTCAGCTACGTTATTCATGTAGCTGAAGTTGTGTAACTTAGATTGATTCCCCACCCCCCCAGTGTAGACTAGGGCTAAGAAAACACAATTGGTGTAGTAGCCCTGTACATTCATCTATACCTGGTTCCTATCCATCTTTTGTTAGTCCGACAAAGGCTTTTTCTTTAGAGCAGAGCATTTGCCTTCTCCTTGGTAATGTTTGACCATATTAGTTCTTTGCTATATAAAATCTCAAAATATTAGGGGAGGAGAGAAGGAAATGCAACAAAAAATATATAGAATAGGCCACAGTATTCTGCCATTTGGGGATTGGTCCTGCTTTGAGCAGGGGGTTGGACTAGATGACCTCCTGAGGTCCCTTCCTACCCTGATATTCTATGATCTATAAATATTTGACCAGGGAAAGTATGTGACTGGTATTTTGAACAAATCCCCAGCCATAATTTTAGTGATATGCCTTTGTGACATTAAGAACAGCTCAAGGGCTGAGAGCAAGAGACACCCTGATTTCTAGCAGCGAGTTTCAGCTGGCCTGACCAGCCTGGTGTACCGGAACTCACTGTTGTTAGAATCTATATCTAAAAGGTGTCATATGCAGTGTGTAGGTGTCGTATGCAGTGTGTCTGTAGCCGTGTCAGTCCCATGATATTAGAGAGACAAGGTGGGTGAGGTGATATCTTTTATTGGGCCAACTTCAGTTGATGAGAGAGTCATGCTTTCGAGCTACACAGAGCTCTTCTTCAGGTCTGGGAAAGGAACTCAGTGTCACGGCTAAATACAAGGTGGAACAAATTGTCGACCATGAGTAGTTAGCACATATTCTGAAAGGAACATTCAAGGTGAAGTGGCCCTTTAACACCCCTGGAGTCATAGAACAAATTGGGGGAGGCAGGGGGATTTGTGGGTTACACATTGTTGTAATAAATTTGTATTTGCTCAGGACTCTATTTATGAATGCCTGTAACACGCTGGTGATTAATATCACTGTGAAGTGTCCATATGAACACTATGTGAGGAATTATGAATACTCACTGATACTATGTTTGAAAGTGTGTGGCCAAACGAAGGAAGGAGCAGTTCCCACCCAGACAGGAGGGGGGCAGCTAGTTACCTGTCTCCTGTGTAAAATAAGCATGGCAGAATCAAATCAATGGAAGCCCGATTTACATGCAGGGGGATGGGAAGCCGGCAGCATGGGAAGAACAGCATGAGGCCAGCTTCCTGGTGGTGACAGCAAGCTGAGCACACAGGAGAGCTTCCTGCCTCCTGCAGCAAGGCACTGAACTTTGGGAGATATAACAAGGAAGGACAGAAGCCCCCTTTGGCATCCATCATGGGACAGAGGCAGGAGGGGAGAGCTTTTGCAAGCTGAGAAAGATGGGTCCTTCAGCCCAAGTCGGGGGGTGGTTGGAGTCTTTGGGAACTGAACTATAGAGTAAGGAGAAGAGAGCCCCTAGGATCTTTCACTTGGGGACACAAGGGAAGCCAGCCCTTTGTTCTTCTGTGAAGAGGTCCTTGTCGCCAAAGGTATGGTCAGCCATTTTGAGTCCTCTTGCTGGGAGCACGTAGTAAGATTTTACCTTGAACCCAGACAGTAGCTTGTTAAGTTGCGTCTCAGCTGTTCGGAGCGTGCTTTGTTTTGTTTTACTTGTAATTCCTTCTGTCTTCATTCCTTATACTTGAACCACTTAATCCAGGCTCTTTTGTTAATAAAATTGTTTATTTTTTTATTATGAACCAACGCAGTGCTGTTTAACTTAAGTGAGCATTAATTCTAGTTAAAATGATAAGGTGCTGTGTATATTGACTCCTTACGGGATCATTGAACCTTATGATGTTGAGCTATCCAGGAGAGAGCTGGACACTTCAGGGTGGATGTTTTGGGGGAAAATTGGGACTGAGGGTGTGTTGGGCTCCTTGTAACCAAGGCTGGTGGAAGTCAGAGTCGGTCTGCTGCTGGGGTCAGATCTGCTGAGCCAGGGTTGTCTACCGTTCAGGGTGTGACCTGACCTGCATGCTTGTGTAGGCTGCCTATGAGTGTCCTAGGCGGAGTTACAGCACCCAAGTATTGTAAAGCACCCTGGGTTGCAGGGGAAGCGGTGACACAACCCCTCACCAGTCTGGATTTGAACCCCCATAATGAGACAGCCTTTAGCATATTACTCTGCTGTGTTCGTCTAATTTTAGTTGTCAGTCATATTGCTGTAGATTATTAACCTATTTGCATAATTTCCTCCTCCAAGTCTGCAGCTCTAAAAGGCTTTATGTGTTATTGTAATAAATTAAATAACTTTTAAGGTTCACACTGACAGTGCAACAAATTGACACAGAAAATTACACACACACATTACTTCTGTCTTCCCCGTGTAAGATATTACCAGTAGAGTAACTTCAACCAGGCAAATCCCTATTAACAGTGAGATTATCCAGCCAGATATTAACTCTTTTGTATAGCTGCCGCATAAAAGAATCAGTTCAGTAGCTGTAGAAATTTTCTCCCCCCGAAGAAATAAAAAAATGTTTATAAAAATGTCATTGTGAATATCAGAGATGGAGATTCCCTTTTATGTCAAGCAGATCACAGTGATTTATTTGTGAAAACCCTAAAGGCACACACAAAATCTGGAGAACGAGGTAAACAGGATGTCGCGATACAGTTAGCACATCACAGAAAAATATATAGAAGAGGGAGAACAATACATTCCGGCATTGGGAATTTACTGCACAATGAGAACCATGAAATATAGCTTGGTGGGAGGGAGAAGTCCCTAACTGGCCTTCTCACCAAAAAATTGCATAGACCATCCACCTGCTAGTGCAAGATTGTTCCCTCTGCAGTATGGACTGGCTCGTTTGGTCCTTTTTCACATTAAAGTCAATGGGAGTTTTGCTAAAGTATTAGCCTCACTAGCCTGAATATTACTGTATATTTATTTTTTGTATATGAGGGAAGAATGGTGTCAAAATTATAGTTCCCCAGGATGTGTTTAGATGCGATGGTGATAAGTAGTCTATACAAACTTAGATAAATCTGTTCATGATGGATTTTAGTTCTACAGAATGCATTCCACCTTCTGCCATCATTTGTGCTGGTGCAACTGGAGTGTGAAATGCTACCAAATCAAAACCGGAGCATTTTACACTGCTTTTGCTCTGGTATAAATGACGACACCACATGCAGGGCAATGGCAAATCAGGCCCAGTGTGTATATGTCCATGTGTGTACAGATAGGCAGCAGGTTTAAAACAAGCAAAAGGAAGGACAACTTCACACAAAACACCGTCACTCAGTGCAACTCATTCACAGGGGATGGTGTGAAGGCCAAAAATATAAATGAGTTCAAAAAAGAATTAGATCCATTCAACGGCTATTTGCTAAGATGGTCAGGGATGTAACCCCGGGTGTCCCTAAACATCCAACTGCCAGAAACTGGGACTGGACACTAGGATGGATCACTCAAAATTGCCCTGTTCTGTTCATTTCCTCTGAAACATCTGACACTGGCCACTGTCAGAGACAGGCTACGGGCCTAGATGGATCATTGGTCTGACCCAATATGGCCGTTCTTATGTTCCTAGCCATATGCATACACATATGCACGGTAGATAGAAAGAAAGCATGCAGAAAGCGAGAGGCTCTTTCCAGAAGCGTAAGTGACAAGAGGCGAAGTCGCTCATCTAAACCTTTCCCCCTCCTCTCGCCCTGTTTGTGGGAAATCATATGATGTTTTCCCTGCATGTTCACCCTTGCCTTGTTCAGTCAGTGAAAAAGAGTTCAGCCAGCTTGAAGCAGCTTGGTTAGAGGTTTGCAAACAAGCTTGTCATCTAGGCTTTGAGGCTTTCAATAAACAAATGCAAACAGAAGACCCTGGCTCTGTTGATTCCCCTTGTCTTTCTGATCTGTAATGGCAGCTCCTGATAGTGAATTAGCTGAAGACTATTCTTTAGACCAGACCTGGGCAAACTACGGGCGCGGGACCGTCCTGCCCGGCCCCATAGCTCCCGTCCGGGGAGCCTCGTCCCCGGCCCCTCCCGCGCTGTCCCCCCTTCCCCCACAGCCTCACCTTGCTCTGGCCCGCCGCTCCCGCAGAGCAGTGTGGGGAGCGCAGCTGGCTCTGGCCAGGTGTCGCGGCTGCGAGCTCCTGCTGCTGGTAAGGGGTTGGGGAGCGGGGGGGTTGGGTAAGGGAGCGGGGGATCCTGGGGGAGTAGTAAGGGAGGAGGGGGCGGTTGGATGGGGCGGAGGTTCTGGGGGGGGCGGTCAGGGGATGGGGAACAGGGAGGGTGGGAGTGAGAGTCTTGGGGGGCCTATCAGGGGGTGGGGATGTGGATAGGGGTTGGGAGGGCAGTCCAGGGACAGGGAGCAGGGGGCATTGAATAAGGGGGTGGGAACCCAGGGGCAGTTAGGGGCGAGGGTCCTGGGAAGGGGTGGTCAGGGGACAATCAGCAGGGGGCGGTTGGATAGGGATTGGGAGTCCCAGGGAGGCTGTCAAGGGTCGGGGGTGTGGATAGGGTTGGGGCAATCAGGGAACTGGGAGCGGGGGGGGGGGGGGTTGGACGGGTCAGGGGTTCTGAGGGGGGCAATTAGGGGGCGGGAAGTGGGAGGGGGCAGATAGGGGGCGGGAGCCGGGCTGTTTGGGGAGGCACAGCCTTCCCTACCCAGCCCTCCATACAGTTGCGCAACCCCGTGGTGGCCCTCAGGCCAAAAAGTTTGCCCACCCCTGCTTTAGACTTGGCATTTAGATGACAGTAGAAATAATATTGCTAAAATCCAGGATTTCTCTCCTTTCAAAGTGTCTTCATAGCTTTCTCCACAACAGGCCCAAGCAAAGGCACATGGGTAAAGCCATGCGCTGGTGTACTTGGGTGAGCAGACATTCCAGAGTGGTGGAAGGAACTGCAGGTTTTCTATTTGCCCCCTTTATTTAAAGCAATGAGATCATCAAAACAACTGTTCACAGTCTCTCTGGAGTTCTAAATTTAGAGCATTTAAGATGATTTGCGATTCTGTTGCTGAGAAAGGGAGAAGTCAGGGAGGCAACACATGAGTGAAATATGAATCATGTGTAACTGAGGGTTGTCTTGCTTTGCACACGGAGGGAGTTCTGCTGGGATGAAGGTGCTGTCCAGGAAAGGGCTGAAAACCGGGACTCTCCTTTTTATAGATCTAAGAAATTTGAATTAATTTCATTAATGTATGAATTGATTTATATATTATTAATGTGCCCAGGATATTACAAAAGGATTTCCCTTGAAATCTAAGCGAAAGGAGCCTAGAATGCTCTCCGTTTTACTGTGGCTGGGGTGTGTGTTTTTGTGTGTGAGCTTTTGGTGGGGGGAGAGTCATGAAACAAAAATAAATTGAAAGAGGGTGTAGTGGCACAGGGGTAAGGCTGTAGTCTTTGATACTGGAGGGCGTGGGTTCCAATCCTGCTGCTGCTGTGGAGCGGGGTGGCCCTTTGGGTGAGGCGGGATAGCTCAGTGGTTTGAGCATTGGCCTGCTAAACCCAGCGCTGTGAGCTTAATCCTTGAGGGGGCCATTTAGGGATCTGGGGCAAAAATCTGTCTGGGGATTGGTCCTGCTTTGAGCAGGGGGTTGGACTAGATGATCTCCTGAGGTCCCTTCCAACCCTGATATTCTATGGGCAAACCCTGCTACTGGAAGGAGAACCTTGAACAGAGGTTCCCAATGCCAGGCATTGATCCTTCCTGGTGTGCTATCTAACTGGAAGGTGACTAACAGACCCTGAAATAAGGACTGGGAATGGCTGAGCCATTACAAACATTGAATCTATCTCCCCTTGTAAGTATTCTCACACTTCTTATCAAACTGTCTGTACTGGGCTATCTTGATTATCAAGTTTTTTTTGTCTTACTTAATTGGCCTCTGAGAGTTGGTAAGACAACTCCCACCTGTTCATGCTCTCTGTATGTGTGTATATATATCTCCTCAATATATGTTCCACTCTATATGCATCCGAAGAAGTGGGCTGTAGTCCACGAAAGCTTATGCTCTAATAAATTTGTTAGTCTCTGAGGTGCCACAAGTACTCCTGTTCTTTTTGTGGATACAGACTAACACGGCTGCTACTCTGAGACCCTGAAATGGGGCTACTTAAACCTCTGTGGGGACTTATGAGGGAAAGGGCTTGGGGGAAAACTCCACCGAGGCCTAGAATAAGATCATCTTGACGTTAAACTGGTCTCCCCATACAACATCCATTGTGCACAGGTGGGTGGAGAGGAATAAAAATGAAATAAAATTGTAGATGACAGTGTGTTTGTGGCCTATCTCCCGCTCCATCTGCGGTACCTATTTATCTATGGGTTCCACCCCACGGGCTGCAGCCGGCCCTGCGCTCAGTCACAGCGCAGAGAGGAAATTGACCTTGAATCCAGAGGCCTGAAGGTTATTCCGGGGCATCAACTCTTCACACAAGCTGCTTGATTCTCCCATCGAATCCAACCGGGGACGGAGCCTGGCAGGTTTGTGTTATGTTTACATCGAAAGGGGGGGGGGCGTTAAAGTCTGACGTGCTTGGAATAAAATTGAAACGATTCTCTCCTCCCCTTGCGTTTAAAAAAAAGACCAGCCCATCTCTTAGTGCCCGCCCCCCTTCCGATACCTTACTCCTCCACCAAAAAAAAAAAAAAAAAGGCAACAGAGTCCAGCTCACCCCCAGGGTCTGGGAGGTCTCTCAACCCCGCCAGGTTTATTCTAGTACCAGCGCCGCTCCCTGCGATTCAGGTCCCTAACAACTGTCCTGGGGGGTCTGCGTCCCTGCCTTGCCTTAGCCTCCGGGGCCCGACCCTGTCCCCGCCGCAGCAGCATCGAAGCCTGCCCCAGCGCTGAAGCCAGGCGTCCGGGAGCTGCGGGGATGCGCGTCTCTAGCTAGGACCCCCCTTTGGAGCAGTCCCTGTAGGAGAATAAGCTTTAGGGGGCCAGAAAGGGGGCGGGAGGATCTTTGTTACCGCGGGTTGATTGCAGTAAATTTCAAGGGGGATAATGATTTATTTATTTGAGGGGGGGGGATATTTTGGATTGAGATTATTTTTCCCTAGAGTTGTGTTCCTGCAAGGGAGCAGGGCTCTGCGGCTGGAGGGGCGGGTCTGGGGGGGCTATGGGGGGGGGGGGGCTGTGGGTCGGATCGAAAGCCCACTGCAGTCAGCGGAATGACTTCACTCCCCAGACTTCGGATCGGGCTCCGGGAAGGGGAACTGGAGGGGGGTTTACAGAGTTTGCTTTCTGGGGTGCTGGAGCCTGGGGGGGGGGCGGGTTGCTTATAATGGAGCTTATGGGGAATGTATTGGGGGGGCGTCAGAGGAACAGTAGGGGGCTTTGTGTAGCCGCAGGGGCGGGGAGTACATCGAAGCTGCTGCTCCTGCTGCAGCCAAAGCCTGGAGGCTTCCCCCCGGGGGAGCAGCCAGGCAAGGTCAGCGCCAGAAGGGAGCAGGGCCTCACCCCCCTGCCTGCCCGTGCGCGGGTGGCCTGTCTGGGTCACTGGAGCGCCCCCCCCCCCTCCCCAGCGCCCGCAGTGGTTCTCAGGACTGAGCGTCAAGTCCAGCAGGTGTCCCAGGAACTGCGTGACCCAAGGGAAACCCGCGTTCCCAGGAGCCGCTGCTAGACGTGGGGTCTCTTTGCCCTGCAATGGAAACAGGTTATTCTGCTGCCCGCTGGCCCAGTCATCGGATGGGTGACCAGACAGCAAGTGTGAAAAATCAGGACAGCTGGTGTGTGTGTGTGGGGGGTAATAGGAGCCTATATAAGAAAAAGACCCCAAAATCGGGACTGTCCCTATAAAATCGGGACATCTGGTCACCCTAAGGTCATCCAGGGACCCTCCCCAGTCGCGTCAGGTTCGTGTCCGTTCTGGGAAGGAACCGTTCTGTTTATTCCTTGGGTTGAAGTCTTGGCCATAACCTAGACTGAACAGCGCACTTTCCCCCCAGAGAAACACAGCCAGCTGCAAGGGTCTAGCCGATGGGGAGGGATTTGTTTTCTTTTGTTTTGTTTTAACTTAAAAAAAAAAAGACCCCCGCGAACGTGATCTCCAAATGCCAAGTTCTTCCACTGGTCAAGCTCCCTTGTTGGGAATTAAAAGTTCCCAGCTCGCAACATTATGAAGTCTTAGCACCACTTGGGTTTTTCCCTCTCCATCTTTAAACGCGAAATCTCCCCTTTGAAAAGGCCTTTCTGGAAATGATTTGGTGCTATTAGGAAATGCGCCTGCCTTCCTAACTGGTACCCAGCCGAGGGGAAGTACGCGCCCAGAGAGGATGGAAGCCAGCCGTAGTAACATGGAGGAAAATTTCGTTTACATATAAAGGGATAAAGACTCCCCTATAAAAGATAAAGCAATTTAAAAAAATAAATGGTAAACTAACCGCAGTTTAAATACGCTAAATGAAGTATCATTCTTGGGACACCTTGGCTAGATCGCTCGTCCCCGTTCTCCCCCAGAAAACTTGGACAGAAATACAGCCCAACAGCGAGAAAGAAATCCCTGGTTAGATTACATCCAAGTGCTGTTTTCTACCTACACACTATAGGTTACCGATTGCGATAAAATAAAATAATAATAATAATCTGGAGACCAAATGTACCAAGAAATTCGTTAACTGGAAAGGGTGGGGGGGTGAGTGTATTTTTGTAGGGTTGTGGCCTCTACAAGAAACACAAAAATGTTCGGTATGAATCTTGCCCCAATGACCTTGACTTCAACTTCCAATGGTGCTTTGACTTTCCCCATGAAAAATAGGTTTGAACTTTGTCTGCATCACCTTCCCCGCCTAAATATTTGGGAAAGAAACCTCTAAGCGGGAGAGAAGAGTTTTTTTGTAAGCGATCTAGGTTTGGGTTTTCTTAAAATATATAGTACATATATATACGTATCTAAACCTGACTCCTTCCGCCTTTCACGCCGCTTATCTGAGCCCTTTTCCCCGTCCCCAAACCAACGGCGACCCATCTTTAAACTACAAATAAAAAAAGGAAAAGAAAACAAACACGGGTGAAAAGTCTCTTTTTACAACAAAGGAAAGGAATACAGAAAACAATTGAACCCGTTTTTATTGTATTGACGTGCCTCGTTTACAACATCCGAAATGAACCAAACCAAATGTAAAAAAAACCCCAAAGGTGCAAACGGCTTTGCTGAAAAGATAAAACAAACAAACAAAAAAACAAAACACACACACAACACACCATGGACTGAAAACGTATTAAATACAGGGAGGGCTTTGTAAAAATAGTTGCAAAAAAGGAAGCGAAGTGTTAAGACCTTTAATGCGTTTGTAGAGCAGGACTAGCCCGAACGCAACGCGGTAAGCAGAGAAAATACCCGCTGTTGTTCTATGGTCATAAATGGACTGTAGTTATGGTTGTGGCGGTGTGTTAACAGGCTCGCTTTACTTACACACACACACGTTTGAGCCACCTGTCCCCATACAACACTCATGGGGATCGAGCGCTCGGATCGAGCGCTCCCCCAGAATGTGAGTCCACTCCCGTTTGTGTCGATTACACACCCGCCTCGCCCTCTCCATCCTGGAGCAAGCATCTCCCAGTGCCTGCCAGGAGAAGGGTTTTTACACGTGCATTTCCTGCCACTCAGACGAACTATTTCCTTTCCTCCTAGGGCCCAGCCTGGCATTTTTGCCACTAATAGAAAAAAAAAAAGGGGGGGGGAGGGGATGGACGTGTGTTGCAGAAACCTGTCCGATGCACAGAGGATATTTTGTTGTCGCTGTTAATTGTCTTTCATCGATAGGAAACCGACACCTCCTCCCCCAGCCAGGCCCTTCCTTGAAGTGTTAGGTGTAATTTGGAAGTGGCTGTTTAATTACCTTCTAATTATTGGGGAGGGGGGGACACTCGGGCAGGTAAGGTGCAATCAGTGACATGCCAGAGCGCTCGCTGCCTTTGAGCCCCGCCAGCCAGGCAGCAGCGGAAAGGAGTCAGAACTCCCGTTCACATGGCTAGTCAAGGGGCCTCCATCTGTAATGAGAAATAACAGCAAACAGATCGCAAATGAAACCCATTCCGGAGCCGAGCGCCAGAGCGCTCCTGGGCGCCGATTCATGATGCGTTTGGAAGCCCGGGGCGGAACAAGCAACACCCACAATCGGGACGGAGGAAGGGAAATGCGGGAGCCGCTGCATGCTGCGAAGGACCCTGCTCTGGCCACAGCCCAGACAGGATTGGAGCCTGCCAGATAAGAAGTGGAGCCTCTTTCTGTCCGCTTGGCTTTGCAGAGGCACCTGCCCCCCAGCCAGCCAGCTCCAGACCTACTCAGGGCTAGCGGGTGTCACAACAGCCTCCTTCTCCGCAGGGCGACGGGGGAGCTGGAGGGCGCTTGGTAAACCCAAAGCTCTGTAGATTTCCAGCCGTGCCATGGAGTGAGTGGCCGGTAACGCACAGGCAGCCGGGTTAACGCCTCTGGCTGTTGATTGCTCTGGATTGAATGATTTCAACAGCCCCAAAGCTGGGGAGTCCCTCACTGCTGCTGCCCCTGTGTGGGGCATAGAGAGGGGGGGCGGATCCTTCTGAATGATGAAGAGATTTACACCCACACCCACGCTTCAAACCCTTTCTAGTCTGCGCCGCCTTTGATTCCCCCCGGCTAGGCCTCACGAGCTGATACCCAAGTGTCATGCAGGCTCTGTACCCACGGTGCTGACCCTGCGCCCTCAAGCGTCCTGTCCTCCCGCCCCTGCCTGTGCAATTCTTCATCCCTCGTCTCCATCCGCCTTCCCCTGCTCTTCTCCAGCCTCCTCCTCCTCTGATCCTGTAAATAATTTGGTTTGCGTTTCCCCCCCCTCCTCCTACGCATACACATAAACACACCACCTCCCACCACCCCCAGCCCTCTCCTTCCCTGGGTCTGGGCTAGGGAATAATGAGGCAGATGATGGGTCACTTCTGGAGCGTAATTGGGACCTTTTGTAGAGAGGATGCATGGCTGGGGCAGCTGTTGGGGGGGGGGGGGGCAGCATTACCATACAAAGGAAACAAATGACATGTTTATCCTTCCAAGAGATTTACACACCGCCTGATCCTGCAGACATAAATCTGCCCCAGACACTTTTGATTTACATTATAAGGATTAAAGGGGAAGATACAAAAACAGGCACCGAAAAAGGCTTTCCTAGTAGTCCGGCTGTCCCTCCCCCCTCCCCCATGAATTTTCAGCAAGTCATAGTGATCAAGATCAATTTCACATTTTAAAACAAACTATTTAAAACAAAGTGGGGGGGGGGGGAGGAGGCATTGCACGGAGCAGCTCTTTCCTAACGATAACTAGATGCATGTCACATCCAGATCTCTGTGACAGCTGAATATTTGATTTCCCAACAGAGCTATCTGCAGTAAAAGAGCGTGTGTGAGAGAGAGAGATGATGGCGAAGGGACAGATACCTCCTCACCATAGAAACATGGTCAAGGAGCTGAGTTTTTTTAAAAAAAGGTCCCCTCGTCTGCAGAAATGGAAACTCATTTGCAAATTTAAAAACCGCATGTAACATACAAGTACATAATCGCATCTATGTCTATTTGTATTGCACACACCCACCCACACCCCCACCCATCTATATACACAGACACACTTTACCGATGGATAATGCTCACAGATATTGATATATATGCATGTTTTATTGCATATACATGTATAATTTATTTGAAAAAAAAAAAAGAGCTGAGATTGCATTACAGTTAGATTAGACAGACTCGGTGTAATCGCTGTCACACACACACACACACACACACACACACACACACACACACACACACACACACACACACACACACACACCTGATGCAGCACCCTGCAGTTGTCTTTTCCTGGCTCTCGGATCGATGCTATTCAGCCTCGTTCTTGGCATTCACCGCGTGCCTTAATTGTATGGACATTTAAATCAAGGTCCGCTGTGAACACGGAGAGAGGGGCCTTTCCTCGGGAGGAAGGAAGGGGAAGAAGGAATAAAAAAAAGGGGGGAGGGAGGATAAAAAGAGAGAGAAAAAGAAAAGCAACAACACCCCCCCCCCCCCACACACACACTACCTCCCTCGCACCCACCGCCTCCCCCGCGCCAGGGACACACAGACAATGGGATAACATGCCATGCATTTGAATGGTTGTCTTTGTTCTCCTTGCTCCTGTTTGCGGCGAGCTTCTGTCTCTTTTCAATTGCGGGGGGGGGGGGTCACCCTTCCTTCCCCTGTTTCTCCCACCCACCCTGCTCCCCCAGACACACAGACAATGAACAGCCCTGCAATGGCTGCTGCACGGCTGCAGACATCCACTCAGCCAGCCGTGCAAAAGGAACGGGGGAGAAAGGAAGGGAAAAAAGGGGGGAAGAAGGAAGCGATCGGTGGCTGCAGGCTCGTCCCGTTACCTACCCTCTGCAAGGCATCGTGTGCGCTTTGCTGCTTTTCCGCAAAGCCGATGTGCTGGAATAAAGGGGCCTGGGTGAGAGTGATAAACCTTCCCCGTTTGCCTGCTGCAGTCAATCCTTTAGCTCAGGTCCCAAGTGGTGCAAAAAAATAGGAGAGGGGCCCATCTGGCTTCTCATCAGCTTTGTCAAGTCTTGCATACGCTAAAATGCTAATGACCTAGATAGCTCATGCAAAATGCAGCAGAGAGAGAGAGAGAGAGAGAGAGAGAGAGGGAGGGAGGGAGGGAAGAAGGGAGGGAGAGAGAGAGAGAGAGAGAGATTGCCAGGGTGCATCACAGACACCCTCTCCAAATCCCTTTCCAGCCAATGCACCTTACGAGCAATACACTGGGCTTTGATTTCAAAGGTCACACAAGTATAATGAGCATAGATCATTAAGAGAGAGACCAACAGAAAGAAATAGAAATAGACAAATGAAATAGAATCATTTTCTGTAGCATCCACCCTGGCTACATACCTCCCTAAGGCAAAAGACTCCTCCATCGCTCAGAAGAAGAAGAAAGGGGGGTAGATTGTATCCCCCCACTACATCCTGTCTATAACCCCCCCTACTCCATCCCCTCGCCCCCCCCAACCGCCCACAGCCCCGTGCTCCCCTCTATACAAACGGGGGGGGGGACCAAGCAGTTCCACACACCCACACCTCGGACCAGCGTTTACCTCTTTCGAGCCTCCTCGCCCAGGCGGAGCATCTCAGCAGCTCCCCTTCCCCACCGGTCCAGCCCGCGCCCGAAGAGGGCTGGATGGGTGGGAGGGGGCCTGGCTGGCTCAGTGGGTGAGGGAGCTATTGCAAACCCAATGCATTTTGTCTTACAGTTTTAAGCAAGCCTAGCCGTTAATGCAGCATCTCAACCCCCCCCCCCAATGCAATCCACAAACACAGAGGAGCAAACGAAGCTCCACGCGAAACACCCTCCTTACACAGCTCCGCGCCCCGACGCACTAGGCTGGCCAGGTTCTGAGTTTCTCCATCCAGTCCCGGGGCTGGTGCAGAAGGCGATTCAGGTATCTTTGCTTGCATAATCCCTTGGCTGTTTGGGGTTGGGGGGGGCAGACATGGTTGGGTGCAGCTGGCAAACTGCAGTCCCGGGCACCCCCAAAAACAGACATCTACATGGAGAAGAAAGAGGAAAAGGAAAAAAATCACGGACGCTAAGACAAGCCAAGGGAAAGTCACTCCGCCCAGAGCCAGGGAGAGGAAAGATGCTCTCCAAGGTGCAGACCATCCCCCTAGGTAAAACAAGAGCCGCCTCTGGTTAAATCTTAGCATGCATGGGAGGCGGGAGAAGACCTGGATCGGAAGGCAAAAGGCTGCAAAACAGAAGCAGAATCTATATTAAAGGGGGGGGGGGGAAAGTCACCAGGCTGCGTCGCGCATTTAGCAACCTACTGAGAGCCAGGAGCTGCGCGCAGAGGAGCCGGAGCGAGGACCGGCGCTTTGGAGAGGCAAAGAAGAGACGAGCCGGGAGGGGTGTCACTGTCATCCCATTTATCCTTAGCCAGCCCTGAGCTTGCTCACTGTCCTCCTTCCGTGATGTTGATCCACTTTTTTTCCCCCTTCTCTCCCCCCTTGAAAGGATTCAGCCAAAAAAAAAAAAAAAAAAAAAAAAGAGACACATCTGCGGACTCCCTGCACCGAAAGCAAACCGAAAATAATCCTCGCAATCAAAAATAATAATAAAAAATCCCCCCCTCCTCAGCCCCTCCAGCCCCCCGCCCCCTCCATCACTCACAGGCGCCTCGCACTCCTTTGCCCCCATGTGCATCCCTCCTCTCTGTGCTCCGGGCTGGGAGACGCTCCTTTCTTTATTTTATGCCCAGGGTGTTGTCCATGGCAAGGATGGTTTTAAAACCAGGAGATAACAGAGCATCAAAGAGCAGAGTCGAGGGAAAGATCCTCCAGCCCACCCCACCCCATCTCATCTCCCCTCCTCCCCGGCCCCAGAAGCAACCTAGGAGAGGCCATCCTCACTGCCTCTCCTGCAGTTTCACCTTGCAAGAAAGTCACATGCAATGTCCCACCTACTCAGCCAGCCACTCTGAGAGAGAGAGAGAGAGGGGAGTTTGCAGCCCCTTGGCTGAGGCAAATGAATGCACCGAGCCTTTAGCATGTCCCTTACAGATCACCATTAATTTTTGATTTTATTTATTGGGATGGGTTTGACGCAGCTGTGGAGATCTGGGTTTATTTTGATGTGGAGGATTTTGTTTTGGTTCAAGCTCAGCCTCCTCCTCCACCACTCATCGTCCCTGGCTGATTTCATTGCCCTGCTGCTGTCATTATTCTTATTCTTGTGACTTGGGGGGTGTGCGGATAGGAGTTTGATTGCTGCTCATGACGGGGGCTGGGGGGGGTGGTAGTGGAGGTGGCCGGGTTTTGCAGCTGACATCACTGCAGTAGAGTAGAACTGCCAGCTGCCAGGGCTGCATTCAGGCTGCAGTGGCTTTCTTAGCTTTTTTGCAGCCTCTCCACTGACAATTGTCAGGGAAGGGAGGGGAAAAATATCCCATCTCACTGCATTCAAGGTGAATTTCAAGGAGAAGGGCACGTTTTGGCTCACGATAAGCTCCAGATGTATACGGGAGATAAGTAACACACACGTGTCTACACTGAATCACTGATCCTTCTTGTGTGTACTGTTATAGCGTATAACCTTGTCTGCGTTATACAGCAGTGGCACCCAGAATGGGTAAAACAGGCTCTAAATAAGACAGGAAACCCCTCACCATTCACAGGGTATCAAAGGCATGTGCCAGTTACCGGGATCTAGCCACAGAAGCAGGGGTCATTCTGTTATTCAACTTATTTAAAACATGTATATTGCACTGAATCACCAACATAGCCTCTTTAGCTAGAGAGGCACAAATAGATTTTTGTTTTCAAGTTAAGGCCTGGAAGATGCATTCAGTAATACTACAGAAAACACACAAGCAGGCACTGCACACCTTGAACACACAAGCACGTGCAAGTAACCAGTGGGTTACACTTACAGCCGCGCACACTCACTGCACAGCCTGAACACAACACTACACACACAGAGTTATCATGTACAGATGACCTACAGCTCTTGGTTCCTTCTCCCTCACTGCTGTTAATGGCATTTTGTTTCCATTAATAATAAATATAATTACAATGATACCTAAGTTGCTGGCACTTTCATCTGGCCCAATAAGTCAGAAGAGTTTGCTTGTAATCAAACTTGGATAAAGGTTACAAAAAGTTACCAGCCTAGGCCCACAGTCTATTTGTCTGCCATTTATCATAACCTATACAGTATTGTTAAGAGCTGAAGAAGAGCTCCGTATATGCGCCAAAGCGTGTCTCTCTCACCAACAGAAGTTGGTCCAGTAAAAGATACTACCTCACCCATCTTGTCTCTCATTTACCATAATGACAGATGATGAAACAAATGACATAGTATTTGCCTGGTAAAACGAAGTTACAAGTAGAATTTCATAAGGCTGCTTTAAGCTGTTCACAATTCAAACAAATTGCACACCACACCTCCACAAGCTGAGGTTTTGAGTATCAGAAGCCAACAGTAATAGCAATCTGATGAGAATGCTGCATGACTAGCTCCAATTGATGTCCAAGGGCGTAATTCTGCACTCACACAGTTTATACAAAGCTGAGTTATAGTCCTTAAAAATAAATATACATATCGTGTGTGAGATTACTGTTTGCCTGGGTGCAAAGGAAGCTTTAATTTCAGACAACTCTCCCCAAAATCACCATTTCTGCTCCTTTTAGCCATGATGTTTCGCCATTCTGGATCACCGTCCGTCAAAGCACTTTGCAAAGATGAATGACGCCTCACAGCACTGCAGTAAGGTAAGTACGATTAACCCCATTTTACAGGTAGGGAAACTGAAGGACGGAGAGATCAAATGACTCACCCCAAAATTAAACAGCCAGCCAGCGGCTGACTGGAGTCCAGGTTGTCTGACTGCAGCCCTTACTCACATGACTAGTCCTGTGCTGGTCATTGGCTCTACTTGTTTCTATTTTGCAGGTCTAGGTGGAGTGCCTCAGATTATAAACCAACACAATTAATAGCTAAAATGTACCCCTAAGGACTTTTCTAGCTAACACCCCACCCCAATGCCTCATCGTATTTTCTGTGGATATTTAGAGCCTTCCCTGATAATGTGCTTGAAAATACATTATGGTCTTTTAAAACATAAATCCTTGGGGCTTAAGTGATGATCCACTCCCTCCCTGGGCCCCAAAATATTAACACATTAAGAAATTACACAATAAAACTCCTAAAGACCCAATTGGCCAGAATTCTCTTGGTCCATATGGCACGACATCTGTGTAGATTCTCTTCGAAAAGATGCTGCATCCCTTTTGCAAGCCTAATTCCGGCTATCCCTTGAGGGCTCATACATGACCTATGTATTAACACAATGTGGGACGGGGAAGGGTTTCAAAGTGAGTTAAGATGGGTTTAGAATTGCTCCTTTTAATGACACTAGCAACCCCCCCTCCACCCCAACCCCCACATGCAAAGCCAGACCTATGATTTGTGAACAAGTGATGTATCCCCTGAATATCAATCATCTAACTAAATGAGACTCAATGTCCCAATCCTGCAAGGGGATGTCAACCGCAGTTCAGGGTACTCACTCTGAGTATGGCAGGATTGGGCCCTATTGGAACGATGTATGAGCAATTCACACACACAAAACCCAGTAAGACGAGCTCTGTAAGTATCGACAGTGCAGATGACTTTGGAGGAATCATTCACCGAGAATGTGAAGCGAATCAATGGCAATGTGTAAATTCTTTTTCTTTTCATCCGCTTGACTTCAGCGGATGCTATAGTTTTGCCCCATGAACTATAAATTATGTTACAGCTAACAATTTACACTGGACATCCAGGGGTGTTTTGCCTGAGGAAGGAGTGGGCCAGGTTATAAACAGAAACGGTATCCTAAAAATAAATAATAATTCACGATGGGTCTGGTCCTGATTTCTCTGGGAATTTTGGGTGTACAAGCAGTGCAGAATGAGACCCTATATAATCATTTTTTATTTATTTATTTTTTGTTAAGCACCTGGAATGTGTTCAGTGCTGTACAAGAAACACAATACAGACAATCTGAGCACCAAAGAGTTTACAATCTAAACAGGACTGAAACAGACTAGGCAGGATGCACTGGGCAACTTGGAGGAAGGGATCTAAGCCCAGAGGCGGAACTGTAAAGAAATAGCATCCCTAGGAGAGGATGATTATGATCCATTGGCTTCTGAGTTAGGGGCCAGCACTCTTATGGTGCAACCGATTTATTTATGTTTTAAACTAAAAAACATATCCTGTAGCAACATACTCTATGCCAGCTTTTGTATTTAGAATTAATGATTCATTCTGTAAAAGGAATTAGCATAACAGTGAACATTTCAACCATTTTGAGAAAGTGTGTTATTCTGATGTAACGTGTGTCCATTGATCACATACTAAATTGTTAATTCCTTCAGATGGCTGATTCAATGTGACATGAGGATCTGTTTTCTGGAAACGGTAACCTAAAATTCACCCTATAATTTTCACATTTTAATTTTGCAGAGTTTCTAGGGACCAAGTAAAGAGCCAGGCATATACCTTGGCAAGGGAAAACAAACGAAAAGACAAAGTCAAAAATAAAAACAAAACAACAAAAAACCCCAAGCTTTTCTTGTTCAGAAGCCAGGTAAATTGCCCAGTAAGGGGGCGGGGGAGGGAAGCAAAGCCCTTACAAATAATAATAAGGGGGAAAAGAAGTTATATAGATACGAAACTACCTCACTCCAGTCCAAGCTACAGGAAGAAAAGCTCTGTAATCTGTGGTAACAGTCTGGATACTGGGACTTCAATCTTAGAGCTGTTCTACATGGGAAAATTTACCAGCATAATTATACTGGATAAATATACTGCTAAATTGTCCCAGTATAACCCCTGATGTGGACACTCTTAGTCTGGAATAAAAGTTTATTTTATTCTCACTTTTCAGTTTAGTTCATATTTAATTTGAAAATTTCACATGGATTTAACAGCGACAAAGTGTGTCCTCGCCAGCAACGCACAACATCTTCTGAGATTGCCATAGAAAATGGGCCAGCCTGGCCCCTTGAAGTTCTGCCATTGACTTCAATGGGAGTCAGATCAGGATGAACAGATGGAGAGTCTCATTCCTTCTAATATTCCAAACAGAACAGCAGCCATTTCATCTTAATGTTTTTTGCAAACACTCTAGTTTTTGTTTACATCTGTTCTTACTACTGGATTTTACTTTGGAAGGGAGATGATGGTGCACTTTCCCTATTCCACATACTTATTCCCCTCCCGCCATTTTTCAACAATATTTCACCTGCTGTAGAGAGGCCATACAGGAAAAATGTTGTCTCTTGTATGCAGTGATTGATTTGTGTATTTCCCTAGAGGGGAAGAAATCATGCACAGATCTCAAAGCTGTGGATCAAAGTGAACAGCGCATCACATTTAGTAAACGATACTAGAAAAAGGGAAAAATACATTCTCTGACTAGGAAGTTACTGAACGTTTTGGTCCTAGTAACACATACTTTGGAGAAGAGAGTATGGGATTTAAGGGAGAGATTTCAGGGCTTCCCCTTACCATCCAAATAGCCAAATATAAGTTGGCTATTAATATTTTGAAGTTGTCTGATGTTGCCCAAATTCATTTTTCCTCAGGGGTATTTTTTCCTCCTTACAGTTTTTAAATGAATCGTTATTTTATGAAATTGTGGTAAAAATTCAAAATAAAAAAAAAATCCTTTTTTAAAAATTTGCTATTTGTTTTGAAAGCTGCGCTGGTTACAGTGCAAATGGCCTTGATATCCTTAGGTTTTATATTGCTATCTCCAGGAGCATACATTATAGTTACTCCCATTGTTCCCGTGGTCAGTGAGAGAGCCCTGAATCAGGCACTTTTCTATTCCCTTTTGTGCTGTATACCACAATATAAATGTCTGCATAGTTGTGTTTCACATAAGCAGATTCAACTTGTACTGCACAGCAGATGGTTCAGGTAGTAGATTTAAAAGCTGTGCTATCTAACCCACAATCCTGGCCTGTATTGAAGGAGGAATTCTAATGACACCTTCGCTTTTTCTTCTGGTGGCCATATATTTTAGGGTTTTTTCCCCCTCTCATCTGTATGAAAAGCTATGTAATACCTTCATAGACTGGTATTTATACAAGTACATTTTTAATTTATATACACACACACACACACACACACACATACACACACACACACAGAGTATGAAATTGATTTTTTAATGAATTATCTGTGAGTGAAGACAGTGCTGTAAATCAGAAGAGCTGCAGGCAATTTTTACCATATGTCGGTTTGCATTTGTATCACAGAATTTGTTTTTTAGTAAGGACAAAATATCTGCTTTCCTTTCATTGCTAACGCAGTAGAATTAGGATCTACATAACTCACCACATAGTTAACTAAGAATATTGTCTGTTTTTATTGGGCTGTTATTAATGCAAAGCATAACATGTTCTATATTGTACTTGCATGCAGGAAGTGTGAGGCAAGCAGAAAGATAAATACTAGCAGAGAAGCCAAACATTTCAAAAAATGTAATATTTCCTGGAAGCAAATTTGAAATCTTCTGAATTCAAGTAGCTACTTACTATACATTAGTAACTCATGTACAATTATTTTTGCAAAATATAAGATGCCACACACACACACACACACACACACACACACACACACACACACACACACACACACGATAAAGTAAAATCTTAATTAGTAATAGGACTAAGGATGAATTAGAAAATGTATAAAAAAGGTGTTGAAAGTAAAAAGCACTCTATAAATGCCAGGCACTATTATTATTCTTGTATTTACTAATATAAATAGGAATAAATTTAGATCCTAAATGTGGTTACAAAACCAAGGTGAGATGTAACTGAGGGAGAAATAGCTATGGAGATATCTTATTCATGCTGCATTTCCGAATGCTGGGGATTTAATTTCTTGGCTTTTAATGCTTAGGAAATGTTTCAGTATCTTTTACAAGTATTGCTGCAATAAAACGGTAAAGCCCGATTGTCCTCTCACTTATACAGGTATAAATAGGGTAACCAGATGTCCTGATATTATTGGGACCGTCCCTGTATTAGGGGCTGTGTCTTATATATGCAACTATACAGTCCCCCGTCCCTCCCCTGAAAAAAAAGTGTCCTGATTTTTCAGACTTGCTATCGGGTCACCCTATGTCTAAATCGGGGGGGACTTCACTGAAGAGATAAATGAGGGAGAATCTGGCCTGTGATAATAATTGTACGTGTTCTGTTCAGTAATATTCTGACAGACAATGAGGGCAGAACAGAAAGCGCCCACACTTCTTATGTATTAGACTCGATATATTGGGAATTTTGTCATTGATTTCAATGAGGGGAGGACCGAGCCCACAGGAAAACCGGCAGCATTTCTGCTGCTACTGTTTTGTGAAGGTGGGGAGGGAAAGGATTTATAAATGTAGGCAAGATTTTTGTAAAACAGATCTCTGCCCCCCTTCCCCCACTACATGTAAAGGGTGCACTCAGGAGAAAGAACAAGATTATTATATAATAATGCAAAGCTTAGATGAAAAATGTCACAACCATTTGTCACAGAATGCCCCATATACCAAGATGAAGCAAACAGTAAGAGACTGACAGGGCTGATGAAAAACAGCACTTAAGATAATTTTTTCTCCTCAACTCTGTTGTACACTATGCAAATATGATTGCAAAAGTGGGGAATTATCAACACTTTAATGCTAGTTAACTTTCAAAAGTGATACTTAGAGTAATCAACATAAACTTACCCTACAGTAACAAATAACAAAAATGGTTCATTGCTCTACACTGACATTTGGTTCAACCCCATGTAACTCAGTGTAAGAGATATATTGCAATGGTATCATTTACAAATTAAAGTGACAAAGCTTCAGAAAAGTGAAGTCTGTATAGAGGGAGAACTGGTTTCTAAGATGGGCTAATACAATAAATAAATACACAAATAAATAAATAAATAAATAAATAAATCAGTAACAGTCTGGCCCGAAATCTCTCACCCTATTAGCAGCTGTTGATTGTTATTAATGTTATTTGTATTATGGTAATTCCTAGAAGTCCCAGCTAAATACCCCTTTTGTGCTAAATGCTGTACGTATTAAGAGACAGTCCACACTCCGAAGACTTTACAGATTAATCTACATAAATCTCAAAGTTATGATGAGTCTCATGATAGTCTCTACTGTTCCTTAAAATCTCAGTTTCTGAAGTAATGTGATTATTTGAGAATCAAAGTATATTTCTAGCTCTAGTTCTCACAGAGAAAAGCTTGAGAACATGAACCTTAAAAGCTCAAAACCAGAAGGCAAATAAAGAGAACCTACAATTTATTATTTTTAAAATCTCATGATTTTCTGTGGACCTGATGCACGATTTTTGAACTCTTGGCAATACTTTAAATAGAGTAAGACAAAGAAATACGGTGGGTGAAAAGAAATATTATAATCATATCAATTTGACACGTGGGAAACTGAGGCACAGAACGATTAGGTGGTTTGCTCAAGGTCACACAAGAAGCGTGTGGCAAAGACAGGACTTGAACTCAGAGCACCTAACGCCTAATCCAGTGGGTTGGCAACAAAATACTCCTCTCTCTTTTAGCCTGCTAGGAAAGGGTTAAGTGGGGTCTGCTCACCAACTGAGGCAAGAGGCTCACTACCCCGCCCAGTTCTAGGAGAGATGGAGGTGGGTCTCTAGAAAAACAGGACTTAGGGTGTGGACTGAGAAAAGTTGGGGTAGCAGCCCTAGGAGCAGATAAGCCTGTGGAGATGATTTGAGCTGAATTTTATGTTGTTACTATTATTCATTTCTGTGCTAATAAAACCAAGGAGAAGATTAGTTTGGACTCGATGAAGTAGGTAGACTGTGTTCGGGAGACCGTGGGAATGGCAGCTGCTCAAAAACATCTCTAGCATCTTCCATCCAAGGACTTCAAAGTGCTTCTTCACAGACATTAATTAAATCAAACACCACAGTAAAGAAGGGAGAATTATCCCTATTTTGCATATGTGAAACTGAGGCACAGATGTTAAATTACTTATCTTAGATGATCCAGGGAATCCACCAAGAATAGAACCTAATCTCCTTGATCTCAGGCTGCTGCTTTAACCAGCACTAATCTATCCTTTCCCTTAGTCAAATGCTCGGCAGTTCTATATATTCATTAACACATAATTAATAACAAATACCATGTTAATTGAACAATTTACTGATTAAAAAGAGAGAGAGAGAGAGAGAGATGGAAACATGCCCCAGTACATAGAAAGGGGACTGGAAAAAGAACAATTGTTTAAGGCTCATTCCATTGTGACTAACAAAACAAGCTTGGAATGAATATGAATTTTTCAGCCTTGCCTTAACAGATGCTAGGATGAAGAATGGCAGAGATAACTGCCCCCTGCTCTTTCAGGTTTATAGGCCAGATTCTGAGCTCAGTTACATGGGAATAAACCAGGACTAATTCTGAGAAAGTCAGTGGAGTTACTCTCAATTTATATTGGTGTAATGAAACAGTCTCTGGTCCTTTACCTAAGAAGAGTCACCAGTTTCAATCTTGTTGATCTCAATAAGCATAGTAGGACATAGAAAAATAGGCAATTCCTTAGGTAGAGTTATATTATTTAGATCTTTATAAACTAAGGAGGTACAGGAGGTCTATGCCCCACTTAAGTCCCATTTAAGCTTTATTTTGTGGGTTTAAAGCATTGCATAAACCATGCATTAGCTGTCTGCATAGAGGTGAATTCCACCCGTGGTGAAACCTTAAAGCACCCTCGCTGGCCTATATGCTGACAGTCGAATTCATGGAGTGACAACATTACTGATTCTTGTAAAGGCCCCTGAGCAGGCGTGCTTCTGTGTTCTGCAACAGCTGCAGTCTGTGGGTGATTTCTGAAGGGAAATCCCAGCTAAAGAGTGCTGCAGTAATGTAGCACTGGGATTATAAAGGCATGGGTTGCTGTGTCCATATCTGGGATTAAAGGCTGCCGCTCCCAAAGATTTTGGAGATGATTGAAATTGTTCTTGATCACTGCTGAAACCTGGCCCCAGATGACTTTGAAGTTCATAGAATGTCAGGGTTGGAAGGGACCTTAGGAGGTCATCTATTCCAACTGCCTACTCAAAGCAGGACCCATCCCCAGACAGATTGTTGCCCTAGATCCCTAAATGGCCCCCTCAAGGATTGAGCTCACAACACTGGGTTTAGCAGGCCAATGTGCAAACCACTGAGCTATCCCTCCCCCCAGTTGATAACCTTATACGTGCCCCAGTAAACCAAGGTACCGAAGAACAGGTGAAAATCTCAAAATGGCACATCGGCCCAATTCCTAATGCTTATGTCTTAACCCATATGAGCCTTCACTGACTTGCACATCAGTCTGTGAGCTCAGCCAGTGGGACAGTGGGAGGACATTACCATCTCAATCTAGAGTGGAGGCAGTGGATAGGGCACTAGATTGGGGCACGGAAGATCCTGGCTCTACTGCAAACTCTGCCATAGACTTGAGCAAGTCACTACACCTCCGTTTCCTCTCCCCACTCTTTTCTGTTTAGATTGCCAGCCTTTCCCATACGATGTGCATGTAGAGAGCACCTTGCACAATGGGCTGCTCGGTGCTAGTTTAATTCAAAAACGTCCTCATGGTATCTCAGTCCGTACCGCTTTACTGGTACTTGGCGTGGCTTCACAGGTGTATCAGACCACCAAAGGGATAAAACCAGAATCACAGGGACTCCATTTGGCAGAACTCTCTGGGTTGATGAATAATTTTCCCATGTACCTACTGATTTAAATCTGCCCCAACAGAGAGAACAAAACCACCATTTCAATCCCATTCCCCCGCAGCCACTCATTTTGTGGTTAGAGATACTGAATGCAGGTGGACTGATCTAACATCAACATGGAAAGCTGTTTTGGATCTGTAACTTGAAGGAGGCCATCTACCTGACAAGCTCACAATCTCAGCATCTGTTGGTTTTCGCAACCAGATCAGAAGGTAACGACCATTTCCACTTTTTCCAAATGTTCCTGGTGTTGATTGGCAGTCGCCTTCTTGATCATCTTCCCAAGAAATGGTAGGTTTGAACTTGGATAGGATGTTAGCATCAAGAGATGGTTTCTTGATTGGGGGTTGTACATTGGTGTGTTTCAGGAGAGCTAGTGCTCTGCTCTAACTAGAAGGCACCAATAACTCCCACCCAAGTGGAGAAGCACTTCACCCCTGGGTTTCTGAAGCCATAATAAGCCTGGTTCCTACACACAGGCTGCCTCTCATGACCATCTGCAGGGTGAGTGAGAGCACAGGTGCATTTGTGGCCTCCTGCTCTGACACTGGCTTCCTGGATAACAGGAAATTGGATCGATTGCAAAGGATTTTAATCAACAAGGAAGATGGAATATTGCCCACAGCTTTCCCAAGAAGGACAGAGAGGAAGTGTGGCTGAAACAGACTATTCTATTTATTGCTACTTTGAACGGCTCTACTAAGTAATTCTTTGCTCCACTCTAGCTCTGTGGTACCTCTGGGACAAGACCCGATGGAGCTCTCCGTCGTCACTGAATCCAATTTTTTATCCTCCATACACTGGTTCTCTTCTGTGCTCTTTCATTCCCTGAGTTCAATAGTAAACAATGGGGATGTCTGTGGACACCTGACGTGGAGGAGTCTCCTAAGGAAACGGACCGATGCTGAGGAAAGCGGCTCACTCTGGTTCTCCGTCATATCACTGAGGTACCCAGCTTTTTGCATGGGAGAATTATCTGTTTTCAGAAATCACAGGCTACAGATTGGCTTCAAGAATTTTCATGGGTGGCCTCAAATTATAGAAATCTAGGGCTGGAAGGGACTTTAAGAGGTTATCTAGTCCAGTGCCCAGTGCTGAGCAAGAATCAAGTATACCTAGATCAGGGGTCGGCAACCTTTCAGAAGTGGTGTGCCGAGTCTTCATTTATTCAGGTTTCGCGTGCCAGTAATACATTTTAACATTTTTAGAAGGTCTATTTCTATAAGTCTATAATATAGAACTAAACTATTGTTGTATGTAAAGTAAATAAGGTTTTTAAAATGTTTAAGAAGCTTCATTTAAAATTAAATTCAAATGCAGAGCCCCCTGGACCAGTGGCCGCTGTGTGAGTGCGACTGCCACTGAAAATCAGCCCGTGTGCCGCCTTTGGCACGCGTGCCATAGGTTGCCTACCCCTGACCTTGACCATCCCTGTTTGTCTAAACTGTTCTTAGAAACCTCCGGTTATGGGATTCAACATCCTCCCTTGGAGAGTTATTCTAGTGCTTAACTATCCTTATAGCTAGAAAGTTTTCCCTAATATCTGACCTAAATCTCCTTTGCTGTAGATTAAGCCCATTACTTCTTTTCTTATCTTCAGTGGACATGGAGAACAATTGATCACTGTCCTCTTTGTAGCAGCCCTTAACATATTAGATGACTGTTATCAAGTCCTCCCTCTGCATTCTTATCCATATCCAATTTTTTTAACCTTTCCTCATAGGCCACGTTTTTGAAAACTTTAATTGTTTTGCGTCTGACGAAGTGGGTATTCACCCACGAAAGCTTATGCTCCAATACATCCGTTAGTCTATAAGGTGCCACAGGACTCTTTGTCACTTTTTAATTGTTTTAGTTGCTCTCCTCCGGACTCTCTCCAGTTTATCCACATCTTTCTGAAAGTGTGGTGGTCAGAACTGGACACAGTGCTCCAGATGAGGCCTCACCACTGCCGAGTACAGAGGAACAATTACCCCCCGTGTCTTACATACGACACTCCTATTAATACACCCCAGCATGACAGTAGCTTTTTTGGTAACTGCCTCACATTCTTGGCTCATTAAATTTATGATCCACTATAACCCCTAGATCCTTTTCAGCAGTACTATTGCATAGCCATTTGATTTTTTCTTCCTAATGTAGTACTTTGCACGTGTCTTTATTGACTATCATCTTGTTGCGTTCAGACCAAAGTCTCCAATTTGTCCAGGTTCTTTTCAATTCTAATCCTGTCCTCCCAAGTGCTATCAACCCCTGCCAGCTTGGTGTCACCTGCAAATTTTATAATTATACTCTATACTCCATTATCCAAGTCATTAATGAATATATTGACTAGGACTGGACTCAGGGCAGACCCGTGTGGGATCACACTAGATACCCCCGCCCCCAGTTTGACAGCGAATCACTGATGACTACTCTTCGGGTACAGTCTTCCAATCAGTTGTGCACTCACTTTATAGCAATTTCATCCAGACCACATTTCCCTAGCTTGCCTATGAGAATGTCATGTGGGACTGTGTCAAAAGCCTTACTTTAAAAACAAGATACATCACGTTCATAGCTTCCCCCTATCTACTAGGTCAGTAACCCTGTCAAAGAAGGAAATTAGGTTGGTTTGGCATGATCTAACTTGACAAATCCATGTTGGCTATTCCTTATAATCCTATTATTCTCTAGGTACTTACAAACGGATTGTTTAATAATTAGTTCCAGGATCTTCCCAGGTATTGAAGTTAGGCTGACTGGTCTATAATTCCCTGGGTCCTCTTTGTTCCCCTTTTAAAATATTGGTACTATGTTTACCCGTCTCCAGTCCTGTGGGACCTCACCCATTCTCCATGAGCTCTCAAAGATAATTGTTAATGGTTCTGAGATTGCTTCAGCTAGTACCCTAAGTATCGTAGGTCAGTGGTTCTCAACCAGGGATCCAAGGCCCCCTGGCAGGCCGCGATCAGGTTTCAGGGGGTCCACCAAGCAAACTTAATGGAGCCCAGGGCAGAAAGCCAAAGCCCCACCGCATGGGATTGAAGCCCAGGGCCCTGCCCCCTGGGGCTGAAGCTGAAGCCTGAGCAACTTAGCTTCACGGGGAACCCTGTGGTGTGGGGCCGTGAGCAAGTGCCCTGCTTGTTACCCCCTAACGCCGACCCCGGCTTTTATATACAGAAAAACAGTTGCTGTGGCACAAGTGGGCCGTCGAGTTTTTATAGTATTTTGGGCGGGCCTCAGAATGAAAAAGGGTGAGAACCCCTGTCCTAGGATGAATCAGGCCCTGCCCACTTGAATATATCTAACTTATCTAAATATATTTTAACTTGTCCTTTCCCCTAATTGTTAATAACAATTGGGTTAAGTATCTGGTGACAGTTTATCTTTTAGTAAACACCGAAGCAAAATAGGCATTAAAATTTCAGCCTTCTGATATTGTCCATTATTAACTCTCCTTTTCTACTAAGTAGAGGACCTACACTTTCCTTCATGTTTCTCTTGCTCCTAATGAGGTCATAAAACCTCTTCATATTGCGTTTTATCTCCCTTGCTAGGTGTAACTTAGGCTATGTCTACACTACATAGCTGTGCCGCTGTAAGGTCTCCCCTGTAGCTGCTCTTTGCCGGCAGGAGAGAGCTCTCCAGCTGGCATAATTAAACCATCCCCAGAGAGCGGGCGTAGGTATGTCAGCAGGAAAGCCGACACCAGCACTTTTGCCAGTGAAACTTATATAGGTCAGGGGTCTTTCCCCCGCCCCCACACCCCTGACAGACAAAAGTTTTACCGACAAAAGTGATAGTGTAGATACCTTTTGTGCCTGAGCCTCTCTGATTTTGTCCCTACGTGCTTGTGCGAGTCTTTTGTACTCCTCCTTAGCAATTTGTCCACGTTTCCACTTTTTGTAGGATTTCTTTTTGGTTTTCAGGCCATTAAAGAGCTCCTGATACAGCCATATTGGCCTCTTCCTATTTTTCCTACCTTTCCTCACAACAGGATAGTTTGATGTTGTGTCTTTAATACTGTCTCTTTGAGAAACTGCCAGCGTTCCTGCACATCTTTTTCCCTTACATTTTTTCCCCAAAGGACCATATCTACCAGTTCTCTGACTTTGTTCAAGTCTGCTTTTTAGAAGTCCATTATCCTTATTCTGCTGCTCTCATGCCTTCCTTTCCCTAGAATCATGAAATCTATCATTTCATGATCATTTTCACCCAAATTGCCTTCAGATTCCCAACCAATTCCTCCCGGTTAGTCTGAATCAAGTCTAACTTGACTGTACTTCTGGTTACTTCCTCCAACTTCTGAAACAAAATTAGTTAGACAACTGGTGCCCCCCTCCAGCTAAAGGGGAGGACACGTGACCTCCCCACTTGCCTTCTCCCCTCACGTTACTTGTGTGTCTGTGGGGGGGGCCCGCTGCACCGGCTCCCCTCCCGGCACATTCGGCTGCTCTTCCTGGCAGCATAGCCGGGCAGGGAGCAGGATAGAGCCACTTCTGGATGCTGTGGTGCAGCGCAGCAGCCCCCTGGGAGAGTGGCTGGCTGTGGCAGCAGTGGGCTGCCTCCTGCCTGGGCTTGGCTTCCGGGACAGCAGCTGAGCAAGTCGGAGCCCCCCTGACCTCCAGCGTGCTCAGAGTCGGCTCCTGTCCCCAGAAGCTGAGCCTAGGCGGGGGGACAGCCTGCTGTTGTGACAGCAGCCAGGCGCTCTCCCAGGCAGCGTGTCTGGAAGAGGTTATGGCCCCGCCCCTTCACTTCCGGCTCTGGCTCCGCCCCTTCTCATCTGCTGGGGGGTGGCAGTTGACTGCTGGGCGCGGGGGGGGAGGTCACTTGACCCTTCATGACCCTCCCACAAGTCGTCTTATACATTCCATGAACTTACTGGACATTTCGTGTTTTGTTGTGTTACTTTTCCAACGAATATCTAAAGCGTCTCATTACTACCCATTGCATTGTATTAGGAGTTGTATTACAGTACATTAGGTAGACCTCTGACTGTGACGGAGGCCTCCTCAAACAAATTCAGAACCACCCCAAATAAACTATTTCACAGTCATTTTCAGCATCTAAAACCGAAAACAAGAAAACATGCTAACTGCTGTTACATCTCAAATCGCCTTTCCAGCACTGCAGGATTTTATGCTTTGAATGACCAATATCAGTTCTTGTGCTATGTTTTATATGCGGTCAGCAAGAGACAATTCCTTTGATAACAAGGCAGTAGTAGATTCAATTAACATGGCAAACAATATTTCATTTTTTCTACTCCTTCATGGAGAGCATTCATTCCAGTAAAGAGAGGCCCAGAGGTCATAGAAAAATTACGGGTTCCTTTTTCAAACAGTTACATTGATAAATCTGTGATCTGAATTTCAACGAGTTCTTACCTGCTGTTTGGACTGTTTGTGTTATCACAATTGTTAGTGATATACAATAACAAAGCCTGTAGTACAATAGAATCAAAGGTACTCCAGGTCAAGGATAATAAAGTAAAAAAAAAAAAAATAGCCCTTCCTAGGAGATTTTAAAAATATATATATATCCTGAAAAGAAAACACACAAGAATAATGCTTCCAAATGTGATCTGAAGAAAATCAAAGGAAAAATTGCAGTATAGTTGATAATGAATTCATTTAAACAGCTCAGGTGATATGGTTGGTTTGCTGCTCCTGGATTGGAATTGATCAGAAATTGCCTCTGATGTTTACAGGAAGCATAAAGAAGTCGTTCGCTGTAAATAAGATGCTGCTGCATGAAAAGTGTCCCGTCTAGTGAATTAAATAACTTTGTGACGAGACATCAGGCATATACTTATTCCACCTACTACTTCGATGTCGTCTTTGCGCAGTTTACGGGTGGGAAACAAAATAGTACGTGAATGTTTCATCCCTCTCTGAAGACCCTCACTTTAATGTAGTTTATAAAAATCAAAACAGCGTTGTGTTTTGCTGCTGTACTTGCCATCCTTAAAATCACACACCTAGTCATTCTAGATTCAGGTCTCTGTTTTCTTGCGATGTGGCTGCTGTCAAAGCTAAATGACGATGCATGAGTCAGAAATGGTGCAACTTGATTCCCCCCTCCATGCCCGCTCCTTAATTGCTGTACCAATACTAAAATGCTGAGTGTAGCAGATAAAAAGCTGCTGGTGAACTGGGAAAACATGCCACGTATAGAATCCTCAGCCACAACATGCACCATCATTCAAGAGCCACCTTTTCAGCAGGGTGATTTGTTTCATAGGAGGGTTGCTTTCAAAGTAGAAATAAATCTGAAAATCTATATACGACTGTCTCCAATTGATTAGACAAATCTTGCATAGCCAAAGTTCCATCAGAAGGAGTTGAAATGCATAGATTCCTTAAAGCATCTTAAAATTAACGAGAGGATATTTCCCTGAGCTATTATTTTCTCAGGGTGCTTAAAGGGGGTTATGTAAACATAATTCAGTTGGATCGAATGATATAATCTTAAATTTACATGATTGGTAATGCTTACTTCAGTGGTGATCAATTCTGGAAGTGCAGGGAAGAATGCTGAAATGCATAGCCTTGGTGTGAAGTACATTAATTCTTTCTAACAGGTTTATACCTCTCTCATTTATTTGTTTAGCAGGATTTCATGTTACATCCCTTATAATGACAAACTGAACAAAGTAGGTCTGTTTATTTAGCCAAGTTACAATCAAACTGACTTAGTATTTGCTTCTATTATTAGCAGCACTCTTGCCTTAATGTAAAAAAACCTTCAGACCCTGCAAACCTACAATTCACTTTTATATCAGTGTCTCCCAATTTCTTGTCTAGGCAATGGTACCAGTTCATCAGAGTAAGACCTTGGCTGTGCCAGATGGTGATGGCAACTATTCATTCGCTAGGGTGAAATTCGCTGCGGGGCACAGGACAAGCGCAAGATCTGTGCACCACTTAAATCCCACTTGAGCTGAGGCCTCACAATATGGATTTTGTGACTGCTGGTCAAGGGTCCTCCACACTAGATCATATTTGGGAAGGGACTTAAGTAAGTGCATAAATCCATCCCTCTTCAGGACAGCACTTAAGCATGTGTTTAACATTAAGCATTGCTTAAATGTCATTGTGGGATTTAACCACTTGCTTAAAGTTAGATATGTACTTAAGTGCTGGACACTTTTCTGACTTGAGGCCTTCATGACAACTCCCTGGGGTCTGGTGGAGGGCTGCCAGTGACCTCCCTTTCTCTTGTGCACCTTCTAATCCAGACGGGATCTATTGCTGCTGTTGTGTGGCTGGAATTTAGAGCTCCATTGTAATTTAAAGAGTCTATGCGCTATATAAGCCATATTTGGAGGACTTATGTGGCACATGGACCTTGTGCTTCTCCTTTCCCTGGGGTGAATTTCAACCTTTCAATCATATAAATGTCTAATCTGTACTAAGCTTTTAGCTTTGGTTATATTTAGTGACGAGTTCCTCAGAACATCCTGTCTTTTAAACATTTTATAAAATTTAATTTTTATATAGCAAAACATAATACCCCGCCCTCCCCACACACTACTGTCAGTTACCATACAAAGGATAAAACTATCAATCATATTAGCTTTTCCACATAAAACAAAATACAAATGATATAAAAGGCAATACAAATAGAGAGGAGACAAACAGAGGGAAGGGGGGAAAAAAGCAGAAAGAAGAAAAGGAAGAGGGAGGAAAGAAGGCACCAGAAGAAAGTCATAACCCAGCCCACCAATTTATCCACCATTTCTACAAAGTCTGTTCACTTATCATTTTTACTGCAGAAGGAGATCTTTGCCATGCATGCCAGCACAGCTATATCTGTATACTATTCTTCTATCATTGGACTGGATGTTGACTTCCAATACTGAAGAATAAATCTTTTAGCTGCTATCAGGGCTCTGCACAGCCAGAACTTTTTGGAATAACCAAGACCCCAAAACAGCATATTCTCCTTTAAGCACAATGTCAGATGACATAAAAAAATGAAGCTCACTATTGACCTTCTTCCAGAATCAGATTATATTGAGCCAACTCCAAAGCATATGAACCAAATCGGCATCCGTTTCCTGACAACACCAGCACGTATCGCTACGAGTAGCTCCAGATGACGGTGACCAGATGTCCCGATTTTATAGGGACAGTCCCGATTTTTGGGTCTTTTCTTCTATAGGCTCCTATTGCCCCCCATCCTCTGTTCTGATTTTTCACACTTGCTGTCTGGTCACCCTACTCCAGATTTAAGTAATTTATATTGGGTTCAATGGTTTTTTTAAAAATAATCACAATGTTTTAACAAGACTGCTGTCAGTGAAAAGTCTGTTAACAACCTTGTTCTTGATTCTCAGAAGCTGCTCTATGCCTCACTGACATGATAAAGGCACTTAAAGTGAGTGTACATATAATTTAGGTCCTCTGTAAGGTCTCTTTACAGTTCCACAGCAGTGGAAAGCAGCCTCAGAGTAAACAAGAATCAGGACATTTATCGCTACTTTAACAAAGCTGAGTACTTTTTTATTTGGCTGCAAATTCCCTTCAGACGAATCTGTTTCTGGACAATATAGGTCTATTTTTCTTGCACTTTTTGCATTGCTGGGGGACATTTGCAGGAAACAGGATATTCATTGAGTAGGAGCTTCCTAGATTCCTGCTGCTAATTCGTCAGCTAAAGTCATAGTTCGAGAGGTTGTGTACTCCAGTAGGGAAGTCATGGAACTAGAATAACATAGCTGAAGTCGACGTACTTAGATCGACTTACCGCGGTGTCTTCACTACGGTGAGTCAACTGCTGCCGCTCCCCCGTCGACTCTGCCTGCGCTTCTCGCCGAGCTGGAGTCGACGGGAGAGCGCTCGGGGATCGATTTATCGCATTTAGACTAGACACGATAAATCGATCCCCGCTGGATCGATCTCTGCCCGTTGATCTGGCTGGTAGTGAAGACATACCCTTAGGCTCTGCACCTTTAAACTAGTAAACAAACACAAAACGTCACAGCGCTTTAAACAACGTCCCTTTGAACTGGCCCCAGGGTTCTTCTTCTATCCCAGCCTCACCCAGCACTCCCATGGAGGTGAAGCAGGCAAGTTTCATGAAATACTCATGATTGTACCTACAGGGAGAGGCTTTATCCCAGTAGACAAGACACTAGCATACAAGTCCAGTGGAGGGCAACAAAAATGATTAGGGGGCTGGGACACATGACTTATGAGGAAAGGCTGAGGGAAATGGGCTGATTTAGTCTGCAGAAGAGAAGAGTGAGGGGGGATTTGCTAGCAGCCTTCAGCTACCTAAAGGGGGGTTCCAAAGAGGGATGGAGCTCAGCTGTTCTCAGTGGTGGCAGATGACAGAACAAGGAGCAATGGTCTCAAGTTGCAGTGGGAGAGGTCTAGGTTGGATATTAGGAAACACTATTTCACTAGGAGGGTGGTGAAGCACTGGAATGGGTTACCTAGGGAGGTGGTGGAATCTCCATCCATAGAGGTTTTTAATGCCCGGCTTGACAAAGCCCTGGCTGGGATGATTTAGTTGGGGTTTGTCCTTCTTTGAGCGGGGGGGGGGGGGGGGGGGGGGGGGGTTGGACTAGATGACGTCCTAAGGTCTCTTCCAACCCTATTCTTCTATGATAGTCCCTTGACTGCACCACCTCACCTGTCCACCAAAACCCACCCAGGGTTTGGATCAGCAAGTAGCAGCATTCAAGTATCCCTTTGGAGATCTGTCTCCAGTCTGAAGGAAGATGCTTGCTTAGTCCCATGCAGAAATACCACCATCTAACTCAGCATAGCAATCAGCTTTATTAAGATGCTGTGGAGGTAAGATCTCACTGGAGTCCATCTAGCTCTGCTGCTGCCCTCTGGATCATCTTTTATAGTTAAGTCCCTATGGAAAGGGAACTTCATGCTCTTAGGTAGAATCCTGCTTTGCTGCACAGGCAGAGCTGTGTCCCTTCTCTGTGAGCTCATGGCCAGCCATGTTCATGTCTGGTTATGGTGACTCCACAAGTGTCACTAGAAGAATTGTGGGAATTGGGTAGCATATGCAAATAAATCTATGGCAGCACCTTCCCCTTTTTACCAAGTAGAGCGCTCTTTTCCCTCTGGAGCTTCAGGCCATAGGGCTTATAAATGTATCACATTACTCATATGTGAGTGACTATGCAAATGAGAGGATATAATGTCAGCCTGGGAGCATGTCCTGCGTGAACTAGATGCTTCCAGAAGCTTGAGCAGATCCAGGCTGTGCTGAATGCTCATGCAATTCACGAAAGAGCCATGTCCTGACAAACCTGGCTCCTGAGCGCGCCGTCCATTCCATCCAGTAATGTGGAAATGTATCTGCCTTTGGGTTAAACTCTGACAACCGCTTAACAGCATGCAGACAACACTGTAAAGCAAATGAGGACAGAAAGTAAAGACCACTGTGCTCAACAGAAAGCGTGGTTCTGTCGAACTGGATACTTCTCCACCTCATGCAGGTATTGTGAGGATAAGTCCATCAGTGTCTGTGAGGTGCTCAGATAGATGGGTGCTAAATACATTCCTAGATAGAGACATGGAACATTAGGATGTGATATCTGACTAATGGATGTGTGAAATAAGCTAATGATTTCAGCTCAGTTTGTGGTGGGCAAAAATTACCGGCCACTGAAGTCAACCCACGGGCCAGGGGTTGAATGAGCCATGAAAAACAAACTCCCTTTCCTCTTAAATTAATGTTAAATTAATGGAGATATCCTATCTCATAGAACTGGAAGGGACCTTAAAGGTCATTGAGTCCAGCCCCCTGCCTTCACTAGCAGGACCAAGTACTGATTTTGCCCCAGATCCCTAAGTAGCCCCCCTCAAGGACTGAACTCACAACCCTGGGTTTAGCAGGCCAATACTCAAACCACTGAGCTATCCCTCCCCCCTCCTCTTCTAGAGGTTGTACTACTGATGGCCAGGCTGTAACTGTTCTGTGGGCAGCCAGAGGAGACTCTAGTACTGCCTGGCTGGCACCTCCTTAGGAACTGACATGTTTTTTAAAAAAACCTATAAAGAAATGAGGGCATATTATACTGCATATTTAAAAGTGACTGCATCTTGACATTCTTTACTAGGTGCTTTTCTTCAGAAGCAGGTGATGGCAAGAGAGCAACCAGTCCAAAAGAAGTGTCATCTGCAGAGCAGAGAGAATACAAATAAGTCCATACTCACAGCTTTGTCACGTGATGCAGGAGTGGAAGATTTTGCTGTATCCCTGTTAGTAGAGCCACACACATTGGGCTTGATTCAGATCTCACTTACTCAGATTTTACTTCGATGTAACTCCACTGAAGTTACTACTGATTTACTTCAATGTAAGCATGATAAGAATCAGCTCCAACTGCGGACGGCACTTGCTTCCCAAATAACGCATTAACCCGCTCATAAAAAATAAAGGAAAACAAAATAATTAAGATAATTAAAAAGTTACACGTGCAATTTTTTTTAACCCCACCTGGCAGGCATCAATCTCCTTCAATTTTTCTGGCTCTGTAAGGCACTCGGATACCCTGGTGATGGACACGACATGAGAACAGAATTAGAACAGCATAGATGAGTGTGCATCTTTGGATTTATGCATTACAGTATGTAAGAGACAAAAAGAGAAATTGTAATTTGGTGGCACTGGAGGTGCTGTCTGGGGAAATACTGAAGATGTGGAAAATGAAAGAAGCTTTTGAATACTTGAAGGAGACTTAGGCTCATAAATGTTTGAAATTTAATTATTATCTTGAATCTTTTTTCCCTGAAAGTTGAAATTATTTTTCCATTAAAAAATGTTCTGTGTAGTTTTAGCTCCAATTTAAAAAGGCAGCATAGAGGATTGAGCCATGGGGCTGGGCACCAGAAGCTCCAGATTTCTAATCTCAGCTTCACCACTGATGTTCTGGACAGACTCTCAGCTTTGTGTCTCAGTTTCCCCATCTGTAAAATGGGAATAAAAATACTGATTTACCTACCCCACATAGGTATAGTGAGCATTAGTTAGCCAGCATTTTCAAAGTGCTTTGAAAGCGTTAAATAAGCTGTAAGTGCTACATATTAAAAAACCAAAGTGACTCTAAAAAAACCACATCAGGGGTTTCCATAATGATTCCCCTCAACAAGGCAAAAAATCCTTCTTCTAACTGCAAGTCTTGCAAATCAAGTGTTCTGGGAGCTGAAAAATTAACCAGTTCTCTTTCCGCCACTTCTATCAACACCTGTCATAACACGGGTTGTACCATCAGCAGCATTTAGCTAACGATGCTGCCTTTAGTAAAATAAGCTGATGTTAATGACTGGAAGAGGCATACGGAACAGATATATTAAACCAATATGAGGCATTTTTATATAACCACTTTTCGGATTAAAACTGCACTTTAAATCATGTTTGCAGGGTTGTTGTAGCTGGGTTGGTCCCAAGATCTGAGAAAGACTCGGTGGTCGAGGTTATATCTTGCTGTGACACTCTCATACCTTTCCCAGACCTGAAGAGGAGCACCGTGGAGCTCAGAAGCTCGTCTATTTCACCTACAGAAGTTGGCCCAGTAAAAGATATTACCTCACCCCTGGGTACTATGGGCTTGATTCTGCAAGGTGTCCAGCACTCTGGCCCAGGTCCAGAAAAACACTTAAGGATGTGTTTAAGCATATGAGTAATCTCAAATGCTCAGCACTTGTAGCATTGAGCTCTATAGGAGGTTATACATTTTTACTAGTGAGAAGCCCTGGAGGCTTTTGCTACCTATATATCAGCTGGTAGGCGCATGGCTATGGAAATTAGATGACGTAATGTTAATGCGGAAATAAAGATGCTAATTCCTGGGCTAGAATTCTGAACATGCTCAGTGCCAACGAGGTATTTCCAGAAGCCTGAGGAGACTGAAGATGAGCTGAGCGCTCATGCCATTAATAAAAACGCTGTCTTCTCTCCAAGCAGCCTGACTCCTGAGTTCTTACTAAATATTACATGGCATCAGAAGTTGCTTTGAATCAAGGATGGAGCAATTGCTTCCCCTATGGAACAGGCGATACCAAAGTAAATTATAAGCACTCTGAAGAAGAAGGAAAGAGAGCAATTGCTATGGTTGATATTGATGACCTTGCATAACCTTGTCCTTCTAAAATTAGGCCATTGGGTCAACGTCCTGTTTCATGGCTTTGTAAATGATTTATAGTTACAAGGAGAGTATGTGTTGCCATTCCAGCAGGGTGGTAAAGTGCATTTGGCCATCATGTCGTTCCAGGACCTCATTTTCCACACAAGGCACTTCCCTCACTAATGGAGCCAAGTTTACTGGCATGAGATGTTATCAATTTTGCAATTAAAATGCTCTAAGGAGCTTTTAGATTGGGCCTTATTGGATTCTCTGATGGGGTCGGAGAGGAGAAACCAGTCTGGAGAGTAGAGAGGAAATGAGCTCATTAGCAGACATAGAATGCTTACTTTACTAGACTACCTACTTTCCTGGGGGGGTCTTCTGAAGGCAGAGAGAAAGCTGGAGAAGGGGAAAAAAGGGAAAGAATAAAGAGCTGTTATCCCTGAAGTACTCTAGTTACCTATGCTAGGATCCTGTCACATTCTGGCTCCACTATAATATAGTTGAGTATATATGTATAATCAAAACCTACTCTCAGCAGAGTTGCTTCCGCAGCTGGCAAAAAGACTTGCATGCCAGTTTAATGTGGAGAGTTTAATATTTGTAAATGCACTTCATTTTGTGATAGATTTTGCTCTATTTCTAAAACGGCATGGTATAACAAATCATGTCTTCTAGCCCTGTAAAGAGCTCTCTCCCCCCCCCCCCCCCAGAAGGACCCAAAGAGTGTTATGGCTAAATTCTGAAGTCTTCACTCAGGATGGATTGGTCCTACACTTGCTGCAGTCTACACTAGCAATGAAACTGTTTTCAGTGCCACCGCAGGAGGAAACTTTGCTGAAAACAATTCTCAGACAGCCACAGTTCGTTTCCTGCTGTGGAGAAGGCTTCAGATAGCCCTGCAACATACCATGCTGAGCTAAATAAGCATTAACCAAAATTTAACAAAGTAAATGTTACTCTACTGGAGAGAAGACTAGTTAAAATTCTGATTCTAATGAGAGCCCAGAAAGAAAATCTATAGCAAGAGGAGCTAAAACCTGTCCTGTTTGGATTATGTGATTAGAAGTTTGCTATTTTGGGTATCATTAATCTGAAAAAGTAAGCAGCGTCGGCAGAAAATTAGTCATTGTGGGAGGAAAATTTGGGGAGTATTTTAGTTTTGATTTCTGCCTTGAAAATGAGTAATTAGTTGATCAACAACCTAGACAGTATTTGGTCCTGCCATGCGGGCAGGGGACTGGACTCGATGACCTCTCGAGGTCCCTTCCAGTCCTATAATCTATGATTCTATGATTCTATGATTCTATGAACCAGGAAAATTCAAGCAGTTTATGCTTTATTTCTTCTAAGTTACAGATAGAGTGGGGTGAAACTGGTGAATTTTTTTTCAAGAGAATTCCTGTGGAATATGTCCCCAGTACATTTCACATGAATCCTAACTCCTTGAAATTTTGATCTATTATCAAATTCTGGGGGAGACTGAAAATTGTTGACAGTAATGAATGTGAAAGACACATGGCTGGTAGTAGCGAGGAGGTCTTGATTTCTTTCTCCAGATATGCCTGACCTAAACAAGACTTAGCACTTATGCAGCTCTTTATAAACACGGATGCATTATATAGAAAGTAAATTACATTTCCCTGACTTTTCAGACAGGAAAACTGAGGCGCAGAGCAGTTAAATGATATGCCCAAGGTCACATAGCAAGTCAGTGTCAGAAGCGGGGTAAGGACTCAGATAGCCTGACATCCTGCCCTATGCTTAATCCATCAAATCATGCTGGCTCCTAGCCAAGTTCCTTAATTTTTCTGTGCCATAGCCTGGTCATCTGTAAAACTGGGGCAGTAATAGTTTACCATAAGCAAAATCCAAAAATAAACAGGGTTTAAGTTTTCAGCAGCCTCACGTAGCTAGGTAGGTAAATGTTAGTATCCGCATTATCCAGCCCCACAAATGGGAAGGGTAATACTATGTGGAATCCTGCCCACCCACCCCACCCTCCATTGGAGTCAATGATGAAGCTGTGATCTAGTTGGTTAGACATGAGGCAAAGTCAAGTAACCTGGATTCCAAAGCTAGTCCTCCTGACACTGCCTTGCTATGTAACCTTGGGCAAGTCTCTTGACTTCAAAGGGAGTTGGTGGGTGCTTCCGGAGCTGGACCTTTAACATCTGAAAAACAAAAGGACCAGAATATACATGAAGGTCCCAGTCCTGCAAGGTGCTGAACACCACCAGATCAGAGCATCTGCAGCCCCGGTTGTATGTCTTTAAGGTTTGAGGGTATTTAACACGATGCAGGATCAGGTCCCAAAGGAACATTACAGAACAGCAGAGCAAAGATATGAAAATAATACTGGAAAGTTCTGAGGGACCCAGCTCCAAACACCCCTGGTTGGATTTGCAATCTGAATCTTGCAATTGGCCCTTCACTGTAGAATGGTCTGAAGCAAATCCTCAGATTTACACTCAAAGAGATTACAACCACACTGTACGACAAGAGATAAGAATCTTAATGGAGGTCTGGAAGCCAGGCTGTAAATCATGCCATGAGGACTTCCTCGTGAAATTTCCATTATCATGTGGTTCTAATACTGCAAGGGGAGCCTTTCTGGTCATGTTTTAGAATTTCTCCTTTCCAGCTGGCACCAGAGTGCAGGGGTGGGGAATTTTTTTTCTTTAAGTTCAAGGTTTTTGAACCTCCAAAAAAGGTTTAAGTTCATTTTCATTTTCGCCTAAATGTTTACAGTATTTGATCTGATCAAATTTAAACCAGGCCTTATCGAACTAAGGAGTATTAGTGGCTGCAGGGCAGGTAAAACTGTAAAGAAACAACAACGGATCAACTCCTAAAGTCTTTACTCCGGCAAAATGCCTGTTGAAGTCAGTGGGCCTGATTCTTCTTTACACCGAGCCCTTTTACACTATTTTAGCCGTGCAAAATGGCCATAAAGTAGGTGTGAATGTAATTTACTCACACTTTAAAGCCCCTTCATATTATTAGAACAGTGTCAAGAGGACTCCGAGGAGCAGGCCCAATAGATATTTTGTCTGAGTCAAAAGTGAATAAGGACTAGAAAGAATGTGAAGATTTAAGGTTTCAGAGTAGCAGCCGTGTTAGTCTGTATCCGCAAAAAGAAGAACAGGAGTACTTGTGGCACCTTAGAGACTAACAAATTTATTAGAGCATAAGCTTTCGTGGACTACAGCCCACTTCTTCATCCGAAGAAGTGGGCTGTAGTCCACGAAAGCTTATGCTCTAATAAATTTGTTAGTCTCTAAGGTGCCACAAGTACTCCTGTTCTTCTTTTTGAAGATTTAAGGTTTACCCCGGTGATAAAGAAATGAATAACACCCAGTAAGATCTGATGCTAGAGATGAAGGATAGGTTGCTTTCTTACTTCAGCAAACCGTAAAAACAGGTAGAACTTTAGAAACGCTGTTAAAGCATCACTTGCAAACAGACCTTTTAAAATAGTTCCTAGTAATAGGATTAAAGGTCAGCAAGCAAGATGAAAAAGGCTACACGAGATAACAGGAAACCTGCAAAAAGAAGATTAACAGAAGATGTAGAGAAAACCTAAGCTAACAAGAGTGTACTTAGCAAGTGAAAAGGGTCTAGGGGTCTGAGTGCAGCACAGGAAGTTAGGGACTCCTGGGTTCTCCCCACCTGGCTCAGATACTGATTCCCTCTGTTCATGGGGACAAGTCACTTAATCTCTCGCCTTCCGCACTCCCATTTGTAAAGTGGATGTAATACAAATACATCCATACCTCGAGTGGTACTGTGGGGATGAAGGAATTATTGTTTGTAAAGCATATTGAAGTGGCAAATATGAGAGATGAGCCTGGATCCTCTGAAGTATGGGAAAATCCAGAGCCATGCTGGGCTGGTTCATTTGATCCTGGGAAATGCAGAGCCCCTTCAGCTCCCATGAATCCAATGGGAGTTGAGAGTGCTCAGTACCATGAAAGAAAAAAGCGGACTTTTAACTCTCTCTCACAAGCTGAACTATGACCCCAGATCCCACCAAGCCCAAACTTTTGGGAAGCTTATTATAGGGAATCTAGATCTCGGTGACATGAATCAGGAGTCAAAGCAAAATAACAGAGGGGAGAAAAAGATCAACATATTCTTCAGTGTATTACATCCACTTTACAAATGGGAGTGCGGAAGGCGAGAGATTAAGTGACTTGTCCCCATGAACATAGGGAATCAGTCCACTCTATATGCATCTGAAGAAGTGGCCCACGAAAGCTTATGCTCTAATAAATTCGTTAGTCTCTAAGGTGCCACAAGTACTCCTGTTCTTTCAACATGATATACAAATCCATAATCCTGTTTTAATGAGTAATCAGAAAAATGCATGACATACAAGTGAGATTCCCCCCCTCCCCGTCCCCCGTATGCACTGGATATATAAATGCTGCGTACTGGGAGGGTAAAAAAGGACTATTCGACTGCTTCAGGGAACATTGTAAATGAAACATTTCAGGCTCAGTCCCAGGTTCAATATGTTCTGGGAACGCTGGAGAGTCAGCACGCTCAAGTACTGTATAGGAACTGGTGTGACTCAAGCTTCAAAACAGAATAGATGCCTGGTGGTTCAGTTTAGAAGGGAAGGAATCTTCATCTGTTCCTTCTAGGCCAACATTAGGTGGTGAAAATCCAGTACCTCATGAAGGAAAAGGAAAAGGTGTGGAGGGCTCCAGGGTTCCAAACAGAAACAAAAGTTTCCAGAACCCAGCTAAGATCAGCTTCTTGGTTAGCAGGTGGGATGTAAAATAGATTCACTTAGCCAGTTTTCCCTTTCATCTCGGCCTCCAGGTGAGATACAGTCCATTGTAGATCTGCGAGGCTGTGTTCTGTAGTATTAACATTTTAGCCACAGGTAATGAACCTTAGTAATCGGTATGAATATATCATATCTGAAATATATATATGATTTGCTGCAGCTGGCTTGTTGGCAACTTAGGTTATCAAGGTGGCCAAGTGAGATCTCCATTGCAGAACTCTGGGTACCTTCATGTATAATAACTATTGTTACGCTGGCCATATCAATGTAAGGAAAGTACTGTGTTGTTACAGGGTAATTATCTGATTTTTTTCCCTATAGAGCAATGAAGACAGGAAACTGCTAATTATATGGTTAGTAACTTGAAATATAATTACCAGATAACCAGTAGGAACATGTAATAATAATATTTTACACTTACAGAGCACCTTTTGCCCCAAAGCACTTGACAAACATTATATGCAGAACACTGTCAAAATGCAGCAAATATATTAGAAACAGCAAAATTCCTTCCTGACCCCTGCGGTGAATAGCCCTGGAGTATTGAGATTATTACCCTTACCTCCATTTACAGAAACACAGATGTTACTGGTTATAAATGTATCCAGTCTTATTAAAATTTCAGACACAATTTTTGACTCTTCTGTACCTGTGAGTACCATATGCTGGCTAAGGGCCAAATTAAGGCACCTGGACCCACATCCTCAAAGATATTTCAGCTCCTAATTTCCACTGAAGTTAGAGTCTGAATATCTTACAGGATCTGGGCCCTAGAATGAGCTGGGTTGAAGGGTGGGTGTACCTACAGGTGGCAGTGGCTGGAGACACAGTTCTTCCAGCTGTGCTGTGGGTATACACAAAGCAGTGGAAATGTTTACACCTTTAGAAAGGGTTGTAAAGAGCTATCCTCCCAGGGAATCTCTGCAGGAACCGCACTCAGCCATGTCCCCTCTGGGTCTTTCAGAGCAGCCCCATGGTGTTGTACAATCCAATGCACTCCCTTGTGCTCGCATTGGGGCAAACAGAGACTCAGACTTCAAAGTCAGAAGGGACCATCGTGATCATCTAGTCTGACCTCCTGCACATTGCAGGCCACAGAACCTCATTCACCCACTCCTGAAATAGACCCCTAATCTCTGGGTGAGTTACTGAAGTCCTCAAATCATGGTTTAAAGACTTCAAGTTACAGAGAATTCACCATTCACACTAGTTAAACCTGCAAGTGACCTGTGCCTTCCTGCAGAGGAAGGTGAAAAACCAACAGGGTCTCTGCCAATCTGACCCAGGGAAAATTCCTTCCCAGCCCCACATATGACAATCAGTTTAGACCCTGAGCATGTGGGCAAGACCCACCAGCCAGACACCTGGGAAAGAATTCTCTGTAGTAACTCAGAGCCCTCCCCATTTAGGGTCCCATTACTGGCCGTTGGGGATATTTGCTACTGGCAGTTGCCGATGGGTCACATGTCATTGTAGGCAGTCTCATCATACCATCCCCTCCATAAACTTATCAAGCTCAGTCTTGAAGCCAGTTAGGTTTTTTGCCCCCCACTGCTCCCCTTGAAAGGCTCTTCCAGAACTTCCCATCTCTGATGGTTAGAAACCTTCACCTAATTTCAAGCCCAACCTTGTCGATGGCCAGTTTATATCCATTTGTTTTTGTGTCCACATTGGCACTTAAGTTAAATAACTCCTCTCCCTCCCTGGTATTTACCCCTCCGATGTATTTAGAGAAAGCAGTCCATACCCCTGAGTGACATAGTTATACCGACCAAAGTGCAGTGCTCTGTCAGCGAGAGAGCTTCTCTTCAACATAGCTATCAGCTCACCGGGAGGTGGATGAACTATTCTGATGGGAGAGCTCTCCCCAGTCAGCTTGGAGCATCTTCAGCAGAAGTGACACTGCTGTACATTATGTAGTGTAGACATAATCTCAGGTTTTTTTTGTTCTGCCACCGCCCCCCCCATACCCAAAACAATACTCAGCCAAAGCTCCTGGGTGGACTCACACACTCATTTTGTCTTAGGCAGGGTTTATACTTACAATTAGGTGTGAACTCACCCTTCAAGTAACGTATCAGTCTCAATACCAAGGTTTCATCCAGCTCATAACAAGATGTTATCAATGAAGAGTAACAAGAAACTGGCACCGGTTCAGCACCAGCTGTTTTTTTTCTTTTTAATTTACTGCTCATAATAATTGTGTGTCTTGAGCCTGGCCCATCCTTACTAGTTTTATCAGTAAATGATTTCAGTTAAGGGTGTGGTTCTCCCCCCCACCGCCAAATACTTATACTGGTAGAAGCCTTAGGGCTGGTCTACACTGGGGGGGAGGATCAATCTAAGATACGCAACTTCAGCTAGTCGAAGTATCTTAGATCGATTTACCTTGCGTCCTCACGGCGCGGGATCGACGGCTGCGGTTCCCCCGTCGACTCCATTACCGCCGCTCGCTCTGGTGGAGTTCCAGAGTCGATGGGGAGCGTGTTCAGGGATCGATATATCGCGTCTTAACGAGACGCGATATATCGATCCCCGATAAATCGATCGCTAGCCACCAATACGGCGGGTAGTCTGGACGTACCCTTAGTGTGGGTGCAGTTATAAAACTGACTTCTACCAGAATAGCAATTCCCCTTCCTGTACAGGAATGGCTCTACTGGTATAAAGGCCCCTTATGCCGATCTAACTGTGCCAATGCTAGGGTAGTGTAGGCAAGCCTTAGGTAGTGTTTTACTCTGCTAGCCATAAGGCAGCTGGGGCATTAATTGGCTTTCTGGCTTTATACTAAATATTAGGGCGTTTTATATTTAATCGACCGAAAACTGACACACGTCCTTGAAGGTTTCTCTCCGAATTATTTAGAGTAATAGATTCATAGGGTGAAATTCTGCACCCCCTTAAATCATTGAGAGCTTTGCCATTGACTTCAATGGGGCCAGGATTTCACCCATAGATTTTAAATTCAGAGGGGATCACTATGATTCGCTGATCTGATCTCCTGCAAATTTAACTCAGTAATCCCTGCATCAAACCCAATGCCTTGGGGTGGCACTTGAGCACGTTGTAAGGGTTATTGTGCTGGTTGGGTCTGCGTCTTTGGCACATCCACAGGCTGTCCCTAAAGAGTGTGGATTAGATGGGAAGGAAGGACCCTGACTCAGGAAATAACTCTCAGTGGAAGTTTGCGGTGTGGGTGTTGTCAGTATACATAGCTTCCCAGTAGGGGTGCCATAATGTGGTTATGTCTGGGGATTTGAAGAGAGCTCCTATTTCAGGAAGTGCTTGATGAGAGACAACACTATGGGTACGTCTTCACTACCTGCCTGATTGGTGGGTAATAATCTATCTATCTATCGGGGATCGATTTATCGCGTCTCGTCTAGACGTGATAAATTGATCCCCGAACACGCTTCTCGTCGATTTCGGAACTCCACCAGAGCGAGAGGCAGAAGCGGAGTCGATGGGGGAGCCACGGCTGTCGATCCCGCGCCGTGAGGACCCGAGGTAAATCGATCTAAGATATGTCGACTTCAGTTACACTATTCTCGTAGCTGAAGTTGCCTATCTTAGATCGATCCCCCCACTAGTGTAGACCAGCTCTTTGTGTGGAGGAAAGAATGAAGCCTGAATGTTACACTGTCTTGGGTATCTCTCTCTACGCTCACACACAGAACAGGTGTGTTTCCTGCCTGGGGGACAAAGCCAAACTGCATTTTGGTCAGCAGGACCAACAGCAAGAGGGAGCAGCCTCTGTATCCTCCTCCAATAATAAACACATATTGGTCTGTTACTTATTAAGCTCATGCCTGTGTCATCATTCCTAAAACTTTGCCTGCTTGTGTTAACCCACCAAGAGGATGACTGAGGTCATGTAGCAATATCTTTAAAAGGCTTGATTGAAAGACTCCAATGATGGAGAATCCGCCACATTCCTTGGTAAGTGGTTCCAATGGTTAATTACCTTAACTTAAAATTTGCACCTTATTTCTAGCTTCAACTTGCAGCCTGTCATATAAACTATAAAATAGATAGTGCTGGTCAAAGTTTTCTCACCAAAACATTGTTTTGACGAAAAAAACTTTTTGACCTAAACAACGTTTGTTGAAAATTTTGTTTTCTTTTTAAATGAAAAACGGAAAACCAAAAAAGTTTCCTGTTCAAAAAAGGGAAAAAGTAAAAAAAGGGAAGGGAATGAAAAACAGATATATTTCATTTTGAAAACTTTCTGGTTTTCATTTTGTCAAAAACGCCCCAAAAATTGATGAAAAAAAGTTGTTATTCCCAACATACTTTTCTCATCCCTGGATAACTCCCTCACTTGATCTGCCCAGCTTCCTCCAAGCACCTTCTCAGACTGCAGCATCACATCTCCTGTCTATATTCATCCTTTTCTGCTCCATTCCCTCATCTGCTTAGCTTCAAGCATGTCATTAGCAGACTCAGGACTAGAACCCCCATCGTCTAACTCCCAGCACAATACCAACAGAGCACATTGCTGGTGAGGTAAATAAAAGGGCCTTATGGGAGGGAGAGGAAAGACTTCTGCCCCCATAGATGAACAGAATGTACTGTGGGGGCTGTTGGCAGTCGCTGCAGCTTTACAGCCACCCTAAGGCTGCTCTAAACTACAGAGAGTGTTTGTACCAAGTGTCTGTTGCTCGATGGCTGAATTGTCCTCGCAACTATTAGCTAGAACACTGCAACATTTAATAGGAACTTAATGCAAGCTGATGGGCATATACTTTTTGTCAATGCTGATTTGATCTCTACATTTAAGGGAAACATTACAGTGTGGTACACAAATACTAAATAAGAACTCCAATAAATGGAGCCTCTTGTCTCTACACAGGTCTCAATGTCAGACGGAAGGTAAATGAGCCCCAGAACATTTGAAAGGTTGCTAATGATGATGACTACCCTGTCAAATCTTTGTATGGGGGATCTGCACACCCTGTTTACATGCTCACACTCAGAAGAGCACAGCCTGACTTTGAGACAATTTATCTGTTCTATTAATGTTGGCCAAAGTGTCATCTTTCTAGCAACACTGGGTGAGGGGCACTGAATGACATGCAATTTGCCAGTCCAGGAATAATTTCTGTGGCGAGTTTGCTGTATACAAATGGTGCTGAGTAGTTTTAACAGACAAAACCACAGAAAAGTGTAGCCGTCTCTTATCTTAATTACTGCTTCCTTCTCCTCCTTCTGCCCTCCCCAAATCTCACATTGCACCCAGAAAGCCTATACAGCACAATACCATTACAATGATCTGTTGTGTTGGCACCTCCACCTGTTTCCACCCCATCTCCTTGGAACCTCCCCTTGGCTTCGGATCTTGTTCCATATTATATTCAAACTCCTCATTCTCAAGGGTCTCTACAGATGTCTCCATTTATCTATGTACTTATATGACCCCCATCACTTTATTATTCTCATCCATGATTACAAAATAATTTGCCTGACAGTAGATGCAACTAGAGGTCCCAACTGAGATCAGAACCCTTTGCGCTAGGGGCTGTCCACACCCAGAGTAAGAGACACTACCTGACCAGAAGTGTTTACAATCTAAAGAGTCATAAGAGGGGAGGGGAAAGAAAGGTGAAGTGCTTATACAAGGGAACACAGCAGATGTGAAAACAGAAATCCTAACTCCCACATCTCTGCCTTGTCTAGACCACTGGCCCCTCAATCCTAGTTCACTACTACTCCCCACTTACATTCTGCCTTCTGCAACATATCTCACTGTTTCCCTTTTTCCACACCGGTCCTATATCTGGAACAGTGTCCCTGTCCCTCTGTGCCACTCAACCTCAGTCTCCTCCTTCATACAGGTAGGTTAGTTCGCATGCTGTCCCTTGGGCAGTGAATGTCTTCTCCTCCTCCATGATGTTCTGTGCTGAGCCACGTCTGGTGCCTCCTTCATATCCATCCTCCAAACTCACTTCCCCGCCCCCAGTTATCTTCCCATTGCTGGCCCCCTTACCGTAGGCTTCACACTAGACATGTCCCCAAATTTTAATATATTAATAAAGTAAAATCAAACAGGAACTGACAAGATACACACCTGACAATATGTTTGGTTTAAGTATTTCTTTAAAAAGCTATTGCAGTTAGATTTTTTTTAAATGTGGAAACATTCTGATTGAGCCTCAATGATACATACATTTGTGTTTATAAAGCCTAACATTTGAGTAAAATTTGAGGTGTCAGTGTCCCTTTAAGACCTGATCCTGTAATGTGCTGAGTGCCCTCAACTCACAGAAAAATTTCCTTTGTTTGCTTTCCATTTTGCTGCAACCTAGGATCCTATTCACCTTTTGAAGGTTGTTGAACAATATGTTCTCATCTTCATGTTACTGCTAACTTAAATCTCTAAGCCAGTCACAATATTCATTCAAAACCTCTCATGAGAAACACATGCTATGCGATCTCTGTGAACAGCCTCTTCTTACGCATAAATACATTTGTCACTAACATCCCTTAAAGCATAGCAAGTACTTTCACCTGCTTATTGAAGTGCATAGCGTATTATCCACATCCGTATTAATGTATAAAATCACATATAGTAAAAGCTCTCACTATATATCAAGGAGTTTCTCAGAGCCACCTACCACAATGAGATGAGCCCTGGTACATTTTCTCAAGTACTCTATCCTTATTAGCCTTAAAGTTAATGCTTATGTCTCTTCATGAAGCAGGTTGTCTAAATTCAGTGATACTTGGCTTTTTGCTCTTTCCTTGTCTAATCCACAGGTGAGTGTAGGTGAGCTACAGGGTCCCATCTGTGCTGATCCGCAGAAGGCAAGAGTTTTTGCAGCCACAAGCTAAGGAGGTGTGGCTAGTTAGCTCAAGGTTTTGTAGCTCATGGTTTAGCTCTGTAGGACCCTGGTTAAATCCCTGGTGTGCGAAGACATTGGGCCTGATCCTCCACTGCCAGGCACCAGTGTAATCTGGGTATAAAATACAACCAAATCCGAATGATCACATCAAGTCATTAGAGCCCACAGCTCATGAGAACATGAATGTGACATTTGCAGGTGTCCTAATGCGTTGTTATAGCGGGCATCTGTCACGTGGGTTGTACGTTCACTGCATGGTGTTCTTTTGCTTATATTTTCCAAGTCCATGCCGTGAGAAAGTTGCTCTTGTAATTTAATGTAATGGTTGCCTGGTTGTTGGACAGCTCTCCGGCCAAGTGTAGACTAAATGTGGGTTCCATCAAAAGGCAGAACCAGCCTGTCACAGCCCTACTAAAGGTCCTCTGCTGGACACTCCTGAGCCTCCCGTGTTTGGGTCCCAACACACTGGACTCCTATGCGTTAAGCTTCCCTTGGTCTGAGTAGCCTCCAGCTCTGTCTCTTTCTTCGGCCTCTCTGGCACCTTTCATTGGCACAGGTCCCCCTTCACAGAAATGGGACTTCATGCCGAGGCTGCCTTAGCCCCCCAGTACCAGAGCCGACCTCCCCCTTCAGTCATTTTAGCACATCCTTTCCCAGAGCTCCTACCTTGTGGCACTTTGGGTTACAGTTTCTCTCTCCAGGGATATGCGATAGTTGAAGCCCTTGACACTCAGGCTTTCAGAAAGGTTCCCAAACCAATCACTTTACTTTAGACGTCACAATAAATATGCAGATCTGGACAAAACAATAAAACACCTCTACACCATTCCTCGTCTCAGGTTTTTCACCACTCTGGAGCGTTCTTCTTATGGCTTCTCCTTGGGAGCATGGAGTCTGCCCTCTCCTCCTGCCCACTTCCCTTGACCTCAGCTGATCCAGGAGTCATAAAGGACCCGTCTGCTATGAAAGCATCCCCCTATCCTGTCCAAGCTCCCTTTGTCGCTGTAAATCCCCATGTGTTTTTAAAGGCAAGTATTTCTACCTGGCTGATTTTCCTGTTTGGAGATTTTCCATTCCTTCAACTCCTACTCTCCCTGGTAGAGAAGTTGGGAGAAAACTGGCTTTATCTAGGGGCAAGTCTACACTTAAAATGCTGCATCGGCACAGCTTCACCAATGCATCTGTGCTGCTGGAGTGCTTTAATTAAGATGGGGAGCTCTCCCACTGACATAGCGCTGTCTAGACCGGGGCAGGGGTGGGGAGTAAGGCCTCATAACTCCGTTGCTCAGGGTATGGATTTTTCACATCCCTGAGTGACCTAGTTATACCAATGTAGGTCTAGCAGTGTAGACCAGACCTCAGATGCAACTTCTCTTTTGTTTTTCCCAGGAGAGATCTATTCAGATCCTGGTAGTCTTTAATGATTGACCTATTCATGAACAGATGTGCAGGCATCATTCCCCTCCATCCTTCGCATGAGGCAGTACACAGCCAAAGACATTCATAAGGATACATATAGACAGGTCATAAAATCAAACTGGAATTCCTAAATTTTACAGAGTCTCCAAATCATCACCCAGGTGATATGCCCAGGCCTACTACAGGTAAAGCACAAGATCTCTGCCTCTGTTGGATCCCATATTGTCCCTCTGATAGACTGGGAAATATCTGTATTTTTTTTAATAAATATCATGCCTCCGTGTGTTTGATTATGATGGATCACTTGCAGGGCCGGCTCTAGGATTTTTGCCGCCCAAAGCAAAAACAATTTTGGCTGCCCCCCCGTTCTTTAATTACCCCACCCCCGGCCCCGCCTCAACTCCGCCCCTTCCCCAAATCCCCAGCCCTGCCTCCTCCCCCCAGGCTCTCAAGCCTAGGAGGGAGGGAGGGAGGGGGAGAAGCGGTGCCCGCGCCGCGGCCACTAGGAGTCTCCCCCCTCCCAGGTTTGAGAGCCAGGGAGGGAGGAGGAGATCCCGAGCGGCCGTTTCGCACGCCGCTGCTCCCCCTCCCTCCCAGGTTTGAGAGCCTGGGAGGGAGGGCGACTAGCGGCGTGCGAATCAGCTGTTTCGCGCGCCATGGCAGCAGCAGCGGAGGTGAGCTAGGGCGGCCGGGGCACATTTTTAGGGGCGGCATTCTGGCGCCGGCCATGCCACCCCTAAAAATGTGCCGCCCCAAGCACCAGCTTGTTTTGCTGGTGCCTAGAGCTGGCCCTGATCACTTGCTATGGAGTGAGATCAAAAGGGGCTGTTAAAGGAACCAAGCAGAAAAGGCAAATCAACGGCAAAAAGCAGGTACTATCACAGAGAATACAAAGGCTCCTTACTGAACAATGGTGGAGGGGTGGGGAAAGCTCCTAGTTGAGGAGTGCCCCTGCTGGGCTCCATCCAGGCTGCTCCGGCTGAAACTCAGCTCAGCTCAGAAGGGAATATTTAAACCGTAAAGGTGCTATCCCAGGGGAAGAAAGGGGGTTGAGTGGGGTCTCGGGCGCAGTGGCGTCTCTGGCTGAGAGAAAGAGATACAGAAGCTGCAACAGGGCAGTCTGCTTCCCCCAGTCCAGAGATGGAAGGGCCCAGGCTGCGGGGAACTTTCAAAAGCTTCCAAGGAAAGATTAAGGTGTAGGTTAGACCCATGCATAGGGACTTTGCTTGATTTTACTCTTTGGCTTCGCTCTGCTCGCTACGTCCCTCCAGGTGAGTAAAGAACGCTTTGTGCTGAAGAAGCTGTTCCTGAGAAACTTCAGGCAGCTCGTTGGTCACAGGTCTCTGAAGTAAGAGCTTACAGGTGTCAAACCCACTTGGGCCTGGCTGTGGTGTTCACACAGCTGGGGGGCTGCAGCCCAGAGAGCCACTCGAAGGGTAGCTGGAGCACAGAGCTCCACCGGTTGAGGGGGTTGCAGGGAGCTAGGCCTGCAACCTGAGGGCGGCTCTCACGAGGAGCTGAAAGAGGTCTAGAGCACAGCTAGTCCTGTAACCGTGACAATGGCAATTCTCATGCTCTAGGTCACTCTTGAAGGTAAGCTGGCAACGTCTACCTTCCCGTGGCCGAGTCCCAGCCGCCACCCTATTCCGGCAGCGTGCTGTGCCTCACGGTTCTAGGCAAGCCCGACTTCTGTGCCTGCCTTTTGCAGAGAGCTCTTGCCTTTCCCGCAGTCTCTTGGTGCTCCTGGTTGGGCACTGTCTGCATGGACTAACATCTAAATGCCAGTCTTGTCACTTAGTGGAAGTCTTTGCCCTCTGGCAGCGCTCCCTCAGATGGCTGGCATTACCTAGAGACTTCGCTAGCAGCTGCTCAACTATGTCCCACTGGCACAATCCAGAGGTACTGCTCCATGATGATGCTTTTCACTACTGCTCCCAGGGGTCAGTTTCCTGTTTTAGCAAACTCTGGCCCAAGCAAAAGACTCTCCACGCCTGGCTTGGTGGGGTTTAAGCACCTGGATGGTAGGGTTTAATATTAAAACAAAACAAAGTGTCAATATTACCCTGCCTATTTAAAACTCTAATCAGACACAGCAGTGTTTCCCTTCAGCTCGTCAGCGTGCCACAGCGCAGTTCAAAAAGCCTAGCTTGTTTCAGCCAAGTCCCCAAGAAGGAGCAGAAGACAAAATCTCCTGCCTTCTTCTACTTTCAGCCAATTCCTTCCCTGTGGCTTTTTATATCTTCTGCCTGCTGCTAATGAGACTCATCAACATTCCTTGCAAAGAGCAGCTGCTAATCCACTCACGCTAATTAGCAGAGTGCAGAGGATGGTGGGCTATTTGGGGTGGTGAATCAACACCATCCCTGCTAGTACCGGCATGGGGCCCTTTTCCTGAATCAGAGAAGCCACCCATTCCATAAGCAAAGGTGTAGCCATTGTGGATAAATGAATTACACCTGACAGCATTGGAGCAACTTCTAGTAACAGCAGCATTTTGAGTGGAAGATTATTTCCCCCCTCACTACACCTCACTTCCCCCTTAGGAATGAAAGGTGATCTTTAGGAATGCAGATCTTTGTCGTTGGTTTCTTGTGTCTTACTAGTAATAGTAAGCCCTATTTGCAATTTAAATCATATCTTATATTAGCATCTGTTTTAATGGCTGCAGAGCACATGTGTCAGCGTATTTGTGATTCTGATGCTGTGCTCTTAAAAATAAAGAATGCTAAAGTGACTCCGTGTGCATGGTATAATTTAGCACACAAGAAGCCCTGTGTGTTGAAGCAACGTCAAAGTTGTTGTGACAACGGCTCAAGCAAATGCAGGAAAATTCAACATTAAGGGAGACAGACACGCTGCAATGGCTGTATGGGTATTGTAGTGCACAAGGTAAGTGACAGCATGTACTGATCCAACACCCTTGCAATGATCAGACATGTGACAAGTTAGAGATGGGAGTATTGGTATTAATTTGCACCTTCTTGATCTTGTTGCTTTGCGTCACAATCTTGGCATGGTCTTTATTTTAGGAATTTCTATATATGTGAATTATAACATATTAATGAATTTTGTTTTCCTTCTGTTAGTGAGTTCAGTGATACTTTTCTTTTGGTGTCAATCCAGACCCTTCACTAACTTTCATCAGACTTGTCATTACGGGTTGACCTGCTGTTTGTAATTAGAGGTGGCCTGGAGAGGAAAAAAAATGGTGTTGTGCCTTTTTTCTTTCTTTATGATCATAGAATCACAGGACAGGAAGGACCTTGAGAGGTGATGTAGTGCAGTCCCCTGCACTCAAGGCAGGACTATGTATTATCTAGACCATCCCTGACAGGTCTTTGTCTAACCTGCTCTTAAAAATCTCCAAAGATGGAGATTCCACAGCCTCCCTAGGCAATTTATTCCAGTGCTTAACAACCCTAACAGTTAGGAAGTTTTTCCTAATGTCCAACCTAAACCTCCCTTGCTGCAATTTAAGTCCATTGCTTCTTGTCCTATCCTCAGAGGTTAAGGAGAACAATTTTTCTCCCTCCTCCTTGTAACAACCTTTTTATGTACTCGAAAACTGTTATCATGTCCCCTCTCAGTCTTCTCTTCTCCAGATAAACAAACCCAGTGTTTTCAATCTTCCCTCACAGGTCATGTTTTCTAGACCTTTAATCATTTTTGTTGTTCTTCTCTGGACTTTCTCCAATTTGTCCACATCTTTCCTGAAATGTGGCGCCCAGAACTGGACGCATTACTCCAGTTGAGGCCTAATCAGCCTGACTTTTTTCTGTGTTTTTTCTTTTTAACCTTCGAAATATTTGGAATGTCAAGGCTTATCTTCCCTGTTTCGGGGGCGGCGGCGCGGAACGTCTTGGAAATTCAGAAATATGGACTGGCAGCTCTTTCAGTCCTTCATTGAGGGGTTGGTGTGCCAAATCTTTAATAGAGAGCTCACCCCACATTTCTGAGTTAAGCAGAAGCTAACAAACACAAAACAATGAGTTTTAAATGGTTTGGACAAAAATAGTTTATTAGCGGTGATGGGAGTTCTCTCTTGCATGGTGTCTGCTGTTATTTTTAATTATTATTTGCATCACTGTAGCAATCTGAGACCTATTGTACTAGGTACCATAAAAAATGCATAGTATGAGACAGTCTCTTTCCTGAAGAGCTTACCTGCTGAGTTTTAAGCTCAGTGGTTTAAGCATTGGCCTGCTAAACCTAGGGTTGTGAGTTCAATCCTTAAGGGGGCCATTTAGGGAACTGGAGTAAAAATCTGTCTGGGGATTGGTCCTGCTTTGAGCAAGGGGTTGGACTAGATGACCTCCTCAGGTCCCTTCCGACCCTGATATTCCATGATTCTAAGTTGTCCATACTGATCATGTAATAGGGCTTTATATTGCTAGTCCACAGCCTAAGACTTCTCTGTTAGGAAATGTTAACTAAAATTTGGCCTTCCTTTTTCTTTGTTTTATTTCACTCTATTATTCCTAGTTGTATGTATCCCACTTGAACGTCCACAGAGGTTATTTCTTTGCACCGTGCCAGATCCTAGTACACGAGCCATCTGAGATTTAAGAGGGGAAATTGTGCATGTGTGTGAAATCTCTTGTGCACACATGTTCCGTATTGTGTTTGCTTAAAAGCCCATGCAAAGCCCCCCCGCCCTTTTTTTTTTTATTATTATGGGCAAGGCCCCCTGAGGACTGAAGTTACACAGACAATAACACAGCGGGGATCAGACACTGATTCCTCAAAGGAAAGGCCACCCAGTACATGCCCAATGTGAGCACCACCATTGGGGATCATGGAAGGTCATCTACACCATCCTTCCCGCCCCCAGTCTCCTCATCTATAGGTCTCCCAGCCCATAGGTGAACTGTATGCCATGATATGGAAACATCCTCATTAGGATAATAGGCAGATTTCCAGGATTCATCTGTGATTCCTTCACCCTGGAACAGTCCCAAATAACACAGATGTTTTTACTGCTCTCCCAAAGGATAGTAGCAGCTAATTCCCACTTTCTGGACGTTTTGCCATGGCATGTTGTAAGCATAGTATCGCTGCAGTCATGCTTCCACTGTGTCACTCCAGAGACCGCAGACACCCCAACGATTCTGATTAATTCCTTCGTCTTCTTCCCCAGCAGAGCAAAGCTACAATGTAGGATAGTGCTCAGTCAGATCTATCAAAGAGACCATATGGCAACCTGAAGCTACAGTTTCAGGACCATGCATGCTACAGTAGCTTCTGGGAAAACATGTCTTTTTCTGACATGCCGCAAGCAAACACTGATTCTCCAAAGGGACTTCTCTGGTAATAAAGATGGGAAGAGGAGGAGGAGGAAGATGAAAAAATAACGCTAGGTAGGTCAGTACTTCATTTCCAAAGGCCGGTTAATTACTAGCAAGAAGCGTGGAATTAAAATATAGGGAATCAAATGCCTCATAAACTCCCCAGGCCCATGTGCACTATGTATACTTTGCTCATTAAGAGGAACTCCAATGGTCTGGAGTTCGTAGTGAAAGCACAGGAAGGGGAACTATCACAGCCCTCAAAATAACCCCAGTGGCAGATCATATTATGGGATGTTAAAAATGCTTCTGTGGCGCTCAGGCTATGCCTGATGCGACAAAAAAAATATGCTCAACATGTACTGGATGGCGGAGTAGTTGTGCAAGGTGGGGCCTTGTCCTCTGAAGTTTGTTGGTGCTTGTGAGAGAGTGCAGGGGTGAGCCTTCACTCTGATCACATGGAGGCTAATTAGTGCCCCAGGAGAAGCTGGTTGGGGTAATGATCTAATCAGGCTAGTGGGTTGGGTGGAGTAAACATTCACTTGACCCCATCAGCCCAAGGCTGATAAAAGAGACAGAGGAAGGCAGCACAAAAGGGATGGGGAAGCATGCACGCATGGGGCTCAGGGTAAGGAGACCTCTGTTCCCCATAGGTCCTGCTGAGAGGGCATAAACCTCAGCAAACACTGTAAATAGGTGGGAGCACAGGGGACTGTGGTGATATTGGTGAAGGGGACTTGTAATAAAGCTTCACTGAGAGCACAGCAGGTGGACTCCATGCAGTTTCTGCAGGGAAGAGGACAGGAGCAGAGGCAGGCCTGTTCCAGTGCTGGAATAAAGAAAAAGCCAGCCTGATGCATGTGTGATGGGACTGTCCAACTAGGGTGACCAGTTTTCTTATATAGGCTCCTATTACCCCCCACCCCCGTCCCGATTTTTCACACTTACTGTCTGGTCACCCTATGTCCAACAGTCAGGCAGCTGTGGAAAGAGGTGGACATGAGTGAAAATAGTGCTTGGCTTCAGCTACCCGCCCTCAGTTGAAAATTATATTCTAGGTTATGGACATACTCTGCTGAGTTTAGTTCCTTAAGTCTAGATGATCCAGGACTGTGGACCCACTTGAGCAGTAGCCTGAGGGACTTCCTTGTACTGCATGGGCCACAGCAAGTGAAAAACTTCATGTTCCCCAAAGACAATGAAAATAGAAGTTTCCATCCAACACATTACTGGCATGAAATCCCCAATGGTGACAAAGTGGAGAGGCCATGGCTTATGTACTCAAAAACCCAGAATGCTGCATACTGTTTTTGTTGCAAACTCTTCCAGTCTAATGTTCCAGCCATATTGGGTTCTTCAGGAACAAGGACTGGAAGAATCTGGCTAGAAATCTGGCATGCCATGAGAAGACAGCAAATCACCAGAGAGCATTCCATAGGTGGAAAGAGCTTGAGATGAGACTAAGGTTAAAGGCCACCATAGATGATCAGCATCAAGAGAAGATTGCATCAGAGTCTCTTTACTGGCAAATATCAGAGGGGTAGCCGTGTTAGTCTGAATCTGTAAAAAGCAACAGAGGGTCCTGTGGCACCTTTGAGACTAACAGAAGTACTGGGAGCATAAGCTTTCGTGGGTAAGAACCTCACTTCTTCAGATGCAAGCCTTGCATCTGAAGAAGTGAGGTTCTTACCCACGAAAGCTTGCATCTGAAGAAGTGAGGTTCTTACCCACGAAAGCTTATGCTCCCAGTACTTCTGTTAGTCTCAAAGGTGCCACAGGACCCTCTGTTGCTTTTTACTGGCAAAATGTTCTGAAAAGGCTCATTGCCATTGTGAGAATGCTTGCTAGCCAAAACCTAGCACTGCGTGGCACTTCAGATCAGCTGTATGTGCCAAACAATGGAAAACTTCCTTAAAATTGTGGAGCTGATGGCTGAGTTTGATGCTGTACTCCGGGAGCATCTAAGAAGAGTCACCACCCAAGAAATGTACAGACACCACTACCTTGGAAAAACAATTCAAAATGAGATCATACAGTTCCTGGCAACAAAAATCAAACAGAAGATTGTGGCAGATCTGAAGTCAGCAAGATATTACACTCTTATTCTGGACTGCACACCTGACATCAGCCATACAGAACAAATGACTTGAATGGTGCGTTTTGTAACAACAACAGAACCTAGTGAAAATGTCCCTGCAATGGTGACTGTTAGAGAGCATTTTCTAGAATTCATTGAACATGGTGGTCAGTGATGCAGCATCAGCTTCTAGTGAGGCTGCTGAATTTTTTTATGTAATTCAAAGCATCTCTGTATTTTTCTCTGCATCAACTCATCAATGGCAAATTTTGAAGCAACATCTGGGAACATCCTTTCTGACTCTGAAACCACTGAGTGCCACACGACGGGAAAGTCGAGTGGAGGAGATAAAGCCTATCAAACACCAAATTGGGAAGATAGATGATGCCATAGTTCCCATTATGGAGGATAATGCTATGACAGGAACTGTTCATGGGAGAACAGTGGCAGAGGGAAATGGAATCACCAGAAACATACATAACTTCAAATTTTTGTGTGGCTTAGTGTTGTGGCTGTTTGAAATAAATATTGTAAGCAAGAGACTCCAAGGTGTTGACCTTGATATATCTGGAGCAATGGAACAACTGGACAAAGCAAAGTCATACCTACAGCCTTACCAGCCAGATGAGGGATTTCAAAACGTTCTGAAGAGTGCACAGAAGTTGGCAGAGGAAATTCACACTGAAGCTATTTTCCCACCCATTCAAGAATACAAGAGTCACCGAAGAAGAAGACATTTTGATTACGAGACACGTAATCAATCCCATAAGAGACCCCAAACAACAATTCAAAGTTGAATTCTTTAACCAGGTGCTAGATTGTGCAATCAGTCAGTTGAAGAACGTTTCATGCAGCTCAAGGAACACAGCAGTATATTTGGGATGTTGTATGATATTCCAAAACTCCCCACTATACCTGAAGAAGACCTACACCAGCAATGCAGGGCACTAGAGACAATGTTGACACATGGTGACATGCATGATATTGATGTGCGTGATTTAGGTGATGAACTGAAAGCTCTTTCAAGATACATTTCAGCAGGATCAACTCCAAAGGCTGTTCTGGAATATATGTGCACAAATAAGATGACCACCCTCTTTCCAAATGCTTTTGTTGCTCTGCACATACTTCTAACACTTCCTGTAACAGTTGCCAGTGGAGAACGCAGCTTTTCCAAGCTAAAGTTAATAGAAAACACATCTACGCTCCACAATGACACAGGAGAGGCTGGTCGGCCTTACAACCCTCTCAATAGAGCATGAGCTGGCCCAGACTGTGGACCTGCAGGAAGCAGTTCAAATTTTTGCAACCAAGACGGCTCGGAAAGCACCACTTTGATTATTCAAACAGATAAAAAAGCCAGTGTTTACTATGCAGACAAGAAAAGTTACATTTGCTGGTCAGGCGTTTGAAAGTTAAGTGTTACTTAAAATTTTTGAACAAGGCATTTTAAGTTGTTAGTTCTCCTTTATTGGGGGAGGTAGCAGAGCAGTATCATGAGAGGAGTAGAACAGGAAGAAGGCAGAATTGAAACCTTTCAAAGTTTTGGCCCAAGCGAGGGGGGCATGGGGACGTCATTTGAGCTCCCCGCCTCAGGTGCCAAAATGTTGTGGGCTGGCCCTGGTTGTGACCCTCCTTTCATGGGACAAGTTTGCTGTCAGCTTGCCTCTTAGGTGAAGGACCAAGTGTGTTCTTTTGACTCCCAGGAAATAGACGTCCCATTGTTTGTCTTCATTCATAAACAGAACACCTCCCAGTGCCGTTTTATTTCTTCCTGTAAATTTTCTGTCTTGTAGATTTTGCAGCCTTTCAGTTGGCCCCTGGATCAGTATGCAAACAGGCCTCCATTGTGAGGTGTACAATACACAATACACACATGTCCAGACAGGGAGATAAGATTCTGTCACCTCTTCCCTGAAAGGAACATCTCCAAGGTATGTCACCTCCTGGTGACCTGCCTGAACACCAAGACCATACGAACATAATTTTCAGTCTAGACACATAACTCTTTAAATATCTGTACTGACGTCTCACAATGGTTATGATGACCAGTGGGCTACTGGCTCTCGGTAGAGACCTCACATGCCAGCCTTTTGGGAACTATTATGCTTACATCTGAGAGAGGAATCCCTGTAAAATGGTCACAGGGTCCACTCACCGCGAGTAGTGCCTCCTCCTCACTGCCATGGGGATTAGCTCTGGTCAAGTGTTGCAGCCTCCGCAGGCAGTCTCTCCCCCATTGTTCTCTCACACTCTATGCAACTCAGGGGGTTCCCTGTTGGTGGCTTGGCCCTCCAGCCAGGTCACTATGTGTGTTTCCCCTCCTGTGGGTATCAAAGTCTTTCCGGAACAAATCATCCCAGGCCGTCCACTATCTTTTGTCTGGTCTAGGACACATCCTCAGTGGCCAGTAGAGGAACCCAGGCCTGCCCTCCACTCTGGGTTTGGTTCAGGGGCCCTCCAATCAGCTGCCAAGATCATCACTATCCTACCTCACTGCTTTCCCCCAGAGTCTTTCCTACCTTACCGGCTCTCCCCCGCTTTTCTGGGTTCGCTGGCCCAAACTCTCTCCTCCCAGGGAGTAACTGTAGGCTACTTATCTCTAGCCCCCAACATACCTCCCTTCTTCCAGGGAGTGTGATTGCAGACTATTTCCTGTGCAGGCCCTCTCTGCTCTCAGCTCCTGGGTTTTATAAAGTCCCTTCCTCTTCCTGTCCAGCTGAGCCTCATGTCTAAATAATTCCCTGCTCCCTGGCTCCTCCTTCAGGTAATTGGCCTACCTGGCCACCTTAACCCCTTCCAGCCTTGTGTGGTGCGGACACGCCATCAGCAAAACCCTATGCAACCTCCCGTGCCTTCTGCCAGTTCACACCAAGAAGTGCCTGGGTCACACCGTTACACAACAGTGCTACGTGAGTAATAATAGTTAAGGATATGGTTTAGTCAGGGAGGTCACAGAAGTCACGGATTCCACGACTTTACGAGGACTCCGTGACTTTGGCTTCAGCTGTCAGCGTCGGGGCCGGAGTCGGGGCTCTGCATCACCCCTGCCACCCCGTAGCTTCAACCAGGGTCAGAGCCAGGCCCGTGTGTGCCCCTGCCTCTTGCGGCTTTGGCCAGTGCTGGAGTTGGGGCTGTGTGCCCTATGGCTTCGGCTGAGACTGGAGCAAGAGATGCAGTTGTGTACCCTCATCCCCGCCCCATGGCTTTGGCCGGAGCTGTGCGCCCCCTCCGCCCCCAGCCCCTGTGGGGCTGTCATTCCCTTGCCCCTCCCCCCAGCCCTCTCTACCCCAGTTATTTTTAGTAAGAGTCACTGGACAGGTTACGGCTCCTGTGAATTTTAGTTTATTGCCCATGACCTGGCCGTGATTTTTACTAAAAATAACCCTGAAAAAAATCTGAACCTTAACAATAGTGTTCCCCTTTAGCCCAAGTGGTTAGCCAATATTTGGGACCCTGAGGGGTTGTTTCTATAGGAGGAGAAATTGGTGGTATAAGTCGGGTATTTCTTTGGTGCAATCCTGTTTATTTACAAGGAGAGACATACAGTCCAGTTTCCCTGAACACAGTAGGAACAAACAAAAGGAGGCAGTTTCCTTGCTCAGAGTTCCAAGCCTGCCTTTCCAGCCAGCACTCTGCCCAAAAGAAGCTCTCTCTCTTTACTTCCTCTCAGGTCCACACTGCCAGTTCTTTCTGGTTTTCTCCTATGTTTTCTGGGTTGCTTTCTGCTTCTGTCAGACACAGACACACACAGTTGCACTCCAATATGCCCCAGCCCCTGCATTTGCAGTCAGTTCCCAGGGAAATTCCTCTAAGTCTCCGACTTAGGCCTGGTCTACTCTATGAGTTTAATTCGAATTTAGCAGCGTTAAATCAAATTAACCCTGCACCCATCCACACAACAAAGTCATTTCTTTCGAAATAAAGGGCTCTTAAAATCGATTTCTGTGCTCCTCCCCGACGAGCGGAATAGCGCCGAAATCGATATTGTCATTTCGAATTAGGGTTAGTGTGGCCGCAATTCGATGGTATTGACCTCCGGGAGCTATCCCATAGTGCACCATTGTGACCGCTCTGGACAGCAATCTGAACTCAGATGCACTGGCCAGGTAGACAGGAAAAGCCCCGCGAACATTTTAATTTTATTTCCTGTTTGCCCAGTGTGGAGAGCACAGGTGACCACAGAGAGCTCATCAGTACAGGTAACCAGGCAGGCTAATAATCGAAAAAGAGCACCAGCATGGACCGTACGGGAGGTACTGGATCTGATCGCTATATGGGGAGAGGATTCAGTGCTAGCAGAACTTCGTTTGAAAAGATGAAATGCCAAAATTTTTGAAAAAATCTCGAAGTGCATGATGAAGAGAGGCCACAATAGGGACTCAGATCAGTGCCGCATGAAAGTCAAGGAGCTCAGACAAGCCTATCAAAAAACAAAGGAGGCAAACGGTCGCTCCGGGTCAGAGCTGTGGACATGCCGCTTCTACGCCGAGCTGCATGCAATTCTAGGGGGGGCCGCCACCACTACCCCACCTCTGACCGTGGATTCCGAGGCGGGGGTAATCTCATCAGCCACACCTGAGGATTCTGCGGATGGGGAAAAGGAGGAGGACGAGCTTGTGGAGAGCACACAGCACTCCGTTCTCCCCAACAGCTAGGATCTTTTTATCAGCCTGACTGAAGTACCCTCCCAAGCCAGTATCCAAGACCATGACCCAATGGAAGGGACCTCAGGTGAGTTTACCTTTTAAAATATGAAACTTGTTTTAAAAGCAAGTGTTTTTTAATGATTACTTTGCCCTGAGGACTTGAGATGCATTTACGGCCAGTACAGCTACTGGAAAAGCCTGTTAATGTGTCTGGGGATGGAGCGGAAATCCTCCAAGGACATCTCCGTGAAGCTCTCCTGGAGGTACTCCAAAAGCCTTTCCACAAGGTTTCTGGGCAGTGCAGCCTTATTCCGTCCTCCATGGTAGGACACTTGACCACGCCATGCTAGTAGCAAGTAATGCGGTATCATTGCATAACAAAGCCTGGCAGCATATAGTCCCGGTGTTTGCTGGCATTTAAGCAACATCCTTTCTTTATCTTGCTGTGTAATCCTCAGGAGAGTGATATTGCTCATGGTAACCTGGTTGAAATCCGGGAATTTAATTAAGGGGACAGAGGTGGCTGTTCCTACTGGGCTGTTTGCCTGTGGCTGAAAAGAAATCCTTCCCTGCAGTTAGCCAAGCCCGGGGGGGGGGGGGGGGAATTGGCCCTGAGCTTTTCGCGTTTGGCTAGCAGGGATCTTCCTTGATACCAGCCATGCGGGGGTGGGAGGGATAAAGCGATCATCCAGAGAATTGGATGGGGTGGGGGGTTAGTTTGTTTTCTGCTGCTGAAGGTTAACAGGAAAACCGCAGCACTCAATGGGCTTTGCTTGGTATGTGGGAAAGGAGGGCGCAGAAGCCGAAAGACAATGTCTTACCATGGCCGCATGCAAGCCGAATTCTGTTGCCTGGAACTGCGTCTGTGATCTCTAGCAGCAAAGCCACAGGCACTCAATATTAAGAGGCAAAATGCGACCTTGCACAGAAATCACATGTGCTATGTAATGTGAATAGTGTTGTTCGTGAAAGAGTATAAGCATTGTTCTGCAAAATGTATCTTTTTAAAAAATTCTCTCCTTTTTTCCCTCCCTCCAGCAGCTGCAAATTTTTCAAGCCTCCCTCCTCCGTCCCGAAGGCTATCTCAGATAAGACGTCAGAAAAAGAGGACGCGAGATGAGATGTTCGCGGAAATCATGGAATCCACCCGCAGTGAAAGAGCTCATCTGAATGAGTGGAAGGACACGGTTTCAAAGTATAGGAAAGATGCCAGTGAACATGAGGACAGGAGGGACCAACATGAGGACACGAGGGACCAACGTGAGGAGAGGAGAGACGCTTGAGATGAGAGGTGGCGGCAGGAAGATCAGAGGAGGCAGGATGCAACGCTGGAGCTGCTGCGTGAGCAAACAGACATGCTCCGGCGTCTGATGGAGCTTCAGGAACGGCAGCAGGATCACAGACTGGCACTACAGCCCCTGTACAGCCCCCCTTCCCCCTCCCCATGTTCCATAGCCTCCTCACCCAGATGTGTAAGAACGCGGGGGGGGGGAGGGGAGGAGGCTCCGTGCACCCTCCCATTCCACCCCAGTGGACAGCCCAAGCAAAAGGCTGTCATTTTTTTAAACCTTTTTTTAGTGGCCTTTTCCTTCCCGCCGATCCTCCTCCCAAACCCCACCCGGGTTCTCTCCCTCTTTTTATAATCAGTGTTCACCCAGGAAAAAAGGCGCAAAATGGTTGTCTGCTGTTGCTTTCATGGAGGGAGGGGTGAGGCTGTACCCAGAACCACCTGCGACAATATTTTTTGCCCCATCAGGCACTGGGATCTCAACCCAGAATTCCAATGGGCAGGGGAGACTGCGGGAACTATGGGATAGCTATGGGATAACTACCCACAGTGCAACGCTCCGGAAATCGACGCTAGCCCCGGTACATGGACGCACACAGCCGAATTAATGTGCTTAGTGTGACCGCATACATTCGACTTTATACAATTTGTTTCCAAAATTCGAATTCTGTAAATTCGGATTAATCCCATAGTGTAGACATACCCTTAGTTGTAGTACAGGCCTTCCATGTGGCCATTGCTTTGGGTGGTGGCTTCTATTGTTTCAGCTATCTTATTTCATAGAGGAGCTTAATTGATTATTTTATTGAGCCACAATGAAGGGCAGATAGCATGAGATCTGTGATGGTCCATATATCAAAGACAGGCTTGCTGGCAGCTACCAACACCTCCAGCATAACACATAATGAATAGCATAATGAAATCATCTCTAATGGATCTGTGAATGGCTGTGAACTGCAATACCAGCACAGACCAGTGGTCCATGTAGTCTGATATCTTGCCTCTGACAGTGGCCAGCAGCAGATGCTTCTGAAGACAGGCTCATAGTAAACAGCGATGCATCAACATACTCACGTCCACTAGCTGTCCTTTATCCACTATTTTGTTGACTCCCTTAAAGAATTCTAGCAGATTGGAAAGGTATGATTTTCTTTTACAGACGAGATGCTGGTTTATCCCCATTATACTTCTCCTCTTCCCCTGCACCAAACTTTTGGGAAGAGGTTGGGCTGAGGGCTGGAGGGGTATGGGTTTAATTTATTATCCTCATTCTACCTGGCTGATATTTACTTACGTGTCGAAGGTGGGATGGGCTATCCTTTACATTGCATTTTGTATTTTAACTGAGGAACGTATGAACTACAATCCCTGACTGGACCAATATCCTGGCCCCAGCAATGCTCACTACCAGACTGTTCAGAGGGAGGTATAAGAAACACTGCACTAGGTAGTAACAGAATTACCTACCCAAAGGAAAAGTTTTCTTCTAACCTTCTTAGTCACAGGTCAGCTAATGGCTAGTCAGATGGTGAGTCATAAGCAACGCTCATAGTCATGATAATAATAATGAATAATGATAGTACCTAGCTCTTATATAATGCTTTTATTCAGTAGATCTCAAAGTGCTTCACAACCTTTAATGTATTTATCCTCACAACACCCTGTGAGATAGAGAAGCAAAATAGGCTTGTTTTAGGGCTAGTCTACACTGGCAATGCTAAAGCACTGCAGCGGCGGTGCTTTAACATGGCTAGTGTGGTCGTGGCAGAGCGCTGCGAGAGAGCTCTCCCAGCACTCTAAAAAAACCACCTCCACGCGGGGCGTGGCTCCCAGCGCTGGCAGCACGGCTCCCAGCGCTGGTGCACTGTCTACACTAGCGCTTTGCAGCACTGAAACTTGCTGCGCTCAGGGGGATGTTTTTTCACACCCCTGAGCCAGAAAGTTGCAGCGCTGTAAAGTGCCGGTGTAGACAAGCCCGTATTGTGACCTCATTCACTTCCTCCCCCTTTTGCCACCACTTGTTTTGTTCACGTGCTGCATTTGTGTTGTAACTTGAAATGTAACGCTATGTAAGTGTGGAAGGGATGTAAACCCTCAGTCTTCAGAGAATAAATATTATCATCATTTATTTGCATTATAGTAGCACGTAAGGTCCCCAAACAGGTATCAGCGCTTGGTTGTACTAGGCACCTACAGACATGTATTAAAAAGATAATCCTTGTCCAGCTCAGCTGAGCAACGATACCTGTTTGGAGTCCTTACTTGCTACCATAGTGCAAATAAATAGTAATTATTGTACTCTGAAGACAGTGGGTTTATATCCCTTCCAAAATGACTTATATTGTAAGCTCCTTACAGCAGGGACTGTCTTTTTATTCTGCTTCAGGCTCATCTCTAATTTTTGGTTTCAGAGTAGCAGCCGTGTTAGTCTGTATCCGCAAAAAGAAGAACAGGAGTACTAATACATTTGTTAGTCTCTAAGGTGCCACAAGTACTCCTGTTCTTCTTTTTTCTCTAATTTTTATTGGTTAAACTAATCAGAGCAGACAGACGATCAGTTTCATAGGTGGAGGTTGGACACTGGGAAGTGATCCGAAGCCGTGGCTTCATCTGCTGCCTGGTCTAGGGCTAAACAGAAACACAATGCAGTTTCTGGAGAGGTGCACCCTCATAGTACATGGTATATAGTTTTTGCATCGGGCTGTTTGTTAAAGGCATATGAAATCCCTTTCCAAGTAAGCTACAATATAAATATATTTTCCTGCTCATTTGTTGCTAGGCTAATGTTGTGAAACAGCAGAATAGTCCATTTGCAATTGTAATGTGGGGCACCCGGCATAAGCATGCTAATGTCTAGTGCTGGCTGCAGGGCCTGCAGATTGGCAGCTGGCACTTTAGGTATAACCCTTAAAGCTTATTAAATTGATTAGTCTTTGGAGTTATCTAAATCTTTCCTCCAATGTCATGTTTATGGGCACGAGACCTGCAAATTGCTCTCCTGAAATAAATCAGGATGCCTTTCAGAGGGCTTACACCTGCTCTAAGCCATCCAGCAGTAGTGCCATCTCCACAGTTTTAAAAGGACAGTTTTAAGTAATACGCTAATTTTGTTTTAAATTTCCCTGGCTTTTCGTTCTTGGAAGACTAACACCCGAGGGAGGGATTGGATGGCTTGGAGGATTTGTATTGGACTAAAGATACAGACCCTCTAACCAGGGCACAGCTTTAAATCCAGGGTCAGGTAGTCACAAATTTTTGGTTCCAAGGGGGAAAAGCAATAGAACGTCTCTCTCTGTTTAGCTTTGTTGTGGCTCAGAAACGGGTTTTGACAAAGTCAGGCTGGACAACTGTAAGAATGGGGGAAGGCAGAGATATTAACCCTAGAATGATAAAGGCCCTTTTCCCTATAAGCTGAAAAGAGGTCAACTAGGGACACCTGGGTCCAATTAAGGGCTGTCTGGGACCTTTAAAAAAAAACCACTCTCGCGGGGGGAGAGGGGGGGAGGGGAAAGATGTGAGAGAGGAGGGGGTCTCATAACACAAGAACTAGAGGCCACCAAATTAAATTAATAGGGAGCAGGTTTAAAACAAACAAAAGGCAGTATTTCTTCACGCAGTGCACAGTTAACCTGTGGAACTCTTTGCCAGAGGATGTTGTGAAGGCCAAGACTATAACAGGGTTCAAAAAAGAACTAGATACATTCATGGAGGATAGGTCCATCAATGGCCAGGATGGGCAGGGATGGTGTCCCTAGCCTCTGTTTGCCAGAAGCTGGGAATGAGTGACAGGGGATGGATCACTTGATGATTACCTGTTCTGTTCATTCCCTCTGAAGCACCTGGCATTGGCCACTGTCAGAAGACAGGATACTGGGCTAGATGGATCTTTGGTCTGACTCAGTATGGCCATTCTTATGCTCTTATGAGGGATAAGCTGTTGCAGGGCTAGTTGCAGCAGGGAGAATGGCTTTGCCAGGGTGAGAGGCTGCTTTCCTTCCTACAGAGGGAGCAACCAAACTGGCTGGCTGTTTAGGAAAAGGACTGGCACCTGCCACCCGAGAGGTATTAGGAAAAGGCTCAGCACACAGCTCCCCAAACAGACCACGCTCTGAACTTCAATCAAGCAGGCAATCAGCAAGCTTGCAAGCACACAACAACAAACAAAACCAACAAACTCCCCCCATGAGTCATGCAGTCACTTCTCCTTTACCTGGAGAACTACCTCACAAAATTCCTGTTTGCTGCTCCTGTTCACTGATCTTCATCAAAGTAAACACTGTGTGAATGTGTGTCAAATTTGCTTCATTAGCTTTGTTGAAGAAGTGCCCTCCCCCCCGAAAAAAAATCTGACAAAATTGAAATGTTTTGTTCTGACACTTTCAAAATGAAAGTTTTGATTTTTCAGTTCAAAACTACTTTTTGTTTTGAAATTTCCTTCAAATTAATTAAAAAAAAAAAGTTAAAACCTCAAAATTGAAAGGAAATATTTTGTTTGACCAGAAATTTTTTTCACCTTTTTAATTTGCTGAAAATTTTGAAAAAAATGGCTTTTGAGTCAGCCTCAAACAATTAAAAACAAGTTTATTTTGGAATTGTCATCAAACCAAAAAAATCAGTTATTCTCACAGCTCTAGCAGTTTGTGAACCAGGGAAAGTAATCTGTACCAGGTATAGGGCTGGCGGCAATTATTTTCTGGCTAGAGCAGGGGGGAACAGGGAGGCAGATTGGAAAACAGTTTGTGTCTGAGGGTACGTCTACACTACCCGCCAGATCGGCGGGTAGCGATCGATCTATCAGGGATCGATTTATCGTGTGTAGTGTAGACGTGATGAATTGATCCCCGATCGCTCTCCCGTTGACTGCTGAACTCCAGCTCGGTGAGAGGCGGAAGCAAAGTCGACTGGGGAGCCACGGCCATCGATCTCACGCGAGGACGTGAAGTAAGTGATTCTAAGTCGATCTAAGATACGTCGATTTCAGCTACGCTATTCTCGTAGCTGAAGTCACGTATCTTAGATCGATTCTTCCTCCCCCGCCCCCAGTGTAGACCAGGCCTGAGAGTTGCAGTGTGCTCCTTGGGCGATGCAACTCAGCACCGTCTTGCTCAGATCTTGGGGCAAAGGCACAGTGTATCCTTCTCTGCCTCAGTTGGTGTTGTCGCTTTTAGGTGGGGAGGGGAGAGAGCTATGTTGTTTGATGCCAGCTGAAGATCTGGCCCTGAAAATGTTGCAGAAGGCTGAATTTTGGCATTTTATTTTCCCCTTATTTATGCTGGTTCAAATTTAGTCAACTTCTGATGTCATGTCATGTCATGTGACAATGGGAACAAATCACTGAACAAGGAACTTTATCTATTTATTTTTTACTGTCACATGACAGTAACTAGGTACCATATTAGGTACAAACCCTCCGCCAGATTTGTCCCAGGCTATAGTTTCTCTCTCCCAAGTTGCAGGCTAGTGCCCTCATCACTGGATGACCCTTCATGTCAAGTTAGGGATATTTCTGTTGCTTTGGAGTCCAAATCTAGAAATAGAACATCAAAGACAGTTCTTTATTCTTCTATCTACAGTGTCTTTCATCCAGGCTCTTTGCATCTATTTGTAACACAGTAGCTAAGTAAGTCCTGTCCCTGTCTAATGACTAGATCACATACAGGAGAAGCACCTCTACTGTCTATTAGTTCATGAGCTGAAATGGGGGTGGCTTGTGCTTTTAGTGTGGCAGCTCCATGAGTTCTACCCCCATGACATAACTATAGGTTGTTATTGTCAGGCTGTCTGGAGTGGCTCACAAACGTGGATGCCAGCCTCGGGGCAGACTGTCACAAACCAGGGAAGGAACCCCAAACTGGTTGTGTGTTCTGTATTTAGATTTCACCAAGAGTCAAGTGTGAAGTACTCAAGCACTATGACAACCTTAACACTGAATCACAGACCCTCCCCTTGGGCTCTCGGGTCTATCTTGTCATCCAGGCAAGCCTGCCTATGTGCTAGATGGTTCCTCACATCAAAAATCATAATAATATTCAGGTTACTCCCAGTCTCAAAGGACCAGTCACTTACCCCAGGTCAGTTTGTATCCTAGATCTCTCATCAAAGACAACACTTGTAGCCAATCCTGTATTAAACTAACTAAAGGCTTATTAACTAGGAAGGAGAAATAGGAGTTATTTACAAGGTTAAAGCAGGTAAACATAGACACACAAATGACATAGACACACAGTCTTAAGTTTCAAAAAGTAATAGAAACTGCTCTAATATGCAAGCTCTATATATGCCTGTTTATGCTTATAAATACTACCCTCTCCAAATTCCAAGCAGCATAATAACAATTTTTCTTGACAGGGATTTTTATCCCCTTCCCCCAGAGTTCAAGCTGATGAGAAGAGGGTTTGTGCATGTTTCCACTTCATGGGTGTGGGGGGAGCAATCAGCAAAGACTTTTGTCCACTGATGTTCCACCGTGGCTTGTCTGATGTCTATAGGCCTTCTTTTGTTGGGCAGGAGATGACAACTCTTGTGGTAAACTAGTATGTCACACTGGATAATGCTTCCCTCCTGACCGGGGGACGGGGGGGAGTCAATTTCATAGCAAACACTTTCATTGTTACAGAGCAAACACTTAAATATTATCTTGGAACATAGGATACAGATGTTATAAGTAAGATTAATACATGTAGCAATTTACAAACATTTCATAAAGTCTAAACACTAAGCACATTCTTATAACCTCAACATCTCTTTTAACAATGCTAACACACAGGTGAGCCAGACTGGTTTCCAGCTATGCATTTGTCAGTGTTCAGTGAGACCAAGGGGCCTTGGCATGAGCTGGCACCCGGTCTGCCAGCATCACAGTTACATAGTCATTAGGTCTCTGAAGAGACAGGTAAACTATATTTATAATAGCAGCAAAGAGTCCTGTGGCACCTTATAGACTAACAGACGTATTGGAGCATGAGCTTTCGTGGGTGAATACTCACTTCGTCGGATGCATATTTATAATGTTTTCATATGTGGGACAGCCAAGGAGCACCATGGTTAAGTGATTTGCCCAAGGTCACACAACAAGTAAGGATATGCCTGTGCCAACTGGAGGGGTGATTGCAGCACGGGTAGACACCTGAACTAACTTTTCTCTAGCTCAGGGGTGTCAAACTCAATTGCACAGGGGGCCAAAACTCAAAACTCGCGGGCCGAACAGTATAACCATTTATTTAACAGACTAAATATTTATGTTTTTTAACCATTAATATGAACCAAAATACAGGATATCATTCCAAAATAAATACATTTCAACTTAAAATATTTTGCTCTTCATAAAAAAATATCCTGTCAATACAATACATTCAAAATCTGTACATGCTGGAATATTAAAAAATCTGAAAATATAAATAAAAAATTGAATTTAAAGCAAAAGTATAATCATAACAAATCATAACATTCCATTTTCTTGTCCTATTTAGTCAGAGCCTGATACTTGGAGTCTTTTCTTTGCAACAAGTTCGTTTATGTTTGGGGTTAGGTTCTGTGTTGTGAAGATTCTCAGGATCGATTGCAGGTGTTCATCAGTGAGGCGACTCCTGTGTGACGTTTTGTTAATTTTCATCACAGAGAACAGCTGCTCGCACAGATATGTGCTGCCAAACATGGACAGGATTCGAGCCGCATGTTGGCGGAGCTGCGGCATCGCTTCAGGAATGAAGCGAGTGAACTGTGCTGGCCCCGCAGTGTCGTACTTTGCCTTCAGTGTCCCGTTACATTGCAGTTCTATCAGCTCCATCTGCATTTCTACAGGTGCGGTTTCCACATCGACTGCAAATGGGTTGCGAAGCAGCTCGAAGTTACTTTTCTGTGCCTCAAAGTCACTGAAGCGCTGTGCGAACTCAGTGCGCAGCGCGCTGAGTTTTTCAGCAAAGGTGGCATTTGGGAAAACTGTGGCACTTTCTTGGTTCCGTATTACTTGGCAACAGGGAAAGTGAGACAAGTTGCATTGGTGCATTTGTGTCTCCCATAAGCGCAGCTTCACTTGAAATGCCTTCACTGCATCATGCATATCGGTTATTATGTGCTCCCGTCCCTGGAGTTGAAGGTTTAAAGCGCTAAGATGCGACGTTATGTCAGCCAGGAACGCCAACTCACATTTCCACTTTTCATCCCGCAGAACTGTGCAGTCTTTCCCCTTACTGTCCATGAACTGGCAGATTTCCTCTCGCAGCTCAAAGTGTCTTTTGAGAACTTTTCCCCGACTTAGCCACCGGACCTCCGTATGATATGGCATATCGCCAAACTCGCTATCTATTTCCCGCAGAAAAGACTGGAATTGGCGGTGATTTAAACCGTGGGCTCTGATAAAGTTGACGGTTTGTGTTACAGTGTTCATCACATGATCCATTTTTAGGACTTTAGCACTCAGCGATTCCTGGTGTATGATGCAGTGATACACTGTCAACTCACCGGCACAGTTCTCCTCCCGCATCTTTGAGCGCATCCTTCCCACCAGTCCATTTTTTTCACCACACATAGCAGGTGCGCCATCTGTTGTAAGTCCAACGAGTTTTTCCCACGGCAGTTTCATGTCGGTTACACTTTGAAATACATTTCCAAAGATGTCTTCTCCTTTCGTTGTCCCGTGCATCGATTTAATGTCCAGTATTTCCTCTGTTACGCACAAATTGGAATCCACACCACGGATAAATATCGCCAGCTGTGCAGTGTCAGTCGCGTCAGTAGTTTCATCCACGACAAGGGAGTATGCAACAAAATCTTTTGCTCTTTCAATCAACTGTGTTTTCAAATCAGTCGCCATCTCACAAACCCGATTAGCAACAGTGTTTCTGCTGAGGCTTACATTTGCAAACGCTCGCGTTTTATCTGGACAAAGGACGTCGCACACTTTCATCATACAATTCTTTACGAATTCCCCCTCGGTAAACGGCCGTCCTGATTTGGCGATCTCTTCGGCCACAATGAAACTTGCTTTCACAGCAGCTTCACTTTGTGATTTTGCTTTGGTGAAAAACGTCTGCTGGGATGTCAAATTCTTCTTCAACTCCTCTACCTTTTGTAGCTTCTGTCCTGCGCTCAGGTTTTTGAATTTGTTCTCATGTTTCGTCTCGTAGTGCCGTCTTAGGTTATACTCCTTCATTACAGCGATATTACTCCCGCAAAGGAGACACACTGGTTTACCTGCAATTTCAGTAAACATATTCTCATTCTCCCACCGGCTTTGAAAGCCTCGGTTTTCAGAATCAATTTTTCTCTTGGCCATTGTTGGGGTCTAGCTTTGATTTGAGATTAGCGTTGTATACATCAACAGACCGCGAACTTGAACCGCGGCTTGCCGTTGGCGGCAATTGCACTGCATCATGGGATTTGTAGTGTGTGTTATTGGGGCGTCATATCACAGGGCCATTAAAAACAGATATATAAAACGATTTCGCGGGCCGGATATAATTGTATGGCGGGCCGGATGTGGCCCGCGGGCCTTGAGTTTGACACATGTGCTCTAGCTAGTGCAAGTGCCAATAGCAAGGCAGCTGTGACTGTACAAGCTCGAGATGCTGGGGACTTATTCAGATGGCTAGCCCAGGCTGACGCACATGCTGCCATGGCTTCACTGCTATTGGTACTCATGCTAGCTAGATCAGAGCTAGTTCGAGTATGTCGACAAGTGCAGCAATCACACCTTCAACTATAGATAAATACAGACTAAGGATACCTCTACATGGCATTTATAAAGCAATATTATTGTAGTATCTAGGCCATGAACAAGCGGGGAAAGCAGAATCCTGAGGTCTGGACTCATCTGCTATCCATTTTTAATTCCTGCTTTTCTTGTTCTCTTTTGCTCCTAAAAAGCAGGCATTAAAAAGAAGCAAGATGGACATAACTCCTTTTATACTCAAATAATTACAACTAAAATGGAATATCTAACCATGTTCCAATGGTTAGGAAGTAACGTCACTCACTCTGAGACAAACATTTTAGAATGCTCACTGAGCACTGCATTAAATTAGTCTTTAATTTCATCTTCTGACAAAATAAAATCCGTTAGATAAATGTGGAATTTAAAAGCCTGTAAATCAATTATTATTTTGCACAGAACGCCCCTTCCCCAGTAGGATAGGAAGCAAAGTTTCTTCTAATGAGAGTAAAAAAACAACAACATGTTGATGATTCATATAATCTCACGCCAAAGTCTGAGGGAAAATATGGGAATCATGTTTTTAATTCCTTGTCTTTCTGGTTTAGTTTCTTTAGTGATACTTCTTAAATGCTCTTATTCCACAGCCCATGGGCCTAATTAAAAAGCACATCACCCTGATGCACGAGTGTTTAAAATAAAGAAAAATAAATAAATATAGTGTCTGTTAAATTTTCTACATGATGTCCATTGATGGCAATATCATGAATAAGGAAGCATCTTTTTTTTTTGACCTATGGGTACCGTTCCAGCACAATGAACTGGAAAGAACGGTAATATTTTTTTAATTTCCTCTCTTCAGCAGAAATAGTTGCTTTACCATATTAATGTCCGCATGGGTAATGCGTTGACTTCTGGTCAACATGAAACGGGACTTTATCTTAGATTTCGCTGGTATGTTAGAATAGAATGTCATTACCTAGGGAAACAATGTTCATGATCCAAATTCTAATGAGTCTACCAGAGTAACTCGCATAGATGCTTCTTAAATGATTCCTAGGGAACAATGGCTCAGAATTCCAGCAGACAGTTTAGCTGCTGTAGGTTATAAACGGAGATAAATTCACAGTTGCTGCTATTTGGTAGCAATAGTATGATTATGTGGTAAATTACAAATGTAATTCAGAATTCATGTGCTGGACCTTTTTTCCAAAATTCACCATTGTTTTGTATAACAATACTTTGTCGACAGTTGCAAGCAGTGCCAATGGGATAAAAATCCCTGATTAAAACGTTTTTCTTTTCTTAAACTGGTAACACCTCAGATCACTAAAAGTGAAAGGCCAGAAATGAGATGCATTGGCAGAAATCGACAGTGTGCATCGATAGTTAGTTGAAGATGAAGATAGCGAGGTGGGTCACCTCTTTTATAGGGCACAAGTGTTGGAAATCCTTCCTCTTATGCCCAAATTTCATTCCTCACCCACAGAAATATTAGGGTACACTTACCCCATAGAGTAGTACACCTCTACCCCAATATAACGCTGTCCTCGGGAGTCAAAAAATCTTACCATGTTATAGGTGAAACCACGTTATATCGAACTTGCTTTGATCCGCCGGAGTGTGCAGCCCCGCCCCCCTGGAGCGCTGCTTTACGGCGTTATATCTGAATTTGTGTTATATCAGGTCACGTTATATTGGGGTAGACGTATATGTATGTGCATATTGATGACATGTACGTACGCACATAAGTTTCCTTGTGGTGTACCTGTTAAGTCTGTGGGTACAATTGTGAAAACCCCCCTATGCCATTCTTCATTGTCTATTGGTCTAGGTAAAAGGTCTTAGACATAGGCGTGGGTACTTATCTATTTAGGTAACAAGATGTAGGTCAACTTTACATTCTGGGTAAAAAGTCTTAATATAGATATGCTAACTTTGCCTTAGCTTAACATACAGGTTTTTGGCCTGTAGGTCTCTTGCATTTCAGCTAAACTTATTTTTAATATAAATCTATAAACCTATTACAATACATCAACTACTTAAACTTATAAGAAAAGAGATATCTATGCAAGCAAGCAGATTAATCCTTTAGGCTACAACAGGGAATCTTACTCTTCCATGCCTTTCTCTTGACTAGGCTATCAGTCATTCACGTTCTTGTTCAATATAATTTAGCTAATACCTTTACCACCTCAGTGCTACAATAATAACAACTTCAACACTTTCCTTATTTCTGCATCCCAAATAGTTCACAACCTACTGCCCATATGCTGTCCTCTGCCGCCCATGGTCAGGGCCCCAGCTCTGGCTTTTTGGCCGCCCCAAGCAAAAAAAAAAAAAAACCTGCGTTGCGGCCGGAGCGCAGGTGCAGGGGGACCGGTTGGGGGCGGGGGGAGGGAGCGGGCGGGAGAGAGAGGGAAGGGGGCGGCTAGGGCTACAGCAGGGGTGCTGCCACGTGGCCCCTCCTGCTGCACCGCCTCCTGCCGCCTGCCGCGAGGGCTCCGCTCTGGTCGGCGGGGAGGGAAGGAAGAGGACTGCCCTACAGGGCGCTCTGGTTCTCCGTGCCGCCGCTCCCTACAGGGCAGCCGGAGCAGAACAACAAAAAAGAAAAAGCGGCCGTGCCGCCCTAGGATTGGGCGGAATGCCGCCTCGAACAATCTGCCGCCCCAAGCACCAGCTTGCTCGGCTGGTGCCTGGAGCTGGCCCTGCCCACGGTGGACAGGCGCATATGGCGTTTGTAGCAGAACAGAAAGGAGACGATGTGACTGTTATCGCTATACTTCATCTTTTAAGTGCATTGGACTCTCCCTGCCTGCTTAAGATGATGAAAGCCACCATTTTTGTATTTTAATTCAGATGCAGAATGTCAGAGTACAAGTAACACACCAGGCTATCTGGCCTCCGCCAAGATATACTTGTTCTTTGTTTGCTGTTATATTTTAACCTGAAATGAAACAGAAAAATTAGAAAAATTGCAGTGATTCCACACAAATGTGGAGGGAGGAACATGGGACATGTGTGCGGGGAGGCAGAGCTGCCACATATTACCCTTCACTGAATACCCACTAGCAGCCCCTGCACAAAGATATCGTGTGCTTTGTAATGCATGTGAGAACGGTGTTGTGGTAACTCAGAAGGGACCAGCTGCTGAACATGTAGTTACACGGTATGTTCCCCTTGGAAATCAGTATGCGTAACTGTCTGAAACTCCACTTGCCAATGGAGCAAACTGCACTAAATTGTGCCTGGCTGACCGAAGGTCCTATGGGCTGTGTGGAGCAGCTGCCTCTGGGTAAGGATGTGGGGGGAGGTTGTAGAGGCATCACTGTCTATACTGAAAGGCAGGGTCCTGGATGGCCAAGGCAGAGAGGGAGCTGCAGGTGGCAGGGAACAGCAGGCTCTGTTTTCTATTGTGTTCACCACGCAATCTTTAAGAAAAGAGTTGAGTTGGTAAAATAAGAGCTCACGTTGCTTTAATGTAAATAACAACACTTTGCAACAGCTGGGAATAGCTGGGGCCCACAACTGTTTAGCTACACCCCATCCTATCCCCAGAACACTCCCTGGTTGCCGCTTGAATCACAGGGTTTTGGGGGGAGGGCAGGTGTAGAAGGGAAGGCCCTCTTCCCTGGCTTTGTGTACTGCTTGGGGTGGGGCAATATGGCTGCTTTGCACTTCCTCCATGCAGGGATAGCTGGACCGCCATGCGCTGGGCCCTGTGTGAACCCCATCAGAGTGGACACATAGGTGCTGTGGTGATGTGGTACCACAGCCATTCGGGAGAGGGCCAAGAGGGGGCAAAAATTTTTTTTAAGGGATCACACAAAAGGTGGCATATATACAGGTATAAATGATCAAAAGGCAGAGGAGATTGACATACATGAGGATGCTTTCATGCAACAGCCGGACTCCCCTCTAGCCCTCACCAACGCTGGTGCATATATTCACCTCCTGATTGACTTAAAAATTAATTGACTCCATGGGGCAGATGCTTCTTTCACTTCCCCTGGTGTAGATCGGCAGTTACTCCACAGAAGTCAGTGGAGTGACACTCGGGGGAAACTGACATAAAAAAAGAGAATCAGGCTCCTTATCTGTGTACACAATGACACTGTATGCAAGCCATTAAGAATGTGTAAGGGGAAACGACCTACATTTCAACCCAAAATCGGGGATGTGAAAAAGTCGGCATAAGAAGGTGTTTTCAAAAAGTAATATTAGTTCAACAGAAAGGAATCTGTGTGTGCAGCTCCGAAGCAGATGCAGTAAAAATAAATAAATAACGCTAGCAAAGCAGGAGAAATTAATACTTTCACCCCAATGAGGAAAAACCAGCAGAGCATTTGTTATGCAAATCTTTTCATTATTGCAAATCCCGAGTGCTGATAAGAGATAAACGTTGTTCTAGCTTTATTTCAAGGAGCTGCTGCACAGACACAAATAGGCTGATTTTATTGCTGCAAAGAAAAAAATTTTTTTTCTTCCATACATTTATTTTTGTTATCGGAACATGAGTTCTGGAGCCTGCCTGAAAAGCCACTTGGCCCACTGAGACTTGTTCATTTTACTACTTTGTTTTCCATTGAGGTGACATTTGCTCTTGAATGACCTACTGTCTTTTATCTCCACAGCTTTGCCTGGATTGGCCATTCTTTATATGCGCATATATTAAGTTTGGGGTGAAACAGAGCTCCCTGAGGTCTGTTTCTTATTCCCTTCGATTTTCACTAATCCTATCATCGGTTTGAAATGATGGGCTAGAGCCTCACTGGTGTAAGATGTAAACTGGCATAGCTCCAGCCATGCTCATTTGCACCAGCTGAGACTCAGGTTATTTCCAAAATCTGTCCCTATTCCTGCATCTCCACCACTAAACTCTGGTCCAGGCTTTGATGATTTATTACCTTGACTATTGCAACTTCCTCCTCTCTGACCTCCCCTCACGCCTTCCAGTCCATTCAGTTGCAAAGCTCGCGCCTACCTTGTCTGCTGCTCTGGCAACATCCAGTCCCACTTCACATTCCTTCACTGGCTTCCTCCCATGTGCAGCATCAGATTCAAGCTTTTTGTCCTCGCCTTCACAGCCTCGCCCAGTTTAGCCCACTGCCACCTCTCTGCAGTCGTCTCTTTTCACTCCCTGCCTGGCCCCCTTTGCTCCAGCCAAGCTGCACAGCTAACCATTCTTCCATGGCTTTCACGTCTCATCTTTGCGACTTCGTCCATTCAGCTCCCTATGCCCGGAACCTCTTCCAGGACCCTGTCCAACATACTGCAAACATCTCCTCTTTCTAGCCTCTCCTCAAAACATCCTTCTTCCATAAGGTCTACAAACCCTGATTGCCTTATGATAACCTCGTGTACGCATGTGTGGGTTAGAGTTTGTGAGTCAAATTCTCTGCTGTGGCTACAGCACTGTATGGCTGGATTCCTAGAGAGCTTAGGCACCTAACCTATACCATATAGGAAGATTTCAGGGTAGCAGCCGTGTTAGTCTGTATCCTCAAAAAGAACAGGAGTACTTGTGGCACCTTAGAGACTAACAAATTTATTAGAGCATAAGCTTTCGTGGGCTACAACCCACTTCTTCGGATGCATATAGAGTGAAACATATATTGAGGAGAAATATATGTGTATATATATATCATGTCATATAAAAAATGGAAACTAGGACAGATTACAAAGGATGAATATAGGCAAACAACACAGGAATGCAGGGGCAAGATTAGAAAGGCAAAGGCACAAAATGAGCTCAAACTAGCTACGGGAATAAAAGGAAACAAGAAGACTTTTTATCAATACATTAGAAGCAAGAGGAAGACCGAAGACAGGGTAGGCCCACTGCTTAGTGTAGAGGGAGAAACAGTAACAGGAAACTTGGAAATGGCAGAGATGCTTAATGACTTCTTTGTTTCGGTCTTCACCAAGAAGTCTGAAGGAATGCCTAACATAGTGAATACTAATGGGAAGGGGGTAGGTTTAGCGGATAAATTAAAAAAAGAACAAGTTAAAAATCACTTAGAAAAGTTAGATGCCTGCAAGTCACCTGGGCCTGATGAAATGCATCCTAGAATACTCAAGGAGCTAATAGAGGAGGTATCTGAGCCTCTAGCTATTATCTTTGGAAAGTCATGGGAGACGGGAGAGATTCCAGAAGACTGGAAAAGGGCAAATATAGTGCCCATCTATAAAAAGGGAAATAAAAACAACCCAGGAAACTACAGACCAGTTAGTTTAACTTCTGTGCCAGGGAAGATAATGGAGCAAGTAATTAAGGAAATCATCTGTAAACACTTGGAAGGTGGTAAGGTGATAGGGAACAGCCAGCATGGATTTGTGAAGAACAAATCATGTCAAACCAATCTGATAGCTTTCTTTGATAGGATAACGAGTCTTGTGGATAAGGGAGAAGCTGTGGATGTGGTATACCTAGACTTTAGTAAGGCATTTGATACGGTCTCGCACGATATTCTTATCGATAAACTAGGCAAATACAATTTAGATGGGGCTACTATAAGGTGGGTGCATAACTGGCTGGATAACCGTACTCAGAGAGTTGTTATTAATGGTTCCCAATCCTGCTGGAAAGGTGTAACGAGTGGGGTACCGCAGGGGTCTGTTCTTCATCAATGACTTAGATATTGGCATAGAAAGTACGCTTATTAAGTTTGCGGATGATACCAAACTGGGAGGGATTGCAACTACTTTGGAGGACAGGGTCATAATTCAAAATGATCTGGACAAATTGGAGAAATGGTCTGAGGTAAACAGGATGAAGTTTAACAAAGACAAATGCAAAGTGCTCCACTTAGGAAGGAAAAATCAATTTCACACATACAGAATGGGAAAAGACTGTCTAGGAAGGAGTACGGCAGAAAGGGATCTAGGGGTTATAGTGGACCACAAGCTAAATATGAGTCAACAGTGTGATGCTGTTGCAAAAAAAGCAAACATGATTCTGGGATGTATTAACAGGTGTGTTGTGAGCAAGACACGAGAAGTCATTCTTCCGCTTTACTCTGCTCTGGTTAGGCCTCAGCTGGAGTATTGTGTCCAGTTCTGGGCGCCGCATTTTAAAAAAGATGTGGAGAAATTGGAAAGGGTCCAAAGAAGAGCAACAAGAATGATTAAAGGTCTTGAGAACATGACCTACGAAGGAAGGCTGAAAGAATTGGGTTTGTTTAGTTTGGAAAAGAGAAGACTGAGAGGGGACATGATAGCAGTTTTCAGGTATCTAAAAGGGTGTCATAAGGAGGAGGGAGAGAACTTGTTCACCTTAGCCTCTAAGGATAGAACCAGAAACAATGGGTTTAAACTGCAGCAAGGGAGGTCTAGATTGGACATTAGGAAAAAGTTCCTAACTGTCAGGGTGGTTAAACACTGGAACAAATTGCCTAGGGAGGTTGTGGAATCTCCGTCTCTGGAGATATTTAAGAGTAGGTTAGATAAATGTCTATCAGGGATGGTCTAGACAGTATTTGGTCCTGCCATGCGGGCAGGGGACTGGACTCGATGACCTCTCGAGGTCCCTTCTAGTCCTAGAATCTATGAATCTATGAATATATGTTTCACTCTATATGCATCCGAAGAAGTGGGTTGTAGCCCACGAAAGCTTATGCTCTAATAAATTTGTTAGTCTCTAAGGTGCCACAAGTACTCCTGTTCATATAGGAAGAGTTCCCAAGGGATCATTAGCAAGTTGGGGACAGCTGGAGTACAGCAAACTCCAGGCCACCTTCTCTCTGATATGTCTCCAGTGCAACCTCTGTGGAAGTGGGGTGGCATAGGAGCTGGCTACACTGGCACAGTGCCCACTGGTGATTCTTCTACACTGGAGGGATTTCCAGCTGGGGAAGATGTGGATAGTTTCAGCCAGAGCAGCACAAAGTGGAGTAGGTAATATTGTCCCCGGAGCATGGAGGATGGGTAAGAAAGAGTGAAATAAACCTGCTTTAAGGAGCTGAGATCAGATTCTGGCCCAATGTGACGCATGTGAGTCAGTGTTGCAGGTTCAGGCGCCTGTACTGTACATGCACCGAGAGAGACTATTTGGAGTGGTGTTTGAAATCGGTGTTGCTCTGCTCTCCCCCAAACCCTTTAGAATTGTGCTCAGCTTTTTAAACTACAAGAGCTATTGGATATATTCTGCTCTTGGTTTTGCTGGAGCACACCCGGAATAATTCCACTGAAGTCAATGGAGGTGATTCCGATGTACATTTGTTTAACTGAGATCATCATCTGACCTATCCTGTCAGTATATATAATTTATAATCCCTTTTCCACACAACAATATATTTGTAAAGTTAACACGGTATAACTCCAAAAGCTTTACATACAGCTATTTTCAGCCTGTGTAGTCCATGTAGTTCTATAACAGAACCATTGCATAGCTCCTGCCTCACTTTTGTTTTTAATCTTTTGTTTTTGCATGATCACCAAATTAAATCAATTTTATAGCGCCAAAGAGTCCCGTGGCACCTTATAGACTAACAGACGTATTGGAGCATAAGCTTTTGTGGGTGAATACCCACTTCGTCAGATGCATGCGGTGGAAATTTCCAGAGGCAGGTATAAATATGCAGGCAAGAATCAGTCTAGAATCAGTCTAATTTTATAGTTGATTTCTCTGACCCAGCACCAGGCAGGCATACCTTCGGATCCTGTTAGAAATACTCTTTGCTGCCTGTAATAAGTTGCTTAGTTGCTTAGCCATTCCACTGTTTTATCCCAACTCCCTGTGGGTTTTAGCTCCACAAGATGCAGTTCAGATGAAACTGGCAAAGGCATTTTAAAATCCAAATCAATTATATCGCATGGGCTCTGCTCGAGACTCTAAAATAAGTTACTTACTGACAACAAATAAGGTGTCCCTAGCCTCTGTTTGCCAGAAGCTGGGAACAGGTGACAGGGGACGGATCACTTGATGATTACCTGTTCTGTTCATTCCTTCTGGGGCACCTGGCACTGGCCACTGTCGGAAGACAGGATATTGGGCTAGATGGACCCTTGGTCTGACCCAGTAGGCCCATTCTTATGTTCTTACGTACTGGGGCAGGATCTTCATTTTACACATCTAGAGTAGACAGTCTCTGTAGAAATTAACATACATGGACATTATTCTCATCTGAGCCTAGGAAGGGTTCTTGTTGTTTCTGCAATAAAGATGTTTATGGTCTGGAGACTCAGAAGTTCACACAAGGCCTCAGCCTTCATTTCACAAGATTCTCATTGACTTAAATGGGTGCAGTAGCATTAAGAATATGAATTGGCTATGAATACTATCTTCTATCTAATCTGACCTATGTTCTTATGTAGCATGCAACACCACAATGTCTCAGCACATCTTTCCCCAGAAGGGAAGGAGTATGATCTAGCAGTTAAAACACAAGCCTGGGAGTTAGGTCTCGTGGCTTCTCTTCCCCCTTCCCCCAGAAACCGGCTGTGGTGTGACCTCGTCATTAGAGTTGGTCAACATTTTTTTAAACAAAGGTTTTCATCCAAAATGGCCTTTTTTTCCAAGATAATTTTTTTCTGAAAAAAATTCAGCGTTATTGGAATTTTTCTGTTGGACATGTGTAGTGGATGTTTTAAACAAATTTTATCAAACTCATTTTCCAAGTGTTTTTTGATTTTTTTCATTTACTGACAAAATTGTTGTCGGTAAGCAAATAAGCCCTATCGTTATGCAGAAAAACACATGTACAAAATGTCCCTCCCTGTTTTTTTTTTTAAATCAGAACTAAATTTGACTTGTTCTAAGTACCTAATAGGATCAGTAATTTCTTACTAATTATATAATTACTCTAGATTGTTATGCAGTGCTGGCAATTAAACACTTGAAATACTTTTAGTTTTAAGAAAGTAATTACATAATCCCACCGAATCTGTGCAATTGAAGTTATGTTTTATGACTTACTATTCTGTGCCACTTCACTTCCTTTATCATTTGCACATATACAGTAAGGCCCAGATCCTCAGGTGGTATAAATGGGCATAGTTCTATTGACTTCAATAATGATTTACACCAGTTCTTTGGGTACCGTATAAATAAATAATATACATACTGCTCTTGGAAGCTAATTTTTCTAAAAGTGAACTTAGCAGGTGCGGAAGTGATTGCCTCGGAGACCATAACTCCAAATCCTGAGTTCCTTGCTCTGGGCCCTCCCTGAAAAGCGATCTGTGCAGGTGGACCCGTATGCTCGTGTAGAGCCCAGTTGACTCTAGTGAGACTCTATGGGGATGTATAGTTCTGCCAAGGTTGATTGCTTCGCAGCATCCAGGTCTCAGTTTTTACTCACTAGTGTCAATGAGAGTTTGGCCATAGGAAATACTGAGGGCCTGACTGTCCACCTCTGACCCACATGCAGAGGAACCCTTTCCAGGTGTAGCTGGCCATTCTCATACCAAACCAGAGGTCATGCGTGGCACGAGCCTCTTCTTCCCACAGAGGGCTCTTTGCAAGTACAGGATCCATGCATGGGAATTACATGGGTCCAAGAGAGGCAGGGCCAGGATAGCAGTGCCATGCACTATCCCCCAAATGCTGCATCTGTATATGTATGAGGTCCCCTCTGTCTTTGGGAACCTCCCAGTAAATGTGGTCCAGCTGCTGGTTCAGGAATGCCTGGTAGGTCAGGAGCCGGAGTGTGGTTAAGGGTATGTTTACATTGCAGTTAAAAACCCAGGGCTGTCCCATGCCAGCTGACTCAGGCTCGTGGGGCTCGGGCTAAGGGGCTGTTTAATTGAGGTGTAGACATTTGGGTGTTGGCTGGAACCTGGGCTCTAGGACCCTGCAAGATGGGAGGATCCCAGAGCTTGGGCTGCAGTCTGAGCCTGAAAGTCTACACCGCAATTAAACAGCCCTTTAACCTGAGTCCTGCAAGCCCAAGTCAGCTGGCACAGACCAGCCACAGGTTTTAAATTGCAGTGTGGATATCCCCAGTAACTCTGTGGCCTCATAGGGTAAGCTCAGGGCTGCTGCATGGATGGTCCAGACCTTCTGGGATCCATAGGATGTGACAGCAGAATCGCTGCCAATTCTATGGTGGGATGTGTGTGTGAGAGAGAAACCTCTGCCCCCAATAGAACACCCTCGGAGAAGAACCTTGTGGAATTTTTCTTCCCATCCGACTGCCTCGAATGGATACTTTTATGGGAAGGGATCAATCAGACCCAAATAAGGAAGCACTTCAAGTCCTGGCCCTATAGTTTTCTATCTAACTGCAGAAGAGAGCCAAACATGGGATGATTTAGCGCAAGGTTCCCTCACACTTCCACACTTACTTGTTTTAATTTGGTTCTAGAGCTGAGAGGGGAGTACAGTCCTTGGCTGCTTTGCTAAGGCAGCCAACTAGTTTCTTATGCTTTCGTTTATACGCTTATCATAAAAAAGTATGAGTGCTTGCAGCAGGGCTCCCTCTCCCTTGGAGCGCCCCCTTGTGTCAGTGCAAGAGGTTGCCTCTATTTTCAGCTCCAGCACCTCCTGATAGCTGCCTGCCATTGGCGTCAGGTCTTCTGTAGCTCAGCCCTGTGGCCAAGTCACCTATGTTCAGACCTCTTCCGAGGCATCATAAACAAGTCCAAACAAAACTGAACAGTTCCTCTACCCTCTTGGGCTACAGAAGTCTTTTCTTCTTACAAACCCTATCTTAGGGCTTCCCTTGCAAGAGCCCATGATATTCATGGAGTACACTCCCCGTTGTCTGTCTGTGTACCCTACTCCTGTCTGCTCTCAGCCAGAGGGACCTGTGTCCTCTGCCATCTTCCCTCCCCACCCCACCCCCTGAGTTCCTACAGTCTACTTATTATGGCTTAGCTCTGCCCCCTCATGTTTTGTGTGTATGGGGAGGTTTTAATGTTTCATTGTTTTTTCTGCTTCAAATTTTAAGTGGTTTTAATATTTAAACAAGTTTTTATGGTCCTTGATGAGAATGAGTGGTGTGGGGGGAGGAACAAACCTAAGTGAGAATAATAATAATGGATTAATGGGTCAAATTCTTCACATGCCTTCAGAAAGAAAGGAGGCTAGGACTTGATGCCGTTAAATTAAGTAGAATTCATCACCATCTATTAATTTCAACAGCAGGAATCTCATTGTTCTCTGCTGCATTATTTATAATGAAACTGTAATAGTTTGAAGACAATTTTTTTTTCATGAATTCTGGGTCTGTTTCCATTATATGATGGTCCCAATGGCTTTAGTTCCTTTTAAATTTCTGTTTGCACATGGAAGGAACAGATGAAAGAGCAGGATGGAATGGCCAACGGCCAGGCAAGCTATTCCTGTATAGCTCTGCCTGTGAACCTCAGCTTTCTCATTGTAACCATGGCCCTTGTCCTCAGGAGATGCTGCTAATCCTGCACAACATTCCTGGTGTTTTGTAGGGTGGGAAAGTGTCCAGGAAGGGACAAATGCTGTTATCCTCTCCTTGACAGCAGAGGGTATTGAGTGCAGTGGAACTCCATGGCTTGGAGGCCAGGAGGAGACAGGCAGGATTCCCGAGTCCAGTCAGGGGCTGCAAACCTGCTGCATATGGAACCTGTCAGCATGCTGCTTTACAGTGGAGACTTGGGAGTTGGCTGCACCTCCCATTATGTGGATTCCTTGTCTATCTTTCTGCGTGGAGTGGGAATGCAGGCAGCAGGGTCGCAGGACCTGAGGCTGGAGCAGTGTGTGGTTGCTTCCCTATCTGTAAGGGGAGGATTCCTTTCCCTTCTCTGCATCTCCTGATGTGATGATCCCCAGCACTCAGCCCTGTCACCATGCGGTCCACTAGGGAGAGGTTTTAAGCCTAGAGACCAGAAGTCTGTTGAAGCCAATGTCAAGACTCCTATTGACAGCAATGGGGTTTGGATCAGGTCTTAGAGTGAGTGTACCAAACTCATTTCACTTGTGACCTAAACCAGATTTGACTTATGCCATTGATCACTGAAGGTCTGATATAAACAAAAACCTCACTACAGTCACAGGACATTTGAGTAAAACCTAAAGGATTTAACTCTCAATTAACTAGAAACATTTACAATGACAACTGACCATATTAATTAAAAGAAAATTAACTTAAAATGATTTCTCCACTACTGAGATGATCTGGGATATCTGTTCCTACTTGATAGCAAAAAAACAACTTCTCTCATTTGGCTTGTCCCTCAGAAGCCAGGGCAGTCCTCTGTGTAGTAATTCTTAAACTTGAAACCAGAGTGGAATTCTAAATGGATTCATTAGTACTATATCATTCTAAAGTTAGATAGTTTCCCTTTAAAATTAGATTTCGTCAGGTTTATATCATTACAATTCTTATATGTACATTCCCAATCACATTAGCAATTACCAATAGATTGCATTCATTTTCTTTTAAAAATATGTTGCCATTAGACCCTAAAGTATAAAAAAAATGCAAAACTACCCCAGGCTGAAATGGTGTATTGCTCATTCTCATGAGATTTTAGTGTGTATCTCGCAATGTATGGTGTTTTTTTTAAAGCCCCAACTACTGAAATCATGCTAGTGCATCAGAATTGCAGCTTTCGGTTTTTTTTAAAAGGAGTAAGCTTCTAGTTCTCAAAATTGCAGAGAACCTTGAAAATGAAGCAAGAGCACCCTAATGGCTCAAAAGTCAAATAAAAAGAACTCAGCATTGAATACTGCAAATAATATACAATTTATATTAAGGGTGAAATTCACCCCTTACAGAGTCCCAACACAAAGTCTAAACCCCATTTAAATCCCCACTTATGCCCTCAAAATAGGACTTGCACTTTGTTTCCTGCTGACATGATCTTTGTCCTGAGAACCAACATCTGAGATCAGAGTAATCTTGGAGGGATGTTGAAAGAGAGGCAGTCCTGAAGATAGTCGATCCATTAAGGACTCTGAAGATGATGACCTGGTCCTTGAATTGGGCCCACTATTCAATATGGAGCACTGCTGTGGCATGCCTTTGTCTATCTGTTCCATTTAGGAGACTGGCTGATGCATGCTGGACCAGCTGCAGCTTCAAACGTTACATTAGTTAGAGAAAATCAGAGCAGCTCTGCTTATAAGTGACAAAGGTATGGATCGCCATGACCAAGACTTCAGCCAAAAAGAAGCTTACTGTATTGCTTTGGGGAGTTATGAAGGTGATTTTCTCTGGAAATGGTCTGAATTAGCTCTTTCAGCCTTGAATAAGGTTCTCTCTTTTCTGCTGATGCTATTGAGTTAACTTCTCCCTCTTATCATTTACTGATATTTTTCTCTGTCATTTCCAGATGCTTGAATTGTGTTAATTATCCCAAAAACATCACCACTTTGCAGACACCAACTATCTAGCCAAAGATAAAATGGACTTTCTTCAAAGCCTGTCAAAGCTCTCTCTTCCTAGCTGAGCTGACCAGTGGATCACTAGTAGTAAGGCATTCCCTGAGAGCGCAGAAATGAATTTGAACTGATACAGGACAGTGGGATTCCACAGGGATCGGTGTCAGGCCTGATGCTATGCAACCAGGACGGCTCTATGTATTTTGCTGCCCCAAGCACGGCAGTCAGGCAGCCTTCGGGACCTGCGGGAGGTCTGCTGGTCCCGCGCCTTCGGCGTACCCGCTGCCGAATTGCCACCGAAACCGCGGGACCAGCAGACCTCCCGCAGGCATGCCGCTGAAGGCAGCCTGACTGCTGCCCTCACAGCGACCGGCACACCGCCCCCTGCGGCTTGCCGCCCCAGGCACGTGCTTGGTGCGCTGGTGCCTGGAACCACCCCTGTATGCAACATTTTCATCAATGATCTGGAAGTTATATATATATATATATATATATATATATTTTTACCAGCAGAGATTTTATATATATATATAAAATCTCTGCTGGTAAAAAATTGCAGATGAGTGGTAAATAATGATGAGGTCAAGGCAATCCTAGAGCGATCTGGTTCACTGGGTAAACTGGGCCCATTCCAGGAAAATGTATTTTAATATAGCCATATGCAAGGTTATACATCTAGGAACGAGGAATGCAGGCCATGCCTACAGAATGGGGGACTGTATTTTGGAAAGAAGTGATTCTGAAAGAGATTTAGAGGTCATAGGGGACAAGCAACTGAAAATAAGCTCCCAGTGCAAAGCTGCGGCAAAAAGTGTGATCCTTGGATGTATAAAGAAGGGTGTAGTGAGCAGTAGGAAGGTGATTTTATGTCTGTATGTGGCATTGGTGAGACTGATACTAGAATACTGCATATAGCTCTGGGGTTCACATTTTAAATAAGGATGTTGAAAATCTGGCTGAAAAGAGCCATAAATATGATTTGAGGGCTGGAGAAAATGCTTTACAACGAGTGACTTAAAGTGATCAGTCTGTTTAGCTTATCAAAAAGAAGACTGAGAGGTGAGCTGATTACCGTCTATAAGTACCTTCATGGGGAGAATATACTGGGTACTAAAGGGCTCTTTAATCTACTGGAGAGAGGCAGAACAAGAACCAATGGCTGGAAGTTTAAGACAGACACATTTAAATAAGAAACAAGTTGCAATTTTAACTGCGAGGATGATTAACTGTTGGAACAAACTACCAAGGGAAGTGGTGGATTCTCCATCTCTTGATGTCCTCAAATCAAGACTGGATGCCTTTCTGGAAGAGATGTTTTTTCCTAACACAAACACAAGTTATGAGCTCAATACAGAGGTAACTGTTAACGTCTCTGCCCTGTGACATACACGGAGTCAGTCTAGATGATCTAATGGTCCCTTCTGACCTTAAACTCTATGAATCCCCATTGACTCTAATTCCCATTCTTTGACTAAGATATACAATAAAAAATCCTGCGCAAATCTTACACAGTATCAGCTAGAGTGACGTTTTGCAACTTCATTTGATAAGTTAGTCTGAAAACTTCTCTCATTCAAGGTAGTTCACCCAATCCTTGAACCCTCTGCAAAAGCATGTGGCATACCCTATAAAGTTAACTTGCTGTTGTCACCTTCCCTGCTATTTTGTGGTATTTCATTTTGAATTAGAGCCATAATAACTGGCCTACAACTAGATTTGCATGGAATTCAAAAGGTGTACTTGATAGAATTTGATGTGAAAATGTATGAAGTGTTGTTTTGAAAATTTCACACCCCCTAAATTCAACACTGTGTGAAATTTCCAGGAAATGGCTATTTTTTACTTTCAAAACAAATAAAAACCCAAATGAATGGATATCTGCATGTTTTCAGTGCAAACTTATTTTCACTCATAATGAACTATTTTAAGAACAGGTTAGACCAGAGGTGGGCAAACTACAGCCCGTGGGGCACATCCAGCCTGCGGGCTCGTCCTGCCTGGCCTCTGAGCTCCTGGCTCCTCCCTCACCATCCCTCCGCCCCCGCAGCCACGCCGCCAGTGCTCTGGGTGGCGGGGTTGCTCGCTTCTGCCGAGCAGCATGGCAGCGTGTCTGGCTCCGGCCGGGCGGCGCGGCTGCCAGACATGCTGCTCTGAGCGGCATGGTAAGGGGGTGGGCACCGGGGGATTGGATAAGGGGCAGGGTGTCCCTGGGGGCAGTCAGGGGACAGGGAGCAGGGGGCGGTTGGATGGGGTGGAGGTTCTGGGGGATGGTCAGAGGACGGGGGGTTGGATAAGCGTGGGAGTCCCAGGGGGCCTGTCAGGGGGCAGGGGTGTGGATAGGTGTCAGAGCAGTCAGGGGATGGGGAATGGGGGGGGGTTGGCTAGGGGGTGGGGTCCTGGGGGCAGTTAGAGGCGGGGGTCCTGGCAGGGGGCGGTCAGGGGACAAGGAACGGGGGGGTTGGATGGGTTGGGGGCTCTATGGGGGGCAGTCAGGGGGCAGGAAGTGGGAGGGGGTGGATAGGGGGTGGGGGCCAGGATGTTTGGGGAGGCACAGCCTTCCCTACCCGGCCCTCCATACAGGTGTGCAACCCCGATGTGGCCCTCTGGCCAAAAAGTTTGCCCACCCCTGGGTTAGACACACACCTGTCAGGGATAGTGGAGATATACGCAGTCCTGCTTCAGCGTGGGGGAATGGCCTGGATGACCTCTCCAGGTCCATTCCAGCCCTACATTCCCATGATTCTGTGGTTTCCTCTCAAGAAGAATGTTTGGATCTCGGTGGCATTTTTCTCATCAATGGGCTCCTCTTGGAGTTTGCAGCAAAATGTCCAAAAATGATGTTGTGGAGATTTGCATTTCTATATGGATATTTTGTATCTCAAATGCACTCAGTGCCACCACTTTCTCATCACATCATTGTACATACAAACATGAGGGTCCACAGCACCACTGAATGGTTTACCAGTGCCCCAAATCCAAGCTGTTCTCCTTCCCCCCCCCCTCAGCCTCTGTCTCCCAAGCTCCAGTCCAGAGTCATAGCCAGGGTGGGGCGAGCGGCCTGAGCAGCGCAAGTTGCCTAGGGAGCAAAGCCGAAGGGGGGGCTGTGGAGGCGGAAAAACAGGGTATAAGAAAAAAATGGTAGGTGGTAGAGCCCTGCAGCAGGACTGGGATCTCATGGGTCCCGCGGGACCCACTGCCAGAATAGCGGGAGTGGGATGAAAATTCAACAAATAATGTGGGAGTGGGTATTGCGGGGCAGGATGGGAGTGAGATTAAAAAATAGTCTCGCACAGGGCTCTATTAGGGCGCACCAATATGTTTGCTCGCCCCGGGCGGTAAAATGCCTAGTTGCGGCACTGCTCCCATCTTTCCCCAGCTTCTGCCACCCCCGGTCTCTCTGCCCACCCCAGCTCTGCTCCCCTCAGATCCCCTCTCCACGACCCACTGTGATCCACAAGCCTCACCCTGACTTGCCCAACCTGGTTACTCCTTATAGGCTGACCTCAGTACCCTTCCAGCCCCGAATTCACCCCCAAATCATCCTATTGCAGGGACTAATACCTCTCACTGGACCCTCAAAGAGAAAGTGTTCGGATTGGTGCCTTTTTAGAGACAGTAAAACATTCCTCACTGAACACTGTTAGCTGGCTAGAAGCACACACTTTACTGAACTTACATTGCCCTAGTGATTTATAATGAAAGCGAACCAAGTTTATTAACAAAAGAGCAGAGATTAAGCGATACCAAGTAAAAGCGATAAAGGTAGAAATGGCTACAAGCAAACAAAAGTGAAAACATGCATCTAAAACTTAGTCTACCAGGATACAGTCTTTGTTCACAATGGTTTCTCTTGTCCTAAGTCTCCTTTCTAGCCTTTTACCAGCCAGGATCCATCACAGAGATCAAATCGCTTTGTTTCTTTGTCTTCTAAGGAGAAGAATAAAGATGGAGCCTCTCTCTGTTCCTTATATCCCCAAGTTAGGAATGCACCCTCGGGATTCAGTGTCTTATGTCTCTCTGGGGTACAGGTGCCATGTTAATTCTCTGTCTCTCGAGTTCAGGATCTGGATAAGCCCTGCCAGTTTAGCTCAATGGTTTTGTTTACTGCTAATATGTAAATTGAAGTAAACCCACATTCCTTTGTCTAGGACAGGCCTGTTTATCACTTTTACCTAGGCTAGGCAGTCTGGTCTAAAACATGGTCTAGAACATCACACAGAGGGAATTAATAACTTCACTTATAACATAACACATGCATTACCATTCATATGATACCTCCTAAGGCATACTTTGCACAAATACTGCAGTAGCATGTGAACACAGGAGTGCCTAGGGTCACACTCAGCCCAGTTTTATGGAGATATACCTATCTCATAGAGCTGGAAAGGACCTTGAGTCTAGCCCCCTGCCGTCACTAGCAGGACCAAGTACTGATTTTTGCCCCAGATCCCTAAATGGCCCCCTCAAGGATTGAACTCACAACCCTGGGTTTAAGCAGGCCAATGCTCAAACCACTGAGCTAGCCCTCCCCCCATCGCTCTTCTCTGTGGCCTCTACCATCCTAGCACCCTTACAGGAGTCTCTGCTGCAGGGACACAGAGTGGCCCCTTGAAACAGGAGGCCTTATTGCAGCAGTCTCATCCTTGCCCTAAAGGACCATAAATCAGTGGAGACTTGAAAGGGCCAAGCTCAGGTCCACACTTCCCATCCCTGCCCCTTCACCAACATGGTCGCTATGCCAAGGGGCAAATCTTGCCTCCGCCAGGGGAGTACTCATGAGGCCAGCTACAGCCAGATTCCAGCTCCTTTGCGCTGTCTGAATGGTGTAAAGGACCCAGAGCACAAAGAATTTTTCTACTATTCAGACTCAATTTTCATCCGCTCACTTTCAACCCACTGCTTCTAATTATACCTTTGCTCAACCCAAATAATGCCTCTTCCTAACTGAGGTACCCATCTCCACAGTATTTGAGTGCCTTACAATCTTTAATAAATGTATACTCCCAACACCGCGGGGAGGGAGGGAAGTACTATCCCCTTTTCACACTGCGGCACAGAGAGAATCAAGATATGTCTACACTGCAGTTGGGACTGTATTTCTCAGCATGGGCAGACAGACATGTGCTAGTTCTGCTTGAGCTAGTGTACTAAAAAAATGGGAATCATGATCCCAGCTGCAATATAGACATACCCTAAGGGACTCACTCAGGAAGCCTGTGACAGAGCAGGGTCTTGAACCTTAATGGCTTAAGTCCCAGAGTAGTACCCTAAACACTGGATTAGCTTTCGTCTCTTGGTAGCTGTGTGCTTCAGATGTTGGTAGATGGTTATCACCTCCCCTTCCAGTCATCCTTTGGCCAAGATATCTGTTTTAGAGCTGGCCAAAAAATGGAAACCTATTTCCACGAAAAAAATGAAATTTCAAAGTTGTTCCATAAGAGTGCAAATAGGAGCTTGTGATTTACCTTCTCCCCACCATTTATGATTTTGTATATCTTTATCATGTAGCCACTGGAGTCAGAAGATAATGACTCCTGTTGTGTCATGTGACTGAGGCCAGGCAATAAAGACCAGTCCCTCACCAGCACTGCTGTGTGTTATCCCCTTACTACAGTGCAACTTCCTTTTATACTTCACAGTCTAGTACCATGGATGTGTATCTCTCATTCAGGTCTAGTCCTTCTGGCCTATCTTGACAAGGCTCGAAATCACGTTTCCCACTTGAGACCAAATTCCGTCTTTTTCTCATGGCAGCCTAAGGGAATCTTTCATGTTCTCCCTGACAGCCATTTTACCTTTCTCCAGCTTTATATTTAGCGGGATCCTATTATCCTGTGAGTATGACTGGCCTGACACAGAATAGCAATGTTACACAGTCTGTCAGACAGAAAGCAACAGAGGGTCCTGTGGCACCTTTAAGACTAACAGAAGTATTGGGAGAATCAGCTTTCGTGGGTAAGAACCTCACTTCTTCAGATGACTAACTTCAGTCAGACAGAAGTTAGTCTTGTTCTTCTCATGTGGGCTTTCCCATCGCCAATTCTTTGTGGCTTTCCTCCTATAGAGAGGTGGTTTTCAAACTTTTTGTATTGGTGACTCCTTTCACACACCAAGCCTCTGAGCGTGACCCCCCCTTTAAATTAAAAATGGGGGAGTTTAATTTAATGGGGGCTCGGGGCTGTCAGCCCCACAGAGCTGACAGCTCACAACCCCCATGTAACCACCTTGGGAACCCCTGAGGGGTCACGACCGCCAGTTTGAGAACCCCTGCTATAGAGCATGAGTGGGATCTTTTGGCTCTGACTATTGTAACATTCTACCAACCTGTATCTTCTTTTGTTCGTAATTTCTCTTCAAAAGCGGCCGACCTCATTGCTTTTCCCTGCTAACTTTAGTAGTGAAATGGATCTTTCTTTGTTACCAGCTTGGGACTGATCCCGCAACACTTACTCATCCCACAGTTAACCCTTGCGCACTCTTGTCTGTGTAAGTACTTACAGGCCCTAGCCACAATAGTAGCTGAGCACTTCGCAAACATGAATTAATCATTTATCCTCACAGTGCCCCTCACTCTTGCAAAGTAGGGAATGATGATTATCCCCACTTCACAGGTGCGGAACTTAGGCACAGAGATTGCTACTTACCCAAACTGCACAGGAAATCTGTGACAAGGACAATAATCAACCCCAAAAAAAGAACAGGAGTACTTGTGGCACCTTAGAGACTAACAAATTTATTAGAGCATAAGCTCAAACCCAGACTTTCTAAGCCCTACTCCACTGCCTTAACCACAAGACCATCCTCCCCCAGCAGCAGGCCCACTGAGTTTAATAGATTATTGGTGTGCATAGGGACAACTTGCATGAGTGAAGATTGCAGGACTGGTCCAGTGTATTGTCCATCATCTTGGTGGCTGCTTGTATGTGCACATATCTGAATGATAATCAAGGTAGAATGCTACTCAGTTGGGGGAGGGATGGCTCAGTGGTTTGCACATTAGCCTGCTAAACCCAGGTGTGTAAGCTCAATCCTTAAGAGGGTTATTTAGGGATCTGGGGCAAAAATCTGCCAGGGAGAATATTTGGTCCTGCTGTGAAGGTAGGGGACTGGACTCAACTCAATGACCTTTCCAGCTCTATGAGATAAATATATCTCCATATAAAAATATATATAACAATTTTAATTATGCCTTGTGCAACTTATTGAGATCGGTGGAGATGCACAACCATGTCTAAGTATACAAATGAGAGAACTGGAAAAATGTAAGGGAGAGTAATTGGTTAAATCATTTTCTTCTGATGAACAAATAAGGAATTCTGCATGGTTCTACAGAATCTGACAGTGCAAAATTCGGCCCTCGAGTGTGTATTTTCTTTTTTGTCTTTTAAAATAGTTTTTGGCATCTTGTTCCATTATACATCAGCAGTTTCAGCAATGAACACAAAAAGCAAGTACCAGTACAGCTACCGTTCAAAGCGAAAGAAGCTAAAGCCCGAAAAGAAAATGATCATTGATATAAAAGGAGTATCAAACCTATATCCCTCCCTTCTAATTTCCATAAAGCCCTTGGAAAATTAGGTGACTCAATAAAAGCAATTAAATATATAGACGTACAGTGGAGCAAGCAATTTACATATTCCAAAATCGCCAAACAGTTGACCGAATAATCAATCAGAGAATCATACAGCATTTACAATTTAATCCAAAAGTAATGACATTTCTAGCCATGGATTGTAACATAAGTGACAATCTTGTCTCTGAACATAAGAAAGCATAGAAGCAAAGAAGCCCCCCCAAACAAATAGATTATGGAACAATACATTAAAATTCTGGGATAATAAAAATCCTCATTAGTTCATCAGAATACGAGTTAACTAATTCCTCTCTTTTATGCTCTCCCAATTCTCTCATTTGAAATTGTCTAGTATCATCATCGTTAAAATAAGCCCCCCCCCACACACCCCAAGTCTTTTCACCAATTAGAAATAACATGGAATTTGATATTAAATAAGGTAGTTGTCCATTACTAACTTGAGAAGAAATCAGTTTGCAAACAGAAATTACTTTGTGCTTCCTGCTTGTGTGGCCAAGGTAATATCTGAGAAAATATGCATCCCTCCTATTTTGATAAAGAATCCCACATTTTCTCGTTGCTTGATACATGAACGTGAAAAGCTTTCACAATTTTCTGCAGAGGCAAGATTTTCCTCTGGAGATTTCCTCAATTAAACCCAAGACATGCAAATTGGCCATTTTACTAATGTTCTCTAAGGTCTCAGACTTGTGATGGAGCAAAGCATTGTCTTTCATTAGAACACCTGAAAGAACTTTAGAACTATCAACATCAGCTCCTAACATTTGAAATTTTTCAGACATTATTTCAGTGACAACAGCTCCCACTGTCATGTGCTTTGCATGCGGCTACACACTAAGACTAAGTGAAGCCAGTGAAAAACGTGGCAGCCAGGTTACTAAATTGACTTTCTATGGGATTTATACTTCAAATCACTTAGGCTCTTTTGAAAATCCCACTCCTGTACTCAAGGATATGCAGTGCTGCCAATACATTTCCAAGTGGAATTCAAGGTGTTGGTTTTAATCTCTAAAGCCCAGATCCTCAAGGGCATTTAGGTGCCTACCTCTCATTAAAATCCTTTGAGGATCTGAGCCTAAAGCCCTAAATGTTTTGGTACCTGGTTACCTGGGAGATCATCTCTGTCCCCCATGCCATACTACCGAGATTAATGAAGGTGTTCAAGCTAGAACAGCTTTGTTAAAACAGGAGGGAGCTATAGCAGAGTATTCTCCATGAGGGTTCCTTAGCTTCGGAATTCACTCTCCTTCCTGGTCTGCCAGAACGTGGATCTATTAACTCTCAGAGCACGCTGCAAAACCAGCCTATACCAGGGGGAGGGATAGCTCCATGGTTTGAGCATTGGCTAAACCCAGGGTTGTGAGCTCAAACATTAAGGGGGCCATTTAGGGATCTGGGACAAAAATCTGTCTGGGGATTGGTCCTGCTTTGAGCAGGGGGTTGGACTAGATGATCTCCTGAGGTCCCTTCCAATCCTGAAATTCTATGAGTTTGCAGGGGGTGAGGGAGGACAGGTTTGGGTGCTAGCAGTGTTTTTTTTTTTTATCTACTGGTAGGGATTGATTTTACTCTGGGGACAGCTGATTTTTGTATAATTTTTGTGAAATTAAATTATATCAGGCACCCAGAGTTTGGGATGCTCTTATGAAAATATAAATAAATACATATATGCATTTCCCATTGACGTATTTGGAAGCAGCTTGCACATATCTGAGGGCAGATGGCATGACGTATATTAAGTTATTACTTATGTTGGGGGGTTTATCTCAGGGATAGGTGTGTTGTCTCTTGGTGTAAGTGCCAGAACTGCTCAACCTCAATCTGTAGTTCTCAGATCTGTGCTACTCACAAGACGCCTAATACAAGGTGCACTTTCCAAGGGCAGTAATAATTTATATCACATTGTGCTAGTGTTGCTTTCTTCTGTTTTTTGAATTAGTATGGGGAAAGACATTTCTCTTTACCTGCCATACAAAATAAGGATCCAAATTTCTATTTCTATTGATTTCTGTTGAAATCAGTGGTAGAATTCCCACTGACTTTATGTGGAAAGCAGGATCAGGCCAATAAAAATAAGAACATGATTAAGTAGCACAAAGATGACTAGTGGAGACCAAGAAGTCTGATAGCAAATGCTGAATCTTCAGCAGAAATTGTAGTATCTCCCTATGCTCAGAATAGAAGATACCACAGTACTGCAATTACTGAGTGTCGGGGATTGACCATGTGCCGTAGGCTGGCACAACCGCCTAATGACAATACTCTGGACTCTGTTGCCTAATGGCAAGTCCAAGGCCCACTCTACAGCAGTCAATGGTAGCATCGCCCAGTGACAAGAGCCCTAAGACCACTCTGCTTAGCGGCTACCATCAAAGGAGTGAGGTAGGGGAACCTGGGCCCATCCAACTCCATCAGGTTCCAACCCAGAACCCTTCAAAACAGTAAGGGTCCAGGGTCTGGAACTCTTACCCATGTTCCGTGGGTGACTTCCTACCCTTGTTGCTGTACTTCCATCAGCGTCATAGCTCTGTCTTGGGATCCCTCCTGGTTTCCTCACAGGTTTGTCTCCGGAGCTCCTTCCCCTGGTGACAGTGAGAAGTCACCTTCGGCTCCCATGGCCGAAGGGCTTCCAGCAGCTTGACTATGAGGCTCACTCCCAGCAGCTTGGACTCAGTGACTTCCTGGCAGGAGGCTACTGCACCCAATTGCTCTCTCTTTGGAATGCTTCTGCTACTGGGAGCATGCCCAGCAGCGGCAAGGGTGCATGGTTTCCTGCATCCAGAGCAGCTCCTTAATCTTCCTAACTCCTTTTCCATTGTCTGTACTCCTCCCCAATTGCTTTGCTATATGCCATCATCCAGAGGCGCTGACTTTCTGGTTTCCTTGGAGGTACTCAACCCCCGCTATGCCCCAGGCCCAACCCCCACTCCACCCCTTCCTCCACGCCCCCTGACCCCGCACCTACCCTCCCTCGTTCCCGCCCAGTTCCACCCCTCCCTGAGGATGCCCTGCCCTTGCGCCACCTCTTTCTGCCACCACTCCTCCCATTCTCCTCCCCAGTGCCTCCTGCATGCCACTGAACAGCTGATCACCGGTGGGCAGGAGGTGCTGGGGGGAGGGGGAAGAGCTGATTGGTGGGGCCCGCTGGCGGGTGGGAGGAGCTGATTGGCAGGGCCACTGGTGGGTGCTGAGCACCCACTATTTTTTCCTGTGGGTGCTCCAGCCCCGGAGCACCCATGGAGTCGGCACCTATGCCATCATCTCTTTACTTGAATCCTTTCTTAAAACACATAGTTGCCACAGAACATAACAACTTTACTCCAAACAAGATTTCCAAACAGGATCCTTCATGCTTTCTCCTATGCTGCCCTCACACTTGAGAGGTATCTCCCACAAACATCTGCAAAGCCACCTCATTATCTATTTTCATATCCCTTCTCAAAACTCTTCTTTGTCATGATGCCTACATAGGGTTACCAGATGTCCCGATTTTATAGGGACAGTCCCGATTTTTTTTTATAGGATCTTTTTCTTATGTAGGCTCCTATTACTCCCCCACCCCCTGTCCCGATTTTTCACACTTGTTGTCTGGTCACCCTAGCCTACAATAACATGACAACGGTTAGGCTGCTGGTGTGCAGAGATCACTGCCAGTCATGCTGACCAATAATGTTTCATTGTTCTCTTGTACCCCCCATCTTTCTATATCTATCTGTTGCCTCTTGTCTTATACTTAGATTGTAAGCTCCTTGGGGCAAAGATTGCCCTTTTGTTCTGTGTTTGTACAGTGACTAGCACAGTGAGGTCCTGGTCCACACACGACTAGGGCTCCTAAATGCGACAGGAATACAAACTTATAATAATAATATTAATAATGATGAACTGCATTGTCTAATTTACAATGTAAGATCCACGGGGCAGGAACTGAGTCTTCTTCTGTATATTGTAAAATAATTCAAATCTAGCAAGCTTCAGCCAGGATGAGGACTACTTAAGTAGCCAGGTAGATATATTTTATATGTGCTGTTCATTTACTGCTATTCAGATAGAGATTAGTATTAGTATTATTATTTGATCTTTAATCTCCTTTGTAGATGCAAATGCCTTTGGAAATTGTTCCAGACTTCCACATTTTTTTTTAAATGTAAGATGCCCTTCATCCATTTTATGATGACATCTATATCACATCGATCCCAAATATGCAAACTTTATAATATCCATATATATTGCCATCTGAATGCTTTTTGCCAAGAAGTGTTAGTTTGTGTTACAGTCCTAGTTTCAGAAGAGTTTTGCTTTGTTGCCATTCAATAATTGCTGCATGACTCTATAGCAAAGTAAGAAATCCGTTGTCAAAACATGAAAAGTTCCCATTGCTTTTAATGAGAAATTGTTTTTGTCCCACTTTCACAAGCGCTGCTTCTAGCTAGAACTGGGAAAGCCGGTTAATTTCTTAAATATCATCTTATCAAGGCATGTTAAGCCACTTGTTTGTAGCAGCAATGGACTTTCATGCTGCAATTACTGATGAAATCCACCAGATGGCTTAAGGAAATGAACTTCATTACTAAGGCGACCAGGTAGCTAATATAGCCTGGGAAGATGTTGGGGCGAGGGAGGAAAGAGGAGGGAGTAGGGAAGCAAGCCCAGCGGAGAAAATTGTCTATTCAATGTAATCATTAAAATACCTAGTCTAGAGTAAACAAATAAACAAGTAATCCACGCAACATGAGCCTTCTTTACTGTGTACACGTACTTTTAATCCTTTGCTTGTGTTTCTTATAAACTTTACTAATAAGAGCAACTGTTGCCATTCAGTAATGTACCATCGCTGTTAAACCTTATGAAGCTCCAGTTTCAGTTTTACAACACCAGCACAGCAGGCTCTACCGAGCACCACATGTGGATATTTATAGAAAACGTATTACAGTGTATTGTAGAGTTGTTTTTCAGCCCTATATTGAAAACCAGTGCTATTTAAAATGATTATTTCCCTTAGTAGGCAAGCGTATACAGCACTGTCATTTGTTTTGCTAAAATCCTTACCACCGTTTCATACAAGCTAGCATTGACTGACAAAGCCAAAGAATTTCCTTGAGACTGCAAAATGCATTCACAAAATACTGGCAGCCCACATCCATATTCCAAAGGCCTCTGTTTTGTTCTGACTAACCACTGGGAGTATCTCATGGATGTGATCAATGCAGCAGTTGCAATCTTCCACTGACAGAATTTCCCATAAGAATTTCTTAATGATTCCACCAGCTTCTTTTTATTTTGTGGCTTTCGCTTCTAAATGAGAACAGCATCTCAAAGAATTCCATGCTGCTTTATCAGGTTTACGTCTATGCGCCTTAGGGGAACGCGGAGAAAAACAATACAATTATACACATCAAGCAATACACAGCGTATTTCCCAATATCCAGTATCTTATGGGTCGTCAGCTATCCCTCAATACGAGGACAATGTCTGGCGGGGGGGTAGTTAGAGGAGATGTTACACCCTTGACAGAGACCTACGCATGAAATTTTTTAAGCTGGGGGAGCTGGTGCGCAGGCGGCAACCTCACAAAACTTGACAGGAAGGACCCCTGGACCTGGTGGCAGGGGAGTCCGAGACAACTGGAAGTCTATGTCCTGCTGCAGCCCTCATCCGTAGAGAACTGACAAATCCTCAAATACACCTGTTCCACCATTGGGAAGTTTGGATTGTGCTTCACCTGCAACCTCACCTCAGAACTGTTCACCAATGGTGACCCTACCAGGAGTACAAGACTCTGGACAACATAGTTCTGAGGGTCATTGGGGGACACAAGCCTCTCCACCACAACAAGGTAATGGTCCAAGGAGAGGACCATTATCTTGTGAGTAAGGCCATGGGAAACACTCACTCTGAAATTCTTGCACTATTATTTAGAATAAGGATCTATTTGCAGAGTCTGAGAATCTCCAGTGTTTTCTGCATAACTTAAGCTTTCATTAAATATCTATTTATCTAACCTTCCTGGTCTTGAAGAAAATCTTCCAAAATGTGATCCAATTATAAGGTATCTTCTGACAGACGGAATCAATAGATTTGAGAGAGGAGTGAGCTGTCCAGTTAATCCCAGCGGGATGCTGATTCGGACGTATAATGATTACAATATAAACGTCAACACAATTATTTTACTGCTGATAATTTTATCAGAAGCTTCCAGATGATATGCTTTAGCCATCATGGTTGTATTAACCTGCTGAGGTTGGCAAACAGGGGTGCTGTAACTAGGAGACACTGTCGAAAAGTGGGGTGAATTGCAGGATTCCACTCTGAGAGAAATGAATGTGCTGGGCCTGTCTTTTGAAAGGGGTTTCTATGGAAGGACTGAGTGAGGAGTTAAAGATACCGCTAACTCTGGAGCTGTGAGAGAGGCATATGTCTTTTTACTACCTACTGTTGACAATTTTTCACTCTAACAAATCTCTCTTTATATGCTACATACTTGATGTTGCTTTCCATTGTGTTCAACTCCCCATTATCTTTTTCAAGATAAGACAGTCCTCACATGTACAGTAGAGACTCTATTATATTAAATTGCCCATTGTTTTTGACATCCCCCTGTAAATCCCAATTCACTGCACTATACTGAATAATTATACTGCTGTATTGTACAACACTGCACCCAGTGAATACCCAGGGGAGAAGAACAACTGATTTTTCCCCCCCCCGGATCACTCAATTTTTTGTATAATTTATATAGCTTTATCTGTGTCTGAATGTTCATCTAGATCACAAATGCCTAAGGGAAATGCGTGACTGGTTAAACTTTTCTTCCTTCTCCAGAAAATGGATGGTGTAGATAATTGTATCTATTTTTGTGATTCTTCTGGGGTAATCTACACCACCATTGCAGATGGAGTTCAGTTCTGTTCTAGTGCTGACAATAGCTGGAATTTATGGCTGATAAAATTCTCTTGCCCCCTGGACTGGAGATTCTCTTTACAATTTGTTAATGCCACTATTAAACTTTTTGAGGGGCAGTGGGTCTTGCTGGTTGGTGATGCAAGGCCTAATTCTATGGTCATTTAGAGGCAAGCTGTCACATGAGCTACACATATTATAGGTGACTCTGGTAGCACCATCTATACTCAGGGTTGCCTGACACTTTTTTCCCTAGTTGCTTATAACTTTGCCAAACTTTAACTGTTCAAGCTCAAATTTTCCATGCAAGGTGTCTGCCTCAGTTTGAACAATTTTGGAAAGTTTAAGCAGAAATGGTTAATATGTTCTTAAAACAAAATTAGGGGAAAAATACATTGTTTTGCCATGTTATAAATTCTTACAACCATTTCATTGAGAAGCTCTAGAACAGGGGTGGGCAAACGTTTTGGCCTGAGGGCCACATGGGGGTTCCGGAACTGTATGGAGGGCCGGGTAGGGAAGGCTGTGCCTTCCCAAACAGCCTGGCCCCCACCCCCTATCTGCCCCCTCCCACTTCCCACTCCTGGACTGCCCCTCTCAGACCCCCCACCCATCCAACCCCTCCTGCTCCTTGTCCCCTGACCGCCCCTCCTGGGACCCCCCACCCCAACCACCCCCCCCGGGACGCCACCCCCTATCTAACCTCCCCTGCTCCCTGTCCCGACTGCCCCAGCCCCCTATCCACACCCCCACCCCCTGACAGGCCCCCCGGGATTCCCACACCTATCCAACCCCCCCCGTTCCCCATCCCGACTGCCCCCCCAGAACCTCCGCCCCATCCAACTGCCCCCTGCTCCCTGTCCCCTGACTGCCCCCTGGGACTCCCTGCCCTTTATCCAAGCCCCCCGCTCTCCGCCCCCTTACCATGCCACTCAGAGCAGCAGGACTGGCAGCCGCGCCGCTCAGCTGGAGCCAGCTACGCCACCGCACTGCCCGGCAGGAGCTTGCAGCCCCGCCCAGAGCTCTGGTGGCACAGTGAGCTGAGGCTGTGGGGGAGAGGCCGGGGGCTAGCCTCCCTGGCTGGGAGCTCAAGGTCCGGGCAGGACGGTCCCCGGGGCCGTAGTTTGTCCACCTCGGCTCTAGAACCTCCATGCTTTGGAGCAGGGACTTGAAATTTGACTGGGGGGGGGTTGCCTCTGTGTCAGGGATGTGCCTTTTAACATTTCTTATTAAATTAAAAACAAAGACCCCCCTTTCCCTCCAAAATCTGGCCATGTTATAAGTCTTAGAAAAATCTCAGTTTACATGAACTCAGAGATTTGTTTGAGTTTACAGCTAAATTCTCTAAAGTTTCTGTCTGTGTTGAGCACGCTCGAGAGTCCAGGGTTGCAGGGGCTGTGCAAGACTTTCCTTGCTACTCATAGCTGCAGTGGTGCTGAGTACCAGAACTGACAGTGAATTGTCTGCCCTGTGCTCTCAATGCTCCCCACTAGGACGCAGATTAATTCAATGCACAGGATGGACTGTGCTCTGGGGATGAATCAGGGTTGTGTAGTGAAGGAAGCTGTCTGTAGGATGCTTTCCTTATTTGATGCCGAAGTTGGAAGGTGTGTGGTGAATGAGCTAGGTGAGTCCAGGAAGAGAAAGGATGGCCTTATGGTTAAGACTGTTGAATGCTTCCCTGAAGAAAAGGATGATATCCCTGCCTTTGCAACAGAGTTCCTGTGCAATGCTAGTCAAATCCTTTAAAACAATTTTTTTCCAAGTGGTCATCAACTGTATGTTCATTTTCTGGGTGCCCAACTTGAGACCTCTTGAGTGATTTGCAGAAGTGTTGAGCACTGACATGTGCAAAAGAAATCAATGGGATCAGTGCTCTGAAAAATCAGGATCTAGGGGCCTCATATTGGGCACCCAAAATTAGCAGACACTTTTGACACCTTAAATTCTCTGTGACTCATGTTACAGTTACTGGGCTCATTACACCTCTGATGCTTCCTGGTCTAAGTGTCCCCCTTCATGTCTTTGGCTTTGAACAGTCACCTCTCTGGGGTGGAATCATGCATTTCTCTTACTCTTGGGTAGGTTTTGAGCTACACTCCCCTGGTACTAACCACCATAGGTGCCAACTTCTCCTGGTGCTGGTGGGTGCTTGACCTCCGCCGTGGTCCCGGCTTTGCCCCGACTCCACCCCATGCCCCGCCCCTTCTACCCCTGCCCTACCCCCATTCCAACCCCTTCCCCAAAGTTCCCGCCCCAACTCCACACCCTCCCTGCCCCTATTGGATTCCTTCCCCAAATCCCCGTCTTGGCCCCGCCTCCTCCCCCGAGCACGCTGTGTTCCGGCTCCTCCCCCCTTCCTCCCACAGCTTGTTACGCCGTGAAACAGCTGTTTCGCAGCAGCAAGCGCTGGGAGAAGCGGGGACGCGGCGTGCTCAGGGGAGGAGGAGGAGGCGACTTGGGGCGGGGAGCTTGGCTGCCGGTGGGTGCAGAGTACCCACCAATTTTTCCCCGTGGGTGCTCTAGCCCCGGAGCACCCAGGGAGTCGGCACCTATGCTAACCACAATTTCCTCAGCAAGCCTGACTTAGGTTCAATACCTGCAGTTCTGCTCATTGGGAGCTATGATCAGTGGCATCCAGTCACCAGACAGCCTTCTTAAAGCAAAGCATTGTTTATTTAGAACCAAGTAATTTCACAGCAAGAGATTTTAAAACAATAAACAGCCTATACACATGCCTGTCTTTCTTAAGGCCTACCATCCCCTTGAAACTTGGGAAACCCCAGCTGCTTCCTGTAGGATCTCTGTTGGTGTCCATATCGGTCTGTTCCAACTACAAACAGCTCATTGGCAACTCCCAGTATTTCTCTCCAGAATCTTTTAAACCATTTGGTGTCTCTTTGATCTCTGGACGCCAAGCCTTAGTAAAATGGCCATGTATCTTTGGCTGGAGACTGGAAGTATCATCTTTACTACAAAGAGCTCAGCTAGTGTTTTGTAATTGCCCCAAAGTGCTTTTTGGGAGGCTGTTTATCTAGTGCTATTGTATAAATTTATACCGGAAATTCCAACAACCCAATATAGCTATCCAGTGGCTATCCCAGTAACTAGGTCACAGTATTCGTAAAATGATTACGTAACAGCTCCACGTCAGTTCCCCATCTGTAAAATGGGGAAGATATCAGCACTCACAAGGGTGTTGTGAAAACAAATAATTTACCATACTGATGAGCGCTAGAGAGAGAGGCCATGAAGAAATTAATAATTCTGCGTTCAGAGAAGGATCTGAAGGATCTGCGGTAGATAAGAATGAGAAAACAAAATACTGAATGCTGGTCATTAAATGAGCACTGTCCATTCTGGGCACTGAATAAGGCAGGCTACCTGTGGAAAAAATATGTGAACAGTACTTACTGTATCATAATGTACACGCACAAGGAGGCAACATTAAGGTTGCACAGGCAACCCTACTTCTAGCATTTTTTAAGTTTTGAGTGCTTGAGTTGTATTTTTTGTGTGTAAGATATATATATAGGCATCACTGCTCATTACATGAGATAACCAGGCTATGAAACCCTTGTTTTAAAAAATATATAAAAATTTAGACCAAAACTATGCCAAAGAACCCAAGCCTGATAACCTAAAAAGCCCGGTACAAATGAGATTTAACTTAAACAAACACCATATACAAAGAACAGAATTTGTTAAGTTTCACCTTAAACAAGATTCTTGGGAGTCAGAGGAGAGGGCAGGCAAACTCCTAGCATCTAGGCTGAAACAAAAATCCAACTGGTAAAACACCCTAATACATGATGCTGAAAGAAAAACATGCATGAAACAGAAGGACAATAATAACCAATAATGGCTCTTTTATTTAGAATTATACAAAGCAGATCCTCCCACCAGTTCCTATGATGGCCTTGAACAAACTCCTTGACCGTTTCTTTGCCAGGCACCTCAGAAGACCAGACACCTTAGACACCTTGTTCATCCTAAAGAGAAATAGACCTAAATGTGGAAGAAATGGAACATGGTAAATTCCTGGATAATGAGGAATTTCCAATTTAGTTTAATAAAAATCCCATATATCACACAGATTCCTTCATATGTTCAACAAGGACAAAAAAAGCGGCTCCCTAAATCGCCTAGTGCAAGAGGCAGTTATATTTGTAAAACCTAAGCCATGGAAAGATCTCACTAACCATACAAGTTACAAGCCCATTTCACTGATAAACTGCGATGCAAAGATTCTTGCCAAAGCCCTTGTTTAAAAGTTAGAAAAAATATTATTCAAAATTGTACATGTAAATTAGGTTGGATTTACCTAGTGGGTCAGACAATCTCCAGCAAGTCATCAATACAACTACAGTCTTATAGCACTAGAAGGAACCTTTAGTAGAATTACTGCTAGATGCTGAAAAACCCTTAAAGAGATAATCTCAAGGTTACCCTGTTGACAGTCCTTGACAGAATATGATTCAGTGACTACATTATCAATTGGATTAAACTACTCTACACTAACCCCTCCTCTGGGGTGATTACCAATTACTATATTTTGGAACCATTCTCAGTACAGAGAGGAACAAGTCAGGGCTCCTCGCTATCCCTTCTGCTCAATATAGGGCTGTAAAAGCTGCGAGATTGTGCAGATATAACAGATATTAAGATGGTCAGATAGGACAAAAATTATGTTATATGCGGCTGATGCACTGGTTCTACATTCGTACCCTAACAAAGGTTGATACCCAATTAGAATTCATTGCATGTTTCAGGCCTTTGTCCTGATATAAGACTACCTGAAGCAAGTCCAAACATTAGGACTAATTTAATACACATATTGGGCTTTGCTTAGTCAGTGGGATTTTTAATGCAGTCAATGGCATTAAAATATCTAAGAATACTAATCCCCAATGATTTAAAGCAAATAGTTATAATCAGTTTAAACCCAATTATTACAGAAGTCACTAATGAACTGGGTAAATGGGAAGCTATCCCCCTCTGACTCTGGGGAAAAATAAAACTGATAAAAATGAACACACTATCATGATGAACAAGGAAAAACTGAATGGAAGGAGGCAAACTATATATATATATAAACTGAAGACCAGATCACACCATTTATGTCTCTCCAACTACAATACAAACTACCAATTACTGCAGTTTTCAACATTCAACTCTGTCACCTGCTCATCTCAGAATCTGGTCTGGAAGCACCTGCACAGAACTCTTCAAATTGTGTACTATTTCCCCAAAATGCCTGCTACACTATATGAGTTCCTAATGAACCACCAATGAGTAAATATAGACGAAATGAAGCAAAAATGGAACAAAGAATTGGCAATAAATATCTCACCACCACAGTGAACTAGAGCAATATGAGATTAAAGAGCCCTTGACTCACCAATTACAGCTCATTCAACAAAAAAAAATTGTCTTTAGGGTGCATTGGTCACCCTAAGGAACTTACAAAATTAAAGCTGTCCCAATGATCAGTGTTAGAGGTGTGCATGTATATTTTGGCATGCCCTATTGTTTCAAGCTTCTGGGATGGTATTAAACCAGTATTAACATGATTCTAGGGAGAGACAAGGTGGGTGATGCAATATCTTTTATTGGACCACTTTCTGTTGGTGAGAACAAGAAGATTTTGTGCCAGAGTTCTTCTTCAGACCTGATATTACCTCACCCACCTCCTCTCTCTAATATCCTGGCACTGACACAGCTACAACTACACTGCATGATCCCAAAGACTTACTCAACCTTAAAGCAGATACCTGCATACTGGGTCATATACCCAATAAATGGAGGCTATCGTTATACCAAAGGGGATGGTTACATTGAGCTTTACTGGTTGTAAGGCATGAAATTTTACTACCTTGGAAAAGTAAATCCAACCCCCTGACAAAAAGTCCTGGCAGACCTGGCTGGGAAGGAAGGAATCACATACAACAGATGGCAAACAGCAGAACATTTTAAGTAAATTTGGGAGTTTCCAAAACTGGTTGACTAAAGTTCCCTGCAGGTGGCCTGGATGAAAGGCAGGAGATGGATCTCTACCCCTAGCCCATTTTCCTCTCGACTAATTTCCTTGTTGTTGATATGTACCATAAAAATCTGTGCGCTTGGAATACCATGACAAAAATGCAGGAATCCAAGCATTGTATAGGTATGTTGGTCTTTTCTGATGTACAGTACACATGTATTTGTTTTATAAGTTAGCACATAGAATTTGTTTGGCTCATCATAAGAAAAAAGGGAGAAAAAGCTTAATAATTAATAATAAAAGAGAACATGATTATGGCTATCAGTTAAACTGCTTATCTATGCCCAGAAATTATACTTAAAATTAGAGCTACAATTTTTAGATCCCTCCATCAGATTTCAGTCCGTGGAATGGATGAAAGAACCTATTCTATAGCTTGCTGAACAACAATTAGGACTTTTATCTAATTAAAATAATATCCAGTCTCTTTTGAGCCAACGGGAGCTGAGGTTGCTCAACAGCTCTGAAAACCAGCCCATTTTTGTGTTAGGAGCCTCAATATGGATTTATTATTACCATACAGCTGTCGTCTCAGTCATGGACCAGGTGCAGGGACCAGGACCCCACTCTTGTACAAACATAAAACAAAAAGACAGTCCCTGCTGCAAAGAGCTTACAATCTAAGTATAAGACAAGAGACAACAGATGGATACAGTCCAATGGCTGAGCACAAGGAAACAAAGAGACAATGTTGATCAGCATGATGGCAAGTGTGTTTGAAAATTCTGACCAATCTTCAGGGGCTTCTTCACCGAATAAAAGGCAAATAAGAGATAGGAAATGTCAGCACAGAAAAGACAGCAAATGATGAGAAAACATTTAATTAGGTATACATATGTTTTAAATAAAATTCTTGCTTTGCTATTCAGCAGTTCAGATTCTTAGTAATTTATACTGAAAAAATATGAGGGGCTTATTTACTGTACCACATTGAATGAGAACATTGGTTCATTACTATGACCTATGGAATTCTCTAGGTTCTTATACTGTGTCCACTTCCATGGAATGCTATACATGTCAGCCTAAGTGATTATTATTAATAAAATTATACAAAATGTGAAAAAGCAGAATTGCCTACAATTGATAAATGGTGAATTAGTCAAAGTGTACACTATCAGAGGGGTAGCCATGTTAGTCTGAATCTGTAAAAAGCAACAGAGGGTCCTGTGGCACCTTTGACACTAACAGAAGTACTGGGAGCATAAGCTTTCGTGGGTAAGAACCTCACTTCTTCAGATGCAAGTAATGGAAATCTCCAGAGGCAGATATATATCAGTGTGAAGATAACGAGGTTAGTTCAATCAGGGAGGGTGAGGTGCTCTGCTAGCAGTTGAGGTGTGAACACCAAGGGAGGAGAAACTGCTTCTGTAGTTGGATAGCCATTCACAGTCTTTGTTTAATCCTGATCTGATGGTGTCAAATTTGCAGATGAACTGGAGCTCAGCAGTTTCTCTTTGGAGTCTGGTCCTGAAGTTTTTTTGCTGTAAGATGGCTACCTTTACATCTGCTATTGTGTGGCCAGGGAGGTTGAAGTGTTCTCCTACAGGTTTTTGTATATTGCCATTCCTGATATCTGACTTGTGTCCATTTATCCTCTTGTGTAGTGACTGTCCAGTTTGGCCAATGTACATAGCAGAGGGGCATTGCTGGCATATGATGGCATATATAACATTGGTGGATGTGCAGGTGAATGAGCTGGTGATGTTGTAGCTGATCTGGTTAGGTCCAGTGATGGTGTTGCTGGTGTAGATATGTGGGCAGAGTTGGCATCGAGGTTTGTTGCATGGGTTGGTTCCTGAGTTAGAGTTGTTATGGTGCGGTGCGTGGTTGCTGGTGAGAATATGCTTAAGGTTGGCAGGTTGTCTGTGGGCGAGGACTGTACACTGTTCTCCTTGGGCACACAGGAATTGCCAGGTTGAATCAAACCCAAGTTCCATCTTGTCCAGTATCATATCTCCAGCAATAGTCTGCACCAAATGTTTCAGAGGAAGGTGCAAGAACCCAACATTACACAGATGTGGAATCATCAGGCCCCCGCACATTAGGTCTCATCTGAACTTCTAAGCATTAGCAATTGTCTTAAATTGTGAAGCATGAGGTTCTTACCCTGTCCAAATTATTGTTGCACCAACTATTCTAACTCTAGATATTCTTGATATCCCTATAAATATTCAATCCCTCTGTGAATCTTACTAAATTCTAGGCCTCAACAGCATCATGTGGCAAGGGGTTCCAGTCAATTTATATGGTGAGTGGGAAAGTATTTCTTTGAATTAGTTTTTAATTTGCTTTCTATTTTATTGCCTGTCCCCTTGTTCATGAGACAGAAGCTCTTGATCTATTTTCTCTAAACCAGTCATTATTTTACGTACTTTTATCAAGTCCCCTCGTATTCAGCTCTTTATTAAGGTAAACAATCCCAATCTTTTCAATCTCCCTCCATGTAAGTTTTGCCCTGAATCATTCTCATCATCTTTCTAAAAAGCCCTTTTAACTCTTGCAATATTCGTGATGTAACCCTGAATTCTTCTGTGTGGACCTATAGATAGTTTGTGGACCATCTTTCCAAATAGGGGTTTATGAAATTATTTTTTATTCCCCCTCTTGAACAGGACATTTGTTGATCACATATAATGACACTATGCAAGGGGTCCTATTCAACTGTTCAGAAAACAAGAGTAGACAGCACTGCTCAAGCCTAGACAAGTCTTCTTCAATGCATACAGAATGTATGCCACTGTTGTTCCATCTTTAGTGTGCAAAACAAATGTGAGTCCTGTGTAACATAAGCGTGCATGTAATCAGGGCTTACTGATTTCTCTACACATTCAATGCATACTGATGAATGTGAGTGCTCTGACCCCCTAGTATATACTGGTACATCTACTTTGTGAGCAGATATAATGTTATGGCACAAGCACTGAGTGAGTTTGGGTCTAAGCACCAATGGGTGCATGTCCATATCTCAGCGCGGTAAAGCGGGAGTTATACCATAGTGCACATACAGCATGGAGAGTATCTAGCAGGTTGTTTCCGCAGTTGTGTGTGCATACCCCATTGCACACACAGCCAAGTGGGGGTATGCACATCAGTCCAGTGTAAATGTGGTAAGTGTGTGCAAACTCCAGGGCAGGCAGAACTCAGGGTGTGGTGTGTGGGATAGGGATGCACAGAGCCTGGGGAGGTAGCTGTGTGTCGGGGGAGGGGGGGAATAGGGATGCTCTCACCCCAAGGCAGGCATAGATGGGGGGGAGAGTTGGGGGCATGGTTAGGCATCAAATTGCAGGGTAGGTAGAGCCCAGGGAAGTATGGGTGTGTGGGAGGTGGGTGGGGTGCTCACACTCCAGGACAGGCAGATCCCTGGGAGGGGTGTGTTTGCTCATACCATAGACCAACAGAGCCCAGAGAGGGGTGTGTGTGAGGAAGGGGCGGGGGGAAGGCTGGGTGCTCACAGCCTAGGGCACGCAGAGCTCATGGAGGAGTATGTGTGCATGTATGTTGGGTGCTCATACCTCAGGCGGGCAAAACTTGGGGAGGGGTGTGTGTGTGGGGGGCGGGAGTTGTTGGGTTTTCACATCTCAGGGCAAGCAGAGTGTGTCTGTGGGGGGCGTTGGTGCTCATACCCCAGGGCGAGCAGAGTGTGTGTATGTGGCAAGTTAGGTACTCTGGCCCCAGGGCAGGAAGAGCCCAGGGAGGGGGGAGGGATTTGGGGGTGGGGGTTTGGGTGCTCATACCCCAGGGCAGGCAGGACCTGGGGAGGAGTATGTGCACATGGAGGGGGGAATTGGGTCTCACTGCCTAGGACAGGCAAAGTGTGTGTGTGTTGGGGGAGTTAGGTATACTGGCCCTTAGGGCAGGCAGAACCCAGGGAGAGTAAATGGGTGTGCGTGGGGTGGTGGGGATCACCACCCCACGTTCCCTCTAATTTTTCCCACCCGTGTGTGGAATGAATTTTGTATTGTGCACCAATATTGCAGTGATGTGTAATACATCACCTTCATATTGGTGCACAAAACAAAATTCATGTGGTTGTCGTGGGGTCGAGGGTTTCGGGAGGGGGTCAGGGCTGAGGCAGAGGGTTGGGTGCAGGGGGTGAGAGCTCCAGCTGGGGGTGCGGGTTCCGGGGTGGGGCCAGGGATGAGGGGTCAGGGCTGGGGCAGGGGGTTGGGTGCAGGGGGTGAGAGCTCCAGCTGGGGGTGTGGGTCCCGGGGTGGGACCAGGGATGAGGGCTCAGGGCTGGGGCACGGAGTTGGGTGCAGGGGGTGAGGGCTTTGAGGTGCAGGAGGGTGCTCCGGCAGGGAGAGAGGACTCCCCCCACAGCAGCACCTGGGCTGATGGGGAGAGGCGGTAGCTCTGGGGCTGCAGGATAGGTGTCCCTCCCCTGGCCCCAACAGGTCCGGGCTGAGGGAGGGCCTCCCCTGCCGCACCTGGGGCCGGGCCAGACTGCCCCTGCGTCCGAGCCACCCTGGCCACGGCAGGTTTGGGGCTGCGGCAGGTCCCCGGGCGCTTGCGCAGCACTAAATAGGCTGCTGTGCAGCTGCGCAGGTTACAGGGAACTTAGGAGGGTATATCTGACCCAGGGCAGGCAGAGCCCGGGGAGGGGAGCATGGTGGGAGGTGTTGGGTATATTCACCCCAGGGCAGGCAGAGCCCAGGAAGAAATGTGTGTGTGGGGGGAATACTCGCCCCAGGACATGCAGAGCTTAAGGAGGGGAGTGTGTGTGTCGGGTGATGGATATACCGGCCCCAGTACAGGCAGAGCCCCGGGAAGAGTGTGTGTGTGTGCTCACACCGCAGCCATGGACAGAGACTTGGAGGGCTCTGTGTGTGTGTGTGCGTGCGCTCACACCCGAGCCGCACAGAGCTGGGGAGCGGGGTGTGTGTGTGGGGTGTTCATACCCCAGACGCAGGAAGAGCTGGGGAGGGGTATGTGTGTGTGTGTGTGGTGCTCACATCCCAGCCGCAGGCAGAGCTGGGAAGGGTTGTGTGTGTGAGGGGGTGTATGTGGGGTGCTCACACCCCAGCCACCGGCACAGCCAGAGAGAGCTGCGTGTGTGTGGGATGCTCACACCCCAGCCGCAGGCAGAGCCGGGGAGGGTGATTGTGTGTTTGTGTTTGCTCACACCCGTCGCGGGCAGAGCTGGGGAGGGGTGTGTGGGATGCTCACACCCCAGCCACAGGCAGAGCCGGGGAGGATTGGGTGTGTGTGGGATGCTCACACCCCAGCCACGGGCAGAGCCAGGAAGGGTTGATTGTGTGTGGGATGCTCACACCCCAACCGGGGGCAGAGCCGGGGAGGGTTGGGTATGTGTGTGTGTGTGCTCACACCCCAGCTGCGGGCAGAGCCGGGGAGAGTTGAGTGTGTGTGTGGGATGCTCACACCCCAGCCGTGGGCAGAGCTGGGGAGGGTTGGGTGTGTGTGTGTGGGATGCTCACACCCAGACGCAGGCAGAGCCGGGGAGGGTTGGGTGTGTGTGTGTGATGCTCGTGTGTGTGGGATGGTCACACCCCAGCCGCGGGCAGAGCCGGGGAGGGTTGGGTGTGTGTGTAGGATGTGTGTGTGCTCACACCCCAGCCGCGGGCCGAGCCGGGAAGGGCTGGGTATGTGTGATGCTCACACCCCAGCCGTGGGCACAGCCGGGGAGGGGTGTGTGTGTGATATGTTCACAGCCCAGCCGCGGGCAGAGCCGCGGAGGGGTGTGTGTGTGTGATGCTCACACCCCAGCCGTGGGCACAGCCGGGGATGGGGGTGTGTCTGTGTGGGGTGCTCACACCACAGCTGCGGGCAGAGCCGGGGAGGGTTGGGGGTGTGTGTCGGTGTGTGAGGCTCACACCCCAGCCGTGGGCACAGCTGGGGAGGGGTGAGTGTGTGTGTGTGATGCTCACACCCCAGCCGGGGCAGAGCCGGGGAGGGTTGGGTGTGTGTGTAGGATGTGTGTGTACTCACACCCCAGCCACGGGCAGAGCCGGGGAGGGTTGGGTGTGTGTGTAGGATGTGTGTGTGCTCACACCCCAGCCGCGGGCCGAGCCGGGAAGGGCTGGGTATGTGTGATGCTCACACCCCAGCCGTGGGCACAGCCGGGGAGGGGTGTGTGTGTGATATGTTCACAGCCCAGCCGCGGGCAGAGCCGCGGAGGGGTGTGTGTGTGTGATGCTCACACCCCAGCCGTGGGCACAGCCGGGGATGGGGGTGTGTCTGTGTGGGGTGCTCACACCACAGTTGCGGGCAGAGCCGGGGAGGGTTGGGGGTGTGTGTCGGTGTGTGAGGCTCACACCCCAGCCGTGGGCACAGCTGGGGAGGGGTGAGTGTGTGTGTGTGATGCTCACACCCCAGCCGGGGCAGAGCCGGGGAGGGTTGGGGGTGTGTGTAGGATGTGTGTGTGCTCACACCCCAGCCGCGGGCAGAGCCGGGGAGGGTTGGGGGTGTGTGTAGGATGTGTGTGTGCTCACACCCCAGCCACGGGCAGAGCCGGGGAGGGTTGGGGGTGTGTGTAGGATGTGTGTGTGCTCACACCCCAGCCGGGGCAGAGCCGGGGAGGGTTGGGGGTGTGTGTAGGATGTGTGTGTGCTCACACCCCAGCCACGGGCAGAGCCGGGGAGGGTTGAGGGTGTGTGTAGGATGTGTGCGATGCTCACACCCCAGGCGGGGCAGAGCCCGGGAGCCGCACACTCTCAGCGCTGCCCCAGCGCGTTTATGGCAGCTGGGCTCTGCGCGCCTCTTGTGCAAGCCACGCAGCCTTCGGCAGGAGGCGGGTCTCTCGCCTACCGCCGCACGCGCCCCTGCCCCCCCCCCCCCCCGGACCAACGGCTAGCGCGCGCCGGCCGACGGCGGGCGGACTCTGACTCTCGCGGGGGTGATGACCGCGGCGCCACGCCGCCTCCTCCGTCCTCTCCTCGGCTCGCCGTTCCGGATGGGAGACTCACTCTCCAGGCTGCCCAGCAGAGCGGAGGCCCTGCCCGGCCGGAGCCAGAGCATCCGGGTGTCAGGTAGGGCGGATCCCGTCCCCGGGCTGATCCCCGCGCTGGTGGGTGAGGCCACTCGCTGAACCCACCCCAGACCGCCTAGATGACGATTTCTGTTGGGGGCGGGGGAGATGTGACTTGAGGAGGAACATGGGCCCTCGCACATGCGCTGCGCCCACTCACCCACCCCTCTCGTCGTCAGCGCAGGCGCAATGTGCTCCTTCTCCCCTGACTTGGGAAGGCATCGGCGCATGCGCACTGACTTCCCCTTATTGCGGGCGTCCTCCTCGCCTTCTTTCGCCGACGGCTCTAGCGCATACGCTTGAACCGCTGTCCCTCCTCCTCCCTTTTTTGTGCAGGGTGAGGGGGCGGCCGCGCTCCCTAGCGCATGCGCAGTTGGAGACCCTGTCCCTGCCTCCCTCAGAGCAGTGGGGGGGAAAGGAGCCGCGAGGGCAGGCGTCGAAGGCCTCCTTGCTTGGCGCATAGGCGGCTTGGTGGTCTCCCTTGGCCGGGGCACGTGGTGTTGTTCCACCTCAGGATACCCTTTGGATGCAGGGAGCCTGTTTGCCCGCCCCTTTATACAGATACACTCAGTGGGACCGCAGAGGGCGAAGGGGGACACAGCCCTAGACAGAGCAGAGGCCACCCCGGGCAGCCACAGCAGCTGCTGTTGAGTGGGCTGTGCTTGTGCCAGTCATGGCCACATAGGGGCGAGAGAGGGGGCTTGTGCTAGATAAGTGAAAGGCAAAAATGTGCAAACTGTGGGCGGCTGATTAGACTCGCGGAGCCAAATCCATCCCTTGTGTGACCCTAACAAAGCGCACGGGGATGAATTTGGGGTCTGACATGCTGGAGCAACGCTAGGGCGTAGATGCCTGCAATGGGAAATGGAAAAAATGTAGATTTTTTTCCCCACTTGGTGAGCTGAGGCATCTGCTTTTCTGCCAATGGTTGCTTGTTGTCTTCTTGTGCTGTAGTCCCAGCCCATCCATTTTCCGTTTGTCAGATTTGTCCACCCTCTCTCACAAACCTAAGAGCAGAGATTTGTCTATGATGCTTGTCTGCACAGTGCCTACTATGATGCGGGGGGCTGTCTTTTCCTTTATTGGGGTTCCTGTGCACTATTGTCACAGAAATAATACATCATAATTGGCTCTCTGTTGGACTGCCACCATTTTGCCACAAAAGCAAACACGTAATTTCTCTCTATCATTTTGGATTTTTTTTAAAATTAGAAAAAGTAATCTTTTTCTCTGCTCCTGGCTGTGCCATAGATCCCTGTATAATTATGACAGACATAGAAGTCTTCTAGCTTGTTTCTTACGCGGTTTTTCCAGGCCCCAGAAAATGGGGATAAATAATATTTACCTGCGCCATTTGACTGCTCTAAATCCTTCATGTTTGTGGAGTGCTTTGATAACTTTGGAAGAAAACAAACATTTTCAATAACTGAAAATATTTTTTACTTTAAAAATTAATTCACAACGAGGGTGTTTCCTTCCTTTCCTTTGTAGGCAAATCAAGTCTGTCCAGCAGAAAAGTTAACAATCTTGGATTAAGCAGTATTGTTTGCTGCATGTCATACTTTTTGGGTAACTGAAAACCTTATTATATTTACTCTCATTATTATTACATATGTATAACATCTAGAGGCCTCAAGGTAGGATCATGATTCCACTGTGCTAAGCATTGTACAAGTGAGTAATAAAAGCATCTGCCCTAGATTTCTCACTGTGAAAATATGACAAAATGGAATGGGGAGGTGGATGAAACCGACAAATGGGAAGGTGGGAAATTGGGTAACAGTAAAACAAGCTGGGAATGGCTGAGCCATTACAAACATTGACTCTATCTCCCCTTGTAAGTATTCTCACACTTATTATCAAACTGTCTGTACTGGGCTAGCTTGATTATCACTTCAAAAGTTTTTTTTTTTTTTTTCTCTTAATTAATTGGCCTCTCAGAGTTGGTAAGACAACTCCCACCTGTTTATGCTCTCTGTATGTGTGTATATATATCTCCTCAATATATGTTCCATTCTATATGCATCCGAAGAAGTGGGCTGTAGTCCACGAAAGCTTATGCTCTAATAAATTTGTTAGTCTCTAAGGTGCCACAAGTACTCCTGTTCTTCTTTTTGCGGATACAGACTAACACGGCTGTTACTCTGAAACCAGTAAAACAAGCATGTTTTTGTATTATAAGCAGTAGTTTCAGCCACTGTCAGATAGCAGTTTGGTATGTATGACAGCAGTGATAAGTCTTAAGGAAGGAGTTGCAGCAGGATTAAATAGCTATATGGATTTTGATGGGGAACAGTGTGGAAGAAAGCATGGATGTGGGAGAAACGTACCAATGGTTGCAATGACCAGCATCTTTGGCAGAGGGAAGGAAGGGGTTGATGGCATGGTAAAATGATAGATTTGATGGGGGGGGTGTGTGTAAATCATGATGTGTCTTAAAAGTGAAGACAAGAAGCTTCTGTTTGAGTTCGTGGCAAAAGGGGAGCCAATGGAAGGATGCAAAGATGGGGCTAATGTGGTTAGAGCAATGCACCATGGAGATGATCCATGAAGTAGAGGGAGGAAAGGTTGCAGCAATCAAAGCCAAAGCATGCAATGGTAATGACCTTGACAAAATATACACTGGGTCAAATTTTGCCCCATTTTACACTCTGTAATCCCACAGGTAGAAGAATTTGGGTCACTTGTGCAAAGTTTATGCTCTTTATACGGGTAAAATAATCTAACCGTCCACTCTAAGCTTTTGTATTCCATGCATCAACTTGGTACCTGCAGAGTGGATAAAAATTGATTTTTTTTTTTTTGGAGAAAAAAAAAAAAGTGGATTTTTAAATTTAAATTGGATTTTGTTGATTTAAATCAGATTTTTTTATTTTGTTATTTCAATTATAATACGTTTTTCTTTTTAAAAATAAATCTGCTTTAAAATGAAGTGTGAATCTAATACAAAATATGATAAGGCCTAAATTTATAATCTTGTGCAATATTTAAATTAAAAAAAATATGCTGACTCTATGAGCCTCTATCAAAAAATCTGAGTTAAAGGCTTCTTTTCTATAAAAAGAAAGATATTTTCCCCCTGATTCTAACTTTTAAGGTCAAGCTTTATAAGTATGGCACAATAGGTCATGTACTGTATTAAGGGCTTGATCCTGTGGGAGACCCAGGGGCTTGCTTCTGGGTGCAAGAGCCTAGCAAAGTCATCACAGGTGTGGGGACCCAGCCTCTGACTTTAGGAGACACCACCATGGATCTCATCAGGACTATCCACTGAGCTCATCTGGGTGGTCTCATACTCCTACTTTATAGCTTCTCCTTATCTGAGTTCTGATTGGCTCATTTCTCAAATTATGAGGACTCCCCGCACTATGCAAACTTACTTTCCGGGGCCCAGTAACTACCAGCCCTTGCTTCTGGATGGTTCTGGAAACTTCAAGTAAATGGCCTTGCTCTGTTTCCTTGCATGTGTACACAGAGCTACAAACAAAAAGAAATCCATTAATTTCTCAATTGCCACTCTCTCTGTCTCTAAACAAATACTGCAGTGCAAAAGGCATGTGGGTTACATGAGCAGAAGTCTTGGATTGTTGTTAGTTCTTTTGTTTTTCTGGGGATAGTGGAGGATGGGACGCGGGAGTAATATAACAAGGGAGCAAGAGCAGAGTGTGCAACCAGAAAGGAGCATGCTGGTGTGAAAGCAGGACACTGTGGGAAGAAGGGATAACATTCTTCAGAGTGCAGCCTCCAGCATTGATTTCAACACCTGGGAGCTGGGGAGGCTGAGGGAAGGGGGCAAATTGCCATGGCTGCAGGTGCTAAAGAATACCCTGTTCAGGAATACTTTCAAGAAATTCCTGTACCCCTGGATAAAAAAAGGAACATGTGCCCAATGTAAACAGTGCAACAAAGAGATGCAAGGCCTGGTTGTTAAAATGAAACAACATTATAAAAAATGTTATTCAGAAGTCAGTGACTTTGAGGATGGTGATGTGAACATGTCTGAACAACCTGGATCAACTGGTTAGTAAACTTATTGTTGAGTGCCTATGATGTTTTACTCTGCTAGTAAGTGATAACTTAGGTTATTGTCATGAATTTGTGTTTTGGGTGGATTACTTAGGAAATTCAAAATGTTTGTATTAAAATTTAATTGGTATGTTTGTGGAAGTATTTATCAACTATATTTTTATTGTTACTGCTGGACTTCTGAAATTATTTTTTATTCAATATAATCAAAGGTCATAGGTGAAAATTTCTGTTTAACAGTAAAGTTTTATTAAGCATTTATGAATATTAACACTTTAATAAGCTGTTTGGTATGTTGCTATAGACATGAGTTTAAGCAAATTCCAGCAGAACTCCATAGATTAAAAGATTGCTTGGTTCATTTATGCAACAAATTCTCCTTTTCATATTGTTTGGAACAAACATCTCATTGACAAGTTCAATCATTATGACCAGGCTGTGCTCCACCTGGCAGAGTAGATATTGCTGTAAGGGTGCTGGATACAGTTTATGAAAAGGAAATTGTACAGTGTGCAAAAAGCATTGACGGGAGAGTTTATTAATCTGAGTCTTGATGCGTGGAGCAATGTACGCAATCTAGTAACGTGCTTGTCTGACAACAGACGATGGGGTTGTCTGTCTTACAGAAACAATTGAATACCCATATACAGTAGAATATTTAAAAGAAGCAGTAGTAAAAGTATAACAGACTGAACAAAAATTCACGTGCATAGCTTTGCCACAGACAATGCTGCAAATGTAGCAAAGATAAGAAGAAATCTAGAAGAAGAGAATGAAGGGAACCTGAAACTTATAACATATGGGTGTAGTGCTCATTTGATGATTCTTTTAGGCAGAGACATAAGTACAACTCCAGGAATAAAGGAAAATGTTGTTGAAATTGCAAAATACTTCCATAACAACCAGTTTGCTTCAGCTGCACTGAAGAGAGCAGGTCCAACACTAGTTCTCTCCTAAGATGTACGGTGGAATTCAGTGGTTGATTCTTGTGAGCTATTTTATTATGAACTGTCCTTTTCTGATGACAGTTTATGAAGATCATTGGGCTAAAGAGAAATGTAGAAAATATGCTGACTATACTGAAACCTGTTTCCATAGTTTAGATAAACTGCAGAGAGATTGCTGCTGCTGTTGAAATTTGGAAAGAACTTCAAGATATTGCAGAAAAAAATACCCAACAAAGTTAAATCGCAGGCAGTAAAGAAGTGGATGGATCAAGCACTTATTCCGCCTCATTTTCTTGCCAATATTCTCAACCCAGAGTATCATGGTAGATGCTTAACTGCTGACGAAGTGACATGACATGGGCATCTAATAATCCCCATCAATCATGCCAACCATAATACATTTCAGGGCTGGAGGTGAACCGTTCAAGCAATATGTGTTTGCTGATGAGGTTTTAAAGAAAGTCACACCATTGAACTGGTGGAATTCACTAGCTAAGCACCTGGAACCAGAGTTTGTTGAAGTGCTAACCAGCTTTTGAGAGCAGTAGCCTCTTCTGCAGGCACAGAATGAAGGAATTAGTCCAAATGAAGAAAATATTCTAAGTTGAGAAATCGATAGGAAGTTGAAAATGCAGGAAAACTTATCTTTTTCTTCCAGTTTATGAATAAAAATGAGGGAGGGGATGAGATCTACTAGTTTTAAAAGTTTGAAGGACAGCCTGAGTAATTTAGGAGACTGTTTCATTTTCAAGAGACTTAGGCGAATAGGAACTTAAGCTCCAGTCACTTTCACTTAGGCATATTTGAAAGACTGACCTGAAATAATCAGCTTAATTCACTGTCTATGGTTAATCCCTTTGTTTAATAAATCATTTAGTTGTGCATGTGAAACATGTTTTGATAAGAGAAGTTTATGTATTCAAAACATGAAAGGTTGTTTTTTTTTAAATAAAAATAAATTTTATGTGGTTATTTTGTGTGTTAATTAAATCCCAATTACTTTACTTACTCAGCTTGACACAAATATGTACAAAAAGTTAATAAATAAGCAATATATCACTCACCTATTTTCTAATATATAAAAATGTACACTTAAGAAGAAGCTGAATATATGCTACCGTATGTAATTAATTAAATAAATGTATATAGTTACAGTGTATCCTTCTAGGTAGCAAAAAGATTTACCATATCTAGTGTAAAGGCTCTATTTTGTTGTAAATCAACATGCTTAATGGTTATATCAACCAAGGAGAATGCACCTTTCTTTTGAAAATAACTGTACCAATGGGAAAGTTGATTAAAATCAGTGCTTTCAAGGCTTTCAAGTTGATTAAAATCAGTGCTTTAAATCCAGGCTTTCCATTTGGTGATTTAAATCAATCCACCCTGGGTACTAGTGTGCTTATTAACAGCATTGACCTACAAGGAACTGTAAAAGTTAAAACAAGGTAAATGCCATTAGAAATTAGGTGCAAATTAAGTTTTAAAATTTAGTATAAAGTTTACTTGGGCCAGATTTCTGTGCATGGAGGTATCTGAGTGTAAAATATGACTGGCAGTTTAAAATGCCTTGTTTTCCATATTTTAAGGCAATCTATTAAGTAGTTGATTTTTCATTGAAAGTTGCATTTCACCAGGTTCTACTGCAAGTTCAGTTGTGTTGGTTTTTTGATGAATAAATTCTGTACATTTTGACAGTCAATGTCTCTTTCTCTCTCCCCATTCACCCACCAGTGGTCTCCCTCCTCATAAATAGGTGAGCATCCACCCCATATTTTCTTCCTCTTTAACTCCTTGGCCCTTCATTATGAGGACTGGATGAGAACTGAACCTGTCTGACATTGTTTTTCTTTTTATCTTAAGGATATTACTAATTTAGGCCCTGATATTGTAAGGTGCTGAAGCTTAGCAACATGCAGGATCAAGACTTTAATCAGTGCAGTATATTAATTTCTCTAAAGTGACTGACAGCCAGATATATAAGGATGTATTTTTTATTGTAAGGTTCTTGTGACAAAATATATTACAAGAGGAATGTACAAATGGTTTTGTTTGCAGAAGTCACCTGAACCTGGAGATAAATATGATGCTTTAATTATGTTCAGCTTGGTTCTGTTTTGTTATAATGTATGCAGAAATCAAAAGAAAGGAGTTCTGCTTCAGATTTCTTTCTCTTTTAAAAACAGCATAGATTGTGGCAGGCTTATGAAATCATCATACTGTAATTGATACCTTATATATTTCGGAAGTTTCTCCTACCTCTTTCATGGGAATCTTTGCAAATTTCTATGAAGTATTGTTTTTTGGTAATCTATTTGCATTTATTTGGACTTTAACAATTTTTCTCAGTCTTGGAACTTGCAGACATTTTGCTTTTTCCCTTCACTACAGTAGAGAAACTGAAATTCATTTTTGAAAATTAGTGCTTTAAGCAATGCTTTTACAATGTGCTAGAGTATAATGTCATGCCCTGTAGCAAAATTAAATATCACTTTCTGCTATCCTCACTAACCAAAGTTTAGTTGTTAAGATCATCTTCAGTTGCTATATTGTATCAAATGTTGATATGAGTAGATTAGAGGTTAACACTTTAATTAACACTATATATACACACACTTACTTACACCCCAATTATAAGTACAGTTAGTGTTAGATTTTGTGAAATGGTATGATGTAGGACTTTTGCTCCATTAGTCTGATCAGTTCAGGTAGGTAATGCTGGAAATAATTTTTAGTTAGTCATTTGTTTGTGGTCTCAGTCCAGGTCCTAGTAGAGAGATTCACATCACAGAAACAATCATCACACTTGGCTCTATATGATATAGGATGCAGGGGCACTACTTCATTGCCAAAAACAACAAGGAGTCTGGTGGCACCTTAAAGACTAACAGATTTATTTGGGCATAAGCTTTCGTGAGTAAAAACCTCACGAAAAGGTTTTTACTCACGAAAGCTTATGCCCAAATAAATCTGTTAGTCTTTAAGGTGCCACCAGACTCCTTAGTCTGTATCTACAAAAACAACAACACGGCTACCCCCTGATACTTGACTTCATTGCCAGTATACCAAGACATTAACGTCAACTTCATTTACCCCTTCCTTTGCGCATGTGCTCAATGGAAGAGTCCTGAGAGGAGCTTCTGGAGAGAAAGAAAGGAGGGGGCTTCCCATTGTGGTGCCAAACATGATGAACCCCAATTTTGGGAAACTTCTGTTACGTATGTTTTTTGTTTTGTCTATGGTAACTTGCTCTGATCTGTTCCTGCTGAAAAATCCTACTGATTTCTGTGGTTTTACTTTTGCTGAGCCATCTAACTAGCTTATGGACATATTTGGCTATCTCACTAGAGAGGCCAAGAATTATATGGACATGGAGACTAAATTGTCTTTGCTTCAGAGACTGTTCATTCTCTACATTTTACTGGATTAAAAATTTAGGATTGAGATATATTAGCTTGATGGTCTGGGGAATCTTACAGGGACACTTGTCTGAATCTGTTCATATATACAGGATTCCAGTCTCTATAGTTTTCAGGCTAGTATCTTTCATGTGCAGCAAATCCATCTTTTAGTAAAGGCAACCACTTTAGTATTTTCCTAACAGAGAGGATGGATGGTGGTGCAGTATTGATTCTATTTGCTATTAAACTATCCAGTAGTAATTTAAAAATATTTGAAAACTTTTTCCTCACTGTCAACATTATCTTCCAGCAACTGAATTTCCCAGTTTGAATCTTAGAGAAGAATGGTGATCCATTGGTTAAGACACTGGACTAGGACTTGAGAGATCTGGGTTTGATTACTGCTTTTCTTCAGATTGCTTGTGTGACCTTGGGGGAAATCACTTAATTTCTCTTTTTTAATCCTCCCACCTGTAAAATGGCATTAAATAATACTTTTTCTCCCATCCTTCGATTGCCGTGTCCATTTAAATAGTAAACTCTTTGGGACAGAGATTGTCTCTTACTATTGCCTGGTCAACACACAAAATTGCACTAGTTTAACTAAATCTGTTTAATATCATGCCATTAGTTAAACTGGTGCATCTTCTTTGTGTAGTCAAGCCTTGTGTATATCTACAACACCTGGTACAAGAGGACTCCGATCTCTAGGCAGTCTCTAGCCAATACTATAATACAGATTAATAACAACAACAAAAATACCCAGGTATGCACACATTGAGCCAAATTCATCCCTAGTGTAACTCCATAGTTCCAGATTCTCTTAGTTACAGCGATGTAAATCTGGAGTAATTCCATTGAAGCCAGTGAACGTACGCTTGATTTATGATGGCGTATTTGAACAGAGAATCTAGCCTTTTGGAACTACGCTGGGGATGAACTGTGTCCACTGAAAGGAAAATAGACCCCATTGTGAGCAGAAGTATGTAGTAACAAGGTATACAATTATAGTTACAGTTCTGATCAGCAACACATTTTGACCCTGTTTTCAAATATTTGAAATAAAATGTTTAAAGGGACACAACTAACTTAAAAATTACAAATTTGTCCAGAAATATTTACCTATTGTTACAAGTAACATATAATTGTTTACAAGTAACAAATATATTGTTCATACATTTCAGTGTATAGTATATAGAGCAGTATAAACAAGTCATTGTCTGTATGAAACTGTAATTTGTAGTGACACTGCTAGTGGTTTTTATGTAGTCTGTTGATGTTCCCCCCCCGGAAGACCTCTGCATACCTCCAGGGGTACGTGTACCCCTGGTTGAGAACTACTGATTTTTATGTTACTTGTATGTTTACTTTGCGGATTTGACATCACTTAGTCTGGGCAGTTTTGCTGCTGCTATATAGTCATTAATTATTTAGTTTTCTATTGTTTCTACATGTCTTTCATGAAGCAACAGCGGGGACAAAAGCATTTAAAAAATCAGGAAAATGTGATTTTCAGACCACAGAAATTGGGAGGGAGACTCATGGATTGGCATAGTACCTGAATTTATTTTTAACTCTTTTTAATATAACCAGATTTAAAGTTGGCTGTCCCTTTATTGCTGTTGCAGCAAGTGTTACATGAATTTAGTGTATCACATGAATTCTCACTGCATTCTAATTATGCTTACAATTAATTTCTCAATCTGATTTGCTAAACTCAGGAGACAATGAAATGTAATTGTTTTTTTTTTTTTTAGAAAGGCTTCAGATCCTGTGGGTATAAGCTTGGACAGGGCTACGGGGAAATTTCCCATGAGGCCCCAAGATTTGGAGGCTCTCCAAGAACTCCACTAAGCAATAGCAGATTATTAACAAAGATCCCACAGATTTGTGGATTGAATTCCTGGCTTGCAGGTCCCTTAGCATCCAGCCCTGGAGAAGTAGTGGGGATTTGGCTTGGGACTAAGGCTGGACATGGTTATTCTCTTTTGCCTCTTCTCCTAGAATTTTGCACCTGTGTTTCAACATAAGTTCCATTGATGTCATTAGTACAGATAGTTGAGTTTTGGGAGCAAATTTATTCCATTTTAATCCAGAAGGAAAAGATACTCATTTTCTTAGATCTGGTTCATTTCATATGGAATTTTTAAAGAAAATATGTTCTTTTAGGAATATCATTCCTCCAATAGCTGGCTAATTTCTATGATACATGTTGATGAAAGTCATTTGAACCTTCATAGCTTGTGAACATGCTGTAAGGTAAATGAATGGTGCAAAAGTAGAACTAAATCTTTTAAAATGTAGTGGCATTTGTTTTGCGCTCTTACCCATTTGTTATAACAGATTTTCGTCTCCCGTTAATCTTTCTTTTACCATCTCACACTATGTAGCTTGTTGATTGCTTGAGTTTGAATAACTTCTTTTTTTGGTGGCAGCTGTAAAAGGTGGTCAGTAGTATTTTATTTGGTTTAATGCTAATATTTAAAGATTGGCAACTTTTGCATTATCTCTTCAACCCCTTTATGTGAAAGAGACTTTTTGTACTTTGTAGATGGTTTCATCAGAGAGCAAGAGAGAGATGCTACAAGTAAGCCTGCAGCTGAAAATGCAGAAAGCCCAATTATCAAATGTGGGTGTCTGACGGGATATCCAAATCCTCTACCTGATGCCTTTTCCAGTTGCCAACACAAAGATTAGTTCAAACTCAACCGATCAGCAAGCTAATATAGTACATATTTTGAGACGGCAAAAAAAAGGTAAATGGGAGAGGGAAATCTGTTATAACAAGTGGTAAAAAACAAAACCAATTCCACTACATTTTAAAAGGTTAGTTCTACTTTTGTGCCATTGATTTACCTTATGCCAGGCTTAGAAGCTATGAAGGTTCAAATGATTTTTAGCAACACGTATCACTAGAAATTAACCAGATATCACGGGAATGATATTCCTAAGAGGACATAATTTTCCTAATATTTTCTTTAACAAAGCCATCCTCATTTCCTTAGACTTAGGTCATTTCATGTCTTTTCCTTCTGCATTAATAGGCAATCAGTTTGCCCCAAAAGATTGCCTATCTGTTTTGAAGTATAAAGGCCAGAACTCTGCTCAGTGCATCTGAGAAGAGAGGAAAGTAAAGATGAGTGTATTTCAGTCCTCAGGGCTGCTTTAATTTACACTGGCTTGTAATGGCATGGGGGCCATTATGCTGGCAGGGAACGCTGGAGCTCAGTGAACTCTGACAATTCCCCTTAAATTTCCAATACTTTCCTTCAAAGTGTGAGAGTATGATGTTGAGCAGGGTATGCTGGCTTTATGACATTTGGAAATTCCTACATGTCAGTGGAATCTCCAGCTGCCCATTTAAGGCAACTTTATTGTTTTGGGTCTTCAAAGGGGCCGTAGTATAGAGCAGGATCTGGCCCATCATTCTTATCTAGTGCGTAAAGATTTATACCATTTTGCTAGTTTGGGGAATGTGTCAACATAGCAATTCTGACAATTTGTTACATTATATAAAAAAGTGAGATTTTTTAATGTAACTGCTGAATCAAATATGAATAAATATAAGGGTTTTTCATAACATCAATAAAATGTGTTAACATAACAATTCTGAGAATTTGCTAAATTATATAAAAAGTAAGATTTTATAATGGAACTGTTGAATGAAATCTGTGAATATATCTGATGGTCTTTCGTAATGTGAGCAATGAAAAGGAAAAGAAAAATGTTTGGTATTTTTTCCTAAGATTGTTTAAAAAAAAAATCGTGTTGAGTATGTGACTAGTATGAAAAAATGAACACACTGATTCAGTATCACCATACTGTAACTTTGCAACCTGTCATGACCCAAATGTAGATGTCAGTGTGAAATTATGCTTCAGAATCAGGCACAGAAGAGAAACAGTAATGAAGGCAGTTTAAGATTTAGTAGGATTAATTTCTTTAGCATTTGATATAGCTTCAGTTTCTTGATTCACGATTTTCATGTAAATAAATTAACTGACATCCCATTTTTATAAGGGATTGTACTAAATATAGGTAAAAAAGAAGGGATATCTCCACAGGAGAGACAATTCAGAGGTATGATGAATAACAAGTTCATAGACTCTGTGTATTGTATTTCTCAAGTTTCAATTTTCCTTTCCAGTTCATCAGAAGAGGGAATTGCTTATCTCTTCACTTTAAAGAATGACCCTCATTTATTGCATTTTGATCCATTGTTTTCTATAAGTTTATTACATTTACATTATACTTTGACCAAGCATTCTGAGATCCAGACCAGAAAGGATGTAAAGTGACATTACATTTTGCTATGGCACCTGATTTTTAGAAATTGTTTAGTATTTGAAAGACGTGACTTCTGAAATTCTTGAATGGTTGCAATGTCTCTTCAGATTATGCATGAAATATTTTCTTTTGAAAATAGTGGTGGCAATAGAAATCTGCATGTCATGCATCCTCTCCCTTTTACATTTTTATGTTTGTCTTATTTTGCTTTTGGCAATTGTATCTAAACATTTAATAACTCTTTTCAGGCCAAAAATGTAACTCTGAAAAATTATTAAAAATTGGACTGACATTGGCAAAAGGAATGACTCTTTAGCCAACTCTTACCTTTCCATTTTAGAAGATCTTGCAGAAGTTATGAAAATCTAATTTTGTGAGAATTTTGCATTTGACGTCTGCAAAAGAGACAAAAACAGGAACAAACAGTCATTGGTAGATCAATAACTTACAGAGTATCTGTTTGCAGAACTGCATAACCAGCTGTCAAAGGCAGCTCCCAAGGTAACACTGCATTGCTGAAAAACTTTCACTTCCTTGTCACCTTTAAATACAGCATACCACAAAGAGCTACGTCATTCATTAGTAAATCCTTGACAAGACCAAACCAAAATAAATGTAAAAAAAAAAAAAAAACCCACCCACCCCTCATTCCAGTCTCTGGAGTTTCATGTAGACTACTTAGCATTCTTCTCACACTCAAATGTGTGCACTGGCATGAAGCAACCCTGCACAAAGCCATACCCCCTCAGGACTGCGGCGGGCCTGATAACTGAGGTAGCTCTCCACAGGGTTTCTCCCTGGCAACAGAATGCAGGTTGCTGGGAAACAGCATTTCTTAAGGAGTAGAAACTTTACCCAATTGGCAGCCTCTTGAATGCAAATAAGGCTTGAAGGAGATTCAGACCGCAGAAACCCTAACTTTATAAAATAAAAAAGAATTCAAAAGGATGTTTATTCAGAGGATTATTTATATATGTTGCTCTGAAGATTTACTCCAAATTGTGGAATAAAGGGGGATAATTATTGCTAGTGAAAGATAAGATTAAATAGCTGCTTGCGACAGTGGTTTTGGAAAGATGTGTATCTAACACGTAAGGGTCAGAAACTTGTATTGATAAACATAACCTGTCAGGATGAGAAGTAAACCCAGGAATTACATTTACACAGGATTTTTTATTTCAAAGGATAATATTTCATATTACTATATAATAGACCTGGGATGAATTTGGTCCATTTTGCTGATGGTTTTAACTCCATTTGGCCTTCAAAGAAATTATAGCGATGAATTTGACCCTACATTTATTTAGGTTAGTCTGTGAGTGTAACAAACTCTCAAAGCAAAAAAATATAGTGGAGAAGCTGATTGTCTCCACTTGCTGTAACTTAAGCCCTGTTGTGCCTAACTTCTGCAGGACATATGGAGCCCAATTATACTTTCAGTTATACCCGTGTAGCTCAATTGACGTTACTGGCATTGTACAAGGGTAGATTAGGTGAGAATCTGGACCATGTTATATAAATCATCCACTATGTGGCAACTCCTTCAGTGGAATGCCTTAAATATAATAGGGTCTGATTCTCCACTGCGTCAGTTTATAGCACCAGAGCTACGCCACTGACTTCACTAGAGTCATATGTGCATATAACTGTTGTAATATAGTTGAGGATCAGGCCTAACAATGTATACAAGTTAATATGATGGGCTATTACAAATGCACAAGTACTGGTAAGTGCTGATATAGTAAAGGAAAACTACATTATAGGTTTAATTGTGTCCTGGTTAGCATGGCAGCACAGGGGTCCTTATGCCTCTGTGTTGGCGATCCATATCACGGTAACGGCCTAGGAGAGAAAGTAGGCTCCACATTGTAGTACGTTTCTTCTAGGTAGGTGGGGATGGGGAGTGGGCATAGCTTTGGTCTGCCTCCCTCTCCCCCCAATGTACTGGGCAACATACATGGTGGTAGGTATAGACCTCATACAGTTTGTTCCTTTCTCAAAACAACAGGGTACTGAGAAGGAGATTGTGACTGAGGCTTGGTCTACACTAACCCCCCAAATCGAACTAAGGTACGCAACTTCAGCTACGTGAATAACGTAGCTGAAGTTCGAAGTACCTTAGTTCGATCTTACCTCAGTCCACACGCGGCAGGCAGGCTCCCCCGTCGACTCCGCGGTACTCCTCTCGTCTAGCTGGAGTACCACAGTCGACGGCGAGCACGTCCGGGTTCGACTTATCGCGTCCAGACAAGACGCGATAAGTCGAACCCGGAAGTTCGATCGCTCGCCGCCGAACTACCGGGTAAGTGTAGACCTACCCTGAGTCTAGTCACAATTGTGACTGAATTCAGGCTATGTCTACACTTAAGCCGCTACAGCGGCACATCTTCAGCTGTGCTGCTATAGCACTTCAGTGTAAACACTCACTACAGTGACAGGAGGCGTTCTTCTGTCACTGTAGTTAATTCACCTCCCCAAGAGTTCATAGCTAGGTTGATGGAAGAATTCGTCCATCGACCCAACACTGTCTGCACCGGGGTTAGGTTGGCATATATATGGCTATTAGAGGGGTAGATTTTTCACACCCATGAGAGATGCAGCTATGCCAATGTATGTTTTCAGTATAGACCAGCCCTCACTCTTCTTTGGCTACTCCTGGGACAGAGCAACAACATGCTGCCTCTAATTTAGGGCAGATCACTATCTCACAATTTAGTACTATGCTTTGCATTCAGTGTCAGGGCTTGAAAAATGTGTGTGGCATGTTCTAGCCGAAAGACCAACCTGTCGAGGTCAAAAGTAGCTGTTTCTCCACCCCCTTCCCCTAACAAGACTATGTTCTCTGCAATTTAAGGCCCTGATCCAGCAAGGTATTTAAGCATGTGCATAACTTTTAGCCCATGAGTAGTCCCTTTAAAAAAATCAATGCTGAATCAGGGCCAAAAGAAATGAAGCAGTTGTGTATCATTTGTGTTTAACTGTAGTGTTGCCAATCAACTGTTGTTTTATTTATATTGTGGAATTGCTCAGAATGTACTTGGCACTATCCAAGCACAGAGGCAGACACGGTTCTTGTTCTGAAGAGTATCAGTGTTTTTAATGTATTAAAAAAATTAACTTACTGCTAGGAATGGTCAAATAGCAGGAAAAATATGAACTGAATATATTTTTTCATTGATTTTTCTCTGGTGTTAGCTGAAAAACATATTCAGCAATACTATCTGAGCAGCTAATTGAATACCACTATAAATGTGTTGAATAGATTATTAAATGAATCCTGGGGAAATCCATCAAATCATACATTCCTCAAATACTATTTGACCAACCTACAACTCTCTTACTTATGTCATATCTTCTGCTTTTACTGAACTTTTCTTTCTTTCCTACACGATGTAACTTTTCCTAAGCTGTCTTCAGAGGTGTGTTCCCTCTTTTCTTTCTCTGTCTCTCATATCTTCTTTCTTTCCTTCCTTCTCCCTACATTGTGTTTGCTACTGCCTTTCCTATATTTTCTCTCTCTCTTTTTCCCCCTCACTTCTTCCCCAGAAATCTTTCTCTTTATTTTATATTTTGTTTCCTAACTTATCCCATTAATATCTCGTGCTTTCACTCTCTAAGAAGCAATATCAGAGTTTCTGTATAGTAAACTGTGCAGAACTATTTTTAGAGATATGATGGAAGTTTTGGTTATGGTTCACAAGTTAAGGTTGAGCTGAGTTTTGTGCTTAAAGCAGGAATTCAACCACTTTATTATCTTTGGGTTTAATGTTCATATATGAAAAGTGTAATAAAAAATTCACAGGATAACCTTAACTCCAATTTAATATAGCTTTTATGTACATAGAAGCAGCTTAAGGGTAACAACATTGCAGTTATGTTGTAATTACCCCATAACCAGCATTACAAACCCAGGAGATTTAGAGTTAGGTTAAACTTCAAGAAATTCAAAGAGGCTAAGTTATGGCAATGCACAGTTAAGGACCCAAACATTAGCTCTGTGCTGTAGTGACAACAGGAGCAAAATAAATAAATAAAAAAATAAAATAAAAGTGATGTGTCTTTAAAAATCAGTTTAATCAATCTGGGACTACAAACATTTATGCACTAATAATAGTTCTTTGGTCACTGCATGGTGTTAAGACAGAGCAGAGTCAAGGTCCTTTGAGTGCTTTAACTGTGCATTTCCATATCTTATCCTGTTCGGATTCCTGTGCCATTTAATCTTAACTCTGAATTTCTTGGATTTGTAATACTGTTTGGAGGTTAATTACAACATTTCTTCTCATAATTTTAACATTAAGTTACAGATATGTACTCAGCCATAAAGCCAGTTTCATGTAGTTTTGTCTAGGAATGTATAGTAACTTGGAAAAACCTGTTTGGCTCGCTAAGGTATGTGATGGGGTACACAAACCCCACCCTTGGCCCAAAAGGGTTAAAAGGCAATATTGGGCCCAGGTAGGCCTGCCCTACAGGTCTGCTGAGCATCTTTCAGCTAGAGGAGTGTGTTAAATGGCGCTCAGAAGCTCAGGCAATGGTGGTGGACAGGCTGCTGGAGAAAAGAATCCTTTGGCAGGAAGCCAGACAAAAGGTGCAGCCTGAGAGGGGACCACAGAGTGGCTAAGCCCCCCAGGGAGTGTCTTCTCTAACCACCACTCACTTCGAGAACTAGCAGGTTTTGAAGGAGCACATAGGTAGGAAGTAGTCCAGGACAGTGGACTTAGGGTATGTCTACACTACCCGCCGGATCGGCGGGTAGCAATCTATCAATCGGGGATCGATTTATCGCGTGTAGTGTAGACACGATAAATTGATCCCTGATCGCTCGCCCGTCGACTGCTGAACTCCAGCTCGGCGAGAGGCAGAAGCAAAGTCGACTGGGGAGCTGCGGCCGTCGATCCTGCGCCGTGAGGACGCGAAGTAAGTAATTCTAAGTCGATCTAAGATACGTTGACTTCAGCTACGCTAGCTGAAGTTGCGTATCTTAGATCGACACCCCCCCCCCCCCCGCAGTGTAGACCAGGCCTTAGACTCTCTGCAGGGAGGACCCTGCCAGTGTTATTTCCCACAGGGCCCTGGGACCCCTTATCATGTGCTACTTAAACGGGGGGAGGCCAAACACTCCCATCCTGGGGTCAGGAACTAGGCACTGCTACCGCTTCCTCCCTGACAAAGCCATAAGGGATTGGCAATCAGGTGCACTAATCACTAGGCTACCCGAACCTCCAAGCCCCCATCACAAGATATATGTTGAACAATGGTAAAGTGTGAATATTAAAGTTTTTCGGCAGCATATAAGAAAGTATTATTGTCTTGATCTGTTATTTTATTTATGTATAGAATTACAGTGCTATGATTTTTAAAATTTTTTTTTCAAATCTTTATTAGTACACCTCTACCTCAATATAACGCTGTCCTCGGGAGCCAAAAAATCTTACCGTGTTATAGGTGAAACCGTGTTATATCGAACTTGTTTTGATCCACTGGAGTGCACAGCCCCGCCCCCCCCCCCAGAGCACTGTTTTACTGCGTTATATCTGAATTCGTGTTATATTGGGTCACGTTATATCGGGGTAGAGGTGTCTATAGGAACAGGTGTTTAAATTTGCACTTCGAATGAAATCCTAAACATAAATAATTCCTTGTTTAAAATGAGGTATAAAACAAGGGACTGTATAATAATGTTTATTCCAATTATCCAGTTTCTGATTTATTCGTTGCAATTCACCCCTTGCATAAGCATTGGCCCATAGTTTTAAATTGGAGGTCTTATTTTCCAGTTGAGCAGTGCAGGCAAGGTAGTATGAAATAATGTACCTTTATAGTCTTTCATTGAATATTGAAAAAGAAACTTGTGTATTCTGTAATACAAGCACATTTGTGCCCCAACAAATAGTTATACAAATATGCCCTGCATATCTTCGAAGATCAGCTAGAGAATGTGTGCGCCCAAGTGGCTGATTTCCCAGCTTGTGCACACCAAGTAATCACAGGGCAAGACGGAGTCCTACATGGGTTTAATATTTGCATTAGGAATTGCATTTTACAAACATGTAGTAAACAACCTTCATCTGTGAATGAAATGGCTGTGTGTCACAGAGGAAAATATCTTAAAAGGATCTGCGGTTATCTGCAGGTTCCCCAACGTTGTGTTTCCATTTAAAAATAAATAAATAAGAAGTGTGTTTCATGTTCTGTAATCAATGGATGATTTTCTGATATGGCTTAACAAACTACACTAAAAGCTTTTTTAAGGTTATCAGAAGCAAAATAACTGCACCAGAGATAACATTATAATATATATAGTCTACAGGGGTTATTGGGTTTGCTTTTTCATTTATATTCTCTTGTGGGTGCCCCCTCCTATCTAGTACACAGTTGCAGAAATTCACTTCTATTCCAGTTATCAGTGCTGACCTGATGTGTGGGGCTGTGAATGGAACTGCAGCCTGTTCTGAAACAGACTTCACTCAAACAATTTTTAAAGTAAGTTAAGCTGCTGATAAATAAATACTTTTAATTTTATACACGCTCTCCGTAATAGTGGTCAGGGTGATGAACAAGTAGTTAATATGCAATGCAATTAAATCAAAACCAAAAGAATAACATTTAAAATCTAAATAGTGTTAACAATTGGCTTTCTACCCAGTCTATCGCTTTATAGTCAGCCAATGTAAGGAACATAGGGTGGGTATAATATGGTTACACACATTCAGTTCAGTGAGTCAGCAGTTTTTTATATATCTGTTTTTTTACTGGTTGCCAGAACTGGTGTTTGGGCCCTCAGTGCTTTCTTGATGAAAGCAAGCACTTTCTTGATGAAATGATGGGCACCTTTAGCCTTTATGACTTTATAAATGTCAAGGCTATCCTCAAATTTAATTTTAAATGCAAATATGTCGTGTTGAATAATAAACTTAAAAGCAATAACAACTCTGATTTAGCTTTGAGAAATATGTCTAAAAAAACAAACAGGAAGATGTAAAACAGTCACTAGGATTGAAAGTACGGTATAGTACTTTCTTCTTATAAGTCGTATATTATTCATAACACCCCCTTCTGTAGTTAACTGAAGGCTAGTTTTTGGCCCCATGAAACCAATAGCTTTGAGTCTCTCCGTTTGGTGGGGGCAGGATCTCAGATATCTGTGTGAGGCAGTTGATGGCACTATGGGTGCCACGAGCTCTCTCCTGTCAAGTGGTTAGCTGCCTACAACTAAGCTGGCTTCTCTGCTGGCTCCTGAATAAGTGGGGACTTGAAGGAAAAGAAATCCCCTTTGAAACAATGACCTTTATCCATTAGCAAGTTTTCCATCTTTCCAGAATTGAAAATTGGGCATGTTTGGCTCATGCAGTCCTCAATGTCATCCGAACAGGTCTGCAGCGTGGAGACTGAGTTATTGAGATCCGGAGAGGAAGAGGTGTATAGTTGTGTTTCATCAGCATGATAATGATACTTTATACTGTATTCAGAAATGATCTTGACAAGTGGTTTTATATACATTGAACAAAATGGGATATAGGAGAGAAGCTTGGGAGAAGTTGCATTTCAAATTTCTCAATGTTGACACTCAATTCTCCATCCGCATCCAATTTGAATGCTGCATTTACATATTCTAGAAGGTAATGGAGGGATTTTTCAGACACATCAGTAGTCTCTGATGCAGCAAGCCATAGTCAATAGTCTTGAAAATTTACTAGAGATTAGAGAGGTCTAGCGTGACCAAAATGGCTAATTAAACCAGCTGGAGATTGCACATGATCCATTCTAACGTGGTTTGACTCCCAGAAGTAAGCTAGAATTCTCAGGGGAAACTCCCAGGATATCATAGGTGTTAAGGAACTGCTGAAGATGAAAGGCTATCACTTTCTAAATTACTGTCCACAATAAGGGAAGGCTCAAGACAGAGAAGAAATTGGCAAGCAATACAACATCAGAATATGGTTTCTTATGTAAAACATATTAAGGAGTCTTAAGGGCAAAGTCAGTGACTTACTTTACATCTGATTTTTTTGTAGACCTTATTTTCAGAATTCACCTGACATAGTTCTTTTCTTCATTCTCCAAGGACTTTATGGCTCTCCTCCATTTTCCCTGTCATTTTCCCCTTAAATCCTTTCATAAGGAAAGGAAGTTGGATGTAATTCCTCTGGAGCCCATTGATGCCACTTCTTCAGGTGACCAGAAGGATCACTGAATACAGACAGTTCCCTTCCTCACAGGCTAAATATGCTGCTTCTGAAAAGAATTCATCCTCCGCTGCTATAGGATGAAGGAGACTGTGCTTGGGACCTGAATTTAGATCCCATGCATGATAGTGTATCTGGCTGCTTTTAGATTAGAGATTTGGTTTTGAGTTATAAGACCATTTAAAATAATTTGAAATCTCACGGCCTCTATTATTTTTGCCATTTTCTAACTTATATCTGTCCAAACTGATTTGAAACAAATTTGGCAATATTAAAAGCAGTTCACTCATGGATTTAGATTTTGTTTTAGCGTAGAATGCCAGTGTATGGTTTTTATGACCAAGTTGTAACCCTTTAAAAGATGGAACTTTCATGTAAGAGCTGACAGACTTGTGTACTGCTGCCTATAGTGCTTCTGTAGTATCGTAGCTGAGGTGCACCAAAACGGTGTAAGGAGAATAAAAGTCTGATTTTTATGGGTGATGCTTTTAAAAAAATCAGTTGTTCTCTGTGGCTATTTTGTAACTTGAAAAGGCATCACAGAGCATCTAGGCAGCTGGTTTCTGACTACTCTGTGGATTAGTGCATATCTTATGTACTATCTTCTATAGTCCTTTCTATGTGGTTTATTTGGCCTCTACTGCCAGTATTTTTCATGGATTGCTTTATCACAAGGTGCTGAAGGCAGTTCTCTCCTATTATAGTAGAACTCCCCATTCCACTCACCAAGTGTAATTCACTCTTGTGTTGAGTGCCCTGGCCTATGCAATTCTTAAGTCCTACTTAAATGCTTAACATGGTGCTTAAGTGAAACATACGTGGTGGGCTTTGTATGGGCCCATCCACACAGAGATAAATTTTATCCAGTTAGTAGAATTTCAATCACTGTAGAGCCTACCTTACAACAGTGGGAGATAGAAGAACCAAGTCTTTGCTTTCTGTGGTTCTGAAGGACGCTGGTGGAGCTCTCTCATCACCATTTGCCAGCCCCTTTAATATCTATGCACAATAATAAGGTGCATTAAGGATAGCAATCTATGAGCGTTAACTATATGTTATATATATGTAAGTGGCAGTGGGTGCTAATATAGTAAAATAAGGCAGCTGTAGTTCATTTTATTCAGTAGAGTGCAAATCTAAAATGTACAAAATGGGAAAACCTGAGTAAAAATTTATTCTTTATAGACTGCTAGCTGAATGCAAATGAGGGATTGAGCTATTAAGCTGTGCAAAACCATTTAAAAATATTCAAGGTGTATAAACCTAATTGTTTGATTAGCAGTTCATGGTCTGATGTGGGGTGCAAGTTGAGGCATTTGTCATTTGAATTTTAAAACAAAGCTCTTGTTCAGCATATAACAAAGAACGTGTTCTTCTTCCACACATGTGAAATGACATAGAATGATCCCAGTTTGGGCAAAGTCTGTATCTTAGATTCTTTGTTTTTTTCCATGCTATCCTTTCTCATCGTCACTGAAAAAATTTGAGACTTTCATTCCACTTCACTATTAGTGGAGTTTGACTGTAATCCAAGTTAACTATAAATAGGTTCCACTGTGCCTAGCTAATGATACCTCAAGTGGTATACATTTGTTTCCCAAAGTGTACAATATAATAAAGTTTCTCTGAATAACAGCCATGAAAGTCTGTGAATTTTAGTTACTAATACACTATTCTTTTCAGGTAGCTATATTTTGCCCTCAAGAACTGGTAGGAAAGTGAAAGATATCTAAGAGCACAACTATGTTTAAACTTTAGTGCAAGGACTTTGAGGTGTAATGGATTTTCAGAAAAGGTTCTAGTAAGAACTGGGCAAGCAGATACGGAAAACCTCTGAGCATGTCCAAGCAAGCTCTGTTTGAGTCAGCCAAGCAAAACCTGCCCATCATGAGGGTCAAGTGTAGCACATGTGGCATCATGATGTCAAGATGTTTACATTGTAACATCACATTGTGGTGTCAGATCAGAAGAGCACAAGTTTTTGAAGTATATCCCCATGGATAGCATAGGAAAGGACCAACTACTTTCCCCTGTAGCAGCCCCTCTCTTGCTATTTGTCTGCCGTTAAGGGATAGAGAACTCCACTTGACTGACGTCCAAACATGCTGACGTTAAAGCCTTGAGCTGTGACAGTTCAGATTTGCATTCAGCAGACTTAGCAGCTTTTATCTGAACTGGACTTTCATTGAAACTTCCCACTTCTAGTGCTAATCCTTTCCAACAGTATTACGACTAGTTCAGTCTCCTCAAAAAATGACTAGATGACATCTAGGTGCATAAATGAAATCTTAAAACAAAAAAGTTGTACAGACAAATATTATTGGAAAAGCCATGACTGAAAATAAAGTACTTATTTTTATAAATTACAACTGAGATGCCCATAATTACTCATATATTTTAGCCTCATTCACTTATTTAAGCATTTTTACAGCATCATCATGACATTTGGGTGCCTAACAATAAATTAAAATAAGACAAATATGGGATCCATGAGTGTCCCTTTATCCTCCCCAATACGAATGCCTCAGTAAATATCGCTGACTTTTTCCTGGCACTTAAGGGACCTATACCCAGTAATAAAAGAAATCACTAAAATTAATGGTTCAAAAAACAAGCTACCAAACAAGCTTTGGCAAACTTTTAGAGGCACTAGATTCCATAGGTGGGTGCTCTTTATTATGAACGCTAAGAACTGACAACAGGACTGTAATAGGTGAGAGGCTGCTAAACTTAACGTCAAAATGACATTATGTAAGAACTTTTCAAGGCAGACAAAAAGAAAGATGAGGAACATGGCACAGGGAAAATAGAGGGGAAAGCTATTTAGAAAAGCTGGACATGCAGAAGTCCATGGGGCTGGATGCAATGCAGCCGAGGGTGCTGAGGGAGTTGGCTGTTGTGATTGCAGAGCCATTAGACATTATCTTTGAAAACTTGTGGTGATCAGAGGAGGTCCCAGATGATAGGAAAAAGGCAAATATAGTACCCATCTTTAAAAAAAGGGAAGAAGGAGAATCCAGGGAACTACAGACCGGTCAGCCTCACCTCAGTCCCTGGAAAAATCATGAAGCAGGTCCTCAAGGAATCCATTTTGAAGCATTTGGAGGAGAGGAAGGTGATCAGGAATAGTCAACATGGATTCACCAAGGACAAGTCATGCCTAACCAACCTGATTGCCTTCTATGATGAGATAACTGGCTCTGTGGATATGGGGAAAGCGGTGAACGTGATTTACCTTGACTTTAGCAAAGCTTTGATACGGTCTCCACAGTATTCTTGCCAGCAAGTAAAAAAAAGGATGGATTGGATGAATGGACTATAAGGTGGATAGAAAGCTGGCTAGATCGTCAGGCTCAACTGGTAGTGATGAACAGCTCAATGTCTAGTTGGCAGCCGGTATCAAGTGGAGTGTCCCAGGGGTCTGTCCTGGGGTTGGTTTTGTTCAACATCTTCATTAATGATCTAGATGATGGGATGGATTGGACCCTCAGCAAGTTTGCAGATGACACTGAACGGGGGAGAGATAGATGCACTGGAAGGTAGGGATATGGTCCTAGACAAATTGGAGGATTGGGCCAAAAGAAATCTGATGAGGTTCAACAAGGACAAGTGCAGAGTCCTACACTTAGGACGGAAGAATCCCATGCACTGATACAGGCTGGGGATCGACTGGCTAAGTGGCAATTCTGCAGAAAAGGACCTGGGGATTACAGTGGATGAGAAGCTGGACATGAGTCAACAGTGTGCCCATGTTGCCAAGAAGGCTAATGGGATATTGGGCTGCATTAATAGGAGCACTGCCAGCAGATTGAGGGAAGTGATTATTCTCCTCTATTCTGGTGAGGCCACATCTGGAGTACTGCGTCCACTACAGAAAGGATGTGGACAAATTGGAGAGAGTCCAGCGGAGGGCAACAAAAATGATTAGGGGCTGGAGCACATCACTTATGAGGAGAGGCTGAGGGAACTGGATTTATTTAGTCTGCAGAAGAGAAGAGTGAGGGGGGATTTGATAGCAGCCTTCAACTACCTAAAGGGGGTTCCAAAGAGGATAGAGCTAGGATGTTCACAGTGGTGGCAGATGACAGAACAAGAAGCAATGGTCTCAAGGTGCAGTGGGGGAGATCTAGGTTGGATAATAGGAAAAACTGTTTCACTAGGAGTGTGGTGAAGCACTGGAATAGGTTACCTAGGAAGGTGGTGGAATCTCCATCCTTAGAGGTTTTTAAGGCCCGGCTTGACAAAGCCGTGGCTGGGATGATTTGGTTGGTGTTGGTCCTGCTTTGAGCAGAATGTTGGACTAGATGATCTCCTGAGGTCTCTTCCACTCCTAATCTTCTATGATTCTATGATCTAATTGCCATCGTAGATGTCTGTATGCTAATGGAAGAAGTATGGGAATAAACAGGAAGAACTAGAAATACTAGTGAATAATCACAAACATAATGGGCATCAGAGACTTAGTGGGATAATTCGTATGACTGGAATATTGGTATAGAAGGTTACAGCTTGTTTAGGAAGGACAGCTAGGGAAAAAAAGGAGGAAGTGTTGCCTTGTATATCAAAGATGTATACACTTGCAGTGAGGTTGAGATAGAAGTGGTAGGCAGACATGTTGAAAGTCTCTGGGTAAGGATAAAAGGGGTAGCAAACAAAAAGATATGCATCTTAGCAAAGAAACAGCATGAGGTCTCCTTCTTCCATTAGACCCCCTGTGTCTCTTGATTTTCATCTGGAAATGCTTTTCGAAGAGGGACTGAAACTATAAAAAGAGGGGGACACTGCCCAGGACCCACCCAGCCTTTCTATCCCTGTCCATCTCACTTTTTGCACCTGAGAAGATAAAAGCAGTGGCTGTTGGACTCTGGAGGAGGGGTCCTGACCTGAAGAGTTTGGTCAGTAATGCTGTTGGAAGCAAGTGGTGAAAAACTGTGCTTTAAATCTAATATAGTTTAAATTATGCACTAGAAAGAGTTTTATCTTTATTTTTCACGTAACCATTTCTGACTCTTATGCCTCATTGCTTGTACTCACATAAGTTTATTAACTACAAAGAGAGAGATTTTGTTTTATTGTTTCATCTAATCCAGCGTGTTTAAGTTAAAGTGTCTGCATAACTCAATTTAGGGTAGCAAGTTGTGTGTATATTATTTCTCTAAAGGAAAAATGGACTTAATGTATCTGGACTGCCAAGGAGAGGGCTGGGCAGTACAAGACATACATTTCTGAGGGAAAATATGGGACTGGGAGTTTGTTGTGGTCTAACCAAGGCTGGTCACTGCCACGGTGTGACTGGCAGGTTGCAGTTACAGAAACACATCTGGGAGTGACCTGCATTCTTGCAAACTGTGAGTGGTCCAGGTTGGGAGGTACAACAGTAGAGCATTGCACGGTACCCCAGGTTGCAGGGCAAGGGTGACACAGCCCCCCACTGGTCTGGATTGCACCCTGGTATGTCACAGTAGGTGATCAAGAAGTAATGTGTAAAAGCTAGAGAGAACAGTTTGCAGTAGTCAAGGTGAGAGATGACCAGGCATGGGCAAGCTTTTTTAATAGATGCACAGAAGAAAGGAAAGATTTTAAAGACATTGTGAAGGAAAGAAAATATGGGATTTTTGTGGTAGTTTGGCTGTGGTGGCTCATGAAGAGGGCAGAGTTGAACATGACACTGAAGTTGTGAGTCTGAGTGACAGTGAAGAAGATAGTGGAGTTTTTAACAGATATATGATGGAGTATTTGGGGAGAAAGATAAGAAGTACAGTTTTCACCATGTTAAGTTTGGGTTGGTAGCAGGAGATCTAATAGCAATGAAGTGTCAGAGTTAGCTGGAGATGTGAGTATTCAACGGAAAAAAATAGGGATGGAAAAGTATATTTAGGAATCAGTATAGTGATAGGAGTGGAAACCATGAGAGTGGATCAGGTCATCCACGATTAGAATAAATTGGAAGGCAAAAAGAGGAACCTGAACACAGATACTTAAGGCTCACAGACAGAGAAGGGGAGAAAGGAGCTGGAGGAGTCACTGAAGGAGCATTTGGAGAGATAGGGAGAGCACAGGGTCACAAAAGCCCAGGAAGGGAAGATACTCTTGGATTTGTCCCTGAAGAATCTGGTATTCTCTGGTGTGGTTTGGATTACCTCCCGAGGGAGCACTTTTGTTCTCTCTGTCTTGGCCATGATCTTCTTGCACCACCTCCTCTTCCTTTTCTGGGCAACAAAACTTTCAACCAATCTTTATAACTTCACGGGCTGAATCCTGTAATCATAATGGGCTATTTATTATGGTAACTGTTGATCAGTGTGCATCTTCACTATCTCGCCTTTTACCTCTACGAAATATGTCACTGGTCCCAATATCTGCGTTACCACACAATTTTGCACTTCATCCCTCCCTTGTAATTTTGCACACATACTGTCTTCCCTCGGTAGAAAAAATTGGGAGGTTTACGTTATGGGTTTTTCACTGTTTGCTTTTCCAGTGGTTCTCACAGATTCCAAATTTATCTTTGAAATGTTGGTGCATTTTTCACTGTGGCTTCAAACAGAGCAGTATCCACTGCTCCCTTGAGTGGCAATTCCTTCTTATACACAATATTCTAATGGCGTCTCTCTTAATTTGGAGTGTTTTACTCCAAAGCCAAATTGATCTCTTTGGTGCTTTCAGAAAAGTACCAAAACAACAAGTAACAGAGTTTTTTCTGGCTCACCAAAAGTTGAGAGATACTTTCTCCTTCTGTTTGGTTTTTCAGATGGAACTTGTATCATTCTGTTAAAAAAAATTGTGGTAGGCACATAATGTTTCTTTAGAATCCTATGTCCTTATACGCTGGATCACTTTATTGTAGAAAGCAAATTTTTTTAATAATGGCGGGAAAAACAACATTTACCAATATTAGGAAAACAGCCATTTAAAAAGGAAATCAGTATCTTCTGTAGCATTTGCATAAAAACACTGTTCAAGTCCCTGAATATATGTTGCAAAATCTTCCTCTTTTTTGTAAAATTAGAAACTGCCCATATTGTCATATGTAATCATTTTATCTTTAGTCTCTCTTCCTCTTTTTTGTTTTGTTTTTGTTTTTAATAATCCCATTCTTGTCGCCAGTTTTGGCTGTTCTGTTTCATGGCAAACAAATAGAGAAGTTAGAAACATAAAATATTCTTGCTGGAAGTTTGCAGCATAACACTACTTTATTTCTGAGAATTCACAACTTTAACATACAAGAACCCCAAAACAAGAAGCAGGCTGCTCCCTAAAACAGAGAGGCACAACTCATCTTGCTTTATTTACTCCTGAGGGAATTCTGCGCAAAAAAATTTCTGTACCAAAAATTTTAAAATTCTGCAAATTTTATTTGTCAAAATAACACTATATAATCACAGCAGTTTCAATTATTTTGGTAATTTATTTCAAAATACCTGTCATCAAGTATGTCAGTAACAGTACAGGTACACAAAAGAATTCCCCCAGGAATAGAGAGTTAAGAAACCCCTACGACAACCCAGTTCCTGCTTCTCTGCCCCTTCCCCCACAGAACCCAGACGGGGGGCCACAATTCCTCCCCCCAGAGCCCAGACGTTGCCCTTCCAGCCCAGACACTCACCCCTCTCCCCCAGAAGCCAGCTGCGGGGTCTCCCGCGGCCCTGACGCTCACTTCCCCACCCCTACTCCGCAGAGATCAGCTGCCCCCCCCCACCCCCCCGTCCAGAAACTCAGAGACTCTACCCTCCTAGAGGATCCAGGGATCAGGGATTCAGAGGGAGAAACAGCCTGATGCTGGGTCTGCATGCCGTCGCCTCTTTCCTTCAGGGCATGCTGGGAACTGCAACTGCTGGGAACCCTCCTGTTCTCTTCCCCCTCCTCCTTCCCCCAGCCTTGGCTTCTATTTGTGAGCTGGGCTCTGAAGGGTCCAGCAACCTCTAGTGGCAACCAACATCACTGCAGCCCATTTCTGTGGGGGGGAAAAAGAATTCCTCCAGGAGTACGTATTTATTCTAGCTGTCTGCTGACTGGCTGCTGCTAGGCCCAGATCACACACTTCCTTACGGACCTAGAAACAGGACCAGGAAAGCTCCCTGATAAATAAGGAGAGTTTCCAATTTTAAACACATTTTTCAGTATACCATACTCACTACTGGAGGAGACAAGATATTGGGCTATATGAAACAGTGGTGTGATCTGGTATGGCAACTCCTATTTTCTTATACAGGACAGTGGAGAGATCGATTGTGTTGAAAGGGGGGTGGGATAGCTCAGTGGTTTGAGCTTTGGCCTGCTAAACTCAGGGTTGTGAGTTCAATCATTGAGGGGGCCACTTAATGATCTGGGGCAAAATCAGTACTTGGTCCTGCTAGTGAAGGCAGGGGGCTGGACTCGATGACCTTTTGGGGGTCCCTTCCAGTTCTATGAGATGGGTATATCTCCATATATTATTATTATTATTATATAATATGGATAGATCAAAGAGCATGAAGATAGAGAAGATGTCCTTGGACTTGCCTTGTAGGAGATCACTGGTGATGTTGATAAAAACAGTTTCAGTGAAGTGGAGGGGGCAAAAATAAAATTGCAGAGGATTTAAGAGAGGAGTGGAAATCAAGAAAATGTAAATAGACTACATGCTTAAGGAGTTTGCAGCGGGAGAGGAAGAGGGAGTAGGACAGAAATCGGAGATGCAAGTGTAGTCAAGTCAGGGGGCATATCACGGAAAGTTTGAAGGCTGAGGGGAAAGGAGTTGTAGAAAAAGTGTGTGAATATAGGCGAGAAGGACAAAGAGAGAGAAGCCAAGAGCTAGAAGATGGATTGAAGGGGATCCCATAGGTCTTGATGTAATATTTTGAATATACTATTAACAATGCTTTTCGTATGTAAGAGTTAAAGTTGCCCGGTGGTATCTCGCGCCTTTCCAGAATGTTGAGTTTAGCAAAACTCTCTCTGAAAACCATGAAATGAAGAGTTCAGGTGAACATCAAAGCAAATTTAACCCTGCCCCCCCTGGAGCTGGCAGTAGCCACTGGAAATTATTTGCATGCACTCCAGTTGCATTCACTATCTGAGGTCTAGCTGTATTGAATGGTGGAGGAATTAGCTGGAGCAACTTGGCAGACCTGTGATTGTGATATGAGGTGATATAGGGGGGCTGTGCCCCTCTGGAGTTGTGTGTGATCCTCTCTCTCCGATTCCCATGTGTGTAATCAAAGGAAAAAGGGACATGTGTATCATGAGCCAGTATGCCTCATTTCAGCTCTGCCTTGTGGAGACTGTCAGTAGTAGAGCACAGGGATCTTCTTGCAATCGGGCTTGTGAGCTGAGTGTCATCTGTGGGTTTAATGAAGGGTAAGTTAAAGTATAGGGTTAGATGGCATTGTGTGCCTAAGCATAAAGAGATTGAAAGGATTGTAACATTTAGCAGTTGTGGTGTTCTTTCTGTGAAATAAACTAAGTGTTTGAGTGAAGAGCAGGTGTAGGTAGCTCCTGTTCTGTACAGTGCGAAGGCTGAGTGCAAGTGTGTGTTATGGATATATTGGTAGGGTGACCATCTGTCCCTTATTTTAAGGGACCATTCCTTATTTCACTGATTTGTCTCTTACGGTGATTACTCATCCCTTATTTGAAGGGATGCCCCTTGACCATTTTCAACATTGAAGTGAAGCTTATGATAATGGTGTTGTATACTTGAGGGCAGTAGAAACATGCAATTGAGAGAAAAATACATGATGTGCTAATTGAAATGATACTTCCCTAAAATGTCCCTTAAAATAAAGCACTGACCCTCATTTTTCATGTGGTTTCCCCTTATTTCCCCCCAGGGTGCTACTCCTGCATACCGGGGCATTGCTCAAAGGGGGCAGAGTTCAGCTTGCATAGGTGTGTATCTTAACTCTTCATTGCCTGGTTTTCAGAACCTTGTTTTGCTTAACTGGACATCCTGGAAGAGCGTGAGATACCACTGAGCAGCCTTAACTTTGCCTTAATGAAGTTTTTTGTTAGTGAACAGAAACAAAATAATGTTGTTGGTAGGATTTAGTGGTCATTTAGGCCAGAGGGTCTCAAACTGTGGTCCATGTACCACCAGTGGTGGGCGAGCTCCATTCAGGGGGTCTGTGGATAGTTCCCTCTAAGGTGTGCGCAAGTGTGGCCGCACATGAGAGAATGAAGGGGCACCCACCTAATTAGTGGAGCTGCGCGGGCGTGGCTCCACTAATTAGGTGCCTGGACCCTGGAGAAGATGCACATGTAAGGTGAGGTGGTGGCCTTGGGGGGGAATAGGGTGTAGGTGGGAGGGGGCAGTGGGATGAGAAGAGGGGGTGGGGCGGATTTGGGATCTGCAGGTCTGTGGCAGCCAGAGAAAGAGGCGACTTTCCCTGGCTCCAGGACTGCGGCTGCCGGGGAGAGACGGCCCTCCTTCCCAGCCTCAGCTCTGCGGCTGCTGAGACGGGGAAGAGACCCCGCTCCTTCCCAGCTCCAGCTTGGGGGCGGCTGCGGTGGGGGAGAGAGGCATCCATTGCATTAGAAAGTTAAGACTACTGATATGAAAATATGAGTTGTGTGCTTTTATTTGTAGAACAAAGCACTTTACAATGGTCAGCTAATGGCACAAACAACATTTGGAAAGATCATGAAGTGGTCCGCCGAGACCCTCAGTAATTTTCAAGTGGTCCGTGGAAAAAAAAGTTTGAGAACCACTGATTTAGGCAGTTGTAGTTACAATGTATGTGGGCAGTTGAGATGTTACTGTGGCCAACTAACGAGAATACCTGTCTCTTACATAGTGCTTTTCATCAGTGGATCTCAAAGAACTTTATTAAGGAGGGAAACTATGGCACAGAAAGGTGAAGAGACTTGGTCAAGGTCACCCAGCAGGCCAGTAGGTGAGCAAGGAATACAGCTCAGGTTTTCTGAGTCCCAGTCTGCTGCCTCTGTACTAGGCCACATGGTGGCTATGGAGTTTGTAAGCGCGTGCCCCCTCCCGCCCTTCCTCCCCCATGCTTTGTTATTTTGGAACGGGACTAGTGGTCAAGCTTTGAAATGTCTGGTGTGTTGCTAATAGGGCCGGTGAGAGAAAGCTCAGACATGTTTGATCTGTGTCCCAAACATTTAACAGTTTTATTATTACATAGTGGTTACAATACTTTAAGCATGTGAGAGAGGACAGGTGTGTCTCTCTCCTTCTCCACACCTTCCCCATCACCCCCTGCAACATATAGTTCCCTACCATCACCATTTTCTCCTCACCCTCTCCTTTCTGTCCCACTAACCATCAGCACTTTAGAAGCCACATGTGTGCAAAAAAGTTGATAGAATCTATGAACTAATAAGAAAAGCTGTGGAGAGGCTGTATCTTGGGAACCTCTTGCTCAAATGACCACATGTTTGGCTCACTAGCCCTATCAGCCCATGAGGGACAGGAAATTTCAGGACAATCTGATGGATTTTAGAGCACTTTGAAAAATCAACCTTTAGACAGCAACGTATTTTCAATTTTAACTATAGCAGAGCTGGTGCGCCACTATAACATTGTATGAAATTAGTCATCAGCACTTGCTTTACTATAACCAGATCCTCAGCACAGAACAATCCTGAAAGCACAGGAGGCTCTGAGAGGTGTGAAGTAGCCCACTCATCTCAACATGATTTTCTCAACTGAACGAGAACACCCCATGGAGAAGAATACAGCCTGAAACATAGCTGTGAGACATGTGAACTGCTCAAATTCATCTCAGTGGGTGTTCTCAATGCCTCTCACCAGCCCCAGCAGTGTGTTCTTTGTGCACTCTCCCAGCATGCCTGTTCTTAGCTCCCCACCCAGAAGAACAGGTCTTCCCTATATCCTGGTTCACATGGGGAGCAGGGAGGGAGAAGGCCTGGCACATGCACAGGATGAAGAGGCAGGGAGAGGGGCTCAGACACCCCTAGGGAGACAGGGCCACCCAGATCACATGCAGGGGGGCAGGGAGAGGGGCTCAGACACCCCTTGTGAGGCAGTTCCCTCCCCCCCCCCCCCGATCTGGCACACTCATGAGAGAGGAGAATGTGAGATGGACAGATGTCCCCTGCTCCCAATCTCTCCATCTCTCCATTTTTCTCTGCCACCCACCTCCAGATCAACCCTCCAGAGTCCGATCCCTCCATTCACTCTAATCCCTATCACCTCCCTCTGACCTGAGTCGTCCTCTGCCCTCCCATACCACCTATCCCCTCTTCCTTCTTGCTGCCGCTCCAACCTCTCTCCTCTTCTCTTCACCCTAACTTCCCCTCCCTTCCCAGGAAGGAGTCCCCATTTTATTTTATTTTATTTTATTTTTAGAAAAAAGTTTGAATGCCTTCTGAATTTTCTGCTGTACTAAGATTTCATTTCCCTAAAATAAAATAAAAATGACCTTTGACAGAGGCAGATTGTAGCAACATGTCTAGGTTTCATTTTCAGCTTTCTGTCAAGTGTTCAAATTTACAGTGCCTGGGTGTTGCTCAGGTTCAATGCTATAGCTCGTCCCCATGAGCTATGCAGGTCCTAAGAGACATGACTGGCTAGCAACTCTCTTGAGCACTCTGTCTGCACGTGCACAGTTTAATCTGTTTGGCTTGTGAGCATTAGGCACACAACTATCTAGAGAGCCAAACTCTTTTTTTGAATACTGTTTTCAACTGTGCTTGTTGTTGTTACGAGGAGGAGGGAGAAAAATTGTTCTCCTTAACCTCTGAGGATAGGACTAGAAGCATTGGGCTTAAATAGCAGTAAGGGATGTTTAGGATGGACTTTAGGAAAAACTTCCTAACTGTCAGGGTGGTTAAGCACTGGAATAAATTGCCTAGGGAGGTTGTGGAATCTTCATCATTGGAGATTTTTAAGAGCAGGTTAGACAAACACCTGTCAGGGCTGGTCTAGATAATAGCCCTGCCATGGATGCAGGGGACTGGACTAGATGACCTCTTGAGGTCCCTTCCAGTCCTATGATACTATGATTCTCCCAAAGGGTGAATGGGTACCTTGCACTAGCTGGGGATAAATTGGAGCATGGTCAGAGCCTTGGTTTGATCCTGAGGTTTGTGCAAAAAAGAGTTGGTAGAATCTGTCAAACTTAATAATTGCTGTTTTTGGGGGTGCTGTATCTCAAGAACCCCTTAGGACCACTAACCTTACCTGCACCCTATGAGTAGAGCCCTGCGCGGATACAAAACTTGTATCTGCATCTGATCCACAATCCGCAAAAATGGTCCACAGATATCCGCATCTGTGGATGTAGATGTCTGCGGATATGAAGCAGATATTGCAGGATCCTACCCATGAGGTGGATCAAATTTCAAAGCAATACAACTAAGCATGTGAATTTTAGATCACTTAGAAGAGTTGACCTTTTAACAGAAAGGAATTCTCAACCTTAACGGTAGCAGAGCTAGTGCTTCACAATAATGCACAGGCGGGAATGCAATAGGCATCAATTTTCTTGTCTAGCTCAAAATATAGTACTTAATTGTTTGGGCCTGATTTTCTGAAGGACCTCAACTTGACTCCTTTTGCGTGTGCACTTTTTAAAAACTAATCCTTGTATACACAATAGATATATTTTTACAAATGGGTTTTCATTTATCAATTCTACCTCTTATGTACACAGAGATTGGGATCAGTTATCACTTGCTTGCAACAGGTCCTGTTGCTTGAAAACTGCATGTGAAAATTTGTGCATACACAAAAAGAAGTGACTTTTGCAGACTGGGTCCATTACATCTATAGCAATACATCTTTGGATCTAAAATACTACCATAAAAGCCAGAGATGGTCTTTTAGCCAACAGAGCAAGGAGCATAGCTTAACATTTTAGCAAAGCATTTGTCTGCTAAGTTATACACTTAGAGGACTTTTCCTTGCTTTCCTTTCAGAAAGCATAATAAAGCATAGAATCTCTGCTATGAAATATTAATTTATAGCATGCACCTGAAAAGTATGTTGTCAGTTTGAATTTTTTGAAATTGACTACTTAAAAAATATCAGTTTCTAATGGACATCCTTTAAGTAGTGTGACCTTTTAAAAAAAATCCCATTAGCAATTTTTTACATGAGATCTGTTTACTCCCTGATGATATTTCTGAGGTTCTTTTCAGCAAGGGGAAAACTGACTGACTATATGCAAAGTGCTGTCAACTGCACAAAGTAAAGAAAGTGAAATTAAGAAAGAAAAAATATATTTTTTTAACTTGTTCCAGTTATAGTGATCTTAGATGTTACTTGACGGGTTGGGTCACAGAAACCCCCTGGGGAACTGCCACCTGATGTGCTGGGACTACCTCTGAGCCCGTTTTCCCTGGCAGCTTGGGACTTCAGTACCTTGCCTTGTTTGAGCCAGACACACTTGCCTGCTGCAAACACAGATCCAAGTCTGAACCGTGTCCCCCAAAAGCTGCAGGCTTAACTGAAAACTGCTTAAGAAATGCTCCTATCTCCAACACCCAGATACCCAGTTCCCAATGGGATCCAAACCCCAAATAAATCCGTTTTACAGGGTAAACTCATAAATTGTTTGCCCTCTATAACACCGATAGAGAGATTTGCACAGTTGTTTGCTTCCCCAGGAATTGCTTGCTTGCTCTGGGTTAATTAAGAAGTAAAAAGTGATTTTATTAAATATAAAAAGTAGGATTTAAGTGGTTCCAAGTAATAACAGACAGAACACAGTAAATTACCAAGCAAAATAAAACAAAAACATGCATGTCTAAGGCCTGGTCTACATTGGGCGGAGGGGGGGTGAATCGATCTAAGTTATACAACTTCAGCTACGTGAATAATGTAGCTGAAGTCGACGTACTTAGATCGACTTACCATGGTGTTTTCACTCCCCTGTCGACTCTGCCTGCGCCTCTCGCCGAGCTGGAGTACAGGAGTCAATGGGAGAGTGCTCGGGGGTCAATTTATTGCATCTAGACTAGATATGATAAATTGATCCCCTCTGGATCGATTGCTGCCCGCCAATCTGGCCGGTAGTGAAGCCTAATACAGTAAGAAACTAAATGCAGGTAAATGTCACCCTCAGAGATGTTCCAATAGGCTTCTATTACAGACTAGACTTCTCCTAGTCTGGGTCCAGCAATCACTCACACACCTGTAGTTACTGTCCTTTGTTCCAGTTTCTTTCAGGCATCCTTTGGGGTGGAGAGGCTATCTCTTGAGCCTGCTGAAGACAAAATGGTTTCCCAGGGCCTTATATAGTCTCTCTTGTGGATGGAAACCCCTTCTCTTCCCCTGTGTAGAATCACGGCTACAAAATGGAGTTTTGGAGTCACATGGGCAAGTCACATGTCCATACATGACTCAGTTCTCTACAGGCCGATGCCATTGTCCACATGCTAGTTTGAATATTCCCAGGAAAACTCAGATGTGGATTGGCGTCTCTCAAAGTCCATTGTCAGCTTAACTGTTTCTTGATTGGGCACTTACTGAGAATAGTCTTTTCTCAAGAACCTGACCAAATGCTTCGCTGAGACTACTTAAAATCAAACAAGCACGTAGCCAATATTCATAGATTCGAATACGCAAATGATACATGCATACAAATAGGATGAATATATTCTATAGATCATAACCTTTGCAGAGGTATGTTACATGGCATATCTAGCATAAAACATATTCCAGTTATGTCATATTTACACTCATAAGCATATGGGGTGCAACGTCACAGTTACTTGTAATCATAGGATGTACAAAATTTCCAGATAGAAATGTATTTTAAAGTTGTTGGAGGGGCTGTTTAGAAAAGCATTGGGAAGTTCTACTATTGCCTCTTCAAATCTTGGCCTGACCGCTACACGTTTTAAACGCCGATAGTTAAACATTTGTTGCTTGCATAAGCTACACTGCCTGGCTTGTTGATATATAAGGGACTTAATTTTTTAGCACTATCAATTTCTTCATTGCAAACATAAAGCTTATCTTCTATAAAAGAAAAGGCAAGAGATCTGGGAGATATTTTCAGGAAACTGATCCCTTCATATTGTTTTAGTTGCTGTATAATTTTATTTTTTCCCACTGGAGAGTTTTGGGTTTCTAAAAAAAGATTCTATATAGTATTTAATTATTACTTTATATTTTATAGCTTCATTCTCAAGTTATTACTGTTTGTTATTATGGTTGCACCTGGAGGATCTGATCAGTAGATCTTTGTGCTTGGCGCTGTACACGCATACATTAGAAATAGTTCCCCTCCAAAAGATTTTAAAACCTATACATACAATGAGATGAGAACTATTGGATCAGACATAAATGGTGTGCAAGGAGGATAACTTAAACAATCCCAATTAGTTAAATAAGTAGAAATAAGTGTCAGCACACCAATTGACTTACCCCTAGCAAGAGACATAAAAGGCAATAAGAAGAGATTCTTTAAATATTTAGGAGCAGGAGAAAGACAAAGGAAAGTATAGGTCCCCTACTTAATGGGGAGGGAGAGACATCAAGATGGCTGAGGTGTTTAATGCCTGTTTTGCTTCAGTCTTCACTAGAAGGGGTGATGGTGAGAAGATACTCAACACAATTAATATTAAATACAAGGGGGAAGGTACACAAGCCACAATAAGGAAAGAATAAGTTAAAGAGTATTTAGATAAGTTAGATGTATTCAGTTCAGCAGGGCCTGATGAAATTCATCCTGGGATACTTAAGGCAGTAGCTGAAGCAATCTTGAATGCATTAACAATTACCTTTGTGGACTCTTGGAGGACAGGTGAGGTCCCAGATGACTGGAGAAGGGCAAATGTAGTATATATCTTTAAAAAGGGGAACAAAGAGGACCCAGGGAATTATAGACCAGTCAGCCTAACTCTGAGGCCTGGAAAAATACTGGAACAAATTATTAAACAATCAGTTTGTAAGCACCTGAAGAAGGATAGGATTATAAAGAACAGCCAGGATGGATGTGTCAAGAACAAATCATGCCAATCCAAATTAATTTCCTTCTTTGCCAGGGTTACTGGCTTAGTGAATAGGTGGGAAATAGTAGATGTGATAGATTTTGATTTTAGTAATGCTTTTGACAGTTCTACATGACATTCTCATAAGTAAACTAGGGAAATGTGGTCTAGATGAAATTACTATAAAGTGAGATCACAACTGGTTCAAAGACCATACTCAGAGTAGTTATCAATAGTTCTCTGTCAAACTGGGAAGGCGTATCTAGTGGGATTCCTCAGAGATCAGTCCTGGGCCTGGTACTATTCAATATTTTCATCAGTGACTTGGTAATGGAGTGGAGAGTATGCTTATTAAATTTGCAGGTGATACCAACCTGGGAGAAGCTGTTAGCACTGGGAGGACAAGATTAGAATTCAAGCCCACCTTGACAAATTGGATGATTGATGTGAAATCAACAAAGTTTAAATTCAATAACGATGGGAAGGAAAAATCAAATGCACAACTACAAAATAGAGAATAACTGGTTAGATGTGTAATACTGCTGAAAAGGATCTGGGGGTTATAGTGAGTCATAAATTGAACTTGATTCAGTGTGATGCAATTGTAAAAAAGGCTAATATTCTGGGGTGTATGAACAGAAGTGTTGTATGTAAGACACGGGAGGTAACTGTTCCACTCTGTGCAGCACTGGTGAGGCTTCAGCTGGAGTGTTGTATTCCAATTTTGGGTGCCATGCTTTAGGAAAGATGTGGACAAAGTGGAGAGAATCCAGAGGAGAGCCTCAAAAATTATAGAGATTTAAAGAAAACCAGACATAAGAGGAAAGGTTAAAGAAACTTGGAATGTTTAGTCTTGAGAAAAGAAGCCTAAGAGGGGACCTGATAAAATAATCAAATGTTAAGGGCTATTATAAAGAGGATGAGGATCAATTGTTCTCTGTGTCCATTGAAGGTATAAGTAGTAGTAACTGGATTAATCTGCAGCAAGGGAGATTTAGGTTAGATATTAGTAGAAGCTTTTTAACTATAAGAATAGTTAAGTTTTGGAATAAGCTTCCAAGGGAGATTGTGGAATCCCCATCATTGGAGATTTTTAAGACAAGGCTGGACAGAAACTTGTCAGGGAAGGTCTAGGTTTACTTGCAAAAAGAAGAACAGGAGGACTTGTGGCACCTTAGAGACTAACAAATTTATTAGAGCATAAGCTTTCGTGGACTACAGCCCACTTCTTCGGATGCAAGTGGGCTGTAGTCCACGAAAGCTTATGCTCTAATAAATTTGTTAGTCTCTAAGGTGCCACAAGTCCTCCTGTTCTTCTTTTTGCGGATACAGACTAACACGGCTGCTACTCTGAAACTTTAGGTTTACTTGGTCCTGCCTCAGCACAGGATGCTAGACTTGATGACCACTTGAGGTCCCTTCAGTCCTACATTTCTATGATCTGTATTGTTTTGGAGCTTCACAAATTTAAAAATAAAAAAATCTGGTACAAAGTTCTAAAAAGTTGCACATGAAGCTACCTTGTAAAACTTCCATCTCAGTCCTCCACATTCATCTCATCAGCCTATCAACCTATCCTCTCCGAAAAGGTCTCTGAGAAGAGGTGAGCTCTGCAACATGGCTGAAAGGTTAAAGAAATCTGGGTTTTGGCAAACTAGGGGCATGTCTACGCTGTAGCTGGGAATGAGTCTCCCAGTGCAGGTAGACAGACTTGCACTAGAGGGGCTCAAGGTAGCGTACTAAAATAGCAATATGGATGTTCCGACTTGGGCAGAAGCTCAGTCTCTCAAGCCCACCCACCCTCCTTAGGCTTCAGAGCCCAAGCTGGAACGTCCACATGGTTATTTTCAATGTGCCAGCTTGAGCTCGGCTAGTGTGAGTCTGTCTACCCGGGCTGTGAGGCTCACTCCCAGCTGCAGTGTAGACATAACCTTGGAACCTGCTTTGTCCCTTAGAGTGAATGGCCTGAAAGGCTAATGTCCTGTCAGCAAATCCTTCCCTTTTTGAAACAAAGGGTCTCCTGTTGAAGTGCCTCCACAAATATTGCATAAGGAGTGAGGTTTCTCAAGTAACTAGGTCACCAAATATTTAGGACTTGAGACTGGCGTTCTTTCTTAAGAGAAAGTTGCATCCATTGAGCTAGTGAGCATAGTTTATCGTTTATACATTTAGAAAAGCACATTTTCTGCATAAATTTACTATGTTCATTAAGATAAGTACCTATTTAAAAAAAAGTTCACTTTTTGCTTTGGCAGATAGGTTATAAATGAGAGAGAAGACTATTCCTGTGATTTTTCTCAAGTCAACAAACTCCTATTGTTTATCACTCCTAACGGGACTTTGTTAAATTTTAAAAAGGATTGCAATATATGGATACATTTTCTATTCAAATGAACTTTGAATACTCAGTAGTTTCTCTTATGAATCATATAACAGGAACTTAAAGTTTTAAGTTAAAAAGTTACTCCCCCCCCATCTTGAAATGTGTGCAGTATGCTAAACCTCATTGTCCTGCAGTAGACAATTGATTTTCATCCAATTCCTAAAAATGGGTGTACTGGTAAGAGCCACTAGCTTTCACAGTGAAATTTTAGAAAGTTAAAATGTGAGTGAATGACTTGGGCGCACAGGGCTTATTTTAAATCTATATGCTCCCGATCTTGAAATCTTCCCATGAGTCTCGGTAGCAGAAAAGGAAAGCCCAAGAAGTATTTGGCACTTATTGAAAATGTACAAACACCCTCCTTCAAAAGAATCTTGATTTACTGCAGGTTGTTCATGTGTCGCATGCAGACATTTTTAGAGAACAGATTTCTTATCACTGAACAGTGAATGGCTTCCAGTACTCCACGATCGCTGAGTCGAAATGTTTATAACCATTGTAAAAGGTAGGAAACCATGAAATCTATAAGGCGATTTGGCAGATGAAGTGGTTGCTGATGCCAGGATTTGGTTACTGATCCACAGTTTCCTGTTTTTAAATATATTAATTGATCTGCAAAGGGCATCTTTTGGAAACAAGAACTCAGACAGACTGGCACGAGCTGGAGCGCCGCCAAGGCTGCTTGGGAAGGTTGCCATGCTGAGAGCGAGAGAGAGCGAGAGCTGAGGAAAGAAAAATAAGGCAAGACTTGGCACAGCTCAGTCAAATCAGCTTCTTTTGTCTGCTTTCTCGGCTTGAGCTTCAAGAAAGAAAACCGTCCTGGGGTACAGAAAAACTCAGAAGTTTTTGGTTTTCAAACTCAGAAGGCTTTTTAAGTCTGTTGGGCTATTTGAAAGTGGTGGTACATTAAATGATGTTCAGTCACCAGTGTTCAGGGAAATAAAAGACTTTTTTTAATGATGCCTTCACAATGTCTGTCCATACATATGGGAAATATAGTATCTGATTTTTGTATGTATGATTAAATTATAAGGGAGACAGGAGTAAATTGGAAGATTGTGAAAGGAATTTCTAAATAAAAGGGATCATTTTTTAATTTTTTTCAAAAAAGTTGTCATGAACATAAATCTGCTTTAAAACCAAATCTGACCTCCTTCGGAATTCATTCAGAATGGAAATTTCAGCCTTTCATATATGCTACAGACATTAACTTTTAAAGGAGCCTTCTTTAAGATTTCATCTGACCCAGCAGTGAAGTAAGAGTAGAGACAAAGTTGTTTTATCTTAGTGTAAAAGAAAATGTGCTCTTAAAGCAACAGCATTCATTTCTGCTGCTTCATGCTGTCCTAACTACATCTCCCAGCAATTAGTGACAACACTGAAGACCAGCAGGGCAAGCTGAAGACACCCAGACTACTCCTGAAAGGCAAGCAAGAAATGTGAGCATGGTCATTTTGTTGTTGCTCTAAAACATTTTAGTGTATATTAATAAAGGATGTGCGAGATTAGTGAATTCTCTGCACGAGGAAGAAATGATAAGAGATGGAGAAGAATTCACTTCTGTCAATTGAGGAATGGTTAGAGGATGATAAAGAATTGAATTTGAACTGATTACACTGGATAAGCAAACTTTGGTTTGTAGTTAAAATACCTGTGTTTGATAACTTGTGAAAAAAATTCAGTCCTTTTCTTATGATCGGATTAAACAATTCATTGATGGCTGAAGCCGGGATCCCTTATGATTTCAATAAATGTAAAGACTTGAAAATCATTTGTTTGTTCTCTCAAAAAGTACCTGGATTTTCAGTGAGACAGACACCTTTTTATAATTTCATAGCAACAAATACTGATATATTGCCTATTAGGCCTGGACATGGTTGGATTATACTACTTCTACTCTGACAATCAGCATTGTTTCAGAGAGTAACTGTAAACCATAGATTTTTATGGATCATCTTCATTTATAGTAAGTATTTTGCTGTCTTTAAAGAAAGATTGTTCAATCTGTAAGATTCACATATTCTGACATTCTATAAGAGTAATTTTCCCTTTTCTTTGTATATACTGGGGGTGAAGTAAAAATCCAAAAGCCACATTCATGTGAGCACTAGACATTGCAATCTCTATGAAAGATTTTAACAGGATCCGTGCTTTTTGTTTTAAAGGTATACTTGAGCTTGTGAATTTAAGATGCTGAAAATTTAGATTTTGTATATATAAAAGAACATAGATTATTGACTAGTACATTAAAAATGGTTTCATAGCAAGATGTGTCAGGGATTTGTTACATAAATGGATTTTATTAAAAGATATTAAAGATAAACAACAATTAGATGCTGGTATAATTAAGTTTTATGGACCCCTTTTACTTTGTATATTAATGTTCTTCTAAATAAGTATCTCCATCTATTGGTTTCTTGGGATTATAAAAATAACAACCTTGCCATTATAGATTATTAAAACATGTTTTACTCAACAGATATTTATTAAAATGGTTGTCCGGCCATAGATGACAAACCGATATCAATTAGAAAGGAAATGTTTGCCTGAGTTCTGTTTTGCTTGTGGTGTAGTAAGCCAGTACATTGTTCATTCCTCTGCAAACAGTAACATGTGATGTGATTATGGAAACAAAGATGTCTCAGCATGTAAGTTTACAATTGGAGAAACACCTTAAGTTTAACTGTCATACATCATATACGGACCTACAATTCTCCTTGTATTTCTTAGAAATAGTATGCAGTCTCAAATATTATCCTGTTCCATCATTTCTTGTATTTTAAAATGTAAACTTTTTGGTACATACCCTGTACAAGATTTTTTTTTTTTTTTAAATCCCTTTCTATCAGTTTTTTCAGAGGAAGCGCTGAGTATTAGAAGAATAACCTTGTTCATCTTCTAAATGCTTATACAATTTCACAATTGGATACTTCAGGCCTTACAGCATGATCATTATGTGGTCTTGTCACAATCCATTAAAAATATTTTTGCGAAGGTTAACATTTATTAATAGGCCGGTTATCCTTTTTAAAGTGTTTGCTTTAGTTTTGGAAAACATTATTTGTCTTTATGATCTTTAGTAAATACATTTATGTTCCCAAAGCGAGATATGCACCATCGCAGTTTTCTTATGGTCTACCTAAGTTTTATTTAAAAAATAAATGGGGAATTTTGTCTCATGTGAAAACACTTCTCTCTCAAGACTTTTTATAAGTTCTTGTAAGAACAAAACACAAACAACCTGCCCCCCCCAGTCCATAACTTGATCAGCCTAACTTACAAGCGATACAAAGAAGGAAATGGCTGTTCTTGTAAAACTGATAGTTTCGCATGAAAATTAAAATTGTGGTAGGAGTTTGACATGCTTCATCACTTTTAGATTTTATTTTAATTCTACACCGTAATTTAGAGCCTTCTGTATAATTTCACTCTAGTAGTAGATATCTAAAACCTCTTATTTAATTATTAGTTGCATGACTTTTAATAACTTGATTTTAAATGAATAGCTTGTATTTAATTTGACTCTCTCAATATATATTGTATCTTGAACTGCATAATTCCTCAAAGTAAAACTCTTAAGGGATGGAGGTGGGAATTAGGGTTTAAGTAGGATTTGATTCCTGTTATTAAATTACGAGCAGAGACACTCATCATATTCCATACAATATGGTCACCTGTTATACTGTAAAGGGCATGAATCTGATCTCATTTTTATATACTACTGTAAACCAAGAGTAACTCCTTTGAAGTCAATGAAACTGCCCTAGAGTAAAAGTGGTATGAGAGCAGAATTGGGCCATAAAGGCCTGATTCTGATTTTTTTTTAAATTTACATATGCATATACCATTTTCACACTGATAAGAACTTAAGAGTGGCCATATTGGGTCAGACCAAAGGCCCATCTAGCCCAGTTTTCTGTCTTCCGACAGTGGCCAACGCTAGGTGCCCAGAGGAATGAACAGAACAGGTAATCATCAAGTGATCCATCCCCTGTCACCCATTTCCAGCTTCTGGAAAACAGGGGCGAGGGACATCATACCTTCCCATCCTGGCTAATAGCCATTGATGGACCTATCCTCCATGAACTTATCTAGTTCTTTTTTGAACCCTGTTATGGTCTTGGCCTTCACAACATCCTCTGGTAAACAGTTCCACAGACTAACTGTGCATTGTGTGAAGAAATACTTCCATTTGATTGTTTTAAACTTGCTGCCTGTTAATTTCATTTGGTGTCCCCTAGTTTAGTGGTGGGCAAACTACGGCCCGGGGGCCACATCTGGCCCTTCGAGCTCCCACCAGGGAGCGGGGTCTGGGGCTTGACCTGCTCTGTGCGTGCCATGGCTCCATGCGGCTCCCAGAAGCAGCAACATGTTCTCCCTCCAGTTCCTACACGTAGGGGCAGCCAGGGGGCTCGCATGCTGCCCCTGTGCCAAGCGCTGCCCCCGCAACTCCCATTGGCTGGGAACCAAGGCCAATGGGAACTGCAGGGATGGCACCTGCAAATGGGGCAGTGTGCAGAGCCACCTGGCTGAGCCTCCGCTTAGGAGCCGGAGGGGGAACATGCTACTGCTTCCAGGAGCTGCTTGAGGTAAGCGCCGCCCGGAGCCTGCACCCCTGACCCCCTCCCATGCCCCAACCCCCTCTCCCAGCCCCGATCCCCCTCCTGCCATCCAAACCCCTTGGTCCCCGCCTAGAACACCCTCCTGCACCCCCAACCCCTCATACCCAGCCCCACCCCAGAGCCCGCTCCCCCAGCCGGAGCCCTCTCCCCCCATATCCCCCTGCCCCAGCCGGGAGCCCCCTCCCGCACCCTGAACTCCTAATTTCTGGCCCCACCCCAGAGCCTGTACCCCCAGATGGAACCCTCATCCCCTCCCAATTTCTTGAGCATTCATGGCCCGCCATACAGTTTCCATACCCAGGTGTGGCCCTTGGGCCAAAAAGTTTGCCCACCCCTGCCCTAGTTCTTGTGTTATGAGAAGGAGTAAATAACACTTCTTCCAGTGCTTGTTCATGTCAATTCCAATCAGGTGTGTGCACGTGCACTGCAGCCGAAGATTTTTCCCCTAGTAGCATCCATCGGGTCGGTCTGGGCGCCCCCGGGAGTGGCGCCTTCATGGTGCTCAATATAGGGCCCTGCTGACCCGCCACCTGCTCAGTTCCTTCTTACCACCAGTGATGGTTAGCTGGAACTTCTTGCTCTTGTCTTGACAAGCGCATTTGGCTGTCTGTATATAGTTACTCATTAAAAGGGTGTCATAAGGAGGAGGGAGAGAACTTGTTCACCTTAGCCTCTAAGGATAGAACCAGAAACAATGGGTTTAAACTGCAGCAAGGGAGGTCTAGGTTGGACATTAGGAAAAAGTTCCTAACTGTCAGGGTGGTTAAACACTGGAACAAATTGCCTAGGGAGGTTGTGGAATCTCCGTCTCTGGAGATATTTAAGAGTAGGTTAGATAAATGTCTATCAGGGATGGTCTAGACAGTATTTGGTCCTGCCATGCGGGCAGGGGACTGGACTCGATGACCTCTCGAGGTCCCTTCCAGTCCTATAATCTATGAATCTATGAAATTAGTCTTTTTGTAATTGTAGTGTTAGTTAAGTAGTTAGTAGGTACTTAGGGTTAGTTCTTAATTTTCCTTTTGGGGGGAGTTCCCCCTCCAGCGCTCTCCTGACACCGGGGCATGCCGCAGTCTCTGGGCTTAAAAGCCTGTGAAGTCTGCAGCACGTCTGCGATCCTCACACTTCATGTGTGAAGTGTTTGGGGGAGAGCCATCAAAAGGATCACTGTATGATCTGCAAGGGGTTTCACCCCAGGACATTAAAAGATGAGGATCAGCGCCTGAAGATCCTACTAATGGAAGCTGCACTCCGCCCTCAGTCTGACCCCGGGTCGGTGGACTCTGCGCCGAGTAGCTCCTCCTTGGCACGAAGTGCCCTGGCACCGTCGGCCCAGGGATCGGTGTCAAGTAAAGACTTGACCAAGGACTCTCGGCACTGTCTTGGCTCCACTCGCAGCTCACATGCCGCAGGCAGGCACTGGTCTCAGTTGCTGGTGCCGCAGAAGAAGAGGCCGCAGAGGGGTCATTCTCCCCTGGCTAGGTCCAAGGAGCTAGCTGTTGTGAGACCCGAGTTGGGCCACACTAGCTCAGCCTGATGGTCACATCAACTCCTGCCCTTGTGGAAGGACAGTCGAGTCCAGACCATCTTCCAGCACCATTCTCCCCACCTAGACAGGATAGGTCGCCGGCACCAGTCGCTCCCCTGGCATTGTCAAGGGGAAAGTCCACAATGATGTCCCGGTGGTTTCCCTCCCTGGTGTGCCACTCCCCGGCACCAGAAGAGATCCAGCAGCCATGTCGGTCCCCGAGCCCTAGGACTGTCGGCGCCTCGATGTACCGCTCCTCCATCGTCCTCCTTTTCAGAGACCTTGGAGTCGGACTCCTCTCGGTCTCATAAGAGCAGGAGTAGACAGTCTAGGTCAACACGAGACCGGCACCTTTACCCGGCATTGTGGCCCGTGCAATGGCAGCCTCTGGCACAGTGGCCTTTTTGGACACCTTCGGCTTTTCACCAAAGCCAAGGGTGGAGCCAAGGGTCTCATTCCAGAGTGACTTCATGGCCTCGGCCCCATTTGTACCCTGGTGGCATCGGCAGGATCGGGGGCAGCTCCATCACGCCCTGACGCCACCATCCCAACGTCTACGGCACTGGTGCTGTCTACACTGGCCCCAGTGGTATAAGCACTGATTATCTCGGCACCTTCATCCCTGGCACCGACACCCTCAGCACTGAGGGGCACGGCACCAGCTCTGGGAACCCCAGGCACCGCGGGACTCCTTGGGCATGGAGGGAAGGGAGCAGCCATTTCTTAAGGGGATCACTTCCTCTTCCTCTCCAGATGAGGTGCTGGCGGGCACTTCTGTATCCCCAGCCCTGGAGGACAATAGGGTTCTGCAGCAATTGCTGTGGTGGGTTGCCTAGGGCCTGGGCATTCAGGCGGAGGAGGTAGTAGTGGAGGATGCAGATCCAATGGTGGATATCCTTGCTCCCTCTGGACCTGCCTCTCAAAATATCCATTGCAGACACCACAAAAACTTTGTGGTAGACCCCAGCCTCGTTGCCCCCTACGGCTAAGCGCAATGAAAGACGCTATTTTGTGCTGTCTAGGGGCTACGAGCACTTATATGCCCACCCTCCACCAGATTCCCTGGTCGTGGATGCTGCCAACCAGCGCAAGCGCCAGGGCTACCAGGGTCCCTCCCCGAAGAATTGGGAGGCAAAACGATTCAACCTTTTTGGGAGAAAGTTCTATTCCACTGGCGGCTTGTAGCTCCGCATTTCTAATCAGCAGTCCATTGTCAGCAGGTACTGCTGTAATACGTGCGGGGCAATGGCTAAATTTGCAGAGCTGCTGCCTCAGGACTCCCGCGCTGAGTTTTTGGCCCTGGTGGAGGAGGGCAAGCTCATTTCCTGAGTTTAACTGCAGGACGCGCTGGACGGAGCTGATGCGGCTACTTGGGTTATGGCTATGGGGGGTAGCCATGAGAAGGGGCTCCTGGCTACAGGTCTCTGGTCTGCTGTATGAAGTCCATTAGACTATTCAGGACTTCCCCTTTGAGGGTTTGGCTCTCTTCTCCGAAAAGACGGATAAAAGACAGATACATAGCCTTGAGGAGAGCCATCCTCAAATAGCTGGGCCTCCATACTCCTTCTATGCAGCAGAAGCACTTCAGGGCACAACCTCCTCTGTGGTTCTACCAACCACAGAATTGACAGGACAGTTCCCGGAGGAGGAACAGGAGCATCAAGAAGAGACCACACTCATACTCAGGCCAGGGCTCTGGCCAATATAAGTCGTCTTTGGGCCAGAAGCAGGCCATTTGAATGCGCGCTTGAGGATGGCGCACCAGTGCATGGACTGGATCCAACCCACCTTGCCTTCTCGGCCCGACTATCCCCTTTCTACCCTGCTTGGTACCGTATCACATTGGACCGATGAGTGCTCCACACGGTAGAAAGGTTATACTCCCTCCAATTCTCGGCCCTTCCGCCTTTCCACCCCCCTTCCCCATCCCTTTTCAGGGACCCTTCTCATGAGCAATTCCTCATACAGGAGGTGCACTTGCTCCTATTGCTGGGACCAGTGGAAGAGGTTCCTCAGGAGCTGAAGGGCAAGGGCTTCTATTCCCGGTATTTCCTAATACCGAAAGCCAAAGGCGGGCTCAGGACCATCCTAGACCTGTGAGAGCTCAACAAGTTCATGAAGAAACTCAAGTTCCGTATGGTCTCTTTGGCCTCCATCATTCCTTCCTTGGATCCAGGGGTTTTGTATGCCACCCTCGACTTGAAGGAGGCGTACTTTCATATAGCAATTACACCATCCCATCAGGTGGCAGGTACAGGTGTTCCCGTACCTTGACGATTGGCTGATCAAGGGCTGCTCCAGGGCTCAAGTGGAGACACAAGTTGACTTCATAAGAACGATGTTCAACGAACTGGGCCTTTTCCTGAACGTGAGGAAATCGACTCTGTCCCCTGTTCAGTGGATAGAGTTCATAGGGGCAGTACTGGACTCGACACAGGCCAGGGAATACCTCTCGGAAGTGAGGTTTCGGGCCCTGGGCGACATCATTTGAAGTCTCAGGCAGTTCCCCACCACCACAGCAAGGAATTTCCTGAAACTTCTAGGACACATGGCCACTTGTGCCCGTGGGGTGCAATATGCCAGGTTCAGACTTCGGCCTCTGCAATCGTGGCTAGCCTCAGTGTATGGGCCGGCTCGGGACAGTTTGGACAGAGTCATGACTCTGCCTTGCCGGGTCCTCGACTTTCTCCAGTGGTGGCTCGACATGCAGGTAGTGTGTGCAGGAGTCCCCTTCATCGGTCCTCAGCCATCCCTCTCTCTAGTGATGGACGCGTCAGCCTTGGGCTGGGGAGCACATCTGGGAGACCTCAGGACACAAGGCCTCTGTTCTCAGGTGGAACTCGCTCTCCACATCAATGTCAGAGAGCTGAGAGCGGTCTGCCTAGCATGCCAGACTTTCCAAGCCCATTGGACAGGGAGATGTGTATCAGTTATGACAGACAACACCATCGCAATGTTTTATATCAACAAACAGGAGCGTGCACGCTCCTCTCCCCTGTGCCAGGAAGTCCTCAGGCTGTGTGACTTTTGTGTAGAACACTTGATACACCTAAAAGCATTGTACCTCTCTGGAGTACAGAACGAGTTGGCGGACTGTCTCAGCGGGTCATTCCATGGCCACGAGTGGTCCCTACGCCCAGATGTTGCGAACTACATCTTCCAACAGTGGGGCTTTCCCCAAATAGACCTCTTCGCCACGCGACACAACAGGAAGTGCCAGTTTTTCTCCTTCCTGTATCACAACCCGGGCTTCATCACGGATATGTTCCTCCTCCCATGGGGAGGCCATCTCCTATATGGATTTCCACCTATCCCTCTCGTTCACAAGGTGCTCCTCAAGATACGGAGGGAACAAGCTTTGGTGATATTGATAGCTCCACCCTGGCCCCATCAATACTGGTACGCATCGCTCCTGGAAGTGTCCGTGGACGCCCCAGTCACCTGGCCGCTCCTCCTGGATTTAATAACTCAGGATCACGGCCATCTCCAGCATCTGAACCTTGAGTTGTTGCACCTCATGGTGTGGAAGCTCCATGGCTGAACCCCGATGGAGCTCTTCTGCTCGGACCCGGTTAGACAAGTCCTCCTTGGCAGTAGGAAACCCTCCACCAGGGCTACCTGCCTTGCCAAGTGGAAGAGAGTTGCAGTCAGATCGAAGCAGCATCATTCGTCCCCGACGCTTGCCTCTATACCACTTATACTGGACTACCTTCTCCATCTCAAGCAGCAGGGATTGTCCATGTCATCAGTAAGGGTTCACTTGGCTGCCATTTGTACCTTCCATCCGGGTGCAGGGGGCCGGTTAGTCTTTTCCAACCCTATGGTCAGCCGTTTCCTGAAAGGTCTCGATGGTCTATATCCATACGTCCGACAACCGGTCCCGGTCTGGGACCTCAATCTGATCCTTTCCAGACTGACGGGGCCACTCTTCAAACTGCTGGCAACTTGTTCCCTGCTCTACAAGGTGGCGTTTCTGGTAGCTATAATCTCAGCCAGGAGATGTCTGAGCTCAAGGCCCTAACATTAGAGCCCCCTTACACTGTGTTCTATAAGAACAAGGTTCAGCTCACGCCACATCCAGCTTTCCTCCCGAAGGTTGTCTCCCAATTTCACGTCAACCGGGACATCTTCCACCCAGTGTTCTATCCTAAGTCACACTCAAGTGGCGGGGAGCAGAGGCTTCATTCATTGGATGTCCGCAGAGCACTAGCCTTTTACATTGAGCAAACGAAACTGTTCTGGAAGTCCGTTCAACTGTTTGTGGTTGTGGCAGACAGGATGACAGGTCTTCCAGTTTCCTGTCAATGAATTTCATCGTGGATCAGTACTGCATCTGGGAGTGCTACAGCCTGGCAGAGGTTATGATTTTATAGACTTCAGTCACATCTCCCCTTAGTCGTCTCTTTTCCAAGCTGAAAAGTCCCAGTCTTATTAAACACTCCTCATATGGAAGCCGTTCCATACCCCTAATAATTTTGTTGCCCTTTTCTGATCTCTTAGAAAGGGAACACACTCTGTACTGACTCGTTTATGGGATTTAGACAGATACATAGAACACTGAAAATTTCCAGTATGATCATGGAGATTCCTTTAAAACTTGATTGTGTAGGAGAATAATGTGAGTTATAATACAATTTATGTAGATTTTGCATGATTTTTACCACAAAGAGTCCACCAGTAGATCCTGTAATGAAAACTACATGGATCCATGAGAAGTGCTGAGGAGTGCGTCAACATATTCTACTTATGTTGATGCTCCAGATTCTGCCGTTGCTGAGGCCACCTCATTTTCCACTGTCAATATTTTTTTTAAATAGAGATTCTTAGTGAAAGGTTCTTTACACTTTCAATTTTTTCCATGACAAACTGTTTCTCCTTTTAATAGCATGCTACACAGCAAGATGTGTCCTCTATTTATAACATATTTTGCAATTGTTGTCATCATTTTAATTATTCCATATAAGTTTTGCCATATATCATCTATTCTTTCCCCATGTTTATAAAACCATAATCTCTTCCCTAACACTTCAGCTCAAAGTCTCATCCAGTCTTCCCAGGGGGTGAGGGGCAGGTGCTGTGGTTTTCCCCCAGTTTCTTTTCAAGCTATACCATACCATCATTGGCTTTAAATCCAGTGGAGTTAGTTTTTTACCTTTGCTGCCAGTTCTATTAATTAGGGCCCGTGAATTGGAAGTGCTAACACTCAGTGCACAGAAAAGCACTAAAACAAAATATTGGGTTTTGCAGGCCATGCAGAGCTTCAGAAGTGGTGGTAATAGTCTCAGTGGCAGTTTGCAATTAACACATGAAGAAATAATATTTATTCCCAAAAGGTTCATGGGAACAGGTACAGACTTTATTTCTTTTATTGTAGTAATAATCATTCATCCAGTGCTTTGGGTGCATGTACAGGGCCAGATCCTGTACAGAGCTTAAACTGGCAACGCTGCATTAACTTCAGTGGAATGACATCAATTTACATCACTTGAAGGCCTGGCCCATGACCGTTATCAATCCAGTAGCAAATAGTACCAATATCTAAAGCTAAAACCTCTCCATCCATTCAAAATTAAAGCTATTCCATCACCCCACCTAGCTATTCATCTCTTCCCTTAGGAAAACAAACATTGCAGAGTGATCTGAAGGTCAATACATTTGGATGAGGGTGAACCAATCATATATCCTATAGAGACCAGACTGGTAGCATAAAGCATCATTACAGTGGGAGTAAATTACATTAACAGTCACTTTGCCCCCTTCAGGCCGTGTAAAGAGGGCTTAACGGAATCCTAGCAACACTGAATCTGTTCACGTATACATTTAATTACACAAGTATTGCTTTTAAACCTAAGCTGCTATGAACAAGTTGCCAAATATTGGGTATACAAGATCTATCACAGGATTATGGTAGCATTCATATTGTTGGAAAAACAGTTTTCAAAGAGAAGTAGCTCTTTTTTCCTGGAGAAGACATGAGCCAGCCAGGGATTATCTGTAAATAAGATAATTAAAAATATTTTCCCTACAACTGTATTTTGATAATTTTCCACACATGTTTTTGCTTCACTGCAGTAAGGTTTTCTCTCTTTTTGGTTGTACAGCTGGAGAAAGAGGAAAACAAAATGATAAACAGCTGAGAAAGTGCTCACAGTAGTTCTTAACCGCAGTGTCAGTGTATATGAATGAATAATCTTTGCAGCCATTTAGTGCAGCGGTTCTCAAACTGTGGGTTGGGACCCCAAAGTGGGTCACAACCCTGTTTTAATGGGGTCGCCAGGGCTGGCGTTAGGCTTGCTGGGGCCTGGGGCTGAAGCCAAAAGTCCGAGCCCCACCGCACACAGCTGGAGCCAAAGCCTCAGGGCTTCAGCCCTGGGTGGCGGGGCTCAGGTTACAGCCCCCACCCGCCCAGGGCTGAAGCCCTCAAGCTTTGGCTTTCCCCCGCCCCCACAGGGGGGGTGGGTCTCAGGCTACGGCTTTGGCCCTCCTGCCCGGGGCGAAGGTTATAAGTTGATAAGTAACAGTGAGCATGGACTTGTCAAAAACAAATCGTGTCAAACCAACCTGATAGCTTTCTTTGACATGGTAACAAGCCTTGTGGATGGCGGGAAGTGGTAGACATGGTATATCTTGACTTTAGTAAAGCTTTTAATACTGTCTTGCATGATCTTCTCATAAACAAACTAGGGAAATACAACATAGATAGAGCTACTATAATGTGGGTGCAAAACTGATTGGAAAACCATTCCCAGAGAGTAGTTATCAGTGGTTCATAGTCAGGCAGGAAGGGCATAACGAGTGGGGTCCCACAGGGATCAGTTCTGGGTCCGGTTCTGTTCAGTATCTTCATAAATGATTTAGATAATGGCATACAGAGTATACTCATAAAGTTTGCGGACGATACCAAGCTGGGAGGGGTTGCAAGTGCTTTGGAGGATAGGATTAAAATTCAAAATGATCTGTACAAACTGGAGAAATGGTCTGAAGTAAATAGGATGAAATTCAACAAGGACAAATGTAAAGTACTCCATTTAGGAAGGAACAATCAGTTGCACACCTACAAAATGGGAAATGACTACCTAGGAAGGAGTACTATGGAAAGGGATCTGCGGTTGCAGTGGACCACAAGCTAAATATGAGTCAACAGTGTAACGCTATTGCAAAAAAAGTGAACATCATTCTGGGATTTATTAGCAGGTGTGCTGTAAGCAAGACACGAGAAGTTATTCTTCTGCTCTGCTCTGATTATGCCTCAACTGGAGTACTGTGTCCAGTTCTGGGTGCCACATTTCAGGAAGGATGTGGACAAATTGGAGAGAGTCCAGGGAAGAGCAACAACAATAATTAAAGGTCTAGAAAATATGACCTATGAGAGAAGATTGAAAAAATTGGGTTTGTTTAGTCTGGAAAAGAGAAGACTGAGAGGGGACATGATAACAGTTTTAAAGTACGGTATGTAAAAGGTTGTTACAAGGAGGAGGAATGGGCTTAAATTGCAGTATGGGCGGTTTAGGTTGGACATTAGGAAAAACTTTCTAACTGTCACGGTTGTTAAACTCTGTAATAAATTGCCTAGGGAGATTGTGGAATCTCCATCATTGGAGATTTTTAAGAGCAGGTTAGACAAACACCTGTCAGGAATCGTCTAGATAATTAGTCCTGCCACGAGTGCAGGGGACTGGACTAGATGACCTCTCAAAGTCCCTTCCAGTTCTATGATTCTATGGTATTCACCCAACAGTGCTGAAGGAACTCAAACATGAAAGTGCAGAACTACTAAATGTGGTATGTAACCTATCACTTAAATCAGCCTTTGTACCAGATGACTTGAGGATAGCTAATGTGACATTGTGAAACAGGGCCAGAAAGGGTTAAGCAACTTGCAGGCTCAATGACCCGAATTCAACCTTTAGAGACATATTAGTAAATAATGTTTGTGTTTTTGTATTTACATATATATTGTTAACCTCTAACATCTAACCAAATAGTTCCTGTCTATTACTGTCTTAATTTCTCTTTGAAGTTTGTGATAAATTACCTGCAAATGGTGGGAGATAGGCAATTGCCTTATGTTAATCCATGTAGCTAATTACCAGTGATGTTTAGGAAATAGGAGGTTACTTCAAAGACAGTATTGTTCACCCAAGCACTGAATGGGTCAAGAGTATGCCCAGAAAATGTTTAAAGGGCCTTTGAGACCTGATCCTTTCATCTCAATTCTGCTTATGCTTTGTCAGGGGAAGCTTGAGCCACAAGAATGAGGTCTCATTTTGGATCGCCCTGATATTGAACATTGAACTGAACCTATGGATTAATTGTGAAAGAACTCTTTGCACTCTAGAGCTCACCATTCCTACTATGAAACTGACCTAAAAACTATATTCATGTCTGTATGTATAACGATCTTTTAAGCAATACTCTCACTCTTTTCTTTTTTAATAAATTTTAGTTTAGTTAATAAGAATTGGCTGTAAGCGTGTATTTGAGTAAGATCTGAAATATTCATTAACTTGGTGGGTAATGTGTCCGATCTTTTGGGATTGGCAGAACTTTTTATATGATGAACAGAATTTTTAATAATCCTCATCATATTTGACTTGACTGTCTGGGGCGGGGGGAGGAAGCCCATGTCTGGGTTGCTTTAAGGAAACTGTGGTTTTGACTTCTGAGTAACCAGTAAGGTATTGTAGAAGCTGGTTTTTTGCTAGCTTAGTGGATCTAAATATTAGAATAACTACCAATTTTGGGGATTATCTGCCCCATTCTTTGCAGTTTGCCCTAATTAAGCAATCTCAGCGTGGCTTCCCTGGGACCCCGGTCACAGACATCATATTTTTAAAAGGCTCCAAAGGCAATCCTGGCTATTACAGGCTGGTAAGCGTAACTTCAGTACCAGGCAAATTGGTTGAAACTACAGAAAAAATAACGATGAGACACATTGATGAACACGATTTGTTGGAGAAAAGTCAACATGGCTTTTGTAAAGAGAAATCATGCCTCACTAATCTACTAGAATTCTTGGAGGGGATCAACAAACATGTGGACAGTATTGATCCATTATATAGAGTGTACTTGGACTTTCAGAAAGCCTTTGACAAAGGTCCCTTACCAAAGAATCTTAAGCAAAGTATGCAATGTAATTGTAGCCCAGTCAGTCCCAGGATATTAGAGAGACAAGGTGGGTGAGATAATATCATTTATTGGACCAATTTCTATTAGTGAGAGAAACAATCTTTTGAGCCACACAGAGCTCTTCTTCAGGTCTGGGAAAGGAATCCCCAGCATTACAATATACTAAGTATTCTAAGCATACTTATGCTAAACAATCTGTTCCACCTTGCATTTTGCTGTGATAATGGGAGTTTCTTTCCCAGACATGAAGATGAGCTCTATATTGGCTCAAAATCTTCTCTCTCTCACCAACAGAAGTTGGTCCAATAAAATATATTACCTCTCACCCACCTTGTCTCTCTTAAGCAAAGTAAGCTGTCATGGGATAAGAGGGGAGGTCCTCTCATGGATCAGTAACTGGTTAAAAGACAAGAAATAAAGGGTAGGAATAAATGGTCAGTTTTCACAGTGGAGAGAGATAAATGGCGGGGTCCCCTAGGAATCTGTACCTAGGCCAGTGCAGTTCAGCATGTTCATAAATGACCTGGAAAAAGGGGTAAACAGTGAGGTAGCAAAGTTTGCAGATGATACAAAATTACTCAAGATAGTTAAGTCCAAAACAGATCGTGAAGAGTTACAGAGGGATCTCAATAAACTGGGTTACTTAGCAACAAAATGGCAGATGAAATTCAGTGTTGATAAATGCAAAGTAATCTTCTTCTTAGCATATGTGCAACATGCCTCACGTGGCATGTGACCAGGATTCATCAACGAATTTGGTCCTCTGGTTGGATCCTTAGCTGCCCAGACCAGGTACTGAGGGGGAGCATGATATGAACACTGATCCATTCTCCCGAATGCAAAGTAATGCATGTTGGAAAATATAGTTGAGATTATCCATACAAAATGATGGGGCTTAAATTAGCTGTTACCCCTCAAGAAAGCGATCTTGGGGTCATTGTAGATAGTTGTCTGAAAACATCCACTCAATGTGCAGCGGCAGTCGAAAAAGCGAACAGAATGTTAGGAATCATTAGGAAAGGAATAGATAACAAAACAGACAATATCATAATGCCACTATATAAATCTATGGTACACCCACACCTTGAATACTGCATTCAGCTCTGGTTGCTCTATCTCAAAAAAGATATATTAGAATTGGAAAAGGTACTGAGAAGGGCAACAAAATGATACAGGGATATGGAACAGCTTTCATATGAGGAGAAATTAAAAAGACTGGGATTGTTCGGATGGGGAAAAGGCAACTAAGAGGGGATATGATAGAGGGCTATAAAATCATGACTGGTGTGGAGAAAGTGAATAAGGAAGTTTATATGCCCCTTCACAAAACACAAGAACCAGGGGTCACCCAATTAAATTAATATGCAGCAGTTTTAAAAGAAACAAAAGTAAGTACTTCTTCAGACAATGCACAGTCAACCTGTGGAACTCATTGCCAGGGGATGTTTTGAAGGCCAAAAGTATAACTGGGGTCAAAAAAAAATTAGATAAGTTAATGCAGGATAAGTCCATCAATGGCTAATAGCCATTGGACATGCTCTGAGTGACGCTAACCTCTGTTTGCGAGAAGCTGTGAGTGGATGATAGCAGATGGATCACTCGATGATTGCCTGTTCTGTTCATTCCCTCTGGGGCACCTGACATTGGCCAGAGTTGGAAGACAGGATACAGGGCTAGCTGATCCATTGGTCTGACCTAGTGTGGCTGTTGTTATGTCAGTGCATGCACAGGTATGACTGTTTCCCCTCCCTGCTGCACACTCTGTTCTCTGTGCATGCACAAGGACCAGGTAGGGGGATACCGGGAAAGCGTAATCTCTGAGTTGTCAGTGCATATGCAGCTATGACAGTTCCCCATCCCCACCACCGCACAATGCGATCTATCTGTGCATTCCCAGGGACTGGGTAGAAGGGAGTCAGCAAAGTTTTGCGTAGGGCAGCAGATTGCCTTTAACAGCCGCGGCATGGCTGTAAATGAGGTTAATATTTGGTCCCATGCTACAACCTTTCCCTCATGGATAGAATAGTCATTGTTATCTAGGGAAGGCCTGAACAAAGAAATGAGTCTTACATTTTGCCTTGAAGGTGGCAAGAAGGATGTGATCTCCAGACATGGGGAGTTTTTTAGCTGCTGGCCTTCCACTAAAATGCCACATTCTTGGGTCCTAAGAAATTTTTTCAGCTTCTGTAATTTCACTAATCATAGCTGGCACGGTGGGCTGCTGAAAGACAGGCAGTCTTTGAGATAGCTATGGCTTCACCCCTTTCTTGGGAGTTAGTGAAATCTGGGGAGCACCAGTGTGATGACAAAGATGTAATAAGTGAGATTTAATGGGGTTATGAAAGATTCTAGCTAAGCAGGAGGAAAGAGACTGTTCTAGGTTTTGGGGATAGTACAATAAAAGGACAAAGCCGCAAGTGGGAGGAGGAAACAAAGGTGAGAGGAATGAGACGGTGTAGACTATTAGTACACTAGTTATTAATAGGATTTATTATTAATACTTGTAATAAACCTGGCTGAAGAAGCGTTCCATTTAAAATGTCAAAGTCTCTTTACATTTTTCAAGAAGGTGGCAGAAACTAAGTGTGTTTCCTTCTCCCCCATATTCTCTTTTCCCTTTTTCTGCTCTGCTGCTTGTTAAGTTTTAAACATTTATGGGGAAATATCATTTTAAAAGGGCTTGTAGCACAAAGGTAATAATCAGAGTGCCATGCTGTTTTATGAGGCAATAATCCAGTTCCTTTGTTTGAATAAACTGCTTGGCCTTCAGTCTCCTAGGCTTTACCTTAGGGAACTGGGTTGGATTATTGCCTTGTAAAATAGTGCGGTATTCTTGTTGTTGATTAATTATAAATCTTTACCTATCACTAGTCATCCAACCCTCTTCATTCCACAACATTTCTATATTTTTCATACCTATGGCATAGTGCTGGACTCAGACATTTTCCAAATAGAAACGGTAGTCACGACTGGCTTGTGGTATGCTCATTGTTCCAATTTGAGAGTTTCTGTATAAGTGTGTGTCACATTCTGGGGTGCAGTCCAGACCAATCAGAAGTTGTGTCACTCCCTGCCCTGCAACCATGGGTGTCTCACAATGCTTTGCTGTTGTAGCTCCCAACCTGGGCCACTCACAAACAGCCTACCAGCATGTAAGTCACACCCTGAATGTCTGTGCATAGCTGTAGTCCTGGTCCAGCAGCTCTGACCCCACCAGCTTGTCAGCAACACTGGCTTCCACCAGCCTTGGTTACTCCTTGCAGGGTGACCCCAACACACTCCTGGTCCTGAATTTCCCCAAAAATGTGTGTTCTGCATTGTCCAGCCCTTTCCTGGGCAGTTCAGATTTTAAGATCCGTTGCCCCTGTAAGGAGTCAAATTCAACAGTTTGCTTTCAACTGGAGTTACCAAACAGTTCAGTTTAACCATACTGGATTGGTTTAGATAAAAAAACCACAAGTTTAACAACAACGGAAGATAGTATTTTATGTGATTTCAAGTATAAGAGAGAAAGTTAGAAGTGGTTCCAAGCAAATACTAGTGAAAACACTCATCTAAAAGTCTAAAACTTAATCTAGCAAGTTTTGTTTCAAGGTTTTGTTTAAGATGAACTTTCTCACCGACAGTCTTCCAGCAAGATGGTAACTGATCCTTTCCTTGGTCAGGATCTCTGCTGGTGCCTTTGTCATCTCTCTTTCACCTAAGAGAACTTGTTTTTTTTTGCCCCTTTCTTTGATAGTCCAGTGAACCTTTGAAGTGGATTCTTCTGAAGATTACTCCTCAAAACAAAGTTAATTCAAACAGTGGCTCCATGCTCTTTCTCCCTCACCTAGCGTTTGCTGAAATGCAAATTTGCTCAGCTTCCTACCATCTCTTCCCCCTGCTGTCCTTGCTGACCCTGTATGCTACTTATATGAAAACTGAGGTAAACACACATTCCTTTGTTTAGGACAGACCTGTTTAACAACTTTTACCTAAGCAGGGCTGTGTGGTTTTGCACATGTGCTAATAACATCACATATGGGGATTTCATAACTTTATATATAATGTTGTACATTTTCCATGATCTTATTGACCAATGAATTATTAGTTTTCAAATGATACCTCACACGGCATATTTTGTACAAAGATTATTACAATAGTGGGTAGGATGTGAATACAGGGGTGCTTTCAGTCCAAGCGAGCCATCCACTAATTCTCTTCAGATGGAAATAGATCAAATTATCATCAAGACAAGCTCCTAACTTAAATCCTCGGTACTATACAAAGCAACAGAGTCAAATCCAGTCTTTACTTAGTCAAAACTCCCATTGGCTTCACTAGGCGTTTAGATAGAGAGAGAACTGAGAGTTTTACAATTAGGTAGTTGTAATAAGATGAATATTACTGTGGGGCCCAGGGACCCCCTTCAGAATTGTGGCCCCATTCTGGTAGGCATATACGCAGTAAAAGGCAGACCCTTCCTTGGACAGCTTACAAATGAATTAAGGACAAGATGTAACAGGTGGCTGTTACACCCTTGGAAGAGGGGCAAAGGGGGAAGATGAGGGTAACTAGAATAACAATACATAGTTTTTTAATTGTGTATAATTTGCAGGTTTCACATTTTTTTCTTTCTTTCTTTCCTTCTTCTCCATTCCCAAATGATAAGAGAGAATTAGTGAATCTGTAACTGGTCAACTGTGTAGCCATCGTTGTTGGGCAGTAACTGTAGGTCTCATGGTAGAGGTGGGTCTTGAGAGGGGATTTTTTTGGAGGGCAGATTAGTGGGTTTGAAAACTATGGGTTTTCAAAATTTCAAAATTAGTGGGTTTGAAGATGGCATTCCATACATAAGGAGCAGCATGGATGGAAAGCTTATGTTATTTGTGCAAGAAGAAGACAAAGGAATGATTGAGCCTGGCCACATTGGTGGAGAAGAGAGTTTGGGGTCTCAACATGGTAAGATATGAGTAGATAAATGAAGTGGAACTGAGTTCTCAAGTGGACCCAACATTTGTGTTTGATGCTGTGTAAAAGGACGTGCTGGTGGAGAGACTCAAAGAGAGGGTGACGTGATGAAAGTGACGGGCCAGGAAGATGATTTTAGCAGCTGCAACTCAGCATGTGGTAATGATTATAAATGCTAATGTCAATGGAATGAAATTTTATAGAATAATGATCTTATTATATTTGATAGATCCTCAGACTAATTCTCAAAGAAGACCTGGAGCCTGAGTGATAACGTTCTTTGATTTATTTTTGAAATTATTAGAGAAGTGCATGGTGTGTGTATGTGTGATTTGACACTAAGCTGACCTTAGTAGGCTCTCTTTAGGACCTCATATGGTCCTTAGCCCTGGTTCTCTTCCTGGGACTCTCTAGGGGTGGGGAGAAACGTCCCATAAATGTCTGCAATTTCAACAGACCAGACACCTGCCCACAGTGAGGAAGATACCTACTGGGCACAATTGCTCGGCATGAAGTTTTCTGAAAAGTAGGGAATCTGGCAGGGGAAGTGAGGCTGGGAGCACTGGCTGTTGAGATTGCCAGTTAGAGGAAAGCGCGAACTTGACAAATTATGGAACTTTAACATCACTTGTAGTTTGAGTTCCGAAGAAGAGTTCTGAGCAGCATGACATTTGTTCTTATTGCATATTTGCTATTTGGATTCATACATGTTCTTACAAATGATGTAATCATTATTTTCAGATGGATGTTGCCATGTTTGCTCACTGCACAATTACTGAATGGGCGTATTCTGACATGCTTTTTATCATTTGTGCTTGGCGAAAAGGTTGGGAGCTGTTCTTTCTGATGTGTACCTTGCCATGCCTTATTCACGCTTTTATCAACTTGAGTTTTGATTACTGCAATGAGCTTTATATGGGGATACACCTTAAGACCATGTGGAAATTGATGCTAAGATAAGAGTGCAGTTGCCTGCTTATTAAGTGATGTTTCACTCAGAGGGCACATTACACATTTGCTAGATGATGTAGAGTGGGTACCAACTGATTTCTGGATAAATGTTAAGATGTTGATTTTAACCCATTTTTTAAAGACTTAAACAATTTGGATCCTTATTGCATGAGAGCCTGTTTCTCTCTTTATTTCAAATGGTAACAGTTGTGATCAGCCAAGCCACTTGAATTTCACATTTTCCTGGTTTAGATGAGTGGGGCACAGATGGCTGGCATTCTCAGAGAAGAATTGGATAAATAAATAAAATCGCACTGTGACTCTGTTTACCCATTTGTATAATTGATAACATACTAACTACATCACAAAGATATTTTATTATATGTAAAATCCTCCAATGAACAATACTATATAAAGTATTCTTATTTTAATATGTTTATTAATAAATGACTATATGGAAACACATATCTTTACTTTTACCCCATGTGGGAACTAGGACTAAAATGGAAAAATGGATTTCAGTGTGAAACATAGATTATGTAGCAACATGCGTGGAACTTGGGGGATGGAACACCGGTGGCAGGAGAGAAGAGTTTAGAGGATATGGAAGGCAGCCAAGTCTGTGCACATGGCTGGAATTCTAGCTGCACTTTCAGCACCTCTCTCAATAAAGAGTCAGCTGAGATTTAGAAACATGGAGGACTCTGATGTTCTATTACCCAGCACATTGTTCATGAAACAGATTAATAAACAATTTTCCCTCGCTTGGACTCAAAAGATGCTTTATTTCTTAAAAATAAAAACAAATCAATACAACAGACCTCCTGATGACTTGATTTGGCACAAATGAAATCACAGCAGAAGTGCATTTTAATTCTGCTTCCAGCTGCATTATTGCTGTGCTATGTGATCCCATTAAATAGGCTCAAGTTTTCACCTCGTGTGACTCTCCTTCAGTTCTGATGCTGTCCTCGTGAACTGTAGCTCTTGCTCCTGCAATGTAGCTGGCTTTGAAGAGGCAGGATTGCCCGTGGCAGTGGAAGAAAAATCAGAAGAAAATGAAATGATTAATTAATGTAATCTAGTCTCTGTTTTACCAAAGGCTTTTCCGGGACTTATTTAGCTCAATTAATGAGAGACAATTTCAACAGGAGGTTTTTAGTGTAGTTTTTGAAGAGTGTAAAGTGACATATTATAGCTGCTGGATGGGAAATGATCTTACGGCTCTTTACACTGAACCCCCCCACTGAACGACTACCTAGGAGAAATGTATTTTAGAGCTTTTATTGTTTTGGGTCTTTCTTTTTTTTTTTTAATCAAGCTACTGCAAGGTTTCAGTGAGGGACTGAAGGACACAGTGAACAAAACCACAGAAGCAACTATCACTTGAATCCATCCCAACCAGACATGTGCTATGGTGACATCAGTTTTTCCTTTACCAACCAGACTACTACAACATGTGTGGATTTGGAGCCAGAGCTGATCCTGGCACACCAGTTGACCAAACTGTCTCTGTGTTGGAGTTCTACAGAGGATGTTCAGGAGAGTGAGCTGCACTATTCCCCGTAGCTGTAACAGTCAACAGGGAAGTTTTACAGGTGGTTCTGTGACTAAGTGGCCCTGCCTCCAATTTCTCAGTCCACAGGAGATCTGTGCCTTCTCTGGAGGCTTCCCACAACATCCTGCCCCCACCACCTATAGTGGAACTACAGCACACCAGTTCTGCTATGTTCAGGATATTCTGTGCCTATGGAGGGAAATGTAACAATCCTTAACATATTTGAAGACTGTTCTCAGGTCCCCCATTAGTCTTTTCTCAAGACTAAATATGCCCAGTTTTTTAATCCTTTTCTCATAGGTCATGTTTTCTAAACCTTTTTTAATTTTTTTTGCACTATTCTGGATATTTCTCCAATTTGTCCACATCTTCCCAAAGTGCGGTGCCCACAATAGGACACAGTATTCCAGCTGAGGTCTCACCAGTGCTGAGTAGAATGGGACAACTACTTCCTCTGTCTTACATACGACACCCCTGTTAATATATCTGAGAATATTATTAGCCTTCTTCTCAACTGCATTACATTGTTGATTTATATTCTGTTTGTGATCCACTATAATACCCAGATCCTTTTCAGCAGTTCTACCACCTAGCTAGTTATTCCTCATTTTGTAGTTGTGCATTTGATTTTTTCCTTCCTAAATGAAGTACTTTGCTCTTGTCTTTACTGAATTTCATCTTGTTGAACTCAGACCAATTCTCTAATTTGTCAATGTGGTTTTGAATTCTAATCCTGTCCCCCAAGGTGCTTGCAACCCCTCCCATCTTGGAGTCATCTGCAGATTTTATAGATATACTCTCCACTCCATTATCCAAGCCATTAATGAAAATATTGAATAGTACCGGACGTAGGACTGACCCATGAGAGACCTCACTATATATATGCCCTCCCAGTTTGACAGAAAACTATTGATAACTTTGTGTACAATCTCTCAACCGCTTGTGCAACCACATTATAGTAATTCCATTGAAACCATATTTCCCTAGTTTGCTAATCAGAAAGTCATGTGGAATCATGTCAAAAGTTGTGTTAAAAGCAAGATATATCACATCTACTGCTTCCCCCATGCACAAGACCAGTAACCCTGTCAAAGAAGGAAATTAGGTTGGTTTGGTATGCTTTCTTCTTGACCTGTTGGCTATCATTTATAACCCTATTACACTCTAGGTGCTTACAAATTGATCGATTAATAATTTGTTCCAGTATCTTTCCAGGTATTGAAATTAGGCTGACTGGTCTATAATTCCCTGGGTCCTCTTTATTTCCCTTTTTAGAGATAGGGGCTATGTTTTCCCGTCTGTCTTCTGGAACCTTACCAGTCCTCCATGAGTTCTCAAAGATAAGTGCTAGCAGTTCCAAGATTGCTTCAGCTAGTTCCATAAGTAATCTAGAATGAATTTCATCAGGCCCTGACAACTTGAATACACCTAACTTATCTAAATATTCTTTAACCTGACCTTTCCCTATTTTGACTTGTATTCCTTCCCCCTTGTTGTTAATATTAATTGTGTTGCGTATCAGGTCACCATTAACCTTTTCATAAGGTGAGTTAGCAAAACCCTGTGGTCTACTATGCCAAAAGATGCAGAGAGGTCCAAATCATAGAATCATAGACTCACAGAATATCAGGGTTGGAAGGGACCTCAGGAGGTCATCTAGACCAACCCCCTGCTCAAAGCAGGACCAACTCCAACTAAATCATCCCAGACAGGCTTTGTCAAGCCTGACCTCAAAAACCTCTACGGAAGGAGATTCCACCCCTCCCTAGGTAGCCCATTCCAGTGCTAAGTTTGAACATTGACATCTTCACTGTGTCCGTGGTCATAAGGAGGTCCTTTTTTAGGTCCCCTACGGCTGCTAGGGCTGTGCTGTCCCCTGGTCTGAACTTTGACTCTGATGCATCCAGGATGCTGGCTAATGTCACAGGTTGTTGGAGGATGTTTACTCCTTTCTCAATTGTTACCCTGCCTGTGCGCCTCAAGACTTTGACAGCAGCTGCCTTTACTCCTCTCTCGCTGCCAAAATCACTTTTCTCTCCTACCTCTTCCATAAAACCTTCGTCCCAGTCATTCATTCCCTCCAAAATCCCCTCACTCTCTCACTCTACCCAAAACACTCACAGTCCCCCTTCCCCTCATCTTTCCTACCTTTTCTCTAAACTGTGGGGATTATATTTGAGCTTACTTGCAGCAAAAGGGCATGCAACTGGCTGGTTTTTAAAGTCTTGCCCTAAATTTTCTAATAGGAACAGCTTTAATCGTGTTCAAGTATTGTTTTCCTTCTACAGATTTAAAATATTCAGTGCATGGGGGTGGGGAAAAATCACTTGAAGCTACTTTGTACTTATTTATAAACCTTTTTGAGAAATAAATATTATTAAGATAGCAATCCTGAAAGAGGATTATTTATTCTAGCTCATAGTCAAACAATTCCTCTCTGCATGCTAGCATCTTTATGGTCCTGTTCAAAACAAAAGGAAAACGGAGGTTTGAGAATGTGAGTGCATTACTGCAGTGTTTACCCACCCCATGTGAACTGCATGACATAGATTTTCTGTTCAATGAATGTAGCAGTTGGTAAACACTAACCCCTTCATTTTGAAAGTCTTACAAAGGGATTTAGCTACAAAACTGCTATTGACTTAAATGATAGTTATGTGCATAAACCCCTGTTCAACTCTCTAAAAATTTAAGGCAAAAGATTATATAATTACAAACCTTCCAACATCTGTTAAAAAACAGAGTGCAAATTTTCATACATTTATATATATTTGCATCATATTTTTTAAAGAAAAGTAAATTTACAATGTCCTCACTGTATTGTCCTTGCTATATTTCCAATATTGTTTCTTTTATGGTGACAGGTCATAAGAAAATGGAGGGGGAAGGGTGCTCATTAGTGTTACTTTTAACTTAATTATCCCTAATTAACCACAAAAATATTAGGAGGAAATGCAGAAAGTTAAGCCATTTAAAACAGTTTTGTACTGGTAGAGAATTGATAATGACATGTAAAGGCTGGACACTGAAAAGCCAAGGATAAAAGAAACACATTCCCATTTTTATCTGATTTTAGGGTGCAATCTGAAAAGTTTCAAGGTAGCTTGAAAATGTTCTTATAGAAAATTTAAAACCTGAATAGTTAAATGTGTGCCTCTGATGGATGGGGAGCTGCTATGTTATTATTTAATAATTTAGAATCTCTGCCACCCAAGGAACCAAGCATACAGGATCTGCCCCCACCTATCTGATCAGCATGCTGTTGGCATATTTTCTCCAATTCCAGTTCATGCTGTTGCTTTTTCTTTGGTCTGCTCTTTTTAGCTCCTGGTCAGCAAGTTGTGTGGCTTCCAAATGCAGCTTTCTAGGGTTACCATTCGTCCGGATTCCCCCGGACATGTCCGGCTTTTTCGGGTTAAAAATAGCGTCGGGGGGAATTTGTCAATGTCCGGACTTCCCCTCCTCCCCCCTCCCATGCAGAGTGTGCGTGCGCTTACAAAGCAGCAGGTGCTCCAAAAGCCAGAGCCAGAGCCCTGCTTGCACTTCCCCCTCCTCCCTCCTGAAACTTGACACCACTCCCCTCCTCTCCCTCCCTCCCTCCCTGCACTCACAGATCACCGGCTGCTCGTCTGGAGCTCCGAGCCTGCTCCCCTCCCCCGCTGTGGAGCGCGCTGCTCTGCAGCACAGTAAGGGGGCCGGGGGCCAGAGAAGCGGCAGGGAGGTTCGGGGGGGTAATCAAGAGACAGGGAGCAGGGGGGAGGGTTGGATGGGTCAGGGAGTTTGGGGGGGAGCTGTCTGGGGGTTGGGGGTGTAAGGTTTTGGGTAGTCAGGGTACAGGTGGGGGGGTCTCAGGAGGGGGCAGTTAGGGGACAAGGAGCGGGGGGGGGTGTTTGGGAGTTCTGGGGGGGGCTGTCTGGGGGTTGGGGGTGTAAGGTTTTGGGCCGTCAGGGTACAGGTGGGGAGGGTCTCAGGAGGGGGCAGTTAGGGGACAAGGAGCAGGGAGGCTTAGGTAGGGGGTGGGGTTCTGGAGGGCAGTTAGGAGCAGGGGTCCCAGGAGGGGGCAGTCAGGGGACAAGGAGCGGGGCGGGGGGCGGGAGTTCGGGGCGGGCTTTCTGGGGGAGGGTGGATAAGGTTTTGGGCAGTCAGGGTACAGGTAGGGGGTAGGGTCCTGGGGGGCAGTTAGGGAGAGGGGTCTTAGGAAGGGGCAGTTAGGGGATAAGGAACAGGGAGGCTTAGGTAGGGGGTGAGGTTCTGGAGGGCAGTTAGGAGCAGGGGTCCCAGGAGGGGGCAGTCAGGGGACAGGGAGCAGAGGGGTTTAGATGGGTCAGGAGTTCTGGGGGGGGGGGCTGTCAGGGGGTGGGGGTGTGGATAAGGGTTGGGACAGTCAGGGGACAGGTAGGGGGGTAGGGTCCTAGGGGGCCAGTTAGGATGTGGGGAAGGTCTCAGGAGGAGGCAGTCAGGGGACAAGAGGCAGGGAGGCTTAGGGAGGGGGTGGAGTCCTGGGGGGCAGTCAGGGGACAAGGAGTGGGGGGGAGGGTTGGGGGTTCTGAGGGGGCAGGAAGTGGGAGGGAGTGGAAGGGGCAGGGGCGGGGCTAGGACAGGACGGGGGTGGGGCTAGGACAGGGGCTAGGGCGGGGCTCCTCCCGTCCTCTTTTTTGATTGTTGAAATATGGTAACCCTAGCTTTTCTCTTTCAAACTGCAGTTTTTCCTCAGTCTGCAGCTTCTTCAATGCCAACTGCTGTTGAAATGGTGAACTCAAGTCTGGATGGAGCCCAGTTGCTGCTTCCTCTTTTCCGTTCCTCTTAAGGAGGTTGTCCGCAGCTGGCCCATGTCAACACACTTGGGCTTGCAGGGCTTGGGCTATGGGGATATAAAATTGCAGTGTAGATGTTCGCGCCTAAGCTGGAGCATAGGCTCAGGGACCCTGCGTGGGGGGAGGGTCCCAGAGCCTGGGCTCTAACCTGAGCCCGAACATCTACACTAATCTTATAGCAGCCGTCATGGGCCAGCCTTGGGTTTTTTATTGCAGTGAAGACATACTCTGAGACTTTCTGCCCAGCTTACCTTCTCTGTTCTTGGCTGTTCCATGCCATTCCTTCCTCCTGTCCAAACTTCCTTTTCTCTTTGTCAGTTCTCCGGAATATGCACCACCTCCCCCACTCCTTTCAACATCTGACTTTCTTTATTCAATCTTTTGGTAACCTTCCACTACTCCAAAAACTCCCCTCTCCTTAGACCAGAAGAGGCAGTGTCTTCTCCCAGCAAACTCCTTTAGCATATCTGTTGACTAGTCCATGTGAGCCCATGGTGGATACACATACAGAGGCTTTTCACATCACAGCAATTTCATGATGACTGTCCCAGCTCAGAGCAGCTTTACTGGTATTCCCCCTCTGTGGTTCCTCAAAGGCACAACCTCTAGACTCCCGGCTTCTCAGCCATCACCTCTCTTGGGTGGAGACCTACATCTCTTTTCCTCCTGACTGGGTTTTTTTAAGGCTGCATGGTTCCCTGCCTACACTGTAGCAAGTGAGAACACCTAAACAGGCCAGCGTCTGTGCTGTGCTTTCTCTTGAAAGGCTTATGAACAGCATAATTGCCAGCATGTATGAGTTACCACTAGCTCTGGTTGAAGTTAGTCCTTCAAATTCCACAAAGGATTTTTTCTGTGGTTACAAGTTCATAACAGCCTTAGCTCAGAATCACAACAACCAGCTGGACAACTTGTCCATTTCTTTATACATCTTGGGACTTTGATCTCGTCTCTGGGAACAGGTTATCAACAGACAATAGTCCCCTCCTCAGGGCGTAGCTTCAAAAGACTGGATTTTTGCATAACCAGAACTTGGGAATCTGCATTCACCTTCCCCTAGAGACTCCGCAGGAAAACAACTTGACATTGTCCCAAAAGAACATTCTTGTCTGGCACATTGTTCAGTACAGTCCTTTGAAGTTCATAACACTTCCCAAGGGTCACATACCACCTCCCCACTAGAGAAAGATTACCTACAATCCCGGCCCACAATAATACCTAAACCATTCACTTAATAAAACGGACCCCAAATATACTTAAACTAAATTAAATAAAGTCTCACAAAGATATTGCAGAAAATTGCCATACCTGTTACAGCTACATAATAGCTTCATCATAACAACCAGAATTCATAAGTTGTAGAGACAGAATCCCCAAATCATCACAGCATGACACTTATTAAAAAAATAACATTATTCAAAATCAGTGTAGGGTATGTTAAATGGATTAAAACTTGGCTGATAGATCTCAACAGCTAAGTGTGAATGGGGAATAATGATCCAAAGGTGATCTTTCTAGTGGGGTTCTCCAGGCATCTATTTTGTCCCAGTGCTGGTCAATATCTTTTTCATTGGTCTGAAAGAAAAAATAAAATTATTTTAGGTAAAGTTTACGTATGACAAAAATGGATGGTGTGGTAATAATGATAAGGACAGGTCTGTTTCACAGAGCAATGTGGATTGCTTGTTAAGCTGGGGTCATTTGAACAACATGCATTTTAATACAGCCAAATGCCAGGACATCACATGGGTCAATGCTTACAGGATGGGCGACTGTATCCTGGAAAGCAGTGACTCTGCCAAGGATTTAGGGATCATGGTGGAAATGTCCCCATTCAATGATGATTCCCCACTGGCAACTACTTTTTGAGATCTGCAGTTAGCCAGTTCTTAATCCATTTAATGTGTACTTTATTGATATTGCTATTTTTAAAATTAGAATATTGTGCAGTATTTATTACGTGAAACACCTTACAAAAGTCTAAGTATATTTCATCCACATTTGTGTTTATCAGCCAAATTTGTAATCTCATCAATGAATGGAATCATGTTTGTTTGATCTGATGTATTTTCAGCAATAGTATGTTGATGTGTTGACTGGCATTAATTATATTCCCATTCTTTATTAATGGAATTTCCTATCAGCTTTTCTAGACCAAATATATGCTCTAGCTTATCCACAAGATATGGGTTTGATGAGGAAATTAATGGTGAAACTCTTTGGCATGTGCTGTACAGGAGGTCAGACTTGATGATCATAGTGGCTGTTAAAACAGTTTTCCAACATAAAATTGGGATTTTGAGTAAATAAAGATTTTTGTGAAAAGTGTCTGCTTCCTGCAGAGAATTTCAACATTTTTTCAAAAAACCAAACACCCCAAAACTGAAGTTTTTTGTTGAAAACTGAATAATTGGTATTTGGAATTGCTGCCATGACAGATTCATGCCCTCCTTCTCTCCTGTGGACTGGGTTCTCCAGCCAGACTACAGCACACTCTATGCACCATGGCCAGGGACTTCCAGATGCCTCATGGTGGCAGGCTCAGCAAAAGACGGGACAGGTGCATGATGGGAGATGGCATTTGTCTCCACAGACCTCCCAGCCCCCACTAGATTTGGTTCAAATCTGTTTATTGAACTCTGACATGCCCACCCTGGCATGGTTGTGCTTAATTTTTTTTGCCAAACCACCAAGCCAAATACATTTTTAACAGAGAAAAACACAAAAATAAATAATTGAAAAACAACTGAACAATCACAGTTTTAATCCTGTTAGGTAGACATAGAAGGCCCTTCGAAGAATTGACATCCAACAAATTGTTAATTGATATGCCACCAAAAGAATTTTCTTTCTCCTTGTATTGAATATTGATACAGAACAGAGGTAAATTGAATGAAGGTTATTACCCTTGTAGCACTGCATGCAGCACAAACTATTACAGATGTAAATCTGCTAAGAGATACAATCTCAACCTCAAATCCATTTGAAATTTTCTGGAGGACAGACAGGTAAGAGTGGAGGGCTTATAGGGTTAACATTATAAGACTCATGTGATCGGTTGGCCAGCCAAAATTCCACCAGATTTTTCTGGCTATTATTATTTATTATTACTTATTGATTTGTATTGCAGTAGAGCCTGGAGCCATCAATCTTGGTTGAGGCAGATTTGTCCTAGGGCACTATACAAACAGATAACGAGACAGTGCTTGTTCTGAAGAATTTACAATCTAAATAGACAAGAGAGACAAAGGGTGGAAGGAGAAACAACCACAGAGAGATAAAATGACTTGCCTAAAGTCACACCGCAGCCCAGCTGGGAATAGAACTCGGGTATCCTGACTCCCAGTTCAGTGCCTTATCTCCTAACATGCTGCCCCCAAGAGAAGCTAGTGTTTGTACAAAGGGAGCCTAAGTGGAAGTGAAAAAGAAGCCCTCTAAATGCGAGAGCCTGCTCTTTTTCAGGGCTGAACATTCATAAAAGCTGAATAGCGTTATAAAAAGTTTTACAAATGTATTTCCTCCTGGACTGAGACTAAGCCTGAGAAATTTGAGTCTCAAGGTATTTTTGAGAAAGTTCTGAGTGATTGGGGATAGCCATCTGGACAGAAAGTGTCTTAATAAATGTTGATAGTTTTTCTACTTGTATATGTATCTAGAGCTCAGCTTGCTATTTCTTAGGGCCAATTAATTTAATTTTACTTCAGTCCAATAAAGTAATGAAATATACAGAATGTTAAAACCTTGTGCCTGAGTATATTTAAAAGGGAAAAGATGTTTCAGAAGTATTCTGAATAGCCTTTTATAACAATCAGTGGGTAACAATGTCCCAGCATTCCTAAGGTCTGAGGACTCACTTTGTGCCAGTATGGACCCGTCATTTATCTGTGGCATATGTATGGGCAGAGACCATGGCCCCCCATTCCCCTTCTTAGACCTTGAATACCTCTGGACCAACTAGCCCTACCAGGTTTCTCTTGTTTCCTTGCTGATACGGATTCTCTCAACTGGTCAACATTAAGAATAAAAACTAAAGTAAACTTACACTTAAACCAAATGCAGCTTTAGAACTAGATTGAAAAAAAAACACCCCATGAAAACAATGAAGAGCATTTACATTTTGTCATCTAGATGTAGGTTATGAAAAGTTATGCTAGTATGGGCTATGGGCTATGGAAAGTCAGGCTAACATGGGCTATGGGCTATGAGACGTAATTAAAAGGTTAAAGGTTGATAGCTGTAATGCTTGTATATTAGTAGCAGTATCATGGTCTCATAGGCTGTTACAACAGAGCATGCCTGGCACTGACTCCCATCTCCAGTAGGTCATTCTGTAGTTCACAGCCTACGGATGGGTGGTTTAAATGAGCTTCTAATGTCAGTCTTCTTTTTTTCTGTGCAGATTTTTCTGCATAAAGGACTTCTGCTCTGCTTGTCAATGAGGCCCCCCAGAGTGAGGGGCCAAAATTTTCATTAGCATTTTGGGACATGACTGTCATTAGTAAATGGGGGGATATAACAGAGCTCTATAAAATCATGACTGGTGTGGAGAAAGTAAACAAGGCCATGTTATTTACTCCTCATAACACAAGAACCAGGGGTCACCAAATTAAATTAAGAGCCAGCAGGTTTAAAACAAAAAAAAGGAAGTATTTTTTTTCACACAACACACACTCAGCCTCTGGAACTCCATGCCAGAGGATGTTGTGAAGGCCAAGACTATAACAAATTCAAAAAAGAACTAGATAAGTTCATGGAGGATAAGTCCATCAATGGCTACTAGCCAGGATGGACAGGGATGGTATCCTGAGCCTCTGTTTGCCAAAAGCTGGGAATGGGCAACAGGGGATGGATCACTTGATGATTACCTGTTCTGTTCATTCCCTTTGAGGCACCTGGCATTGGCCACTGTCAGAAGACAGGATACTGGGCTAGATGGACCTTTGGTTTGATCAAGTATGGCCGTTCTTAACTTCTTATGGTATTTATACAAATACAAATGGCCTGATTCTCCTCTGTAAATTAATGTGTATTGGTATAAATCAAGAGTAATTCCAATGAAGTCAACTGAGCTATACTGTTACAAAACTGGGGTAAGTGATAGGAGAGTCAGTCTTTCATTTCCTCCTGTTTATATGACCATTTCAAAAGTCTTTCCTCTGCTTCAAAAGGAGCAATGTGAGACATCTGAAAGAATCCTTCCCTACTCCCATGGGCTTCTGGGTTAACATCTTTGTTGGAGCAAGTTGCTTTAGCATGCTAATGAATTCTCAGCCCTACGGGGCTCTTTCTGTGAAGTTACCTCACATCAAATTTCACACAGTTAAAAACACACAAGAATATTTAACCCACAAAACAGGCACGATCATCTATCATGCTGCTGCATCACGGAGCTTACATGACATGCACAGTGTGAAGAGATGATCGGTTCAGAAAACAGCATGTCCTGTGTAAAGCAGAGCATGCTAATCCATATTATTATTCTGTCTGGGGTGTTGTAGACATGGCCCTGTATATAATGCAATTATACAATCATGTAACTTGCTGCATGATTGTCCTTTTTGAATTTTCCATATCATTGTGCTCCAGAATCTGATTTTATTAAAAAAAAAAAAATAAAGCTCTTGTCTTTATAGTTGTCAAAGTATGATTTTAAAATGTGAATCAAATGTAACTACAGCAATGATGTCTGCCTAAGTCTGCAGACAGCATAAAACAATAGCTTTGAGAAGTCAGAAGTGCTGTCAATGGGATATTAACTCTGAAGCCTAAAAATGCTACTTTAAATGTAAACAGGACACTTTAAAATGGCTAACTATATAACTGATCATTTTAGCAGAAACTTTAAGCTTCTCCATTGTTTTTGGCTATAACAGCAGATGATGGAGTGGGATGTAATGGAACAGCAAGTTGCTCTCAGGTGGGGAATGAAGAGTTCAAACCCCTCATCTCTCCAAATTTAGTCTCCTCTACCCTTGCCCAAAAGGGAGAAGGAAAGTAGAGACACATCCTTTTTCTAGTAAGAAAAACCTTAGATGCATCCTGATTGCCAAAATCCAAAACTGACTCCCCTACATTCCTGGGTGTCCAAAAGCCCCAATTATCCTTTGTGCAGGTGTCAAAACTTACAGCTTTCCTTTTACAATGAAGTGGTGGAAGAAGTTCCTTGCGAGTACAGGAACAAGGCGTTCTGTTCCTGGTACTTTCTAATCCCAAAGGCCAAGGGCGGTCTGTGACCCATCCTGGACCTGCGAGACCTCAACAAATACCTAAAGAAGTTGAATTTCCGCATGGTCTCCCTGGCCTCCATCATCCCCTCCCTGGATCCAGAAGACTGGTATGCCGCCCTTGACTTGAAGGATGCGTACTTTCATGTAGCAATCTTCCAAGGATGCAGACGCTTCCTACGCTTCATGGTGGGATCAGATCATTGCCAGTTTTCAGTCCTCCCTTTCAGCCTAGCGACAGCACTGAGAGTGTTTACCAATTGCATGTCGGTGGTAGCAGCTTACCTCAGATGTTGTGGTATTCGAATATACCCGTATCTAGACGACTGGCTGGTCAAAGGTTGCTCCAGATCCCAAGTCCAAAGGGACGTCATGCAGAGGATAGAGTTCATTGGAGCGGTGCTCGACTCCAACTGTACCAGAGCTTTCCTGCCAAAGGAGAGGTTCCAGATGACGGTGGACCTCATTGCAGGGGTCTCTGCATTCCCTCTAACCACAGCCCAGGTATGTCTCCATTTGCTGGGCCACATGGCAGCATGTACGTATGTCATCCGCCATGCAAGACTCAGAATGCAGCAGTGATTTGGTGACAGTCTAGTTCCAGTCCAGAAATCACCTGGACAAAATCGTTACCATCCCACTGGGGTGATACTTACCTCCCTGCAATGGTGGACCGACCCCAAGGCTATCCTGGAAGGAGTTCTGTTCGATAACCTGCACCACTTGCTTAAACTGATATCAGACACTTCGGATATCGGCTGTGGAGTGCATCTAGGCGAGCTACAGACCCCAGGGACATGGTCCCCGGAGGAAATGACATTGCACATTAATGTCAAGGAGCTCAGAGTGGTACATTTGGCCTGCGGGGTCTTCCTACTGCATCTGTCAGGCAAGGTGGGGAGAGTGTTGACAGACATTATGGCATCGATGCTCTACATCAAGAGGAAAGGGGGAGCATGCTTGTCAGCTCTCTGTCAAGAGGCCCTCTGATTGTGGGATTTCTGCATCAAGCACATGATCCTCCTGGAGGCCTGTCACCTCCCCAGCATCAGGAACACACTGGCAGATTGCATCAGCAGGTCCTTTTTCTCTCACCACGAGCGTTTCCTCCATCTGGAGGTAGCCTGAATGCTCTTCCAGAGGTGGGGAATGCCCCAAGTAGACCTGTTTGCCACCAGATAGAACAGGAAATGTCATCAGTTCTGTTTCCTGCAGGGTCTTGGCAAAGACTCTCTCTGATCCCTTCCTCCTGTCATGGTCGGGGGGGTCTGATGTACGCGATCCTGCTGATCCCTCTCATGAGCAGAGTCCTGTCAAAGATCAAAAGAGACAAGGCCCAAGTCATCATGACCGCCTGGCATGGCCGCACCAACATTGATTCGGCACGCTGATGGACCTGGCGGTGACTGCTCCCTGGCCCCTTATCGACTGACCAGATCTGATTTCACAAGATCATGGGCGCCTCCTACCCCCAACCTCACCTCCCTAATGGTGTGGATGCTGCCTGGTTGAACCCAGAGGAGCGGGCCTGCTCTAACGAGGTCCAGCAAGTCCTCCTGGAAAGCAGGAAGCCTTCCACTAGAGCAACCTACCTGGCCAAGTGGACGAGGTTCTTTCACTGGGCGTCTGAGCGTAGCATCTCTCCATCGCGCTCCTCTTTACAATCTATCTTAGATTACCTGCTTCATTTTAAGAACCAGGGGCTGGCCCTCTCTTCCATCAGGGTGCATCTTGTGGCCATATCCTCTTTCCACCCGCCGATCCAAGGTCAGTTGGTGTTCTCGTGCGACATATTGATCAGATTCCAGAAAGTCCTCAAGAGGCTCTTCCTGCTGGTCTGGGCTCCTGTCCCACAGTGGGACCTTAACTTGGTTCTTTCTAGGCTCACAGGCCCGCCCTTTGAGCCTCTGGGCTCCTGATCCCTTTCCCATCTGTCATGGAAGGTCGCTTTCCTTGTGGCAATAACATCAGCAAGACGAGTGTCGGAGATTAAAGCCCTGACATCGGAGCCACCGAATATAGTGTCCTACAAGGACGAAATTGAACTGCAAAATTGAGCCCATCCAGCCTTTCTGCCAAAAGTGGTGTCTTCCTTTCATGTTAACCAGGACATCTTTCTCCCAGTGTTTTGTCCCAAGCAGTACACCACTAGTGAGGAAAGGAGGCTGAATGCTCTGGACGTCAGACGTGTGCTGGTGTTTTACCTGGAGTGTACCAAGCCCTTCCGCAGGTCGACCCAGCTCTTCATCGCAACAGCGGACAGGATGAAAGGCTTTCCAATGTCCTTGCAGAGGATTTCCAACTGGATCATGTTCTGCATCCGGACCTGTTACGAGCTGGCACGGGTCCTGCCGCTGATCGTGAGGGCCCATTTAACCAGAGCCTAGGCGTCCTTGGCAGCCTTCCTGGCGCACATTCCCATCCAGGACATTTGCAGAGCTGCGACGTGATCTTCGGTTCATACGTTCATGGCACATTATGCCATCACTCAGCAGGCCAGAGATGAGGCTGGGTTTGGCAGAGCTGTGTTGGCACTGCTTGGGAGTCACCTAATATGGAACGGACATGAGCAAGCACTTGAAGAAGAAAAGACAGTTACCTGTTCCATAACTGGTGTTCTTCAAGATGTGTTGCTCATGTCCATTCCATGACCCACCCTCCCTCCCCACTGTCAGAGTTTTCTGGCAAGAAGGAACTGAGCTGTCAGGGAGCTGTCAGCACCCCTTATACCGCGGCATGTGCGCGCCACTCCAGAGGGTGCCAGAGCCAATCCCCTACGGATACCACTGAGGGAAAAACTTCTGGCATCGGTGCATGTGGTGCGCACACACACCTAGTATGGAATCGACATGAGCAACACATCTCGAAGAACACCCGTTATGGAACAGGTAACTGTCTTTTCTGCTACCCCCACTGCTTAATTTAGATCTAATGTGCACATAGGACACAGGGTCTTGGTTATATGGTACAGTTAGTTGCTTAATGCACTAGATTTCCACCAGTGGAGAATTAGAGCATAATTTCCTTTTGGTTTCAAGTGAAAATAATTAGAATAGTCTCTTTATACTCCCAGTGAACACTTATTTGGAGTAATTGGTGGTCTGTTCTATGAAGAAGTCCTACGATGAGGCTGGCAGGGTGTGTGATGGGGCAATATTGAAATATATTGACAGAGCTATGTGGTGGAAGCTTGTACAGTATCCACTTTCACTGTATCTGGAGTTAGTCAGTGGTTTCATCTATTATTGTCATGAACATAGATAGCTTTGGTGGGGTAAAGAGTATTTTCTGGCAGTCATGTCTTGGCTAAGTAACAAGAAATGTTTTGATGTTCAGTAATGAGTTTAATCGCTAATAATGGTGAGTACTGAATAGTCTATTATTGTACATTAACTTTTACTGCTACTTTGCAAATATAGTGATCAAAGACTCATGTTGAAAAAAGCTGTGTCTTGTAGAGCAGAATGTAGTACAACACCATCTCCTCATCACATTAGAGATCTTGCATGCTACCTGACTTGATACCTCTGATCCTGAGCCGGCCTAAGCCAGAGCCAGACTCAGCCTGAGTCTGATCACTTAAGCATGATGAGTCATCAGAGACAATTACCTGTAGGTCAAGTGATAGGCCACATGCCATTCAACCAGGGTTCAGCCAGACTACAGGCATGGACCCACCCAGATGATCCCAAGGCAGGTATAAAAGCTCCTAAGAGAAGCAGTCTCTCCAGTCTGCTCTGTGTCACTAATTGGCTGGGAACATTCCCATTGCCAGTAGTTTCAACAGACTGCTCCTGCTGGCACTTGGTCCTGCTCTAGGTGTGCCTGTTTCCATGCTAGCCAACCCCTACTCCAGCCTGCATCTGCTCCTGACTCAGCTAGCTACCCAGTGACATTCATACAGGGATCAAAGAGATTAATTACGGTGAAAAAGCAAGCAATTTTCACATAATTCAACTTCTCTAACTTTAGTGTATAGGGTAAGTTCTGTTGGCTTTGTTTACAAATTGTAAGGAAAATCATTCTGAAAGCAGATTGACAGTCATAAAATATTTTTGGAATTACTTCATGGTGTATAGATTCATTAAACAAGTGATGGAGCCTAGTCAAGACTTCTGGTGTTTAATTCTGCATCAGAGGAAGATATTTGTGATGTTATAGGGAGTCATAATGGAGTGGTTACAGTTCAGAGGTGAATTGTACAAGTGATCTCTCTCTGTCTCTCCATGGGCACTTCTTTCAGGTAACAGGTCTACACCTGCCCTTCTCTTCAAGTGGATTCTCATAATTCACTCCACTTTTAACTGGAACTCAGGTTACAGCACCCCCTGCTTCCTAACTGTATTCCATCCAGCAGGTCTGGATGTGGGCCCTGTTATGGAACCTTCGCTGGGAGCTCTGACCATGTGATAAACGCAGCAAGAGAGAATAGCTTGTTCAAAACAGAGTATGATTTATTTATCCATAGGGATATCTCAAGCAGCGAGAAAAGGGTTAAAAGTGACAAAAATGTTTTGTGGTGTTACAACCTGAGAAGGTGAGCTGATATACAAACCAAATCAACAAAAAATTGCATTATAACATAATCTATTGCCTAAGGATCAAATTCTGATATAGGTTACTTAAGTGTAAATCAGGGGAACTCCATTGACTCTACTAGTCACCTGATTTACGCTGAAATAACAACTAATAAGATCAGATTCTGGCCCTTAAAAAGTACTGCTAAAGGACCTATTCCTGAAACTTGTATTCAGGCAAATCTACCATTGAAGTTAAGCAATGAGAATTTTGCATGAATAAGGAAGAAATGCTGCATTTGGTAGTTGTGGGATATCCTACCCTCAGGGAAATTGCATTGTATTCCTCAATAGATAGAGGTTGGTTTGTGCCTTGGAGCATGAGATTTATATCCCTTCAAAAACTCTTGTTTTTCAGTATTTACTGTATAACTCTGGATATTCTTGTTATCCATATAGATGTCTAATCCCTTTTTGCATTCTGCTAAATTATTGTACTCATTGCTGTCTTGTGGCAATGAGTTCCACAGTCCAATTATGTACTTTGTGAACAAATTCTTTTTGAATTTGCCTGCGATGGAGCAGCGAGGCCACACACCAGCAGAGAAAGGGTTAAAGAGAGCCAATGGATCCAGCTAGCTCTGTCCTGCTATAGCTGCAGCCAAGCCTGTAGGGGAGATAAAAAGGAGAGAACTTGGCTCATTTCAGTGCTAATGACACCTTTGTGTGTAATGCAGATAGCTGATGGTGAAATGCCTGTAGTGTTAAGAATGAAGTTACTGGACTTAACCTTTTGGGGAAAAGTTATAGAAAACAGAGAATATGGAAACACTAAACAAATGCATGAAGAACGCTGGGAATTCAGTGGACAAAATGCGCGGGGGGGGGTATTCCTCATGTTAATAGGACTAAAGTGTGGATTTAGGAACTAAGAGAAAAGAAAGACCTAAAAGAAATTAGCATATATAGCCCGGATGTCACCCTGCCTCAGTGGGTCACAGCTGAAAATATCAGATTCGGGACAAACTGCTGAGAAATAAGGCAGACTCACCGCAAACTGGTGGTTATTCTTCCATTAGATAGACCAAGCCAGTAAGTAAACTTCTGTTTACTTTACAAAAGTAAACTTCTGTTTCACCACACTGGTTAACAAGAAGTCAGAATGCAGTCTCCTTAGGCATTCCTGAATTTGTTTCAAAATCCAGACCCTAGACTTTATGATGAGTGGTTACTGAAAACCAATTTCATCACATATAGGGTCCTCTAATCCCAAGAGATCAGCCACATAGCCAGGTCAATATATAACTCAGATGTTAACCAATAATCACGCTGCTGACAATCCTTTCATATCTAAAATCTAAAGATTTATTTATAAGAAATACAGAAATAGAGTTAAAAAGGGTTAATAGATCATATACCTACAATTGTTGCAAAGTTCTTGTATTAGGTTTTTAGTAGTGAGAATAAACTGCTGGCTTGTAAAGTCTCTGGTAACTTCCAAAAGATCGGAAGTTCCTCCGTCCATTGGTTGGAATGTTCCTTTTAATGTTAAGTCCATAGTCCAGAGATCAGGGCAGGAAAGAGGCAAAATGGGAGTAAACACTGGAATAGCATGGATCCCAGTGCGCTAAGTAAACAGGAATTTAAAAATCTAATTAAAACTGAACTAAGAGGCATGGCAAGAAGTATGGACAAAAGAAACAAGGGAGAAAAGATTTCATAAAGTATAACCTAAAATTGAAAATGCTGACATACTGCAAGTACCTTAGAGAAAGAGTGAGATAGTCCTACTCTGAATATTTATCGGACATTGACTTAAATTGTAACTTGGCCTTAATTAACAAAAACAAAGATGGGCTATGTAAGACAGGTAAGGTCAAATAAACAGTTGCTCAGATCATCTGGGAGCATAAAGAGGATGATACTGATAGGGGGATTTTGTATGATAAACTCAGACACCTAAAAGTGACAAAGTTTACACTACAATACCTGGTAAGAGCATCAGGCAAATGGAGCACCATTAAGAAAGCAATATTATTAAAAAACAAACAAACAAACAAAAACACTGTGACGAGAGAGAGATTGTAACTATGTATCATGAAATCCAGCACCTGGTGGTCATAGACTCAGAATGTGAGTCTTCTATGCCATTAGATACAAAACCAAGATGTAGTTCAGGGCTGACTGGAGAGAAAGCAGGACGGAATTCTGACTCTGTGTGAAGGGACCATGCCCCCTTTTTCTTGCATTGTGAGACAAAATACCAGGTTAATTCTCGATGTAAATTAGAGCATCCTGAAGGCTTCTCTAATTAACACTGGTGGTCAATGGCCACAATGAGAACATTTTGAAGGACATTGGAATACCATCAAAATGTATCGCCCACATGTACATTTTACCCCGGCCTTGAGGATGGAACGTTTTGGCAAGTATGGGGAGCCTGTCAAAATTTGCCTTCCCCCATTTTCACTCCCAGAACTTAGGCACGCACACTTTGAAGTGTATGCGGAACCTATCAAAACGTATCCAGCTCCTGGCCCTGGAAGTTACACTTTGACAAGTTGGGGGAACTCATCAAAATATGCCAATAACTCATTTTTACCCTGATCCGGAGAAGGGCACATTTCGATGGTTATTGGGAGCCCATCAAAATATTCCCATTAATTAGTTTTTATCATTGCCCCAAGAAGGGCACATATTGAGGGGCCTGGGACACAAACCCAAATGTAGCCCTTAATCTTGGAAAATATGGGTTGCCTTAACTTTTCGTGTCCTTGTTTTTTAGGCATGTGACATATAGACCAACCTTAACTGGCACATTTTTGTTTATTAAGCTACAATAAGTAATGAAACAGCAAAAATAAGGTCTGTCTACTTTTCAAATTTCAAAAAGTATTTTGCAAGGACCACTACAGCTGAAACTCTCTGTAAATAACCTGTGCCCTCTTTGAGGTCAGGGCTGAAAATGATGGGGGAGGTTCTTAAACCCATCCGAATATGCAATCATACATTACTCTGCCAGAAGTCAAGATGGTGGACAGATGTATTTTGATGGAGGGCACATTTTGACATGACATTGGCTCTATGCCCCTTGAAGAACTCTCCCTATGCTGTGACCAGATCTCACAGACTCATAGATTTTAAGGCCAGAAGGGACCATCATGATCATCTAACCTGACCGCCTGCACATTGTAGGCCACAGAACCTCGCCCACCCACTCCTGTAATAGACCCCCTAACCTCTGGTGGAGTTACTGAAGTCGTCAAATCATGATTTAAAGACTTCAAGTTACAGAGAATGCACCATTTACACTAGTTCAAATCTGCAAGTGACCCATGCCCCATGCTACAGAGGAAGGCAACTCCCCCCGCCCCCCGAGTCTCTGCCAATCTGGCCTGGGAGAAAATTCCTTCCCGACCCCAAATATGGCAGTCAGTTAGACCCTGGTCCTCCAGTGGTTAGCAGGGTTGGGAGCAGCCAGCAGCCAATCAGGACACAGAAGGTCACATAAAAAGGGCTGGCTGCCTGTCTTAAATGGCAGTTTCTGGGCAAAGTGCGGGGAGGCAGAGAGGCAGGCTTGCTCTTCCCTCTACTATAACCCAAGAAGCTAGGCCTCGTCATGGACTATTGCTGACCACACTTTGCGTTTAAGTCACTGAGAGACCTTTTGAGTTACTTTGTATGAGTGTAAGGCCGAGGCAGGCCAGTCTGAGTTAGACATTGGTTGAACTCAGGTGAGCTCACTCGTGAGACACCCCCTGCTCAGGCAAGCTGGTGACAGTAGCTTTGTTTCTATTTGTGACAAGGTGCTCTTTACTGACAGTGACTCAGAATTTCTCTGGCGCAGTTATACTCACGGTGCACTACTTCAGACTGACAAAACAAATCAACAAATCTTTTTTACTGTGTCACATAGTTACAGGTGATGTTAAGGTTTATATTTAGAATTAGAAGGGAAGCTTAAAAGAAAAAAATAATAATTTAAAAGGTATCTGGAATGTCAGAAAGCCAGGTGGTTCCAACCACAAGACACTTTTTTTAATACCATCCAGCCCTGGAATATCTTTAAAAAGCATCATTTCTCTAATCTTCATTGCTCTTTGAAATGTGGCTTCTTTATGTTGAAAAACTGCTCTAAAAGAGTGTTTTTTTATTTTTTTTAAATGTATTTTTTTAAGGAAAGCTGTATTGCATAGGTCCAGATCCTTTTGCTTCATACACACAATACATTAGCTGTACAACTCCTTTCACTCTCATGGACCCAATCCTACAGGGCCTATTCAGGCAAAACTCCCAATAACTTCAATGGAAGTTTTGCCTGCGTAAGGACTACAGGTTTGGATGCCCGGGGGCTTATTGAAGTCACTGGGAGTTGTGGGACTGAGCCTTAAAATAAGATGGTTGGTCTCTGGATCATTACAAGTGCAACCCAAAGACATATTTATTGAATGGACTTTTTAAAACTACAATCATGTTTCAAAAATGTGTGAAGGAGTTGAAAAGGGAGCAACCCAGCTCAGAAGGAAGGAGGGTGGGGAGGAAGACAGACCTACTCTGGAGACTCCTGACAAGAGTGCCGGAGAAGCCTCCCTGAGGGAATCAGCCTGTATGCTGAGCCCCATTAGAGCTGATAGTTTGGTTACCTTTTATTTTAACCTTCTCTGGGACCGAAGGCAGGCAGAGAAAAGCAGTGCTGGGAAGTGTCCCAGGCAGGGTAACTCAGAAGGTGTCTTGGAGGCCAGACACTGTTGACCCTCCTAGGGCTTGGGATCAGAGCCTGATGGAGTGGGTGGGCCCAGGCTCCCCTACCATTGCCTCCATGACAAGAGGGACTTGAACTACCTGTCTACCTCACCGTTCCTTTGATTAGAGGAGGACCAAGACAGTCAGATCAACCTGTCAGGAGGGGATACAAGGTGTGCTAACCACTAGGCCACCTAACCCACCAACGACACTATTACACAGGCGGAAGGGTATTTCACCTCTTTGGGCTGATCTGAGTGCAATTCACAAACAGTCCATTACCACCTGGCTTGCAGTGAAATGAAGTTTATTTAACATATAAAGCCAAAATCAGATAATGAAATAAATGGTCTGCATAATATAATAGTCTTAAACTCTATAAAAGTTAATTTAGAAAGGTACCATTTGGGTTAGTTATAGGGAAAAAGCAAAGTCTTCCATTTCTACAGAACACATTGTTCCTCTCCCTCCCCCCGCCAGCTTGTCCTGACCTATTGACAGGGCTGTGTGTTGCAGATATTCTTTGGTATCGGGTGCCTCTAGTCATCCTTTCTCCCGCTTCTTATCTCCTTGGGGTCCCTTGGTTATACTTTTATATGCCTTGGACAAATGGTTTGGTTCCTATTTCTCCTGTGTTACTTTTACCATGTAAAAAGGCCTTGAAAGGTGGACACAGCCCAATTTCACATCTTATTTCCAAATAAATATCCTCAACTCCAAGGACTGTCTGCATGTTTTTCCAGCCTAACAAGCATGCTTTCTGCACATTAATTATCCTGGTTGGAGGTGTCATCCTGAATCCAGCTCATTGTCTGCCTTTAAAAAGACGGAACTCTTTTTTGTTTTTAATAATTCTTACTTAGTGTTATTCTACTCTAACATCACTTACTGACTGAATAACATCAATGCACCACATTCTTGTATTCAATTGTACAGAAGATTTTTTTTAATGATATGTTACATTCTTAAAAAAAAAAAAAAAACCACACCAAACCCTTTTTGGATCAGATGTAACTTCAGTAAAAGTAAATTAATTAAATTGGACTCCATGAATAATTCATAACATGTAATTTTGAGACGTAGCAATGTAAAAATAAGGCAATAGATTTATGTGGTAGGAAAATATCATTTTTGTTATTTAGAGAGGAAGTGAACATTTGTTTTGATACACCCTTCACTAAATGATAAAATAACGGCATAAACTAGCATTTGTAGTTTCTTTTAAAATGACAAGTTAATTTAAAAATCAACCCTGAGCTACAGGCAGGTACATTGCTGTGTAGCTTTTAAAACCACCTACCTTACAGCAATGCATAAACATCTGAAGTAGCTGATTTTAATCAGATAGTTGGCAATGTGTGTACCTGCACATGTAAGATCAGGCTTGATCCCATAACTGTTGCTTTTATTGATTGTTTACAATCCGATGCACAGGATTTTTGTAATCATTTCTGTACCTCATGTTTGAGGGAGCACAGAGACTGCTCTTGTCAGTTGCTGCTGGGTCTTCATGTAAACCTAAAGGGATTGTGAGGGGATAGAGTCATGGCTTGGCTCATTCTGAGAGCTCAGTATAGCAGTAGAAGCAGTTTCTACCATCGTAATGGACAGGCAAGTCCCCCACAGTGCCGTGCACAAATTGCTCAGGGAGGGAATCTTCTCAAGGCCTGAATAAAATTTTTGACCTATAACCTCTCTCTGAGCTCCTGCTGTGGTGATGCAATTCTGGACCAGCCCCAGTGCAAGTCGGTGTCAAAATAGCATCATTTGGCCCTAGTTTTATGCATAGCTGGAAAATCCTTGAGCACCTGTGATGATTTGGAGAATCTGAATCTATGTATAGCTTATGACTTCCAGTTTGATTTTATGAACCATCTGTGCTAAGGAGACAGAGCGTTGGCACTGACATAAAACCATAGAATCACAGAAGTGTAGGGCAGGAAGAGACCTCGAGAGGTCATTTAGTCCAGTCCCCCGTGCTGATGCAGGACCATCCCTGACAGACGTTCATCTAACCTGTTCTTGAAAACCTCCAGTGATGGGGATTCCACAGCCTGCTTTGGAAGCCTGTTCCATAGCTTAGCTAACCTTATAGCTAGAAAGTTTCCCTGATATCTAACCTAAATTTTGCTTGTTTTATATTGAGCCAATTACTTCTTGTTCTACCTTCAGCGATTATAGAGAACAATTGATCACCATCCTCTTTATAACATATTTGAAGACTATGATAAGGTCCCCCAATCAGTCTTTTTTCCCTCCACACTAAACATGCCCACTTTTATAATCCTTTTCGTAGGTCAGGTTTTCTAAAGCTTATAACTTTTCATTGTTCTCCTTTGGACTTTCTCCAATTTGTCCACATCTTTCCTAAATTGGGGCACCCAAACTGGATACAGTATGTCAGCTGAGGCCTCACCAATGCCAAGCAGAGGAGGTAGTTATCCTACTGTGTCTTACATACGATACTCCTGTTAATACACCCCAGGATGATATTAGCCTTTTTTGCAGCTGCATCAGACTTTTGGCTCATGTTCAATTTGTGATCCACTATAGCCCCCAAATCCTTTTCAGTAGTACTACCACCTGACCAGTTATTCCCCATTTTGTAGTTGGGTATTTGATTTCTCCTTCCTAAGGGTAGTACTTTGCACTTGTTCTTACTGAATTTCATCTTATGGATTTCAGACCAATTCCCCAAGGTTTTTTTGAATTCTGATCCTGTTCTCCAAAGTGCTAGCAACCCCTCCCAACTTGGCGTTAGCCACAGATTTTATAACCCCACTCTCTACTCCGTTATCAAAGTCATTAATGAAAATGTTGACTAGTACTGCACCCAGGACAGATCACTGTGGGACCCAAATACATATGTGCTCCCAATTTGACAGCTGACATATCTATCTTTGAATTGGCTGATTGTTAAGAACTATCAGCACATGAATAAATCTTATCTGGGGAGAACAAAGTAGTAACTGCGTCCTAGGGGAAACCAGTTTTTTCCAACTTGTCTGGAGAGGGCTAGGGTTTGGAAAGTAGACAATCCCCAAACAGGAGGACAAAGAACCATGGTTTTGATGCTACCCTTTAAACTATCAAGATTGGAGTGGTCAAGAAGACTCCTAGAGACACACAGGCAGCATTGGTCAAGAAAGAAATCGAGAAGAGCATGCTTTTGTAGCAGAGGGATCCTGTTTAACTGTGTGACCAGCCAACGTCAAAGCCAGAGATTCCACGATTCAGAGGAGAAGCCATGTGCAGAAGGGGAGTATCCTTGACTTCCCATTGGACTGACATACATGCTGAGAATGCTCCCGAGTAATGAGAAAACCCACGCAGGGAAATGAATGTGGCTTTTATTACTACAGAATCCATACCTCTTCCCTGCTATCTAAATAAAGAGTAATTATGTTTAGAAACCTTTCCAAAGCATATAGGTGTATCTATTTGCTTTATGTATCATTTGCCTCTGAAGAGGTAAACTGTAAACCGAAAGTACCCACAAGTTTGGAGTTTTGGGAAAAGATGAACGTAAACTATTGTGAAAACTTGGAGGGTCAACACTGATTCTGGCCCTGAGGCAACTGAACAGCATTATCTCATTTCTGTGACGAGATAGCAGACAGAGTCTATACCAAGGAAGTATGCCAGAGAGGTCAAGGGGAGAGACAGCCTACTGAGATCCAGGGAAGCTTAAGAGCACATGAATCTACCATGATGGGATCCAACACAGGGGTCTAGCATGTTGGGACCCAACACAGCAGCCTGGTGAGTGGCCAGGAGAGGGAGCTTTACCAGGGCTGTGTGTGACAGCATCCCGTGCAACAGTTCAGCAAACACCTTCTGCTACTTGCAGCTGAGTATTATTCTCTAGTGAATACGCTTGATAGCCCTAAATGCTGTTTCGGGAATGCTCATTTCAAGACCGATGTAGTAGACACCAGTCTTTAAAACATTACTTTCCTGCAGATTAGGTGGAAAGCTGCCTGAACATTGGCATGCAAGAGCTAATGTACAGTTCTCCAGTAATGAGTTGTTGGACAATCCACAGCCAAGTGGTTTTGCTTCCTCTTACTAACATCATGAAAAATCCACTCACCCACTCTTCCACATGGAGTGGAACGTTTTCCTGGGTGAGAGCCATCATCTTTTGTAGAAATTAAGCTCTTATTTTAACACAAAAGTCTCTAGACTTTATGGTTTCAAAGAAAAAACTTCCAACTATGAACTGAGGATAAGTCATGCAGGGCCAACTTCCCAGTTACAAATAAATGCATCTTACAATAAACGTACAAAACTGGTTTATTCCTTTAAATTGCAGTGGTCATGGCTTTGGCGGGGTGACAGCTATTTTTTTCACCCGGCTAGTGTGCTTAGCCCTTGGGCTGGTAGATGCTGGATATATTTTTCAAGCCATTAGCAAGTTGGAATGTATTTTCTATCTGTGACATGAGTAGGATAGAAAAATGTTGGCAAAGAATTTGTTTCTTTATTCCATCAAAGGCATCATCAGAATTGTCTTCACAGTTGTTTTGGCACCTTTTGTAACTTCATATTCTTCACAGAGTAGTGAATACTCATTCCATCAAAGTTATATATGCAAACTTTTGTTGTGCTAATACAAGCACTCTGAGGGTTCTCCATGGTACTAGAAGAAGTTGTCATATTTTGACTTCTGCACCACTGGATTTTGTGTATGTCACCTGCAAAGCAGTGAAAAAATTGTTTCTTTTTGTTGTTATCGCTAGTTCTCTGTGCCTTCAAAGGTTTTTCAAGAAATTTTCCTGTATTTTTGTGGGTGTATTGATTCCATGCTTTTAAAACCAGTGGAAGATTTTCTATGCTACTTTTGGAACTGACAGTTTTTCTTTGAGCTTTCAAAGGCATTGCAAGATATGTGTTTGTGTTGTTATCAGCACTGTCAGTTTCTTTCTGCAATAACAAAAGAGTTGTCCAATGATTCTCTGTAAAGGTATCAGCTTACTGTAGTCTTTTTGTGTGTATAAAGAAGCCCTGACTAAGGTTTCTTTCTATTGTTACTGGTGTGTCTGGTATCTGTACTATAACAAAAAAGTTATAACTAACACCTTTAAGAAGTCATGTTGCAGGGGCATGATAAAACAGACCTTTCTCATTCAGCAATGCCAATTCTAGGAAATAAGTACATAGCAGTAGTTAAATGATACAAATCACTACAAAGACTGAGTGCCTTTCTAAATGTTTAAATTTCTACAATATGCTATGACAGTTTGTTTGAGCTTCTATTGAACTAAATGTAAAGATTCCTCTTGGCATTGGAGTTTCAATGGAATGATGTGTCATAAAACCGGAGTAACGCAGCAGTGAATCAGGCTCTGTGTTTACTAGAAGAAAAGAGACATCCGGTCATCAGAGAAATTTTCACTAAGAAAAGAAAAAGAATAAGGTTTTTGACCTGGTATTTAAAATGACAGAGAGTCAAGAAATGAAGAGAATTAAAAAAGTGTTCCAAGAACTTGGGATCAGAAGAGGAAACACATAGTATTTTGAAACAGCAATATATGCATGAATTGTCATAGGAAGAAAGTCATAGGTTACTGCTGTAATAAAAGCAGTTGAGAGCAGAATTTGGTCCTAAATGTGTTTGCATGGTTTGGGACTTACTGGGCTGGTCAAAGAGAGGATTTTTAAAGACCAGCGTAGATAGTATTGCATATACTGAAATGTGAGATCACAAGCATGTGGTTATCAGAAGTAAAAAAATTGCAACTAAGTGGGATATTCAGAAGATGGGCTCAATTCTCCTCTCACACAGGTTTACACTGGTGTGACTTCAGTGAATTAGTCTTGATTTACACACATTTAAGAGAGAGAATAAGCCCTATATCTGCAAGTTCTAACATAATAAATAACCTATGGTCTTCCAGGAGCGTGAGTAAATACTGAGTCTGATGTTCAAGATTTGGCTCTACACAGCACATTAAGCTCTGACTCATTTTGAGCCCAAGCCCCACTTCTTTATACACACACAAATCAGTCTAACTCAGGTTAGCAAGCACTCCTAGGTCACAATTAGGGGGGTGGGTGAGAGCCTGAGTCCCGCTGTGACTCAGGTCCAAACATTGATTTGCAGTGTGGACACAGATCGAGCCTAAGACCCAAATCAGAAGGTCTGCGTAATACAACATGGACACATTAGTAAGGCTGTGAGACCCAGGTCCAGCAATTGTAAACCCAGGTTTACATATCCCAGGTTCACAATGCAGTGTAGATGCTCAAGCATGGGCTGGGAAACACTGAGTCTATGAGCTATAAATAGTGGTGTAGTCACGGTAGCGTAGGCCCTGGCCACTTCAACATACCCATGGAGTCCAGGCGGGTTTGTACTTGGGGCATCTGACCATGCTGCCTTTCACCACTGCCCTTGCTACTGTGGCTACACTACTATTTTTAGCGTGCTAGCTTGATGAGAACTAGTGTGAATATGCCTACATGGGCTGGGAATCATGCCCCTAGCTCCAAGTGAAGATGTAGCTATGGTGCATCATATTATAGGGGTTTGTTTTAATTCTGGGACGATTATCTTGTGCCTTTTGCTAATGAGAGACCGTAATTTTCTACTTAACTTTCTTGTGCATAGAAAATGTTCTCCATCTTTCAACTGCTTTTATAGTATTCTCTCTGCTCTTGGTTTTTTATCTTTCAGTTTTCAATATCTTTTGGAGATATAGATGTTTATAAAAGACCAAATTTGTTTTATAGTAAGAATTGCATTGCCTTTACCAGTAAGCATGCCCTGTTTTGTTGAGTGCATGATTATCTCAATTCTTCACTCCCACAATCCTGAGAGGAATATTTTATTTGGGAAATACTTTTTATGAAATAGACATCTTCAGGCAGTCTCTTTACTCATGGTGATCTAAATTTTTTAATATTAACCTTTTGGTTTTTCTGCTGTTTATGCCATGGTAGTTGTAGGAAAAAGTACATTTAAACACAATATTGCAGCTTTCCATAACCAGGGCTTGGTTGATCCGTACCACTCTCCTGTGAACCGACCTAGTGCCATTATGTTTTCTTCCCTGATGAGATGTGGTTACGTCACCTTTCTTTTTGTTTATTTTATCTAAATAATTGTGGGCAGCAAAATGAACATGTTCTATATATGTGAAAAATTATATTATTTCATTGTAGGTATCTGTATTCCAGATCTGTTATGTTCTCAACACTATTTTTTCACTTTCATTAGAAAAAACAATTAAATTAGACTCCTTACATGATACTTAACCTTTGCTCTTAGCTACTCTGCACTGAATGTTAATTTTTGTTTCTCTGGAAGGTATCGTTAGGAAGTAATTTTTTTTCACTTTCAAGGGGAAATTCCTATTTTCCTCAGGGGTTTTACATTATGCTGCACATTTTGAGAATTTGGTTACAAAATCCCTTTTCTAATATCCTCAATTTCCTTATTAATCTCATAATCACATATGAGTAAGAATGCGATCATATGGTATTGCATTTTCTCATTTTAGTTGGCTAGGCATTCAAATTTGGCAACTTTCTCCTCTTCAGTGTCAACTGGGCATAAATATTCAACTATATCTGTAAAGTTACCTGCTTTTTTTTTTAACCCTGCGAGCTACGAATATTCACTTTTGGCCTCACCTTCTGCTTCACTGTGGTTTAGGCCTTTCCCCCAAAGTCTCAGAATTATTAGTTTCTTAGTCCACAAGGTTTAAACTTGTTAACATTTATTTTCTTTAAGAAATCCAGGTCCATCAGTGGCTTAAACACTCCTAGTGATTTAAAAGGGAGCAGGATAAATCCCTCCGACGACTACAATGTTTCTTGCATTAAAAAAAATTAGGTCTCAATCCTACTCTCACAAAGTCAATGTAAGTTTTGATGCTGACTTCAATGGGAGCAGAATTCGGCCTTTACCTGTTAGTTTCCTTTAAATATGGTGATTTGGGGATTGCAATTATTTAGTTGCATTAGTTGCTGAGGAAGTAGATGAACACATGATTATAGCAGATTTATTAATTTTGTGAAGACAGTGCTTCGGAGCCATAATGAAGGGACCTTTTGACACATGTTCTATTTTAAGTTGCATTAAGAGCACCAGGAGTGTATGAATAGGTGCTCTTTTTCTTTTGTTTAAGTATAAATAAATAAATAAATAAAGTATAAAGCTGTTTTCTGTTTCCTAAGGGTGGTGATGGTGAAGATTTAGAAAAAAGGACTTGGGATATAGATTACTGCCACTGCATTGCCTGATGTGTACCGTTTTTATTTTCATTTTTAGTATTTTTATATAAAAAGTGTCAGACTTCTATATAACTCCTATTTAGATTTATGTTGAAGTAAATCATTTAAAGAACTGTTTGCAACTTGATGGTGATTTTTCACAGTAGAAATCAAGGAAGAATATTTTCATTTGCTTCTGTGATTGTCATTGTCTGCAGCAACGGTACAATTCCAACCTAGAGGGGAAAAATTGAAATGCTGTAGTAAATTTGAGCAGAGCAAATTGCCTGAAAATTGTGGACAAATAGACACAGCTTTGTATCTTTGTAGAAATAGATTTTTTTTTGTATGTTTTCCTTCCTTCCTTCCTTAGAAAGCCTTTGACAAGGTCCCTCACCAAAGGCTCTTAAGCAAAGTAAGCTGTAATGGGATAAGAGGGAAGGTCCTCTCATGGACTGGTAACTGATTAAAAGATAGGAAACAAAGGGAAGGAATAAATGGTCAGTTTTCAGAATGGTGAAAGGTGAATAGTGGTGTCCCCCAAGGGTCTGTATTGGCACCAGTCCTATTCAACATATTCATAAATGATCTGGAAAAAGGGGTAAAGAGTGAGGTGGCAAAATTTGCAGATGATATAAAACTACTTAAGATAGTTAACTCCCAGGCAGACTGCGAAGAGCTACAAAAGGATCTCTCAAAACTGGGTGACTGGGTAACAAAATGGTGGATGAAATTCAATATTTATAAATGCAAAGTAATGCACATTGGAAAACATAATCCCAACTATACATATAAAATGATGGGATCTAAATTATCTGTTACTACTCAAGAAAGAGATCTTGGAGACATTGTGGATAGTTCTCTGAAAACATCCACTCAATGTGCAGCGGCAGTCAAAAAAGCAAACAGAGTGTAGGGAATCATTAAGAAAGGGATAGATAATAAGACAGAAAATATCATATTGCCTCTATATAAATCCATGGTATGCCCACATCTTGAATACTGTGTGCAGATGTGGTTGCCCCATCTCAAAAAAGAGATATATTGGAATTGGAAAGGTACAGAAAAGGGCAACAAAAATGATTAGGGGTATGGAATGGTTGCCGTATGAGGAGAGATTAATAAGACTGGAACTTTTCAGCTTGGAAAAGAGACGGCTAAGGGGAGATATGATAGAGGTCTATAAAATCATGACTAGTGTGGAAAAAGTAAATGGGGAAGTGTTATTTACTCCTTCTCATAATACAAGAACTAGGGGTCACCAAATGAAATTAATAGGCAGCAGGTTTAAAACAAACAAAAGGAAGTATTTCTTCACACAATGCACTGTCAACCTGTGGAACTCCATGCCAGAGGATATTGTGAAGGCCAAGACTATAACAGGGTTCAAAAAATACCTAGATAAATTCATGGAGGATAGGTTCATCAATGACTATTAACCAGGATGGGCAGGGATGGTGTCCCTAGCCTCTGTTTGCCAGAGGCTGGGAATAAGGGACAGGGAATGGATCACTTGATGATTACCTGTTCTGTTCATTCCCTCTGGGGCACCTGGCATTGGCCACTGTCAGAAGACAGGATACTGGGCTAGATGGACCTTTGGTCTGACCCAGTATTGCCGTTCTTATGTTCTTTCATCAAATGTCAGCTCTAAAAGAATGTTCATAAGTGAATTGTTATTATTTATTGGTATTGCTGTAGTACCTAGAATGTCCTACTTGGGTGTTGTACATATATTGGAGAAGAAATAATCTCTGTCCAAAAGGCCATATGTTCTAATAAGACAAGCAGCAGACAAAAGGTGATGGAGAAGGATAAAGAGATAAAATGTGTATTGAATTTCTTGGTTGGGTTTTATTTTTATTTCCCCCATGCTGCCCCTTTACCTAACCTTTAGTAGTTGGCTAATTGCTTGTGAGCATTGTGATAGAAGTTGGTTTTAAGAAGGAATTTGAAGACATAAAAGAACCTTAAGGACCAGTTCATGGGGGAAGCTGTAAGGGTCAGCATGGAAGAAAGCATAAAGAAGAGTATAGGAAAAACAGAAGAATGGGGGTCTCAAGACTGGCAGTGAAGTGGTAGGACATCAGAGTGACTGGGTAAGGAAGGTGAGAATTGTGAAGGGTGTTAAGGACGAGGATAGGAAGCTTGTCATGATGTCTAAAGGGGGAGCCAATAACGAGATTCAGAGAGGAGCATAACATAGGCATGGTGATAGGCAAGTAGGTATATCTCAGCAGCTGTATTCTCCATGGGCTGGCAGGGAGCGATGTGTGTATCACAGAGGCCTGAGAAGCAGGGGTTACAGTAATCAGGGTAGGAGATGATGTGGGCCAGTTTGAGTGATTTGGCTGTTGTCACATAAAGAATAGGCTAGATAATAGAAATGTTTTGGAGAAGGAGCACCAAGATGTGGAAAAGGAATGGCTGTGAAAAGAGAGGGTGGGTGGGAGTTGAAGATAACCACTAAGTTGTGTGCCTGAATGAAAGACCGGGTGGTGTTATCTACACTGATACTACATGCCCATCAGTGTAAACAGGGATCTTCAGACTCACATTTTATTCCTCAGATACATCAGTATGATGGCAGGCTAAATTAAAAAAAAGGCAAGGCAGATCATCAGCTCGTGTAAATCAGCCTCGTACCATTGAATTCAGTGATCTCTGAAGCAACTTTCTGAATGGGCAAAATTGCATTTGTCAAGGCCCGAGAAAAGGATGTCGCAGTCATTGAGACATGAGCTAATGAGAACATGGATGAGAGTTTTAGCTGTGTGATTGGTTAAGAAAGGCTGTATCTTAGAGAAGTTAGCAGAAAAAATTGGAAAGATTTAGACATAGCCTAGATGTTAGGACTTAGAGAGATGTCTGAGTTTAAAATGATGCCCAGGTTATGGGCCAGAGTGACAGGCAGGATAGTGGTGTTATCCACAATGATTGAGAGAAGAAAAAGTGGGGAGAGTTTTGGGGGGAAGACTCGGAAGTCTTTCTCAGGCATGTTGACTGGAGCTGATGGGGAAGGGATGGCTTAGTGGTTTGAACATTGGCCTGCTAAACCCAGGGTTGTGAGTTCAGTCCTTGAGGGCGCCATTTAGGGAACTGGGGGTAAAAATCTGTCTGGGATTGGTACTGCTTTGAGCAGGGGGTTGGACTAGATGACCTGCTGAGGTCCCTTCTGATTCTGTGATGGCTAGACATCCGTGAGGGGATGATGTCAGAGACAGGCTGAGATTTTTAGTTTGGACAGAAGGAGACAGTGGGGAGGGGGTAGGACCTGGGGCAGAGTGGAGGCAGAGCCTGGGAGGAGTGGGGGTGGACTGTGGGTGGGGCTGATGGCACCCCAATGTATCCCGATATTTTAGTGTGGTGTACTGGTCACCCTAAAGTGGAGGGATTAGAAAAGGAGAACAAATGTGAAACGTTTGTACCTGTGACAAGGGAGAAGGGGGTGAGAGTTGTAGGAGGGAGAGGCAGAAGTGAAGATGAGCCAACAAGAGGGAGAAGGCTGTTTTTTAAAATCATTTTTCTCTTGGGAGAAATTGAGAAGATCCTGTGCAGAGAGAGAAGTGGAAGCATGAGTGGAGGGTTTAATGAGTGAGTCGAAGGTAGTGAAAAGGCAGCTGGAATGGTGGGCATGGGTTTCAGCCAAGTTTAGAAGTAGAGTTATTTAGCAAGGAAGATGGCAGACCTGAAGGATAAGAGAATGAACTCCTAGTGGAAGAAGTCAGCCTGATCATGGGATTTCCACCAAAGTCGCTACATAGTGTGAGAGCAAGAGTGGAGGAAGTGGATGTTGGAGGTGAACCAGGGCTGGAGATAGGCAGGGTGGACCTTGTAATGGGAGAAAGGGCCAAAATAGTCAAGAGTGGAGGTGCCTGAAGCATGACTAAATCTTATGAGACTCACATACTCTTCCAGGGCAAATGTTTTTGATTTCAACAGGGACATTTTTCATAGACTGGCAAGTAAACTAATATGAATTATGTTGATGCATCCCACATCTATGTTGATCTGAATTACTAACTTCATAGAGTTTACTCACTTGATTTGTATTAGGAAGAATGAAGAGAAGATAATACTCTGCTACATCCTGGTCTTTGAATTGACATCTGTTTTGTTGAAAGCCTATGTCATGGCTTTCAGGATGATCCTCACTAAACTAATGAATACTTCCTTTGGACTACCTGTGAGTACATATGTGTTCCAAGGTTTTGGAGAGATTTATTCCTTTTAATAATAAGCTTGCACAGTGGAGTGAGGGAGTTTCAGATCCAGATACTGATCCTCAAAATGGGATACAATAAAGGCATTTCTTCTGCACAAGTTTCCCTTTCACACTCAGACCCATTCCAGTGAGCCCATACAGCTTTACTGGAAAAGTGTGAAGTCTTAAGTCTTTTTATCTCAAGGAGATTAAGGGTATGTCTACACAGCAACTAGACACCTTCGGCTGGCCTATGCCAGCTGACTCGGTCTCGTGAGGCTCAGGCTGCAGGCTATTTCATTGCTGTATAGACTTCTGGGTTCGCACTGGAGCCCGAGCTCTGGGACCCTCCTACCTTGCAGGATCCTAGAACCTAGAAAAATTCTTTCACTGATTCCGCCTCAAAGAATTATTTCACAACAAAGATGACACCACCCACAACTACCGTACCTCCCTGAACAGTCATAAGAAAAGAATCATCTGACTGGACGCCACACAGTGGATGAAACCACAAACTTGATCATTACATCAATTCCTTAACAAACATCACATCCACGACAATCTCTCCTCTACCAAGAGGACTGCTGTACAGTCCCGGAAATCCAATCATTAGATAGTGATCAAACCTACAGACAAAGGGGGCCTCATCATGGTCTCCAACCATGATGATTATGTCACCGAAGCCAGCTGACAACTCTCTGACATCACCTACTATGAAAAACTCAAAGACGACCCCACACTATAATTCACACCCAGGAATTTAAGGATATCATCAAATCCTTCCTGAAACAACTCTGAGAGAAACTGTACTACCTCACCACCACAACTCTCCTCATGGACCTTCTACATGCCTCCCAAGATACACTAATGAGAGAACTGAGGCAATCCCATCATGTCTGGCCATGGCACTCCTACTGAAGGAATACTGGGACTCTTAGAAACCATCCACCAGAGAAAGGGCCAGTTTCCTCCTTGTCACCATAAATGTCACCTCCCTATACACCAACATCCCTCATGATGATGACATTGATGCATGCCTCAAATATCTACAGGACAATGGACAACACTTAGATATCCACCTCAAACACATTGCCAAACTCATCCATTTCATCCTCACCCATAACAACTTTACATTCAATATCAAACACTTTGTCCAAATCATGCCAAGCTTCTCATGGGCCACCTTGAGAGAGAATTTCTGTACAAATGCTAGATGAAACCAGTAATATACATGATATACGTCAATGATATTTTCATCCTCTGGACAGATGCCCTAAATTCCCTTACAGATTTCCATGAGGACCCACCAACTCAAAGTGGCACCAGACCCTGCCATGACCACAGACGCAAAACATTCAGACGTATCTTCACTGGCGCAGTGATCAAAATCCCTCACAACACATCTTTCAAGATCCATGGGGCCTACACATTCCTGTCATAACATGTGGGGTACCTCACCCAGTGCACTTAATGCCCCATTAACAACTGTGGGGGTGAAACAAGACAATTACTACGGTCTTGGATGAACTCACACAGAAAAATGATAAAAGTCTAAAACATCATATCACCTGTGGATAAACACCTTTAACAAAATGATCACTCCATATCTGACCTCTCAGTCCTTGTCCTCAAAGGAAACCTTCCCCACACCTTCTAAAGATGAGCCTGGGAGCTTAAAATCATAACTTCGTAATACACCAAACATCATGTACTCACTAAAGACACTGGATTTATGGCTCATTACAACAATCTATATAATCCAGTGACCCTCCTTTGTCCTATGACTGCGGATGTGTTAGCTGTCCACTTCACCTTGAATGGACTCGTACTACATGTTAACTCCTTATGCTAAACAATCTGTTCTACCTTGTATGCAGTTGTGACACTGAGTACCTTTCCCAGACTTGAAGAAGAGCTCTGTGTAAGCTTGAAAGCTTGTCTCTTTCATCAACAGATGTAGGTCCAATAAAAGATATTACTTCACCCGCTCCCCCGTCTTTTTAAATATAAAGGTAGTAGAAAGCCAAATGGTTTCCGAAAAGGGACATTTCATGGAATAATTTATCTGATGTGGCATTGCCATTTGTTGTATAATTTCAGTCTTGTTGCTATGGGAACCCATTTTACTGTTGCAGTGACTGTTAATCAGAATTTGTAGTTATACCACTTTCATCACAAGACCCTATATCCTTATGAATTAAGTAATGGTTCTCATTGAGAGTGGCATAGATCAAACATTATTGGCAGAAATAAAATCCTGCCAACTGTCCTGTCATTTTTCTCACCATTAGCAGAATCAGGGAACACAAGCTTAAGTTTAACTTCTGTAGGAACTCAAGGGGCCTGCAAAATTCCAGGAAAGGAAGGAAAGGCTGCTACTTTACAGTATAATCACTCCACAGATTTTTGATTTAAAGGGAAAGCTGCACTCTGTGGCCATGTATGCACAGATGGTGTCAGAAACAGGGCAGGGATAGGGATAGAAGTTCTGATGCTGTGTTGATTCTGTGGTCCTTTCCTCCTGCAAAAGGATGATGCTAGGGCCACAGAGGCTTCTCTAGTTATTCGGTTGGAGTATTCTCTGCAGAGTGGCTGTAGCATAGCAGAGGTTGTGGGTGGGGAACGGAACGATTCCTCCCTCATTCTTCTCTCTTGGTGCTCCAAAGAGTCCAGTTGTGGTACTTAGTCTGGACACAATATTTGGATCTGAATAACTAACATACTTTTTTGGGGTGGTTTTCTTGCTTTGCTTTCTAACTCCGCTTGGTACCAGAGCATAACATCATAGGCATTCATGGTAATGAAGAAAACCTTGAAAACATGGGCCAACTGTAAACTGATGCAGTGTTGCCTTTCAGAGTATTCAGAAAGCTTGAAATAATATCTCTGAGAGTGGCCAACCGTCCCATTCATCTCAATGGGGTGCTAACTTTGAAACTTAATGAGGATCATTTATATGTCAATATTGTTAAATTTTTCACTGTTGAACACTTTTAGAAGAAACATCAAATCAATGTGTTTATCCCACAGTCCCAAAACCACTGCCCCAGATGCCAAAGGCTCCAACTGTCCCTCACTCGCTGCCAAAAACTCCAGCTTCCCCTTTACAACTTCTAGAATGCAATTATGTGTTGTCAATATAAACATTTGTGGCAGACTGGAAACTGAAAGTGTGGGGACATCATAAAATAAATTGAATTTATAATTAAAATTAAAAAGTACATGGTCTAATGTGCTGGTTATATTATACATTTTCATATTTACTCCATTATTTAATTTAAATTGAACTGTTGCAGAATTTCTAATATGCTTCATTAGAGTGATGCAGAATCTAGAAATGTTGCCACAGAATTTAGATTCATCTCGTTGTAGATTATACAATGTCTTGATAATGATGTTCAACTGTTAGCGTCTTACTGACACTCCAGATTCACAGTTTCTCTAATTCCAAATCAAATCCTATTAGAGCCAAAAACCTCTATGTAACAGTTATGTTTTCATTTCATTGTATTCTAAATATTCTGAGTGATGAATAATCAAAATATTATCAAGGTGTTAGTAACATTTTTCTGATCTCTTCTTCACAATTTTCTTTCTCTTTCTTCATATTCACGGTAGCATATACCCAGCCCCCAACTTTAATTCTGATTGGCTAAATTAATTCTGCAGCATCCTGCTGTGAATAATTATGTTCATCCAGTGTGGATTCTGATGCCTTCCCCCCCCAACCCCTCCTTTTGCCTAAATTATAATGTGACAATTGCAGGTCACAGCTGGCTCATCAGAGGTGGCCAGTTTGGGGATTGGCACATCTGAATGTGTGTCTCTGTTAACTCTCTGCTTTGATTGCTTAAGACAAGACATATGTAAACCCCATGATTATTGCCATTTTGTGTATTTCACAAAGATACTGCTTTAAACTGTAAAGCTGTTGTGTTTGTTGGGGGAGGGGAAATTACAAGAATTTTGTCTCTCTACCTCCCCTCCAACACCTTCCAACAATAAATAGCTGTCAGGCTTATGTCAAGAATGAAATTATAGGAGCACATGAGGCCTTGATTACATTGTTTTGGATAGATTGCTATTAGCATACTGAAATGAAGTCTAATTTTTCAGTGCTTTAGCTCAGTCAAAAATCAGATGATGCGGAGGGGGGAGGGGGTCTCAGAAATGAATGATGTAATGTGCTCAACTGTTCTGTAGTCTGTTTCAGTTTACAGCCATTTAAAACAAACAATGAAATAAATAAATGCATTATGCTCTAGTATATGATTAGCTGGAAGGTGAAGACAAGTTGGTAGATTACAGCACAAAACATTTGGGTTAAATGTTGTTCTTGTGAAATTACTGAAGGTACATCAAAAGAAAATTGGTGTGTATTTAATCCATTTTAATGCAGCATCTAGTTCACTTACTGCATTTGTGTTTCATAGCTGAAAATATACTAGCTTTTTTCCTTTTTTTTTTTTTGCATAATTCATTTCACACTGCCAGTTTTCCCCTAACATGTGTCCTCTGATGATGCATGCTTATTATCATCTAATCTGTAGGGCAAGTGCCCTTGTTGTGTTTTTGTTGTTTTACAATTCCTGATGATGTGAACACATTGCCTGTTTACTTTGAAAATCTTTAATTTTATATTCTGGGAGTGTGCTACCTTTACATGTTTTTAGCAACTGTGGCTCATAAGATGGCAGGTTTGTTAGTCACATGAGTACTATGGTAAGAACCTCTGCTCCAATGTGGGTGAAATAAAAAAAAAAAAGAAACTTTGACATATCAAATAGTTAATGCACACAGACATTATTATTTTGACTGCTATTATTCTTAAAATAAGCAAATTAGCGTTTGGAAAGATTCAGCATTCATTACGTTCTACTGGGTTAGCTGAGAAAATATGGAGAGAGAGAGAGAGCGCAATACATGATGGTACAATGTAGCATAAAGGTTTTATTGGCAAGAGTTCGGGTTGGTCACATCATTTGTGAATGGCAAAGCTGTGAGTGAGATATACATGTCATCCTAACCAAGTGCTGATGAAGCCTTTAAACTATGTCATAAATTTGCTCTACATCACATATATTTTAGAGAAAATCTGTAGAGAAATTTTGTTATTAATTTTATTCTTCTTGTAAAATCAGGCTACCTTATTATCATGAGTTTCACTGCACAGGCCTCAGAAGAACAGAAAAATTATAACAAATACATTTAAAAATCTCTAAAAGTGAACCAAAAATATCTATTTTATACATAAAAATGCGAATAATAAAATCTGATGTAAAATTTTTTGTAAGTCTCAAAGCAAGTACTGTTTTTGTTACTGGAAGGTTGGGAATCCCCGCTTTTCAATGGTATAAAGCTCTGCCTTCTACCCTTGATGGGTTACAAGTTATCAGACCATATGTACCTGCCATTGGTGCAGTATTAAATAGTGCCCACTCTGCACTTTAGCTCAAATTTACCATTCACCTGTGGTTTGGCTGTACTGATAGCTCAGATATCAAGAACTAAATTGTAAACCTTGGCCCAAGCGTATTCCCCAAGTGTGGCTTTCCCTGTGTTTCCCGTACGGAGATGTCTCTGCCCAGAGAGCCATTCTGATAGCCAGGGCAGGCTTACTTAGCTGCTTTTGTCAGAGCAAATCAGCAGGAATCAGTTACCATTTATATTCAGGGTTCCTGCACCTGCTAACAGGTAAGTTGATAGGAGACATCCTGGCAAATATCCTAGCCCTCCAAACCTGAAAATCTCTCCCTCCCTCACTTCCACTCCCCCCCAAATTCCCCCACCCCCATCAAGCCAATCAAGAAAAATAGATATTAATTTCAGTGTGCCATGAAGGCTGATCCCACGTTGTTTATAAGAACGGCTCTACTGGGTCAGACCAAAGGTCCATCTAGCCCAGTATCCTGTCTTCCGACAGTGGCCAATGCCAGGTGCCCCAGAGGGAATGAACAGAACAGGTAATCATCAAGTGATACACCCCCTGTTGCCCATTCCCATTCTGGCTAGGGACACCATCCCTGTCCATCTTGGCTAATAGCCATTGATGGACCTATCCTCCATGAACTTATCTAATTCTTTTTAGAACCCTATTATAGTCTTGGCCTTCACAACATCCTCTGGCAAGGAGTTCCACAGGTTGACTGTGCGTTGTGTGAAAAATACTTCCTTTTATTTGTTTTAAATAAAAATTTGTTGCCTATTAATTTCATTTGGTGACCCCTAGTTCTTGTGTTATGAGAAGCGGTAAATAACACTTCCTTATTAACTTTCTGCACACCAGTCATGATTTTATAGACTTCTATCATATCCCCCCTTAGTCGTCTCTTTTCCAAGCTGAAAAGTCTCAGTCTTATTAATCTCTCCTCATATGGCAGCCATTCCATACCCCTAATAATTTTTGTTGCCCTTTTCTGAACCAATGTTCAAAATGTGGGCACACCATGGATTTATATAAATGCAATATGATATTTTCGGTCTTATCATCTATCCCTTTCTTAATGATTCCCAACATTCTGTTTGCTTTTTTGACTGCTGCTTCAGAGAACTATCCACAATGACTCTAAGATCTCTTTCTTGAATGGTAAGAGCTAATTTAGACCTGATCATTGTATATATATAATTGGGATTATGGTTTTCCAATGTGCATTACTTTGCATTTATCAGCATTGAATTTCATCTGCCATTTCGTTGCCCAGTCACCCAGTTTTGAGAGATCTTTTTGTAGCTCTTCGCAGTCTGCCTGGGACTTAGCTATCTTGAGAAATTTTGTATCATCTGCAAATTTTGCCACCTCACTGTTTACCCCTTTTTCCAGATCATTTATGAATATATTGAATAGGACTGGGCCCAGTACAGACCCCTGGGGCATACCGCTATTTACCTCTCTCCATTCTGAGAACTGACCATTTATTCCTATCTTTTAACCAGTTACCAATCCATGAGAGGATCTTCCATTATCCTATGACAACTTACTTTGCTTAAGAGCCTTTGGTGAGGGGCCTTGTCAAAGGCTTTCTGAAAATCTAAGTATACTATATCCACTTGATCCCTCTGGGCCACATGCTTGTTGACCCCCTGTAAGCGGGCACAGACTCACCCGGCAGCACCTCCTGCTGGTACCTTCTGGGAATTAGCTCTCGTCCAGCCTGGAGCGCCCTCTGCAGGCCGGTGTCCTGCTCACCGCTGGCCCCCAGTGCCCCTCATGGACCCTGGTGCCCCTTTTTCTGGGTTGCTGCCCCCCTGGCAGTACCCTCACACTCTCAGGTTCTAGGTCTCCCCACCCATGGGAACCCCCACCCACTAACCCCAGCTCGCCTCAGTCTGGGCTACTGCCAGTCACCATCTATCCCCCCTGCCTGGGGCAGACTGCAGTATAAGCCACTCATCACAGGCAAGGGAGTTCGGACCTGCTGCCTTCCTCTACCACCCAGTACCTTTTTAGGCCTTAAACCAGGCTTTTCAGCCTGAGGAGTTGCCAGCCAGGAGCTCCCCTGCTCCTCTGGCTTTCTCCAGCCCTGCTTCACTCCTAATATCCTTTCTGCTAGGCAGACAGGCCCTGCTCCCTCTCAGACCAGAGAGAACCTTCTGAACTCCTGGCTGTCCTGACCTTTATAGGGCCAGCTGGGTCTGTTTGGGGCATGTCCTCCAGCTGAGGCTGCCTCCCAATCAGCCCAGCTTTTCTCTCAGCCCTCTCCCAAGGGTGGCTTTAACCCTGTCAGGGCTGGAGCGGGTAACCACCCCGCTACACCCCCACAAAGAATTCTAATAGATTGGTGAGGCATGATTTCTCTTTACAAAAACCATGTTAACTCTTCCCCAACAAATTATGCAACAAAGAGTCCTGTGGGACCTTATAGACTAACAAATGTATTGGAGCATAAGCTTTCGTGGGTGAATACCCACTTCATCAGATGCAACAAATTATGTTCATCTATGTGTCTGTTACTTTTGTTCTTTACTATAGTTTCAATCAGTTTGCCTGGTACTGAAGTCAGGTTTACTGACCTATAATTGCCGGGATCACCTCTGGAGCCTTTTTTAAAAATTAGCATCACATTAGCTATTCTTCAGTCATTTGGTACAGAAGCTGATTTAAATGATAGGTTAGAGACTACAGTTAGTAGTTCTGCAATTTCACATTTGAGTTCCTTCAGAACTCTTGGGTGAATACCATCTGGTCCTGGTGACTTATTACTATTTAGTTTATCCAAAACCTCCTCAAATGTTACCTCAATATGGGACAGTTCCTGAGATTTGTCACCTAAAAAGAATGGCTCCGGTTTGGGAATCTCCCTCACATCCTTAGCCGTGAAGACCGATGCAAAGAATTCATTTAGTTTCTCCGCAATGGCCAATAGTCAATAGAGTTGACAGACAAGACCCCTGCTGCACCCCACAAAAGAGTGCTTTGGGGGCAAATGAGTGATATTTAGTCTTTAATTGCTACAAGCCATTTTGGTCTGCAGTACCACAAAAGGAGGCCAAAACACTGGGGTTAATACCTGAACATTCTCATATAATCTTTAATGATCACAAGCAGTCAAAGTTTCAGTTTAAAGTCTTCTCTAAAAATACACCTTTCATAACTTTGATTCTCCATTGTGCCCGAGGCCTGCCAAGTGAACGAGAGACTAGAGAATCTGGACCAATAATGCTATTTTTGTAGCAGCTGCCAAAATCATAGTATTTTTTACATCAGTCATGAAATGAATCTCCCATAGTTAGGCTCCCATCACTGATGATGCTGGTACACAAAGGTGTCTTGGCATGATACAGTGCTGTCTAAATCAAAGTTATTTAACAAAAACATCCACATTAATTTTCAGTTTCATTAAAATCAGATGAAAAAAAAATCAATGTTTGTCAAACAGAGAAGGACAAAATCAATGAGGAAAAACATAGTTTCAGATTTTTAAGAGGCTATGATAGGAAAGAAAAAAATTAGTCTATATAAAATCTTAAAAATCCTACACAAGGTCCCCCAATTCTAAAAACTGATGTAAGTTTTTGAAGAATCCTGTACATTTATTTAATTCAATTTTAAACAAAACCTACCTTAGCAGTTACTAGTGTTGTATCTGCTGCAGTTATCTTAGTCATTTGCAGCTTGATACTATGGTCATGGTAATTTAGAAAGTTTATAATATAAAAATAATAAGCAAGGTTTTGCTGCTTTCTCCAATATCTGTATAAATACCAATGTGCAACACTCAGAAAACTTTTTGTCAATGATATCTAAAATGAGTTTTTATTAATAACTTTCAAATAGAATATTGAATACAGAGAAAGTGAAAATATAGAAGCCGTATAGATTCCAAGGCCAGAAGGGACCATTGTGATCATCTAGTGTGACTTCCTGTATAACAGAGGCCACAGAACTTTCTGAAAATAATTCCTTTTAGAAAAACATGCAATATTGACTGAAAAATTGCCAGTGGTGAAGAATCCACAATGACCCTTGATAAATTGTTCTAATGGTTAGTTGCCATCACCAACTAAAATTCATACCTTATTTCCAGTCTGAATTTATGTAGCCTGAACTTCTAGCCATTGGATCATGTGATACCTTTCTCTGCTAGACTGAAGAGCCCATTATCAAATATATGTTCCCCATATAGGTACTTCTAAATTGTGATCAAGTTACCCCATAATATTGTCTTTGTTAAGCTAAACAGATTTTGTTCTGAGTCATTCACTATCAGGGAGGTTTTCTAATCCTTTCATCATTCACCTGACTCTTCTCTGAACCCTCTCCATTTTATCAACATCTTTCTTGAGCTGAGTCCAGAACTGGATACAGTGTTCCAGCAGTGGTTGCACTAGTGCCAAATAAAGAAGTAAAATAACCTCTCTGCACATATTAGAGATCCCCTTGTTTATGCATCCAAGGATCCCATTAGCCCTTTTGGCCGCAGCATCATTCTGGGAGTTCATAGAATCATTGAAGGTTAGGTTGGAAGAGACCTCAGGAGGCCATCTATTCCAACCCCCTGTTCAAAGCAGGACCAACCTCAACGAAATCATCCCAGCCAGGGCTTTGTCAAGCCAGGCCTTAAAAACCTCTAAGGATGGAGATTCCACCACCTCCCTAGGTAACCTGTTCCAGTGCTTCACCACCCTCCTAGTGAAATAGTTTTTCCTAATATCCAACCTGGACCTCCCCCACTGCAACTTGAGATCATTGCTCTTTGTTCTGTCATCTGCCACCACTGAGAACAGCCTAGCTCCATCCTCTTTGGAACCCCCCTTCAGGCTAGTGTCAAATCCCCCCTCACTCTTCTGTTCTGCGACTAAATAAGCCTAGTTCCCTCAGCCTCTCCTCATAAGTCATGTGCCCCAGCCCCCTAATCATTTTCATTGCCCTCCGCTGGACTCTCTCCAGTTTGTCCACATCCTTTCTGTAGCGGGGGGCCCAAAACTGGACGCAGTACTCCAGATGTGGCCTCACCAGTGCTGAATAGAGGGGAATAATCACTTCCCTCGATCTTCTGGCAGTGCTCCTACTAATGCAGCCCAATATGCTATTAGCCTTCTTGGGAACAAGGGCACACTGCTGACTCATATCCAGCTTCTCGTCCACTGTAGTCCCCAAGTCCTTTTCTGCAGAACTGCCGCTTAGCCAGTTGGTCCCTAGCCTGTAGCACTGGATGGGATTCTTCTGTCCTAATTGCAGGACTCTGTACTTGTCTTTGTTGAACCTCATCAGATTTGTTTTGTCCCAATCCTCCAATTTGTCTAGGTCACTCTGGACCCTATCCCTACCCTCCAGCATATCTACCTGTCCCCATAGCTTAGTGTCATCCGTGAACTTGCCAAGGATGCAATCCATCCCATCATCCAGATCATTAATGTAGATGCTGAACAAAACCAGCCCCAGGACCGACCCCTGGGTCACTCCTCTTGATACCGGCTACCAACTAGACATGGAGCCAATCACTACCCATTGACCCCGACAATCTAGCCAGCTTTCAATCCACCTTATAGTCCATTCGTCCATTTTTAACTTGCTGGCAAGAATACTGTGGGAGACCGTATCAAAAGCTTTGCTAAAGTCAAGATATATCACATCCACTGCTTTCCCCATATCCACAGGGCCAGTTATCTCATCATAGAAGGCAATCTTGGTCAGGCATGACTTGTCCTTGGTGAATCCATGTTGGCTGTCTCTGATCACCTTCCTCTCCTCCAAGTGCTTCAAAATGGATTCCTTGAGGACCTGGCTCCATGATTTTTTCAGGGACTGATGTGAGACTGACCGATGTTTAGTTCCCGAGATTCTCCTTCTTCCCTTTTTAAAAGATGGGGACTATATTTGCCTTTTTCCGGTCATCTGGGACCTCCCCTGATCGCCACGAGTTTTCAAAGATAATGGTTCTATGATTCTGTGATACTCGTGCCCACCTTAAAAAGTGATCAAGATTGCTCTGTATCAGTGACCTGTCCTCTGTATTTTACCACTCCTATTTTTTGTGTCATCTGCAAACTTTCAGTGATGATTTTATGTTCTTTTCCAGGTCATTGACAAAAATGTTAGAGTGTAGGGCGAACAAGCAGTCCTTGTGAGACCAGACTAGAAAGAAACCCATTTGATGATGATTTCCTGTTTACAGGTGCATTTTGAGACTATTACTTAGCCATTGGGACCTATTAGAAATGAATAATCTTTAAGGGCCATATTATAATACTTTATTCATGTTAAATAGTGTCTTATACTGTGATTAGTTCCACTGAAGTCAGTGGGACTAATTGAAAATAAATCTGTTCAACAGGTGAAATCCTGCCCCATGGGATTCAACGGGAGTTTTGCAATTGAATTCAGTAGGGACAGGATTTTACCCATTGTGAGTGAGGGTATCACAGTCTTCTACTAAAACAGTAAAACAGAAGAGAATTACAGCATATGTGGGCCTGTCTTTTCTCACTGTGATGTTGCACTCTATATGATTTTATGAAAGTATGCTGATGAGTATGAATATCATGTAACTGGAATATGCTTCATGCAAAAGGTCTCTTGTAAGGTATCATTACAAAGCTTATAATCTACTGAGTGTGGTCCTCCTATTTGTATAAATGTATCACTCTTGTATCTGAAACTAGAAATATAAAATATAACTCTGAGGGCCTATTGTAATTATGCAAAGTGTGGGCCATTAATGGTGGTGTGGAACCTTGATGGCTCCCATTAACCAGGACAATTGACTGTGGATGGCTCTGTTTTCAGGCAGGCCTTCCTGTGAGTCAGGCTGGGAGGAATGAAGGCTTGGGGGTCTTACAGTGACATGTGATCATGTCACCTGAACTGGAATCCATCTTTAACCTGGTGTTTTTCCATTGAGAAGGTGGGGTGGGAACCCAGAGGGACAAAGGATTCCCGCCTTATGCAAAAGATATATAAGTGGGTGGAACAGAACAAAGGGGGCAGCCATCATCAGAAATCCCCTAGCTACCACCTGAGCTGGAACAAGGGCTGTACCAGGGGAAAGGATTGTGCCCAGAGTAGGAAGGCGTCCGGTCTGTGAAAGAAACTTATTGAAACATCTCTGAGAGTGAGATTTTAACTGTATTCAGTTTTATTACTGTATTAGGCTTAGATTTGTATGTTTTATTTTATTTTACTTGGTAATTCACTTTGTTCTGTCTGTTACTACTTGGAACCACTTAAATCCTACTTTCTGTATTTAATAACACTCTTTATCAGTGTTATAGAGGGTGAACAATTTATGAGTTAACACTGATAAAGAGATATGCACAGCTCTTTGCCCCCTCCCCCAGGTATTAATACATACTCTGGGTTAATTAATAAGTAAATAGTATAAGCTTTATGCAGGGTAAAATGGATTTATTTGGGGTTTGGACCCCATTGGGAGTTGGGCATCTGAGTGTTAAAGACAGGAACATTTCTTTAAGTTGCTTTCAGTTAAGTCTGCAGCTTTGGGGCACGTGGTTCAGACCCTGGGTCTGTGTTGGAGCGGACTGGTGTGTCTGGCTCAACAAGACAGGGGGCTGGAGTCCCGAGCTGGCAGGGAAAGCAGGGGCAGAAGTAGTCTTGGTACATCAGTTGGCAGTTCCCAAGGGGGTTTCTGTGATCCAATCTGTTACATCACTATCACTGGAGTAAATCAGAATTAATTCAAATAAAGTCAGAGGAAATACACTGGTGTGAAATTTGTGTTAATGAGAGAGAGAATCACACCTAAGGTATTTTGATTGCTTTAATAAAAATACTAGGCAGGAGACACAGTGGGCACCTGCATGTAACTTTTTTGTTGAAGAGATGAATGCTGCACAAGAAATTAGAGAGAAAGTTGATCTCTCTCTTATTTTTTGAGAAATGTGAGTTTCAGACATTATCATAGTAATTATGTGTACATGCTACAATACTATTGATTATCTAATCAATGATAATTAAATGCACACCTCTAAATGACATCATTTAAAAACAAATTACATTATATCAATAGAAACAAACCAATTAAAATGTTTTAAATGCAAACAACTAATCAGCAACTTAATACATGCTAATTGTGACCAAAATTTCAATTAATGTGTTGATACGTTAACTCATTTCCAAAGATTCAGAAAAACAGCATGTAATGCTCTGCAATATATAGTAATTAAGTAATGTATGGAATTCTGATTCACTGGGTGTCATTTACCTATGGTTTTGTATTAATGTATGTACTTAGATTGCTATTGTATTGTGTTTGCATCAAAGAAACTCTACAATCAAGAAGCAATGCTTTCTTCTATCTCTTCTCTGTCTTGTTTATTTAGATTGTAAGCTTTACAGTGTAGAGAGTATCTCTTGCTATGTGTGTGTTTCTTTTTCTTCTTCTTTTTTTTTTTTACAGTGCTCAGCCCAGTGGGGTCCCAGTCTTGGTTAGGCCCTCCAGGCATACTGTAATATCAATAATAATCTATACTCTCTCCAGCCTGCAAAGCAAAATCAAATATTTTAACATGATATAGACAATCAGTGCTGAAGAAGCTTTACCCTGTGGGCTGAGAATGAGCCATATAGAATGAGTTCATTTAGGCTCATAGACTTTAAAGCCAGAAGGGACCATCATAATCATCTAGTCTGACCTCCTGCACATTGCAGGCCACAGAACCTCACCCACCCGCTAAGACTTCAAGTTACAGAGAATCCACCATTTACACTAATTTAAACCTGCAAGTGACCCATGCCCATGCTGCAGAGGAAGGCAACCCCCCACCCCAAGGTCTCTGCCAATCTGACCCAGGGGAAAATCCCTTTCTGACCCCAAATATGGCGATCCATTAGATGCTGAGCATGTGGGCAAGACCACCAGCCACACACCTGGGAAAGAAGCCAGACACCTGGGAAAGAATTTTTTGTAGTAACTCAGCGCCCTCCCCATCTAGCATCCCGTCACCAGCCATTGGTGATATTTGTGTGGAGAATCCTTTGTGTACGTTAAAGGAGAGTGCTGTTTGTTTGCAATGAGAAACAATAAGAAGAGCCATCAATTTTGCTCTCAAGCTCATCTCAGTCCAGGCTCCTTAACTCATGCTTTCCACCTCAACTGGCTATCAGCTCTGATGTATGCCTTTCCTCCAATCCCAATAGTTCCGCAGGTCATCCTCAAGCTGAAGTTGGATCATGCCAAACTGATTCTTATTGCTCCCACTTGGCCGAGGCAATGTTGGTTGTCTGACCTACTCCGTCTATCTGTTTGGCTTCCCATATCTCTTCCTCTTCTTCCTGACCTGACTGACTCAGCACCACAGCTGAGTATTTTGCCTTCAGCATTCAACACTCTGCACCTCACAGCATGGCTGCTGCATGGCTTGATGAGGAGGAGGAACAATGTTCAGAAACCGTTTGACAGTGTTGATTAACAGCAGGAAGCTCTGTATCTGAGCGACTTATTTTGCCAAATGAAAGTGATTTTCAGTTTAGTTGCATGCTCATGGAATTCAGCCAGTGCTGATCTGTATTCAGGATGTTTTGGAGTACCTATTACACGTTCAGTCTTTTAGTCTCTCACTCAGTTCATTGAGGGTTCATTTAGCAGTAATATTGGCATTTCATCCACCATCTCGAACCCCATGGAGATTTCTAAGAGGAGTCATTCTTCTCCACTGGCCACTGTGAAAGAGCTAGCTCCCTTGTGGGACCTTAATACTGCCTTGGCAGCCATTATGAGGCCTCCATTTGATCCCCTGGCAACCTGTTCTCTTTCTCTCCTGTGCCAGTTTTCCTTGTGGCTCTTCCATCTGCAATGACAGTATGCAAGCTAAAGGCCTTAAAGACAGAGCCCCCTTACATATAGTTTTTTCAAGAACAGATGCCCTATGTCTGCATCAATAATTTTTGTTGGAAGTGGTTTCACAGTTTCATCATAACCATTTACTGGTGTTCGTTCCTACACTGCACTCTAATATGGATGAACATGACTTCATAAGTTTGATGTGAGTTGATGCTTGGCGTTCTGTCAGGCAGAAGTAAGCCTTTTGGGGCATCACCTCATCTGTTGGTCTCGTATGCGGATCGAATGAAGGGTCAGGCAGTCTCTGTGCAGATGATTTCCAGATGAATAACTTCCTGCATCATATCAGCATATGAAGTAGCATACTTCCTTAGAGATTGTAGGCTCATTCAAGGAGGGCCCAAGTGAATAGCATTCCTCAATGATGTTTCAGTTTTGAACAATTGCAGAGTTACAACCTTGTCTTCTATACTTACATTTCTCAGGCACTATGCGATTACCACTGTGTCTACATCAGATGCAAACTATGAGAAGGCAGTTCTACAGCTATTGTTTAAGTAGACTCTGAGCCTCACCTCCCGCGAGTACTCTTGTGACTCATCTGAGTGGAATATACATCTGCAACCACTCGAAGAAGAAAAGATGATTACTCACCTGTATTGTAACTCATTCTTCAAGATGAGGATGCAGATGTGTATTTCACAACTCCTCCTTCATCCCCTCTGCTTATGTTGTTTGGAGTGAAACAAGTGAGTGGGGTTGGGGTGATGATGTCCTTAAATAGGCAGTGGAGGGGCTGGAGCCACATGGTGTGAGTGCCGCCCCTATGGGTACTGCTAGGCAAAGTTCTATGGTTTCAGTGCGCTGGGTGCGCATACGCTAGAGTGGAATACACACCTGCACCCTCATCTCAAAAAACGACAGTTTCAATAGAGGTAAGTAACTGTCGTTTACCCTGCATCTTCTTCATTTAATAGGGCAATGGGTGGTTGTTCCATTTCCAGCTGTACAGGTTCTCTGCTGCCTTGCTTTGTATCACTTTCCTAACTGTGACAAATGTGTTGAACACTTGCTGACACTTAGGATTGAACCTTACCTCTCTGCGACAGGAGCTCCTTGGCAAAGGGTCCCCTGTTCTTTGCAAACAACTCTCGTCTCAGACCTAACAAATGCACTACATCAAACACATGTCTTAGTTACACATTTTCTTTTACTTTGGACCAGGAAGCTGGTCTTACTGAAAATACTAACCCATCTGCTAGAATTTCAAGCCCAGTAGTGCAGCATTCTGTGAATTAATTACATGAAGATACAGGAGCTTACAGGCCTGATTCTGATTTCCCTAATATTGGAGTAAAGAAGATTAGAATCGGGGCTCTGTCTGCCTCCACCTGAGAAGGATAGTCATAGCGTAGAAAGCTTGATAAAAAGAATGTCTAAATATGGTAAGAAAACCAAATTTAGGAGCAATTAGTAGTTCTGACTCACAGAAGCAGGAACCAAAAAAGAAAGTGAAACTTCAATATAAGATACCCAAGAAACATAAGATAATATGTCATAAGACAGTGATTTATCCTTAAGTATTTTGGAGGATAGTGAGCTATCAGATTCTGGAAATTATTAGATTATGGTTACTCTATCCTGGGATGTGGATTCCTAGGAAAGAGTAAACATTGTTTTAGAATATTCAGTGTGATAGAAAGAAGCAATTGAGACAATGGCCGATGATGGGACACTGAATGGGGAGGGCTCTGAGTTCCTACAGAGAATTCTTTCCCAGGTGTCTGGCTGGTGGGTCTTACCCACATGCTCAGGGTCTAAACTGATTGTCATATGTGGGGCTGGGAAGGAATTTCTGCCCAGGTCAGATTGGCAGATGCCCTGGGGGTTTTTCACCGTCCTCAGCAGCATGGGTCACAGTCACTTGCAGGTTTGAACTAGTGTAAATGTTGGAGTCTCTGTAACTTGAAGTCTTTAAATCATGATTTGAGGACTTCAGTAACTCAGCCAAAGGTTAGGGGTCTATTAAGGGAATGAATGGGTGAGGTTCTGAGGCCTGCAATGTGCAGGAGATCAGACTAGATCAGCGGTTCTCAAACTGTGGGTTGGGACCCCAAAGTGGGCTGGCTCAGACTTGCTCAGACTTGCTGGGACTGAAGCTGAAGCCTGAGTCCCACCACTCGGGGCTAACGCTGATGACCAAGGGCTTCAGCCATGGGCATCGGGGCTCAGATTACAGGTCCCCTGCCTTGGGCTAAAGCCCTGGGGCTTCAGCTTTGCCCCTCTCCCGCAGGGCAGAGGGGCTCGGGCTTCGCCTCCCCCTCCCCCCCCCGGGGTAGTGGGACTTGGGTGGGCTCAGGCTTTGGTCCCCCTCTCCTGGGTTCATGTAGTAATTTTTGTTCTCAGAAGGGGATCACGGTGCCATGAAGTTTGAGAACCCCTGGACTAGATGATCGTGATGGTCCCTTCTCATCTTAAAGTCTATGAGTCTGTGAGTATTCAGGTGAAATAGGAAGAGATCAAAGAGTGTCGCAAATATTTCCTTTAAAATTCTAAATGATTGGGAGCTTCCTAACAAGGTCAGAAGGTTACTGATTAGAAGACTATGTAGGAGGAGAAGACAGTCCATGTTTTTTTATCTGTAGTAAATGCAGCTCTCATCTTTCCTCCTAAAGAACAGGTGTTGTTTCCCTGTGAAAGGAGACAGGTATGAAAATAGAGGCATTTTTGAGGGATCCTTGGAGGCTTCATTAGCTGCATTTACGCACGTGCTCAATAGCCGCTGCATATTTTTGGGAGTGATTTTTATATAGAATTCTGGGCTGAAAGAAGTTAAGGCCAGTTAAGTATGGCTGACTAGGGAAAGACAATTTTGTTTTGCAGTAACTTTCAAGGTGGTGGAATTTTATTTTCGTTCTGTATTACCCTTCTGCCTTACTCTTAGGTTTTGCCACGGGAGGGCAGCTCTAATCTCTGCTGAAGATTCCACAAAAGACCTGATACAACGGTCATCAGCTGGGTGATTCAGCAGCCTCCCTGGCTGTCCTATCTCTGTCTCTTTCCCTTGCCCGCTCTTGGGGCTGCACTGGCTGGCCACAGTCCCCCAGCGGAAGGGAGTTTGTATTCCTATAGGGTGACCAGACGTCCCGCGTCCTGACCGAAGTATGGTCGGGACGCCATTTGTCCCAATATTTTGTTTCGGGCGCCTTTTTTCCCCCTCCTTGTTGCTTAGGTGGCGGTGACCGGCAGGGGGAGTGCCTTTCAATTGTTACACTCACCCGGGTCTTCGGCGGCACGTCCCTCAGTCGCCGACGGTATTCGGCGGCATTTCGGCGGTGGGTACTTCCTTCTTTGGCGGCAAGTTTATTACCCGCCGCCGAAATGCCGCCGAAGACCATCAGTGACTGACCCTCCGGTGAAGTGCGGCCGAAGGCTCGGACGGGTGAGTGTAACAATTGTAAAGGCGCTCCCCCTACGGCGGTCCCGATATTTTAGAATTCTCATCTGGTCACCCTATATCCCTATAACATCACAGAGGTACACTTTTATCAGGAGGATTCCTGATATCTTGTAGGTTTCCTATGTGCATAGCTATATGGAGCAATTCATCCCAGCTATATCAGATAAGTTGTTCATCGCTAATAAAACATTCTTCCCCTCTGGTCTTTGGCAAACACCAAGAGTGTTCATGAAGGTATAGGTAGCAGAACGTATTCTGTAAGTGGTTTGCATTTATCCGGTTTTTTTTTTGGACAATGATCATGCTGTGTGTCATCAACAAAGCACGACAGAAGCAGGCAACTAGGGAAACAGATCCCTGAAGACTGATATATAGACCATAAATGGGGAAAAGGTAGTAAGAAATGGAGATGTGGCCCTAAAAGGAGGGGCCCTAGAAACAGACAGAAGGAATGAGAGTGCGGAAAAGAAGCGCTGAAAGTAAAGAGAAAATGAGTTAAGGTCCTAAAAATAATCGGAAAGAACAATAAACCCCTGTAATTTGACAGAGGAAATTGGGTAAGGTATGGATTAAGGTTAAATGTAACTAAGGCTTACAATTTTCAACAATACCAGTTTAAAGTTAGGGTCCGAAATAAGTGATCTGAGGGCTGGTCTACACTGGGGGGCGGGGGAGGGGAGAATCGATCCAAGATATGCAACTTCAGCTACGCGAATAGCGTAGCTGAAGTCGAAGTATCTTGGATCGAATTACCTGGGGTCCACACGGCGCGGGATTGACGGCCGCGGCTCCCCCGTCGACTGCGCTACCACCGCTCGCTCTGGTGGAGTTCCGGAGTCGACGGTGAGCGCGTTCGGGGATCGATATATTGCATTTTAACGAGACGCGATATATCAATCCCAGATAAATCGATTGCTACCCGCCGATATGGCGGGTAGTGAAGACATACCCTGATTTTCAAAAATATTCAGCATCCAACAGCTCCCATTGAAATTAATGGAAGCTTCAGGGTGCTCAGCACACTTGAAAAATCAAGTCACTTATTTAGATGCTTAACTTTAAGCTCCTATTGTTGAAATATTACCATTACCACTAAATATTGATTTAGAAGCCTAACTTTAGGCTTTATCTTTTGAACATCTTTGCCAAGGTCCACAGAAAATGCAGTGCAGCAAATCCACTCATGGATGCGATTATATCATAAAAAGAAGTGGTAGGAGAAAGGGCTTGTAAAAGAGGTGAAGAGAGGCACATCACATATGCGGATTGAGGCTTCCTCCAAAGTGCAGGGCCTGGATCATTATTAATCCATTGCTGAACTGGGTCCCTAGAAGCAGAATGAGGGAGAAATGGGGATCGGTGGATGCTGGAAGGAGACAGAGATGATTTATTTAGAGTAAGTTAAGGGTGGATAAGGTTAGATCTTCTCTGACTGCATTTTCTTATCATGCAGGAAAAATAATCCTTACCTCTGTGTTCACTGCACACAGAACTGCCATTAACACAAATGGGAGTTACATGTGTGCATCAGAGAACAGAATAGACCCAATAACTGCCTGGAAAGTATTTGTGTTGCATTTGGATTAAGCAAATGTATCCTTAAGGTTTGAGAAAGGAGGAGGTTCAAATTCTTTCAATAGGATGTACACAGACTTGACAACTCAGTATTTATTTGGTTTAGCACGGCAGGTTTCTGACTGCTAATTTTGCAAAGACACCGAGGTCAAAAATATGTGTAATTTTCCACAAGGTTAGAGCAAATGTGCTAGTAGAAGCAGAAACATTAGCAGGCCACATATAGAAACCCTTTTTAGAAAAGATCACAAAGTTTCAAGGCTTTTTTGCTTTGCACAAACAATGATTTCACATTTTTAAAGGAGCAATTCTACTTGTTTCTTAGAAAATAATGTTAAAGTATGGGTCAAACCATCACATTAATTATCTGGAGGTCATTGTGAAAATTACTACCAAACGTGTTGAAAAAGGTTTTATATTCTCACAGAAATTATGATCTGCTGTTTCTATGGAAACTGGAACAGCAGTTCATAAAAGCTTTTAAATGGAAGTTTCCGAAAGCTTTACATCCTGAAGTCTAACAACATCCATTTAAAAAACAAACAAAAACCAAAAACCAGACACAGGTTAACTTCATCTCTGGTGTAACTCTTGATTTTCACTGGAGATACATCAGGGATGAATTTAGAGCATAATTTTATAAGATGGTTATTATTATTCTTTCATAATATTTTGATTCTAATTCTTATATCTTTCTTTTCTGTTGGACACACATGTTTATCTACCAGTCAGTCTGCTTAAATCAAGCTAATCTTATGATTAACAGAAATATTTAAAAATTTGCATTTTATTTCAATTTGCAGAAGACTTTGGGGCCGGGATACCGTCTTTATACTTGCGTGCAAAGCACTTGGTGTACTATGAGCTCTCTGAACTCAGCTTTGCAAGGTGCTGAGCACTTGGTCTCTGTTTAGTAAAGCACTTAAGCATAAGCTTAACTTCAAGCATGTCCCATTGATCTAGACACAGTGGTGAAGTGAGGACAGACAAATGGATACATTTCATTTGGCAGGCCGCAACTTATATGAAAAATAAACACAGAGGGGGCAGTACCTACCCATCGCCCATATTCTCCTATACTGGCAGTTCCAGAGCAGGGATTACAGGGTTCCTACCATATAACCCATAACTCAGGGTATGCTCTCCTCAGCCTACCCTTTGGGACTCGGCTCACTCTGAGTCATAGTATCATAGAATCATAGAATATCAGGGTTGGAAGGGACCTCAAGAGGTCGTCTAGTCCAACCCCCTGCTCAAAGCAGGACCAATTCCCAACTAAATCATCCCAGCCAGGGCTTTGTCAAGCCGGGCCTTAAAAACCTCCAAGGAAGGAGACTCCACCACCTCCCTAGGTAACGCATTCCAGTGCTTCACCACCCTCCTAGTGAAATAGTGTTTCCTAATATCCAACCTGGACCTCCCACACTGCAACTTGAGACCATTGCTCCTTGTTCTGTCATCTGCCACCACTGAGAACAGCCGAGCTCCATCCTCTTTGGAACCCACCTTCAGGTAGTTGAAAGCTGCTATCAAATCCCCCCTCATTCTTCTCTTCTGCAGACTAAACAATCCCAGTTCCCTCAGCCTCTCCTCATAAGTCATGTGCTCCAGACCCCTAATCATTTTTGTTGCCCTCCGCTGGACTCTTTCCAATTTTTCCACATCCTTCTTGTAGTGTGGGGCCCAAAACTGGACACAGTATTCCAGATGAGGCCTCACCAATGTCGAATAAAGGGGAACGATCACGTTCCTTGATCTGCTGGCAATGCCCCTACTTATACAGCCCAAAATGCCGTTAGCCTTCTTGGCAACAAGAGCACACTGTTGACTCATATCCAGCTTCTTGTCCACTGTGACCCCTAGGTCCTTTTCTGCAGAACTGCTACCTAGCCATTCGGTCCCTAGTCTGTAGCAGTGCATGGGATTCTTCCGTCCTAAGTGCAGGACTCTGCACTTGTCCTTGTTGAAACTCATCAGGTTTTTTTTGGCCCAATCCTCTAATTTGTCTAGGTCGTACCATCACCCCCCACGAGGGTGGCAGAGGGTGTAGAAGGGTGGAGATCCTGACCCACAATGGGGGGCCACAAGATCTCACCCTATCCCATGAGCCCAAAGCCCCTCAGCGGAATCCCAGGTCTTTTACCTCTGGGAACTATTTAACTGCACAGGAAACTGGATACAAGTAGCGATAAATTAACAACTCTACCAAGTACGTCAGTTAGGTACTAAGTGTACTAACCTACTGTAACTCAAAGGTGCTGCGAAAAAGGTGAAAAATGCTCTAGGCATCGGCCAATTGGCTCTATGGGAGAAAAACTCCTTCCTGGTCTCCAAATGGGCAATCAGCTAGACCTGCAGAGTCTGCTGGTTTGACTCCCATGCCTAGTTCAGCATTGGTGGTGGGGGCTGCTGGAATGGAGCTGAAAAAGTCTTCTTATGTCCTATGATTCGGATTAAATCCTGGAGCTGGCGGATGTATGCCAATCACGGTGATAGATTTGATAGACTAGCAGCTTAACAAAGAGAAGGTTAAGGGGTGACTCAATTAGTCTATAAATATCTACATGGGTAACAAATATTTAATTGTGGGCTCTTCAATCTAGCAGGAAAAGGTATAACACAATCCAGTGGATGGAAGTTGAAGCCTGACGTATTCAGATTGGAAACAAGGTGTATATTTTTAATTGTGGGAGTAATTAGCCACTGGAACAATTTATCAAGGGTTGTGGTAGACTCTGCATCACTGACAATTTTTAACTCAAGATTGGATGTTTTTCTAAAAGAGCCGCACTAGGAATTATTTTGGGGAAATTCTGTGGCCTGTGTTATACAGGAGGTCAGACTAGATGATCACAATGGTCCCTTCTGGCTTTGGAATCTGTGACTGAGTATCCCTCCCCTGACTGGCCTGTGGGTACCAGAGACACAAAAGGGTGGGGAGGAGCTAACTGGTGCCCTCAGCAGGTGTCTCCCTCCCTTCCTGCTGGGACTGTCCCAATTTGCTGCAGGTTTGGACTTTTGAAAATATAGACTCAAATAGTGTTTGCCTGTAAATGTAATAATTTTTATTAACATATTATTCCCATTTGATTTTTTCTCCTATTCTTTCTGCTAAGACTAATTAAGTATGCTCTCCACTGTAGCTTCTTTGTGATCTTCATCTAGCTTGTGGAATGTAACTATATATAACATGTAGACTAACTATCAAATTATAGGCTCTATTTGTTTGCTTAAAAACCCTGATTAGAACTCCTATGTGAATTTTTCAGTTGACATGTAAAGAATTTGGGGCAATGTGAATATTAAAAGGGTACTGTTATATCCATACAGTATTGTGTGGATAAATGGGCATCTCAGAAAAATGGACAGAGAAAACTATGAATTAGGGCTGTCAAATAATTAAAAAAATTAATTGTGATTATCACACAATTAAAAACTTAATTGTGATTAATCGCACTGTTAAACAATAATAGAATATAATTTATTTTAATATTTTTGGATGGTTTCTACATTTTCAAATCTATTGATTTTAATTACAACACAGAATAAAAAGCATACAGTGCTCACTGTATATGTTTGATTACAAATATTTGCACTGTAAAAAACAAAAGAAATAGTATATTTCAAGTATCAGAGGGGTAGCCATGTTAGTCTGTATCCACAAAAACAACGAGGAGTCCGGTGGCACCTTAAAGACTAACAGACTTATTTGGGCATAAGCTTTCGTGGGTAAAATTCTCACTTCTTCAGATACATGGAAGTGGGTTTTTTACCCACAAAAGCTTATGCCCAAATAAATCTGTTAGTCATTAAGGTGCCACCGGACTCCCAGTATATTTCAATTAACCTAATACAAGTACTGTAGTGCAATCTCTTTATCGTGAAAGTTGAACTTAGAAATGTAGAATTATGTACAAAAAATAACTATATTCAAAAATAAAACAATGTAAAACTTTAGAGCCTACAAGTCCACTCGGTCCTACTTTAGTCAATCGTTCAGACAAACAAGTTTGGTTACAATTTGCAGGAGATAATGCTGCCCGCTTCTGGTTTACAATGTCACCTGAAAGTTAGAACAGACGTTTGCATGGCACTGTTGTAGCCGGCGTCGCAAGTTATTTACGTGCCAGATGCGCTAAAGATTCATATGTCCCTTCATGCTTCAACCACCATTCCAGAGGACATGCGTCCATGCTGATGACGGGTTCTGCTTGATAATGATCCAAAGCAGAGCGGACCGACGTATGTTCATTTTCATCATCTGAGTCAGATGCCACCAGCAAAAGGTTAATTTTTTTTTTGGTGGTTCGGGTTCTGTAGTTTCTGCATCTGAGTTTAGCTCTTTTAAGACATCTGAAAGCATGCTCCACACCTCATCCCTCTCAGATTTTGGAAGGCACTTCAGATTCTTAAACCTTGGATTGAGTGCTGTATCTATCCTTAGAAATCTCACATTGGTATCATAAAATCATAGATGATTAGGGTTGGAAGAGATCTCAGGAGGTCATCTAGTCCAACCCCCTGCTCAAAGCAGGACCAACACCAATTAAATCATCCCAGCCAGGACTTTGTCAAGCCGGGCCTTAAAAACCTCTAAGGATGGAAATTCCACTACCTCCCTAGGTAAACCATTCCAGTACTTCACCACCCTCCTAGTGAAATAGTGTTTCCTAATATCCAACCTAGACCTTCCCCACTGGAACTTGAGACCATTGCTCCTTGTTCTGTCATCTGCCACCACTGAAAACAGCCGAGCTCCATCCTCTTTGGAACCCCCCTTCAGGTAGTTGAAGGCTGCTATCAAATCCCCCCTCACTCTTCTCTTCTGCAGACTAAACAAGACCAGTTCCCTCAGCCTCTCCTCGTAAGACATGTCCCCCAACCCCCTGATCAATTTTGTTGCCCTCTGCTGGACTTTCCAATTTGTCCACATCCTTTCTGTAGTGGGGGGGGGGCACAAAACTGGATGCAATACTGCAGATGTGTCCTCACCAGTGTAACGGTGCATAGGATTCTTCTGTCCTAAGTGCAGGACTCTGCACTTGTCCTTGTTGAACCTCATCAGATTTCTTTTGGCCCAATCTTCCAATTTATTTAGGTCACTCTGGACCCTATCCCTACCCTCCAGCATATCTACCTCTCCCCACAGCTTAGTGTCATCCATGAACTTGCTGAGGGTGCAATCTATCCCATCGTCCTGATCATTAATAAAGATGTTGAACAAAACCAGCCCCAGGACCGACCCCTGGGTCACTTCTCTTGATACCGGCTACCAACTAGACATCGAGCCGATCACTACCCATTGAGCCCGACAATCTAGCCAGCTTTCTATCCACCTTATAGTCCATTCATCCAATCCAGGCTTTTTTAACTTGCTGGCAAGAATACTGTGGGAGACCGTATCAAAAGCTTTGCTAAAGTCAAGATATATCACGTCCACCGCTTTCCCCATATCCACAGAGTCAGTTATCTCATCATAGAAGGCAATCAGGTTGGTCAGACAATCAGGTTGGTGAATCCATGTTGACTGTTCCTGATCACCTTCCTCTCCTCCAAGTGATACAAAATGGTTTCCTTGAGGACCTATTCCATGATTTTTCCAGGGACTGAGGTGAGACTGACTGATCTGTAGTTCCCCTGGTTCTCCTTCTTCCCCCTTTTAAAGATGGGCACTATATTTGCCTTTTTCCAATCATCCAGGACCTCCCCCGATCGCCACGAGTTTTCAAAGATAATGGCCAATGGCTCTGCAATCACATCAGCCAATTCCTTCAGCACCCTCATTAGATCTGGACCCATGTGCATGTCCAGCTTTTCTAAATAGCCCTTAACTTGTTCTTTCACCACTGAGGGCTGCTCACATCTTCCCCATACTGTGTTGCCCAGGACAGCAGTGTGGGAGCTGACCTTGCTGTGAAGACTGAGGGGAAAAAAAGCATTGAGTACTTCAGCTTATTCCACATCATCTGTCACTAGGTTGCCTCCCCCATTCAATAAGGGTCCCCCACTTTCCCTGACCTTTTTCTTGTTGCTAACACATCTCTAGAAACCCTTCTTGTTACCCTTCACATTCCTTCCTAGCTGCAACTCCAGTTGTGTTTTGGCCTTCCTGATTACACCCCTGTATACTCGAGCAATATTTTTATGCTCCTTCCTAGTCATCTGACCAAGTTTCCACTTCTTGTAAGCTTCTTTTTGATGTTTAAGCTCACCGAAGATTTCACTGTTAAGCCAAACTGGTCACCTGCCATATTTGTTATTCTTTCTGCACATCGGCACATCTGGTCACCTGCCATATTTGTTCCTGCGCCCTCAATAAGGCTTCTTTAAAATACAGCTAGCTTTCCTGGACTCCTTTCCCCCTCATATTAGCCTCCCAGGGGATCCTGCCCATCAGTTCCCTAAGAAAGGGTACCTTCTTTGCATTTTGTTAAATCTGCTGTGAAAGTGTTCTTAAAATGAACATGTGCTGGGTCATCATCTGAGACTGCTATAAGATGAAATATATGGCAGAATGTGGGTAAAACAGAACAGGAGACATACAGTTCTCCCTCAAGGAGTTCAGTCACAAATTTAATTAATGCAATATTTTTTTAACAAGCATTATCAGCATGGAAGCATGTGCTCTGGAATGGTGGCTGAAGCATGAAGGGGCATATGAATGTTTAGCATATCTGGCACATAAATACCTTGCAACACCGTCTTCAAAAGTGCCATGCGAATGCCTATTCTCACTTTCATATTGTAAATAAGAAGCAGTCAGCAGTATCTCCCGTAAATGTAAACAAACTTGTTTGTCTTAGCGATTGGCTGAACGAGAAGTAGGACTGAGTGGACTTGTAGGCTCTAAAGTTTTAAATTGTTCTATTTTTGAGTGCCATTATGTAACAAAAAAAATCTACATTTGTAAGTTACACTTTCACAATACAGAGATTGCACTACAGTACCTGTATGAGGTTAATTGAAAAATATTATTTCTTTTATCATTTTTACAGTGCAAATATTTGTAATAAAAATAATAATGTAAAGTGAGCACTGTACACTTTGTAGTCTGTGTTGTAAAAGAAATAAATATATTTGAAAATGTACAAAAACATCAAAAATATTTAATATATTTCAATTTGTATTCTATTGTTTAACAGTGCGATTAATCGTGATTAATTTTTTAAATCTCAGTTAATTTTTTTTAGTTAATCACATAAGTTAACTGCCATTAATCGACAGCCCTACTATAAGTTTAGGCATGCAAATGAAATCTTTAAAATATATTTGTGTATGCAACTTCTTTCAGCTTTCCAACTGTAAATGACTAAAACTGGTCATGATTAAGAAATATGACATTTACCATCATTTTATAAATGTATGGCTTTGGAAACTATGAAAAAAATAAATTTGGTGTTGAAATACTGGTAGGTAGATGGATCAGGGTTAAGTTTCTGAAGACAAAAACCTACAACAAGAATTGTATCAAAATACTAAAATAATTAGACTTGTATTTTTCATGATCAGGGCAGTGTGCAGATATAGCACTGCCTTCTCCTAGAGGGGATCAGAGCTGCTCAGTTGTGTGTCACGGTACTACAGCTAATGGAGTTTCTTGTTTAGCTCAAGAGGTATGGGTTTATGCCTTAGAAGTGAGAAGATTAGAGTTCTATCCCTGTTGTCTTTGTGAAGTTCCTAGTGGCCACAGTGTGCAGCATAGTAACTAATGAAGTCCTAAGAAACTGCAGATTTGCTAATATAAATTAGGAACTATATGAATGATGATGAGCCGGAAGCCTATGTTTAATATGTTGACCATGTGATGTGAAAAATCAGTATTTCACATGCATGCTACTTATTGTTTGGTTTAGTCGGTTTATAAAGTAATTAATTCCAAATGAGTTATTATAAAAACTGGCTTTTATATAAGGAGCATATGAAGAAGTGTGATTAAAACTACCTGCTACAAATCTTCGATGATTCCCTGAAATTGATGCATTGAAAATGCCTGGTTGCTGATATGACAGGCAGGGAATAAAGGAAGAAGAGGTTTCCTTAGATATTAAAAATGTATACACTTGCACTGAGGTTGAGGTGGAAATAGGAGACAGACTTGTCAAACATCTCTGGATAAGGATAAAAGGGGGTAAAAAACAAGGGGGTTGTTATGGTAGGGTTCAGCTATAGACCACCTAACCAGGAAGAAGAGGTGGAGGAGGCTTTTTTAAACAACTAACAAAATTATTCAAAGCACAGGACTTGGTGGTGAAGGGGGACTTCAACTACCCAGACATCTGTTTGGAAAATAATACAGTAGGGCACAGATTATCCAACCAGTTTTTGGAATGTATTGGAGACAATTTTTTATTTCAGAAGGTGGAGAAAGCTACTAGGGGAGAGGTTGTTCTAGATTTGATTTTGACAAATAGGGAGGAACTGGTTGAGAATTTGAAAGTGGAAGGCAGCTTCGGTGCATGTGATCATGAAATGATAGAGTTCATGATTCTAAGGAATGGTAGGAGGGAAAACATCACAATAAAAATAATGGATTTCAAGAAGGCAAACTTTAGGAGACTCAGGAGTTGGGTAGGTAAGATCTCATGGTAAGCAATTCTAAGGGGAAAAACAGTTCAAGAAAGGTGGCAGTTTTTCAAAGAAAGATTATTAAGGGCACAAGAGCAAACTGTCCCACTGCATAGGACAGATAGGAAGTATGGCAAGAGACCACCCTGGCTTAATCAGGAGATCTTCAATGATCTGAAACTCAAGAAAGAGTCCTACAAAACCGGAAACTAGGACAAATTACAAAGGATGAATATAAACAAACAACACAAGCATGGAGGGACAAAATTAAAAAGTTCAAGGCACAAAACGAGATCAAACTATCTAGAGACATAAAGGGTAATAAGAAAATATTCTACAAATACATTAGAAACAAGAAGATGACCAAGGACAGGGTAAGCCCGTTACTCAGTGGGGGGAGGAGGGAGGGAAACAATAACAGAAAATGTGGACATGACAGAAGTGCTAAATGACTTTTGGTTTCAATTTTCACCAAAAAGGTTAGTAGCGATTGGACGTCTAACATAGTGAATGCCAGTGAAGACGAGGTAGGATCAGGGGCTAAAATAGGGAAAGAACAAGTTAAAATTATTTAGACAAGTTAAATGTCTTCAGATCACCAGAGCCTGATGAAATACATTCTAGAATACTCAAGGAGCTGTCTGAAGAGATATCTGAGCCATTAGCGATTATCCTTGAAAAGTCATGGAAGACGGGAGAGATTCCAGAGGACTGGAAAAGGACAAATATAGTGCCAATCTATAAAAAGGGGAATAAGGACAACCCGGGGAATTACAGACCAGTCAGTTTAACTTCAATACCTGGAAAGATAATGGAGCAAATAAATAAGCAATCAGTTTGCAGACACCTAGAAGATAATAAGGCAATAAGTAACAACATGGATTTGTCAAGAACAAATTATGTCAAGCCAACCTGATAGCTTTCTTGTAACAAGGCTTGTGGATAGGGGGGAAGCGGTAGATGTGGTATATCTTGACTGTAGATACTGTCTCCCATGACCCTCTCATAAACAAACTAGCGAAATACAACCTAGATGGAGCTACTATAATGGGGGGGCGGGGGTTGGTGGTGGTGCATAACTCGTTGGAAAACTGTTCCCAGAGAGTAGTTATCAGTGGTTCACAGTCAAGCTGGAAGGGCATACCAAGTGGAATCCCACAGGGATCAGTTCTATTCAATATCTTCATCAGTGATTTAGATAATGGCATAGAAAGTACACTTATAAAGTCTGTGGACAATGCCAAACTGGGAGGGGTTGCAAGTGCTTTGGAGAATAGGATTAAAATTCAAAATGATCTGGACAAACTGGAGAAATGGTCTGAAGTAAATAGGATGAAATTCAATAAGGACAAATGCAAAGTACTCCCCTTAGGAAGGAACAATCAGTTGCACACCTAGAAAATGGGAAATGACTGCCTAGGAAGGAGTACTGCGGAAAAGGATTTGGGGGTCATAGTGGATCACAAGCTAAATATGAGTCAACAGTGTAACGCTGTTGCAAAAAAAAGCAAACATCATTCTGGGATGTATGAGCAGGAGTATTGTAAGCAAGACATGAGGAGTAATTCTTCTGCTCCAGTCTGCACTGATTAGGCCTCAACTGGAGTATTGTGTCTAGTTCTGGGTGCCACATTTCAGGAAAGATGTGGAGAAATTGGAGAAAGTCCAGAGAAGAGCAATAAAAATGATTAAAGGTCTAGAAAACATGACTTATGAGGGAAGATTGAAAATATTTGGGTTTATTTAGTCTGGAGAAGAGAAGAATGAGAGGGGACATGATAAGAGTTGTCAAGTACATAAAAGGTTGTTTCAATGAGGAGGGAGAAAAAATGTTCTTAACCTCTGAGGATAGGACAAGAAGCAATAGGCTTAAATTGCAGCAAGGGAGGTTTAGGTTGGACATTAGGAAAAAGTTCCTAACTGTCAGGATGGTTAAGGACTGAATAAATTGCCAAGGGAGGTTGTGGAATCTCTGTCATTGGAGATTTTTAAGAACAGGTTAGACAAACACCTGTCAGGGATGGTCTAGATAATACTTAATCCTGCCTTGAGTGCAGAGGACTGGACTAGATGACCTCTTGAGGTCCCCTCTAGTCCTATGAGTCTATGACTGTTTATAAAAACATGCATCACCAAATGTACAGATCTTCAGTCATTGTTCAGGATTATAACTATTCACCTTTGGTAATAATGTGAGAGATTGTATGGAATCAGAAATGGAATTTGAAATCAAAGGAAGTAAGATCAGGCTTTTGTTTCTTACTCTTAGAGGTCAAACACTAACTTGATTGACATCAATGGCAAAAGTCCCATTTATTTCAGTGGGGCCAGGAATTAACCCCTACTCTGTAACTTCTTTCACTATCACAGTAATACCACCTACAAAACCAAATCAAAATCTCTAACCCCCCCACTTACCAACAGTGCTGGATATTCTGTTTCCTTTCCTGGAACCCCAATTCCAGGTTCTGCCACCTTATTACTGACCACGGGTGCTGTCTTCCTCCAGGTCCCGGCGGTGCTCAACCCGCTGCTCCGCTCCAGGCCCCGCCCTCACCTGACTCCTTCCCCCAGCCCCCACCCCCACCCTGCCTCTTCCCACCCCTGCTCCGCCCCCCACCCCGAGGACCTGCCCCCACCTTACCCCACCCCTTCCCACAAACTTCCACCCCACCCCCCCTCCACCCTGCTTTTTCCTGCCCAGTTTTGCCCCCTCCCACAAGCGCACCCCATCCCCGCTCCTCTCCCTCTTCCCTAGTGCCTCCTGTATGCCACGGAACACCTGATCTGTGGCAGGTGGGAGGCTCTGGGAGGGAGGGGGAGGAGTTGATTGGCGGGGCTGCCGGAGAGCGGGAGTCACTGGGGGACGAAGGGGGAACTGGCTGCTGGTGGGTACTAAGCACCCACTAATTTTTTTCCATGGGTGCTCTAGCCCTGGACAAATATGGGCCTCAGAACTGCAACTGATATTGTGCAGGTGGGTTTCAGTGGGGCTTTGCATATGTTCAGCAATCCACCTATGGGCTATCAACTGCAGGGTCTAAGCCACAGTGGTGTAATTGAGGGGCAAACTCCTATCCATTGAAGCCCTCCACCTCTCAATGTAGCGCCTACCCCAGAATGACAGCCTGCCTCAGTGGTGTCCTCTGTTCTCACAGGCATCTTCTGGAAAAAATGAAGACAAATTCCTCTTCTATTATTCAAATAATTCTTCACTTGAGTTTCAAATAAATAAGCCTTAAATTTCATTTACACACTACTTTCAATAGTAGTAATTAGGACTGCATTAGTGTGGCAATAATTAACTTAGCTAATTCTTTTGATGTAATTACAGAAAATAATAACAAAAATTAAACAAGAGCGGAGTTAATAAAAGTGGAATATTTTTCAGGGAACTCTTAATGCAGCATTAGTTCCTGAAAATGTGATATTGCCAGGCTTTCAGACACTTAATTTCTAAGTACAGTATGTATTTGTGCTAATAAAAAATGAGCAATGCCGTATACATTTTCTCAGCAGTGTGGTTCAATATGTGGCCGTCCAGCATGCAAATAATTTCATTCCTTGGAGCACTGCTGAGTATATTTATTTAATTAAATATCATCTGTTTCCCCATTAAGTCCTGGTTCTTCTTGACTGTTTTGTTGTTTCCTTTTTGCAGGAATTCTCCAATAAACTTGCAGCAGCCCTGATGTATTTTCTTCATTAGATGCTTGGGATGATGAGTCCCCAGGCAGGGCTTAATTTGATTTACAGGGTACAAAGAGTTGAACCTTTTCACAAAACCCCCCATATCAGGGCAGCCTTTACTGCTGCTGTAAACTGTGCAGCCAATATTTTTTTCCTTTTTGGAAAATAATTTAGGAAAACTGTAGTGTTGTCAAGACCAAAGTGTGCTGGTAAAATATTTAAAATAATTACTTTTGCACTTGATTGTGCAGTCCTTACTCAGGCAAAATTCCCATTGGTTTAAATTGAAAGCTCATTTGACTTCAGTTGAATAGGAATTTTACCTGTGTAAAGCCTGAAGGATTAGTGCCTTAAACCTGGTCTAGAGTAGGATTTAAGGTGTGATATTATCATGTTAGCTAACACATGTAGAAAGACTGAACCACATGCTAAAACTGGTGACGTTAAAGCCTAGGCTTCCTCTAGACTTCAGTCCTACCAATTTATCATGTAATTAAGGCAATGTGAATTGTCTTCAGTAGACTTTTGAAATGTGTCACTAAGGGTACGTCCACATTACCCGCTGGATCGGCGGGTAGTAATCGATCCCCGAATGCGCTCCCCGTCGACTCCGGAACTCCATCAAAGCGAGAGGCGGAACCGGAGTCAACGGGGGAGCCCCGGCCATCGATCCCGCGCCGTGAGGGCGGGAGGTAGGTCGATCTAAGATACGTCAACTTCAGCTATGCTATTCTCGTAGCTGAAGTTGCGTATCTTAGATCGATCCCCATCCTAGTGTAGACCAGCCCTTAGTGACATGTGCTAATATCACACATTAACTCCCAGTCTAGATAAGACCTAAGAATATACTTTTAAATAAGGAAAATGAATGAGGATGCAAAAATTCAGCTTCACAGAAAGTTAGGAATGCTTAAGAATGAAGACATGATATGATAGAAAATAAATTATTTTTTTTTCTTTTAAAACAGCAAGAGTTAAAGCAAAAGTGCAGCAATTAGTTCTTATTCCTTTTTAGATAGCTACAGGAATTCTTGAAATATTTATCGCTTACATCCAAAAAGTACATTAAAAGAATGATAAGGTTGCAAAATCAAGTTCTCAGAGTCAGGAAAGGTCAGAATTAAGGCTGCCCAAATTACCATAATTCAGCCATCTGTACATATGCATTATGATATAGGCTTTAATTACATTATCACATACTGTTTTTTCTACAGGACCTCTGTTCTATTTAGTAAATGGGTACTTACTCATTATTTCTTTACCCTTCTCATTCAATGTGTGACCCTAGGCCTTATTTAACACACAGCCTCCAAACCCTGCACTGAATACAAAAGTATTAATTTCCTCATGGGTGTTTCTATGGTGCTTCTCTAACAATAATGAGTTTGCCTTTGCAACAGCCCTCTGAGATTAGGTAGCATTATTATCCATATTTTATAGCTGGGAAACTGAAGCACAGAGATATCAAGGCCAAAATTGTCCAGTAATTTTGGGGGCCCAACTTGTGACACCTAGACCTTGATTTTTCAGTGTATTTAGCATGTTTGTAGCATTTTATGTCTAGGCTTGGAAGGATTAGATTTTTATTGGTAAACATAAGTAACTGTCAATTTCACCATACACACACAAACCGACTACAAATATTTCCATCAATAATCATCAAAATTTACAGAGAGGCAAAGTAAGAAAAATGCTGCTTGAGAACTTACTAGAATTTGATTTAAGAATATTGTATATTTTGCCGTGCGATGTTGACAATTTGTGTAGAGCTTTAATTTTTTGAATCTCAATGTCTGCTGTCATTGAATAATTTATTGTCTGACCCGCCAATAATTTCCTGTGACTGGGAACATTTAAATCAATAAAAATTTAAAAAAGCTTAAAAATAATTGTTGAAATTATAAAACAATCAAAACTGAGTTCTGCCAAACCTATTTGTATGTTAAAAGCACAGCTCAAATTGGCTTCAGATGCAGTTGGGAGGGCTGAGCACTTCTGTAAATCTGGTCCCAGATGTCCCAAGATACCCAGAAAATGAGGAAGATACAATTAAGTACCCAGCTACGAAAATTTTGGTTTAAGTGACTTGCCTATCATCATGTAAAATCTCTGGCAGAGGCAGGGATAATGGAATACAATTCTCTAGGGTGGCACTCAACTGCCTTAGCCATGAGGCTCTACTCCCTCTGATTGCAGTCCCCCGCCTCACTCACTAGACACCTTCCAACTTCTGCAACAAATGAGGCAGCGGTCCTACTGACAACAGTGTCATTCACTACACCCATCTGGTTCATTCGCTGAGCACCTCCCATCCGGTGCACCGAACGAGGCAGGATCCTGCAGAAAAAATATGTGGATTAAATAAATGTTGAAGTCATTTAACATTTTAAAAAACATAACTTCTTAATAAAAAATAATATTTTGCTGCCTTCAGGGTTTGGGCCTTGAGATCTACTGTACAGACCTCTGCCACTTGAGCTAATGAAGTAACTGGTAGCAGTAATAGGCTATTTTCATGAATGTGGATCAGCAACTGGAGCCGGGTAAGACACACACTGGGCCAGTAAGTTTCACGTCTGTTTGCTCACAGCAGAGGAATGTAGAGAGTTGGGACTGTTGGGTTCAATTCCAGGTTTTGCAGGGGAGTATTATAGACTATTCTGCCCCTGTGCCCTCATCTGTCTCTGTCCCCCTCTGCTCCTATCCAACCCCCCCCCACTTCCCATGGCTCCTGCCCCCTCCACTTCTGTTCCTATCCTTCCCCCTCCAGCTCTTCCCTCCCTCTATCTCTTCTGCTATCTTTCCCCCTTGGCTCTGGCCCCCGCTCTTTTTGCTTTCATTCATCTCCCCAGCTCCTCTATCCTTCCCCCCTCCACTCCTATCCACCCCCAGCCCCTCTCCCTCTCCCAACCGGCTTCTTTCTCCCCTTTTGTCTTCTGTAACCCCCATTTCTTACCTGTCTGCATTGGAATCAGATGGTTCCTCCTTCTCCTTTAGGTTGCCTAGGCACTAGCAGTGGGACCATTGAGTGAACAAGACAGACACTCTTCTCTCCATTCCTGTGCCCAGTACCGCAACAGTTCCTGGCAGCCAGAAGGAGCCAAGGGGACTCCATCCTGGGAAGCATTGACTCTGAAAAAGATTTGGGGGTCATGGTGGGTAAACAACTGTATGTGAGCTCCCATTGCTACACTGTGGCCAAAAGGGCTAATGAGCTCCTTGAATGCATACACAGGAATCTTGAGTAGGAGGAGAGAGGTTATTTTACCTCTATATTTGGCACTGGTGCAACTGCTGCTGGAATACTGTGTCCAGTTCTGGTGTCCACAGTTCAGGAAGGATGTTGATAAACTGGAGAGGGTTCAGAGAAGAGCCATAAGAATGATTAGAGGAGTAGAAAACATGCCTTAGGCTTGGTCTACACTACCCCCCTAATTCGAACTAAGGTACGCAACTTCAGCTACGTGAATAACGTAGCTGAAGTCGAAGTACCTTAGTTCGAACTTACCTTGGTCCACACTCGGCAGGCAGGCTCCCCCGTCGACTCCGCGGTACTCCTCTCGCCGAGCTGGAGTACCGCAGTCGACGGCGAGCACTTCCGGGTTCGACTTATCGCGTCCAGACTAGACGCGATAAGTCGAACCCAGAAGTTCGATTGCCAGCCGCCGAACTAGCGGGTAAGTGTAGCCAAGGCCTTATTGTGACTGAGCTCCTTGGGTCTATCTATTGAGCTTGACAAAGAGAAGGTTAAGTGTTGTATAGTGCAGTCTATAAGTACCTATATGGGGGAGAACTATTTGATAATAGCCTCTTCAGTCTAGCAGACAAAGGTGTAAAAAAACCAATCATTGGAAGCTGAAGCTAGACAAATTCAGACTGGAAGGAAGTAAGGCATACATTTTTAACAGTGAGGGTAATTAACCATTGGAACAATTTACCAAAGGTTGTGGTGAATTTTCCGTCATTGGCCATTTTAAAATCTAGATTATATATTATTTTAAAAAGATATGGTCTAGTTCTAGTTCATAGGAATTAATTTGGGGAAGTTCTATGGCCTATGTTATATAGTAGGTTAGTCTAGATGATCGCAGTGGTCCCTTATGGCCTTGGACTATGAATGGGTTTAAAAACCAAATTAACATGGGCAAAACCTTGTATTTTTTCCCTAAGCTTGTTTTGAAAAATGGCTGAATGGCTTTAGCTGAAACTTACTAAAAGCATTTCACCTGAGGCCCATACCCATCATAGACAATTTCAGCCCAAGTGCTTAAAGTTTGGCAATGTTATAAGCAACTGAAAATAGGTTCTTATAATAGAAAGTGTGAGGCAGCCTTAATCATATGTGGCAATTATGCCTATAATACTGAATGGTCAAAACTTTAAAAAAAGTTATTGTTTTAATGCTTTCATCATTATGGATAGTTCTGCCTTTTCGCAGAGAATAATGATATATAACTGAAGGATCCAAGTTTAAAGTCCAGTCTGCTAACACAGGGCCTAATCTTGCAAACTGTAACACATGCACACCACCGGTAATGTAGAGGAGTTTGTCTGTGTAGATAGTTTCCAACCCGCAGGCTGACAATAAGATACGCTTGTGAATGATCTGCAAAGAAGACAAAGAGCTAAATGCACATTGAATGTTATTCACAATGAATAATTTAACAAGTATCATTGGTGAGTTTTAAATAATGTTTATGAAGCACCTTGAAATAATCTGCTACAGAAATGCACAGGGGATTTTGCTATTTGAGCTGGTCAGAAAAATGTATCAAAAATGAAATTCTGATGGAAAACAAAATGTTTTGAAAAAATTCCAAAAATATTTCTATTTTCTGACCTGCTCTAATTATTACTACCATGCAGAAATATCCCTCTTTTAATAATTTGGGCAATTTTAGAAAAAATAGATCTCTAGGGTAAACATAGTTGATAGAAGTGTCATTTTGATTTGAAGATGCTCAGCTCAGTACGCTAAATGACACGTCCTTCCACTTGAATTACAGAGTTTACTTGATTGGAGGTACACCTTTACCCCAATATAACGTGACCTGATATAACACGAATTTCGATATAACGCAGTAAAGCAGTGTTCCGGGGGGCGGGGAGGGGGCTGCGCACTCCGGTGGATCAAAACAAGTTCGATATAATGTGGTTTCACCTATAACGCGGTAAGATTTTTTTGGCTCCCGAGGACAGCGTTATATTGAGGTCGAGGTGTATCATATATAGAAGTATTCCCTATTAGCAAACACAAGTGAAATGTACATTTTCCAAAGGAAGCTTTGTGTTACAGCTCTCTGAAAACGTATTACAATGTTTGATATTTCACTTAAACATGAAACTTATCTGGAAATATTTATCATGCTGTTACTCAAACTGGCAATAATCATCTGAATCTTTTCTGTCTGGATTGTTGGCTACTTGATAGGTAGTTTTGGTTCATTTATATAAGCAACAAAGTGTGACCAGACCAGAGGTCATATCAGTGAGTCACATGCTTCAGATGTGCTATGAGGCATGAAGAGATGTGGCTGGAGCTTTGTGTGAAGTTTATCTTATTTTAACCATTTTATTCTGTCATTTAGCCTGACCTATGCAGTTATACCTACACAATCTGCATCTGTTACCCACTAAGCTTGCTCTTTTCCTAGGGCCAAATTATCACCTTCCAACTAAGGTGTGCTGGAAAAACAGGTGCAGGGAGTTTAGGAGGTGGTGGAATCTAGTTCACCTAGGGAGGTGGTGGAATCTCCATCCTTAGAGGTTTTTAAGGCCCGGCTTGACAAAGCCCTGGCTGGGATGATTTAGTTGGGGTTGGTCCTGCTTTGAGCAGGGGGTTGGACTAGATGACAACCCTAATCTTCTATGATTTACTTTTCTCTCTTCCTGATAAACCTGCAGGCAGCCATAATTTTGTTGTGGGTCTGGGAAGCTAGCAGCTCAGTGGATTGCACGTCTGGATTGGGTGATAACCCTGCTGTACTCCCTGTGCTGGGAGGGATACTGGCTACAGCCTTTTAACAAGTGTATTAAGAGGTGTCTATTGCTGTGCTTCCTACAGCAACCAAGAGTCCTTGAGCCTGATTCTGATCACACTTACACTGATGTAACCCTATGCACTTCTATGGAGTAAATCTTGATTTGTTCTGGTCTTGGTGACAGCTGAATCAGGCCCCATAACTTATACTACTGCTTAACCCGTCCCCTTCCCCACCCCAGTAAGGCTCAGTCTCCTAAAACAGAATTGAGCCCACAATGTCCAGTCTGTTAATGCACAGATAAGACTTTACTATTTTTTCCAATGGCTGTATGTTATACTAAGGCCAGGTCTACACTAACCCCCTAATTCGAACTAAGGTACGGAACTTCAGCTACGTGAATAACGTAGCTGAAGTTCGAAGTACCTTAGTTTGAACTTACCTTGGTCCACACTCGGCAGGCAGGCTCCCCCGTCGACTCCGTGGTACTCCTCTCGCCAAGCTGGAGTACCGCAGTCGACGGCGAGCACTTCCGGGTTCGACTTATCGCGTCCAGACTAGACGCGATAAGTCGAACCCAGAAGTTCGATCGCTCGCCGCCGAACTACCGGGTAAGTGTAGCCAAGGCCTTAGATTGTAAGCTCTGTGGGCCAAAGACTGTCTTTTTTGTGTGTACAGCGCCAAGTACAGTGGGGTTCTAACCCATGATTAGGGCTCCTAGACGCCATGGTAATACCAATAATAATACGTATAGACTGGTAATACATCCAGATCTGCATAGTGTTTCCTTTTCAATTTCAATCTGAACAACTTTTATATTTAATCATACAAATAAGTAAACCACTGAACTTAAAATAAATCTTTACATTTGATCACATCAATTTTATATTATTTGCACACTTCTCCATAAACATAGCAAAGGGGTGTGAGTTACAGCCACAGCATTTTCTCACATCATTTTCTGTTCTTTTATTAGCGTTGTGCTCTTCATTTATTGCCTCTCCTGAGTCATCAGTATTGGTCTAATGGACTGGAACAGCCTAAGGAGAATGGTAATTACTTATTGAGTTGCTGATAGCCCAGATGAGAATAGGACTTATTAGATCAGTAATAATGGAAATCTGTGTTTAATGCAGAAATTTTAAGCAAGTCTGAAACAAAAGTACCTGAATGTATCGATTTCTCTCTGCAGTAAGTTAAATCGTTGTTATATAAACTTTTAAAATTAATGACGTGAATCATGTTGTCAAAAGAGAACTGTTCTGGGAAATAACATGCAGAAAATGCCCTGATTTGGGGCTTTTCTAACAAAACATTTACATGATTTTTTTTTTTGATGCAGCCTTTGCTATATTGCAAAATGCTAAGGAAATTGTTCATGTTCAAGAAAGGCGCACTCTTGTTATTCCCACCAAATTGATATCGTTTCTAAAGAGTCTACTAAGTATGCCAGTAATTGTCCTCCTCCTTCCTCACAATAGGTGTGAGAGGTTTCTATTCTTATGGTACAATACTGAGCTTCATATCTGTGGCCATACCACCTTGGGCTGAGATTTTGTTGTATATAACCACCAGAGTCAGGATGCTGAGTACTCGGACAACGAATTCTAGGGAAAAATACATAAGCTATAAGAAGTGGTACTGATTATTATCGTAGTCTCCTTCCTTTTGAGTCAGTAACCAAATTGTAGCATCAGGAGGCATGGTGCTGTCTTTTGGGCGAGACACAAAAGGGAAGCCCTGACTACTCATAGTCATTAATTGTATGGTACATTTTGCAAGGGTAGGAGTGTTCAGCGCAATGTCCTTGCCAGATTCCATCTAGGGCATTGGTAGTCTGCCTACTGACATTCCCTTATAGATTCAAGTGGATATGATATTCTCTTTTACCTCCAGTCTTTAAACTGCTGTGTAGTGTTGTAGACACAATCAATCATTATTATGTTGCACCAGAGAGTTACTGCATTTCAGTAGCCAGTGAAGTGATTCCCTAGTTTATAATTCTGAATAGTGCCTTGATGCTTATTAAAGGGCCTATAGTTGTTATGATTATTTATTTGTATTGTACTAGAGCCCAAAGTCCCCAATTGGGGATTGGGGTTCCGTTGTGCTCTGTAATCTACAAACACCTAGGGTGACATTGTTCCCGCCCCCAAAAGCTTACAACTCAGTTTAAGAGTAGACACAACTCTTGAGTACAGCAAAGAATAGGAGGGAAGATAAGAAGAAGGAGGTGGGTAAAAGTAATAAGAACATGTGGTTTCATAGGCTAGTGATGTGCACACTATATGGCATATAAATACACAATAATCCATCTCTCACGTTTGCAACATTCTAAATTTGCAAAAACTTCTACGCAGCAGGAGTGAACAGTTTGAACTTTAGATCAAGGTCTGTCTCATCAGCTTCGGAATGGGTCAGAAGGATGTTAGGCAATATCTCTGCCTCACAACATAAACACAAATCTTTCAGCTGTTCTAGCTGAAAAAAAAATACACAGCAACTTTTTTCCCTTGTGTTTTCTACAGCATATTGTGAGTGCTTTATAAAAGCAGTGACAGCTGACTTTAGAATTGAGACAAAGTGTTACTGATTGTAGGGACTCCAAGCGATTGAATTAGAAGTCCTATTTTTGAAAAAGTGCCTACCTACAGATTTATAAGCCGGAACCATTACTGTCTGTAATAGAGAAAATGCTAATTAAAAAAAGCACGTATATGATAATATATTGTAATTAATGTGGGTGTGGGTGCATTTATGCACAATACTGCCCTCTATTGGACAGAATCATAACTGCTCAGCTATGTGTAATAGGCTGTGTCCTACTACGTGCTAAAAAAGGCCCCAATTCAGCAAGGGACTTAAACAATTGCCTAACTTTAAGCAGGTGAGTAGTCCCATTTACTTCACTGGAACCTCTCTTGTGCTTAATTAGGTGCCATGTGGGATGAAGGCCAAGATTCTTCTTTAGCTGGAGGGTAAAATTCTGGCCCCAATGAAGCCAATAGGAGTTTTGCCATTGATTTCAGCTGGGCCTGTATTTAGCGCCAAGTGTTTTTAGTTTTTGGTTTTGGAACAGGAGTCCTATCCCCTCTGCTGCTGTGAAGTTCAGGTGGCCAACATGTACAGCACAGTGACTGCCCTGAAACTCTACAGGGCTATAGGTTTGTTACAATATTTATTTATCCAATAGGCTCCCGGAGCAAGTGTAGTCATGGATATTATGGTATACATATGAAAGTAAGCATAGCAGGGAACCTAAACTATGTATTGAATCAAGTATATGTTACACATTCAATTGAAAAAAGATCTGAATACGTATTTGTTTGTTCTATGTTTTTCCTAATAAAAATGCTTGTTTTATAACCTTCTATGCAAGAAGTAGAAGTGATACTAAACATCAGAAATTTTGAACTCCATTGTCTCCGATTGCCATTGGAATCTTGAATTCTCACTTAGAATTGGCACAAGCTATTATGATTGAACAGGTGAGAGATCTTGCATTAGTCCTGCCATATGGGAGCTCCTGCATGCCTGACTGTGAAGGATGAGATTTATGACTCCCTATGAATGGCTATGGAGAAGATTTCTGAGGTTTTCATTCAGGAGATCCTTACTTGCCATCAGGGGTGAAAGTAATATAAAATTCTTACCAGTACGGGGGCCCGGAGCTGGCCCCTGGAAGGGGCAGGTCCTCGGGCAGAAGGGGTGGGGGGGTCAGCCTCCCCCAGCCAGCCCATTCGCACTACCTGGCCCGCGCTGCCCGGATCTCCGGTGGCGATTTAAAAGGGCCTAGGGCTCCCTTTTAAATTGCCGGCCCCGGGGCAGTTGCCTCCCCCCCCCCCCCCCGTCAGTGGCCCGATGTGTTAACTGCTAAATAGAAACTTGAAATCCAACAGAAGCAACTTCAAAATAGTTTCATAAAGTAAACGTACAGCAGACTACCTTGTATACTCTTACAGATGTTATCTGGTATATTCTAAATACAGCTTTGGTTTCCCATGATCAAACACTGAATATAGTTCAGCAGTAATCCCTGTTTTGCATAGGCAGCAATTATCATTTCATTATTCCCTCACTGATTGTGAAACTAGGTCTAGAGTGGTTTATGGATCTACAGCAATATGATATTATCTTCCTTAGAGGGATATTTTGCTATAAAGTAGAACAGGAGGACTTGTGGCACCTTAGAGACTAACAAAGTCTCTAAGTTGTTAGTTGTTAGTCTCTAAGGTGCCACAAGTCCTCCTGTTCTTCTTTTTGCGGATACAGACTAACACGGCTGTTACTCTGAAACCTTGCTATAAAGTGTTGAGGAAAAATATAATTAGTACTTTTATAGCTATTTAAACTGTGCAAGATTCTTAATGTGAGAATGACATGGAAACATTAAATGCAGATTTGTTCACAATGGGTAACTGGACAGTTCAGGAGTTTGGTAATGGTATAGAGAGTCTTTCATTTCTAGGTAACCCATTTGAATTTGCCCTAGCTCGGTAGAGATCAAAAGTTACCAGAATCCCCCACCTGCTCCAACTCATAATTTGTATAAAGTCAAAAGTTACCTCATCCTGGCATGTTTAGCTTTTATAACTAAAGTGGTTGAAACTAAATATACTTCATACTTAACTTTGATACCTGGAAAGATACTGGAGCAAATTATTAATCAGCTTGTAAGCACCTAGAGGATAGTAGGGTGATAAAATACTAGCCGGCATGAATTTATTAAGAACAAATCTTATCAAACCAAGAATGTCTTTCTTTGATAGGGTAACTAGCCCAGTGGATGATGGGGGGAGTGAGGAGTGGGGAGCAGGAGACATGATATATCTTGATTTTAGTAAGACCTTTGACAGTCCCACATGACTGTCTCATAAGCAAACTAGGGAAATGTGTGGATTAAATTACTGTAACGTAGGTACACAACTGGGGTTGAAAAACTCTATTCAGAGAGTAGTTATCAATGGTTCCCTGTGAAACTTGGAGGAGGTATTTAGTGGGGTTGTGTAGGGGTCTGTCCTGGGTCTGGTACTTTTCAATATTTTCATTAATGATTTGCATAATGACGTGGAAAGTATAGTAATAAAATTTGCGGATGACAGCAAATTGGGAGAGGTTGCAAGCACTTTGGACAATTCAAAATGACTTGGATAAATTGGAGAATTGGTCTGAAATCCTCAAGATGAAATTTAATAGAGACAAGTGCACCCCTTCTGGGGATGTAGAAAGCATCAGCAGTAGGGTGCTACAGCAGCATTGTGGCAGCGTTATAGCTGGGTTGCTGTTAGTGGCTGTAGCATAGACATGCCCTAAGACATGGGAGGTAAGTGTTCTGTTCTATTGGGCACTGGTGAGGCCTCAACTGGAGTCTTGTGTCCAGTTTAGGGTACCACACTTTAAGAAAGAGGTGAACAAAGAGGAGAGAGTCCAGGCTCAAGCTATAAAATTTGTTGTGACTTGGTGGATACCTGCCGTGCTTAAGTGACTGGAATGAAATAATCTTGCTGGGTTTGGTTTATGTGTCTGAAGCAAATCAGGCCTTACAGTGTCTCTTTGCAGAGACTAGTAAAGGGCCATCTCCCACTGGCTTTCTTCAAGTTTCAGGTTCTTCAGAATATTTCCTTATCATGCTTGTCTTGAAGGGAGCCAGAGGGCGGGGAGACTGGCCCCTTTGCCCCATCATCCAAGCCCTTGTCACTCCTCACAGTGTCTTCTGAGGGTTTTGGATAGCTGTTCCACGTGTCATCCTTTGCAGGCAGTGCCTCTATTTCCCCCTGCAGTCCATCATGTATTGTGGGCATTTCAGGGAGAAGCCTGTTCATCCTCCAGGCAGTGAGAGAGGTAGCAGATCCCACAAGCACAGATTTTCTGAGGACTAAAGAGTGACAGGCCAATTTTCATTAGATGGAGGAAAATTCCAGTATTTTCTATGAACCTAGTGAACAGATCCCAAGTTGTGCTGCTATTTGTAATTCAGACCCAGTGTACCCACAAAACCCTTGCTAATATTGTATTTGTGTGAAATTACTTTGTCATATTTTTGTTTAAGTGCTGCATGAATGCACATCCATCCTAACCTGCCCTGCATCCTTTCTTCACAGCTTTGCTCCTGCTCCTGAGACCTGACCCCCACCACCCATTCTATTCTATCTATGGGCCTCTCTTGAGTATTGAGTGCTAATCATATATCATTGTGCCAGGTTGTGTGGTGGTTTACTGAAGTGGACAAATGCTCTCTACGGCCAGGTTGAGACCACTATACATGCTTTCACTTTTGAAATTTGCTGAGCCAAGTCTAGAAGTTATATTTTAATAAGTTTCTGCAATTGGTTTATGGGTAAAATTTTCAAAGGTGTATAAACGACTTAGAAAAGTGACATAGGCTCTTAGGAGTTTGATTTGGGAGTTAGGCCCCTAAGTGCCTAAGTCATTTTTGAAAATGGGACCTAGATTTTTAAGGGCCTGATTTGCAAGTGTGCCTAAAGATGCAAATAGGAACCTAGGAGGTTTTCCAAAAGCACCTCAGCAGGTTAGACGTCTAACTCCCATGACTTTCACTGACAGTAAAATGCCTAACCTGCTTAGGTGCTCTTGTAAATTCCCCAAAAAAACAGGAGTACTTGTGGCACCTTAGAGACTAACAAATTTATTTGAGCATAAGCTTTCATGGGCTACAGCCCACTTCATCGGATGCATCGTGGGCTACAGCCCACTTCATCGGATGCATCCGATGAAGTGGGCTGTAGCCCACGAAAGCTTATGCTCAAATAAATTTGTTAGTCTCTAAGGTGCCACAAATACTCCTGTTCTTTTTGTGGATACAGACTAACACAGCTGCTACTCTGAAACTTGTAAATTCCACTAGTCCTAAATCACTTTTGAGCTTTTGAAAATGTTACCCTTTGTGTATATGTCATTAGACAGAAAAAACACAAAATATGAAATAAGAACTTGATTGTGGAACTCTTACTGCATGCTGTTCCATTGTTGTCAATAGGGTTACTCACATGAGTAAGTGCTCACCATCTCAAGTAAGGGTTCCACGATTGGGGTCTAACTTCCTAGGTCAATCACAATCTATATTTGCCTGGGAGAACAAACCAAGCATGTAAAATCTATGTACTAAAAAGCAGAAGGGCAACTGAAACTACATGGTATTAGAGACTGAGCTGAAAAAAACTCTTATAATTATAGTAAGTTAACACCTAATTCACCTGCCCTCTTCTGATCTTTTTTAAAATCCCCTCCCCACTCCTGACCCCAAACAACAGCAAAGAGCAATAACTTGTCATTGTTTCTTAAGTAGGAGAGTGCATCAGACAAGATATGTGTAAGGCTGATGTATGTTTCTGAAGCTTTTGGTCAGAAGTATCTGCTTTTTTAAGGAGCTAGATAACCAAGGCATGTTCACTGTGCAGTTTCATAACACCACGTGTGCTCTTCTTGCTTTATTTTCCCCCATCAGATTATGAGCTTCTTCAAAGGAGTAAAGTAGTAATTCCCTTTTTTGAAAGAAAAAGCCAATAGGCCTAACCTTAACACCCCAATGATCCTGCTTTGCTGTGCCGACAGGGGATATTAAAGAAAAAAGGTTGATGTCAGTCTGTAACAGATTGTAAGGGGAGGCCTGGACCCGTCAAGCTTAGCTGAGCATTAGGCCTGATCATTTATCACTGTCAGATGGGAGTAGGGGGAAAAGGCATTGGACCGTTCCTGCTCATCTGCTGACTGACAGCTGACTGAAGCCTAATGCAACCTCCAGGCAGATAATCTGCCATCAAGGGGGAATGTGTACTAGAGAGATACTATATCACAGTCTGCATGCTGCTTCCTGCTTAAAGCTACTGACATCTTCACAAGGAAAAAAGAAATGTCAGCTGTGCTTTAAGGGACTGTGGTTTACTGTAATGCTTCACTAAAGCATTACTGTGCTGTACCTCATTTCCATGGTTTCATGTAGATCCCTTTTTAAAAACAGATTAATGGCATAGTGGAGACATGCAGTCAGGCTCAGCAATGATAATACAATGACGATGATCAGATGAGAAAACACCACTGTTTGTTTCATTTATTGGTTTAATTCCCAAGACTGCGCATATGCTGCAGAATACTGTAATTACTTAAATACAGCAAAACCCACTTTGACAAATATAAGACTGCAAGTGAGTACACAGAGACACTAAACATTTCTTATCAAGGTAAAGTAAAACCAGGACAACAAAAATCTATTAAGTAATGAATGATAATATTTGCCTGCGGTACTTTGTACAACAAATAGTTTCACTAGGCACTAATGCATAACAATGGTCTGAAATATAGACTTTGTTAAATCTATATAGGATATGGGAATAACCTATTGAATGTTTTTTGCTCTACAATCTTGCAAAAAATTCTGTATTTTATATTTTTCAATATTAAATGCAAGTTTTTAATGTTTTAAATTATATTTTAATTAGTTGTTATTGTTATTAACAATATCTAATTTAGATATTCATTACAAATTGCATGCATTAACTTAACTGGGGAACATTTTAATTGAGCTCTGCTGGAAATTTTCCAATAAATTAACTTTACATACTTTTAACAGATGTCTGAGTTAGACATTGTTATTAGGCATTGTAATTAATAGAAGTATTACACAAATTAAAATTTCAGTCCTTAGAAAAATGAAATTGTAGATGATTGAGTGATGTTAACTCATTAATAGAAAGTGACTCCTGAATTCCCACCATTCTGCTTTATTAGTTCAATAAACAGAATGTTTTAAGAAGAACAGGAGGACTTGTGGCACCTTAGGCCTTGGCTACACTTACCGGCAAGTTCGACGGCTGGAAATCGATTTCTGGGTTCGACTTATCGCGTCTAGTCTGGACGCGATAAGTCGAACCCGGAAGTGCTCGCCGTCGACTGCGGTACTCCAGCTCGCCGAGAGGAGTACCGCGGAGTCGACGGGGGAGCCTGCCTGCCGAGTGTGGACCAAGGTAAGTTTGAACTAATTCGAAATAAGGTACTTCGAACTTCAGCTACGTTATTCACGTAGCTGAAGTTGCGTACCTTAGTTCGAATTAGGGGGGGTAGTGTAGACCAAGCCTTAGAGACTAACAAATGCATCCGAAGAAGTGGGCTGTAGTCCACGAAAGCTTATGCTCTAATAAATTTGTTAGTCTCTAAGGTGCCACAAGTCCTCCTGTTCTTCTTTTTGCGGATACAGACTAACACGGCTGCTACTCTGAAACCTTTCAGAATGTTTTAAGCGGTTGGAAAGGAGTTGGAAGAGAGCTAGAACAAGACATGCTTTACCATGGCTTTCTGAACGTTGGCAAGGTACTTGACCCCTCTGTGCCACAATTTTCCGAATTTTAAAATATGTATAATAATTCCTGACTGGGATATTGTAAGGTTTGATGAATGTTTGTTCATTGAGGCCCAGATTTTTAAAGAGACAAGGTGAATGAGGTAATATTTTTGATTGGACCATCTTTTGATGGTGAGAGAGAAAAACTTTTGATCTAGACAGACTTCTCCCTCAGGACCTGTGCTGAGCACCCACTATTTTTTTTCTGTGGGTGCTCCAGCCCTGAAGTACTCATGGAGTCGGCGCCTATGTGAGGTTGCACACTCTGCACCAACCATTAGGATAGTACAGATTGTTTCCCTGCAGGATCTGCCAGCCCCAGTGCAGCTATAATCTCTACACTTTGGGGCAATTTTCTCCCCAGGAGGTATCAGGGTTGAGAAGTCCCTCCATAATAAGGAAAACAGTATTGTTCCTAAAGCTAAAAGTCTCTGTGCTTTACTGTAGAATTTCTGCCTAGAACTTTGTTGTTTTTCATTGTGTACACACCACCTCCCAATTGAGTATCCACTGCATATTTTTAATGTGTTTTTGAAATAATTATTTGAAATAATCAATATAGATGTTAAGTAAACCTAAGATTAATAATCAGCCCTGCCATGTCCTGTTGGACATCTCCTCCCAGTTCATTTACACAGTGTTTATCATCAACCTTTGTTCTCAGTTCGCCAACCACTTTTCAGTCCACATGACAGTGCTCCTAGTCAAGCTAATTAGAATTAAGCCTTCAGCTAAGATTTTTGAAAGGCATTATATTTATTATAGTCCAGTTATATTACATCAACTGCATTCCCTTCCTACACTAGCGACTGAACGCTGCTGGCACTCTCTGATATGCCAAACTGTAGAAATTGCATGGATAGTCTGTAGCACATGGATGACCGGTGCTGCATTCTGCTTCTGCTCTGTGGACGAAAAGGATGGGGTTGCCACTATACATCCCCCCAGTACTGGGCTGCTGCCCTTCTTCTTGCAGTATTGCCAACCCAAGCCATTCAACAGTCATGAGACAGACCCCCAAAATCACGAGATTGGCTTAATAGACATGATTATTATAGGTATTACTGTGGTGCCTGGGAGCAATTGTCATGGGCCAGGACCCCACTGTTCTAGATGCTGTACAAACACAAAACAAAGATTGGCCCAAAGACTGGACAATCTAAGTGTAAAACAAAGAGACAACAGATGGAAACGGACAATCTGGGGACTATCCAGTGGGCTGGAGAGCACGGGCTAAGCCAACCTGATTACAGAATAAGCCCCACCTGAGGGGCCTCAGGCAAATTCCCCATAAAAAGCAGAAGGTGGCTGCAGTAAGGGGAATGAGGACCAGGCTTAAGTGATGATAAAGCCCAGCTGTGGAAAGGGATGGAGAGAGCCAGGTAGGAAGCTCAGAAAGTAAGAAAAACTTTCCAGGCATGGAGGCCTGAGAGAGAGCCTAATTAAGCAGGGAAAAGATGGAGAGAACGAGAGGAGAATTTAAGAGGCTGAGTAGGAAGTGGCCCAGGAGAAACTTCAGTGCAGGTAAAGGAGCAGACCTAGCTGCTTAGTACAGGGCCTTGGCCCAGAGTTCAGAGTAGAGGGGGTGAGTGGGTTCCTCTACCAGCCCCAAGGAAGGGGGCATACAAACCCACACAGAGTCATTGAGCCCAGCAAGAGAGCTACAGGCTAAAGAATAGCCCCACTGAGGTGAGGAAGGATTTTGTTTCTGTTAAGACATTTTTTGAACTTTTAGTTTGGAGAGTTGTGACCCTGGAATGGGTGGAGGGCCAAGTCACTGGGAAAGAAGCTGCTGCACCACTCCTGGCCATGAGGGGGTGGCTAACAGTGAGTGGACTCATTTACAGGGGAATATAAGGAAACAATTACACCAGTGGTTCTCAACCTTTCCAGACTACTGTACCCCTTTCAGGAGTCTGATTTGTCTTGCATACCCCCAAGTTTCACCTCACTTAAAAACTCCTTGCGTACAAAATCGGACATAAAAATACAAAAGTGTCACAGCACACTATGACTGAAAAATTGCTGACTTTCTCATTTTTACCATACAATTATAAAATAAATCAATTGGAATATAAATATTGTACTTGCATTTCAGTTTATAGCATATAGAGCAGCATAAACAAGTCTTTGTCTTTAAGAAATTTTAGTTTGTACGGACTTTGCTAGTGCTTTTTATGTAGCCTGTTGTAAAATGAGGCAAATATTTAGATGAGTCGATGTACCTCCTGGAAAACCTTTGCGTAACCCTAGGGGTACACATACCCCTGGTTCAGAACCACTGAATTAGACCATATTGGACAGAGATTGGAGGATAATGAAGTAGCTTTGGAGATGTTTATGAGGCATTCCTCCCAAACATGAGGGACAGCATAGCAACTTTCTGCTCATTTGAAAATGTAACAAGTGGGTGACTGAGGTGGGAGTTGACATTTCAGTACTGAGAGATAATGGGTAGGGTGAAGAGAGGCCATGAAGGGCCTTCCAAGTGAAGACAAGGCACTTTTGTTTGATATGATAGAGAAGCGGGAGCCAGTGGAGAGATGCAAACAGAGGAGTGACATGGTGGAAGTGATGGAAGAATGATCTTGGCGGCAGCATTCTGAATGGATATGAGCAGGGAAAGATTACATTTGTGAAGGCCAGAGAAAAAGATGCTGGTAATCGAGTTGTGAGATGGGGAGAACCTGGATGAGAGTTTTAGCTGTGTGAATGGATAGCACAGGCCATGGCTCAGAAATGTGATGCAGAAAGAATCTGCAAGATTACATGTAGAATGGATGTGAGGACCTAAGTCTGAGTTGAAGATGACAATAATACATTTTGTGTTCTTTTTATTTGCTTTCTGGTTTTTGAGTCCTTGGCGTTCACGTTTCCCAGCTTTTCTTTGCAACCATGAGGGCTAGAAACTAACTTTTTTTAAAATGAAAGCTGATGTTCTCACATAATTGGACTCATAGACTTTAAGGTCAGAAGGGACCATTGTGATCATATTTCTAGTCTGACCTCCTGCACATTGCAGGCCACAGAACCTCACCCACCCACTCCTGTAATAGCCCCCTAACCTCTGGGTGAGTTACTGAAGTCCCCAAATCATGGATTAAAGATTTCAAGTTTCAGAGAATTCACCATTTACACTAGTTTAAACCTGCAAGGGATCCATATCCCATGGTGCAGAGAAAGGTGAAAATCCTCTCAGGTCTCGCCAATCTGACCCGGGGAAAATTACTTCCCGACCCCAAATATGGCGATCAGTTAGACCCTGAGCGTGTGGGCACGACTTCAAGAGCTGGACGTAAGGTGCTAGAACTGAGGGTGCTGCCACACCACCTGGCTTGAAGTGGTTTCCATTATATACAGGGTTTACAGTTTGGTTCAATGTCTCCCAGCACCTCCACTGTACAAATTGTTCCAGCACCCCAGGAGCTGGGTCTTTAAGAAAAACACCAAGACTCATAATCATATCACATGACTTGGCATCAGTGTGTCCTTCTGAAGCCTCACCTCATATAAGCAGCATGTCAGCTGGAACTCTGTGACTGAAGCACAGCGACTAAATCTGACATTAGGCAGGATAACCTAGCAGCTGCTGTAGGTAGGCTAACTTTGTCCTATGGTATAATTTTTACCTTATCTTTTATTATTATTATTTATTTGTTATGGGAGGGGCAGAGTCATCATTCAAGATAATGGCCTCATTGTGGTAGGGGTCTGTACAGATACATAGGGAGATGCAATCCTTGCTCTGAAGAGTTTTCAATCTGGGGCTCTGATTCTGCAGACACTTGTTCATGGTTTATAACTTGACTTCAGCAGAACTGCTCATGTGCTTAAAGTTAAGCACGAGTAACTTTTTACAGGCATGGGCCTAAGAAGACAGGCAACACAGAAAAGGTGGGTTGTATGAATGCAGACAAAATGTGCATTTTTATATTCATTATATATACTAATATTTTTAAAAACAAATAAATACATACCTGACTGCCCCTGGAGCTTTCTTTTAGTTGTCAAATTTCTTGAAGCGCTCTCAGAGGAAATGGGTCTTGGAGGGATTTGAATGATGAAAGGGTACTGGACTTCTAAATCACTTAAGGGGGAGGGTTCTATGCAAAATGGAAGACAGTCTTTACTTAAGTAGTGGGATGCAGGAAAAGATGAGTTGAGGATGCTCAGCAAGAGAGCATACTTTTGAGAAATTAAGTAACCTGGTGAGCAGGATGGAATAAGAAGTAGTAGTAAAATTTACAAGCATGGTAGAAGACTGAAGCATCTACAAAACAATATAAGTAAGGTAAAATTGAATATAATTCCCACCAAAAAAGAAAACTGCAAGGAACAGGAAGAAGCCAATGTGACTGCTCAAAGATATAATGGTAAAGAAAAAACTTACAGTGAGAAAATGAGAATTGAGACGGGAAGGAACCAAATAAATACTCCTCTACCCCGATATAACGCTGTCCTCGGGAGCCAAAAAATCTTACTGCGTTATAGGTGAAAGCGCGTTATATCGAACTTGCTTTGATCCGCCGGAGCGAACAGCCCCCGACCCCCGGAGCACTGCTTCACCGCGTTATATCCGAATTCATGTTATATCGGGTCGCGTTATATCGGGGTAGAGGTGTATTGAGAAACAATCAGATGATATTATTGATTATAAGGCTGTACTTGTGCACTGCCCCTTCTAAAAATGTAATGATTTTTAATTTTAAAATACAGTATTCACATTCTCTTTATTCTATCTGTCATGTTCCCAGTAGCAAATACACAACCCATTTCATGTGTAATTATCTAGTGCTTTTGTTTTAAAAACAAACTTGGCTTTTTGAGGAGTCCACATATTTTTGGATTATGAACTGACATATTGTGCTGAGATGCTTCACATTTTGTAGCATCAATCAGGTTGTATTCAGTAATGTTATTTGATGTAATGGATGAAACGGAATGTGGTGTGTCACATTGTGATACATCAACTCCAAAACAAATTTCAAAAACTGTTTTCAACGACCATCCTGTCCTTTATTGTGACCAGTGTTAATAAGAGAAAAGTTATTTTTAAACAAAATTTTTAATCTAAATGTTTTTCATGATCCTTTATCATGGTAGTTTGAAAGCAGTTAAGACGCCTACTGTGAGTAAAATAACATAATACTAGAAAAAAGTTGTAGGAAACGAACTGCCATTAGATACCTGAGCTGAATTTTTATTTGGTAGCGAGTCAACAAATATGGTGTACCACAGGAAGGAGAATGATACAACTTCAGGAATGAGAGCTGAAAGAGACCCATTAGGTCATCTCTTCCATCCCGCTGTCAAACATGACTAGTGGAATCTGGAGACAAAAGCAGCCATGGTGGGAAACCAAGCAGAACACATATTTTTGATAGAAAAAGTGATTCTAAACATGGCATCATGTGATTCTGTGTTTATTTCTCTGACTCTACATCAGATTTGCTCCCTTTACAAGTAAATAATGTTTTTTTTCTAACTGCCAGCCCTATAAATCCAGTCTGGGTGTGAAAGTCAAGCTAAGCTCTTTGTGACTTCTGCATTATCACCAGCAATAAAGATTCTGTGGGCCAAATTCTGCCATAAATTATACTTGTGCAGTTCTTGCAGATCCATAGAGGCTCTGTACCACCAGATGGTCTCTCTGCTTCTTGTGGTCCTGTCTGGCCCATGATAGCATGCCTTGGCCAGGGTCATGCTTTCAGCAATTCTCGTCGGATGGTCTTTTTGGAACTCCCAACATGGGTGAGGCAGGAGTGGTTCAACAACAGAGGGCAATGATGAGTGGCTGTCTCAGGCAGCACTAACTCAATACCTATCCCTTCAACCATGCTGCCTCCTGGCTTTCCTTCTCCTTACCCATAGACCCACAGAGCTGCTTCTCACAAGGTCTGGGGAAGGGGGAAAATACAGCTGAGGTGACACTCTTTTTTTCCCCTCTGTCTCCTGCATGCAGACATGACGCTCTGGTCCTTAATTAATAATTCTGGTGCTGCAGAGCTGGAACAGGATCCGGCAGCTGTGCTGGCTTTGCAGGGATTAAGGGTGTAAACTGTTATAAAATGTATTTTTGTCGTTAAAATTATCCACTCTGACTCTGAATACACACAATGAGCAGATCTGCTGAGTAAGACAATGCCATTTTTACACAGTAAGTGCCATTGCTTGCAGTACGTTATCTGTCCATGTGACGGGGTGTATAAACTCCACACTGGAACTGAAGGAGTTAAGGAGCAACTCTGGGTTCAGATGACCCCACCTGCAGAACATGTTCCAGTTAGAGGTGGAGCCTAAAAGAAGCCAGACAGCTCAGAAAAGGGACTGACAGAGCAGGCCCCTACCCTAGAAACTCCTAAAAAACGGTGCTGCAGAAGCCTTTCCCTTGGAGGAAGAGCCTGTCTGATGCACCTAGAGAGACTGAAGATTCAATTATTCTCCTCTTCATCACTTTGTGTCAAACTGTAAGACTTTGGTGGGGAGGTAGATGGCAGGAAGTGGCTCAGAGAGGCAGCGTTAAGACATTCCTGGGTGCCAGGCATTATTGCCTCTTACAGGGAACTGGGCTGGAGCCCAATGGATTGGGAGATCCCAGGTTCTCTTACAAGCCACCCTTGTTATAAAGAGCACAAATCCCTCACTTCCATACTCCCCCTTGGGGAAGCAAGGGGAGGGTAAAGACTGTGAAAACTCCCTGGCTGGGTCTGAACACCAGCAAGGGTCAATACATGGACTGAAGGTCAAATCCCCAGTTGTGAGGGTGTGGGACTGAATATTTTCCTTACTCCAAGGGGGATGAGGCTAGTTGGTGACCTGAGTGGAGTGGTAAGTCAACACCCACCAAAAGGCAGATGGCCACAGGACATGTAGGACATGTTAGTGGCCAGTGACAGACATTGGAGGTGGGGTGAGTAGAGACCTACCATCTTAATCACAAGGTGATGCTGCCAATGAGCACTGCCCATCACAGACCATAATCTCAGTTTAAAGACATTTAAAAACACCTGACAGACTTTGTAGTGTGTTTACTTAAATCCTTTTGTCACATTGTGTTTGTTTTAAGTTTAGAATGTTTTAATATGTCTCTTAAATGTCTCTAGTCCTAGAGATGAGCTAATGAAATCCTTGGCTGCTTCACAGGCTGGCTTGCCTTTTGAGGGCAGTCAGGTTCAGCCTTGCCTGTGGTGGATCAGCTACTGCTGCCCCCACAGCTGAGCCTGATTGAATCGAGCCACCTGATCCCCAGCCAATTGTCAGACCCAGCCAGGGAGGAATTGGGTGAGTTTCCATAAAGGGTTAGAAGAGCTCAGCTGGGGAAGAGAGCTGTGAGAGGGACGCTGTCTGCTATGATTGGCCTGAAGAGAATGGATGGTAGGGGAGATAGAGGCTTCTGTGGCAGGTTCATGAAAAGACCAGCTTGCAGGCAGATGGCCTAGAAGTGGACTGTAAATAAGGATCCAGCCTGGGGAGAACCAGCCTGGAGGGATGACTCTAGGGAAGAAGCCTTGAGAATCAGCGGCTTGGGTAGGAGCTGGCCCCTGGGGAGAAAGTCCAGAGAGTCAGCACTCTAAGACTGAGTGGGGCAGAAGGAGAGCCAGGGAGGGGCATAAAACCAATTTGTTTATGTTCTGTAGATTAAAGACTTCTACTTGGCAGGGTCTCTGTGAGGGAAGGCAGGCCTATTGCAGTAATAGTGTTGGGATTAAGAGGGAAACCGCTGTGGAGAAACTGTAGCACCAGGACACAGAGAGGGTGTGCTGCCGCAATGTGACATAGTCAGAGGCTGTGTAGTGCTCTCATCGGGAGATAATTATTTGCCTTTGGAACCCTCTTTGTGAATCAGAGTGAAGCTTTCATGCAAACCATTTTGTAAAAGTCCTGCACTTTAAAAGCATTTTTTGTTTTTAAGTATTAATTTTCTTTAACAAACCCTGTCAACCCAGTAAATTACAAGAACACGCCGGGTACCAGAATTAATGGCAATGCTAGGACTATCTCGTTGTAAACATTCTGTTCCTCACCCATTCTTTCTCTTCTGGTTTTCACACTCAGTTTTAACACTTATAAATTCTTTGGGGGCAGGGATCATGTCTTTGTCTTCTGTGGAGTGCAGAGATCACTTTTGGCCATGAAGAATAATAGTGCCTGTAGCTCAGGCTCTCTTAAAAGCATGTCCATGTTGTACATTTTATATAATCCGTATGTCAGATTATGCCATGTATTCAATACATACATAACCTTCTTATGGCATGCAACCAGATATCAAAGCAGGGAATGCAAGGTCTATTAAGGAAATATCTTCAGGATAATGGTAGAGGAGGGTGGTCGGTATCTAAGAACATTCCTACTGTTTCTTAGAAGCCCTATTATAGACTTGGGCCTATAATAATTAACTGTCAGGCTAACTCAGATGACTTCTTCTTTTTGTTATACTTTTGTAGGCAAAATCAGCCAAGCCCACAAGGCTTACAAAGTAAAGTCCACTGAACCGTATCCCAATTAAAGAAAATAAATCAAGAAAGCAAAGTCCAGTCAAATATCAGTCCTGTTGTCACCAGATCATAAGCCATGAACATCACAATAGGTTTTTGTATCTCTCCTTATCTTTTGTTTCACAAATCTGTTCCCTCATCTAGTGAAAAGGTGTTTATCTTGCTTATATAGGCAAAACACAATCTCACAGGAGACAGCAGTGCACATTCAATCCCAGGCTCTGCACAGACAATTTAACCTTTACAGATAACTTCCTCTTTCCAAGGAGTCTTGTGTGTGTGAAATATTTTCTCCCTTCTCGCGCGTGCACTCTCTCTCTCTCTCTCAAAAAAAAAAAAAAAAAAAAAAAAAGTCAACTGGCTAAGCAACCTTTAAATCTTTCTTTCTCCTACTACACATAACTAGAAACACACTTGCTTTGGCATTGGCAACTTTTTCTGACCATACATTTTATTGCTATCTCCCATCAGGTGTAGTATGATATGATAGAATCATAGAAGATTAGGGTTGGAAGAGACCTAAGGAGGTCATCTAGTCCAATCCCCTGCTCAAAGCCCTGGGTCAGAGCAAGTGGGGGCCCCTCCCCACCCCTTCCTCCTGCATCTTCTTACTCCCCCGTGCTCTCCTCCCTGGCAGGAGCTCTGGGCGGGAGAAGTGGGTTGGGGTGCAGGGTTGTCCATTTTTCTGGGCCCCCCCAATTGACTGGGGCCCTTGGGCACAGTCCCTGTTTGCCCAGTGGCTAATCTGCCACTGGATATGAATGTCATAATTACTAAAGGATTTGTATTGTTTAATGTCTAGCAGTTGCCATTTAAAAAGTCAGTATTTACCAAGTTACCATAAGACGGTAGCTAAAATATTACAGAATTTCCTTATACTTATGGGACGGAATATCTGTGGTATCTGAGATAATGTGGGTGATAGATCTTGGTAAAGGTTGACATTTTATTGGCAACCACAGTTAAAATGCTTAAAAACCCTGACAGAGTAAAAAAAAAAAAAAAAAAAAGGGAAGATAATATTGCAGGGTTGACCTGATGGCCTTATACTCCAGGTGGACTTTCCGGTGGGTTCTGATTGCTCACCCTTCAGGAAAGTGGGAGTAAGGATCCTTGCAGTGGCAACATCTGCAGATCCTGGGGGAAATAAGTGCCCCACATCACCCAACAGGAAACCCTATGGCCAACAAGTGTAGTGCAGCTGTTGAGCTTCAAAGAGGTTTTTTTGTAGGCCTTTTTGGCTAGGAAGCTGATGACCTCCAACAGGGACTTGGAGGGATAGAGGGTGTGTGAGTGTGGAGGATAAAATGGATTGGCCCTTAAAGCTTTGTAAAGAATGAAGTGGATTAGGATTGACACATGTTAAAACAGGAAAGAAAAAACAAAATAAATCAAACAGAAGGAAGATCATGGAGTTAAACTCCATGCATCAGACTACAGCTCCACTTAAGATCCATTATTGACAACCTCATGCACATCCTCATGACTTTATCTGTCTCCAAATGATTCTCCGTATGCAAGTCCAAATGTAAGAGAGTTCCCAGGTCATTGGGTTCCAACTGTCTCACTGATCCTGCACTACTGCTTCCAGATATCCACTTTTCTTACTCTGGTCCTGGATTCAGGAAAGCATCCCTATTCAGGAGAGCAATTATGCCAGTACTAAGTCCCATTGCAGTACAGTAATTAAGAACATGTCTAAAGTTAACATAAGAACATAAGAATGGCCGTACTGGGTCAGACCAAAGGGTCCATTTCCAGCCCAGTATCCTGTCTACCGACAGTGGCCAATGCCAGGTGCCCCAGAGGGAGTGAACCTAACAGGTAATGATCAAGTGATCTCTCTCCTGCCATCCATCTCCACCCTCTGACAAACAGAGGCTAGGGACACCATTCCTTACCCATTGTGGCTAATAGCCATTAATGGACTTAACCTCCATGAATTTATCTAGTTCTCTTTTAAACCCTGTTATAGTCCTAGCCTTTACAACCTCCTCAGGCAAGGAGTTCCACAGGTTGACTGTGCACTGTGTGAAGAACTTCCTTTTATTTGTTTTAAACCTGCTGCCCATTAATTTCATTTGGTGGCCCCTAGTTCTTATATTGTGGGAACAAGTAAATAACTTTTCCTTATTCACTTTCTCCACACCACTCATGATTTTATATACCTCTATCATATCCTCCCTTAGTCTCCTCTTTTCCAAGCTGAGAAGTCCTAGCCTCTTTAATCTCTCCTCATATGGGACCCATTCCAAACCTCTAATCATTTTAGTTGCCCTTCTCTGAACCTTTTCTAATGCCAGCATGTCTTTTTGAGATGAGGAGACCACATCTGTACGCAGTATTCAAGATGTGGGCGTACCATGGATTTATATAAGGGCAATAAGATATTATCCGTCTTATTCTCTATCCTTTTTTGAATGATTCCTAACATCCTGTTTGCTTTTTTGACTGCTGCTGCAGACTGCATGAGCATCTTCAGAGAACTATCCACGATGACTCCAAGATCTCTTTCCTGATTAGTTGTAGCTAAATTAGCCCCTTTCATATTGTATGTATAGTTGGGGTTATTTTTTCCAATGTGCATTACTTTACATTTATCCACATTACATTTCATTTGCCATTTTGTTGCCCCATCACTTAGCATAAGTGCTCTGCTAAATAGGGATGGATTTAAGCATAAACTTAAAAGTGGTTTCCTGAATTGGAGACTGACTCCCTAAATTCTCTGACTCGCCTCACAGACGTGGCCCTAGATTTTTAGAAATGGGTGACTAGAGTTAAGCTTCCAAGTCCACATGTAGGCACATAAATAAGTGGCCTGGTTTTCAGAAGTGCTGAACAACTGCAGCTCTCATTGAAGTGACTAGAAGCTGCTGGGTGATCAGAACTTTGGAAATCAGGTCATTTACTCAGGTGTCTAAGTCAGGGCCGGCTCTGGCTTTTTGGCCACCCCAAGCAAAACAAACAAACAAACAAACAAAACCCGGGGCAGCCAGAACAGCAAAGCAAAAAAACCAACAACCCTGTGGCACGGCCAGAGCGCGGGTGCAGGGGGATCGGCTAGCGGGTGGGAGGGGAAGGGAGCGGGGGGAGAGAGAGAAGGGAGGTGGCCAGGGCTACAGTGGGGCGCTGCCATACGGCCCCTCCCGCCACGCCGCCTGCCGGGAGGGCTCCGCTCCGGTCAGCGGGGAGGGAAGGACGAGGACTGCCCTGCCGGGCTTGCTGCAGGGTGCTCCCGTCCTCTGCGCCGCCGCCCCCCACAGGGCGGCCGGAGCAGAAAAAAACAAAACAAACCCTGCCGTGCCGCCCTAGGATTGGGCGGAATGCCGCCTTGTTCAATCTGCCGCCCCAAGCACCAACTTGCTCGGCTGGTGCCTGGAGCCGGCCCTGGTCAAGTGTAGGCACCCATTTTTTAAAATGTTGTTCATGGTTTCTAAGCCTAAGAGAGAGCTTAAGGAAGCAGAGCTCTAAAGTGTCTGAAGCCTCCTGTAATATTTGCAGCTGTTCTTCTCCTACAGTCTGTAAATAAACTGAACTGAAGAACATATATTCACAGAGTGTTGGTTTCAGGAAAATGTGACAAATGGATACGTGGAAACTTGAACAATGTATTTGTTACCACCATTTAATTCAACCCATCATGCAGTCTGTGTTCAGTGTGCTTCCATGAGTAGAGTACAAGTAACAGAAAAGATAAAGAAGCATGTAGCTTGTTTGCTACATAAAGAGATGATTGAATAGTTTAGGAAGGAATTATCTGATTAGAAAGTAATGACAAGTCAGACTATTTTCATTTCTTTGGCACTGAGTTTTGATGTGTGCTTGGAGCTGAAATTTTACCCAAAGGCACTGGTGTCCTTTTTCTGTTTTTGCTGCTTAGTTTTCTCCTCTGACTTGGGGCTCCTTCTCTTTGCTGACATTTTCAGACATGTTAGTCATTAGACACTAAATGATAACATTACACTCATTACACTGACAAACTAGCATTTTCCCTAAAGGTTGTAGTCTTTCATTGGAAATTAAGATTGAAGACCTTCTTTTTTACAAGTCTCAGAAGAAAACCACTGGTCTTCAATTATGTACTGTATATTGATGGTGCACAGCAGTAAGAAGTGTTATATGAAATAGCAGTAGGGGATGATCAGGCCTGATAGCCTGTGTATCTCGCAGTGGGTTACCAATCATGCCACGAGGAACTTTTTTGTGGATGCCTCACTTTCTCACAAAGCAGTTCACAGGTTACTTTTGTTGCTACATCAGTTTTAAGGCTGCTGCTAATTCTCTCTTCTCTTAAACTTTGTCAGCCATCACAGAAGCAATGAATCTGTTGCATCTTTCCTGTTGCATCATTTTCCTTTTCTTCTCTCCCCCCCCCCGAAATATACAAAATCAGACCCTCATATTAAATTTGGAACTTAAATAAACTCAAATAAAAGAATATACCAGCTGCAGGTCAGAAAGCTTTATTAAATCAAGCAGCCTCCCTCGCTCCTGTGTTACTAGCATAGGGTGAAATTCACCCATTTGCTCAGGACCAGCACAAAACCTATGCACACATCCCTCTTTGCCTCTGTTTTATGTAAGCAGCGTCAACACTTTGTGAATCTTAATAGCTGTTTTTTTTTTAAAAAAAGCTCCAGCTACTGGATTCATTTGGGTCAGTGAGAATCTCAGTTTTCATTTAAAGTAGTAGTAAGTTTCTAGCCTACATGGTGGCTGAGATAAGCTTGAAACCATGGCCTGAGTGTACCCTAACGGCTCAAACACTAGAAGGCACATAAAAAGAACTCAAAATGCTTTCATGGTTTTAAACCAGAGTCATGATTATTTGGGGTTGGCACTACTGAGGCACCAAACAGTGGGTGCTTAGCACTTTCTGAAAATCAGATATGTCTACGGCATCTCCAGTGGGGCCCTCAAAGAGAGGTCCCCAACAGCATTAGTTACTTTTGAAAATCTTAGCCTCGAGATCCATTACATTAAATTTTGCATTCTTAAGTGATGCATAATGCCCTCTGCACTGTGAATTTTGCTCTTGGTGTAACTCTCATGTGGCCAGAAGTCGCACCGAAAGAATTCTTGGCTGCAAGTGAATGGATGTACCACAGTAAACAGTTTTTAATCTTTAATGTTTTAAGAAAAAAAATACAGACTTTAATCTTGAATCAATAGAGAACATATTCTGTTAAATTAATAGGTCCAGTAAATGCTCTTAATTTTGTGGCAATGCCTTTATCAGGAATCTAACTTAATGGATTTTTTTTTTTAATTTAATGGAGCACTAATTTTTCTCTGAGCTTGTATATAATAGCAGCACAGTAAATTAGCTTAAAAATAATTGAAGTGAATTGAGTTCACCCAGGCGTCTTTGAAAGAAAGTATTTTTTTAAAAAACGTTATAATCAACATCTTGCAACTTATTGATTATTACAATGTATGTCTTATTTATACAGTACTATAGGTGTGCAGGGAGCTTTACAGACAAAGCATGCCAGCTTCCTGCTCCAAAAAGCGTACAGTCTAGGGTCCTGATCCTGCAACTGGATATATGTGACATTTCCACAGAGGCACTGAGTGCTGTTCTGGCACACCTGGGGATTTAACCTGTACTGGTGCACAGTTATTATGGAGAGACACACAGGTGCTCCATTGTTAAGGTTGAAGCTATTTCCCCATGATAAATCCAATTTTTCTCACACCCCTCCCTAGAGTGACGAGACAGCAAGTGTGAAAAATTGGGACAGGGGGTGGGGGATAATAGGCGCCTATATAAGATGAAGTCCCAAATATCGGGACTGTCCCTACCAAATCTGGACATCTGGTCACCCGACACCTCCCCCTTTGCAATAATAGTTCTTGTCTTATTTATTGTAAGCCACTAGCTAGATTACCCTAACTTGGAGCTAACCCCTCCACACCCTTCCAATATGTAACCATCTCTCTGCCCCCTAGTCCAGGGCTTTCAATCTTCCTACAATTCACTTTATAATTTTCCTCGCTTCAGTTGCAGATCATCCTGACCTTCCCCCCTCAGTATCTGTCTGTAAATGTTTGACCCAGGCTGGGATTACTTCTGCAATACACCTGACTGCTAATGGAAAACAGTCATTTTAGAGCATTCCTAAAACAATACAATACTCCAGTTCAACCTGGTTTGCTCACAGAAAGGTTTGACACTATATCTAAAGCATAATAATCAATATGACGCGGTCCTGTGGGACCTCACTCTGGAAAGTGATTACAGAGCAGAGACCTACAGCAGCCACATTATCTTGGGTTCGTGCTCTTTGATCCCTTTCTGTTGCTATCAGAACTAACTCTCTCAGAAGTATATAGTCAGACAACTGTAAGTGCTGATATCAATGAAGGGCCCGAGGAATATTCTGGGATCAGATCTTGCATGTTGCATTTTGCTTAAAGCTCAGATATTTCATTCAGCTTTAGCGTGGAGTCTGTTTCATCCCACAGTAACTATATGGGTCCAAATTAGTAGATTTTCCCTTATGCTGGAGGCAGTGTATTGGGGGTAGGCACTAGATATAATACAGAATGTGTTTTGGAACTGTATCTATTTTCAGCCCAGCACAGCCACCTTGGCACACACAGGTAGTGGAGAGAGGACTCTGCTCTTGTCTTGCATAAAAATTCCCCTCTGTGAATTAGCATTGCCAGAATGTTAGCTCCTGCCCCCTCCGCATGCACATTACACTCTCCAGTGTCACAAACCTCATGTTACGCCTGACACCTGTGCAGATTCAGTGGGGCAGAGGAAGGACTCCCTGTGTCCTCTCTCTCTCTGTTCTAATACACTTGTGGAGCCCTAAAACTGTAGCCGATGGCATATGTCTCTCCGCTTCCACAGAATATCAGATCCACAAAATCGCTATTGTGCTGTCAAGAGAGCGATTGGAAATTGAACATAAAACAGGCAGTCACATAGTGGGGAAAATACAAAAAGACAACTTAATTTAATTAAGACTCAAGTGGAGCAACTTTTCAGCTTCAGTAAAAGAAGTGATGCAGTTTTGTTGAATTCAGTCTAGTGCATCAATTCTTCTAGGAACCGAGTGGAAGAAGGGTTGGAATTTGATTATAGTGGAGACTAAATACACTTTGTGTGAAAAGTGTTTCAGTTTCAGAGACATGCTTGAAGGTGGAAGATAATTGGGTGGCAGGCATTTGAGAACTGAAAACAGTTGCACGTCAGTGCTTGGGTGGAACTACTATCAATTTTGAATTGTACAGTCAATGGAGCCAGTGAAAACCAGACTTGCTGTTTTCCCCCTTCTGCCCCCCGGCCTTCTCCCTCCCAGGTTAAGCTTTAGTAAACTGAAGTAGTAGTCACATCTGATCCATTGTATAGCCTCTAATGATAGCAATAATGTAATAATCTTAAAACAGTATAAGGTATGGGTAATCTGTAACACAGAAACAGAATGAACTATACACCATTGCCTATTGTTGAAGTGATTTTTATTGAATTAATGTGACATTAGAATATGATGCATGAATTTTTAATTTAGCTTACTGATTGGCAGTGTGGAAAAAAGTCAAAATTCACGTGCGGTCATGTCAAAAGGCTTTTAATCCAGCAGTAACAATACAGGATTCCTCTGTACAGGTCAGAATTCCACTTTTAAGAATGCTTCACTTGTGACTGTGATGATGATTATTCATGTTTATATAATGCTCACTCTGTGTCACTTTAGAAATAGATAAGTTGTCCTAAATATACAACCAAAGTGGAACTCCAGTTTGTCCATGGGGGTTTAGAACCTCTGGAAAAACAGGCCCTTCTTACCTAAATTCAGCCATCGCTAGAGTTCTACAAGTGTTCTTATGGGATAACAGCCAGTATGGAGAGGTGAATTGATACCGTTTGGACATACAGATGAGTAAGCAAAACTTAACATATACCTGTGCCATAGCTATTCACCCGTCAAATTTCAGGCTTTCCTAGAGCCATTTTGAAAAGAGTATTTGTGTTTCCATAGCAATTGATATTTCACTACACTTTTCTTTTCTTCTTGTCTTCTAGCTAAACACCATGTCAACGGAAACAGAACAGTGGAACCTTTCCCAGAGGGAACACAGATGGTTTTATTTGGTAAGATATCATGTCTAAAAGAAAAACACTAAATTGTATGGAGGGAATGCATGCCAAACTTCTTGATTTCAGCAACACTCCGTAGGGTTTCACAATCTGGACTGTTATAGCCATTTTCTAATCATCATAACCAACAAAAAACGGTTGGATTTTTGGTGAAGTGTATGACCAAAAAAGTGGGTATTGCAAGTATTTTGCCTTAGTTTGACAGACAGTATATTTAATCCTTTATTTGAAGTGTCTTGTATAAATACAGAGTAGCAGTTATTTGCGTATGATAGGCCCTGTGACATAGTTCAGTGCTTTATACAAAATTCTGGAGGTGATTTATGACCCTACACCTCCAGTGCACTCAAATACTTGTGGTGAAAGTTTTATCTACTTTATTTGCGTAGCTTTCTCAGTGGACTCCTTTCTTCCTTCATTTCTGCCTAAGGGACAGATTCTGATACCTTTACTCACACAGTAATAGTGCCTTATTTTGTGAGTAAACCCATTGACTTCTCATTGGTTGACAGGTGACCCTTCCAATTTTATGACCTCCCATTTGGTCTGCTCACAGCACCAAGGGTCTTCACAAAATACCTCCCGGTAGTCATAGCACATCTCAGATGCAAGAACATATTCGTTTATCCTTACCTTGACAATTGACTCCTAAGGGCCAGCTCTCAACAGGGTCTCTCCTCTGCCGTTCAGTACACGTGTGACCTCGTGCAATCCCTCTAGTTGCTGATCAACGGGTAGAAGTCCTCTTTCATAACCCATGCAAAGGATCACCTTTATGGGTATGGTCCTACACTCCACTCAAGCCAGGGCTTTTCTCTCAGAAAGGAGATTCCTAAAGATAAGTATCAGGGATCCAATTTGCAGATGATGCAGTTCTTCTTTGAGTGCTTGCTCATGTCCATTCAACTTAGGTGTGTGTGCTCATCACATGCACCGGTGCTGGAATATTTTTCCCTCAGCAGTATCCGTAGGGACCGGTTCCGGCACCCCCAGGAATGGCGTGCACATGCCGCGGTATATAGGGTGCCACAGGCTCCCCCACCCCCTAGTTCCTTCTTGCCACCAGTGACGGTGCTGGAACTGTTGTTGCTTCAGCTAGTGCTGTTGCTTTCTCATTTGTACGAACTCGTTAATTCTTGTATTATAGTGCATATAGTTTTCTGTTAGTGTTAGTAAATCCCTTAGCTATAGTTAGAGACTTTGTAGGTCCCGAAACGGGACTTTGCCTCGGGATGGGGCATGCTCCGGTCCCCAGACTTTAAGCCCTGTGATCACTGCAAGAGGCCCATGCCCATTAGTGAGCCACACAGCAGCTGTCTGTATTGCTTGGGCGAAGGGCACATTAATGAAAAGTGCAAAATTTGCAAGTCCTTCAAGCCAAGGACTAAGAAGGAACGCAATATTCACTTAAGAACGCTCCTTATGGAGTCGGCCCTCACCCCGGCACTGGAGCAACACTCCGACTCAGCGCCGAGCACTGTGACCTCCGTACGCAGTGCCCCACCGGGACCGTCCACTGGCTGGCACCAGTCCCCATCCGTGGCTCCAACCAAGAAGCCCCAAAAGACGGTGCAAGGCTGGCCTCCAACCTCCTGCAAGGGAAAGGATAAGACGGGGTGCAAGCAAGGTCCGGTGCCAGGCAACTCTTCACCCCCATTGGGATTTCAGGCCCAAGCTCTGGTTGAGTGGGGTAGCCCAGCCTGCTGCCCGCCAGCCACCCTGGATAGTGACAGATGCCTTTGCCAGCTCCGGGTATCGTCTATGCCGGAGGCCATGCAGGCGGCGCAGGAATCACAGAATATCAGGGTTGGAAGGGACCTCAGGAGGTCATCTAGTCCAACCACCTGCTCAAAGCAGGACCAATCCCCAACTAAATCATCCCAGCCAGAGCTTTGTCAAGCCTCCCCTTAAAAACCTCTAAGGAAGGAGATTCCACCACCTCCCTAGGTAACCCATTTCAGTGCTTCACCACTCTTCTAGTGAAAAAGTTTTTCCTAATATTCCATTATTCCTTGTTCTGTCATCTGGTACCACTGAGAACAGTCTAGATCCATTCTCTTTGGAACCCCCTTTCAGGTAGTTGAAAGCAGCTATCAAATCCCCCCTCATTCTTCTCTTCTGCAGACTAAATAATCCCAGTTCCCTCAGCCTCTCCTGATGACTCATGTGCTCCAGCCCCCTAATCATTTTTGTTGCCCTCCACTGGACTCTTTCCAATTTTTCCACATCCTTCTTGTAGTGTGGGGTCCAAAACTGGACACAGCACTCCAGATGAGTCCTCACCAATGCCGAACAGAGGGGAATGATCACGTCCCTCGATCTGCTGGCAGTGCTCCTACTTATACAGCCCAAAATGCCATTAGCCTTCTTGGCAACAAGGGCACACTGTTGACTCTCATCCAGCTTCTTGTCCACTGTAACCCCTAGGTCCTTTTCTGCAGAACTGCTGCCTAGCCACTCGGTCCCTAGTCTGTAGGAGTGCATGGGATTCTTCCGTCCTAAGTGCAGGACTCTGCACTTGTCCTTGTTGAACCTCATCAGATTTCTTTTGGCCCAATCCTCTAATTTGTCTAGGTCCATCTGTATCCTATCCCTATCATCTGTATCTATCCCTATCCTCCAGTGTATCTACCACTCCTCCCAGTTTAGTGTCATCTGCAAACTTGCTGAGGTGCAGTCCACGCCGTCCTCCAGATCATTAATGAAGATATTGAACAAAACTGGCCCCAGGACCGATCCTTGGGGCACTCCGCTTGGTACTAGTTGCCAACTAGACATGGAGCCATTGATCACTACCCATTGAGCCCAATGATCTAACCAGCTTTCTATCCACCTTATAGTCCATTCATCCAGCCCATACTTCTTTAACTTGCTGGCAAGAATGCTGTGGGAGACCGTATCAAAAGCCTTGCCAAAGAATAACATGTCCACTGCTTTCCCCTCATCCTCTGATCATGTACCTCCTGGTGCCGCCCACACCTGCTCCTGCGGTTCCCCGGTCATGGGGTAAACCCTCATTCAGACCGCCACAGTCCACCCCCAAGCGGCACCGTTCCCTGTTGCAGGGGACATCCTGCCAGCGCTTACCCTCCATAGCTGCCACGCCTCTGATGGTGAAAGGCAGATGCAGCGCAGCCCCATTTGGTCCCTGGACCTTGGGCATGGGCAGAGAGGCTCGAGGCGCAGCTCGCCTGCGACCAGGTGCAGACCTCTGGAGGCAAGTGCCCCCCGGCAGGAGTACCAATCCTGGCACCTGGTATCTCCGAGACCACATTATTGCTCCAGAGACCCGTTGTGGGATCAATGCTACCATTCCTCTGATCATCACCGATCCCCTAGGAGGGCATCACCGCGTGTGGGCACTTCTTGTTACTGGGTCTGTTCCGACTCCTGGTCCCACTCCTCATCTTGGTACCGTTCGTCAAGCGTGAGACGTAGATCGCCAGCTCCAGGCCATCGCAGATCCGTTGAGCGCCACCAGTCCCCAAAACCCCGTTCCAGATTGGACTCCAGGTGGAGTTACCGGCATTGGTTGGGGCATAGCCACCGTTCTGCTCTGTCCTGGTTGCCTGGGAGTGACTGCTCAGGATCCAGCCCTAGTTTGGAGCAAGATTCCCTGATGACGGGACAGGCTCCGGTACCGACGGGACAGGCTCCGGTACCAACGGTACCGGCTACATTGTCGGCACCGAAACTGGCCCCATGGCCTCAGGCACAGTGGCCAGCGCCAAGGTACCCATGGAACCCATGGGGGTTCACCCTGGCCACCCGCTTGGTGTCCGGAGCCTCGGAAAGTCCAGCTGCCTCTCTCTCCTGCTTTGGTGCGCAAAGCCGTGGGCGCAAGGACCCCGCAGGTCCAAGAGGGAGTAGGGGAGAAAGCCCTGGGTCGCCAATGGTTGTGGAGGACCCTACAGCACCGGCATCCTCCTCCTCGTCACCAGACGAGGCTATAATGGGGCCTCCTCCCCCGGTTCCTCCGGATGACGCTAAAGCACACCAGGAACTTCTGAAGAGGGCCACTGCCAACGTAGGTCTTCAGGCAGAGGAATTAGAGGAGAACTCAGACTCTCTCTTCTATGTCCTCTGCTCCACAGCACCGGCTAGGGTGGCTCTGCCCCCTTCATGAAGAGGTCTCAAAGATCACCAATGTCCTGTGGCAAACTCCCTCCTCCTTGCCCCCCATCTCCAAGAGGGCTGAGCACAAGTACTTTGTGCCATCCAAAGGCCACTAGTACCTGTACACCCACTCTGCTCCCAACTCCCTAGTGCTAGAGGCGGTTAACCACATGGAGCGACAGGGTCAACCCGGGGCTACCCCTAAGAATAAAGACTCCAAGAGACTAGACTTGTTTGGGCGTAAGGTTTATTCCTCCTCTAGTCTCCAGTTGAGGGTGGCCAACCATCATGGAGGGATGCTATGATTTTAACATGTGGCAAGCCATGGCCAAGTTCGAGGGCTCCCTCCCTGAGGTATCTAGGAAGGAGTTCTGGGTGATCATGCGCCAGGCATCCTGTCTGCTCCTCTCTGGCTTGTCCACGGAGGCTCAGCAGTCGACGCAAGACCTTCCCGTCGATGGGCAGGCCCTGTTTGCGGATCAGATGGACAATCAGCTCCATGGCCTAAAGGACTCCCGCACGACCCTTAAAACATTGGGCCTGTATGTTCCCGGCCCTGCCCACAAGCGGTTCAAGCCACAGCAGCCTCAGGGCCAGGGGGAGCCACCCTCGCCAGGAGCCTCCCCATAAGAAATCCAGAGGCGACAAGCGGCGTCCTAGCTACCAGCCTTCGCAGGCTTCTCAGTCAAGCTCAGCCCGCAACAAGCAGGGGGGCAAGCGCCCATTTTGAGGGTACGCCCGAGGGCGACCTACCGGACTGTTCCCAGGATCCTTCTCCCCCTATTTTTGCCAACCGCCTTTCTCCTTTCCTCCCTGCATGGGCATCTATAACATTGGACCGATGGTCCTCAGTACGGTGGCGCGGGGTTACTCCCTTCTGTTGCTTTCTACTCCTCCTTCGCACCTCCCCTCCCCATCCCTCTTCTGGGACTCTTCTCATGAGAGTCTGCTTGCACAGGAGGTAGGGGGTTACTGCAGCTAGGTGCGGTGGAGGTCATTCCTCCAGAGTATTGGAACAAGGGGTTCTATTCCCGTTACTTTTAATCCCAAAGGCCAAGGGCAGTCTACGACCTATCCTGAACCTGCGAGACTTGAACCGCTTCCTAGTGAAGCTGAAATTCTGCATGGTCTCCCTAGCTTCCATCATCCCCTCCCTGGATCCGGGAGACCGGTACACTGCCCTCAATCTGAAGGATGCCTACTTTCACATCGCCATCTTCGAGGGACACAGACGCTTCCTGTGGTTTACGGTAGGTCCCAACCACTATCAGTTTGCGGTCCTCCTGTTTGGCCTGGCGACAGCACCATAGGTATTTACCAAGTGCATGTTGTTGGTGGCTGCTTACCTCAGATGTTGGGGTGTCCAGATCTACCCATACCTTGATGGACTAGCTAGTCAGAGGCAGCTCCAGGTCCCAGGTCCAAAGGGATGTTGCGATGCTATTAGCCACTTGCCGTTGCCTCGGCCTGTTGGTAAACCACAAAATCCACGTTAGTTCCGGTACAGAGGATAGAGTTCTTTGGGGCAGTGCTCGACTTGACCTGCACCAGGGCGTTCCTGCCACTGGAGAGATTCACGGCACTGTTGGACCTCATCGCAGAAGTCTCCGTGTTTCCCCTCACCATGGCCAGGGTTTGCCTGTACCTCCTAGGTCACATGGCAGCATGCACATATGTGGTGTGCCATGACAGGCTGCGGATGCGACTCCTGTAGCAATGGCTGGCAATGGTCTACTCCATGTCAAGGGACCACCTGGAAAAGGTTGTTACCATTCCCGCAATGATACTGACCTCGCTGAGATAGTGGACTGACCCCGGGAAAGTCCTGGAAGGAGTTCCCTTTGTCAGCACTCCTCACTCAGTTGACTTGATTTCGGACGCCTCGGACCTCGGCTGGGGGATGCACCTCGGCACTCTCCAGACCCAGGGCATGTAGTCCCCAGAGGAAATGACACTACACATAAATGTCAAAGAGCTTAGGGCAGTATGCAGGGTTTGCATGGTCTTCCTACCTCACCTGTCGGGCAGAGTGGTCAAAGTCTTGATGAACAACATAGCTTCAATGTTCTACGTCAACAGACAAGGAGGAGCACGATCCTCGGCCATTTGCTAAGAGGCACTCTGTCTCTGGGATTCCATGGAATTCATCTAGAAGTGTGTCACCTTCTGGGTGCCAAGAACATGCTAGCAGATCACCTAAGTGCGGACTTCTCTTACTACGAGTGGGTGCTCCACCTGGAGGTAGACGGAATAAGGCAGAACAGGTTTTGCTGCAGACGGGGTCTGGGCAAGGGCTCCCTCTCCGATGCTTTCCTCCTGCCTTGGGCAGGAAACCTGATGCACACGTTCCCTCCGATTCCACTCATCAGCAAGGTCCTAGTGAAATCAAGAGAGACAAGGCTCAGGTTATCATGATTGCCCCAGCGTGGTCTCGCCAGCACTGGTTCGGGATGCTGTCGAGCCTGGCAGTGATCCCTCCGTGGTCCCTACCGAACCGACCAGACCTGCTGTCACAGGATCACAGTCGACTCTTGCACCCCAACCTCAAGTACTTCCACCTCACGGCGTGGATGTTGCATGGGTGAACTCTGAGGAACGGGCCTGTTCAGAAGGGGCCCAGAAGGTCCTCTTTGAGAGTAGAAAGGCCTTGACTAGACAGACTTACCTGGCAAAGTGGACGAGGTTCTCCTACTGGGCGGCTGAACGGGGCATCTCCCCTTCACATTCTTCGGTGAAGTCGATCTTAGACTACCTGCTTCATTTGAGGAACCAGGGCATGGCACACTCCTCTATCAGGTTAGTGAGCTCAGTGCTTTATGCATATGATGGACAGGCCATACCATGGCATAGGGTGGACAGGCCATAAAGACAAGTCATTGTGAGACCTTGTCCCAGCTTTATACCTAAGATATACTGCTACAGATGAAAATCCGAGACTATATCCCTCCCTGTTTTCTTCTCCAGACCCAATAATCACCCAGGGGAATCCCACTTACAGTCCTTAGATGTGAAAAGGGCTCTGTGCTATTACCTGGACCAGACTCAACCTGTCAGGAAATCTTACAGGTTATTTGTTCCACCTATGGGAAAAGGTGTAAAGGGGAATCTGTTAGTAAAGAGACACTTTCCCACTGGACTAAGAGGTGTAGTGAGCATTATTTCACTAGGAGGGTGGTGAAGCACTGGAATGCGTTACCTAGGGAGGTGGTGGAGTCTCCTTCCTTGGAGATTTTTAAGGCCCGGCTTGACAAAGCCCTGGCTGGGATGATTTAGTTGGGAATTGGTCCTGCTTTGAGCAGGGGGTTGGACTAGATGACCTCTTGAGGTCCCTTCCAACCCTGATATTCTATGATTCTATGATTATTCATAGACTCTAAGGCCAGAAGAGGCCATTGTGATCCTCTAGTCTGACTTTCTGCACATCACAAGCCACAGAACCTCACCCACTCACTCTTGTAGTAGGCCCATAGCCCCTGGCTGAGTTATTGAATTCCTTAAAGCTTGATTTAAAGACTTCAAGTTACAGAGAATCCCCCATTTACTGTAGTTTAAATCAGCAAGAGACCCATTCCCCATGCTGCAGAGGAAGGTGAAAATTCCCGAGTGTCTCTGCCAATCTGATGTGGGGGAAAATTCCTTCCTGACACCAAATATGGCAATCAGGTAAACCCCGAACATGTGGGAGAAACCCACAAGCAAGACACCTGAGAAAGAATTCTCTATAGTAACTCAGAGCTCTCCCCACCTAGCATCCCGTCTCTGGCCATTGGAGATATTTGCTCATTGCAGTTGCAGGTGCTTGGGGCGGCCACTTCGGAGAGGGGCGGCATGTTCAGCTGTTCGGCGGCAATTCGGCGGACGGTCCCTCACTCCTGCTCAGAGCGAAGGACCTCCCGCCGGATTGCCGCCGCAGATCACGAACGTGGCTTTTTTTGTTTTAGTTTTGTTTTGTTTGGCTGCTTGGGGCGGCCAAAACCCTGGAGCTGGCCCTGGCAGAGTCCCATTGCCCCTGCACCTGGAGCCCCTGCAATGAGCCTCTGTCTATCCAGATCCCCCCACACCTAGACCTCCACTGAGCTGCCTGCACCAAGATTGTCCCACACAGAATCCTCTCAGCCCACACCTGGATCCCCTCACACTGAGCCCCTCCACACTTGGATCCTGTCTGGTTGGGCCTGCCTGCCCCACATCTGGTGCGCATGGCATAGAGGGGCAGGGCCCCAGGGTGTTTCTGGGGTAGGCCTAGACCTTGTGCTGTGTCAGGGTTGGGTGCAGCCTCATCACTGAGTCCGTGTCCCCACGGTGGAGGGGTGGGGAGGCTGCAGGGTGATCTCCCACCTTTGTGCAGCCAATGGCCTGTGCTCCCCACAGCCATGCTGGAAACTCTGCCTTTATTTGTTGACAAATAAAACTTGCAGAATTTTAAAATATTGTGCACAAAATTAAAAAAAAAAAATTGGCACAGAATTTTTTATTTTTTTCCACCAAATGCCTTCAGGAGTACCAGGTGGATTAGATCAACCAATTTTCTAGACAAAGGAAATGCAGTAATCTTCTCAAAGAAAGAGATCAAGTTGGACTGGCACGATTTACCTTTTGTAACACCATGTTGTATTTTATTACAATTATTGTTTACCTCTGTGTCCTTAATTGCTCTCTTTCAAAATTTGTTCTAATCATTGTTATATTTTAGCTCCCAAACCAGTAGTACTTGGCTTAAAAACACATCACTGGTCTACTCTACTGTTGTAGAAATTTTCAAAGCAGCAACATGCAGTTCTGTTCTTCCTTTGGACAAGCATTATTCATTGGACTTGGCAACCAAATCCAATGCTCACTTTGGGAAGCTGAAGCTACAGTCCATTTTTGCCTAGAAATCTTCGCCCACCATTCTCTGTTGGCAACAGTGATTGCTCATCTGCCAGAAGTGGGACTGTACAGAAGTCCTGAAAAAAGAAAGAGGGGTCACTGACTTGTAAATTATTTGTTCTTTGAGAGCTGCATCAATGTCTTCCTAGTATCCACCTGCCTTCTCTATGCCGTGGAGTTCTTTGTATTTTAGGACTCTGTGGGCTAGGAAGGAGCTGAGTTGATCGGAGACAGGGATGGGCTACCCTACATAGACAGAGCCAATGATGTCATCTAGCCTGACAGCACTCTTGCACTCCGCCAGTGGACATGGCTTTGTCAGACTGTTCCTCAGTTTGACACTAGAGGTGCCAAATCCTATAAATGTGAATACTTAGAGGCAAGTCTTGAAGAACAGTAATTACTAGAAGTAACCTCTTTATTAATATCTAAAATGAAAGCTATGAGTAAACGTATGATTTTAGAAGTGTAACCCTGCTTTTAGTAAATATTCCCAGTACTCAGATATGTTTAGATTTACTTGTAAAATAATAGTATCATGTTTAATGTCAGGTCTACATGGAGATGCAAAAGATAATCTTTTCCCCAACTTGTCTAATACAGCTCGTTATGTAGCTCTAGTTTCTGAGAAGCAGCCTCAGTTATGCCAATGCCGATTCTATGTCATTTACTTTGATATGACTTCCTGTTTTGATCCAGGTACTTAGAGGGTGTGTGCGGGCTGTAATTATTCCTGCAGGTCTTCTCATTATGAGAGAACATCACAGTTGAGAGATTAAGCTATCCCCAGGTTATTCCAATTCACTTAAAACACTTACTCTATTTACCAAGGCCCAGCTGCATTGCATGATATACATGCTGTTCGTTACAATAAAGAAATGCTTCCTTATTTTTACCACTGTGGGAGTCTAGATTTCAAATGTGACACACTAGTGGCAAATGCATTAACGCCAACCAACTAGTGACCTGTTGACCCATCTTGCATCCACCAATCAAAGACCACCTAGAATGGTAACACACAGTAGGCGCATAGTTACTGCACACAATCTCACAGGAGTTACTATGGGCTCGTATAATGAAATCATTATGACACTTGAAGTGAGATGGAGAAGTGTTCCCAGCTCCTGCTGGTCAAGCAAATGAAGCATTGGGAATCAAACCTAGGTGTCATGCATGGTAGAGCAGAACTCATCCATTAAGTTGCTGTCCAAGCAATTTCCCTGTTTATCTGGCAATAAAAGTTTTCAGTGATTGAAACATTTTGCCTGGGGGAGGAGGGGGAAATCTTTACAAACTGGGCTATTTTTAACAAAAATATCTGAACAAAGACAATATTTAAAAGGGTATGAAAATTTTGAAAAGAAGTATGTTAGGATCCCAAATCAGCAAGAGGATATAGTTATAGTTTTAAAAATGACAAATAAAGGCCTTGAGCTAGCAAAGCGCATGTAACTTCAGTGGGCCTGTTCACTTGTTCAAAGTTACACACATGTTTAAGTACATTGCTGTATTAGGGCCAGAAATATTTGTCAAATTTTCTCCTTTATTTACTATCAAGACCTGAGTTTAAGATGACATATTTCTGCTTCAGCGATTGCTGATGTAAGTATCCAAAACACCACAATGATCTGATTTTCGCTTTGGGTCAGATGCTAGTTTGTTCTTTCAAGAAGAAAGGTTGTTTGTGCATTGGATGGGTTTTCCTTTTGGTTCCTGTAATACATAGAGCTCATTATGCAGAGGTTTAGGTAAATAAAGATATTTTCTGAAAATATGACCTTACTGTGTTGCATTTTCTTGATCAAGTAACCTTGTAGCCAGCCCAGTTAAACATCAGATAATTGGCTTCTTGATGTGAACAAGAGCAACCCAGAGCTAGAATAGTGAATAGTTATTAAGAACTCTCTTCTAAACTAGTTATATCATATTAACAAGGAGGAGTGTGCTCTTCCTAATTCTCCGTCAGTTCAAACATTGGTTGTATCCAGACTTTCCAAGCAGAATGTCATTTTCAAGTGATTTGATTAGAAAGGTTGAAATTCTTTGTATAATTTAAAAAGTTAATCATGGTTGTCTTTTTATTTATTTCTATCTATATATTGGATGCAATAAGTGCATATAATGTGATGGTCCCTGTTTCCCAAACAGAGTACCACATCACTTGTGTTACGGCATAGTGGTAAAAATTAAGATTCATAGATTCTAAGGACAGAAGGGGCCACTGGGATCATTTTTTCTGACCTCCTGTATAACACAGGCCATAGGACTTCCCTGAAAATGACTGACCCATACCTACTCTACCTCTTCCATCATTGCTTCCACGGATGGAGCTGTTCCACTTGTGAAGTTTATGTCCCAGTTTTATCAGTGTAGAAACTGCTAAAGCACAAACAAAATGGTGACTTTATTAAGAGCCACCTGCTGAAGAGAAAAGTTTCAGGGCATCGCATTGTATTGGGCATCAAGGTCAGCCTATGGAGCAGTACTCTGTTGCCAAATGCCTTGGCCTCACCACAACTTCCTAACCTCTTCCTGAGAAGCAGTGAATTTTTGCTGTACTTTTTGATCAAGGCAGTGGCATTCCTGGTGGCCATCACCACTGCCCGGTGAATATAACAAGTGAAAGCTCTATTAATGATGAATTATGCACTTTTCACCAAGAAAATGAAGTTCCAAGAACTACAGTTCAACCATAAGATTTATTTTTTTATGATCTGTAGAAAATATACTGGCTAACGTATTACTATCCACATCCTGAGCAAAAAAACCAGCTTAGCCCTACTTTTATATGTCAGGAGACATTTAAATCTGTAGCAAAGATCATAAGACTTCAGAATGTTGTTCCAAGTGCATGTGCTGTGACTTAAATTTTAGAGGAAACATCTAAAGCAAAACTGCCAGATGTTACAAGAAGCAGTCAGGGACAAAGAGAAGGGAGGCTGAGATAGGGGGTGGAGTCCCGGGGGGCGGTTAGGGGCAGGGGTCTCGGAGGGGGCGATCAGGGGACAAGGAGCAGGGCGGGTTGGATGGGTTGGGGGTTCTGTGGGAGGCAGTCAGGGGGCGGGAAGTGGGAGGGAGTGGATGGGGCGGGGCTACCCCCCCATGGAGTGTCCTCTTTTTTTGAAATTCAAATATGGTAACCCTAGTGTCAGTAGCATCCCGAGGGGAGTCTCTGAGACATACCCTGTGAAAGAGTGTTACATGCTCTGTGAAACAGAGCTTAGAAAAGTTGGCAAGGAAAGATGAAGGGGCAGGTATATACCTTTGGATGAAGGAAAAATAATGCTTTGATTTGAAGATGCTTCTGTGTCACTGCAAACTTATTCTGTGACAAGCTCCTGAAGGAAAAGGGCTTTCGGGTGCCAAACCCAGTGGGGCATGTCAAGTTAACATGGGCGGGATAAGGGGAGGCGGGGCCAAGAGATCCAGTTGATCACAGATCCTAGTGAGCGCCCCTCCTGGCCATTCTGCTAACAATGCTGTGAATGGAAACCAAGCCTGTGTGATCTGGATCCCCTAGGGTGTGTGTGAAGCGTCTGGAGCCTGCCCGGCAAGCCCCCCCCATCCCCAAGTGTCAGAACCTGCCGTCCAGCATATTTAGGTGCAGCACTGACCCTTCAGGCTCCCCAGTACCTAAACACATTCCTCTCCCAGAACTCCATCTCAAAGGTGTGAAGCTTCTGGTTTACAGTATAACTCTCTCAGGGGCAATGTGGTAGTTGTGAATGCTTAACACATGCTGGTAGAAAGGCTTTGCACCAATCCTAGCACATTGCTATTTACTTAACAGCTAAAGCACAGGAGAGAACTGACATCCAAAACAGTAAAACATCCTAAATACAATGTCCTTCATTAGTCCCTTGGTAGTGGGATCATCTGTGTTCCGGCCGGCAGGCAGACTCCGCTACCCTCTTGTCTATGCTGTCCTTGCAGCAGCTTCCCTCATCTTGACCTGGTGCAAAATGGCTCTCCCCCGTGAATTCCTTTACAGACTCCTGCTGCTGTCACATGCTGCTTTTGTTCTGTCTTTTGGTACCTTCCTCTTCTCCCAATCCCCCTCCCTTCAGACAATTGGAGGAAGTGTCATCTCCTAGCTGGAGCAAATCTGTTGTCCCAAAGTGTTTTACTCTGAGTACACAATTGTTGAGTGATGATCACCCTATTGTCTGGCCCGGCAGAGACATGAGACAACCCTGCTAACTCATGGTTGATCCACATACATGTAGGCTTTCCATGACACAGTAACTTCATGGTATAGTTTCATGAAATTATCCACAATTCGGAAGTGGTACTGATAGAACTCCCAAATTGTCACATTACTGTGCTACAGTCTTCCCTGCTCCCAGCAGAGTTCTGGCCCACAGCATCTTCTAGCTGTATCAGTATCTCACCAGTTGAGCAGTACTCTTGGCCAGAGAATTTGTTCATGGCTAGTTTTTACCCATGTCTTCTGGTGCCAACATTGTCCTTTAGATTCTTCCTCCTTGGCATTTACCCCCTGATGTATTTGTAGAGAGCAATAATATCTCCTCTCAGCCTTTGTTTTGCTAGGATAAACCAGCAAATTCTTAATTTCCTCTCATGAGATAGGCCCTCTCTCCCCCTGGTCATCCTAGTAGCTCTTCTCTGCACATGTTCTAGTTTGAATTCATTTTCCTTGAACATGGGTGACCAGAATAGTACACAGTATTCCAGATTAGGAATACTGCCTTGTACAATGGCATTAATACTTTGTCTCTGCTGAAAATGCCTTGCCAGATACATCCTAGGATTGCATTTGCCATTTTTACAGCTGCATTATGTTGGTGGCTCAGAGTCATCCTGTGATCAACCCACACGTCTCTCTCCTCCTCTATCACTTCCAACTGATGAGCTCACAGCTCGTAGCAGAAATTCTTATTATTAGATCCTAAGTGCATGACCTTGCACTTCGTACTATTAAATTTCATCCCATTTCTGTCACTCCAGTCTTCAAGGTCATCCATTTCTTCCTGTATAATATTCCAATTTCCCTCTGTATCAATGATGCCTCCCACTTTGAATCATCAGCACATTTCATTAGCACACGCCTCCTTGTGCCAAGGTCATTAATAAAAATATTAAATAAGATTGGTCCCAAGACTGATCCTTAAGGAACTGACTGGACACCTTCCCCCTGTCTGGATAATTCACCATTGCCTTCAGACAGTTCTTTACCTATCTTACAATTCTTGTACTAATTCCCAGTTTATCCAATTTAACTAATAATTTCCCATGTGGTACTGTGTCAAATGCTTTACTGAAGTCCAAGTGTATTAGATCTACTGTATTTCTTTTATCTAAAAGATCAGTTCTCTTCTCAAAGAAGAAGATCAGGTTAGTCATATCAGAGTAGTCATAAAAATCTTAAAATAAAGTCTAGGAACCTGATTCTCTGTTGCCCTCCATTGTGTCATCGACACCAGCGCAAAGTGGGTGTAAAATGCTATCATTCTGATATGGTAGCATTTCATACCTACTTTGCATTGGTGTCAATAACTGTGACAGACGTGGCAATTTCCTGCAATATCTTGGACAAACATTAATGAACAAAGTTAAACTCTACTGGATTAAGTTTATGTATCGTTGTGAGCCAGGGATTGTATGTAATTCCATGCCGAGGGGGACCACAGTCGTACAGGAACTACAAACAGTGCAGGGGGGTGCGGTTAAGCAGACTGACTCAGGTTGTAACACCTCCAGAGAACTACAACCCCTTGGAGAGAGGCTTACATATACTGGTTCCAACAGCATTCTCCAGGGATCGACAGACAAATACAGGAATTTTGGTTAAATAGCCTGCATTAAAACTGAATCAGGGCCTTCTTTCTGATCCAACAAACCTTCTTTCCCAGGGGAGCCCCAATCCTTCTTGGGAAGTGTTGGAAGGACCTGGCCCAGTCTATGTGCTTGTTCTGAGCTAAAAGCTGTTAGGAACTTGTGACCACAGAAAAACCTCTTGGTGGGGGTTTGATGGACTGTTCACTGGCCAGAGCTTTTGTTGAAGTCAGGGGCGAACTTTGCTAAGGTTAATAGCATGTGTGAAGGTTCTTTTATTGTTTTTAATGTTTTCTCTGTAATGCTTTGACCTTAAGACTAAATGTGCTTGCTTAGAAACAGCTGTGTGGTAATGTATAACTGTGGCAATAACAGTGTTTAAAGCCCGCAAAGAGTAAGCAAAATGCAAATGCAGGTCTGTTTAGGTGGTCTGCCTTGCTGAGGAATAACACAATGTAGGCAGGGAACTGTTTAGCCTGGAGATACCCTGGGCATGAGGGTGAAAGATGGGTCTCTGCCCAAGAGAGGTTACGGCTCGGCAGCTGGAAGCCTAAGCGTGGGTGCTTTTGCTGGACCATAGAGAGGGAATACAGGTGCAGTTGCCTTGAACTGTGACAGTGACTGAACAAGGTGCAGAATAATGGGGAATCAGGCCCCAGATATTTACAAAATGCTGCATTTCACCAGGTCTTTACCAAGGACAATTCCTTAAGTACACTATGCACTAATAAGGGGATAATAAAATCTCTAATGCAAAGTAAAAGCTGTCCTTGATTGGCAGAAGTCTTTGTAACATTCTTGTATTTCAAAGGATCACATCTCTTTCCTTTTGATCCTGAAAACAAAAGTAACGAGGCCTTGGAAGCAGTATGTTCTGTGTCCTTCAGGAACTCACAGAGGCTGTTCATGCCCTCTTTTTATTTTATAATTCCTGAGCTAGCAGAAAATTAGCTCTGTGTGAATGTCCATTTTATAGCGTGCGTTGTATATAAAATACGACATTCCATTTTTTCATCTGCTCAGATTGCAGGTTCAAATCAATATTAGCCACCTCAAAAAAACCCTTATAATTATGCACTTGGAGCCTGATCCAACACCTCTTGATGTCAGTGGAAGAAGTGTCATTTATTTCAACGGGCATTGGATTGGGGCCCCCATTCAGCAGTCTGCAATGGCAGACGTTGACCCTAAAGAAGAATTTAGGGTGCTAGAATTTTCATGAGGACAAAAAGTAAAAACGTATCATAGAATGGGCTAATTCTCTTACTCACATTGCTCTTACTCCATTAAGTTCAGTGGTGTTTACTCCTAATTTTCACTGGTATAAATGAGAAGAGAATTGTGCCTAAAGCGGCTAGCCAAACTGTGACGTTAATTGACTTACAATAGAGTCATCACAGGAGAAGAAAGATGTAGACATTTTTGTGAGAAATAGGAATCTCACATAGAAGTACATTGCTTATCTTTTGTTGGTCAGCATTTAAAAATGGATATTTTTAGACTTTTCTATATTATTTCTATCGACGTCTCTGTATTATCTGAGCACCTTGCACATTGCATGGGGGGGAGGGATAGCTCAGTGGTTTGAGCATTGGCCTGCTAAACCCAGGGTTGTGAGTTCAATCCTTGAGGGGGCCACTTGGGGATCTGGGGCAAAATCAGTACTTGGTACTGCTAGTGAAGGCAGGGGGCTGGACTCAATGACCTTTCAAGGTCCCTTCCAGTTCTAGGAGATGGGATATCTCCATTAATTTAATTTAATTAATGGATTTATCCTCACAACACTGTGAGGGGGGAAGTGTTAGAACCATCACTGCTCAGTACCTCAGAAAATCAGGTCCTCATAAGTTGGGCATCCAATATCAGTGGCTACTTAAAAAAAAAAAAAAAAAATCTTGCTTCAGCATCTTAACCAATGCTCACTGGATTCAGTGAGAATCTTTACATTGCCTTCACTGGGCTTTGGAACAGGCCCTAAGGGTCACATTTTTAAAAGCACACAAGTCCCATTTTCAAAAGTGATTTAGGGTCAGATTATTTAAAGGTATCTAGGCACCTCACTCCCAGTGGTCATACAGGAAATCTGTGTCAGAGCCAGGAATAGAAACCAGTTTTCCTGCTACCAAGTGCAGAATTTAGCCATAAAATCATCCTTCCTTTTTGTGGCCTAGTAGGGTTAATTTTGTTTAGTTTTTAACATTTCGCTATTTAAAATCCATTGGAGTTTCTCCAAGAGATTAAAAACATGTCTAGAGAAGCCTTTTTTTTTTTTTAGTATAAATCTTGACAAGCTTTGTAAAATTCTGGGTAAATAATTATACTTTTAGTTAAGGTCTACAAAAACAATGTTTGAAATGCAAGGGCCATTTCCAACACAGACGGTATCGTAGTCTGCTGAATAAATTATACAACAAATTGTGTGATTTTTTTTTTGAATGAACTGATACATACTATCGTCCTGATTTGCCTATCCCAGTCATTATTGACCAATGTCCCAGATTGGTGCTTGGGGGCCAGTGTTGCTGCTGGAGGTGCCTATAGGGACACGTCTTTCAGACGAGATGTAAAACTGAATCCTGACAAATTGTGGCATTGGAAGATGGCATAAAACTTTACACAAGATATGGGGCACATTAACTCCAGGGTGCTGGTTAAATTTCATTCTGCCTACCTAGCTTCCCTCCTTTTTTAGTTTCTGTCTTAAATGCTTAAAGTTAACTATTTGCTAATCTCCACCTGGCATATTAGAGATGGGTGATATGATTCCTGTATAGGAATGTCTGTAAAATACTTTGGGAGCCTTTGTGTGGAAATGGATTATGGGGCCTGTAGGGACTGTTTTCTGAGAGCCCTGATAATTTTTATATCAAGTCATTCGGGGATAAGGGAATCCCAAAATAGATTCAACAAACCTGGGGAACTGAAATGCAAGACTGCAATGTTTTTGGATGGTGCATGCACCTCTTCTTCTATTATGTGTTCCTTTACAAGTGAAAAGCTTCAGTTCTCCTTTAAAAACAAAGTGATGCATGTATAAATGGTGGTACAATGCTGGCGGCACTTAGGGTGACCAGATGTCCCGATTTTATAGAGACAGTCCTGATATTTGGGGCTTTTTCTTACATAGATGCCTATTACCCCCCCACCCCCTGTCCCGATTTTTCACACTTGCTATCTGGTCTCCCTAGCGGCACTGCAAGTCACTGGCACCATAACCTGTGAATATGTGCTGAGGGCTTGTCTTCATTAAAGTTTTTACCCTGAGTTATTTGATTGCCAGTTAACTTGGGTTAGTTCACTCCTTTGTAAAGGCTAGTCTGGATGGTCCCTGAATGTTTGTACCAGGCTCTGAGTGTTTGTGGCTTACCCTAAGCTGAGAAGAGTGCTGTGGAAATGCCTATCAATAAGCATATACTGAAGAATACAAAGGAGAGCCTCATATGTGCAGCTCTGTAGAGGTTCAGGGTCAAATTGTGCCCACTCCCTGCACAACTGTGCAAGGGAGGGACAGGGGTCAAGAACCTCCACTGTCTCTGCCATCTATCTCTTCACAGGTGCTGGGCACATTAAGAGCCCTTACAGTTAAGGAGCACAGGGATTCTACGTAATTAAATTCACTGTTGGTGGCAGCTTGTGCAAAAGAGTAGGGAGGCAATGGGGTTACAGGTATTATTTTTTATAATTATATGCACCTCAGTTTACCAGTGTGGTGTTATCCTGAAAGGACAGAATTAATTCAAAGGAGGCTATAACAGGAAAACCAACAGGAAACAAAACAATCACAAAGATAAGGTGCTATCATAGGAAATACACTGGATCCTTGGGGAAGCTATTACATGGGAAAGAACCCCTGTCCTGACACCCTGTAGTCTAGCAAGGTCTACTGCTTCCAGACCTAAACCTAGGATCAAAGGGGATGCTAAAACCTTAAAGATGCTGGCCTAGAGAAGATGGGGGTATCGAGTGAGGTGTCAGTAGCATCCTGAGGGGAGTCTCTAAGACATACCCTCTGAAACAGTGTTATATGCCCTGTGAAACAGATCTTAGAAAAGCTGGCAAGGAAAGATGAAGGGGCAGGTACATACCTTTGGCCTCAATGCAAGACAGTGCCTTAACTGTAGTGTGGAAGAAAAAACACATGAAAATCTAAGAGAAAGAAAATGATCAATGTTTCAAATAAGATAAGAAGAACCAAACACAGTAAATTCTGATTTGAATTGAACCTGTAGGTAATCTTGAAACAGCTACAGTTTTTTATTTGCCAGCCAAGAAAACTGCGTGCAACATGACAGGCTTTGAGATAAAATATATTGTCTTAAATCCTATATTATAATAATAAATAATATAATCCTGGTGTGACACATTTCTGCTTGAACCTGGACTGAAAATTATTGAGGATTATGTTGTGAATTATCTAGTAGCAGTCAGCCATTCAAACGTGGATGAAATATTGAAATGTATTTATAATTAGCTACAATATTTGTATGTTGTCCTGGAGCCTAAAATGCCCACTGCTCTTCAAGAAGAGGAGTGTCTTTTTGCAGGAACTCCATGATATTCAATGGAATTCACCTTGTAGGACAGGTAGAATTTTACAGTCTTATGGTACAGCTTAGGTCAGGATATGTCTATACTACAAAGAAAAGCCTGCAGCATCAAGTCTTAGAGCCCGGGTTAATTGACTCAGGCTTGGCCTGAGGGGCTAAAAATAGCAGTGTAGACGTTCTTGCTCAGGCTGGAGCCCGGGCTCTGAAGCCCAGCCAGTGGAGGAGGGATTTGGAGCCAGGGCTCCAGCCTCAGCGGGAATGTCTATACCTCTATTTTTATCCTCACAGTTCAAACCGCACAAGCCCAAGTCAGTTAGAATCATAGAAGAGTAGGGTTGGAAAGGACCTCAGGAGGTCATCTAATCCAACCCCCTGCTCAAAGCAAGACCAATCCCCAGACAGATTTTTGCCCCAGATCCCTAAGTGGCCCCCTCAAAGATTGAACTCACAACTCTGGGTTTAGTAGGCCAGTGCTCAAACCACTGAGCTATCCCTCCCCCCAAGCTATCCCTTGCAGTTGACCCAGGCTTTGAGACTTAGTGCAGTGTAGTCATAACCTTAGAGGTCTAAGCATCATGTTGGGAAAGGCCAGACTCTTCAGAATCAAAGTTCAAATCCCCACAGGATCATCTCATCCTGAGGGAGACAAAGTGAGTACAGTACTAACCATTTCACTGTGTGGAGGCCTTTTGGATAAGACCTTAAAAATCAAGACCCATTCCGCTGTGTGAGGACATTAAAGATCTGTCAGCACCCTTCAGGAGAACAGCAATTTGCTTTGGTGTCAGTGATCAAAATTGTCTCTCCCCATAATGTAGGGTGACCAGATGTCCTGATTTTATAGGTACAGTCCTGATTTTTGGAGCTTTTTCTTACATAGGCATCTATTACCCCCCATCCCCTGTCCCAATTTTTCACACTTGCTATCTGGTCAACCTACCATAATGTAGTGTGCTGTTTGGCCATAAGTGGCTGCAGTTTCTCTTCAGGGAGCCTCTGCATAGTCCCACGAATGGGGATCATAGGGACAGACAGTCAGCTCTAACTACACTAATATCCTAATCGTAAAACTATGCACTAGAAGAGAGTTTGGAGCCAAAATCTGCCGGCAGAGTCAGCAGCGAGGTTCCTTGACTCCACAGCAGATGTGGTCAGATAGGAATTTAGATGGTTGGGGCTCGCACCACTCTTATATAGCCTCAGGCTCTGGCCAAACTGATGGCTGTGCAAATCCTAATGAGCATGGCTTTCCAAAAGCCTTATAGCACAGGTTCTTCGTGTCCCCATCATAGTGTATGTGCAGAGGCAACGAGGCTGGATTAAAGCCACGGTGTTGCCATAAGCCTATAAATGTTTGTGCACCACTCTTAGACCAGGTCTACACTACCCCCCTAATTCGAACTAAGGTACGCAACTTCAGCTACGTGAATAACGTAGCTGAAGTTCGAAGTACCTTAGTTCGAACTTACCTTGGTCCACACTCGGCAGGCAGGCTCCCCCGTCGACTCCGCGGTACTCCTCTCGCCGAGCTGGAGTACCGCAGTCGACGGCGAGCACTTCCGGGTTCGACTTATCGCGTCCAGACTAGACGCGATAAGTCGAACCCAGAAGTTCGATCGCTCGCCGCCGAACTACCGGGTAAGTGTAGCCAAGGCCTTAGATCAGCCTATGTTAAGGTAAAGCACAAACCATTATAGTGAGGCTTGGCAGAATTTGATTTTCACTTTTTTATAATTTCAATGGATAGTATCAGTGTTTGTTCTGAGGCATTCTTTCCGATTTATATCTATTTAAATTTTCACAGCTGTAGGAAATTATGGAGAGGGGGAAGCTATAGAGTGGTTCAGACAATCATTATTTAATGAGAATAAATGCTGAGATTTACTAAGTTAAAGATTTAAACACAAATTGTCAACATTACATGTCAAAAAATACAAAGTAAATCTCTTTAAATCGAAATCTAATAAGTTCTCAAGCAGCATTTTTCTTTGCCTATCTGTAAATTTCTATTATTATTGATGGAAATATTTGTTGTCGGTTTGTGTGTGTAGGTTGAAATGAACGTTTACCGACATTGACTGATAAAAATGGAATGCTTCCAATCCTAGTTTTAGTCTGGAGCAAGCGTTTAGGGAGTGTCCAGGCTAGTCTTGACAATGAGTTAATTAGCAATCAATTAACTCGAGGTTAAAAAGTCTAGTGTAGACCTACCCCATAGGGCTAGAACCTTATTTTTTTATATGGCAGCACAGATTCTGATCTTATCATAAGACTCCATGATCTGGGGTCTGAGGCATAGGCCTGTAGATCCAGATCCACAAAGGGACTTGGATGTTGCCGTACTCGGTGTGGAAATGCCTAACTTTTAGTCACCTAGAAAATCACTTGAACAATCTGGGATCCGCAAAGCCTGGATTAGGTGCCTAGGTTCCCAATACAATGAATGGGGAGAGAGAGGTGTCTAAGAATGGGATCCACAAAAGCCAGCTCGCCAGGCGTGGAGCTGCCTAAGCTAACCAATGGCGATGCCAATGAGGGGGTATGGCCTAAGCCCCGCTCCTCTCAGGGAGTTTGGTGCTGAATTTTGGGCTGCGGGGAGGTGTCGATCTCCACTTGGGATCCACAGCCGGGAGCCCCACTCCTGGAATCAGGCAGTTGAAGGCGCCGAAGCCGTTCATTGCAAGAATGGCTTAGGTGCCTGCCTAGCTCCCTGAAAAATGGCTGGAGGAGGAAGAGCTGCCAACCTTATAAGTTTTAGCTCAGTGATTAGAGCACTTGCATGGGATGTGGGAAACCGGGTTTAATTCCCCTCTCTGCCTGATGGGGGGAGGGTGAAAAAGGAATTGAAACAAGGTCTCCCTTCTCTTAGGAGAGTGCTCTAGCCCCTGGGCTATGGGATATTCTAATGTGGGGGTCTCTCAATCTTTCCTTTTGAAGCTGTTCCACGGGGGATAAATAAATAAACAGTAATTGGGCCAGGGAGAGAGTGAGAATTACTTTGTAGCATGGCAGATAGGGCACCCGTTTCCCTGCTCCAGTGGCTGGTCAGATTTTGAAAGGGATCGGATCCAGTAAGTGTGCTCCGAGGCAGCCTACTGGATTGGGCCCTGCAGGCAAGACAGATGTTTGTGGATTGCACTGGGGTTTTGGCAGGAGATAGCTGCCAAGAGTGAGGCAGCAGTGTGCAAGTACAGAGGCAGAAACTTAAGGTGCCTAAGGAGCTTTTACAGCAGAAATGTAGGTGCGGAGAGAGTTTAGGGGCCTACAGCGTTAGGTGCCAGGCGCAGAGGGTTTTGTGGATCACAGTGGAGCCTAAAACCGAGGCCTCTTTGGGGCTCTGGGCCATAATGCCTATACTCTAATCCAGCGCTGAGAGGCATCTCTTAAGGAACTATAGTTGCAGTTAACTAACCTCTGTTTCAGGGTATCATGCTTCATGGATGGAGTTTGCGAAGCACTTTGGGATGGAAGGCACTATATAAATATTATGTAATGTTATTCACATGATACTTCAAATTACATCTTAAAAGCAACTGCAACATTCTTATATGGCAGATATTTTTGTGAAAGGCATGTTTATCAGTGACTAAGGGCAGGTTTACACTAACCCCCCAATTCGAACTAAGGTACGCAACTTCAGCTACGTGAATAACATAGCTGAAGTTCAAAGCACCTTAGTTCAAACCTACCTCAGTCCAGACGCGGCAGACAGGCTCCCCCGTCGACTTCGCGGTACTCCTCTCGTCTAGCTGGAGTACCGCAGTCGACGGCGAGCACTTCCGGGTTCGACTTATCTCGTCCAGACAAGACGCAATAAGTCAAACCCAGAAGTTCGATTTGCTTGCTGCTGAACTACCAGGTAGTGTAGATCTACCCTTAGTAACAAGCATTTATAAGTACTATAAGCCAGGAATGGTGCTAGAAACCTACTTATCAGTTAGAGCCATGTTTTCCTTTTCTATTTAGTCCACTAGTTATTTAAACAATAAGATAAAGCGACTACGTACATAGACTCTTGGTTTAGGTCCATCTCTGGTTATAATAATCTAGTTAGCAATGTGACTTTTATTAGCATTAACTAATTAAGGTTATTGGGAGTCACAAGGCTAAAAACTCTGTGAGGCATTGAAAATGTGGGATATAGCATCTAGAGTGCAAGTCATAACCCTCATTAACTACCTATTGCAAGAGGTTTTTTGTGAAAATTAATGTGAAAGAATTGCACTTAGCCCCTTTCATGATGAGCAATGAACTAGAGGCATCTATAAAAAGCAGTCACCCAGGGCATCCTGACCATGCCATGCTAATTTTCCTTCCATTTCAGCAGTTACTCTGGTGCAGTTCAGGCACAGATATAATGCACCAATTGCCATGAGGTTAACGGCTACTGGTTGTTATCTGAAAATGATTAGTATCAGAATAACGCCACCAGCAGTTTAGACAGTGCTGGCCTCAGCTGGACTATGGTCCACACACAAAAATGTCATAAATTCCTGACATCTCCTCTGAGAATTTGAGCGAAATAATTTTTAGACTGAGTGCTGTGTTTTGTTCTGTTCTCCCCTTCTGAAAAAAGATATCAGAAACAGAGTGGTCCACAGATGGGCAACGAAGATGAGTCAAGACTTTTGTATAAGGAGAGACTGAAGAGATCGAGATGCTTAGTTTACAGAGGGATAAGATAAAGGTGCAGAGACGAGAACGAGGGGACATTGATACCCCTGTCTTCTGTGAAGGGAGTCTCTGTGCCAGACACAGGGCGGGAATACAGAGCACAGGGTTGTGGGTAGACTGTTGAAAGGGCAATAGGATCAATAGTTACAGATCCACTGGTTCCAACATCCAACGCACAATACTATCCTCTGCACTAGCTGATGTGGGCCTTTTATGGAGCATATTTCCATAGAATGTAAATAGTGCCAATGGCCATTCCATTGTGTGGGGTTACTATACATCGATACCTAGGGACTGCCATATTTCTCTTTTTTAATAACTGTTTATTTAGAAAATATAAGCAAATTTATAAATCATTACCACACAAATTCCACAAGTACCAAGAACCAAAAATGCTGTATTAACCATTACAAAAATAAGTTTATCCCATTTTGTTTGAAAGAGATTTTGTGCATAGTCAAGTTTATCTGTAGGTAAGGCTATTACCAAGATAGAAGGTGAGCCTCCTTGCATCATCTAGTCCCTATTGTTTCTGGGGATTTTCTTAATCTGAAAAACAATTCTGCCTTTCCTCTTTAACAGACTGTAGTAAGTCTGTTGTGGTTATTTTTTTTAAATGGTCAAATGCCACTTTTTGTGTGGGCGAGTGCAGTCTGAGTATAGGAGAAATGGTACTCAAATATCTACTATTCTATTTGTTTTGCTGCATTAATTTTTCTGTAACAATTTTCTCCTGTTTTTTTTCTTTTTTTGAGTTATTCTTCTATTTTCAGGAGGGGTTTTCCCTTTTCCATTGAGAAGCTGCCAAAAGGCTACTGGCTACTAACAGATGAGTAATTCACTCTTGAAAGTCCTGTATTTCAAATACAGACCCCCTTGGTCCAAATTAGTCTGAACTTGATCTTCTGGGCACACGGTAAAAGCCATTTATTGGACAGGGATTTATTGGAGCAGGGTTGAAGGGGTGTGCCTGTGGAGGCTGGGAAGGGAGAAGCTAAAGTAGCTGTTTGCGGCTTTGATTTATGGGCTCACTGAGTCAATTCATTATTTGTGTACGGTTATTTTTTGCTGGTGGGTGGTTATCATTTATGATTGTAAATTTAATTAATTGTTAGGGTGCCTAGAGCTTTTTGTATGGACAATTTTATTGTTATTTATCTAAAGATATAAATAAAATAAATACCGTGCGGCTGCTTCCTATGCATGTATTTGTGACACTTAATTCATATTTCATTTAACTTAGAGATAATTAGAAAGAAAAGATAGGATTTCTATTCTTTCCGGTAACATATTGTTTTCTGCAGCATAGCCCTAGAAATGCTTCTTGTTTTGTCCATGACAAGTAATGTTTGTGGTGCTCTGCCATGATAGTTGTAGAACATGTTTTATTTTGAATCTCTGTATTTCAAAAGTCCTAAGGTCACTGATAAATTATGGAGATCTTCAAGCGACAAGGCTAAGGCATCACTTTTACTGAAGAGATTAGTTAAATGAAACAAGCAGCGTCAATGGCATCAAAAAGATTACACAGCCCAGATGACATCTCATATTCAATATGTACATCCAGTTCCACTCGAGATGTGGACCCTTAAAGCGTGTCGAATGACTGAGGATGATCTAAAAATGAATCTTTGGTGCAAAGTGTTGGACTGCTGTGATCAAAGGAAGACCATGAAATGATGTGAAAGCCTCAAATCAATGACTGAACTAAAAAAAGTGATCCTTTGCAATGAAGAAAACCATCAGTTTCATGGTCGGACCTCATCTGTCTTCCTCAGCCCCTTTTTCTCATGTATTGTTGGGGGTTCTTTGCATCCCTATCAGAGCCCTCAAATTAAGAACTTAGCCCCTTCATACGGGGTGGTAGAGTTGAAGGGCAGAAGAGTGTCTTGGTTGCAGTTATCCCTCTACCTCGATATAACGCGACCCAATATAACACGAATTCAGATATAACCTGGTAAAGCAGCGCTCCGGAAGGGTGGGGCTGCGCACTCCGGCGGATCAAAGCAAGTTCGATATAACGCAGTTTCACCTATAACGCGGTAAGATTTTTGGCTCCCGAAAACAGCGTTATATCGAGGTAGAGGTGTATTTGTGCGCTAGTTGGCACAACTCGCCCCGTACAGATTCTTTCCTTGGAAATTCTGCTACAGTAACTCTGGTTGTGGCTTGGGTCAATTTTTGGAAACTTCAAAGATATTCAAGGGAGCAGCTATCATTTTTATTCATTCACAGCGTCTATTTGTATTTATCAAATAAGTTTGAAGAATAAATTTGTTCTTGCATTGTTCCAACCAGCTGTTTTATAAGAAAAAGAAAAGAGCCAAAAATTAAAGATGCCAGATTGTGACCTTTAACCCCTGACCATTCTCTTTCCCCCCAAAATTCCCCTTCATGGCCCATGCAGTATCCCAATCATCATCCTTCTGGCCAAGGAAAACTGGAGGTTACTGTTTTCGGCACCTCTCAGTGCTTTTCTTTAAAACAAAGGACACTGAGGATGGATAGTTTATCCAAGGCATTCTGCATTGAAATACTGATTATTGCCCCTTGAACAGTGCCTCTCCTCCTCCCTTGAGTCACTGGTCAGATCCTTTTTTGGCCGCTAAACTGATTCTGCTTAACTGTCCATGTGACTCAGTGGTTAATTTTGCGAGCATTCGTGGCACTCAGTGAAATTTTTGTCCAACTGTTTCCCATCATATCAGCCCACTCGCTCCTCAACTATTAAAAATCATGTTTTTTTAAAAAAGTCCAGAATAATGATAAAATCTCCCATAATTGACAAGCATGACAAAAGTCTAGCCTCTTATGGCTTCTTAGCTTCATCACCTTCCTTGTCTGAAACATACTTTAAGTCTTTATAAAATAAAATGGAAAGCTCCTCCATCCAGAAAGTGAGTTTGCTTTCTGAGTAGAGTTAAAACACATATTCTGTCCACAGGATAGTTCTTAATAATCACTTGTTTAACTCAGCTCTAACAATTTGTGTGTAAACCCGTATTGGAGTTTATAAGACACCCATGTAAATACACCAGTAAGCTCTTTGGGGCAGGGACCATCTTTTTGTTCTCTGTTTGTACATTTCTTACCACCATGGAGTCCTAGCCCATGACGAGGGCTCCTAGGTGTTATGGTAATAGAAATAATAACTGGAGAGAGAATCTTTGTTATCTGAATTCCAGAGGCCTGATTCTGATCCCATTTTTATCAATTTTATACCTTCTAAGTGTAATTTATACACTGATGTCGCAGAGATCAGAATCAGGCTCATTATGTGATGCTAGTTCAAGGAATAAAATGGAATTTTTATACGAAGAGGAGATTCTATCAAACTGAGACATGAAACCACTTTTTAGGACAATCTCCTGTTTGCTATTAAAAATTGCTGATCTCTCCTTCAACAAGGCCGATCCTTGGCTGGATTAATCCTCAGCCTAGTAGATATTGAGATCATCAATGGGCACTATCTGGTGGGACATTTTAAAGGTAATCCTAATATTTTGACATTTTCTCTCTCTTTGCAGAGGCCGAACTCTTTATTTTGTTTCCCTTTTAGTGTTACTCTGTATACAGGTCTCTTACTGGTGCTAGCTTTAAAAGAATGCTGCTACTTACCAACTGGACAGAGTTTTCTTGCACAGTACAAATGAGCCAAACTACAGGAGGGCAAGCAGTTTAAAACTGTATAATTTTATCCAAAAGGTCTAGTGTATTTACCCACCTGGTGTTTGCAGTCTGAAAAGGAGATGGTGTAGTCTGATGGTTAGAGCAAGCATTTCTGAGTCAGGATTCTTGGGCTCTGTTCTCAGCTCTGACAGTGATTCCCTCCATAACTGAGGGTGTGTTGGTTCTGGCAGCTGTTGAATAGTTATAATAATAATAATAATTTATAACGCTCACAGTTGTGAGACTTAATTAATATTTGCAAAATGCTTTGAGATTTTTAGATGAAAGGTGCTAGACAAATGCAAATTATTATCTTCTCTTCTAGTGTTTTGCTTTTTATGGGAGGAAGGAAGCTTGATTCCCTAACTCCAAACAGCTGCTTCGCCGCATTCCTCCTGTGGTATATTCCCCTATCAGTGTCCATTTGGGAACCAGGAGCTAGAGCCTATGATCCACGTGTGTTTGTGTGGGCCTGATGATTCATGACAGTCCTTGTACTTTCAACCCTCCTCTTCTCTCTAAGGATCACACCCTTGCTCTATAATTGCATATGCTATGGTGGAGAAATCCAGGCACCTTCATAAGAACATAAGAATGGCCATACTGGGTCAGACCAATGGTCTCCTAGCTCAGTATCCTGTCTTCTGACAGTGGCCAATGCCATGTGGTTCAGAGGAAATGAACAGAACAGGGCAATTATCAAGTGATCCATTCCCTGTCATCCAGTCTCTGTTTCTGGCAGTCAGAGGTTTAGGGAAACCCAGAGCACGGGGTTTTGTCCCTGACCATCTTAGCTAATAGCCACTGATGGATCTATCCTACATGAACTTATCTGGTTCTTTTCTGAGCCCAGTTATACTTTTGACTTTCACAATATCCCCTGGCAATGAGTTCCACAGGTTGACTGCATTGTGTGAAGAAATACTTCTTTATTCTTTTTTTAAACTTGCTGTTAATTTAATTGGGTGACCCCTGGTTCTTGTGTGACCCCTGGTTCTCCACAGTTCTCCCTTCTTCTGCTAACTTAATGATTCAGACTCTAATCTTAAAATTGTTTCTGCTTTAGTCACTCTAAATTACTTCTGTTTTCTATAAGTTGCATTTGCTTCCTGTTCATATCTGGGTGCAATTCATGGTGTTCGTTTTGATGGCTTGGATTCTAGGTACACTCTCTCCTCATGTACCTTTACAACAGTTGAGATCAGCACAGGTGCTTTTGCAATCAGTCCCTTGCTTAAAATGTTTGGGAACTGGAGACAAGATGTTTTCAGTTGTAGATCCTCGACTCTGGAATTTTCTCGCTTAGTTAGTCCATCAGAGTCCGAGTTTTGTTGACCTTAGCCTGTAAGGCTTATCTATTCATTTAGCCTTTTGCCTGAGAGGTGGGGTGGCAGTATTGAGGTAGAGAGTAGGAAGCACTCTTGAAGAGGAAGATCATTTCATATTTTAATAAACTCACAGGCATGTTTGTATGTGCACGCCACTGCCCTCCACTGGATAAGATCAGAATTGCCTTCGGAACAGAAGCTTCTGAGTTCTAGTCAATGTGCGATTCAGTATGACTATGGTGTGCGCCATGGTGACAACTGTCAAGTTCCTACATGGCCACAGATTTGTCACAATACTAATGAGTTGTATATTGTTCATAATTTTTGAACATGCATGTAGAGTTTGTTGGATAAACACATTTTATGAATCATAAAATAAATACATCCCTTTTTATTCTAGTTTGGTGGAACTCTCCATTGCAATCATTTCTTGTTCTCTCGTCCTACAATCAGACATCTCCTTATGACACGTTGTGCACATTTATCTTAGTGAAAACTAAGGCAGTTTTCTCAGCAGCTATATTCACTTTCTCTATCATCACATTCCCCTCGTGATCTTCCAGTCATTATAATCCACTCTGCACATATAATATATGCTTCAAATTTCTGCATCTGCTGTACTGGTAAATTGCTAAATTTCATGGGTATTTGTTAATTTAAATGAACATGAAGCTCCTGCTACTCCTATGGAAAAAGAAGCATAGCCAACCAACCTCTCTGTGAACAGAACACATTTTGACAAAATGATGAGCCAAGAAATTCCTCTTTAGGTGCTCTGTTAGGCAAACTGCATTTTAAATTTCTTGCCGAGGGCTTTGTTTTACTTGCCCCAGGCAAGCTGTTCAACATATTTATCAAGCCCTATTGTAGCATTATAGCTAACACTTAGCTAGCGTGATCATCTGCTTAATGCCATCTGTCATCAGGAGTTTTATTTCCTTCAATTGAGCTGGTGCTCCATATTTATTCTTTTATGTTCCTCCCAACCATTTACTAGCTGTTTGTTTTCCAGTGGTCCTGAACATTTTGTAGTCTCTGTGGTTGCCTGGTGTTAACCACCTTAGCGCACCAGTAATACAATTTTGTCTGAAATCCTGATGGATAACATTAATTCTGTAGGCAGCATTTTCATTCAGAGGGTTCCCCAACGTGCTTTACAGATTGCAATAGCCTGTGGAGTTTCCTTTCAGATTCCTAACCATGATTTTGGAACAACCAAAAAGACATCTCCTAGATAACCGATCCCAGATTTTTACATTGGTCTTGGTGCACACTGTGACAGGACTTCGGGAATTTTAGGGTCTGATCCTGGTTCCATTGACTTCAGTTGGCGACGGCTCAGGCACTTAGTAAATTCTCTATAGGTGCATGTGAAGTGTGGATGTGTCTAACAAAGTGGACACTTTAATAATGAGACTAAGTTCCACTGCTGCTCCTAGATGTGTGTACAAAGTTCTCAGTGAAGCCAATGGGGCTTCTACATGCCAACAGAGAACAGAATTTATGTCTCAGGACTCCAGGAGCTCTGGAATTACATACACTTAAGAAGATCCCAGTAATCAAGGACACTGCATATACAAGGATCTCTTCAGCTCAACACTGAGCAACATCACTAGTTGGGTGGACCATGATAGCCATTCTGCACCAGCTGCACTACTGAACAATGCCCTTACAGGCAAAGCGAACTGTCTTGTACAGTTAGTATTTTGGTGGCAGGGTAGGCATCTGGCATTATTACATTTATATACAAAATAATATATGCACGGTTCATTTTACCCCTCCAACTGAAAAAAGAAAATTAGCATTAAGGCAGATGCGTGATTCCTAGGGTCCTCTGAGGCATTTGAAAATGTGGGTAATTTTGTAAAAGCAACTAAATAAATTATATTCAAATGCCGGGCCAAATTCAGCCCTGGCCAACATTGCTAGAGGGAGCAGAGATACTGGCAGATGCATCCTCTGCTCCAGGAGTCCTGTTAGCCTGGGCAGGGTTCCATGAGGTGGACCTGGGGGATGTATAGTTGGCTGCCCTTTACAGCTACACGGTATAGGAGCAGCCTGTGCCCCTATCTAGTGTTGGCTGCGTATTGCAGCATTTCAGCTGGCCAGCAGAATCGTTACGTCTTAGGGTTTCTGTGAACGGGCTGGTATAGGGTATATCCATCAGTGGGAGGATGTCTAGCAATGGCTATTAGCCAAGATGGTCAGGGATGCAACCCCGTGCTTGGAGCACCCCTCAATCTTTCACTTACAGAAACTGGGAGGGGAAGAAGGGTGGATTTCTTCAAAATTGCCCTGTTCTGTACATGTCCTCTGAAGCTCTGGTACAGGTGCCTGGCGGAGACAAGATTCTGGGTTAGACCGACCGTTGGTCTGATCCAGTATGGCAGTTCTTATAGGAGCTGGACCCCTGCCTAGTGCTCTCTTGAACCTTGGATAGATCCTGCCCTGCTGCTTATGCAGGTTTTGGAGAGAGGAAGAGACTTCCAGTATTCTCCGCCTGCCACCTCCTCAGCATACACCGACGGTGCATCCTGTCTTCCCAAATGTGTATTTCAAAATGAAAGCCTTCTTCCTATATGGAGTACATTTAGAGCTTTAAACTCTGCCAACAGAAAGATGAGCAGGATGTGTGTCCTTTGTAGTTCCATCTTCTGTAATGAAGCATTGATGTCCTAGCAGCATTGATAAAACTTCTTCCTCTGCCCCATGGAAAAGTAACTTTGAGGACAGTGTAGGGATTTCACACTGCAGACCAGCAGAGATTTGGCATGTCACAGAAATAATGCATTCATCCCCCAGAGGATGAAAGAGGGAATCTTCTGCTTTGGTGTTTACTGGACTGTCGGGAGGGATGGGGAATAGTGTGCGTGCGCATTTGTGTGTAATGCTGGCAGCATGGGTGGAAATGACTATACCTTGCTCTCACTGGAGGAGGATAAAACAAAAGGAAAAGGGCATGGGGGGGAAATCAAAAAAAGGAAAAGCTGCATTGAAAGTAAAAAGTCCCAAATGAAAACACCTTACACATATATATGTTTTAGTGAAAACATCAGTCTCAACTGAAATCGAATAGGCATTAAAAGAACAGATGAGGATTTTGCTTTTTTTAGATCAGGGGTCAGCAACTTTCGGCACGTGGCCCATCAGGGTAATCCACTGGTGGGCCATGAGACATTTTGTTTACATTGACTGTCCGCAGGGACGGCCCCCCACAGCTCCCAGTGGCCGCAGTTCGTTGTTCCTGGCCAAAATGGGAGCTGCAGGGGGCCGGGCCTGCAGACAGTCAACATAAACAAAATGTTAGTAGTTAGGGCACTTACCTGTAAAGAGGGAGATCCAACTTCAACTCTCTACTCAAAATTGGGGACTTGAACCGACATCTCCCACATCCAAGGTGAGTACTCTAACCACAGGCCTATAAAGTGGGGGAAGATCCTCCTCCAGTGGCTTTGTAAATGGCATTTCCAAACATGCTTTGCTTTTAATAAAAAAGCAGTTAAAATGCCCCCAAATCTATTTTTTGTTCACAGTTTTTTGCTTTCTGTGAAAAGAGAATTTTTGTTTTTGTTTTGGGTTCATCCAAAACAATTTTTTTCCTCCCCAATTTTTAGTTTGACGTGAGAATTGAAAAATCAATTCTTCACAAAGCTGTAGTGTTCTGTTCAGGATGCTGGAACAATTTGTATAGTGGCGGTGCTGAGAGCCATTGAACCAAACTGTTAATCCTGTATCTGATGGAAACCACTTCAAGCCAAGGGGTGCGGCAGCACCTCCAGTACCAGCACCTTTGGTTCAGTTTATATCTTTGATTAATCTACATGTAATATTTTAATAGCTATTGTAGGTAAGAGGAATTAAGGTATCGTTCTGTTTTTATACTAATAGATTCTCATCCATCTTAATGGAGTAACTACTCGCTTTAAGGTGTTTTTCTTAAATAACTAGAGTTCCCTAATTTTTTGTACAATCTTGCCAATGACTCCCGTTGCTCATAGAAACACATGCTCTTTAGTTCAATACAAGGTTCTGAGTTAATTAAGAAGTTGTTCAAATGATGTAAACTTGAGAGTACAGCTTGAGAAAATGGCAGCAGAACCCTAAAAAGGAATTGAAGCATTAACATTCATTCCCAGACTGTGTGATTAATGTTATTTCTAGGGGTAGACGAGCCTTAAAAGGTTCAAGTGTCAATCAGATTCATTGTGAAGTTCAAAAGCGTATAGTTTCAAAGTGTCTTTTGAAATTCAAGCCCATCGCTAAAACAATTGTTTATGTTTTCCAAATTGGTGATTGCAAAGTGACAAATACCTTTAATGCTCCGCTGCAAATCCAGCTATGTTCAAACTATGCTTTCCTAGGCTAGCGGAATATTTTCTCTGTTTTTTTTACTCCAGATGCATCTTTGCTATCTGCCCATCTCTAATGCTGCAGCTCCACTGATCAATTGTGGGGATCAATATGGTACTGTGTGGATGGGCTGAAATCATATTAGTGGTTCTACAATCAGATGTACATGAGAGATGCTTCCCTCCCTCTCTCCCCGCATAATTTTCTGTATTGCTGTTCCTCAAAATGATATCAAATGATTAAAAACATCGACAGTTGACTTAAAATAGTTAATTAATTATAAATAGCAATTAATTTCTATTAGAATAGCATCAACATTCCTTAACTCAGGACCTGTGTAAACAATGATTTAATGCATGGCAAACGGGTATACATCTACAGTGCTTCAGCACGCCATTTAGACAAGCCCTAAGATCAGGAGTGCATTGCGCTAGTAACTGCTCAGAGTATACCTAGTAAGAGAAAGTCCCTGCCCTGCAGAGATCTGTTTATTTCCACAATCCCCATTGTTTGATATGTTGTAATTCAGGCATGTGTTGATGTCTCTTTTGTTAGAAGAATGTCACTTTATGACAGTTCCCCCACCCCGCGAACATGCCAGCACTTTAGCAGAGAGACATCAGCTGTTGAATGTATCAATAGGCTATAAAACAATTTAACACTGCTTTGCTGTACCTTACCTATTTGATTTCATGGGTGTGAGGATTTACTGCTTGTGAAGGTGCTGACCTATTTGATAAATGGGATAGTGGGCAGAGTTCACTAGAAGAGCGTTTCTCAAATGTGGCTACTGAGGCTGCATGTGGCCACCAGGGTTTTTTCCTGCAGCCACAATAGTCTCCTGCGCAGAAATGGGGAGGGGGCAAAGGCACGGCCCTTCCCTGCAGCGCCCAGTTGCCCTGGGGGAGGGCTTCAGCCTCCCCCATTTTCAGCCAGAGGATCTGGCGGCAGGCTTCATCCTACCCCCCACCCCTGACTTCAGCCACAGGACTCCAGGGGCGGGCTACAGAACCCCCCACTTCAGCTTGGGGGCTCTGACAGCAGGCTCTGGTCTTCAGTCCCCTGAGGTGGCGGGGCTCCAGGCTTCAGCCTCCCCCCACGGGCTTCAGCCCATGGCAGCGGGGCTTCAGGAAAGCCAGCCTTACTGAGTGCCGTGGTCAAGAGGCAAACAGCAGCATAGGTCTGGGGTGTGAGGCTGCAGAATGGAGCTTGGGGCAATGGGGGGAAGCACTGGGGCTCAGGGAGTGATGGGGAGCCCAGGAGGGCAGTGGAAAGCCCGGGTAGGCAGCGGGGACTAGAGATGATGGGTGGGGGGTTGGGGGAAGCAGTTGTTGTATCCACCAAGCAAAGTATTAACAACTTCAACAGAACTTGATGGGGAGGGATAGCTCAGTGGTTTGAGCATTGGCCTGCTAAACCCAGGGTTGTGAGTTCAATCCTTGAGGGGGCCACTTAGGGATCTGGGGCAAAATCAGTACTTGGTCCTGCTAGTGAAGGCAGGGGGCTGGACTCAATGACCTTTCAAGGTCCCTTCCAGTTCTAGGAGATAGAATATCTCCATTTATTATTAACTTTATTTACAGTGGAAGTCTCTTTTCCAAGCTGTAGCTGCACACTCTGGCACTCTCCCAGCCTCCTCAACTCCTCCCCCCTCCTTCCTGTTTCCTGTCCTTTCAGACTCCCAACAGCCAGTGCTCCCAGTTCTAATAATCACATGCAGCATCTAAACACCACATTCCCTCCTCACTTAAGAAACTTTTCAAATTAAAATAAACATTGTTGTTCTAACCACAGGAGCAAATATGAAACAAGACACTATACTGTTGGCAGGAATATTACACTGAAAACACTGTAGATACTACATAACATAGTCTTTAGTCCAGGCAGGTGGTTGTCTGAGTCTGACAGGCCGTCTCTCAAGCCCCAGTTCCAGTGCAATGTCTTGTTGTGTTGGTTCTACAGTGAAGTCATCCAGTGCAGACTGGGTGTTGGCATAATCTCCTCTTGGTGCATCGGCAGGTGCAAGATAAGAAGCATTCCATATCCTCCCATCAGAAAGTCAATAGGTGTAAGGTCCCTTCTTCTCTATGATTTTAAGAGGAGCTGTGAATTTATGGTCCCCTTTGCGTAAAAGTCCAGGTTTTCGTATTCTAACAAAGGAACCTCACTCAAACTTTGGTTCCTTAGCACCCCGCCGTTTGTCTGTTAAAGCCTTAGACTTTGCTTGGTTCTGTTCAACTGTCTTTCTCACATCATCCTTGTGTGGGGCATCAGGTCGTGCCTTTAACAATCCAGCAATGTTCAGTTTAGTAGCCATCTGTTTCCCATGAAGTAACTCTGCAGATGATCTTTGCATTGTGGCATGTCGTGTAGCCCGGTATGCTTGCATGAAATCAGTAGTGAAGGGTATCCACAATCGCCCTTCCAGTTTAGCTGTTTGCAAACTCTCTTTCAAACTTCTGTTAAACCATTCGATTTCCCCATTGGCTTGAGGGTAATATAGGGATGACCTCCTGTGTAAAATGTTCCTCTCTACTAGAAAAGTTTCAAACTCCAGGGAAGTAAATTGACTACATTATCTGAAACCAGTTCTTTGGGGTTACCATCCTGGCTAAAAACTGAGGAACTTAATTACTGTAGCAGAAGAAATTTGTGATGTAAACGCCACCTCAGGCCATTTGCTGAAATAGTCTATTAAAGTGATGGCATAGCGACAGTCAATTGGAGCCGTATCAAAGGGTCCTACAATGTCAATCGCCACTTTTTCCCATGCAGATTCAGGAAGAGGAACAGGCTGTAATAGAGGGGTACATGTCACTGCTGTCTTATCATGCATTTGGCAAGTGACATAGGATTTTATGAGTGCTTCAGTTTGAGAGTCCATCCCTGGCCACCAATACAGATCCCGTAGTTGTTGTTTGGTTCTGACAATTCCTTGATGAGTATCGTGTGTCAGGTGTATGAGTTTTGACTGTAATTCTTCTGGCACAAGTAGCCGGTGTGCACCTCATAGCACACAGCCATCGAGCAAAGAAAGTTCATCCCGAACTCTAAAATAAGGCAGCAAAACTGGGTCAAGGTTTTTAGGGTTACTGGGCCATCTCTTTGTCAGAAATTCCTGTAATTTTTGTTGAATTGGACACACTGAACAAGCAGCTTGAAATTGTTCTCTTGTAACTGCAGTAAGAGTGCTTGTAATAAGCGCAACTACTACATCCTCATCCTCCGGTGGACCATCTGGTGAAGGCAAAGGCAGGCGAGAAAGGCAATCAGCTACCACATTTTTGTTTCCAGGCTTATATTCCAGTTCATAATTGAAAGAGAGTAGTCTTGCAGACCATCTAGCAATACGATATCCTGCTCTTCCCAGTCCTTTTGTGGTGCGCAACATTGTCAAAGGACTGTGGTCTGTGCGCAACTTGAACGTGCGGCCCCACAGGTAAGTTCTCCATTTTTCAGTAGCCCAGACACAAGCAAGTGCTTCTTTTTCAACTGTAGAATATTTTCTCTCAGCATTACTTAGTGTCCTTGAAGCAAATGCAACAGCCCTCTCTGTGTTGTCCTCATGAAGTTGTGTGAGGACAGCCCCAAGTCCATAATCAGAAGCATCAGTAGTTACAATTGTGGGCAATGCGGGACTGAATAATGCAAGTACTGGACTATGTACAATCAAGTCTTTCACCCTTTCGAAACTAACTTGTGCATCCGTTGTCCACACTAAGGTTGAACTTCTCCGTAGTAATTCTCGTAACAGTTCAATGATAGAGGCATAATTGGGAATGAATTTTGCATACCAGGAGGTAAGACCCAAGAAGGAACGTAAGGTTTGCAAATCTGTTGGAGGAGGAGCATTTGAAATTGCCAGGATATGATCTGGATCAGGTTTTAGTCCAGCCTGTGAAATTGTATGCCCCAGAAAGGAGAGTTCAGTTTGTCTAAATTTGCATTTGGACCTATTGAGCCTGAGGCCTGCTTTGCTGATGCAGTTTAGTACAGACTGCAGGTTATTGTCATGCTCCACAGTAGTATTTCCAAACACAATAATATCATCCAAATAGCCGTGAACTCCATGTCGATTCTTCAGAATCAATGACATCATTTTTTGAAAGGCACTTGGGGCTGATGCGAGACCATATGGAACACATTTAAAACGAAATAGTCCCTCATGTGTAATAAATGCTGTGAGGTCTCTGCTATCTTCATGCAACATAACCTGGTGGTATGCGCTCTGCAAATCAAGAGTAGAAAACATCTTTGCTCCACGGAGTTCTGCAAATACTTCCTCTATGTAAGGAAGAGGATGGCTGTCAATCACAATAGCTTTATTTGGCTCCCTTAAGTCCACACAAAGGCGAATGTCTCCACCCTTCTTCTGCATCACTATTATAGGTGAAACCCATTCCGAGGAGTTAATCTCTTCAATAATGTCCTTTTGAACAAGTTTTCTAAGTTCCTCTGAAACAGCTTCCCTGACTGAAAATGGTAAGTGCCCTAATTTCTGTCATACAGGCAACACATTAGTCCGTATTTTAACTTTATGCAGAAACCCATAAGCACAGCCGAGTTTCTCCTCAACCAGGAGTTGGGTCCCAGCTGAAACTGGTGTGTGTATTGCAAGAGTGCTTTGCTGAGGAAGATCAATTCGACCATTAACTACCCTGAGATTTAAAGCAGCTAATAAATCTCTGCCAAGGATAGGAGTGCCTTTGTGGACAATGTAGAACTCCGCAATTACACAGCGATCATCAAAAGTAACTACTGCTGGCAAGCAGCCATGTACTGGAATATGGTTTTTCAAATCGCATACCAAGTGAAGTTTGGGTTCAGTAAGAGGCACATCTTTAAAGTACTGCAAATAGATGGAATCAGGTAGTATAGATACTGCTGAGCCAGTGTCCAACATTAGCTGAATAGAGTGTGATTTGCCTGAGGGTATGGCAGAAACATTTACAGTGCACTTTATCTCTTCTGGAATATGTGCAGTAGTGATTTTGTCTACACTCAGCACAGTAACATCTGGTATTGTAACTGCATGCACCTGTTGATTGAACTGGCTACTGCGACATACTTTAATAAAATGCCCAATCTTTTTGCAATGATTGCACTGAGCTACTTTTGCTGGACATCCTGTGTAGCTTGCAAGATGTTGTGGGGATCCACAGCGAAAGCTTGCTTTTACTGTATTTTGCATTTGCTGATTCGGTGGCTTTTCATTAGTTTTCCTTTTGCAATTGTTTGTCTGCAGTGATAGTGAACTTTTCTGCAAAGCCGTCACAGCCTGGACTGGGCCTCCTGTACCCTGGCTCATTATTTTGGCTTCAGCTGTAGCTGACTCAATCTGAGTAGCCATGGTTATTGCTTTTTCTAGTGTAAGTTGTGGTTCTAGAAGTAAGTGTTCTCTTACCTGAAGCACTGTTGTTTTCTCAATGAGCTGGTCTCTAATCATCTCATCTGTCATATTCCCAAAGTCACAAGTTACAATCAGACTCCTCAGGGAAGCCATATACTGCATTATAGTCTCCCTTGCTTTCTGCTCACGCTGGCGAAATCTGTAGTGATTAACTACTACATTCACTTTTGGCCCAAAAAAGTTCTTTAATGCAGTGAGTGCAGTCTCATATTTATCATCTGCAAGGGGAAAAGTGTATAGGGTTACCATATGTCCGTTTTTTCCCGGACATGTCCGGCTTTTCGGCAATCAAACCCCCGTCCGGGGGGAATTGCCAAAAAGCCGAACATGTCCGGGAAAATGCTGGCCGGGCACTTCCCCTTCCGCGGCTGCTCTGCTCCTCCCCTGACTCTTCGGCTCTGTTTAAGAGCCGAGCGCTACGGGCTTTGGGCAGCCCCCATGCCTCCGGACCCTGCGCCGCCGGAGCCCGGGAGGGAAAGTGCCCGGCCGGCGGCTGGGGTCCGGAGGCAAGGGGGCTGCCTGAAGCCCGAGCGCTACCAGCTTCATGGTTTGCTGGGCAGCCTCCAGACCCTGCGCCCTCGGCTGGGCGCTTCCCCTCCCGGGCTCCAGCTGTGCTGGGGAAGCGCCGGCCGGGGGCGCAGGGTCTGGGGACTGCCCGGCAAACCGTGAAGCCGGTAGCGCTCGGGCAGCCCTTTTCGTGTGGCTGGGAGTGGGAGGGAGGAGGGGGCGGAGTTAGGGTGGGGTCGGGGCGGAGAAGGGGCGGGGCTGGGGTGGGAAATGGGCGGGGCCAGGGCCCCATGGAGGGTCCTCTTTTTTTATTTGTCAAATATGGTAACCCTAAAAGTGTAGAATATACGCTGCCCTTCTGCTCCAAGGCAGTGGATTAGCGGAGCACGCTTTCTTACTTCAGAAATCTCTATAGCACTGATTGCAAGCAGATAAGTCTCAAACATACGGATCCAGGCAGTAAAAGCAATTGGAGGCTCACCTGGGCTTTGCAGAAAGGGTGCATGTGGGTTCAGAGGCAGAAGATCCATCCTCGTCGCCAAAATGTTGTATCCACCAAGCAAAGTATTAACAACTTCAACAGAACTTTATTTACAGTGGAAATCTCTTTTCCAAGCTGTAGCTGCACACTCTGTAACTCTCCCAGCATCTTCAACTCCTCCCCGCTCCTTCCTGTTTCCTGTCCTTTCAGACTCCCAACAGCCAGTGCTCCCAGTTCTAATAATCACATGCAGCATCTAAACACCACAGCAGTGTGGGCCAGAGGCACCAAAATACAATTGTACATTATTATTATTATTGAGTCTGCAAAAGAAAAAAAACCCACATCAATAAATTACAATGGTTTTTCCTAATGTTAATGAAGTATTTTAGGAAAATTTGTCAGAGTGGCCACCAGCAAGAGTTGGTAGCCTCAATCTGACACCGCCAAACATTTTGTTGTGAGAACCCCTGCACTAGAACAACAAAAGGCCTACCTCCTTAGGTGTGGGAGGAAGACACTGAGCCCAGAGATCAACTGATTTTGGGGAACAAGAATAAGAAAGCTGGGGGTAGGGCTGCAGGCCAAAAGGTCAAAACAAGGGATCCAGAGAGGGACACTATGTAGACAACCCCGGAAAATGCCCACTGCTTCAATGAAGTCAATGGACACCACCCAGAAGATTGACAATTCTGGATGCTGAAGTCCTCAATTTTTTTAAAGGCCAGTTTCCCTTTTGCATACACAAAATTGTATACACACGTATTTGCATCTGAACTTTGCTAATGCTTGTGTACCCTTCTTCAATAGTCTAACACTTGCATGCACTCTGTGTTTGAGTGGTCCCAGTGGATTTTGTGGTTGCTGCTTCTAACACTCGCATATGCAGGTTTTGGACTATTAAAGTGTGTGTGCTCAGGTGTTAGAATTTGCTCACATGGGTGTAGATTTTTGCAGCTGCAAGGTGCAGGCACAAGTGTGTCCACACATGCTTTGTGTGTGCTGAAAATGTACCTGTCACTTGCCAAAAGACAGCAAATCACAGGCAGAGCTGAGTATAAAACCCACATCAGTAGACTCCAGTTTCAGGCTCAGCTGACTACGTATATAATGGTAGCATTAACGCTGGACAACAGGCTGGTTGCAGTTGACATCAGGTATTCTAAAATGGCAGTGACATTGCCCCTGTATATTTAGTGCATTAAACTGAAAACAAAGATAAGAGTTGATCAGAATAAGTTACTCGAGTTTGAAGTTGATTTCTGAAGTTTCAAAGGAAGGATATGCCTTTGTGAACAATTTGTATTTTATGGAAGGCCCTACTTTGTTCTTTTAGCTGTGCTTTAATGGAAACTGTAGGTAATATTTTTAACCTGAAATCTCAACAGTATTATCATTGCAAAACCTACAACTGTTCACTGTTTTCCAACTGTAATTGGAATTTATTGTATGTTACACAACCCTTTATTTCCAGCGTTTTAGTGGGAGAAAAGATAAAAAAAAAAACTATTCAAAAGTTCAGACAAGAAATACATTGCCATCTGTAATCATAGATTAGTTAGATAATAATAGCATTTACATGACACTTTTCATCTTTAGAGAGCTTCACAAACAATAAGTAATTCATTCTTCTTAACTAGATAAAATGTTCAGAGAATCCTGACTGTTAGTCATGTTGGTTCCCAGTCATTAGCAATCAGTTAAGTCGCCCCATTCCAATGACAGGCACAAGTGGCCAGATCTGCATGTGGTGCAAATTGGCGCAGCTCCATTGAAGTCAATTGAATTATGCAGATTTATACTAGCAGAGAATCTGGCCCGATAGGTCATGGAAATAATGAACATAATTCAGAATGGCCTAGGAGTGATGTAATAAATTTATGGGAGCAGCTTTCCATGGAAAATAGCATTAGTTTAGGGCCATATTTTTAAAGTAACGCCTGTAGAATTGCATGCATCAGTTTGCACTAACTGAAATTATGAGTACAAAAATCAATGTGCATGTGCAGATCAGGTCCTCACTCAATCACCTCTTCAGGTGGTATACATTGGTGAGGCTCCATTGAACTCAGTGGAATTTTGCCCATTTTACATCAGCCGAGAATCTGGTCTCTTTTGATAACTGGCCATGTGGGTGAATTAATACCTGATTTTTGCATGCACATCAGATATTTGCATGCATAAATTAACTAAGCCTGAGAGTTTTTTCTCCTCTATGATCTATAATTTAGTTAATTATTACTCTTCCACCTTTAAAGATTGCATGTGCCAGGAAGCAGAACATTAAATAAATGTTTGCCATTAATACAAATTAATGTGTTTTGACAGCTTGCTAATCAACTAAAGGAAAATGCTGCTACAGAAATATGTACAATTGCCATTTAAGCAATGGTTTTCTTTTAGGTGGGTGGGGATTCATGTCATTAAAATGTGTGCCTTTGAAAATCGTACAGGTTATTCTAAATTTTGCTATCTATAATATGCCGATATTCAGACAAATCAGAAGTTTTGTCTGTGCTAGCTTCGTGAAGGGGAATGGATTTGCACAGAATCACAAATCCATAGCTAATCTTGGTGGACATTTGACCGTCATGTGCCAGTTGCATCAGTTGTTTCCAGTACAGAGAGTCTTAATTAATATGCAAGTGATTGATTTAATATTGATTAGATCTTAACATCTTGTTGTGTTCTTTACACATTGTGCAGGTATGGGATGTTTCTGGGGAGCAGAGAGAAAGTTTTGGACACAGAAAGGAGTCTACTCCACTCAAGTGGGTTATGCAGGAGGGTGTACCCCAAATCCCACCTATGAAGAGGTTTGTTCAGGTATGTCTGTTTCCTTTGATTTCACAGATCATGGACCTGATCCTACGAGATTATGATCTATTTTAGTGGGACTGGAGGGTGATCAGAGCCGCTCAGGATTGGGCCCATAATGAACACTGATATCTACTGTACCAATCTAAATGTTAGTATAATGTAAGATATTTACAAGCAACCATCATCCCCTAGTATCTAATTAGCTGGGATGCATACAAAGACACTAAGGATGGAAAAGAAACAGGTTTACATTGTTTTTGTCTCTTGTGTTTTTCCTGTATGCTCTCAGGAAATTATAAGTACTGTATATTTCTTCTTTGGAAAACTGATGATTTCTTTAGTACTGACAGAAATCAGGAGTGAGATCAGTCTTTCTTTTTATCCCTATAGTGTCTTGTGGTGATAAGTTTAAATATCATCTCTCTCCTGAATTATTTTCAATACTTTATCTTTTATATGCACCCAACAACCACTAGCCCACCAGACCAAAACAAACCTCCAGGATTTGTCCATGCTCCGTGCTCTCACCAGTCCTTCCACCCCACTACAACCAAAAGCTTCCATTGTTTTTACCCATAATTCAAATCCCATAATCCTTTACAGCCATTTGACACTGATTAGTGCTGCTCTGAAAGTATATGCATGCTGGGCATAGTTCTCCCAGCGTGCTCTCCTACACAGTCATTAGTAGTCGATAGCTTTGAGGTTTCACTTTGCTTTTGTTCTCTTGTCAACACTTTTCATGCCAACTGCTGAGGCTGCTCTACCACTTTTGTTTATTACCGGGCACCTAGGGATGACATAAAACAGTGGAAAAAGTTTGGCAGTCCTAGCAATTAATAGATGTCACATCAGCCGAAGAGAATTGTTGCAGAGTACCCAAGGAAACAGAAACCATCTGTAAATAAGCAAGACTGTGAAAAGGGATGTTGTGTCTTTATTAAGCAAGAAACGAAACACTTATAGGAAATTACTCTAGAAAGCAAAAATTACGGGAGCTATTTTTACATAGGCATAGAGGTAATCTTTCACTAGTGACAACTAACAGCCAAAGTGTTCCTGAAAGTAAGGACTCAGTGGAAATGAACTTAAACCCCACCTCCCACCCCCAAACTAGAATACTGGGAGAGGGTACTGTACCTGTGGCATTAAGTGATGCCTGGGCAGCTGCAGGCTAGACCCTGGGCTGGGGCACCTGCAGACTGCTGGGAAGCATAGCCACAAGGAGAGTCATCACATGTTAAGAAAACAGCGCAATGGATCAGTCCTGTCTTTTTCATTTGTCTAGATCATCCATTACCTCCTTTCTGAAAGCTTAACTTCCACAGGATTACACCTTGGGCCTTGTCCTCCACTTCAGTGCACCATGTGCAGTGTTTACGATTGTGTGTAGTCCTCTAGCCATCCAGCACTTTCAGTCCATTCTTTTCAACAGCCTGATCATTAGCTTGTAAAAGGCCCACAAAATGTGACCATAATTCCCCTGATTATCAGACCTCTTATACTGGATAGTGAAGTATGTTACAATTTCCCCCATCCCAACACACACACACAGTCCTGATCCGCTGAGGGGATTTAGGGTAGAATTTTGAGGGTCCCTCTAGTCTAAAGAGACGAAGTGCTGGCTGCTGGCCAGGGGAGGTGGGAACAGAGGTGGGAACAGGGGATGGGCTGGGAGAGACAGTGAAGTATACTGAGAGTGTAAGCTCTCTTGAATAGCTGCATTGTAGTCTGGTCTCCTGCTGGACTTCAGAATAGCTATAGAGAGAGAGGGTAATATCCTGTTGTAACAGGGTCCTTGGGCTGAAGAGTAATCCAGCTCAGAGTACCAGATGAGTCCCACTTGAGAGGGATCAGGTGATTCTCCTCTAAAGAGCAGCTGGAAGTTGCAGGTGTGGGTATTGCTCAAGGAGAAGAGAGACTGCTAGGAGTGAGTAGGCACCAGCAGGGTCCTGGGATCTGGGACTAACACTACAGCCAGGAAGGGTTGGGAGTAACCTGCTAATGCAGGAGGGATCCTGAGCAGACAAGGGAAAGAGTGCAAAAGCTCTCCAGGCAGAGGAGCTTGGTATTAGTGTTCTTGCCAGCAAGTTAAAAAAGTATGGATTGGATGAATGGACTATAACGTGGTGTAGCGATGCGGTGACTCACCGGTGTGGCGCCTCCTGCTGGTTTTCCAGGGAATTAGCTTTTCCAGCCTTGGAGCGCCCTCTGCTGGCCGATGTCTTGCTTGTCGCCGGCCCCGTGTCCCTCCCGGTCCCCGGTGCTCCTTTACCTTGGGTGCTGCTCCCTGGCAGTACCCCCACATATGTGGGTCTCCCCTCCCCAGGGAACCCCCAACCCTCTATCCCCACCTCGCCTCAGTCTATGGCTACTGCCAGTCACCATCTAGCCCCCACTCACTGGGGCAGACTGCAGTGTACAAGCCATTCATCATTGGCAAAGTGGGGTTTGGACCTGCTGCCTTTGCCTAACCCCTGGGTTACCGCCTCTGCAACCCCAGTATCTGGTTTGGCCTTGCACGGGGCCTGCAGCCTGGGGAGTTGCCAAGGGGGAGCTCCCCAGCTCCTCTCGCCTTTCCCCAGCCCTGCTCTGTTGCCTGCACCCACAGCTCCCAGGCAGCTAGGTCCTTCTCCCTCTGAAGCTGGAGGGAGAGTGTGCCTAGCTCCTGGCTCATAGCCCTTTTATCAGGGCCAGCTGAGGTCTGATTGGGGCGTGGCCCAGCTGTGGCTGCTTCCCCAATCAGCCTAGCTTTTAGTTCGCAGCTCCAGCCCCCTCCCAGGGCTGGCTGTAACACTTTCCAGACCAGGGAGCGGGTAATCACCCCGCTACAGGTGGATAGAAAGCTGGCTAGATTGTTGGGCTCAGCGGGTAGCGATCAATGGATCGATGTCTAGTTGACAGCTGGTATCAAGCAGAGTGCCCCAGGGGTCAGTCCTGGGGCCGGTTTTGTTCAACATCTTTATCAATGATCTGGATGATGGGATTAATTGCACGCTCAGTAAGTTTGCAGATGACACTAAGCTGCAGGGAGAGGTAAATACGCTGGAGGGTAGGGATAGGGTCCAGAGTGACCTAGACAAATTGGAGGATTGTGCCAAAAGAAACCTGATGAGGTTCAACAAGGACAAGTGCAGAGTCCTGCACTTAGGACTGAAGAATCCCATGCACTGCTATAGGCTGGGGACTGACTGGCTAAGCAGCAGTTCTGCGGGAAAGGGGATTACAGTGGACGAGAAGCTGGATGAGAGTCAACAGTGTGCCCTTGTTGCCAAGAAGGCCAACGGCATATTGGGCTGTATTAGTAGGAGCATTGCCAGCAGATCGAGGGAAGTGATTATTCCCCTCTATTTGGCACTGGTGAGGCCATACGTGGAGTACTGCGTCCAGTTTTGGTCCCCCCACTACAGAAGGGATGTGGACAAATTGGAGAGAGTCCAGCAGAGGGTAACAAAAATGATTAGGGGGCTGTGGCACATGACTTACGAGGAGAGGCTGAGGGAACTGGGCTTATTTAGTCTTCAGAAGAGAAGAGTGAGGGGGGATTTGATAGCAGCCTTCAACTACCTGAAGGGGGGTTCCAAAGAGGATGGAGCTCGGCTGTTCTCAGTGGTGGCAGATGACAGAACAAGATGCAATGGTCTCAAGTTGCATTGGGGGACATCTAGGTTGGATATTAGGAAACACTATTTCACTAGGAGGTGGTGAAGCACTGGAATGGGTTACCTAGGGAGGTGGTGGAATCTCCATCCTTAGAGGTTTTTAAGGCCCGGCTTGACAAAGCCTGGGCTGGGATGATTTAATTGGTGTTGGTCCTGCTTTAAGCAGGGGGTTGGACTAGATGACCTCCTGAGGTCTCTTCCAACCCTAATATTCTATGATTCTATGATTAGGAAGAGAAATATTTGTTTGTGGGACTTTAATTTGGGACTTGGAGTTTTATTTTGAGTTATTTTCTGTGACTAAACCCAGACCCCAAAGACAGGTGTTTTGGATTCAGGAAAAGCATGTGGAGTCTGTAAGGAGCCCTTTGAGGGAGAAATTATTAGCAGGGCACTGCTCAGAAACCCCTGGCCATGAGGGGGCGCACAGGGGGCCTTCAACTCTATTACACTTGTATACTGTATTTGTCTGTTTGATTTTGACTGTAAGCTTTTTGGAGCTTGTACCATGTCTTTTCATGCATAAATACGGCATAATAATTAATTAACTTATGCTCCTGGAATAAAGAGGGGGCCGGGGAGCCATAGAACCCAATCTGCAATTGGCTATTTCAGGTGAGAGAGGGTCTGACAAAAGATAGCTCAGGTTCAGATGGCTTCAAGGTGCCCTGCAAAAATAGAGCATTACAATACCAATAATACTAACTTGCGCGTGTGTGTATGCCTTTTACCCACGGATCTCAGAGCACTTTATAAATTAGTTGTGCCTCCTAACCCTACTTTTACATACAAAGGCCAGAATGGTACCATTTGCATAGTGATCACCTGTGCCCAAAGTGAGGGAGGTCTTGGGAAGGAGTGTCACACCTTCTCTTGCCAAATGGTGGAAAATAGTGAGGATTTTTTTAAAATGGAAAATGGCCATTTTTAAACCATAGTTAAAACACTGAATGTATCATTTTTCTGAAAAAAAAAACCCACCCAGAAATTTCATTTAGTGACAGTTATGGTTGCCTCAGAATAAACCTCACCACGTCAAAACCTTATGCCTTGTTTTTACTAGAAGGGATTTGTTGATATAGCTATTGATGTGTAGAGCTCTGTCCACAGCATTTTGGAAGTTCACTAGATTCCAGCTGGTTCACCTCCATGGTGGGAAGGTGGAAGAGCCATGATTTCTGCTTGCACAAAATAGCGGTCAGACCCCTGTCATCCTATACAGAGCATAAACGGTTGTTCTACAGATCGTCCTATCAATTGGTATGGTGTTGCCTTGTTAAATTGATGGTTAGAGATAATCGAGCTCTTGTGAAGCTTATGAATACACTGATAGAAAATTATTTTTACATTTCATCGTAACTATTGTACAGATGAAAATATGAAAAGCCATTCTGCAGTGGATAAGCATTCTGAGCTATTTTCAGTGCATTAGACTAATGCACAAATACAGCGTATTTGACAAGCATTACACAGCCCAGGCTCTTCCTTCACTATGAAATTCTCCTCGTATTTTGATTACAGATGTTCAGAACAATTCTGTGTTTGTCAGTGTAGTCATACTTTTTTTGAAATCCGTATAACTCCAATGGCACTGAAGTCAGCAGCGAAAAAACTGATGCTGTTCTTTATGAACTGGTTGTGTGCAATTACCATATAAAAGCTTAAGCTTAAGACCATATTTTTAAAAACAGGACATTTTTCAGACTTCTGGGAAGAGGACCCTGTGAATATCAAAGCAGGTCATTTTATTCTATAAAAATACACTTCAGGGATCATACATTGCACAGAAAATATGCATTATTATTATTATTTAGTTATTAAATATTTGTTATGGCTATGGGGAGATATTCAGAAATTTACTAACTATCCCTGTTCATAATCTAGGCAACCCTCAATACTTTGTCTTAAATGTTGTGTGTCTTTTGTATGAACGAGTAATCCTTAAAATTAATAACGTGATGTAAAACGATGCAGGAAGCATCTATGTGGGGTGCAATGTTACATGCAATATTCAGATTGAAATGGTTTTACAAATGCAGTATGCACATATTTTATTGATGGGTACCAGCGCATCTTGCATAGCAGGTGGTGACAGGGAGTGCTTGTTATGTCTAGGTGTTCCACTTGCCTTTAAAGGTTCAAAGCCTCCAAAGGTCACCCTGAAGATTTCTCCGTAGCTGGAGAATAAGGTGGAGAAACACAACATTAATTTCTTGCTCTGTTACCTCCTATCCCTTTGGTCAATTGGTGATTTTCAACGTTAACTTCATCTTAATTATACATCAAACAGGAGGCAAGGCTGCCTTTCAAATTCACTGTTAGTTGATGTGTCTTCATTTTAAAAGAGGGAATGCAAAAGGCTTGCTTCAGTGACCTGGTGCTTGTTTTAAATGCTTGCATGTAAGTAGCATGATCACGGATGTGGGTGGCACAACAAAGGGAAATCGGTGTCTGGCCAGTGCTGTGGGTTGCCCATCGTACTCATTGGTAAGGAAGGAACAATCAGCATGGGGAAAGATTTCTCTTTACTCTTCCCAGTGTTCCCTGTCCTCTACCCAGCATAGTTTAATGTTCTACCAAAAATTATCAGAATATTGAGATCGTGGGCTATGACTTTAAAAGCCCAGCACTTCCTTGGGAATAAAACTGGGACATCTCAACATCTTTCCAGGTGTGTCTTACTCTCCAAAATGTTTAAATGCATAATTAAACTACAAACATTAACCTCACTTTCTATAACTTCTAAAGGGACCAGAAGGATTTCAAGAACAGAAACTGAAGTCCACAAGATTAAAGTCCTCAGACAGTAATGGGAATAGTTCAGAACATTTTCTTTTATTGTGAAAGTCATTGTCAAGAGAATAGATTCCTGTTGTGCCTTTGTCTGTTCTCCTTACAGCTTCCCTTATAAGAATGGGGTGTAAGAATTTTAATGACGTATAGATTCTGTGAAGAATATCAGTGCTTTGCACAACCTTGATCTGTTCAACATTCTTCAGCATGATTGGTTACCCATTCCACCTCTCCCCTTTTTTTTAGCCTCATTCACCTGTGAGAAAGGGTGGAAAGGTCAACCGATCAAAGTACAAAATATTGAAAAGATCAAAGTTAGTTTCATGTATTAATATTTTTATAGAGTACATTAGATATTAGCATTCCATATCATTATATCTATTATTATAGCCAGACCACTGTTAGAAACAGATGATCTCTGTATAGACTTGAGATTATAGTCCCATGGTCCTAAATGTGCAGACAAAATCAGGAGAAATTCACCTATAATCTCTTTTCAGGAAGTTGCTATAGTAATAGAGTAACAGGATAACACCCATTTTCACTTCAGAAAAGATGCTGCTGAAATATTATGACCTTAGAAAAAGACGTCTCAGGGATGCACTGAATTTCAGTTACCAGCTAAAATGCAATTTTACCTAGAAAACTGTTATGGAAAGAATGACACCTTTTATTTAGAAGAGCTTCTTCCTGTGTATATTCAGAGTTGTTTAGTTACCTTTGCTGACCAGAGTCTGCAGGGTCAAACCAGTGTACCACTGTGCACCAGGAAATAAAAAAGAATTCTGGATATTATCATTTAAAAATAAAGGACAGCATGAAAGCTTATTGGTAACCAGAATATCCACAATGGATGTTAGTAGCCGCTGAGGAGCCAGCTGGAACTTACTGACTCCTAAGAGCCCCGTGGACCAGTGTTTGAGACCCATGGTCCCTCTAAGGCGTGCCCACAGGGTGGCATGGGACCAGGCTTTTCAGGGCGATTCTTAGGGAATGTTTGTATGAGTGTGGGGCCATGTACATTTCCTGCCAGCTCCCAGATGTGCTCCTCAGGATCGTACCCCTCCCAGTCAACAAGATACCAGAGTGCTTTGTGCTTAAAATCCAGGATCTTGTTAACCACGTATTCCTCCTGGCCCTGTACCTGGAATGGTGGAGGAGGTGGCTGGGTCCTGTGAAGGAAAGGGTTTTCCATGTCGGGCTTCAAAAGTGACACACAAAACACCAGGTGAATCATCAGAGACCAGGGTAGTTGCAATTCAAAAGTGACTAGACGTGTTGCAGGATCTTTAAAGGGCCAAGAACCGAAAGTTCAGCTTGCGAACAGGTCTGATGGTGTGGAGATGCTCCATGGAGAGCCATACCTTTTGTCCCAGTGAGTAGATGGGACCTTGCTGTCAATGTTGGTTCATATACCATTTATAGTCTGCTCTTGCTTTTTCCAGGTGGTCCTTCACTTCTTCCTGGGCATGATGAATCCACTACACTAGGTCTTAGGTGGCCGGGTCGAGAGAGGACACAAGTAATTGCAGGTGGAATTGAAGATGGTACCCATAGTTGTTATATAAAAAGAGGGGGGCTTTGACCCATAGGCGCATGGTCTGCATTGTTGTATGCAAACTCCATGTAAGGGAGAAGGGAGGACTAGTCATCCTGGTGATTAGTGATGTATCATTGCAGATGCTTTTGAGAATTTGGTTGGCCCTTCCTTTTTGGCCATTAGACTGGGGATGGTAAGCAGAGAAAAGACATGTGCGGACCCCCAGCAGGCGCATTGCCTCACGCCAAAACCAGGCTGTGAACTGAGACCCTTGATTAGAGGTGATGCATTCTGGAAGGCCATGGAGGTGAACTATGTGGCTAATCCTTAGGTGGGCTGTCTCCTGAGTGGAGGGGAGGCCTGTGCAAGGGATGAAGTGGGCCATTTTGGTAAAGTGGTCCACTACTGTCAAAATTGTTTCAAATTTGTTGGACTTTGGTAATTCTACAGTGAAGTCTACAACTTTCTATGTAAGTCTACAGTGATGGCCACTCTGGGTTGAGATAGGGTGTCCAAGGGCTGGAGGACGCCTCAGGGCTTATGGCATGGTGTCTTGGCAGGGGCACAAACATTGCAGGAAGCAATGAATGACCTTATCGTGGGGCACATCCTTGGCTACCAAAAGCGGCAGAATATTAATCGTTGGGCCTCAAAGTGCCCCAAGTGTCCTGCTCGGGGAGAGTCATGGCACAATTACAGAAAAGCAACTCTTGCGGGAACATAGACATGATCCTTTATATACATGATCCCTTCCTGGGTGTCATGCGGTTAATTGTTGCTAATAGCTACTCTGAAACCTCTAATAGCTTGTTTGTTAGTCGGAAATCCTGAGGGAGAGTGTATCTATGTGAGTATATCCTGGTGACAAGCTGTACTGAGAAAGTTACAAGATTTGAGACTAAGGGTTGGTTCCTGGCTGGGTTCTCAGGGGTTGGTACTATATCTTTGGGACAAGGTGTCAGCCTTGCTATTTTTGGATCTGGGGTGACATGTGATGATGTAGTAAGATCATGAGAAAAATAGGACCCACCAAAGCTGCCATTCCTTTAAGGCTTTTGCCTTAAAAAGATATTCCAGATTTTTATGTTCAGTGAATACCTGGACTGGGTGGAAATCTCCTTCCAGGTAGTGCCACCATGCCACAAAGGTGTTTTTTTGTGATCAGGAGTTCCTTATCAAGTATTTCATAGTTTAGCTCTGCAGGGGGAGCTACTTCAAGCAATAAATGCATGAGTGTAACACTTGTTCAGGACCAAGTCATTGGGAGAGGCCAGCCCCAATTGAGTGTTCTTGTCGGTTTCTACAATGAAGGCTTACATGACATCGATGTCATGATGTTACAATGAGCCAATATGGATGCAGCAGTAAAGGAGAGTTTCAGCTGATTAATGTATACTGAACCTCAGGAGAACCATGGAACTGGGCATTTTTTTTTTGGAGGAGAGCAGCAAGGGGCTCAATTTGTTTTGAAAATTCAGGATGAATTATCAATTTAAAAAAAAATGGGCAAACCCCAGGAAGTGTTGCAGGTCACGTACTGTGTGGGGATTTGGCCAATCTTGGACCTTGCATGGTTCCATCTGGATCCTTTCTGGGATAAGGTGAAGAGCAAGAACTCTGTGAAGACCTGATCAAGGGAACACTTCTTGAGCTTGGCATAAAGGCCAGGCTGTCATAAGCATTCCAGAACCTTGTAGACATGAGTGGTATGCTGTTGAGGGTAGTCGGAGAAGACCAATATGTCATCTGGGTAGACTACTATGTACTGGTCCAATATGTCTGGGAATACATCATTTATAAAATGTTGGAAGGTGACCAGGGCATTGGTCAGCCCAAAGAGCATTACAAAAGATTCATAGGTTTCAGAGTAGCAGCCGTGTTAGTCTGTATCCGCAAAAAGAAGAACTCCATGAAAGCTTATGCTCTAATAAATTTGTTAGTCTCTAAGGTGCCACAAGTACTCCTGTTCTTCTTTTTTTTAAAAGATTCATAGTGCCCATACCATATTTGGAGGGCAGTCTTTCACTCATCCCCTTCCTTGATTTGCACAAGGTTGTATACCTCCTCCCTCCCCAACTTAGTGAATATATGGGCAGCCCCCATGTGATCTAGCAACTCAGGAATCAGGGGTAGCGGGTAATAGTTCCTGATAGTTATCTGATTCGGTGCATGGTAATCGATGCAGAGTCAGAGACTGCTATCTTTCTTCTTGATGAAATGGACTGCTGTGCCGGCTGGCAAGGTTGACTTGCAGATAAACCCTCAGGCCAGGTACTCCTGGAGGTATTCTCAGAGCGCCATCAGCTCAGGTCCTGACATGGCATAAATTTGTCCAAACGGTATATTTGCTCCTGGCTGCAGCTCTATTTTGCAGTTATAGTCCCAGTGTGGAGGCAGGGTGTCCTCATTGCTCTTTTCAAAAACATTGGCATAATCTTGGTATTTTGAGGGCAATTCAGATGTAGCTGCAATGGAATGCTCTGCTGGATAGCTGCCCCCTCATGAGTCTCTCAAGATTTGGATGCTAGGACAGGATCTACTGGCCCCAACGGTGCTGCTGACAAAACAGGGTATGGGAGGAAGGGATTGCTCATTTTAGGAATTTAAGGATCTTTATGGTTGTGTTAATATTTGTGAATATGGGATGAGAGTCCCTAGGAGTTCACCTTCCATATTACCTTTATTGCCGCTATTCATTATTTTATTTTTACACAGCGCGATTAGTGTGCATGATGCTTTACAGACAAGTCAGAAGGCAATCCTTGCCTCAAGGGATTTACAATCTAAAGGATCAATTCTGCAAACACTTTGTTCTGGAGGTAGTGATTACTACAGGTAGTAGCTGTACTGAATTCAAATGGGGCTACTTCTGGTGGTAAGAACTATACCTGATAGTAAATATTTGCAGTATCTTTTCCAATGTTAGACAGGTAACAAAAAATTCAATACAAATAAAATAAAAAATAAGGAGCACTGAACATAGTGGGTAAGGAAGAGTGAAAAACAGGAAGGGACTACAGCTGTTGGGAGACCATCTTTCTTCAAGGAAAACAGATGGTATAAGCAGTTTGGGCTGTTCATACATTACTTGTTTATTGCAGGGGCTTTGTTTTATTTTACTGCTCCTAGTGCTTATTTCCCAAATTGAAATCTTAATTCCTTTGGTGACGCAACACTAAGGTGCTGTGGAGATGATGATTAATGTTTTCAGGAGCATCTTATCTCTTCCTGATATTGAGATAATACTGTAATTACTGCGTGTAATCATTATAACCAACTTTTACCTACCCCCTTTATGAGATACACACTCCTGTTCTTATGCCTGAAAGTCTACAAGTTGCACACAGTCTCATTCACAGCAGGATAATAATTCTCAGTAATTTTAAATGAGAGCCTGCATAGCATGTATCTCATCAAAATGATGAGAAAAAGCTGTTTTTAAGAGCTTAAAATTCTATTTTTTATCTAGCTTTCTTGATAAGACCATTCTTTTTTTGTTTATAAAACTGAAAGTATTAGGCCAAATTCTGCTGAATTATACACTTTCAAACACCCTGACTTCAAAGGAGGTTGAGAGCAGAATTTGGTCCTATGACACATGATACAGATCCTTTGGGGCCCTTGTAACCCCCATGCATTCCTGTTTCAGTTTCCCTCTTTAAAGTGAAGTGGATCAGCTAAATATATAGCTCTAGTTTTTCTTTAGGTATTTTAATAGAACTTAGAAACTGAGGCCAAGACCCTCACCTTTGAGGATGTGGGCTTGAATCTCCTTCTCAGTTTTGGTAGGTCTACATTACAGCCCCTACAGAGGCACAGCTACAGTGCTGCAGCTGTGCTGTTGTAGTGTAGACACTTCCTTCATCGACCGAAGGTGTTTTTCCATCGATGTAGGCAGTTCACTTCTCTTATAGGTGGTGGCTAGGTTGACGGAAGAATCCTTCCATCAACCTAACTGTCCTTACACCGGAGGTTAGGCCGACCCGACTATGGTGCTGAGCTTGCAAAATATTTCACTGCACTGAGTGACCTAGCTAGGTCAACCTAAGTTTTAGGTGTAGACCAGGCCGTATAGTCTTTCCAGGCAGATACAGACTTAGTGCTCAGAAAGAAAGTAAGTGAAAATAAATGCAAGCTGGTTGAAAAGTTGAAATGTAAGAGGAACAGTGCAGTTTCACTTACACTTAGTGCCATTGAATTTGTGAAGGTCGTTTTTAAAGAAAATTTGCTGTAGTTTGCCTAGCGTGCTGGCTTTTGGTAAAGGTGCTTCATGCATCTAGATACTAGTATATCTGAGAGTGAGTACTACAATGGGTAGTGTGTGAGAGTAAGAATAGCCTCTATCAAATCAATGAACCATTGCCTTAGCAATAAGAATTTGTTTATATAATGACTCTCTGTATTTCTATAGCATCTTTCATCAGAAGATCACAAAGCCATAGTTAAGGGCCTTTGGAAGATGGGGGGAAAACATAAGAAATCCTTCATGGAAAATTTCATAATACTCACTTGGTGCAACTTTCCTTTCTTTGTCTACCTATCACCCATTTAGCCCAGCCAGTGTTTATTCAGTGAAGCGATAAAATTATAAATTAATTTTATTTTCTTTCTAAAGTGTATAAAATGTTAATTGTGGCTGAAATGCCTTCCAGGGATTCTGTTCTAATGTCATATTTCCATAAAGTGTATACAGTTTCACTTTCTGCCAATGTACTGTATCGGCATAATAAAGAGTATATTAATGTTTTTAATTTTACATTTCTGAGCAAGGCAATAAGTTAGTGAAGAGCCACCTCTAACTACACCCATGTAGGCCAGGATGCTAAATATCCCAATCCCCAGCTAGGTTTTAGATTGGAATGTGGCACAGACTGCATAAGTCTTGCTTGTAGATGATCTCCTCACAGTCATGAAAAATGGTGAAAAATCATACTCATCTAGATTTCTCTTGAGCATTTGACAGCATCGGTCATAAGGAGATGTTGGGTTGTCTCAGAGAAATATCAAGGGTAAGAGGAAGCATGCTCAGATTGTTCAGGATTTTCTTCTGACTGTCCCCAGGGCATCATAGGCAATTGCACATCTGCCCCCAGAACCATGACTTGTGGAGTTCCATGTTGCACTGTCCTCTTCCGTTCTCTATTTTAACATTAGAAATACTATGAATGTACACTGCAATATTTTCTTTAGTATTCTCCATCACTGCGCTGATCCAGAAGCTGGTAGCACACCCTATTATATTTTATGTTTATGACCTGGAATTTGTATCCATACAGATTCTAGCAACAAAACGTTGAAGATGTGTGACATTTTCCTTATTATTTTGAAGCATGTCTAGATACAATTAACAAGGTGAAGTAGTGTACGGGTTCATATTTTACTTTAGAATGGTCTTTCTGGGGCTGTCACCCAGAGTCACAGTGGCCCATTAAGAGGGAGCAGGGCCAGTGTAACTGTCTCTCGTCAGCTCGCTCCAGTTGGGCTTAAAAGAGGGCACCTATGCCCTAGAGAGGAGAGAGAGCTGGTGAAAGGCCTAGTGAGTCGGGGCTGCCAGAGTCAGTCAGAAAGGGTGGATCAGAATGGCCAGAGACAGAAGATATTTCCTGCGGGAAGGCTGAAGGCAAGAAGAACAGGAATTGGGGTTTGCCAGATGACTTCCCCAAGCCAAGGAGCCAGGGTTGGAGAGGGCTGAAGGCAGGAGAGCAGCAGAGGGGCTTACCTTCTGATGCCTCCGTGCCAGAGAGCTAGACCCAAGAGAAAAATGAGAGGGCCAGGGGAGTGAGGGAAGCTCCCTTGATAAATATGATCTCCCAGCAGAGAGGCTGTGGGAGGTCCCACTGGGAAGAGTGGCATTGCACTTCCACTGGACGAGCTGGGGTGGCTATCCTGGCAGAGGGATGGAAGAGAACTGACAAGGAGCCTCGGTGTGACAGAAGATGCTGGTGTGTGGGAGGTTGGGGCATCATGTTTTGGGGTTTTAATGACAACTTGCACTGGAGTGATAAACAGACTGTGTGTTGGGATTTATCTTTTGGACCATTTACACTCTTTTTTCGCAATAAACCAGCCCAGGGAGGGGTATTGTTGAGACAAGAGAGCTTGGCATGGAGTCCTTGTGTTACCTGAGAGGAGAAACTGAGGTGGGCATGCTGTTCATGCCATGGCCTGCTGCACTAGGGAACTCCAGTCAGGGTCACCTGATGACAGGGTGTACTTTGGTGGGGTGGCTGGTGGCTGTCTGTGAGGCAGCTGGGTGGGGACAGCTGTATGACTGAGTGGTACCTTAGAGGGGCAGTTGAGGGAATAGGGGCTATCTGAGGAGTAGTGTGGTGGAAGTAAGCTGGGGTGTTCAGGTAGATAGGAGGCTGTCTGGGGGCAATTGGAGGGGTCGTTTTGATGAATAGCTTGGTGGGGGTAGGTGAAAGGCTGTTGGAGTGGTAACTGGGTGGGGGTGCTGGGGACTGCTTGACAGGCTAGCTGAGCAAGGTAGCTGGATGAGGGTAGCTGTATGGTGTTGTCTGGAGGAGCTGACTGGGTAGAGGATAATGTGGGACCAGGCTTCAGTACTGAGCCCCTAATCTTATGTCCCTATTACTCCACTGCTGGTCTCCCCTTTTGCTCCTCCTTTCCCACTGTCACAGATCGGGTCGGTGCCCCCTTTGAGCCATCCACCAGACTGCTGTCAAGGGAATCCAAACCTCTGGATCCCTGGGTGGTTTAAGCCTGCAAGGCCCGAATAGAGTCCAGCTCCATCTTGGGGTCCCTAGGCACTGTCTTGGAGTGCAGACCTGCAGTCTAACACTCCCTTCTTAGAGCTGGAACCTGCTCTTCAGCTGCCTAACCCCTTCATGGTGCAATGCTGACCCTTCAGACTCCCCTGTACTTAAACACATGCTTTCCCAGGACTCCACCCCAAGCTCAGAGCCTTCTGGTTTACAGTTAACCTCTATCAGAAGGCTCGCAATAGAATCATAGAATATCAGGGTTGGAAGGGACGTCAGGAGGTCAACTAGTCCAACCCCCTGCTCAAAGCAGGACCAATTCCCAACTAAATAGTTGTAAAGCATATAACACCTCGTCCAGACTCTAACACTCTTTAATCCTATAAAGCACAAGAGTGCAGATCACACACAAGATAACAAACACCCTAAATACAATGCCCCTTTCCAGCTCACCCTTCCGTTGTGAATCCTGGGGGACTATCTGTATCCTGGAAGGAAGACAGGCAGGATTTTCCCTGCCTCATGCAGGCTGATACATGCAGGGGGGCTTCTCTCTCATGAAGTCTCCTTGCCCAGCTTCTGTGATCTTGCTCTCTCTTTTTGAGCTAAAGACAAACTGGCCAAAGATCCTAGAAAGATTGGCTCCTCTCCCTCTGCATACTGTATAGCCCTTTCTGGCAACTGTTCCAGGTTGCTTTGTTTCAAGGTGACCTCTCCCCTGCTAAACCATCCTCCTGGTTGGGAGCCAGTCTATTGTCTACAACAATTACATTTCAGTGATCAAGCGTTTTAAGTCAACAACCCTCTTTTCAGGGTAGCAGCCGTGTTAGTCTGGATCCGCAAAAAGCACAGGAGTACTTGTGGCACCTTAGAGACTAACAAATTTATTAGAGCATAAGCTTTCATGGGCTTATGCTCTAATAAATTTGTTAGTCTCTAAGGTGCCACAAGTAACCCTCTTTTGTTATTCTTTTGCCTCCAGGCTTTGGCATTTCAGCCCCACATGATGGCAAAAGGCGTCACATTCAAAACTGAGCTTACAACTTGGTAAAAATACATAAGCTCAAAGAGATTTTGTACAGATTCCCAAATCATCAGACTTGCACCAATCCAACTGGAGGAACAGCAAGTGAGGGACCACTTGGCTGTCTGCAAAGCAGGTGCCACAAGCGGGCTTTCAAGTGGGGCAATTCTAGTCTCTGCTGCCTAGCTTGATGTGTGAAGATCCAGCTGGGCTGTAAGAATGCACGACAGGGCCGCCAGATGCATGAGAGTTGGCAAATGTTGGAAGAGATTACCAGGGGAAGGAGTAAATTTGCCATCACTTGGAGGCTTTAGATCAAGATTGATGTCTTCTAAAAGATATAGCCTTGCTTAACCACAAGTTATTGGACCCAATAGTGTTCACATATGTAGTATGGGAGAATAACGCCCTCCATTGCAGGAATCACGTGTGAAGTTCCCTAGCCTATGCGATGCAGGAGGTTAGTCGAGATGACCATAATGGTTTCATCCCTCAGATCTATTAATCTATTCAACCTGGAAAGGTGAGATATGTATGATAGTACTGGATGGGGCGTTTAAAACTTGTTCAGTCACCACGATGACGTATTGTTTACTCTTTTTTTTTAATTTTTAGTTTTATAATGATAATACTTTAGATTTCCTGGAGATGATAGAGGGTTTAATCATGTCATTATAACTCTTGCATGGGAATTCTTTGTTCCAACTAAACTGGAACGCTATGATAATATTCTTATCACTTATAAGAAAAAGCATTAAAATAAATAATTGGGCTAAACTTATCTTAGGCATAACTTCGCTGCAATCAATGGAGTTACAACCGGGATAATTCTGTCCCAGTCTGTTTACATTATTAATGTAAGGGAAGAGTGGAGACTGAATGTCAAACAATTCTTGGAAACAAAAGTTCCCCTCTGATTAGTTAGGCAATGCTAGTGCAATGTTTTGAAGATGTACAGCACTAGAGAAATGTGAGGAATATGATTTTCTGAACAGATTATATATAATGAAGGAAATGGTCAGGATTGTCTCGCATTCTTTCCCTTTCAGGTTTTGGCAGGATGCTTTTCCTCACCAGAAATAGTCTTCATCCAGAGGCAGGCACAGATGGGGCCATTGGTTTTTACTGGCTCAGTTATTCTGGGTTAACAATCTACCTCTTCTCTTTTTTTTCCTTCTATTTCCCCCCTAGTTTAAGGCCACATTGTGGTTTGGCCCTTCTTCAGGTGTGCAAAGATAGGAGCAGTGTGCAAAGAATTTCCCCCATACAGTACGCTGCCCCAGTTTGCTATTGTTATCCATTCAAATCATTGTATGCTAGTTTGTATTTAATTAGCATTCTTCATATGATGATCTCAAAGTGCTTTGCAGAGGTGTGTGCCGTAAGTAGTATAAAATTGGGAAGGTAAGAGACTTGTCCAATGTCACTCAGGAAGTCAGTGGAAGAATCAGGAATAAAAGCCAGGTCTCCTGACACCCACTGATATGCATGTTTCACTAGATCAGTTACCCCAAAGGGCAGAAAAGTTCAAGGGACCAAAACATATACTGCAAACAACATATGGTCATAGTCTGTCCCCTCTTAGAGCCATGCAACAGTACTTAGACAAGTGTAATTGGGGGCAGAATTAAACCTGTCAAATGCAGTCTTTTAATTATTACCACATCATTTACATAGCACCATACATGTAAGCAACTCTTTATAGGCAAACTGTGCCTGAGAAGTAAAATGTCAGTTTGAAAGGTGAGAGACAGGGTGGTTACGGTAATATCTTTTATTGGACCAACTTCTGCTGGTGACAGATACAAGTTGTCTTGCAGGGGCTCAAGAATGTGAGTGCCAACCTCAGGGCAGACTGTTAAGAAGCAGGGCACAAACCCCAAACTGGCTGTGAGTTCTAGATTTCACTAACGAAGTATCAAGTGTAAACTCCTCAGGCACTATAACAACCTAACCAAGGAGTCACAGACTGTCCTCTTGGGTGCTCTGATCTGTCCTGTTACCTAGGCAAACCTACCTCTGTGACGGTCCCTTACACCAAGTATCACAGCATTATTCAGGTAACTCCCAAGCCCAAAGGACCAGTCACTTAATCCAGGTCAACTGCACTTTAGATCCCACACCAAAGACAAACGCTTGTGGCCAGTCCTATAGTAAATTATCTAACGATTTATTATATAGGAAAAGGAAATGATAGTTCTTCTTCGAGTGCTTGCTCATATCGATTCCAATCGGGCGCGCGCACACCTGTTTGGAATGGATATGAGCAACACATCTCGAAGAACAACAGTTACAACGGTGAGTAACCGTCTTTTCTTCTTCGAGTGCTTGCTCATATCGATTCCAATCAGGTGTGCTCGCGCCTGATTGGAATGGATATGAGCAACACATCTCGAAGAACAACAGTTACAACGGTGAGTAACCGTCTTTTATGGACAGAGTTAAAGCAGGTAAACATATATAAACACAAATGAGTTCCAATTTTAAGTTTTAAAAAAGCAATAGAAGCTTCTATACTAAACAAGCGCGAACACTTCCATTGTAAATCTCTATTTTCACTTTCCCATAACTTTTGGAAAAGTTTTTGTAACTTTAGTTACAGTGGATGCTCCTGCTCCTGCCATAAAAGCATTTGGAATCTCCCACAAAAGGGGCAGAAATGAAGAATAATGTCACAAATGTGGAAGGCAAGTGCTGCAGAGCGATTTATCATAAAGCCATGTGTCTTGCTGCATATTCATCTCTTTCTGGCCTTGAATTCTTCTCCAATGCTTTTATTTGCAGTGTGATAATAGTTTTCTGTAGGCAGATTCATTGTTATGATGAAGTGGAATTAGAATATACATAAAAAGCAACAGAGAGTCCTGTGACACCTTTAAGACTAACAGATGTATTGGAGCATAAGCTTTGGTGGGTGAATGCCCACTTCGTCGGATGCATGAATGCCCATCCCGCAAAAGCTTATGCTCCAATACCTCTGTTAGTCTTAAAGGTACCACAGGACTCTCTGTTGCTTTTTACAGATCCAGACTAACACGGCTACCCCTCTGATACTAGAATATACATGACGTGCTCATATAATATGTAAGGGCAGAACTCATCAAAACGATGGAGCTAGGAGCACTGATATCTCTTAATGGCGCTTTCCTCCTTTTTGTATCTTTACTCAGTTGAATTGCTTAAGAGTAGCTCCGCTCCTGTGTCAGAGTCTCCTACAAAAGGCAGGTTTCATAGTATTATACTCAGAAATAAATACATTTCATACCAGCGATATGAGCTATTGCTGTTAATTTGTAGCTATAACCATTTAATAGATCTTAATTACTCCAACATTTGACAGGTTGGAGAATAAATGCTGTATTGATTTCTCCAGCTTTCCTGAGAGAAAGATCTTATTGAAAAAGTTATGCCTCAAGGCGTGATCTCCATGCGTGGACTAAACTCCCATTAATGTCAGTGAGAATACGAGGGCTTGTCTGTATGGGGAAGTTAATGCACAGCAAGCTAGGGTATGCATTTTTAGCACGCTAGCTACCCTGCAGTAAAATAATCTGCACTAATTCCCCGTGTGGACACTCTTGCTGCACACTAAAAGTGTCCTTGGGCAGTTAATTTTAATACACTTTAAAGTGTATTAAGCTAAAGCACACAGTAAGAGTGTCCACACGGGGAATTCTTGCAGAGTAGCAGTGCGCTGTAAATTTGCTCCCTACCTTGTTGTGCACTAACTTCCCTTTGTAGACAAGCCTTGAGTTATCCTCCCCAGGGGGGACGAGAAAGTTGTTTCCATGTTCAGAATGGATTGTGATAAGAGTTTGCCTGGTAGAACCATTGCTCCCATAGTATTTTGTAAACTTTTAGAAGTAATCCTTCCACCCTTTGTCTTGTCTATTTAGACTTTAAACTCTTCAGGTTTCTAACTCTCTATATTTACAAGGCCTAGCACAATGGGGGCCTGATCCTGAGTGCGGCCTGTAGGTGCTGCCGTAATGCAAATGATATCTTAATGTTTTTTTAAGAATGGCTTGTCCATCCACGCAGATTACCCAGTATGGCTCAGGTGGTAGCCCTCTTACTTTACAATTTATTGATCACAGACCTTTACTATGTGTTTGGCCCACAACTGTAGCCAACTGGGCCTTGGTCTGCTGCCCTATTGGAGGTGCCATTTTATTTATGAGCCATTATACCAGCGTCACTGTGGTTGGACTGATGGCTTTCCAGGTGGAAGTTAAAGAACAAAGATCTGATGGAACTCTTTCAAAAGAAGAGAAGATAACCCTTCCTTCATGGCCCCTTTTTTTCTCCTCTCTTAGTAGCATCCCTCATGGTTTCTCCCATACTGCCACCTATGCTTAGAATGGCCTGTGTGATTCTGTTTGCCTTGCAGCCTTCCTTTCCTCCTTCAAATTCCTCTTCCAAAGTCATCTTCTCCTGCAATCCAACAAGAAATAATTTTCTAATTTCTTTTGAATTATATTGAAAAAAATGTAATTATATGAAAAAATTCCAATCAAGCAAAGTTAGAGACCAACATGATGCACACTCTGCCACCCAAGCAACCCCATAACCTAATTCTGTGTATTTCTTCTTGTTTGCCTTCATCCCTTTTGCATGTTATTTTCCTCAGCCTCTTTTCATGCTCGCTTACATTGTCAGCTGTTTGCAGCAGGGCTTGTTTTGGGAAGCAGTTTGGTTTCCATTCAAAATCAGCTTTGAACATTCTATAAAAACTTCCCTTGAAATTGAAAGCAGCTCTCAGACAAAGTTTTCTTCAGGTTTGTAAGTGACTTCAAAAATATGGACCTGATTCTCTTTAAATACACAATGGCTTACGACCAGTGTAACACCACTGACTTCATTGGAGTTACTACGAACTTGTACTTGTGTAACAGAGCAGAATCTGGCCCTGTGCTCATTGCTTTCCCCGAGACCGTGAGCAATTCTGACACTTCAAATGGAAGAGAAATAGAATAGGAAACATTACACTTTGCCCTTTGGGAGATTTTAAATTATTCAGTGTCCACCTGCAATGAAGAACCTCTGTAAAGGTTGGTCGCTAAATAACTAAAATTCCTCCTGCTGCAGAATTGTACTAAAACCACCAAGTCCCTTAGAAAAGATTTTGTTCTCTGAAGTCTCATAACACTATTGAAAACATTGTTTCTATGTCCCTTTACTTGAAAGCAGCAAGATTTTGACACCACGAGCCAACATAAGCCTTGGAGTTGAAGTTCAGGGTACAACTCTTACTTTCACTTAACAAAAATCAAGACCTGTAGAAGGACAAGAAAAATGTGGGAAGCCAGGAAATGTGGTTAATAGGAGGGTGGTGATAGTGGTTACACCATTTCTTTTCTTTTCAAATAATTCTCTCTAATTGGTAACCCAAAGTAATGGGTAAGTGAATATACTTCACAGCAGCAGCTGTTGGATGTTCAATGACTGGAAAACACAGTAATGGTTAAGTGTGTGGAGTACTCATCCCATCAGCAAGAGTAAGTTAATCATATACAATTCATTGAACAGTAGAGTTGCATTTGCCGAGCAGTGGGCTGCCTTCTAATTGTTGTCGGTCTTTTTCAATATCTTGCAGTATCTTTTGTCTCAGCTGTAACAGTTTTGGTTGCATCCCTAAAACTGTCAGTCTTCCTTATTTTTGCAAAGGCCTGACAATTCCTCTCTCACAATGCAGTTTAAATTGGACCAGATGCTGCATCAATAGAACAGTCTGCCCATCTTGGAGGCATTAAGCCCAAAATTATTTAGAAAATTGAAGCCTTTAACATACTCTGGATTAATGTGATTAAGTAGAGCTTGCTTTAATTCATAGCCGTCTATTCCTTTATTAATAGCCAACTCATCAACGGGAGCTGCACATATGGGTACAAGACGACTGTAAGTTTAAATTGATTGCACTAAGCCTGTAAGAAAAGCATTTAATGTTTCAATAACAACTGATGTAAGACTTCACTGTGGGGCATTTGAGATAGATTTAGACCTGCTTATAGACACAGTATTTATTAACATCTCTTAATTTTTTTATGTAAACTTAATAAATGAAAGTCTTTTTTTCCTAAGGTCTGCATTTGATTTACATCACCCTTTTAGTAATAAAGGAAATAGTCTTTCTCTCATGAATTATAACAGCTGGTGCAGAGCCTAGTGGAGTGATCCTTCAGGCTTATGAAAAGGTAAAACTCATAGGGACTTCATTTTTTTTATATAGACACGTAATTGTGATCTTACAACCATTATGAGTATTATAAATAGCTCTGTTTTGGTTGTGTTATAGCAGTAATACATATTTTTAATAATTGAGTCTCATGTCACAATAATAATAAAAAATGTATAAAGCCCCTTACCAGCAAGGGTACATCAGCAACATATTATAAACCCCATTTTTCAGGGGTGTGTAATTAGGCCATTATGCATTACTCATCTCAATACCTGTGTGTGTGTGTGTGTGTGTGTGTGTGTGCGCGCGAGCATGTTACAATTTGGTGTGGCCATTTCCGAGAAAAAACAAAACAAGTTAACCCCCCCCCCCAGTTGCTCTTTTAAGCAAATAAAATCTTTTGATATAAGCATGGGAGTTTAGCAAGTGATGAGTTTATAATGCTGTGTAAACGAGGTGAATTCTTTTCCTCTGAGAAACAGAGTGAAACTACCAAGCTCATTTTCCATGGACCACTAAACAGCCAAACGGATTGTCACAATGTTTGGGGCACTAGCAACATAGCATGGATTTGAACAGATGACCTATTCTAAAGATAAAAATTATGATATTCAATTTCTACCAAATAGCCTTTCAGATACAGATTTTATAAACTAAACAGTGGTGCAACAACCTCCCTATAGCGTGGCTGGCTTGGCCACTGCTTCTTCCCATTCTGCCAATTCTGGTCAGTTCTGATGGTAGCCCAGCAGGGGCAGGGATGGGGGAAGGTGAGGAGAAGTTTCTCTGTAATCCCTCATTGCAGCATTGAGGGTCAGATTTCCAAAATATTTACGCACCTAAAGATACAGGTAGGTACCTAGTGGGATTAACAGAAGTGCCTAAACAGGTTTAGTGCATAACTCTCATTGGAGTAAATGGGATTTAGGCACATAACCCACTTAGGAGTCTTTGTGAATCCCATTAGGTACCTATCTGCATCTTTAGGCCTGCATCCACAAAGGGATTTACATGTTGCGATACGATGCGAGTATAAAAATATTGCTAGAGCATGCAGGGGTGTAATCAGGAAGGCCAAGGCACAACTGGAGTTGCAGCAAGCAAGGGATGTGAAGGGTAACAAGAAGGGTTTCTACAGGTATGTTAGCAACAAGAAGAAGGTCAGGGAAAGTGTGGGACCCTTATTAAATGGGGGAGGCAACATAGTGACAGATGAGGTGGAAAAAGCTAATGTACTCAATGCTTTTTTCCCCTCGGTCTTCACAGACAAGGTCAGCTCCCAGACTGCTGCACTGGGCAACACAGTATGGGGAGGAGGTAAGCAGCCCTCAGTGGTGAAAGAACAGGTTAAGGACTATATATAAAAGCTGAATGTGCACAAGTCCATGGGTCCAGATCTAATGCATCCAAGGGTGCTGAGGGAGTTGGCTGATGTGATTGCAGAGCCATTGGCCATTATCTTTGAAAATTCGTGGCGATCAGGGGACAATTGGAAAAAGGCAAATATAGTGCCCATATTTTAAAAAGGGAAGAAAGAGAACCTGGGGAACTCCAGACCGGTCAGCCTCACTTTAGTCCCTGAAAAAATCATGAAGCAAGACCTCAAGGAATCCATTTTGAAGCACTTGGAAGAGAGGAAGGTGATCAGGAACAGTCAACATGGATTCAACAAGGGCAAGTCATGCCTGACCAACCTGATTGCCTTCTATGATGAGATAACTGGCTCTGTGGATATGGGGAAAGCAGTGGATGTGATATATCTTGACTTTAGCAAAGCTTTTGATACAGTCTCCTACAGTATTCTTGCCAGTAAGTTAAAAAAATATGGATTGGATGAATGGACGATACGGTGGATAGAAAGCTGGCTAGATTGTCGGGCTCAATGGGTAGTGATCAACGGCTCGATGTCTAATTGGCAGCCAGTATCAAGCGGAGTGCCCCAGAAGTTGGTCGTGGGGCTGGTTTTGTTCAACATCTTTATCAATGATCCTTATTAATCCTTGGATCTTCTTAAACAATTGCTTTCAATCTCTGTTTACTCCTTTCAGATATTTGAAGTGGTTTATCCATCTGTCATTGTGGTCTTTAAGCCAAGCTTATATATAGGCATGTTCATTATTTCCTCAGAATGGCTCTAGTTCCTTTATGAACTTTTTGGGCTTTTTTTTCCTTTTGAAAAGATGCTTTCCATGTTTGTTTGTTTTTTGTCCCCAATCATCTGATATTTCCCCAGTTCTCCATGACTTCTTGAACATAATTACCATAATTATAAAGTTCCCTAATTCCCTTATGACTCTGCAATGCATATTAATTATTATTATTATTATTAATTTATATTGCCATAATGTCTAGGAGCCCTGGTCATGGACCAGGAGCCCATTGTGCTAAATGCTGTACAAGCACTGAACAAAAGGAAGAGAGTCCCTGCCCCAAAGAGCTTGCAATCTAAGTAAAGAGACAAGACAACAGATAGATACTGACAGATTGATGGGGGAAAACAATGAAACAATGAGGTAATATTGGTCAGCATGATAGGCAGCCATCTCAGCGCACCAGAAATCCAACCATTGTCAAGTTTTTTGTAGGCATTATAGCAAACCCATTATATGGGTTTGAGGAGGGTTTGAAGGAGGATAACATGGTTAATGTTTATGAGGAGCTCCTCCTAAGTAGAAGGGGGAGCAAGGGAGAAAGATTTTTGTTTGAAAAATTAACAAGTGGGTGATGGAGGCTGGCATCATGGGCTGATTGGAGGTGGGGTCAACATCTTGATAGTGAATAAGAGATAGGTAGGTAGCTGTGGGTAAGTCATAAAAGGCCTTGAAAATGAAGAGAAGTAGCTTATGTTTGATGCAATAGAGAAGCGGGAGCGAGTGGACTGATACAAAGAGTGGGGTGATGTGGTAAAAGTGATGGGATAAAAAAATGGTTTTTGCAGCAGCATTATTAATGGATATGAGTGGGGCAAGATTGCCCTTGTCAAGATCAGAGAAAATGTTGCAATGATTGAGATGTGAGATGATGAGAGCTTGGACAAGAGATTTAGCTGTGTGAATGGATAGGAAAGGTTGTATCTTAGAGATGTTAGGCAAAAAGAAACGGCAAGATTTAGACATAGCCTGAATGAGAGAACTTATTTCTAGTTTATGGGCCTGAGTGACAGGCAAGATGGTGGTGTTATCTACAGTGATCAAAAGGAGGTAGCGGGGAGGTCTTGGGAAAGAAGACTAAGTGCACTGATTTATCCATGTTGAGCCTCAGCTGAAGGCTAGACACCTATTAGGAGTTATCAGACAGGCTGATATTTTAGTTTGGATAGAAGAAGACAGGTCTGGAATAAAGAGGTAGATCACTGAGTCATATCAGCATAGAGATGGTAGTTGAATTTGTGTTCATGGATAAGCTTCCCCAGAGATAGGGTGTAGAATGAGAAGACAAAGGGACCAAGCACAGAGCCTTGTGGATCACCCAGAGAAGGTTGGAGAAGAGATGAGAATGATCTTCTGAAGGACACGTTGAAGGAGTGATTAGAGAGGTAGGAGGAGAACCATGAGAGGACAGAGTCATGGAAACCAAGGAAGGCCAAGATTTCAAGAAGGGCATGGTTGAAGGTGTCAAAGTTGGCGGATAGGCCCAGGAGGATGGAGCACTGTTTCTGAGAGTTGGCTAGGAAGAGGTCATTACAAAATTTGTCGAGCATTTTGAGGGGAGTACGAGGGGTGGAACCTGGATTGGAGAATTTCTAAAATGGAATTGGAGAAGTGGAACTCCAGTGACTATAAACCGCATATTCAATTACCTTAGAGATGAAAGGGAGAAAGAAGATGGGGCAGTAACTGGAGAGGCAAGTTGGGATTAAGGAAGGGATTATTTAAGATGGAAGAGACTAAAGCATGCTGATATGTATGTACTCAGTTTTTCCAAGCATTCCCTTAGCTGCTTTTTTGTCATAAGATAAGCTGTCAAAATTTTCATTATTTCCTTAATATCTCATAAACATTTTAAAAATGACACTTGCTAGACTGCTTTTAAAAATCCCATCTTATTTCTCTAATACCTTTGTCTAGCATGGATTCATTCTGCCTTTTTGTTGCCTTTATCTTTTCCCTGCAAACCTTCTAAATAGCTGTATATCCTTACTAGGTTCCCTCTCCTATCTCTGTCTCCAGTACTGGTTATTTTTAATTCTCCTGTCTTTGAGCATTCCCTTGTGAAGCCATATTGCCTATTTTACTCTTTGCATTTTTCTTTCAGTGGAATCATAATCTGTTGGGCAAACAACATAATTATGTATATATTATATATCACTGTTAGAAGGTTTAAATTTTGAAATGCAGAGTAGACATTAAATAGAATTTGTCTTAATACCAATATCATTATTCTCATCTGGGTCCAACCTGTATGACTCAAATAGTAAGGACTGAAATGTACATGGTTTTGTTCTAAAGGAAACACTGTTCTCCAAACTCACAAATTGTAAGAGTTGGCATGTCTGCTGACACCTAACTTTCTGTTCAGTTATCTCCTCAAGATAGCAGCCTCTTGTTGAAATCACACTAATGATGAAAGGACAAAGCTCCACTTTCTGGCATTCTAACTGAAAAACACAGATATTGGATTACCTTGCTCTAGCCTCTTCTTTTTATCTTCCAGGCTATCTAGTATTTTCAATCTCCTGTCTTCAAATTTTCTATAAAGAGACGCCTTCAGATACTAGCATTACATCCATTTATCCCTGTTGTTTCTTTCTGAATCTGAATTAAAGTTGTTCTGAATTCCTGACACATTCCTCATACTTCTGCTGTCCTTCTACATCTATTACTCCCATTGACTTCAAGGGAGTTCCATGCCTGGAATGACTGCAGGACAGGGCCCTTGAAATCAAACATTGTACTTTTTTCCCTGAGTAGTGGGGTATTTTAATTAAAAACTCTATTATATTTCCTTCTAAGTAGAAATGAAAAGATTGAACAGCTTGGTATGCACTGAGTCTAAAATATTTCCACTGTCAAGGGTAAAGTAGAAAGAAATGGACTGCAGCACGTAAATACTGCTGCACGTATGTTTAATCAAAACTATAACAACCGATATGGAAGAAGAGTACAAACCTAATATTTTGACGAAACAGTGATTTTCTGATTTATGATTGGATATAAACAAAACAGCATATATTCACCCCAGATTTAACCTGCATCATTTAAATCCACTGGTTTCAGTGGGGTAGAGTTATTCTGCAGATTAATTTAGTCCAATTTGCCTTAAATAATTTTGCCAGTTATGACATGGCACTTGTACAACATATCTAGGCACTGATATGGCCCTCATCACTGTATTATTTACACACCTCACAATTATTAATGGATATTTTTTCCTTACAAGGCGTCTGTGAGGTAAGGACATGTTATCCCCGTTGTACGTGTAGGATCCTGATGCAGACTAGGTAACGTGCCCAAAGACACACAGGAAGTCTGTGGCTGGGCCAGAATTTGAACCCAGATGTCTTAAGCTCATGTCTATAGATTTTACAATTAAATAAACTAGCATTAAATTTCAGCATCTCGTTTATTAATTTTATTAGTAGAGATACCTGCTCAAGGAATGGTAGAATAAGAATAGCCAAATTATCATGATATCAAGTTAATAACTTGAAGCTGAGCCCTAACTGAACCTATGGTAGGTTACTTTTCCAGTGACACATGGTTTAAACTTCAGCTCCAAATATTCTAGGTAGTCAAGCCTGACTATTGATATTGTAATCAGATGTTCTCATTCCTTGTTTGTATTGTGAGAAGAAGAAAGTGAACAAACTATAAAAAAACAAAATCAATGTTCTGGTTTTGTTATAAAAAATGTGTGACATGTAAAAAGCAAAGAAATGGGTGAAAACCAAAAAGGTGGCATGAGAATTACATTTGTAAAATTGAAACATTTTTAAAAAATCTAAACTTATGGATAGCACATATACCATGTATTTTCCACACAAGCTCCTTTAAAATATTTGCTTAAACAGTGGAGTATAAAGGTAATAATATTCAACCTACTAGAACTGCTATAGTAAAATACATACATACAGACTACACATGCGACCACCCTATATGTCATAGGTTAGGATAACTGCATCTGTATTTCCATCAGTGGTTCAGCAAGGGAACCCAATCTCAGACTTCCAGCTCCCCAGCTGTTGCCTCTCTTGGGTGGAGACCCTTCTGACCAGGGTTTGTGCAGGCTGAACCATTCCCTGTCTTCACCATGTTGCTCTCAGCAACATCAATCTGCCTAAACAGACCTGCTTGCTTTCTCTTAAAAGACTAATAACAGAGTGATTGCTACAGATATAAGTTACCACACAGCTCTTGCTAAGCAAGCCTACCTTATTCTTAAGGTAAAAAGTAGGGCTGTTGATTAATCACAGTTAACTCATGTGATTAACTCAAAAACATTAATCACGATTTAAAAAATTAATCAGGATTAATCGCACTATTAAACAATAAACTAACAATTTAAATTTATTAACTATTTTGGATGCTTTTCTACATTTTCAAATATATTTATTTCTATTACAACACAGAATACAAAGTATACAGTGCTCACTTTATATTATTTTATTACAAATATTTGCACTATAAAAATGATAAACAAAAGAAATAGTAGTTTTCAATTCAACTCATACAAGTACTGTAGTGCAATCTCTTTATCGTGAAAGTGTAACTTACAAATGTAGATTTTTTTTTTGTTACATTACTGCACTAAAAAACAAAACAATGTAAAACTTTAGAGCCTATAAGTCCACTTGGTCCTACATCTTGTTCAGCCATTCGCTAAGACAAACAATTTTGTTTACATTTACAGGAGATATTGCTGCCTGCTTCTTATTTACAATGTCACCTGAAAGTGAGAACAGGCGTTCTCATGGCACTTTTGTACCCGGCATTGCAAGATATTTATGTGCCAGTTATGCTAAACATTCATATGCCCCTTCATGCTTTGGCCACTATTCCAGAGGACATGCTTCCATGCTGATGATGGTCATTAAAAAAATAATCATTAATTAAATTTGTGACTCAACTCCTTGGGTGAGAACTGTACGTCTTTGGCTCTGTTTTACCCGCATTCTGCCATATATTTCATGTTATAGCTCTCTCGGATGATGACATGTTTGTTTTAAGAACACTTTCACAGCGGATTTGACAAAACGCAAAGAAGGTACCAATATGAGATTTCTAAAAATAGCTACAGCATTCAACCCAAGGTTTAAGAATCTGAAGTGCCGTCCAAAATCTGAGAAGGACAAAGTGTGGACCATGCTTTCAGAAGCAACACTCAGACGTGGAAATTACAGAACCTGAAACACCAAAAAAGAAAACCAACCTTCTGCTGATGGCATCTGACTCAGATGATGAAAATGAACATGCATCCGTCTGCTCTGCTTTAGATCGTCATCGAGCAGAACCCATCATCCGCATGGACACATGTCCTCTGGAATGGTGGCTGAAGCATGAAGGGACATATGAATCTTTAGTGCTTCTGGCATGTAAATATCTTGCAACTCCGGCTATAACAGTGCCATGTGAATGCCTGTTCTCACTGTCCAGTGACATTGTAGAGAAGACGTGGGCAGCATTATCTCCTGCAAATTGTAACCAAACTTGTTTGTTTGGGCGATTGGCTGAAGTAGGACTGAGTGGATTTGTAGGCTCTAAAGTTTTACATTGTTTTATTTTTAAATGCAGTTATTTTTTGTACATAATTCTACATTTGTAAGTTCAATTTTCATGATAAAGAGATTGCACTACAATATTTGTATTAGGTGAATTGAAAAATACTATTTCTTCTGTTTTTTAGAGTGCGAATATTTGTAATAAAAAATAAATATAACATGAGCACTGTACACTTTGTATTCTGTGTTGTAATTGAAATCAGTATATTTGAAAATATAGAAAACATCCAAAAATATTTAAATAAATGGTATTCTATTATTTTTTAACAGCGTGATTAATCACACGATTAATTGTGATTAATTTTTTTAATCACTTGACAGTCCCAGGAAAAAGCATTACAGAGAAATATATTTAAAACAATAAAAGAACCTACATGCATGATAATAAGGTTACCAGAGTTCATCCCAACTCTAACATGAGTTCTGGCAAGAGCAGTCTTTCAACACCCCACCCTGCGGGTTTCCTTGTGGTTACAAGTTCATCACAGCTTCAGCTCAGAACAAGTACACTCATGACAAGGTTAGTCCACCCTTTTATACAGATAAGGGGTGTTCGATTTGGAGTTTCCAGAAGCAATAATTTAATATTTAATGGGCCTCTCTCCCCATGGCATACCTTCAGAAGGTTTGCTTCAGAGGGGAGAAGTTGCATTCCCCTAACCTCAAGGTACTTCCTAGGAAACCACTTCACAAGTATTGTTCCAAAAAGACTTTTGAACTTCCTTATACCTTCCAGAAATTGCATTAATTTTGTCTTCCTGCTAAAGAAGATCCATACAAACTCACAATAGTACACAAACCTTTGCAATTCTAATACGTTGTACCCCAAAGCTATTAACCCTAATTCAATAAGGTTCATTCAGAATATTACAGGATATTGTCAGTCCGTCACAGTGATTTTTTATCATTTTGCTAAATGTTCATTGTACACCACAATGTAGTAGTCCTTTACTAAAACAAATATTACATTTTTAGAAAGATGTCTCCTTGGTAATATGCATGAAAGGCCTGATGCAATGTCTGTTGGATGCCGCTGACTTCTGTGGGCATTGGATCAGGCACCATATCTTGCAGCCCTTATTCAAGCAAAACTCCCATGGATTTCAATGGGACCTTTGTTTGAATAGCAGCTGCAGGATTAGGCCCAGGTTGTCAAACTCTAGTCTCTTGTGGATGGTGCTATATGCATTTGTGGTGTATTTAATATGGCCAAATTTAAAGTCATGCATGTAGGAACAAAGAATGTAAATAGGTCTAACTTACAAGATCATTGGAACACTATGTATAATTCTGGTGCCCACACTTTAAACAGGATGTTAACATATTGGAAAGGTTCAGAAATGAGTCCCAAGAATGATTCAAGGTTTGGAAAATCTGCCTAAAGTGAAAAGTGAGGAAGCTCGATCTATTTGGTTTATCCAAGAGAAGGTTAAGAGATGACTTGATCATGGTCTATAAGTACCTACATGGGGAGAATATTTCTAATAATAGAAAACCCTTTAGTCTAAAATAGCATTTCATAACAACTGGTCTGGGGACCGGCGCTGGTCCCTGAGATCTCCCTGACACAGTTTTGGAAGGCAGCCAGCTGGTCCCCGCTATCAAAAAGGTTGAGAAACACTGGTGTGGAAGATAAAGGCATAACAAGATTCAGTAGCTGAAAGTTGAAGCTAAACAAATTCAAGCTAGAAATTAGGCATAATTGGCATTGTTTATTAACCACTGGAACAACTTACCTAGGGATCTGGTGGATTTTCCATCACTTGAATTGTTTAGCTCAAGAATGGTGCAATTCTAAGGCTAGGTCTACACTACCCACCTGAATCGGCGGGTAGAAATCGATCTCTCGGGGATCGAATTATTGCGTCTCGTTGGGACGCGACAATCGATCCCCGAATTGACGCGCTTACTCCACCAGTGGAGGTAGGAGTAAGCGCCGTCGACCGGGAGCCGCGGAGGTCGATTTTGCTGCCGTCCTCACAGCGCGGTAGTCGGCTCTGATACGTCAAATTCAGCTACGCTATTCGTGTAGCTGAATTTGCGTATCTTAAATCGACCCCCTCCCTGTAATGAAGACCTGCCCTAAGAGATACGCTCGCTCAAACAGAAATTATGAACTTGATACAGGAATTGCTCAGTGAAATTCTATGACCTATGCTATGCAGGAGCTCAACTAAGGCTATGTCTACACTCCAAGCTAGTGGTATGATTCCCTTGCTTGTGTACACATACTTGCATTAGCTTTCATCAAGTAATCCAGGGAACATAACTCTTATGTTTTATATTGCAAAATCATTTTATGTTAGACCACCACAGAGATGGAAATATCAATACGATTTTTAGTAGAAATCGAACACTGAATTTTCTTAATTCATCACATTGAAAAAACACCCTACTCCTTATTAAATTCCCCTGCACCACATCCCCTGCACCACATCCCCAAATTCCCCTGCACCACATCCACTTGGCATGTGGATAGTGTACTTGCTCCCAGTTAAGCCTGACAGCATCCTGTGGGGTAGGTACATTTCCTCCTGTACAGAGGGGAAAATTGAGATATAGGGGCTAGCGGTCTCTTATATTGATCACCGACAGCTATCGTTGATTTTGCCACCCAAGCTCTTAGGGTTTTTGACCCAGTATTCTGCCACTCCTATACTAAAAATATAAAATGGGGTAGTATTGTCAGTAAAACAACACATATCACCGCTGGTAAAGGGAAATTACTTAGGACAGAGGGAAAAATTAAGCTAGTTGTAAATCTGGGAGTTTTCCACATTGCAACTTGGTGCACAAGCCACATGGGTATGCACATCAGAAAACGAGATGAGATAACAGTTTTGAGTCCATAATGCAGTTGTCACAAAGTGCAATTCTAATCTATGTATCCATAGTAGGGTTGACAGGTGTTCGGTTTTCGACCGGAATGCCTGGTCTCCAGTCAGCACCGCTGGCCAGGACATTAAAAGTCCGGTAGGTGGTGCAGGCAGACTCCCTACCCAGCTCCGTGTGACTCCCGGGAAGCTGCCGGCATCTCCCTCTGGATCCTAGGCAGAGGGATAGCCACGGGGGCTCTGTGCACTGCTCCCACCCCTAGAGCCAACTCAGCAGCTCCTATTGGCCAGGAACCACTGCCAATGGGAGCCGAGAGGGTGGTGCCTGCAGGCGTGGGCAGTGCGCAGAGGCATGTGGTCATGCCTCTGCCTAGAAGCCGGAGAGAGATGTCACTGCTTCCCGGGAGCCGCCTGAGGTAAGTGCATGCACCCCCAGCCCAGAGCCCGTACCCCCTCCCACACCCCAACCCCCTACCCAAGCCTGCAGCCCTCTCCTGCACCCCAAACCCCTTATCTCTGGCCCCACCCCAGAGCCCGCAGCCAGAGCCCTCACCCCCCTCTCACACCCAACCCCCTATCCCAGCCCGGTGAAAATGAGCAAATGAGTGAGTGTGGGGGAGAGCAAGTGATGGAGGGAGGGGGGATGGCATGAGGAGGGTGGGCGTGACCTTGGAGAAGGGGCGGGGCGGGGGGTGGGTCAAGGGTGTTCCGTTTTCTGCAAATAGAAAGTTGGCAACCCTAATACATAGTCTTTTTTTTAAATCAAAGGTTATCAAAAATAGTTAGATAGGTGAGAATCTAAACATTGTTATAAAGGAAAAGTTGACAAGAAGCACTGAGGTGTCACACAGATACAGATGTCTCTTTCCATTTCTCTGTCCTGGAGCTTTTTTTGCCAGAGTTTGACTCTCCATTGAAACAGCACACTGCTGCTAATCCTTGGAGACTGGCTATGTTTTCCAAGTAGCAAATAGATATAGGCTAAACAGACAACCAGCTGTTGGCAAACAGTCCTCTCATGAACAGTGTAATAAAGTCTCACAATCTACGGCTAAGTTCTCCGATGGCTAAGCTTGTTTTGAAGTTGAAGGAGAGTTGTCCGTGGAAAGTGGGGGATCAGATAATTGCTCCTATAAATAAAGGATTTGTGTTTGCCCATTTAACACCAACTTAAATTATATTCAGTGATACAGAAAACTACTTTAAAAACTGATTTAAACTTTGTTGCGTTTTTTGGGAAGGTTTATAAAAATATTCATACTTGTTAAAACTTCCTCTTGGAAATTAAAGTGAAGCTTGGTTCTGAATAGCGTATTAGACCTTATGGTGATTAATAAAAACCAGCTAATCAAGGGGAATAGGTGAACTGAGAACACTGTGAACCACTGACTCGAGCTAGCGTGCTAAAAATAGCAGCATGGACTTTCCAGTTTGGTTTCCAGCATGGGTCCTCAAGCCCACCCAATTCCCTAGGCTTGAGAGCCTCGGCTCCAGCCCAATGTGCAACATCCCACTGCTATTTCTAGATAGTTTGAGCCCCACTAGCACAAGCCTGTCTACCCCGGCTTGGAGGCTCATTCCTAGCTGGAGTGCAGACATACCCACAGGAGCCCTGTTTCCATTGGTTCCCCTGCCACACCTGCTCTATGTGCTCCTTCAAATGCAGCTCAAAGCACCCAATCCTGCATGATGCCTCCTGCTTGTCTGCTTATGTATAGCAAAATCATTGCTGAGGTATCCATCAAAGTCAGTGGGAAATGAAACAGCTCAGCACCTTGCAGGTAAGTGCTCTGAGTGTGGAATGACAGTTAATGATGCTGTGAGCAGCAGTAACTTTCATGCCATGTTAGGGAAGAAAATCCACTGGGTTCAGAGTGGAGTTTATTATGAAAAGGCTTTGAGGAAAATTAAAGGTGAATCTGAGAAGGCCAACAGACATCATGCCCTTGTTTTTCGTCTGAGGAGGGATATTGGTTTTAGACATTCTTAAGTTCTAACAACCCACACTGTCCTGTAGCCACATATCACAAGGGGTTTTTCTTGAGGTCAGACCATAGTTCTCAAAGCAACACAGTGATTTTCTTGTTCAGAGGAAAAGTAGAGAGCTGACTCTTTGAGTTCCTAGATTAGTCAGAACAAAGTATGTTGACAAGATATAATTGCTTCAGTTGTGAGGAAAGGTGGAACCTCTGTTGTTTTGAAGTTCTTTGAGACGCTGTCTTCTGATCTAAAGCTGGTCACCTTAGACGTGCAATTTACGCCTTTCAGTGAGATAAGACCCTCTTGTAAATTTCACACTGAGTTAAAGAAAAGAGGAAATATATATTGTTAGCAGCTATTCCCTTAGCTTTCATCATGAGGCACTCTACATAGAGATGTCATAAATGCCATATTGGATTTAACCATCCATTGGTTTAAAAACCATCCATTTAGTCTGCTCCTCTAGTATAGGTGGAGGCATTACCCTATACTTGTGCATCAAGGAAGGTGAAAGCCCCTGTCGTCCTTTCCTAATGCTTCTGGCCAATTATGTAATGATATTCTATAGGGCGAAAATCTCCCTTGCTGACCCCAGTTAGCAGTCAGTTTATACTGTATGTCGGAGGTAGGGTGACCAGATAGCAAGTGTGAAAAATCGGGATGGGGGTGGGGGATAATAGGAGCCTATATAAGAAAAAGACCCAAAAATCGGGACATCTGGTCACCCTGGTCGGAGGCCCATGTCAATTTATAACCAAATTAAACTGCAAATTATTTTTATTCATGTAAATGTCTAATCCTTCTCTGTTAACCTAGTGTCGAATTCTGCCTTCAGACATACGAGTAACTCCCATTGGTTTCACAGGTGAAGGTAGAATTGGGCCCTCACTGTGTTTGTCTGATTAATATCCTGCAGAGGAGGATAGCTTGGTTTATATGCTATGTATAAAATAATTTCCTTGTATTTGCTACTAATCTCAGTGAGTGTCTCTTTGTTGTGTTATGAGACAGGACACATAGAATCAGTTGGATTTCACTGTAGTTGTTATGATTGTATATAGTGCACTTCTGTCATATCCCCTTTTACTTTTCTGCCTTCCAGATTAAATTTAATCCTCATATTTTAAATCTCTTCTTGTGTCTAACCTGTACTCTTCCCTTTGCCTTACGTTGCTTCTCATTTCCTTGCCCTTCTTTATTGCAGCTCTGAGATAAAGCAACCACAAATGATTGCAGTATTTGAGATTGGAAAGATTGATATAATGCCATCATATATTTCCCCTGTTATTCTCTATCCCTTTTGACTTTTTTTTCAGTTCTGCTGTGCATTGAGCTAATGTCTTCACAGAGTTCTCCCCAATGACACTTAGAACAGTAGCGGCTAATTCAGAACCCCATCAGCAGGCCAGATTCTTCGGTCGGTTTCGCTGCCGTAAATCCAGAGCAGTTCCACTGACGTGAATTGAATTAATCTAGATTTAACTGGTGTCTGAGATCAAAGTCTAGCTCAGTGTGTTCAAGCAGTGCACGCCCCTCCCCAACAAAATGTAGAACTGGCTATTCTTTTGCCTTGTCCGGTGCCTTTTATTGATGTTGAAAATGTCGATTTCGCCAGAGAATAGAATATGTATTTTTTTACTTATTGAAAGTTTACACTAATAAAGGAAAATATTTCTTCATTTGAAAACTCTTTGTATATGCTTGTACAATACCTCGCACAATGGGGGCCTGATCCCGACTGAGGAGTATGTGCATTATGGTAATATAAATATTAAATAATTATAATAAACGAAAGTTAACTGGCCTGATTCTGCAGGCTTTGTGAAGCTAGCACTTTCAATACAATCAGTGGGAGCTTGGGTGTGTAAGGGCTGCAGGATAGGGCACATAAAGTAGCCAAAACTAGGAAATAATCTCGTTCAGTGTGCATTGCCTTGCACTCCCTTGAATTTCATTTGCTGTCATAGTGCTCAGTCACTCACTTAGAGCCTTTCATTGAAGCCCATTGGTATTCTGTGGTGTGGGCAATACAGGATTGTTTGCAGCCATGTGTTTGATACTGGATAACAGGCTCATGGAATTTGTTTTTTGCCTTCAGTTACTTTTCATATATTTTAAGAAATATTTACCCAGAATTTGCATTTACATTTTTCTGAAAGTCGCTGAACTCCTATGATAAGGTTGCTCTTATTCGTCTCAGGTTTGCTTCCAGTTAGTTTAGTCCATTATGGGCCTTATCCAAACGTGCAGTTGTCTGACTGTGGATACTGTCATAAAAGAATCTGTAAAGGAAGCTGGGGCTAAAAAATGATGTTAGGTGAAAACACAAGTACATTACCTTTTTGTGTTTTGGAAAGCAAAAATACTGTGCTTCATGTCTTGGATAGGCCTGAGTTGATTGTTACTAATACTGTCGAGTTTTGTATTGTCTTTTTAGGGAAAACTGGCCATACAGAAGCGGTGCGAGTAGTATATCAGCCAGAAAACATCAGATTTCAGAAACTGCTCAAGGTCTTCTGGGAGAATCATGACCCGACACAAGGTAGAGTGATGAGTGAGCCAGTATTTAATTATCTTACTAATTACAGCTGGGATAATTAGTGTTTGAGCTGCATGGAAGAGATGAACCTTGAAATCACATGGGAGCTCAAGAATATGATTGCAGACATTTATTGACAGAGAGGGAGAGGGAAAGAGAGGGAGAATGAGGAGGTAGAAGCTCATAATACCCCTCCCCCTTTACAGCTGTCTGTGCTGGGAAAATTCCCACAGAGAGCGTGACTAGACAATAGAAAATCCTTTCACCTTTGATTATGACAATTTTTCCTTAATGCTATCTTTTGTCTCCTAAATTAAAGCATATTTCTCGGCAGCTTCAGAGTTGGCAATTTTACTCATGCATGGAAACTTTACCCTCCATGAGTTTTACATTTTTCATCTTTTTTAAATTACTGTGGGTTTCTTTTATGATTAGAGAAAATGAGCAAAAGGAAGTAAGACAGGATGCTCTGAGGAACCACCGGCAGCAACGTATTAGCTTCTCGCCTTATTCAAGCATTTTGGTTTAATTTATCCTCCTTGGAAGTGGCAATATGATGATGTTATGCATATCTGCTCAAACAGAAATGATGAATTGTATTGAGAAAACATTGCACGTGTGTGTATATAGTTTCAATAAACATCAGCTCCAATATGATGCCCTGAAATATTACATAAAAATAATTCGTTTCCACTTTCTCAAGCTTTTTCACCACTGTTGTCTTACATTTACCTATCTGGTTAATATTAAAAAGGACACTCTTAAGAGGGGAGAGCGGGTGGGTGTTCTCTCCTCTGAGGACCTCTTGCAGAGCTCAGTTTTAGTAACTGGAGAGGACACTGGGGAACTCTGTATGTGGGGCAAGAGGGAAAGAGTCCCTTTATCAGGAGATTTGGGAGACACATATCTCTTGAATATTTGGAGATCTGCTTCCTTGGGGTTTCAGTCCAGTTCACAGTAGACAAGAAAGAACATTAAAAAAAAACTGGCACCCTTTTCAGGTTGAACTTTCTTCTGGTCAGCTGGTAAATTTTATTTCTGATCCATATGTGTCTGTTTCATTTATGGCCTGATCCTAAAAACTTCTACTCACAGGAGTAGTCCCATGTGCAGAACCACTATCTTCAAATGGGACTATTTGTGTGAGAAGGAGCTATACCTGTGAGTTAGAGTCCACAAGGTCAGGTCCTTACATTGTAAGGTTTCTTTTTGCATTACAGGATACAGGCCGGAACATACCAATGTTCAATGCATTAGGAATAAGTTTACATCATAAAAAACACCACAGTTGGCAACAGTTGGCCACCTAGTTGGCAGTCTCATCAGTGAGCTTATGGATTGAATAGCATGGAGGCTAAGCTAATGTCTCACTCCTAGTAGTGTTCTAGCTAAGTCAGGGTTGTGGCATGTTGATGGAGACGTGGGAAAGTTTGTACTGCCGCTGTCTGTGTTATATCTGTTCTGTGTATAAATACAGGACTTCTTCTATAACAGAGGTTCCCCAAACTGATCTGGTGATGCACAGAGAGATGGCTGGTCACATGGTGATGACTTCTTTTTTTTTTTTTTTTGCCCCCACCGGCCAAATCACATTAAAGAATTCCTACAATTCCTTTCCTGTTTCAGCAAGTTGCCACAGGGGTATAACGAGACTGCCAACAGGAGTGAACATGATTCACAAAACAGCAAGTGGAAGGGGTGGTATTCACAAGATGCTCTTGGTATTTAAATGTGACCCATGCTGTGAAAAAGGTTCAGAACCTCTAATCTAGCAGTTTTCACAGGCATTAAATTTAAACATCAGATATAGTTTTTGTTGAAGTTGGGCAGAAACCTTTTTCTCACTGTCTGGATGTCTGAATATTTCGAAGCAGCTTCCCACAGTGCATAGAATCATAGATGTGTAGAGCTGGAAGGGGCCTCGAGAGATTATCTAGAACGTGTTTGTGTAACCTGTTCTTAAAAACCTCCAATGATGGGGATTCTACAACCTCCCTTGGTAACTTCTTCCAGTACTTAATTATACTTATAGTTAGATATTAGGAAACATTTTCTAACCTAAATCTCCCTTGCTGCAGATTAAGCTGATTATCTTGTCCTATCTTCAGTGGACAAGGAAAGCAATTGATCGCCATCCTCTTAATAAAAGTCCTTAACATACTTGAAGACTTATTAGGTCATCCTTCAGTACTCTCTTCTCAGTAAAGACTAAACATACCCAGTTTTTTTTAAACTTTTCTTCACAGATCAGGCTTTTAAAATCTTTTGTAGCTTTCCTTTGGACACCCTCCACTTTGTCCACATCTTTCTTAAAATGTGGACACAGGTTCTTCATCTGAGGCTTCACCACTGCCCAGCAGAGCAGGGCAATTACCTCCTGTGTCTAACGTACAACACTCCTGTTAATACACCCCCGAATATTAGCCTTTTTCACAAGTGCCCCACACTGTTGGCTGAGATTCAATTTGTGATCCACTATACCCCCCAGATCTTCTTCTGCAGTACTACTGCCTATCCAGTTATTCTCCATATTGTATTTGAGTTTTTCTTCCTCAGGGTAGTACTTTGCACTTGTCTTTATTGAATTTCATCTTGAAGAACTGATCTGAAATCAATTTATCAAGATCATTTTAAAGTCTATTTCTGTCCTCCAAAATGCTTGCAACCCTTCTCAGCTTGGTGTCATCCACAGATTTTATAAGCATACTCTCTGCTCCATCATCCAGCACCAGATATCAAGAGAATTCAGTATCAGGCCAGAGACTCTAAAAAGTAGAGCCTTTTAAAATGGTAGAATCATAGAAAATTAGGGTTGAAAGAGACCTCAGCAGGTCATCTAGTCCAACTCCCTACTCAAAGCAGGACCAGCACCAACTAAATCATCCCAGCCAGGGCTGTGTCAAGCTGGGCCTTAAAAATCTCTAAGGATGGAGATTCCACCACCTCCCTAGGTACCCCATTCCAGTGCTTCACCACACTCCTAGTGAAATAGTGGTTCCTAATATCCAACCTAGACCTCCCTCACTGCAACTTAAAACCATTGCTCCTTGTTCTGTCATCTGCCACCACTGAGAACAGCTGAGCTCCATCCTCTTTGGAACCCCCCTTCAGGTAATTGAAGGCTGCTATCAAATCCCCCCTCACTCTTCTCGTCTGCAGTCCAAATAACCCCAGTTCCCTCAGCCTCTTCTCGTAAGTCATGTGCCCCAGCCCCCTAATCATTTTAGTTGCCCCCTGCTGGACTCTCTCCAATTTGTCAACATCCTTTCTGTAGTGGGGGGCCCAAACTGGATGCAATACTCCAGATGTGGCCTGACTAGTGCCGAATAGAGGGGAATAATCACTTCCCTCGATCTGCTGGCAATGCTCCTACTAATTCAGCCCAATATGCCATTAGCCTTCTTGACAACAAGGACACACTGTTGACTCATATCCAGCGTCTCGTCCACTGTAATCCCCAGGTCCTTTTCTGCAGAACTGCCGCTTAGCCAGTTGGTCCCCAGCCTGTAGCAGTGTATGGGATTCTTCCATCCTAAGTGCAGTACTCTGCACTTGTCCTTGTTAAACCTCATCAGATTTCTTTTAGCCCAATCCTCCAATTTGTCTAGGTCACTCGGGACCCTATCCCTACCCTCCAGTGTATCTACCTCCCACCCCAGCTTAGTGTCATCTGTGAACTTGCTGAGAGTGCAATCTATCCCATCATCCAGATCATTAATGAAGATGTTGAACAAAACCGGCCCCAGGACCAACCCTGGGGCACTCCACTTGATACTGGCTACCAACTAGACATCGAGCCGTTGATCACTACCCATTGAGCCCGCTGATCTAGCCAGCTTTCTATCCACCTTATAGTCCATTCATCCAGCCCATACTTTTTTAACTTGCTGGCAATACTACTGTGGGAGACCATAACAAAAGCTTTGCTAAAGTCAAGATATATCATGTCCACCACTTTCCCCATATCCACAGAGCTTTCTGTATTGTTCTTAACTTTACTGTGCCTCATCTTGTGAAATAAAAAAGTCTTTGCACACCTATGAGTGCTTGGCTTTGAGGGTGCTGTCCTGGATCTCTGCGGTGACAATGGGGGATGTAACTCCACCAAAACAAAGATAGGCCCCTGCTGTAACCCCTTTGGGGTTCAGAGAGCATGGCCCTTTAAATCTTTTTCCTGAGGGGGGAAGTGCTGATTGTTCCAGAAGGAGGAAGTGCTGTTGGGGGGAAGGGGAGTAGAGAGCGAGGGAAGAGCAAGAAGGTGTGTGTCTGGAGCTCCAGACAGAAGGGCTGCAGCAAGCAGGCCCTCACAGAGTGAAGCAGCCAAGAACCTGCTGAAGCCTGGGAGGGACAGAGCGGCTGATCGGGGACCCCCCGGGACAGGAGCCAGGAGGAGCACTGTGCCGGGGAGGAATCGCCCGAGAAGGACAGGCCGGAACTGGACCCAGTATCACGGCTGCCCAGAGCTGCATGGGGCTGTGAGTACTGGGGCTTGTGACTCTGCACTGGGAACAAGGAGGGAAGCTGTTAGCTTGTTGAGCCTGGGGAGGTGGTCGCTCTGTGTGGCTTTGCAGAGAGCGGCAGAAGAGGGCAGTAGAGGGGTTTGTTGGGGAAAGTTTACTGGCACCGAAGACAGCCAGGAGCACCCAAGACTCACCACTGGATTGGACTTTGCCCAGGACTCTTGAACTCTGTGTGCAAACACATTGCTTGGTGCAGACTGTTGTACCACTGGGCCTATGGGGCCTTGTGTTGAATGCAACCCTGTTTTACTGCTTCCCCTATATTTCCCCCTGTTGTTTTTCACCTGTCCTCATTCTGTGAATAAATATTTCCCTTTCCTATATTCATTGTACTTTTCTGGTATGTGTGTGTGTGTTCACTTTGGGGGGTTTGGAACAGGTGCCCCTGGGGGGGAAGGGACTTTCCCCACTGTGTTCCTGCGCGGGCCTTCTCTTGGCCAGACCTACCTGCAGAGCAGATTCCATCTTGGCCACAAGTTACAGTGCCATTTGAGGTAAAGGAGAATCTCCATTAGTTGCTGTAACATACACTTTGACATGTCACTGTGCTGCTTTGATGTCATCCAGTGGATTACAGTTAGTCAGCAGTCAGGTTTTTAAAAAAAAAAAAGAAAAAGAAGAGGATATACTAGGGTTACCTCCAAAAAGAGGACACTCCACGGGGCCCTGCCCCCAGCCCTGCCCATGCCCCTGCACCAACTCCACCCCTTCCCCAAAGTCCCCGCCCCAACTCCGCCCCCTCCCCTGCTTCCCGCGAACATTTGATTCGCGGGAAGCCTGAAGCAGGCAGCCGGCCCCTCCCTATTTTCCCAGACATGTTTGGCTTTTTGGGATTTCCCCCCGGACGGGGATTTGAGGCCCAAAAAGCCGGACATGTTCGGGAAAATCCAGATGTATGATAACCCTAGATATACCCATCCAGTATGGGCTCTCTCTGGACCCACAGCACACCCCTACAGAAGGGGGAGGCACCTCAGATCCAGTCAACTAAGTTGGCATGAATTCCAGCATCAACTTTGAAGAATGTCCTGCAGGAAGGAGAGAGAGCCATAAACTCCTACTGACTGGAGGCTCTTCAGGCCTGGCTGTCTAACTCTGGCCATCTGTAAACCCAGCATTGACTTGACGATCCAAGGCTCATATGTCTGCCAGGTGTAATAGATTCCAAGCCCAGAAGGGACTATTGTGATCATCTAGTCTGATCTCCTGTATAACACAGGCCACAGAACTCCTCCAAAATAATTCCTAGAGCAGAGCTTTAAGAAGAACATCCAATCTTGATTTTAAAATTGTCCATGATGAAGACTCCACCACAACTCTTGGCAAGTTGTTCCAGTGGTTAATTACTCTTACTGTTAAAAATGTACCCTGGTTTCCTGTCTCAATTAGACTAGTTTAAGCTTCCACCCATTGGATCATGTTACATCTTTCTCTGCTAGATTGAAGAGCCCATTATCAAATAATTGTTCCCCATATAGGTACTGATGGACTACTATCAAGTCACCCCTTAACCTTCTCTTTGTTGTTAAACTAAATAGATCAAACTCCTTGAGACTGTCACTCTAAGGCATGTTTTCTAATCCTTTAATCATTCTCATGACTATTCTCTAAATCCTCTTCATTTATCAACATCCATCTTGAATTGTGGGCACCAGAACTGGACATAATATTCCAGCAGCGATCGGACCAAATACAGAGTAAAATAACCTCTCTACACCTACTTGAGATTTCACTGTTTATGCATCCAAGGATTGCATTAGCCCTTTTGGCCACAGTGCTCATGTTCAGTTGATTATCCACCATAACCCTCAAATCTCTTTGAGTCACTGATTCCCAGAATATAATTCCCCATCCTGTAAGTATGGCCTACATTCACTGTTCCTAGATGTATGCAGTTGGCCCAGCATTTTAGAACGTCTCCTTAAACCAAGCATAGATTCCTCCCATCTTGGAAGAAAGTTTAAGGGTTGAGACATCCATCACATATACGCAATGGTGAATATGGTTTGTTTCTTCGCAGAATACAAATGATATTGTAACTGTTCAGCGGAGTTAACACAAGGTTAAGAGTGACTTGAACTCAGTCTGTAAGTACCTACACAGGGAAAATAAATTTGACAACAGAGGACTTTTCAGTCTAGTAGATGAAGATATAATAAGATCCCATGGCTAGAAATTGAAGCTAGACAAATTCACACTGGAAAGAATATGCACATTTTTAACGGCAAGGGTAATTAACCATTGGAACAACTTGTTAAGGGTTGTGGTTGATTTCCCCTCACTGACCATTTTAAAATCAAGATTGGATGTTTTTCTAAAAGCTACTGTAGTTCAGACAAGAATTACTTCAAGGATGTCCTAGGGCCTGTTATTATACAGGAAGTCAGACTAGGTGATCATGGTGGTTCTTTTTGGCCTTAGCTATGAATCTGAACAACCTGTGGAACTTCATATTCACCTCTGGATTCCAGATAGAGAGCTCTTTCTAATTTCTAGACCTGTTCCAGAGGTACTCCCCTTTTTGTCCCATGATTGCATCCAACTGCAAGCAGCAAACATCAGACAGACATTCTCAAAAAAGAATCACTTTATAACTACATATTATCGGTCTCTCTGCACATAGCTTTGACAGGGGTCAAGGAAGACCTCTATAAATAAAACTGTACTCATAGCAGCAGTGTTTCATTAAATGTCTGGCTAATATGACTATTCTCTGAGTGTTTGGGTGTCTGCCTGTCTATAGACTTGATTCCGAGAGCCCAGATGATTCTTCCCCAAGAGTTTGTACAAACAAGGATATTTTCATACCTGCTTAGAAGATGTATTATGGCAGAGCAAAGGGAAAGCATTCCACATATGGCACTGGATGGTGAGAACCCAGGCCAGAAAACGTGACACATTATACTGGAGAGGAGGCTTCAGCCATTAAGCGTGCAGAATGTGGTTAGGACGGTGCTGTACCAAATGGTTCAGAAAGAACAGTGCCTGATGTTTGCACCAAGGAAAAGAATGACCTGAACCTTCATCAACAAATCAGAGTAGGAACATGAAATGCGAGGAATATGTATGAAGGGAGCCTCACCTTTGTGACCAAAGAATTGGAAAGATGTAAGATAGAAATATGTGGAATCTGAGAGCTGCATTGGAAGGGTAGGGGGGTCATTTCACAACGTTGAATGGATACACAGCGTAATATTCAGGGTATGAGAAAAATGCACACCCATTTTCTCTCCTTATCTATTCAAGGAGACAAAGTATGTGCTTGGATATAATCCAATCAGTGATAGAATCATTACAATTTGCCTTTGAGTGAAGCCAGGGAATATGTCAATCATACAGGTTTATGCCCTTCAACCACCACTGATGACGACGTGATTGATGAGCTGTAAGAATGACTTGCTTAAACACCACTTACTAACCCACTAAAACATCAAATAAAAATGTCACCCTTATAATTGGTGACTTGAATGTGAAAGTGGGAGCTTTAAGCTCTCCTAAAGGAGTAATGGGAAACAATGGTCTGGGTTCACAAAATGAGAGAGGGAGGTATTTAGTTGAATTCTGCTATTCCGCACTATGGTTAACTGAGAAGGTGTTTGCGAAGTGATGCAGAGTGCAAGAGAATGGCTTGGAGATGGAAGAATGTAAGAGAAAATGAGGAACTAAACAGACAGATTCAAAGGCAGACTAGACAAGATCAGAGCAAATATAAAAGAGCAAAATGTATGGAGTTTGAGAATTGCAAAGAGTAATAATACAAAAGGTATATTCACAGTGGTCAGACTTCTTACCAAAAGGTTTTCCCTGCAATCAAACATGATAAGATCATGATGGCAGAGTCTCACTGAGAGTGATGGTATTAAACATAGGTGGAGAGATTATTGGTCCATTCTGTATGTCTCACCACAACACAACAAGACAACAGAAAAGAGTACGGAGTCGGAGCTATCAATCCTGCAAGTGGAAGTGGTATGTGATACTGTGAAAATGAAGCCTGTGAAAGCACCAGAGATAGATAACATGCCCACAGAAATTGTTAAGTGATTGGCAAATGCAATACTGATATTATGTGGAAAATCTGTAATGACTAGAAATTGGATGAAGGGAATTTTTCTGCCTTTACCAAAGAAGGGAAACATGGAGTGTGGTAACTATTGTGCTATCTCCCTGATACTGCACATGAGCAAAGTTCTCCTCTATATCATCCAGGAATGCATGGAACAAAGGATAGAATCAGAACTACTGCCACAAGCTGGTTTCAAAGAGGGCCAAAGCATGTGTGCCCAAATCGCAAATATCTCTCACATCCCTGAAAAATGCAGGGTGTACAGTCACCCACTGATCCTGTGCTTCAGTGACTACTCAAGAGTGTTTGATACTGTCTGACAGGACAGCCTTTGGAGGATACTGGCAGTCATGGGGATTCCAAAGCATCTCACTGAGCTCATTGCAAGTCTCTACAACCAACAACAGACCACAGAGCAAACAGCAGTAGGCTCAAATGAGGAGTTTTCCACTGAGCAAACTGTGAGACAAGGGTGTATTGTATTCCCCAAGCCTGGCTAACTTCTGTGCGGAATTTATTAGGTGACAAGCCTTGGAAGGTTTTGACAAAGTGGAAGGAGCTGGGATTTTGATTGGTGGACACCTCTTACCTGACTTCAGATATGTTGATGAGATAACGCTCTTTAATACAACCACTGATATAATGCAATAAATGTTGGAGTCTCTAAAACCAGTTAGTGAGGAATACGGACTATTTCTAAATGCAGCGAAAACAAAATGCATGTATGTTAACATGACTAACAAAAAACAAGATCAAAATGGACACCATTATTAATAGAAAAGCTGTAGAGGCAGTAGATGAATTTACAAAAACAACAAGGAGTCTGGTGGCACCTTAAAGACTAACAGATTTATTTGGGCATAAGCTTTCATGGGTAAAAACCTCATTATCCAATCAAGGAGGTTATTCCAAAGAAATCAGAAGATGACTAGGGATGGCTCACTCAGCTGTGTCCCTTAAGAAAGTTTGGGGGAAATAGTAACATCTTGAAATGTATGAAAATGTGACCAGTGACGAGCCTAATTTTTGCCATAGCAATTTAATGGATAGGAATTGTGACAAGTTAATACTGTTGACAGTAAGAAAACTGAAGCTTTTGAAATATGGCTCTGGTGAAGACTCCTGGGCATCTCTTTGATGGAAAAAAGATGAATGCCTATATTAGAAATATTACTGCAGAGAAGCAGACTGTGACGGGGCAGCTCCGCCCCGCACTAGCCCCAGTGAGGTCAGACCAGTAGCTCTGACAGAGGAAGTCCCGCCCCGTTCGAACTGGGCATGCTCCAGATGCTCACTGAGTATAAAAGGAGGGAACTCAGCTCAGTCGGGGCTGGTGGCCGCAGGGGAAGGACCTAACTGGGAAGCTCCTGCAGAGGACCAGCCGACGCTCGTGAAGCCGACAGGAACAGAGGCTTCTACAGGCCGGCACGAACCCCTACTGCGGGAGGAACCAGAGGAGGCGACGGATCCTGAGAACCATGGAGAACCCTGGGATCCATGGGAGACCCCAACTCCCCAGCCAGTAGGGAGCAACCCAGAGGAGGTGACGGACTGGTACCTTGACCCCGGTAAGCCTCAGCGTGTTTCGATAGGACCCCCCCACTGAGCCAGTAGTAAGGTCCTACGGCCCTGCAAACCGGGGCGCTTATATGGACTCTGGCCATTAGGCCGTGCTGCCCTGCAACCCGGGGCGCTTATATGGACTCTGGCCATTAGGCCGTGCTGCCCTGCAACCCGGGGCGCTTATATGGACTCTGGCCATTGGGCCGTGCTGCCCTGCAACCAGAGGCGCTTATATGGACTCTGGCCATTAGGCCGTGCTGCCCTGTAAGGAGGGGTGTGAACCCTCACACAGACCCCGACGTTGGAAAACAGATGTAAACATATGCACTTTGTTTATGTTAGGATGTAGAGATGGATATAACATGGAGAACGTTATTTTGGAAGGAATGTTGGTATGGGACAACCAGAGAGGATATGGATGGATGGTGTGTGGCAGATCACTGGCAGGTCAGCAGCTGAGTACTCAGAGTTAATGCTGGATTATGAAGGCTTCAGAAAATTCTGCTATGATGTCACCGATATTCAGACATGAATACATTAATTTACTTATGTGAGACACTGAGGATCTGATATATTCCAGATGTTGCAACTTTTTTGCAGTGGACATGCTTCTTACCTAAGTTCCCTCTAAGCTGCGCGGCTGTGCAGCAGGCTATCAAGGGCTGCGCAGGTGGGGAGAGGCACCTCTCTCCCAGCCCCAACCCCGTGGCTGCCGTGGTGAGAGAGGGCTGGGGGGGAATCCTCTTTTCCTGCCACAGTCCCAAGACAACCTGCACCCCAAAACCTTCATTCCCAGCCCCACCCCAGAGCCCTCATCCCCAGCCGGTGCCCTCACCCCCCAACCCTCTGCCCCAGCCCTGAGCCCCCTCCTGCACTCCAAACCCCTCATCCCTTGCCCCACCCCAGAGCCTGCACCCCCAGCTAGAGCCCTCACCCCCCTGCACTCCAACCCTCTGCCCCAGCCGAGCCTCTCCCATACCTGGAACCCCTTAGCCCCACCCCCGCCACACATCATATTGGTGCACATAACAAAATTCATTCTGCACATGGATGTAAAAAATTAGAGGGAAAATTGTTTCTTACTGGTGCAGTTTATATGATAGCTTTAACACCAGGTGATGTTTGAGGTCTTTGACTAGAAACATTTGAGCCACAATGTCCTAGTACTTTACAGATGCCTTATTTTGTAAGGGAGGGGACGAACATGCCCTCCAGGTACTTACCATTTTCCTGACATCTGGAGTAATAGTGCTAGTGGGTAGAAAGGATTCTTCACCTTGATCTCTATCCACTCCCAGATTTCTCTTCTTTATCTGGCTAAATTCTGATGGAGAATATTACAGGAATACATTACACAGAATACCAGAGAAGGGTTTTGCTGTAGCCAGTTGGGTCAGGAAAGTTTCTTATTCATAAAGTTCAATATCCTTATTGTATAGATCCAATGTCTCATCTTCCAGGGAAAGATGATATGTTGACAAACTTTTTAAGCAGAGTTGTTAGCCAACAATAAAGGTCTCTGTCATGACCTCCATCTTATATTATCTTTTTTTCAAAAAAAAAAAAAAAAAAAAAAAAAAAAGAGAGGTAAATATCAGTTATTTTTCCCCCCTAACAGGCATACCAGGCTTATCTATAACTCTGATCCAAGAACAAGCAAATTCTAACATCAATATTGTAGTCCTTTCCTGAATCAAGGGCAGGAACTTCTCTACATGTTGCCCCTGATTCTAGTCAAGTGAGAGGGCTTTCAAATGTTGGTCTCGTTGGTACCAAGTTGCTGTCAATAACCATGATTAGAGATTGGGAATTTTGTCATTCCACATCATGTATAATATTAATATCCACAAAGTCCTGCTTTCAAAGCTACTGGGTCTTCTGCCTCCAAAACGAGGTGTGAGTCTCCACTTAGGTTCTAAGTTTCTCTGGTCGAAAGCCTAACTCGGGATTCCTGGGATTCTTAATTATGAGTGTTACGCTGACTAAAAAATCCTGTTGAAAAGTGGGAATCTTTGATCAGTCAAATTTGCTCCATTATTAGGCATGCAAGATTAGATCAGGGGTCGGCAACCTTCGGCACGTGGCCCATCAGGTTAATCTGCTGGCGGGCCACAAGACAGTTTGTTTACATTGACCTTCCGCAGGCCTGGCCACCCGCAGCTCCCAGTGACCGCAGTTCGCCGTTCTCAGCCAATGGTAACTGCCTGGGGCCGTGCCTGTGGATGGTCAATGTAAACAAAATGTCTCACGGCCTTCCAGCGGATTATCCTGATGGGCCGCGTGTCGAAGGTTGCTGACCCCTGGATTCGATTTTTATTGGTTAAAGTCAATTTCACCGCGCCCACAAACCAATGAAAAAACATTTCCATCGATGATAATTGAAATATACAGATAGGCCAAGAAATAAATGCTGCTCGAGAGCTTAGAGTTTGATTTAAGGATATTTACTTTGAATATTTTTTCACGTGATGTTGATAGTTTGTGTTTTGACAGTTATCAGCCTTTAATTTTTTGAATCTCAGCGTCTGCTGTCATTAGACAATTGTTGCCTGCCCAACCCTCTAATTTCCCTCAACTGTGAAAAGTTAAATTGATAGAAATTGAAAAAAATAGTTAAATATAACCATTGATATTATCAGCCAAAATTAGGGGGGGAAATAAAAATAGAATTTTGCTAAACTCATCTATGATTTGAAGAGATTCCCCATCTGAGCAGCTCCTAAATGAGTGGACCTAATAAAGCCCTTGACTGCTAGCTTAGACTATTGATTACACTTGGAATACTAAACCGAACAATCCAAAAACTTCGATTTCTACAGAGACATTTGGTTGTCATCTCTGTTCCTACCTCTGATACACAGATGGACAACCTTTCCTCACCTTGGAATAATCTGATCTCACTCATGAAAGGGTTGCTTTGTGAACCTCAGAGCTGCCTGGAGTAGTTACTGTGCTATAAGAGGTGAAGAGGAGAGTGAGGTCTTGTCTATACAGTGACACTCAGGAAAGTTAATCCAAATTAATTAAAGGTGTGAATTTTAAATTCACGAGTTAAACTGCATTAAATCCCTATGTGGACACACTCATTCAGCATTCAAGTGGCTTTAAGTCAGTTTAATTAACCTAATAGGTTCATTTGTCTTAAAATAAACTAAATAAAAATTAATGGAGATATTAGGATATCTCCTAGAACTGGAAGGAACCTTGAAAGGTCATCAAGTCCAGCCCCCTGCCTTCACTAGCAGGACCAAGTACTGATTTTGCCCCAGATCCCTAAGTGGCCCCCTTAAGGATTGAACTCACAACCCTGGGTTTAGCAGGCCAATGCTCAAACCACTGAGCCCCGATATCTTATTTTAGGGATAGCCCCTTCTAGCATGCACTAAGGGATTGTCATTTTAGCTTCGTAAAAGCTCATAGGTCAGATTCTTCTCTGTACTTTTTCTATGAAGATGTCATTCTGTCATAACTGTCTAAAGCACGTTCCATCTTTTCAGACCACTAGTGTCTCTGTATGTCCCCGAGCCTCACTTATATTCAGGGAGGCAGGTATTATACTTTACATAGAGAACTTTGTCACTGTTTGTATGTAGCCAAAACTAGTCTTCATGTTCCCCAAGCCCTTGGGGAAATGGGGTTGACCCAAGAGGAGTCTGTCTATCATGGTCCAAAGATTGTCCATGTAAAATGCAGTGGGTGTGTCACAATTATCATGACGTGGCAGGATTAACCTCCTGTATTTATTAGAGTAATTAGTAGACCTACATACCATTTCTCCTCTCTGTGATCCTCCAAACAGTTTGGCATCAAGCCCCAATTCTGATACATGAATTCTGCAGATTAATATCTGGTCTTCAGTATGCTGACCCATTTAATTTGCAGGGTGTAGTGCATATTTATTTGCCACCAGTTTTGAAGGACTGTACTTTTTTTAGACACTGCATAAGGAATCTACCAATTGCAAATAATTAGAATTAGACACTAGAAATTACATTGTATTGCTAATGAGCAGATGTGTCTACTTATACCAGTGGAAGAACAGCTGTACACATATAAAATGCTAAAATGACCCTAAACCGGCATTATGTATTCTGCTACAGACCTACAACTTCATTTAGGATTTTAAGAACAGGGAAAAAATAATCTTTAAGCTATATAAAATGTAACCAATTCTGATGTTTTTTCACATTTCTGTGCTTCTGTTTCTTCCATACTTTACACAGGGTCTGGCAACTCTCGAGGTTAAAGCATCTAGCACCTTTGTCTTGTATTTCAAGTGTTATTGTGAGACTCTGATGCTTCCAGCATTACAAGGTGTAAAAAAAAAAAAGAAGAAGCAAAAGCTATTGTCACCAGACACATTAAACATTATTCAAAATAGAATTTCTGACTCCTTGGGGGTCCGTTCTTGGTCCAATACTATTCAATAGTTTCATTAATGAGTTGGAGGATGGAGTGGCGAGTATGCTAATTAAATCTCTGGTAAATACAAAGCTGCGAGGCTTTTGGAGGACAGGAATAAAATACAGCACAGTGTGGAGAAATTAGAGAAATGGGCTGAAATCAATATGAAGAGATAAAATAAAGACAAACGAGTATTGGTTCATGTAAGGATGAATAATCAGTAGTACAGATCTAAACCAGATAACTAGCTAGGAAGTTGAGAGGAGAGGAGAGCAGCTATTAGGGATGGTTTAGGTATAACGGAAATGGTCCTACGGCAGTGCATTCACTGGAGGGGTTCCTGGAGTCTGTGAAAACACTATGAAGTGCCAAAAGGCTGTTGTGAAAAGCAAGCAACAACGCAGATGATCACTACACACTGGGCACACGGTAAGACAAATCAACATAGGATCGAGTCCCTCAATCCTTGCTCAGAAATGTAGGCTTCCCTTCAGGTTTAAAAGTACTGCAGATGGGGAGCTTAAGCCTCTTCAGACGTGCCACTCTTTAAACCTAGTGGTCCTTCCCAGCTTACCCTCAGGAATGACAGACTGCGGGCAGGAGGGAGCCATTGTCATTACTTCCAGCACTGCCTGGAGATCCCAGGGACTACCAAGATGCAAAGCTTATGGATCTTAAAACATATACAAGTTTTCCTGCTGTCTCCATGCTCCGCTAGCTCCTTCCTCTGGCAATTAAATCACAGTGCTGTGCGGCCATTAGCTAGTGTCAGGCAAACCCCACAGTCTTATAGTCTCCTGTCCATCGTCATCACGTTCTGGAGAAGAGATCACAGATCCAGGAGGTATTTGTTTTCTAGACATTGATGCAAAGGAGCAAGCATATTCTTTGTCAGTAGGGATTGGACAGGGAGTAGCTGCTCCCTTTGATGCTGGGTTCCTGCATGACTTTGAGAATCCAACTTTGTTTGCAAAGTGAACTGAGATGTTGAATCTCAGCATGCCTGAATTATGTGCTTGTCTTCCCACTCCCTATTCTTTCTGAAACCCTGAATATACCATAAAAAGTAAATACGTGATTGTTTTTCCTTCCTCATGAATTTCAGCTGCCATGGCCTAATTTGCATATTAGGCTCTTTTTATTTAAATAAATTAGAATAGATTTTTTTTCTGACCTATATTTCCAGTTCAGGGGCTGTTTTTTTTCATATCACAGCAAGGAGCTGATATTTGACTCTGCATCTCTTTAATGAAGTAGAGTGTTAGCAAGCGCAGTGGTTGATAAGATGGCTGAATGGTTTGCATTATAAAGTAAGCCATGCTGAATCAATTCTGGCTCAAGGGCAAAAGTCCAATTGGGTTGTGATTTCTTTTTGCTTTTTAAGCCATCGTAGTTTATTTATGTTATATGTGACAATGATGTGCTATCCAATCCTCCTGGGCTGCTGACAATTAGCTTTATCTGTTAGTATCTCCAGGATGAGCAAAATGCAGCCCCGGAGAAGAGAAAAATCTGGGCATCCATCATTGTCACCAATGGAAGATGATGCTGTGACTCCAACATTGTGGACTAGCGTGCACCTGCTACTCACCTGGAGGGATTGTTCTTTGTTTAGGATTTGCATAACCTCTGAGAACTAGTGCACGGAAAATGCCTTTGTTCTATCACAAGTGACCCAGGGGTCATTTGGGTTTGTTTATTAATTCCTGCAATGCTGAGGGCAGGGGCAAGAGGGGGAGGGAAAAGAGGGGAGCATCTACGTTGTTCAGGCTTGTTGGTTTTTATTCTCCAAAGGCAAATCTGGGCTTTTTAATGCTTAATTGTCTTCAGTAGCTTTCATGGAGTCAATGGGTGTTTAGAGTAAATAATGACTGCTGGATTTGACCCTATATGTGTAGAACTAGAGGTAAGCAACCTAAAATAAGTCTTTCCTTGTAGCATTTTTGGATGGGCTGTTTATAATCCGCATAAAATGAAAGCATTAAACAAAGTTACAAGAAAATGCTGCACATCCTTTTCTTCCTCGGATAACTCACTTGTGAATTAACTGTACTTCGGTCTAGAAATCTGAAGCAATGAGGCATGGCACCATTAATCATAGTTTACAGTGATTATTAGTAGGCTTTTAATCTTTGTTTTCATGTATAATTAGGTACAAGCGGTCAAAGCTGCTGACTCTTATAAACAACAATATTTTCAACAAATGACTGTTTTTCCCTGCCTGCAATTTTCCCTAGCATATTTTTAAGGGAGTACTTGTCTTGTTTCAGAGCAGTTTCTCAAGAGTTTGTCTGCAACTAAAGGCAAATGACAACTCATTAATTATTTTTTTAATTATTATTATTACAGGCGCACCTAATGGATCAAATCAGGGCCAGGCCCCATTGTGCTAACGCACACCAAGGCACAGTCCCTGTATAATTCTAGACAAGACAAACAATAGGAGAGAGGGATGAGGCATGAGAAAGGCACCAGTAACAAGTTTGCGTGGTCTCATAGGCCAGCGCTGAGCACTACTTAATAGCTCCGAGTTTTTATATTTTTAATTATATCCCCATACCTGATCATTAGTTGGCTGATTTCTTGTAGGTATCACAGTAGAACTGGTCTTCAGAAGGTATAGAAGAAGGTGGTGGGGAGGAGGGGAGCACTAGTTCAGGGAGGACATTCCGGGCATAAGGGATGGCATGGCAGAAAGTGTGAAGATGGTATGAGAAGCATAGAAAATGACAGTCATACCTCTCAACTTGCCAAGGCCCAAATGGGAGACACCATGCTCTGGGTGTCACTAAGCCTCTGACTGCCAGAAGCTGGGACTGGATGACAGGGGATGGATCACTCAATTATTGCCCCGTTCTGTTCATTTCCTCTGGGGCACCTGGCACTGGCCACTGTCAGAAGACCAGATTCTGTGCTAGATGGACCTTTGGTCTGACCCAGTATGGCTGTTCTTATGTTCTTAACAGTGTGTGAGAAAGACCTACAATGAGGGACTGTGACAGGGTGCCACTGTGGCATCGTCTACTGGCTGTCTTGGGAATTAGCTCTGCGCCCTCTTCTGGTGATGTCTCACCCACCCTCACCTCTGCTCCTGGCTCTGTGTCGCTCTAAGGACTGCGAATCCTCTTAATGACACAGCCCTGTTCTTCCCCCTTCCGGAGGAACTGCAGTCCGCTGTCTAGCCACTTCCTTCAGTGGCAACTGCAGCCAATTATTTGGCCACTTCTCAGTGGCAATGTGCGGGGGGCGGACACACCTGGGCCCACCCACTACTCCGGGTCCCGGCGCAGGGACCCAGTAGATGGCCCCCACCTGCTGCATCCCCTCTGACTTCTCAGTAGATTTCCCTGGGCCACTTCCCCACGGCCCCAGCACCCTCTTTGCCCTTGCTTCAGGGCCTCATCCTGCAGATCCCTGCAGCCTATCAGGAGCTGCCTTTAGCTCCCCAGGTCTCCGCTTGCAGCACTGCTCTGTCCAGGGTGACTTGCTACCTTCAGCCTGCAAGGCAACCAGTCCGCCCTCCTCAAGGTCCAGGGAGCAACTGACGCGGCTCTGCTCTGCAGCCCTTCTTATATGGGCCAGCCCAGCCCTGATTGGCTGCTCCTTGCCACTCCTCTCCCATTAGCTGCTTGCTGCGCAGACTCCGTAGGGCTCCATTAACCCTGTATAGGCCAGTGTGAGGCAGATGCCCCATCACAGGAACAGAAAAATTATTGGTGCAGGAAACTTAAATGCGGTGGGACTCCTTCCTTTACGTTAACTAACTCTCTCTGTCACCCCAATTTCAGGAACACCAAATTTAGGTGACTGTAGTTAACCTTGGGAGTACAGGAGGGCAGCTGGTCTAGTAGCTAGGGCGCTGTGCTGGGAGTCAGGGAACCAAGGTTCTGCTCCTGGCTCTACCATTGACCTTCTCTGTGACTTTAAGCAAGCCACTTCCCATCTCTGAGCCTTGATTTCTCCTCTCTCCCTTTTTAATGTTTTTAATGAAGTAAATACTAATAGGAATTGTGTGATCATGGGAGACTTTAACTTCCCAGATATAGACTGGAGGACAAGTGCTAGTAATAATAATAGGGCTCAGATTTTCCTAGATGCGATAGCTGATGGATTCCTTCACCAAGTAGTTGCTGAACCAACAAGAGGGGATGCCATTTTAGATTTGGTTTTGGTGAGTAGTGAGGACCCCATAGAAGAAATGGCTGTAGGGGACAACCTTGGTTCGAGCGATCATGAGCTAATTCAGTTTAAACTAAATAGAAGGATAAACAAAAATAGATGTGTGACTAGGGTTTTTGATTTCAAAAGGGCTAACTTTAAAAAATTAAGGAAATTAGTTAGGGAAGTGGATTGGACTGAAGAACTTGTGGATCTAAAGGTGGAGGAGGCCTGGAATTACTTCAAGTCAAAGGTGCAGAAACTATCAGAAGCCTCCATCCCCAGAAAGGGGAAAATATTCATAGGCAGGAGTTGTAGACCAAGCTGGATGAGCAAGCATCTCAGAGAGGTTATTAAGAAAAAGCAGAAAGCCTACAAGGAGTGGAAAATGGGAGTGATCAGCAAGGAAAGCTATCTTATTCAGGTCAGAACATGTAGGGATAAAGTGAGAAAGGCCAAAAGCCATGTAGAGTTGGACCTTGCAAAGGGAATTAAAACCAATAGTAAAAGGCTCCATAGGCATATAAATAAGAAGAAAACAAAGAAAGAAGAAGTGGGACTGCTAAACACTGAGGATGGAGTGGAGGTTAAGGATAATCTAGGTATGGCCCAATATCTAAACAAATACTTTGCCTCAGTCTTTAATGAGGCTAATGAGGACCTTAGGGATAATGGTAGGATGACAAATAGGAATGAGGATATGGAGGTAGATATTACCACATCCGAGGTAGAAGCCAAACTCGAACAGCTTAATGGGACTAAATCGGGGGACCCAGATAATCTTCATCCAGGAATATTAAAGGAACTGGCACATGAAATTGCAAGCCCATTAGCAAGAATTTGTAATGAATCTGTAAACTCAGGGGTTGTATGGTATGACTGGAGAATTGCTAACATAGTTCCTATCTTTAAAAAAGTGGGGGGCGGGGGGAAAGTGATCCGGGCAACTACAGGCCTTTTAGTTTGACATCTGTAGTATGCAAGGTCTTGGAAAAATTTTTGAAGGAGAAAGTAGTTAAGGACATTGAGGTCAACGGTAATTGGGACAAATTACAACATGGTTTTACAAAAGGTAGATTGTGTCAAACCAACCTGATCTCCTTCTTTGAGAAGGTAACAGATTTTTTAGACAAAGGAAACGCAGTGAATCTAATTTACCTCGATTTCAGTGAGGCATTTGATACGGTTCCACATGGGGAATTATTAGCTAAATTGGAAAAGATGGGGATCAATATGAAAATAGAAAGGTGGATAAGGAACTGGTTAAAGAGGAGTCTACAACGAGTCGTACTGAAAGGTGAACTGTCAGGCTGGAGGGAGGTTACTAGTGGAGTTCCTCAGGGATCAGTTTTGGGACCAATCTTATTTAATCTTTTTATTACTGACCTTGGCACAAAAAGTGGGAATGTGCTAATAAAGTTTGCAGATGACACAAAGCTGGAAGGTATTGCTAATACAGAGAAGGACCGGGATATCATACAGGAAGATCTGGATGACCTTGTAAACTGGAGTAATAGTAATAGGATGAAATTTAATAGTGAAAAGTGCAAGGTCATGCATTTAGGGATTAATAACAAGAATTATTGTTATAAGCTGGGAAGGCATCAGTTGGAAGTAACAGAGGAGGAGAAGGACCTCGGAGTATTGGTTGATCACAGGATGACTATGAGCCGCCAATGTGATATGGCCATTAAAAAAGCTAATGCGGTCTTGGGATGCATCAGGCGAGGTATTTCCAGTAGAGATAAGGAGGTGTTAGTACCGTTATACAAGGCACTGGTGAGACCTCATCTGGAATACTGTGTGCAGTTCTGGTCTCCCATGTTTAAGAAGGATGAATTCAAACTGGAACAGGTACAGAGAAGGGCTACTAGGATGATCCGAGGAATGGAAAACCTGTCTTATGAAAGGAGACTCAAAGAGCTTGGCTTGTTTACCCTAACCAAAAGAAGGCTGAGGGGAGATATGATTGCTCTCTACAAATATAAACACCAGGGAGAGAGAGGAATTATTTAAGATCAGTACCAATGTGGACACAAGAACAAATGGATATAAACTGGCCATCAGGAAGTTTAGACTTGAAATAAGACGAAGGTTTCTAACCATCAGAGGAGTGAAGTTCTGGAACAGCCTTCCAAGGGGAGTAGTGGGGGCAAAAAACATATCTGGCTTCAAGACTAAGCTTGATAAGCTTATGGAGGGGATGGTATAATGAGATTGGTCTTTGACTATTAGCGATAAATATGCCCAATGGCTTGTGATGGGATGTTAGATGGGGTGGGATCTGAGTTACTACAGAGAATTCTTTCCTGGGTGTCTGGCTGGTGAGTCTTGCCCACATGCTCAGGGTTTAGCTGATCGCCATATTTGGGGTCGGGAAGGAATTTTCCTCCAGGGCAGATTGGCCGAAGCCCTGGGGGCTTTTTGCCTTCCTCTGCAGCGTGGGGCACGGGTAACTTGCTGGAAGATTCTCTGCACCTTGAAGTCTTTAAACCATGATTTGAGGACTTCAATGACTCAGACACAGGTTTGATACAGGAGTGGGTGGGTGAGATTCTGTAGCCTGCGTTGTGCAGGAGGTCAGACTAGATGATCATAATGGTCCCTTCTGACCTTAAAGTCTATGAGTCTATGAGTCTGTCTTGTCTATTTAGACTGTAAACTGTTTGGGGCAGGGAATGTCTCTCACTAAATGTTTCTACAGTCCTTAGTAACTGGGGCCCCAATGTTTGAGATCTTTAGGCGCTACTGTAATACAAATAATAGATAGTAGTAACAGTCCTCAAGTGAGGGACAATTGAGAAGCAGGCTGGTGGTTGAGACTGGCATTATTGGTGGAGCAAAGGTGTGGGGCCTGATGTGATAAAATTTCAGGATTACATTTCAGCTGACTAGACATCCGAAATTAAATGTCATTGGTCTTTTCTGATAAAACATGCACTAAAGGATATTTTGAATGTGCGGTCTTCATTGAGGCTTTTAGAATGCCTACAGGGTTCATTTGGACCCATCTTCAAAGTTATGAATTCAAAATAAATTCAAAGTAAATAAATACAAAATAACTCTATTTACACTGGACCATAGATTATAGTGTAATAACCAGTGAGCTTACGGTTGAAAGTTTATATTACTGAGTCTTGCATTTATATAGCACCTTTCATTCTGAAGCATCTCAAACACTTTATAAGCTAATACATGAATTATATACAGGGGTCGCTTCCCCCACCACAGAAATGTGAAGAGGTGAAATACAAATGCCAGGCACAGCAAGAATGGATTAGAATAAGAATGGATAATACTGTACCTATTAAATTGAACTTCATCAGGAATATAGGTAGAAATAATGTAATTACCCAAGTTGGAGCTTGGCAGGGGAACCAGGGCTAAAACCCTTACTCTTATGAAAACTGCAGTGCAAACATTAATCAAGATTTCAGTTTTTAGATTACATCTGAAAGCAGCACAGTACCCCTGGCACTGTGCTGGGGCATTGGTTTAGTACTGACTTAAGGACCAGAGTGCCACCTAATCGTACATCAATATTACTTCTTAGTTAGTCATAAGAACATAAGAACAGCCAGACTGGGTCAGACCAAAGGTCCATCTAGCCCAGTATCCTGTCTTCTGACAGTCGCCAATGCTAGGTGCCCCAGGGGGAATGAACAGAACAGGTAATCATCAAGTGACCCATCCCTTGTCCCCCATTCCCAGCTTCTGGCAAACAGAGGCTAGGGACACCATCCCTGCCCATCCTGGCTCATAGCCATTGATGGACCTATCCTCCATGAATTTATCTAGTTCTTTTTTGAACCCTGTTATAGTCTTGGCCTTCACAAGATCCTCTGACAAAGAGTTCCACAGGTTGACTGTGTTGTGTGAAGAAATACTTCCTTTTGTTTGTTTTAAACCTGCTGCCTATTCATTTCATTTGTTGACCCCTAGTTCTTGTATTACAAGAACGAGTAAATAACACTTCCTTATTTACTTTCTCCACACCAGTCATGATTTTATAGACCTCTATCGTATCCCCCCTTAGTCATCTCTTTTCCAAGCTGAAAATTTCCAGTCTTATTAATCTCTCCTCAATCAGAAGCTGTTTCATACTGCTAATTATTTTTGCTGCCCCTTTTCTGAACCTTTTCCAATTCCCATATATCATTTTTGAGATGGGGTGACCACATCTGCATGCAGTATTCAAGATGTGGGCATACCATGGATTTATATAGAGGCAATATGATATTTTCTGTCTTATTATCTAGCCCTTTCTTGATGATTCCCAACATTGTGTTTGCTTTTTTGACTGCCGCTGCACATTGAATGGATGTTTTCAGAGAACTATCCACAATGACGCCAAGATCTCTTTTCTGAGTGGTAACAGCTAATTTAGGCCCCATCATTTTATATGTATAGCTGGAATTATGCTTTCCAATGTGCATTACTTTGCATTTATCAACATTGAATTTCATCTGCCATTTTGTTGTCCAGTCACCTAGTTTTGAGAGCTCCTTTTGTAGCTCTTTGCAGTCTGCCTGGGATGTAACTATCTTGAGTAGTTTTGTATCATCTGCAAATTTTGCCACCTCACTGTTTACCCCTTTTCCCAGATCATTTATGAGGTCTCATCATTAGAGGTCTCATCCCAATAATGTTCCTACCCATCTCTGTTTAGCTGTCACTCTCTGATAGGCTCATAGTTCAAGGTGGTGTGGCTGCATTAACATCTACTGTTAAAATATTTCATCCCACTCTGCCTAGAGGCCATAAATACCAGTACAGATGACCCCTTTTATTTATTCATCATTCTGTTTTTCTATTCAGTCTACTCCTGGATGAAAGGCATTGTGAATTAGAATTTAAAAGTGGATTGTGAAATCCTGCCTGCCAGAAATGTTCAATAGGCATGCTCCACCAATCTTGTGAATGAGTAACCAATAGATTTCTGTGGGCTAAAGTATATTCATACACTTCACACAAAGGTCAAAGAGAGTGCAAAAATACATTTAAGCAATGTTCTATCTGTGTGAATTAATACAGAATAAAGCAGAAGTGGGGCACTCTTCAAAGAAAGTCTCCATTCAGCCTTTCCAGTTTTACGATCAGATATTTTTACTGTCTTGAGAAGCAATTCAATCCATTCCACCTTAGTAGCCATAGAATGTTTAAACATTATAATTATTTTTTCAGTGGAAATTAATTCCAGCAGCAGACGTGGAGCACATCAGCTGAAGATTAGCACCTCTTCTTAAGGAAACGGAGCTACTTAAAATAATAATTATAATACAAACACCACCAGCAGCTACTCAGATACTCCCCACATACCTATAAACAAAGTCCCCTCCCCCATCTCCTTTGCTGGGACAAAGTTCTTCCCTCTGCTGTGCAGTTATGAAGGAAACAAGCTTCTAGAGCTTGTACAGGGGGACATCACCTAGATGCAGTGGACCCATGCCTCTAGGAGGTTCCCCTCATATCCCTGCATTGCAGACAATGGAAAGAGGGGCCTGGATATGCCAGAAGAGTTAGGACAGTGTGGATTCATCACTACATGGCTTCATGGGGCATCACTCATTTTGTTCCCATTCACCACAAACACACATAAAACTGCTGTTGATTGGGGACTATACCTTTCAAAGCTGAGCTTCCCAGATGGAGCGTCTGCGTGGGGTGTAGCAGAAGCTCATGTTATACACAGTGAATTGGAACCAGTCAGAGTGGTGGAACTGGGAAGGGGCGAGCAGTGGGAGCTAGCACCCCATGCAATGGATATATTGTGGGGGCTCTGCTACTGCATAAACTTGCATTTGCATGGTAGGGTGGTGGGTGCAGAGGTGAGAGTGGGATGTAGAGTTGCTGAGCGCCCACCACAGCCCAGGATTGGGTAGGAACTGTCAGAACCTCCCTTCACAGCCTGGAGCATGCTACCCTCCCCACCTGTCGCATCTCAGTAGCTATCCTCACTCCCCCTCCTACCCCACACCCCCATTCACAGCAAAGTTCCGCCCTCCCTGCAACTGGTTACAGAATAAAGCAGATCGCTTTCAAGCGCCTTATTCACTGAATGATCATTGAACATCACAGCTGCAGCCTCCCTCGCTGTCACTCTGGGATCGGGGAAGGATTACTCTCCATCGGTCCCTTCTGATTCTCCTTGCCCCAGATCCAGTGCAGGGCTTGGTGCAGGTGGAGTGGTTGGGAAAACTCACACGGTCCCTGACATACAAAGCAAGGCTGGCTTTGTGGAGTGAAGGTCTGAGACTTAGGTAGTAGCCAAGGAGAGATACCTGTGGTACTGTGCCTCTCCCTGGCGCCCACCCCCCCTTGCATTTTAGTAATCATATGGGCAACCCCCAATTAAAAGTAGGGGGAGAGATGGCAGAATGGGCATCCGTTTTCTAGATTAGGGTTAAAACCTACCATAAAGAAAAAGGAGTTCTACATTTTAAGAACTAAACAGTTCTTCTAAAATGCTGCATTCTAGACTAAATGGTCCATCATTGGAATTTAAAAACAATTAACAGATGGGATTTTCAAAATCATTCAGTGCTGGCCTAATGGGCTTAAACTGCAGCAAGGGAGGTTTAGGTTGGACATTAGGAAAAAGTTCCTAACTGTCAGGGTGATTAAACACTGGAATAAATTGCCTAGGGAGGTTGTGGAATCTCCATCTCTATTTAAGAGTAGGTTAGATAAATGTCTATCAGGGATGGTCTAGACAGTATTTGGTCCTGCCATGAGGGCAGGGGACTGGACTCGATGACCTCTCGAGGTCCCGTCCAGTCCTAGAGTCTATGAATCTATGAATTCTGCTTCTAGCGTTGTCAGTGGTAAGACTCTGATTTCAATGGGGACAGCGTTAGACCAACACTGAGTGCTTTTGAAAATCCCATTCTGTATCTTCTCAGTTTCACAAAGTCACTGACAGTAACTTTACAAAATCCCAAATGTATACAATCTAGCCTTGTACCGGCCCACAGGGACGGACTGTGGGGATGTGCATGTGAAGGGTGTATGACACCTACATGGGACTGTACCAGCCTACAAGGAAATTGCATCAAATTTAGCCTTTGCTGTAGTAATAACCGATCCTGTGCCAAACAGTCTCAAAGAGAAGGTGTTTGAAGGTACAGTTGTTTGGAATAGCAATTAACATCCTTACACCATAAAGGCTTACAAGGCTGTTATATGTAGGGTGGCTTGTAAAATAAATGCAAATTTACAATATCAAATTATGTGCAGCTAGTCATTCAGGGTGACATTTCAATAGTTTATATTGATACGGCAGTAATATAAAGTAAAAACTGTGCAAAAACATTCAGTAATGGTACCTAATATTGCACTAATGCTCTGAAATTCTAATGAAGCACTTACAAAAGTAACACAATGAACCACGTTTTTGGACAAATCCCCTTGCTGTTGAATTATCAGTAATGTCCAGTTTTTCCTTATGTCCATTAGAAACATGTAGATGATCCCGGTCCTCTTGTTTTGCAGGCTGTAAGGGCAGTTTTTTAGCTAACCAACCACAAAGTGTTCCCACATCATTCACCACTCCAGCAACATTGTGAAGCTTCCACTGCTTCCTGAGCTCCGGCGTTCCTACACTTCATCAAACAGAGCACAAGTACACCACGAGCCTCCTTCCTAGTATTAATAGGTTGTGCTCCGTTATACTTTTCCAATATTTTGCTGGCTCTATCACAGGTTTGTCCTGTCGGAGTTTCCAATGGCAAATTCGGGTAAAAAAGCGCATCAGACACAATATCTGCCATTGCTTGTTCCATAGTAACATTAAAACTAAAACCCTCAACGCTGATGGCAATATTTATTAACAAATGAACTAAAGACAATAATCAAATCATAGAAACGTAGGGCCAGAAGGGACCTTCAGAAGTCATCAAGTCCAGCCACCTGTGCTGAGGCAGTAAGCCTGACAGGTGTTTGCCTAACCTGTTCTTAAAAACCTCCAGTGATGGGGTTTTCACAGCCTCCTTTGAAAGGCTATTCCAGAGCTTAACTATCCTTATAGTTAGAAAGATTTTGCTACTATCTAACCTAAATCTCCCATGCAGTAGATAAAGCCCATTACTTCTTGTCCCACTTTCAGTGAACATGGGAGAACAATTGATCACCGTCCTCTTAATAACTGCCCTTAAAATATTTGAAGACTGTTATCAGGTCCCCACTCAATTGTCTTATCTAAGATTAAAGGTGCCACCTTTTTTTTTAACCTTTCCACATAGATTTTCTAAATCTTTTATTATTGTCGTTGTCCTCTGGATTCTCTCCAATTTGTCCACATCTTTCCTAGAGTGAGGCATTCAGAGCTGGATACAGTACTCCCAGTGAGGCCTCACCAGTGCTGAGTAGAGTGTGACAATTACCTCTCATGTCTTACCTACGACACTCCAGTTAATACACCCTAAAACATTATTAGCCCTTTTCACAACTGCATCATATTGCGACTCATATTCAATTTGTGATCCACTATAACCCTCAGATCCTTTTCAGCAGTGCTACCACCTAGCCTATTCCCCGTTTTGCAATTGTACATTTGATTTTTCCTTCATAAGTGAAGTACTTTGCACTCATCTTTGTTGAATTTCATCTTGTTGAATTCAGATCAATTCTCCAATTTATCAAGGTCAATTTGAATTCTAATCCTGTCTCTCAAAGTACTTGCAGCGTCTTGGAGTTTGGTATCATCTGCATATTTTATAAACATACTTTCCACTCCATTATCCAAGGCATTAATAAAAATATTGACTAGTACCCAACCCAGGACCGACCCCAGTGGGACTCCATTAGATACATCCTCCCACTTTGACAGCCAACGATTGATAACTACTCTTTGAGTATGGTCTTTCAACCAGTTGTGCATCCACCTTATAGTAATTTCATCTAGACCACATTTCCCTAGTATATGCAATATAGGCAAAACCAAGACAAAATAAATAACAATAGGAGAAAATATAACCAGTTAAAGCTTTCTCCCAGCAATGCCCTCTTCAGAGCTTGTCTCCAAGTACAGTCCATCTCAAAGCGTTTCCCCAAGTACAGCCCACTCAGTTCATAGTTTACCTGCCACATAATGGACAGGCAAAGGAGTGGCAAGTACTCTTTTGGCTTGTTGCCCTCTGTTGACACCATCCCTGCTATGCAGTGACCTGTCCCCTTCTGTGACTTGACCCTCTAGTTGGGCCACAAGTTCTGTCCACCCCTTCCAAGATACATAAAGATTCCGCCAAAGGCTAGTTCCACTGTTGAGCAAGGGGCTCTCTGGGATATGGGGTCTTCCTAGTCCTGGGTCTCTGGTGTCAGGGATAGACTTTTCCTCTCCAGCTCCATTGGGGTAGGTAGGGGAACTCAGGCCCACCCTCTCCACCAGGTTCCAATCCAGTGCCCAAAGGTGTGCGGCTAACTCCTGAACCATGGAGTGCTTCGCAGCTGCCTCCCTGGATCACTTCTTTCTAGCCTCCCCACACAAGAGGGAAGAGGCAAGACATGTAAATAAAATAAACAGAAGAATAAGTTTACTGTCCAGAGCCCTTGTCCCTCCGCAGGTCGGGTAGACCATCGGTAGTCAGGAGCCCCAGCAGCTGGGCTGCCAATAGTGATCCTTTCACAGAGCCCAAGAGCATAAGTCTGCTTACCTCCACCAGCCGCCTGCAAGTGAGCTACCCCACTCCCCTTTTAAGCTCCTCCTCCAGCCTGTGCATACCTTGCAGGTGTGGCAGGGCAGAGCTGCCTGGGCCTAGAGCAACTCCTTAACCTTCTTCTCCAGTGTGAGGCTTCTAGACCCCCATCACACTGCCCCAGCCTATTGTAAGTATAAAGCATATGGGACTTTCATGGCAGCCAGAAAGACTTTAAGAATCTCTGTTCCCTGCTCTCACTCAGGATTTGGGTCTTTATATGAAAAATGGACCTTGGGCAAAAGTTGGCAAGGAAACAAAATGTCTTCTCTAAAATATTAAGGGGACATGTTCAGCCCTGCCTCCATCATCCCTTATGGACATGTCTGTGGCTTTAAGCAAAGGGTTAATTTCATAACAGACTTCTGGTGGTGTTATGTACAGTGAGCAGTGCACTGACTGTCATCAGGGACATTCATTTATATCTGTCAGTCGGCAATCTCAGGCCCCAGCGCTTTTGCTTTAATATTTCATCAGGAGCCAGGAAATCTTGAGGCTTGATCAAGAATCTGCACAGCATTCATGCAAGAGCGTTGCTTCTCGAGGTTATGGAATGGCTGAATTAAATAAACTGTTCAGAACAACTGAGCATTTGCTTTCTAAAATAAACCAATAAATAAATGTAGTAATTTGAACTCTCCACCATGAGAGGATATCGTGGTTAAATAGCGAGTGCTACCACAATGCTAAGTGGAAGAATTGAAGGGCCCAATTCACCACTTCTTTACACCTTGTGTAGTCATTTATCTGAGTGCAAAGTGGGTGTAAAACACTCCCCCTGTGTGATTGGACAATTCCGATTTGGTAACATTCTACACCTGTACTGATCTCCTTTTACATATGTGCAAATGACTACTGACTGGGGAAGGTAGTAGAGAATTATGTCCTGGGATAGTGAATACTCTCAGCCTGTGCAATCATGAGGCTGAAATTGAAAGATTTGTTTCTCTTCCATCCTATTCCAGCTCCTAAACTCTTGTCCTACGTCTTCTTCTTGGAAGACATAGTGCTGACGGTGTGAGAATCCAGTTTAAATGCGTGCCAGCTCATTAATGTACTGTAACACACTGAAGAGGCTACTTTGTATTTCATGTATCCTCCCTGCAACCCAAAACCTAGAAGTCCATCAGGAACCCTTAGTGCCACATTGTAACCCAACTCTCTTCCTATTACCATTTTCCTCCTTTAATAATGTGTTCTTTAGAGTTTTAATTTCCCTTGGCAACTTTCAAACTGTGTAGATGTAATCATTATAGTGAGTGATGACATCAAGTCATGGGTGACACGGTGCAAATGATTCTTGCTAAATAATTATATGATGAGCTGCAGGAAGGAGTTTTATTAGTCTTAACTCAGCAGGTATTGATTGGGGAAGGGAAAATGACCAATCGATATATCAGTTTTCTGTGAGTATAAGGCAATAAGTGACGGCTCCAGAAAACTCTATAAATCACGGAGAAAATTTCATGATGAAAATAAGAGCTATGAACTACCCTTTAAAGTTTCAGTGAGCTGCACTGAAGAGAGTCACAGACCGTAGTCATTTGTCTCCATTACACTGGGGATCCTTTGAGAATTGAAAGATTGAAGAATGGTGTCGTTAGATTTTCCTTTATGGGAAGACGATAAGGAGTGGTGTATGAGTATTGCTTCCAAATCACAAGATACAGCTTGACTCTTGAAAGAAATCCTTGGTTTGGCCAATAAAATAAAAGTCTGCTCTGCCTTAGCCTTATACAGTTGTTGCACTTAAAAAATGCATTCTGTTTTGAAAGATTCTGCTGATTTTAAAGAAATTCTCCATTTTTCAAATGGGGAACAGTACTGGAACCAATAACGCATCTTAGAATGAAACGCATTTTTGAGTGTGACCACTGTCCTCCTCTGTCTGCCTGTGGTTGTTTTAGGTCTAGATCCTGCAACTGGATGGCCTTGGGCACACCTCTGGGTAAATTCAGTTGCAGGATCATGGGCTCAGTGAGCTATGATATCTAGGTGCAGGTCTTTATTATCATTATTTGTATTTGATTACGATAGTGTCCAATGGCTCTGATTAGAGTCAGGGCCCCCTTGCGGTAGGCACTTTACAGTAAAAGAAAATATTTCTCAGATAACTGTTTTCCATTGTGGATGTTTCAAAGCAGATCTTTGAGCTGGTGCAAATCAGCATAGCGCCATTGGTTTAGATGGAACTCTGTGATTTACATGAGCTGCGGATCTGGCCCTTCAGCTTCAGAGTACATTCTTTATTTTCTTTGGCTTAGTTAGCCAGAGTATAATCGGATCCACAGGCCAGATGTTGATATCTAAGTGCGTGTGTTCGCATGCATGTGCACGTGCAAAATCCAGACACCCAAAGCACAAAGCAGAGCTGTTTATAAGTAGGGATAATGTATCCGGGACGGGGAGTGTGGTTGGGGCGAAAACAAACTCCTTTAAGAAATGCATCGTATTTTGCTCGGATACAAGATTCGCCAAGTGAATCAGGGTTATCTAAGTGTTCAGTTCTGGGAGACCGAGAGATTTCTGCAGAAAATCAGATCAGCATGCCATTTACAGAGCAGTTTTATTTGGGGAAAATTTTGATAGTTTTTCTTACAGTTTGCCAAAGGTGAAGAAATAACCTTCTTCGAGAATGCCAGAGGCGTAATTCTCATAGATGAGTTTCTAGAAGATTTCTAAGGAAAATGAAACGTAACATGCAGTCTGTTACAGCCAATAGCTATTAATTTTTTTTCTCCAGTAGATCCCAAAATATCAAATTTTGTGTTCATTTTCCTGTGAAAATGGGACCACAAAATAGTATCCACTTATGGGCCATATGGCTTCTCTGAAGTCAGGAAGAATCTAAATGATTTTACAAGCATCAGCCTGTCAGACAGATGAGTTTTGGAGAGTATTCATCTCAGATATAGTATAAAATTCCATCCAGTCAAAAAACACTAGTTTGTTTTGGACACCTTCTCATCAATTATTGGGAGTGGACCACATCCACCTGATTGAATTGGCCTTTTCAACACTGGTTCTCAACTTGTAAGGAACTCCCTTCTCTTCATGTGCCAGTATATTTATGGTTGTATCTGTAATTTTCACTCCATGCATCTGAAGAAGTGCGTTTTTTACCCACGAAAGCTTATGCCCAAATAAATCTGTTAGTCTTTACAGACTAACACGGCGACCCCTCTGATAGTTTGTTCTCCGACATGTTTCTGATATGTTAAAGAAGTTCTCTTTGTATGGTCAGCCACTAAAATAAGGAAAAGGCGCAAGTGGCACAGTGATTATCAATGGGTTGCTTGGTTTATGGTCTTTTAAATCTATTTTATATGTATTTTAATATTTTTAAATTAGTTTTACGTTATTGTAATATATTTTGGTTTTGGCACATTGACCTATGACCAAGTCGCTATGAATAATCTTGACTTGAATATCAAAACTGTAAGAGCTCTAAAGTAGATAGTAGCTTATTTTATTTTACAAGGAATTATTTCTGGTCCCTTTTCAAGAGTTCTGCCTATTGAAATAATATTGTCTGCTCAGACAGAACTGCACTGGAAAGTCCATTGCTAAATCTCAGCAATTTGAATTGATTTATCAAGGTCAAACATTTCTTGATGAAGCTCTATTCTTCCATTATGAGTTCCATTATGCTGGTGAACTTCATATACTTCTTGGGCCAGATTCAGATTTCAGTATCCGGTGTCAGATTTCTTTGCCTCTCTGTCTCTTTCACCCACATTACGAGTACAGGGCTTTGTTTTCCAACCTTGGCATCAGTCACAAGGATTTTTCAGCCTCCACATAACAGACAAACGTTCTATCACACTGCAAGGGGGCATTTTCACTTACCTAGATTGCATTCTGATGGATCTATATAGGAACTAGTTATGTAGTAGCAATGGTTCTCAGCTGTTTTCTTAGTGTGGACCGAATCTTAATAGAGAGGTTGTCTTGTGAATGCATCCCCTACAGTTCACGATCTTATAACCTCTTGATGATTACAACAGCAACTACTTACATAGGAAAGTATCTCAGGAGGATGTTAAAGAGCAGTTACTAAAGTTAGATATTCTTAAATAAGCGGGTCTGGATAACTATTATTGAAGAGTTTTAAAAGAGCTGGCTGAGGAGCTCACTGGACTGTTAAGGCTGGTTTTGAATAAGTCATGGAACACAGGGGAAATTTCAGAAGACTTGAAGAATGCTAAGAATGAAGAATGTTCCAATATTTAAAAAGTGTAAATAGGTTGATTTGGGTAATTTTAGGCCAGTCAGCTTGACATCAGTCCTGGGCAAGATAGTGAAGCGGCCAATACGAGACTTAATTAATAAAAAATTAAAGAAGGGTAATATAATTAATGTCAATCAAGCTTATGGAAAATAGATCCTGTCAAACTAAGTTGATATCTTTTTTTGTTAAGATTACAAGTTTGGTTGATAAAAGTAATAGTGTTGATGTAATATACTTAGAAATCTGTAAGGCATTTGACTTGGTACCACATGACATTTTAATTGAAAACAAAAAGATGAAATTAACATGGCACACATTAAATGGATTAAAAACTGGCTAACTGATAGGTCTCAAAATGTAATTGTAAACAGGGAATAATCACTGAACCGGTGTGTTTCTTGGCCCTATGCTATTTAACATTTTTATTAATGACCTGGAAGAAAATGTAAAATCATAACCGATAAAGTTTGCAGATGGCACAAAAATTGGGGGAGTGGAAAATAATGAACAGGATAGGTCACCAACCCAGAGCAATCTGGATCGCTTAGTAAGATGGGCACAAGCAAACAGTATGCGTTTTAATATGGCTTAATATAAATGTACACATCTAGGAACAAAGAATGTAGGCCATATTTACAGGATGGGGGACTCAATCCTGAGAAGCAATGATTGAAAAAGATTTGGGGATTGTCGTGGATAATCAGCTGAACATGAACTGCCAATGTGAAGCAGTGGCCAACACAGCTAATGTAATCCTTGCACGTATGAATGGAAATATTGAGTAGGAGTAGAGAGATTATTTTACATCTGTATCTGGCACTGGTGCGACCACTGCTGGAATATTCTGTCCAGAGGGGATTCAGAGAAGCCCACGAGAATGATTAAATGATTAGAAAGCATACCTTATAGTGAGACTCATAGACTCATAGACTTTAAAGTCAGAAGGGACCATTGTGATCATCTAGTCTGACCTCCTGCACAACGCAGGCCACAGAATCTCACCCACCCACTCCTGTAACAAACCCCTAACCTATATCTGAGTTACTGAAGTCCTCAAATCATGGTTCAAAGACCTCAAGGTGCAGAGAATCCTCCAGCAAGTGACCCGTGCCCCACACTGCAGAGGAAAGCGAAAAACCTCCGGGGTCTCTGCCAATCTTCCCTGGAGAAAAATTCCTTCCCAACATCAAATATGGCGATCAGTTAAACCCTGAGCATGTGGGCAAGACTCATGAGCCAGGAGCTCAGTCTATTTAGCTTAACAAAGAGAAGGTTAACAGGTGATTTGATTACAGTCTATAAATACGTACATGGGGAACAAATATTTGATAGTGGGATCTTCAGTCTAGCAGAGAAAGGTATAGCACGATCCAATGGCTGAAAGTTGAAACTTGACAAATTCCAACTGGAAATAAGGTGTAAATTTTTAACAGTGTGAGTAATTAATCATTGGAACAATTTACCACGGGTTGTGGTGGATTCTCCATCACTGGCAATTTTAAAATCAAGATTGGATCTTTTTCTAAAAGATCGGCTCTAGGCATTATTTTGCTGAACAATATTGTCTCATTGTGTCCTGGTACACTCCCATCTGTTGTCTTATACTTAGACTGGAAGCTCATCGGGGCAGGGACTGACTTTTTGTTCTGTGTTTATACACTGCCTAGCACCATGGGGTCCTGGTTCATGACTGGGACTCCTAGGTGCTATGATACTACTAGTGGTAATAATTATATAGTTCTCTTGCAGGAATCAAGAAGTCTCTGACATTGTGGGAGAAAGGGATTTCAACTTGGATCTCTCACTTTCCAGAGTGTGCCCTAACCACTAGGCTGTGCAATAGCCTGGAGCAGGTCTCTCTCACTGTTTCCTGTTGAAGCTATGCCACTATGTATACCTATGAATTGGAGCAGAGGGACTGTACTGTGGGTCTCCTACCTCTCAAGTCAGTGCCCTAATCTCTGAGTTCTAGAGTCATTCTCGTGGGGGCTCAATGAATATGTCATTTTTCTACACAGTGGAAAAGTCCAATAGGAGAGATAGAGAGGCTGGCCTTACAATATCCCATAGCTCAGTGGTTAGACTATTTTCCTAAGAAGTGGGTTACCTGCATTCAAATCTCTTTTCCATTTCAAGCAGGAGGGGAATTTAACCTGGGTCTTCCATCTCCTGTATGAATGCCCTTAACCCTGTGCAAAACGGTGTTAGGACACTCCTCCACTTTTCTTGTAAAACAACTGACCTGGTTTACACACCTAGCTCCACAGTAGGGTCCACAGATGTGAATCCCAAGTGGAGATAGGCGTGCCTCTCTGACTTGCAGTTAGGTGCTTAAGTCCCTTTAAGAGGTGGGTCTTAGAACACACACCCCTTCTTGGAATTTCTTACTGGCTAGCGTAGGTGGCACCCTGCTCAGCGTGCTGGCTTCTATGAATCCCCTTTTAGAATCCTGATTCTCCCCATGCATTGCCTAGGGAGCTCGGGTGCCTAATTTGGGATTGTGAATTGCACTTAGTGGCAGCGTGCCTAAATGCAGTGCCTAAATCCCACGCAGAGTGCTTGCCATTGGCACACTGGGAAGGGGGCTTTCATAGACTCTAAGGCCAGAAGGGACTACTCTGTTCATCAATCTTTTGTACAACACAGGTCACAGGACTTCCCCAAAATAATTCCTGTTTGAACCAGATCAGATCTTCTAGAAAAAAACCCATCCAATCTTGGTTTTAAAATTGCCAGTGACTTGTTCCAATGGATAATTCCTTCACTGTTAAAAATTTATTCCTTGTTTGCAGACTGCTGGCTTGCATTGGTGTGCTTGTCATTATGGGTTCCCAAGCTTCTCTCTATTCTGAGGCATCAGAACTTGAGGGGGAGGTGATAGGTGTATTCTGATGGTATGGCTTTACCCCTGGATATTTTATTCTTCTTCTGTTTTACCAACAAGTTCTACAGACTCCAGTCTGAAATTCCTCATTTTGAAATGAAGCGTCTCCCTGACATGTAACTGTGTCTTAAAGAGCAAATGATATTTTACAGCTTAGATGATAAAAATTGTCACTAAAGAAGCTGGAAGGGAGCCAGAGAAGTGCTACACTGAGAGAGGTAGATAGTTCTTTAGTACAGGGGATGAGTATAATAGTTTAGATCTCCTAAAGGAGTTGAGGTTTGTGGTTAGAAATTTTCTTCATATGTCCATGGGGCTGTGTTAAATGTGTGTGTGTGGGAAAAGCCTTCATATCTGTATATGTTATAAACTTTCCTGTATTGGATAATATGGGTCTTGGGCTGACATTGAAACTACAATTACTTGTGAAGAAGGGGTATTTGCTTCTCCCTATCTTTGAATGCTTCCTTGAGAAGTGGCTTCCTGACATGTACAAGGATTAGATCATATTCTGACTTCATTCCAGGGCCGGCTCCAGGCACCAGGCACCCAAGCACATGCTTGGGGCGGCACCTGGTAAGGGGCGGCGGAGGGGGGGCGCGGCGCGGCATTCCGCGGGGGGGGGCGCTCCGGCGGCGCGGCGCTCGGCAGGGGGGGGCAGGCACGGCGCTTGGGGGCGGCGCGGGGCGCAGCGCTGGGGGGGGGGTTCGGCGGAGGGGGCGGGCTCCGGCAGCGCGGTGCTCGGCGGGGGGGCGGCACAGGGCGGGACGCGGCGCTCTGCAGGGGGGCTCGGGGGGCAGCGCTTTTTTTTGCTGCCGGCGTGGCGCTCGGCGGGGGGGCGGCACAGGGCGGGATGCGGCGCTCTGCAGGGGGGCTCGGGGGGCAACGCTTTTTTTTGCTGCTTGGGGCAGCAAAAAAGTTAGAGCTGGCCTTGCTTCATTCACACCATTGTAAACCTAGAGTAACTCATTGACATCAGTGAAGTTACTGTGGATTCCCTTTGGTGTAATTAAAATGAAATTCTGACCCATTATAGAATCATAGAAATGTAGGGCAGGAAGGGACCTTGAGAAGTCATGAAGTCCAGCCCGCTGCGTTAAGGCAGGACCAAGTAAACCTAGACTATCCCTGACAGGTATTTGTCCAACCTGTCCTCAGAAACCTCCAGTGACGGAGATTCCCTTGGAAGTTTATTCTAGAGCTTAAGCGCACTTATAGTTAGAAAGTTTTACCTAAGATCTAATCTAAATTTCTCTTGCTGTAGATAAAGACCATTATTTCTTGTCCTATCTTCAGTGGATATGGAGAACAATTAATCACCTTCAAATATGTTAAGGTCTGTTATAAAGAGGAAGACTTTTTCCCCTCAGTCTTCTTTTCTCAAGAGTAAACATACAGTAACTCCTCGCTTAACGTTGTAGTTATATTCCTGAAAAATGCGACTTTAAGCAAAACGATGTTATGCGAATCCAATTTCCCCTTAAGAATTAATGTAAATAGGGGGGTTAGGTTCCAAGGAATTTTTTTAACCAGACAAAAGACTCTATTATATGTATGTATACACAGTATAAGTTTTAAACAAACAATTTAATACTGTACACAGCAATGATGATTGTGAAGCTTGAGGTGGTGGAGTCACAGGGTGGGATATTTCCCAGGGAATGCCTTACTGCTAAATGATGAACTAGCACTATGGGTTAACCCATTGTTGTTAATTGTTTCCTCACACTCAACAAGACGAATGGAGTGAGGGGAGACAGCAAGGCAGACAGTGTGTGTGAGAGAGAGAGATGAGCATTTCCCCTTTAAGTACGCTATACCACTCTAAATAAATTGCCTTTTTAAGTAGACCAGGAAGTTGAGACAGCAGTTGCTGCCAGCAAACGCCTTCTGTCCTGAGCCCTGTCGTGTCCCCCCGTTCTGTGGAGATGGGGTAAGCAGGGGGCATGAGCAGGGGGGAGGGGCACACCCTGACATTAGCCGCCCTCTTTCCCCTCCCCTGCACAGCAAGCAGGAGGCTCTGGGGAGCAGCTCCAAGGCAGAGGGCAGGAGCAGCACACAGCAGTGGGGGGAGGGACAGCTGAACTGCTGGCAATTGATAGCCTGCTGGGTGGCTGCCGCACAGGGAACTTACGGGAGCAGGGAGCAGATAGGGGGGTTGCTGGTCCACCCTGGTTCCAAGCCCCCACCACTAGCTCCAATGGGCTGCTCTTTCTGCAAGCAGTGAACAAAGCAGGCAGTTGCCAAACAATGTTATAAGCGAGCATTGCGCGACTTTAAATGAGCATGTTCTCCAATTAATCAGCAACAAAACAACGAAAACGTTAACCAGGGCGACTTTAAGTGAGGAGTTACTGTACCCAGTTTTTTTAACCTTTCCTCATGGGTCATGTTTTCTGAACCTTTTATCATTGTTGTTGCTCTCCTCTGGACTCTCTCCAGTTTGTCCACATCTTTCCTAAAACACGGTGCCCAAAATTGGACACAGTATTCCCAGTGAGGCCTCACCGGTGCCGAGTAGAACAAGACAATTACCTCCCGTGTCTTAAATATGACATTCCTGTTAATACACCCTAGAATGGTATTAGCCTTTTTTGCAACTGCATCACATTGTTGATTCATGTTCAATTTGTGATTACCTTAACAAAACCTCATTTTAAATCTCACGTGTATAAAGTATTGGTTTTGCTAGAATCAATGGCAAAGAGTTTTAAAAAGCTAAAATTAAAACTCTAAAGAACACATTATAAGTGTTAGCATTTCTATTACATTAATTGTTCATATTTTTGAATTCGTATCTGAAGTCTTACATATATGCAGTATATTATTATGTTGACAGAAAGAGAGTGAGAGCTGTAATGTCATGATGGACAAAGCAATTAAGACTCTGCTCAGAAAAGAGAGCAGAGTTAACCACAGATGACATTGTGGGATACTTAAATAGCACATTTCACATCATTTTTTGATTTAGTAGATCTTCTCTTAAACAAAGACAGGATTATTAAGATCAATCATCCTACAGCAGTTGTTTAGTAAATTGAATTTCTTGCCTCGTTTGTTACTCAGTGGATTAATGGATTTCAACAAGTAATAGTTGCCAAAGGGCTTTAAAAATCAGTGATGCTCCCTTGACAACAAAGGCTGCACATATAAAATATGTTAGAAATAACAATATCAGCAGCAGTGACACGTGAGAGATATATGGATCTATACACAGAATCTATATTATACCTTAGAATGATGTCTACATGGCACAGTTGGCTAGTGCATTTGCTTTTCACCTCTGGAGACCTAGGTACAAATCTATGTAAATTACAAGAGAAAATAACTTGTCTAGAACTTAGTAGGTAATTGGTCACATTACAAAGCTGCTAGTACTCCTGACAATTCCTTGCTAGCTGGTGGCGGTACAGGGCAAGCTGAGTTCATAGATTTCAAGGCGGGGAGGGACCATTGTGGTCACTTACTCTGACCTCCTGCACAATACAAACCAAAACCCCTCATGCAATAATTTCTGCATCAAGCCCGTAACTTCTATTTGAATTATGGTATATCTTTAGGAAGACATCCTATCTTGATTTAAAGACTTCAGGTAATGGAAAATGCACCATATCCGTAGGTAGGTTGTTCCAGAGGTTAATTAGCCTCACTTAAAATGTATGCCTTATTTCTCATCTGAATTTGTCTAGCTTCAGCTTTCAACCATTGGATCTTTTTATGCCTTTTTCTGCTAGATTAAAGAGCTGCTTGCTATCAGAAATCTCTTCCCCATGCAGGTACTTGTAGATTGTGATCAAGACATTTCTTAACCTCTCTTTGATCAGCTCAATTGATTGAGCTTCTTACGTCTCTCACAATAAAGCATGCCTTTTAGTCCTCAAATTATTCTTGTAGCTCTTTTCTGAACACTTTCCAGTTTTTGAACATCCTTTCTGAAATGTGAATGCCTGAACTCAACGTGGTATAACTAGTAATGGTCTCGCTAAAGTTGTATAAGTAGTTAATAACACCACCCTAGTTAATATTTCCCTATTTATACATTCAAGGAACTCATTTGCCTTCTTAGCTACAGTACCTAACTGGAGGCTCATGTTCAATGATCCCTTAAGTCAGTGGTTCTCAAACTAGGGCCGCCACTTGTTCAGGGAAAGCCCCTGGCGGGCCGGGCCAGTTGGTTTACCTGCTGCATCCGCAGGTTCGGCTGATCGCAGCTCCCACTGGCTGCGGTTCACCACTCCAGGCCAATGGGGGCTGCAGGAAGCGGTGCGGGCTGAGGGATGTGCAGGCCGCCCTTCCTGCAGCCCCCATTGGCCTGGAGCTGCAAACCGCGGCCAGTGGTAGCCGCGATCAGCCGAACCTGTGAACGTGGCAGGTAAACAAACTGGCTCAGCCCGCCAGGGGCTTTCCCTGAGCAAGCGGTGGCCCTAGTTTGAGAACCACTGTTTTAGATAATTGATAAAGTTATTGAATAGCATTAGGTCACAAACATATCCCTGCTGATGCCTCTAGAAACAACTCCATTGGATGACAATTCCCCATTTATATTTATTGTTTGTGATCTATCACTTAGCCAGTTTTTAATCCATTTTTACATGGACTGCATTGATTTTTGTATAGTGCTGACTTCATCTGACATTCCCAATGTCACATGGGAATTAGTTACATTGCAAAGTTGGCTGCATGAGGAAACTTGCCCAGCATATATCTGTGCTATGCCTGACTCTGTTGCCACTTTCACCAGCACCATATCTGAAGGCCAAATTCTTGACGTTATTGACTGTCTACCACTAGGATTTGGTCTTATATTAGCATTGTGTCCTTTACTCTGCATATATTCGTTGTCAAATTAATGCATGTATGTTGCAAAGGTACTCTTAGAGTGGAGACCTTTTGAATACCTTGGTGTTTGTGCCATTCCCTACTTGCTCTAATACAAAATCTTAAATACTAGGCCTTTCCAGCATCAGTGACTGACCACCACAACTACAGGTCTCATGAAACACCACTGTGCTTTGTTTTATCCCTTGAGCAGGCCACAGCCTGGAGCATTATTTACATCCTATTTACAGTTGGTAGCCAGTTTCTCCCACTCGCACTGGGAGAAGGGTACAGTAGCCAGTCCTGCTACTCTCCTTCTGAGCACTTCCTTCCTGTCCGTTTATATAGTTCCAGCTGGGGGGTTACTTCCACCCAATTAGCCCCTCAGGTGTATCTCTACTCGTTTAATTGACACCCTCTTCCAACTGCCTGTCTTTCGGTCAGGTCCCAATTAATGTACATTGATGGAGAGCTGAGTGACGAGATGCTGAGTGTCTGGTTTTATTCCCAAAAGGAATTCAATATGAAACAACACAAAATCCAGCCAAACCTTCTCACCAGGCTTGGCTGCCTACAGGATTCCGCCTCCAGGGTTTGCTCAGCCTAGATCCTTTCTCTGTAAAGGGGCATTCCCATCTCCCCTACTTCCAGGTGAGATAATGAGCCAGCTGCAGCTATGAATCAGCAAAATACACGTAACAGTTTTTTACAAGATGATCAACATTTTTTAACAGGATCATCACCCAGTTACAGGGTAGGGTTGTCAGCCTCTTCCAGTGCATTGCAAACTTTTTCCTCAGCAAAATTTAATCCTTCATTTGAGGGAAATTTTTAAGCACTTGTCAAAACCAAAAAGAGTTGAGTGTTTACATGATGCAAAATAAACATTTTAGGAGTATCTTGATTGCAGTAAAATGAACTAAGCACATAATATGTCTCCAGCTCATGGATATTTTTAAGGCTTTACATCTGTATTTGACTGCTTATGTGATTTACCAAAACATAATATGCTTATATTTAATGTACATCCCATTTAAATGGCGATATCAAAATAGAATCACTTCATGTCTATTTAAGCAAGAAAGGAATGGACTTGCTAAAAATACCAATTGTCTACGCCCACAAAAGACTGTGGAGAAATAGAAAATCAGCTAGTCCAGATGCATGGACTCTGTTAAAATTAGGTCCATTGAATCATTACACTGCAATACTATTACATAAGACGCATGAGCCTAATGGTTCAGTGTGCTTCTTCTCTCCCCAGGAATGAGGCAAGGTAATGACTTTGGCACACAGTATCGCTCGGCCATCTACACGTTCTCTCAGGAACAGATGGAAGCTGCTCTGCGATCTAAAGAGGATTATCAAAAGGTAATATTGGATAGGATGTGAAATTAGCCTGTGCATGATCAAAGTTGAAGGGAAATTGGGAATGAGCACAGAAGGTGAGCTCGTGTTCTGCGTGTTTGCTGCATATTAGTCCTTTCGCTATTCACTGTATGTTGTGTTTATTTTAAGTTTGAAGTTTGAACTGTTGTAAAAGTTTTTGCGAAACATCTTGGTGGCTTTATGCTGAATTGTTTAGCTACTTGTTCTGGCAGAAAATATCAATGTTTTAGTCTTAAAATACAGACTATGTGGATGTGCCAAAACAAAACAAAAATCGAAGGTCTATGCAAATCTCAATTTTGCAGCTGGTCCCTGTTCCTATAATGGTTCAAAGCAAACCTCAAATCCAAGCACTCATGGAATTTGGGGAAGTTTGGTTCCAGATTAGAACTCTGCCTCTCAGGGCCATCTCTAATAGTGTGTTTCAATCTGTAGTGTACTCAGCAGTCCGTTCCATACCTGCTTAGTCCAGGTGTGACTTGAGGGAGACTTGCAGTCTGTCGTATGACGTAGGGAGACCCTCTGTGTTGACATTAGACAACACAACATTTGTTTAATGTGAGAGGTAGGGAGAAAGAGAAAACTACAGACTCTTTCAACTTCAACAGCTCCAGTGAACATTCCCATATGAATTAATGACATTTGGATTCTGGCTTTGTCTATCATAAGAGATCCTATAGGACTCAAATCAACAAAAGGCAGCAGAATTATTATATCTTAGAAGAGGCTACTTTGCAAAATAGTAAGATGATTAAAGGGACACTCCTGAAGAACATAAGCTAACTCTCCAACTTTATTTAAATGTGAGAATGTGTATGTCCATGTTGTGAGATCCCTCTAGTTTTCATAGTTCACCATTGTTGTGAATAGGCAGGTTACTGAAATGTTCATTGAACATTTGAGCCTATGAAGGGTCTGACAATCTTTTTTTTTTCAAGATCCAGAAATTTTTTTGAAAAATGTTGACTATGTATGTTTCCTTTTGAACAGTTGACCTAAATAGTGTCCCACTATGAAAGCTAAGTTTATAGCAGTCCAACTGTTGCAATTGATGGTACAAGGTATCACTGTAGAATGATGTTAATGTTTTAGGTTTCTCTCTCCAGTTTTCCTCCATACAGTATTTGTCCACTGTGACAGCATTTAGAACATCACTCAACATCTCTGTCTAGAGCATCCAGCTTCTTGTGATGTAGGAACACAGGGATTGCTACCAGATCAGCCTAGAGCTCTTGCCAGTACAATATCTGGTCTTTGATAGTGACCAGAACCAGAGGCTGCAGAGGAGGGTGTCAAAATTCCTATAATGGGCAATTATGGAGTAATCTGCTATTATGCAATTATGACATAATGCCATGTCGCAGATTAGCTAGCATGTGGTGCTAAGAGAATGGGACCTTTCACATCTCCCCTCCAGGAAGAAAGGTCATGTCACTTACACAGGGCACTCACTAGAGGATGATTATGTTGAAGAACAAGAATATTGGAAAACTAGTACTTAGGTATTATGGTGTTAGGTGTTTTAGAGATGCTGGTAGATAAGATAGAAAGACAGAAGTCCTTCAAGAATATTTAATATTAATACAGTAGGGAGCTGAAGTGTTAAGGAATAAAAAACAAACCAGAAGTATATGCTAGTCCGAATGGGAGGCTGTAGCTATTGAGCTATATATAGTGGGTCTGATTTTATAACTCTGCATGGATGCACAAAATTATGCATACAGTTGACTACTTTGCCTATGCAATTGCCGTGGTCTGATCTGAAAATCACTGCTTTGGACATGCAAATAACCAATTTCCAAATGGCTGCTAGCACCTTAGTAACTGTGCATGCACATTGTGTGCAATTGCCTACATATTTTTCTAATAGTTGCACCCACATGAGTATAGATCTGAAGCCGCCTGAGGTTCTCTGGGTACAAAGTGGCTGCTGAAGTTTATTTCTCCATATATACCTTACAGAACTTCGTGCTATTTAGTGTTACTTTGACCCCAGGGCTTTTCTAACATGCTTTCTTCTCTCTTCTGCTCACATCAGTTGAGCCATATCACAATATGAGTCTTATAGCTTTCTGTTTGCTCTCCCAAAGCTGTGAGTGCCACCAAACTGATACTAACTTGAAAGCAAAATCACAATACAAAACAATATAACATAATGCTATGTGAACTGCCATCTCTATAGCTGAATTTCCTAATGGCACAATTTAGAAAATCTAGCTTGTTTGAAGTCTATTACTTTAGATGGAAAGGGCATATAATTCGTGTATTAATATAATTAGGCACAAATATGTAACTGATATCCTTCATAGTTTGTTTCTGCACTGGGAAGGTGACTTTCAAAAAGGCGAATATTCAGTCAATTACTCTGCTACTCAACAAACATGTACTGTAGTTACCAGAGCAAGTGCCGTATCATCTACAGTAGCACTGTAGTTATAGTAAACCTCTTGTGCTGAGAGAGCAGTGACCCATTCCCATATTTTGTAGGAACCTTTTTTTCCCCTTTGATTTGCATTGGATTATTTTTAAGGTAAATATATACAGTAAACTGCCTTATAAATTCATGTTCTACTAACAGTAGATGCGCAACAGTGCTTGAGCCACTTTTGCATATGTCAGATGCATCTCCATAAACCTTATCCAGTCAGATAAAGGGCATTTATGTGTAGCATACTGCTTGGTTTTCCAAAATACGCATTGATGCACCCCGCATCCTGCACTACGCTAAACGTATAGTACCAACAATGTATGTGTGAGTGGCACCGAGGATTTGCTAGCACTGTAATTAAATTCAAGCCAAGTTGTCTTGTTTGTTATCTCACTGCATAACTGAACATGTACTCAGGCCAGTTAGCTGTTTTTTGGGGGTTTTTTTTCAGCTGAGACCTTGAAAAGAATTAACAGTGGATGATTTCAGGGAGCCATAGAATCATAGAAATGTAGGAGGTCATCTAGTCCAGCGGCCTGTGCTGATGTAGGATCAAGTATACATTATGTTATCTTGTTTATGTTGTTACACTGAAGGAAAATTTTTATGTTTTATTGGGATAGAAATCCTCCTGCTTCAGGATGTAAGGCAACCATTCACTCATGGGAGTTAGGAAGAAACTTCCTTTAAGTATGGGATGTCCCACAACAAGACACTATGAGGTTTCTTACACTTCTCTAAAGCACCTGGTGGAGGCATTAGAGACAGGCTCCTGTTCAAGAGGGACTGCTACAGCTGTGAATGACAATTCTTATACCTATGAAACAATAAAGTTATGCATCACTTTGCTATCTGAATGCTGGAAAACACAGGCTTTAAAGTGGGAGAAGGCTATATTTTTCCTGTAGGCCTTCTGCATCCCTGTCAGTGTCCTGAAGAACCCAACATTTCAAATTGCACAAACTTCCTAGAAGGTGGCACAGTATCGTTATCCTTCCAGGCACAGAAGACCAAGTAGCTGCAGAAGTGTGCTCTTCTGTGCCCTTCAAAGTCTCTGCTTAATAATCGGCTCAACAGTGTCCATTAGTATGAAGATCTCCTCCCAGAACTTGAGCATGCTGAGTAAGCAACATGTCTACCTCTGACTAGTCCAGGGGGCAAGAATGAGGTTGTGCGTTGAACCTGAGCGTCCCTCATATACACATCTATTTTAAGCTGTGACACTTGCTGCTGATTCATGTAGCTGTTTAACAGCTGAGAAATGGCAATACAGCAACCAGGAATGAATATGTATTGGGGCCAAGCATCTTTGACTGTTTATGAAATTGAGTGCATACAGTGGTAGACCGTGAATGGTAATATGTATTATAATACGGTTCCACTGTTAGTGAATTGTAACAAAGGTGTAAGTGTGATTATAAAAACAGAAAATGGGGGCCAGAACTTGATGAACGTGCTGTGAGTTAGCGCTTCAATCCATTTTGTCTGAAGCTGAGGTGTTTGGGATTTTTTTAATACGGTTGAACCTGAGGTTATTTAATTTTCGAGAAAGTTGCGAGTTTGGGTCCGGTTGTCAAATTAATTATCTAGGCAATAATCCAGATGCAGAATTAGGGTGGGGGGAGAGAGATTTTTTTCCCCTCAAAATTGCAATCGTACTAGGTTCAACCAAGCTGCACGCACAAAGTTTGCAGGCTTCCAGGAATCCACTGAAGTTAATTGCAAAAGACCAGTGTAAGACATGCAGAGGTTACTTTAAGGAAGTGTACGTAATATGCTTCCTAAACTGATGTAGGTTTCAGTGACTTTTTTACAGGGGAAAGATTGATAGTGGAGCCAGTGTGCAGACATATGGCACAAAATATATTCTTTGCTATAAAAGCAAATTCCATACAGGACAAACTCCAGATGCAAAGCAGTTTAAGGGGCCCCCCTGAATTTGTTGACTGTAGTGGGGATTCTAAATTCATAAAAAATGTCTGAGCCATCTCTGATAATTAAGGCTAAGTTATAAACTTCGGCGTCTCAAACCTGAGTCTTTGACATACAGATGTTAGCCCTTGTGGGGGGAAAATAAGCTCCTGACCGCTGTTCTATATACGAAGACTTTTTAAGTTTATTTGCTAGCTTCAGACATTCAGAGGCTCCATATAAAGAAATTCTGCCAAATGCTGCTGCATTATCGGGCGGGTGGCAGAGGTCTTGGAGAGACAGTTACTGTAACTTTCCCCCCAGGGGTAGCAATCGGGAGAGACAACTGAAGGCTGATAAAAAGAATAAAAGCCTTCGAATTTTTTTAAATATCCAGCCCTCTGCCAAGCCACATAGATTAGTAATAAGTTGTTTTTATCAACGAGACAAGAAATTCTAGATGAAGCACACAAGCAGTCTTGGTGTTTCCTGACAAGCAGGTTAAACTGCAACAGCAATAATAAATCCTTTTCCCCCCTGATCCTGCAAACTGCTCTGCATGGGTGGAATGGGAGGTTGGCACAGTGCCCCACTGAAGTCTAAGTTCGGCAATAAGTTGATTTGAGAAGATAAAACCAAACAATGGTATAACAGGAGTAATGGAATTAAATTAAACAAATGAACATTTAGAATGAATATCAGGAAACACCTTCCTAGTGGCCAGAGCTATTAGTCTGTGGCGCAGTCTCTCGAGGGAAGTGATGGAATCTTCGTTGCTGGAGAGGCTTAGAACTACAGTAGACATGCAAAGCATTAGAAAAGATATACTGGAGAAAAGCATCCTACCCTAGGTGGAGGATGGACTAAATAACATTGTAAGTGTCCCCCCCATCATAATAGCCATGATTCCATGAAAGAAAGAAGACTAGGGTGAAATTTGATTTTAAGGTATTGTCAAACCAGCTGTTCACGTAAATGATTGAAACTTTCACTGGTCAAATTATCACTTCACTTGGCATTTCATCAAATGCCTAATGTTTTTGAGTATTTTGACAGATGACTAGAGCCGAAGACCAACCATTTAATGAAATGTCTAAAATTTCTCATTGAATTAAACAGCAAAAGGAATATACTGGACCAAATTCATCATTGGTGTAATTCCATAAGAGCTAACAGAATTACACCAGGGATGAATTTTATGGTTTTTTATATACTGTCATATTCAGCATAGGAAGGCATCCATCAACCAGTTACAGCAGATGTCCTGTTGTTTGGTATCACTACCTGTCTATTAGAAAGCGACATTGGTTGTTGTCTTCCTGCTTCTTTTGGAAGAATTTACACCTGTTGGCTTTACACTTCTTCTACTCAGAGCAGTTATATGTGATAAATCATTGACAGCTACAGGGAGATTATTGATGAGTATCATTTCACACAGACAATCTTCTAAAGATTCAAATCATGTATTGTGACTGGAAGAAGGTTGTTCACATTGGTCTTGACTAGGAGAAGGTGGCTGTTTACAAGTTTCTTAGGATGTAGAAGATTGTTTTTAATAAGGCTTCTGGATTTCAGTAGTTGCAAAAGCATCTGATAACTCCTCTTCTGAATGTGTCTGCCTCAGAACTTCAAGTATCAGAGGTGAAAATGTTTGTCCCATCTTTGCATCAATACTGAAATGAACAGTGGTGGTTACTCGACCTTTGAAAATAGTTTTGTGAAAATGAGTGAGCTTGATCCCCCAAATGCCGCCTTTTTTTGTTTTGCCATTTATCTATGATATAAACATCCCCTTTACAGCTATGTTTGTGCATTCCACAGATATTTGAGTCTGTGGATGAGCAGGCTTACAATGAACAATCATTAATTCTTCTCATATTACTCTGACCAGCAGAAAACTTGGGCTTCATTGTTACTTCCAGAATATATGGTCACCTGACAGTAGAAAGATAACAAGCAACTGGTATAGCACTCCTAGCTGCACTTCTAGATGACTGGGGTAGCAGGATAAAATCTTTAATTGGATGAACCTGGCATAACATGATCCATTTGTAGGCGTCTCCTGGAATTGACTTCATAGTAATAAGATAAATATGTCCATAAGATGAGTAATCCTGGCTGAATAACACCACACTTGTGCTTTGTTGGTTACATTTATCTTGAAATTCTATACCCAAGAATTTGACAACTTCCAGACTTCCTTGTGAGATGTATATATTTATTCACCAATTCTTTTGACATTTTGTCATGTCTGACATGGCCAGTAGCCATGTGAGCTTCATTAAGGACATCACATGTATCTTCACTGCTCACTAAATGCATCATTCATCTGATTGATGAATTGGGGGGGAAGGATAGCTCAGTGGTTTGAGCATTGGCCTGCTAAACCCAGGGTTGGGAGTTCAATCCTTGAGGGGGCCACTTGGGGATCTGGGGCAAAATCAGTACTTGGTCCTGCTAGTGAAGACAGGGGGCTGGACTCAATGACCTTCAAGGTCCCTTCCAGTTCTAGGAGATGGGATATCTCCATTTATAATTTATTTACACTTCTTAATAAGCTTCCCTACATCCCTACACTGTCGGGTCTCACATGTGGGGGAAAAGACATTTTCTTATTACTATCAAGATGATTTTACTCTGAACCCAGGCTTAAACAGTAGGGGCGATTGTACCTTAAAGGCACTGAGGACAATATGGAGATGTGCCATCCTAGGAAGAGCATTGGAAGGCATTACAATGCCTCTCAGAGCTCCCTGGAACACAAGTGGAGTTGCTACATCCCTTGATTGGGTGCAGCATCCATTGCACATGGATTCTGTTCCACTGACTGCAGACTGCAAATGTCCCTTGCTCTCAGGCAGGCTGCACATGGGGAGATGCTGTTTGGCCCTTTCCCCAGGTATACACACTGTGCATCTACCTAAGGGCCAGGCCCTTTACTTAGCCCTTTGGCTTTTGTTAGTATCCAGTCACTTTTATATCCAGTTGTTGATCATGCATTTGGAATAGTGATTATGAAGAATATTAAACCGTACCTTCTCTTTTGCAATCATCTGCGTAGGTTGAAGGTCACTGAGGTTGGCAAAGATGCCTTTTAATTTTATTGCATTGCGAACATGTCCCCAGCCACTGCGTCAAGCTAACATTTGAACAGAGCATTAAACCATTTTTAGAAACTAGACCTTGTATAAATGAATGTAAATATCAAATAAACTTACCTTAAGAATATGTGTTTCTGATGGAACTTTATTCCTCCCTTGCTCTTTACACATTTCAACTTATGAAAAGATTCCAACTCCATTATACAAATGTCATGCTTTTATACATTTTAGGCAGATGATTATTAAGTTAGTCTTCAAGTCAGAGTTCCCTGATTGACCCAGGGAGTGAAATTATGAGCATTAAGACATGCATTAACATTGACAGAAGCTAGATGCCCCTCAATCTGTCAAACCATAAAAAGAACAGGAGTACTTGTGGCACCTTAGAGACTAACAAATTTATTTGAGCATAAGCTTTCGTGGGCTACAGCCCACTTCATCAGATGCATAGAATGGAACATATAATAATAAGATATATATACATACAGAGAACATATCTTTTTGCGGCTACAGACTAACACAGCTGCTACTCTGAAACTTGTCAAACCATGTGTTCTGTAGTGCTTGGCCAGTCATGTGGACCCTCCCGATTGGCTTCTAGTTCATTATTTTAGATTTCCTTCCCTTGGTTACAAGTATCAGAGGGGTAGCCATGTTAGTCTGGATCTGTAAAAAGCAACAGAGAGTCCTGTGGCATGTGTCTGATGAAGTGGGTATTCACCCACGAAAGCTTATGTTCCAATACATCTGTTAGTCTTAAAGGTGCCACAGGACTCTCTGTTGCTTTTCCCTTGGTTATACATTTGTTATATCAGAGTTTACAATTTTCATAAGCATATTAAATGCCATAAACATAAATGCAATAATTGAATTCATGATTGTTTACAGAGTGCCATAAGTGAGCATGGTGCTTTACAGATAGACACAGTTCCTGCTTCCAACGAGCTTTGTTTAAGTTCAGCATTATATAACAGGTGGTGATGAGAGGAGATTGAGATAAAGGAAGGTAAAGGTTACAACAATGTATGGTCTTATAACTCGCTTTTATTATGTTCAATTTGGGTTAAATCTTCAGATCCTTGACTCTTTACCCAAAACCTGACTCAAGCAAACTCCCATGACTTGAGTAAAGTAAAAAGTAAAAAAAAGCTGCCTTATTTTTCCATTTAAACAAGTTAAATTTTGTTACTGTATAAGTACAGGGGCTTTTAAATCATAGCCTGCATTGTGAGGGGTGAGATGAGGACATGCGGCAGAATTCTTCCCAAGAGGCATTCTCTGGTGGACATCCTGCCATTTCTACTCTTTTTTTTACCTCTTTTGGCCTGGGAGAAGCCTCAAATGCAGAGATGCTAAAAATGAAACCGAAGTTACGGGTTTTTTTAAGTATTTAAACGTATGTGAATGTGCTTGATGGTGAAACTTCAGAACAACGCTTACTCTATCCAAACCAGTTTGCTTATTCCTAATGCTACATTGTTATTCAAACAGTTGTTTATTGTCCAAACCTCAGTCTTTGTGTATGTGACAAAAATAGGGCACACACCGGGCACAAAAATATCAAGCAACTGCTCATGGAATTTGTTCCATTATTTACCCAGCCTTAAAATATAAAACCAAAATTTTCAAACCTGAGTGTCTAAACTGAGGCTCCTAGATCCATATTTAGACACCCGAGTGGCCTGATTTTCACAAGTGCTGAGCAACTGCAAATGTCTTTTGACATAGATGCTGCCTGTGTCTAAATATGGATCTAGGAGTCCCACGTTAGGCACTCAGGTCTGAAAATTTTGGCCATCGTATATAATGTTGCATGTACCAAAGTATTGCCAAATCCCGATAAGAGCTGAGCCCATAAATCTCCCTCTGCCATCAACAGTAACTTCATGTGATCTGCATGCACTTCTCGGGAGTTGGCTCCCAGAGCCAGATTCTGGTCAGTTGAATTGCTGCAGTTCCAGAACAATTCCATTACAATCAATGGGATTACTCCAGATTTACAGTAACAGATAAAAATCTGGCCCCTAACATTTTTTCATTTTAAGTACTGGTTTCCAGATCAATTGTAAGAGGGCACTTTGTATCTCCTGCCATTGAAGTACACCACTGAGTCAAATATAGCTCTCTGCTTTTGGGAAAGCAAATCAATATTTCCTGGAAAGAAGACACAGAGCATGCTTTGCAAGGAGCATTATCACTTTCATTTTGATCCCAGGATATTTTAGTGCCAAGATCTCTTTCTCCCACACTAATTTCCACAAATTGCGTGTGGTCTGGTTCTGTATTCGTTGCATGCCCAAAACTTCTAGTGAGTTCGGTGGGAGTTTCGGGCACACAGGAAATTCAGGATTGGACCCATATGGTTTGATCCTGGTAGATGGTAAATGCTTTCTGGGAGATGGTCAGCATTGCCAACTCCTAAATGTGCTCAGCACTTCGCAGGGTCAGACCCATAGTCAAAACCTCCAATCTTTGCTCTAACATTTGCCCATCTACCTCAGCACTGGTCATGGTGGGAGTGATAGTGTAGACCGCCATAGGAATTTTCTCTTTTACATCCATGGGATCATTCTTGTATGTACAGTCTTTAAAATACAGTGTAATATGTGCGGAACTAGTTATTTAAAAAATATAAACCAGAAAAGGAGAAAGAGGGAAGGGGAAAAAAGAGTACCCAGAAGAGCAATGTGAAGTTTGACAGCTGCCTGTTTTTCACTGAAGGAGTAAAATATGTATAAAACCAGCACCAAAGAGAGCATGAATTTCAAACCAGCAGGGTTCATTTGTGTCTGAGTCTCAGAGTTAGACTGGGATGCAGTGTCCACATCTACTTCATGAGTATTGTTTATTAATCATGTTTGGTATGGTAGTACCGAAGGACCAACCAAGAATGGGTGCAAAGCACGGTACAAACATAGAATAGGACAGTGGTTCTCAACCAGGGGTATATGTACCTCTCGGGGTATGCAGAGGTCTTCCAGGGGGTACATCAACTCATCTAGACATTTGCCTAGTTTTTTAACAGGCTACATATAAAGCACTAGCGAAGTCAGTACAAACTAAAATTTCTTACAATGACTTGTTTATACTGCTCTATATACTACACACTGAAATGTAAGTACAATATTTATATTCCAATGGATTTATTTTATAATGATATGGTAAAAATGAGAAAGTCAGCCACTTTTCAGTAATAGTGTGCTGTGACACTTTTGTGATCTTATGTCTGATTTCGTAACGAAGTAGTTTTTAAGTAAGGTGAAACATGGGGTACAAAGACAAATCAGACTCCTGAAAGGGGTACAGTAGTCTGGGAAGGTTGAGGACCACTGGAGTAGGAGACACATCCTTCCCTAAGGAGTTTACATTCTAAGTAGACAAGGCAGACATGGAGTGGGGAACGAGTATAACACACCAGCAGAATGAACAATGGGACCATGATTTTTTGGGGCGGGGGTAAGCTAAATGGAAAGGACAGGGAGAGGGGGACAGGTCAGGGGTGAAGAGGGTAAGAGGTGCAGATGTGGAGAGAAACTGGGGTGAATGGATTGTGAAGGAGGAGGAGAGAGAGGGTTGGCACAAACAGCCAATCAGCACAGGGCAGAGAAAGTCCAGTCAAAATGTAGAAAGATCTCTGAATGCCCGAAAGTCCTGGCTTTGGCTGCTGTCCTACTGGCTGGAGTCGCTGGTGGTCTAGAACTGTAGCTAGTAATCGTGTTGTATGTTTTTGGGCTCCAAGCTGAATGGTGACGTTCCAGCCCGTAGTTTACTGATACCTGAAGTCATACGTAACGATGAGATTGGGCAGGAATCAGGACTGATAATAAATTACAGCTTTCTATTGTGAGGATGTAGCAAAATCAATTCCTCTCTGTCTTCGTATCTCCCTCCAATTTTGTTCCCCTGCTTTCTGTCCCATTTCCCCCCAAGACTTTCTCTTTGCGCCAATGGTTCCAACTTCCAGAGAAAATAAATTGATACTTTAAAAAAAATCTGATATTTAAAAAATTTAAAAAATAAACCTATTTAAAGTTAAATTTGAAATTGACAAGCTATGTTAAGGCCTACACTTGCTATAATCTACTACAGTCATTGAAACTTAATAACAAAAATAATATTAAGCAGTGCATATTTGCTGCCAAGTTTTAAAGCAAGTCAAATCACTGAACTGTTGGAAGTCACAGGCTAAGCACCTCGAGCCATTTTGCTGAAATGCTAAGCGAGCTTTGGTAGCGGTAGCTTTTTCTGCAGGTGCAGAGAGAATATTTTCTTCATTTCAGTTTGTTCAACTAGTTCAGTTCAATTACTAGTTTATTTAAAGTAAAGAAACTAATTGAGAGCTGAAAAAGCAGGAGAACTTGTTTTCCTTTTCAAATCTATGGATAAAAACTAGGTGTGAGAGGATAACATCTACTAATTCTAAAATCTTGAAGGACATGGTGACCAGAAACAGTTTAATTCATTAACTATAGAAAATACTTCCTTTGTTTAATAAATCAGTTACATTTAATGCAAAACGTGGTGGTTTTTTTCATATGAATCCTGCAAATTAAAGGTAGTTTTATTTAACTAATAAATAATTTGAAAATGCTGGTTTTGTGCATTTTAATTGATTTTGAATTTCCATCCAAATAGAGCTTGGTTCAAATCAAAAGTTAAAAAAAACTAATCATCTGGTAAATAAGAAATGCATCATTCACCATTTTTATCACAAATAAATAAAAATCTGAATAAATTCAAGTTAATCTGTATAATTGTTTAAATAAAGGTGTATAGATATAGTGTAGCCTCCTGGCTAGCAAAAAGACTCTCTACCAATCCGGCCTGGGGGAAAATTCCTTCCTGACCCCAAATATCATGATCACTTAGACCATGAGCATGTGGGCAAGATCACCAGCCAGACACCTGGGAAAGAATTCTCTATAGTAACTCAGAGCCCTCCCCATCTAGTGTCCCATTTCTGACCATTGGAGATATTTGCAGTTGTAGATGGGCCATATGCCGTTGTAGGCATCATATCACCCCCTCCATAAACTTATTAAGCTCAGTCTTGAAACAAGTTAGGTTTTTACCCACACTACTCCCCTGGGAAGGCTGTTCCATAACTTCACTCCTCTGATGGTAAGAAACCTTCATCAAATTCCAAGTCAAAATTTGTTGATAACTAGTTTGTATCCATTTGTTCTTGTGCCAACATTGGCCCTTAACTTAAATAACTCTTCTCCCTCCCTGGTGTTTATCGCTGTGATGTATATAGAGAGAGCAATCATATATTCTCTCAGCCTTTGTTTGGTTAAACTAAACAAGCTAAATTCCTTAAATCTCCTCTCATAAGACAAGTTCTTAATTCCCTTGATCATCCTAGTAGCCCTTCTCTGCACCTGTTTCAGTTTGAATTAATCTTTCTGAAACATTGAAGACCAGAATTGCACACAGTATTCCAGATGAGGTCTCAGAAGTGCCTTTTTCACATCTGCATCATGTTGGTGGCTGGTAGTCATCATAATCATCCTGTGGTCAATAAGTACACCCAGGTCTTTTTCTTCCTCTGTTGCTTCCAACTGATAAGTCCCCAATTTATAGCAAAAATTCTTGTTGTTATTTTCTAAGTGCATAACCATGCACTTTGCACTATTATTTTCATCCCATTTCTATCACTCCAGGTTTCAAGGTTGTCCAGATCACCTTATATGATATGGGCCATACCTCCCAACTTTGTGTCACTCCCATTTTTTGTGCCAAGATCATTAATGAAAATGATAAATAAGACTTGTTCAAAGACTGATCCTTGAGGAACTCCACTAGTAACCTCCCTCCAGCCTGACTGTTCACCTTTCTCCATGACCTGTTGTAGTCTCCCCTTTAACCAGTTCCTTACCCACCTTTCGATTATTTTCGATTATTATATTAATTGCCATCTTCTCCAATTTAATCAATAATTTCCCATGTGCAACTGTATCAGATGCACCTGTTCTCGAGGGATGGGCTTCACCTGAGTAGGGAAGGAAATAGACTTCTGGGAGGGAGGCTGGCTCATCTTATCAAAAGAGCTTTAAACTAGGAAGTTTGGGGAGACGGTTGGGAGATGCACAGTTAATCTCCACGCCAGATTCCAGTATGGAGAAGGTGAGTAAAATGAGAGGAGACATAGCTGGGGAGATGAGATTGGACATAGGAAGGACAGGGGGGATGGACACAAGGAGGCCCGCAACATATAGTGCTCCTAATGGGAGAGAGGCTAAACGACAAACATTAGGGTGTCTATACACCAATGCCAGAAGCCTAGGTAATAAAATGGAGGAATTGGAGCTCTTGGTCCAAGAGCTGAAACCAGATATCGTAGGAATAACAGAAACGTGGTGGAATGGCAGTCATGACTGGAACACAGGTATGGAGGGGTATGCGCTGTATAGGAAAGACCGGAACAAAGGTAAAGGTGGGGGGGGTGGCATTGTATGTCAATAGTGAAATAAGCTGTAAAGAAATAATAGTTGATGGATTAGACAACACAGAGTCCGTCTGGGCAATACTCACACTGGGTAATAGGACTACTAGAGCCTCTCCGGGGATAGTGCTTGGAGTGTGCTATAGACCGCCGGGATCGACCCAGGATATGGATAAGGAACTATTTAATGTGCTTAGAGAAGTAATTACTAATAGAAACTGTGTAATTATGGGGGACTTTAACTTCCCGGATATAGATTGGGGAACAAACGCTAGTAGCAATAATAGGGCTCAGATGTTCCTAGATGTGCTTGCTGATCAATTCCTCCAGCAAGTGGTAGCTGAACCGACGAGGGGGGAGGCCATTTTAGATTTGATTCTAGTAAGTAGTGAGGACCTCGTTGAGGAAGTGGTAGTAGGGGACAATTTGGGCTCCAGTGATCATGAGCTAATTCGGTTTAAAATACATGGAAGGAGTAACAGAATTAAGTCAAAGACTAGGGTTTATAATTTTAAAAAGGCCAATTTTAACAAATTAAGGGGACTGGTAAGGGAAGTGGATTGGGCAAACGTATTAATGGATTTAAAGGCAGAAGAAGCCTGGGATTACTTTAAGTTAAAGATGCATGAGCTGTCGGAGGCCTGTATTCCAAAAAAGGGAAAAAGATTACTAAGCAAGAGATTTAGACCGAGCTGGATGAGCGACCGACTCAAAGGGGCGATTAGGAAAAAACAGAAAGCGTACAAAGAGTGGAAGAGGGGAGGGATCAGTAAGGAAATGTACCTAAGTGAAGTCAGAGAATGTAGAGAGAGAGTGAGAAAGGCCAAAGGCCGTGTAGAATTGGACCTAGCGAGGGGAATTAAAAGCAATAGTAAGAGGTTTTACAGCCACATAAACAGGAAGAAAGCAAAGAAAGAAGAAGTGGGACCGCTGAAGACTATTGCCGGAGAGGAGATTAAAGACAATCTAGGCATGGCGCAATATCTCAATAAATATTTTGCATCGGTGTTTAATGAGGCCAATGAAGGGATTAGGGATACTAGCACCACTACAGAGGGGCGTTCAGAATGGGGGATTACCGTATCCGAGGTAGAAACAAAACTTGATCACCTTAATGGGGCTAAGTCAGGAGGACCGGACGATCTTCATCCGAGAATATTGAAGGAATTGGCGCGGGAAATAGCAGGCCCGTTAGCGATAATATTTAATGAATCTGTAAACTCGGGGGTGGTCCCGTTAGACTGGAGAATAGCTAATGTGGTTCCTATTTTCAAGAAAGGGAAAAAAAGTGATCCGGGTAACTACAGGCCTGTTAGTTTAACATCTGTAGTGTGCAAGGTGTTAGAGAAAATTCTGAAAGAGAAACTAGTTGAGGACCTGGAGGTTAGTGGCAATTGCGATAAATTACAACATGGTTTTACGAAGGGCAGATCGTGCCAAACGAATCTGATCTCCTTCTTTGAGAAAGTAACGGATTTATTAGATAAGGGGAATGCGGTGGACCTAATATACCTGGATTTCAGTAAAGCGTTTGATACTGTACCCCATGAGGAATTATTGGTTAAACTGAAAAACATGGGGATCGATATGAAAATCCAGAGGTGGATAAGGAATTGGTTAATGGGGAGAATGCAGCGGGTCGTATTAAAGGGTGAACTGTCAGGTTGGAGGGAGGTTACTAGTGGAGTGCCTCAAGGTTCGGTTTTGGGACCCATTTTATTTAATCTATTTATAACTGATCTCGGAACCGATTGCAAGAGTGGGCTGATAAAGTTTGCGGATGATACGAAGGTGGGAGGCGTTGTAAATTCGGAAGAGGATAGGGATATCCTGCAGGGAGACTTGAATGAACTTGTGAATTGGAGTATCAGAAATAGGATGAAATTTAATAGTGAAAAGTGTAAGGTGATGCATTTGGGGATGACTAATAACAATTTTAGTTACAAGATGGGGACGCATAGGTTAGAAGTAACGGAAGAGGAGAAGGACCTAGGGGTCCTTGTAGACCGCAGGATGACTATGAGTCGACAATGTGACGTGGCGGTGAAAAAAGCCAATGCTGTCTTGGGATGCATTAGGCGAGGTATATCTAGTAGGGATAAGGAGGTCCTGCTTCCGTTGTACAAGGCGCTGGTGAGACCTCATTTGGAGTACTGTGTGCAGTTCTGGTCTCCCATGTTTAAAAAAGATGAACTCAAACTGGAACGGGTGCAGAGAAGGGCCACTAGGATGATCAGAGGAATGGAAAACCTGTCGTATGAAAGGAGACTAGAGGAGCTTGGGTTGTTTAGTCTGACAAAGCGAAGGCTGAGAGGGGATATGATTGCTATCTTTAAATATATTAGAGGGATTAATACAAGGGAGGGAGAAGAATTATTCCAGCTTAGTACTAACGTAGATACAAGAACGAATGGATATAAACTGGCCGTGGGGAAGTTCAGGCTTGAAATTAGACGAAGGTTTCTGACCGTCAGAGGGGTGAAATATTGGAACGGCCTTCCGAGGGAAACAGTGGGGGCGAGGGACCTGTCTGGTTTTAAGATTAAGTTAGATAAGTTTATGGAGGGAATGGTTTAATGGTAAAACATAGTAGTCAAGGAAAACCAAGCAATGGTAGGTAAATAGCATAATGGCTAAAAGGGGTCAGGATGGAGACTCTTGCCTATATGCTCGGGGTCTTACTGATCGCCATATTTGGGGTCGGGAAGGAATTTTCCTCCAGGGCAGATTGGCTGAGCCTCTGGAGGTTTTTCGCCTTCCTCCGCAGCATGGGGCAGGGATCTCTAGCAGGAGGGTCTCTGCCGATTGAAGTCACTAATAACAGGATTGGGGACTTCAGCAGCAGAGTCCAGGGAAGGGGTAGGGACGGTTTTATGGCCTGCAGCATGCAGGGGGTCAGACCAGATGATCATAATGGTCCCTTCTGACCTTAAAGTCTATGAGTCTATGAGTCTATGAGATGCTTTACTGAGATCCAGATAGGTTAGATTGGCTGCATTACCTTTGTCTGGAAAATTGGTTATGTTCTTAAAGAAAGAGATCAGGGTGGTCTGTTACGATCCACCTTTTGTAAAATCATGTTGTATTTTATCCCAATTACCGTTTACCTTTAAGTCTTTAATTACTCTCTCTTTCAGAATTTGTTCTGAGACCTTCCATACAATTGAGGTCAAATGAAGGGGCCTGTAGTTTACCAGATCACTTTTTTTTTCCTTCCTCAAATATTGGTACTATATTTGCGAATCTCCAGTCATAGAGTATGACCCCTGAGTTTATGGGTTCATTAAAAATCATTGTTATTGGGCTTCCAATTTCATATGCCAGTTCCTTTTAATATTCTTGAATGGAGATTGTCCAGGCCCCCTCCAGTTTTGTCCCATTAAGCTGTTTGAGTTTTGCTTCTACTTTGGATGTAGTAATTTCTACTTCCATATCCTCATTCCCATTAGCCATCCTGCCACTGCTCCCAAGCTCCTCCATTACCCTCATTTAAAAACTGTGACTGGTGTGTGTGTGTTGCATTCCTGCTCCCTGTTCCTGTGTGCTTCCTGAACTCAGTGGTCCAGTTCCTGTTCCTCTGTGTGTACGTGTGCGTGCACACTGGCACGTAGCATGGGGTATGTGCATCTACTCATCTAGCAGCAGGCCCTGTCTGTAGTTTGGACTGTTATGTTTTGTTCAAACTGTTACTGTCCTAACTGGTTCATGGTCAGGGCGTGTTTTGATTGACAACCTTCCTGTGTGTCTTGCTTTTGAATTTTTGTGTGTGTTTTGGGGATTCCTGTTCTGGCGTGCATCAGAGCATAACATTATGGCAACGAGTGCTTCTATTCTGCAACCCATGCTGCCTGCACATCCTTCGACTGTTGACCGGTGGGACTTCATTCGTAATTTCTGGAACTTAGTGCAGATTATGTAACTCCAGTGCTGCTAGGTTACCCTTGCTGCAGAACTGTTTAGGCCGTGATGGCACTGATATTTATGATGGACTCCTGGAGCCCAACTCCTCCTTTGATGGGGCTGTGCAACTCCTCAATGAGTATTTCTGGAGATTCTGTTCTGTTAAAGAGAAAAACATTTTTTGAAGCTCATCAGCAGCCCGATGAAGCCATATGTGAATTTGCATGTCATTTCACAGAATCATAGAAGATTAGGGTTGGAAGAGACCTCAGAAGGTCATCTAGTCCAACCCCCTGCTCAAAGCAGGACCAACACCAACTAAATCATACCAGCCAGGACTTTGTCAAGCCAGGCCTTAAAAACCTCTAAGGATGGAGATTCTACCACCTCCCTAGGTACCCCATTCCCGTGCTTCACTACCCTCCTAGTGAAATAGTGTTTCCTAATATCCAACCTAGACCTTCCCCACTGCAACTTGAGACCATTGCTCCTTGTTTTGTCATCTGCCACCACTGAGAACAGCTGAGCTCCATCCTCTTTGGAACCCCCCTTCAGGTAGTTGAAGGCTGCTATCAAATCCCCCCTCACTCTTCTCTTCTGCAGACTAAACAAGCCCCGTTCCCTCAGCCTCTCCTCATAAGTCATGTGCCCCAGCGCCCTTTTTTAACTTGCCGGCAAGAATACTGTGGGAGACCATATCAAAAGTTTAGCTAAAGTCAAGGTATATCATGTCCACCACTTTCCCCAAATCCACAGAGCCAGTTATCTCATCATAGAAGGCAATCACGTTGGTCAGGCATGACTTGCCCTTGGTGAATTCCTTGAGGACCTGCTCCATGATTTTTCCAGGGACTGAGGTAAGGCTGATTGGTCTGTAGTTCCCTGGATTCTCCTTCCCTTTTTTAAAGATGGGCATTATATTGCCTTTTTTCAATCGTCTGAGACCTCCCCCGATCGCCACGAGTTTTCAAAGATAATGGCCAATGGCTCTGAAATCACATCAGCCAATTCCCTCAGCACCCTCGGATGCATTAGATCCGGACCCAGGGACTTGTGCATGTCCAGCTTTTCTAAATAGTCCTTAACCTGTTATTTCACCACTGAGGGCTGCTCACCTCCTCTCCATACTGTATTGCCCAATGCAGCCGTCTGGGAGCTGACCTTGTCTGTGAAGACCGAGGCAAAAAAAGCATTGTGCACTTAAGCTTTTTCCCTATCATCTGTCACCAGGCTGCCTCCCCCACTCAGTAAGGGTCCCACACTTTCCCTGACCACTTTCTTGTTGCTAACATATCCATAGAAACCCTTCTTGTTACCCTTCACATCCCTTGCTAGCTGCAACTCCAATTGTGCTTTGGCCTTCCTGATTACACCCCTGCATTCTCGAGCAATATTTTTATACTCATCCCTAGTCATCGGTCTACACACAGGAAGTGTGTGGGTTACACATGCACACACACATTGAGTTCATCTAGTGGCACTAAGACCACTTAGAGAGAAGAGAGATTCATGAGTTTGCTCTACAGCCTTAGCTAACAGTCACATGGCTTTTAGCTCATGCAGTAGCGGCATATGCATTTAGCTCCAGAGGTCCCAAGTTTGATCCTGCCCGCCGATGACCGGGGTCCATCAGTGTTACACATGCATAGTATGGGGTATGTGCAGCTACTCAGGGGCTGCTGCTACATACCTGCTGTTTGGGCTATTGCTGTCCTAACTGGCTCATGGTTAGTACATGTTTTGATTGACAACCTGCCTGCGTGTCTTGCTTCATTTTTGTTTTGTTCTGAGGATTGCTGTTCTAGGATGTATCAGGGAGTAACAAAACTGAGGTAAAGCATTTGTTTAGATGTTGGCCATACCTAGATTATCTTTAAAGTCCACCCTGACCTCAACACTTGGAGGTCCTACCTCTTCTTTTCTTGTTTTCTTTTTATTTATATGGCTAAAGAACCTTTTACTACTGATTTTAATTTCCATTGCAAGGTCCAACTCTGGTTGGCTTTTGGTGGTTCTCACTTTTTCCCTACACTTTCTGACCTCTAAGAGGTAGCTTTTCCTGCTGATCCATTCCTTTTTCCATTCCTGATAGCCTTTCTGCTTTCTCTTAATAACCTGTTTGAGATGCTTGTTTGTCCAGTTTGATCTGCAAACCTTCCCTATGTCTTTTTGCCCCTTGCTTGGGATGCAAGCTCTAGATAGTTTCTGCAACTTTAACTTTAAGTAGCTCCTTCACATTCAGATCCTTGAGTTTCTCAATGCAGTCAACTTACCTAACTAATTCCCTTCCCTTTTCTCCCCTTTCGCCGCCTCCTAACTGCCCCCACTGATTCTTAGACCAAATCTACTCGCCTAAGTCCCTATCTCTCTTAGTGTCTCCCCCACCTACAACTCCCAGTCACATCCTCACATCATTTCCCTCCTCGGCTTCCAGTCTCTCTGCTCAGCCAGTCACAGTCTTCCCCTGGTCGCAGACCAAGTTTCCTGTCCCAGTGTCCTACCTGTCTCCCAGTCTCCTTGTCTAGCCAGTTCCAGGCTCTAGCCCGCTGTGACTCCTAATCCCAGTTTCTCTCTCCCTCTCTGCCAGCTTGCAGTCCCATTCTCCCTATCCCAGGTTCCTTGTCTCAACCTGCTCCCCAACTCTCTTCAGATCTGGCTCTTGTCCCCTCTGCATTTGAGTCAAGCAGCTTCCTCCTCCAAGCTGCCTGGGCCAGGCAGGGAGGCCATTGAGGCACAGGACAGATAGCTCTCTGCTCTCAGTTCAGAAGTTTGTGCCCAGGCATGGATCCAGCATGGCCCACAGCAGCCCAGAACTACAATTGCAGAGACAGTTCTGCTCATTCCCGGGCAGAAGCTTGACCAGTGTGGCTGGAATCCTTGGGGAGTTTAGCTGCTAAAATCTAAGAAGTCTCTGCCGAACATGTGCAAACTGCAGTTTTTGAAAGCCATACAGCTTGGCTAAATTTGGGCAGATTGGCACATCCTTGACACAAAAGTCACCCTCCCCCCCGCCCAATTTCAAATCCCTGCTCCAAGGCAGGGGAGGAGGGGGCTAGAGCTCTTCAGAGAACGGGTCCAAAAACTTTTTAACATGGACAAAACAATGTATTTTTCCCTAGACCCATTCTCACAAACAGCTAAATCATTTTTGCTGAAATTAAAAAAAAAATCAACTTGAGGCTGACACTTGGCATGGAAAATTTCAACCCACATGGTTAAAGTTTTGGCAAAGTTATGAGCAGCTGAACACAGGGTCTTATAATTAGACGTGTCAGACAACCTTATTGGGGGGGACTTTTAGTCCCATCTAAAATATATATGCACACACTTAACATCAGTTATCTCATTTTAATCTTTGTGAAATAATGTCTTTATTGTTTCAATTGGTTAATTGCCTCTTGGGTGATTTTTCCTCCAAACTTCTTGTCGTTATATATATAAAATACACAAATAGTTATGTATTAACAATCATAACAAATAGATTTCCACATTATTACTCTGAAACCTGACATTATTACATGGCATTTTAATATAGCAAGGAGGGAAAAACTGCAGTAATAGATCTCTAAGTAGTGAATTTAGTGTGATGACCAAGGCAAAACCTTGTTTATTTTATTGCCCTCTAGTGGTCTTGTCATGTGCCTGCAGTATAGTTAAATATAGTAGTCATCTCTGTTTGTGCATAATGCAAAGGATCCGGTTTTCTCTGTCGTTTTACTTTGCTAAAGTTGATTTATCTCTCAGCCTTTTTGAATGGCCTGGAGCACTGCTTAACCATGAAATAAAGCTACATTATTCTATTGCTGCATGTGAGTGAGGAAGAAGATAAAGGATTAAAGTTACATTTTCATTCCTGTATTGCTTTTTCTTCTTTCACTATGGAAGAGGGGTGTGTGTGTGTGTGTGTGTGTGTGTGTGTGTGTGTGTGTGTGTGTGTGTGTGTGTGTGTAAACATTGTTTACCAAATGTATTTCATGCTGCGCACTTGGGTATAATAGCCTACAATCTATGCAGCATTTTTAAAAATAATTATAAAGCAAAATTTGCTGCTGTTGCTCTATACAATTGTGAATTCATCACACATTCCAAACAAGGGAAGGGATAGCAAATATTTTGTTCCATTTAACTGAGTGTTCTAGTTTAATCTTTGGCCCAGATCCCGTAATTGGATCTGCAAAGGCAAATTCCTGTCCTGTGTGGATTCAGCTGCAGGATTCAGATGTGTCAGACAACCTTAATGGGGGGACTTTTAGCCCCATCTAAAATATATATGCACACACTTAACATCAGTGATCTCATTTTAATCTTTGTGAAATAATTTCTTTATTGTTTCAATTGGTTAATTGCATCTTGGGTGATTTTTCCTCCAAACTTCTTGTCATTATATATCTAAAATACACAGCAATACACTTGTATAAAACAGCTCTGACTGTGATCGTGAAGGGCTTAATCCTGCAATGGGGCTGAACATCCTCAGCCCCATTGACATCAGTAGAAGTCAAGGGCACTGAGCACTTTGCAGGATTGGCCCTTAGCAGTGATCAGAGAGAGACTATGTGAGAAGCCTCATTGCAGTCAATGGGATCCAGTCCTTATTTTGCAAATATAAGGAGCATCGATTTAGAGGAAGGTAATCTTTGGAAATATTTGTCGAGAATATATTTTAAATATGGTGCATTCGTTATTTATAGCACACTCCCCGGGGCTAGGACAAGGGGAGAATAATTCTTGTGTTATTCAAGCGTTCACGTTAATAACAATCCGGCTCCATTATGAATGTATTTAAAGATTACCCCTCAGGATAAAGACTAATTTCTAATGGTAAGGTTGGGGACAACCAAACACAACCCCGTATCAGTTATTTTCTTAATAGCTCTCAAAATGAAATATGGTTTCTTGTTAATCTTAAAATTGGGTGCAATTTTGCCATAAAATGCCAATGTAATATAGTTTAACTTCACGCAGTACTGTATTGCTGTAATATCCTGGAAGGAGAGCGGGGGGGAAGAGAAAAAAAAGCTTTAGAGGGCATTTCTGAAATGTTGGCAGAATGCTGGCGTGGATTTCTGAAATAGATCAGGCATTCAGTTAGACTTTAGAGGAAAATCATAGCTTTCATTTTGTGGCGAGAGCTTGTGAAACTCAAGCACCTGTGCAAAAGAGATGAAAGAACACTTCTCTGTGTGTGTGTGTGTGTGAGTGTGTGTTTAGAACTTTAAAATAAATACAGCTTTGCACTTTAAAAATGACTCACTCCCTCTGGTGGGAACATTTAATTCTGAATGTGTGATGCCTCTCTTCCCTCCTCCTCTCCTATCCGCCCCCTCCCTCCATCGCATTCATCTTGGTTCATATGACATCTGTTCGGTGTGCTGCAGAGCAGCAGTTTGGTTACTATGGTAGCCAACCTAGGGAGTGCGCCTATTGGCTGCAGACTGTGAGGAGGAAGAAAAGGCCTGCAGTGTCAGGGGTCATATGCGTAGTGCCTGACTGCCACTGTTTTCAATCAGCTGTTAGTCCAGGATGCATTAATGGAGTATGTCAAAAGGGGTAGAGTTCAGAAGGTCACTCTAACTGCCAGCTGTGTACACTGCTAGGGTGTCAGTGGGAGGACCTCAAGGTCAATGTCATTAGCTTTATCCTCAAGTGTGATGTGGCTGAAGGACAATAATCAAGTGGAGAGCATGAAGAGTGGCAGATTGTGTTTTTTGTTGAACTTCACTCCATATTTTCCTTTGTGTTGTTTACGTTGCAAATTTGGTAGCAAATGGTCTTTTGCTTCTGCCATTCAAACAGAGAAAATACATATGCCGGATTTCGGATATTATAATTCAAGTCTATTTATAACACAATTTGTCATTAGAATTACCATGTCACTTTAAAAACAGGAAAGGATCATTCCATTTCAGAATCTACACCGGTACCTGATTTTTATTGTAAAGACAGTCCTCCTTTTATCTGTTCTCTCTCTGAATTTCATTATGAGGCCTGAATTAACATCCTGCCACAATATCTGGGGCTGTTCCTCATTCTGTTTTCTCCATTGCCAAATGAAAATGCCCTGATTCTCAGCTAGCTCATCTTATTTTTAGTCAGTCAAATAAAAAGTATAACTAGAACTTTTTCTTGTTAGTTAATTTGTTCTTCTTTGACTAACCGAGTAATACAATGGTTTGAGTTTCTCCTTTGGGACAAACTCGTGTCCACTGACATTTACATCGCCACATCTAGCTGTGATGCAGTGCACGTTGCATAAAATTTCATAATCTTCTGAAACAGTGTCATAATGTGGTGATATTCCAAGGGCCTGGGAATTATTTGGAAAAGTTCATATTCAGCAAGTTAGTCTTGCAGGACACAGAATCACCCTGGTAAAATTAATATAACCTTGTAAAATATGAGAGGAGTGGTCACCATTGATTAATATCACTTGTATATCCTGCATCTAATAAAGCTAGGGGCTTAAATGCCCCCTCCTTCATCATAGTCTCAGCAGTCATCTACATGGTTATGGTTTAGCTTTCCTTTTGGAGAGTAGCTTCTTGGTGAGTGACGGTGGGCCCTGTATTGGATGTAGTTTAGATAAATGAGAGCTGTTTTTTTGCAGTGCATGCATGGATGAGTCCAGTTCATTCTCTGTTTTTCTTCTTCCTTCTGTCCCTTTAAAGCTTTTCTTTTTCTGTTTCTTTGTATTTATCCTTCCATGCTCTTGGGAGCATAGGTCATCCACCAGTTTTCACCATTTATTTCAATCTTGTGCTGGTCTGTTCAGGCCATGTTGTCTGTTGTCATGTTGATGGATTTGACTTCTATCTCTATTATTCTACCTGATGTTTGTCTAGGTCACCCTGTTTTTCGCTTTTGGTATCCATGTTATCACTCAATGTGGAAGTTGTGTTGGTGGCATCCTTAATGTATGTCCTAAATATGTTCAGCGTTGTCTTCTTGCCATGTTTGATGTGTGACATTGGTATGCTCTACTTAGAATTTCAGATGTTGCAATAAACTCTTTCTTCAATGGACTCTGAAAATCTTCGTATCCTTATCTTCTTCTTTCCAATGGACTCTGATCTTTTTATCAATTGCTGTTGTGGATTTCCACAGCTGTGCTCTGTAGAGTAGGACAGACATGATGCCAGTGTTAAAAATTCATGTGTTTGTATCAGTGATGTTCATGTATCGGGGGTAGCCGTGTTAGTCTGTATCCACAAAAACAACAAAGAGTCCGGTGGCACCTTAAAGACTAACAGATTTATTTGCTTATGCCCAAATAATTCTGTTAGTCTTTAAGGTGCCACCGGACTCCTTGTTGTTTTAGTGATGTTCATGCTACTTTTCCAAATCTTTGCAAGCTTATAAAGTTGTTTGCTGCTTTTGATATTCGTTACTTGACAGGTAGCATCGTGTCACCATGATAGCACATCGTGCTCCCCAGATAAGTAAAATGACTTACTTTTTCTAGTGTTTCTCCGTCTACTCTGATGGCTATATTTGGTCATATATTTTGTCTTCCCCTTGTTGATGAACAAACCAACTTGTTTTGTTGTATTTGCCAAAAGCTTGATTTTTTTCTTCCGTTAAGAGAAATGATGCATTGCATGTTCCATAACATTTTATAATGTCATAATGTACTTTTTTCAGCTTATGAAGTCAGTATTTTGGAGCTAAGAGTTCGGAGCTAGCTAGCTGCGTTTTCAATAGTGTTTTTATCTAGCTATGGTTATATTCTGCAGCTTTTATTTTGCAATTTTTTATTTTATTTAAACTCACTGGAATTGTTTTGTATCTGGTTAGGGTCCAATCCTGGGAGGGACTGTCCCATTCTGAGAGATCTCAAATCTACTTCATTGTTAGTTGTTTTTAGGTATTGATGCCCACCTCTTTTGTTGACTTCATCGGAAATTAAGAGCACTCAATACTTTGTAGTATCAGGTACTTTATGGTAGCAATGACTGTTGTTCTACTCTGGAGAAAAGGAACCTGCACCCTGATTATAGGAGAGGATAGCTGAACACTTGATCAAAAAAGGGTTTGCAATCTCCTTGACAATTGGGGCTGTAAATAAACTGGCTGTGGTCAGTGTGGGCATGAGAAAAGGCCAAAGACCAAAACGTTCTGAGGTGTGGTTACAATAACATATAGACTTAAGATTTATATAGGTTAGATCAGGGGTAAGCAACCTATGGCACGCGTGCCAAAGACGGCACACGAGCTGATTTTCAGTGGCACTCACACTGCCCGGGTCCTGGCCACCGGTCCGGGGGGCTCTGCATTTTAATTTAATTTTAAATGAAGCTTCTTAAACATTTTAAAAACCTTATTTACTTTACATACAACAATAGTTGAGTTATATATTATAGACTTATAGAAAGAGACCTTCTAAAAACGGTAAAATGTATTACCGGCATGCAAAACCTTAAATCAGAGTGAATAAATGAAGACTCGGCACACCACTTCTGAAAGGTTGCCGACCCCTGGGTTAGATTGTAAGCTTTTTGGGCAGGGCTGGCTTGTCATTATATATTTGTAGAATGCCTAGTATAATGGGGGGAGGGATAGCTCAGTGGTTTGAGCATTGGCCTGCTAAAAGCAGGATTGTGAGTTCAATCCTTGAGGGCGACACTTAGGGATCTGGGGCAAAATCAGTACTTGGTCCTGCTAGTGAAGGCAGGGGGCTGGACTCAATGACCTTTCAAGGTCCCTTCCAGTTCTAGGAGATAGGATATCTCCATTAATTTATTTATTTTATTTTTTAATGAGGCCCTGCTCCCTGATTGCGGGCTCTAGACTCCACACCACAGTACAAATATTTAACAATAATAATTAACTAGTTAATAGTAAAGGGTGGTTTTCTTTCATTCATGATTGTGATCTATGTTAAACTGATAAGTATGTGCCTGTTCTAGATAGACTCTGTAACTGTTGTTACTTTTTTTCTATGTTGCATGTACAGAACACAGTTCTATGGGCCAGTTGGTTGGCGAGTTGGCTAGCCAACATGCTGCCCTCTCCTTTGTGCAGAATTCTCTTGTTACCAATGGCAATGTGGATTGATCAGTCTGTCATATGTAAACATGAGATTAGCATGTAGCAATGGCATTTTACATTAAGTCTTTATTCAGAGGAAGCCATCATGAATTTAATTTGCTCGATTAAAATAACCCATTTAAAATATTCCAATGCTAAGATTTGGTTAATGGCACAAAAATTGAACACGGACACCACCAGCTTTCTCTCTCTTTCAAATGAGAGATGGTATTGTACAGGGTCTCCAAAATTCTGCCCATTGAATCCATAGTCCCGTTGGAAGTTAATGTGGACAGAAAGGAAAAACAAATCAAACACAAAACATAGCTAGCATTTCAAACCTAAAATGTTGGATTCCTTTCTCGGTGACTGTGTGCAGCAGGTTGGGTTGTGATGTCAGCGTTACAATTTTATCACCTAGCCTGCTGTACGCCTGCCAATACTTCATGTTTTACGCTGACCGCAGGGAACAAAACACAAGGAAGATTAACAGGTAGCACATTGGGGTGTGGGGAAAAGCTTCTTAAAATGCTTTGAAATGTTTATTAATGCCCACTATTTAATATAATTGTATAAAAATCATAGCAAGTGTTTTCCCACCTCCTAGCTTGGTAACTTGGAATCTGGCCTAAAAAGAAAAGACATTGATAAAATCATTCTTTATTGTGAGTATAAAATGCATGCCTGTAAGCAGGTGGCATTCCCACCATGCTCCTAACACGCTGGAGTGGGTCCAAAATTATCCCTTTCCTGAGGTTTCCTTTATTGTTAAGTTAAATAACAATAAACATAACCTTCTTGGCAGACTCTGCTCCTGTGTTGGGCTATCTCTAGAGTTGCTTTCTGCAGGAACCCTCTCTGTCTCTAGTTCCCTCTGCCTCAATCCCTTTTACGTCCTGGGATAGAACTAATAGGACTCCTCTGGTCTTGCTGACAGTGTGATTTAGATTTGAGATCTATGTGGGGCTCCTGAAACTGACACCAGGGTCTGATAGCAGGAGAGTTCTGCATCTCTAGACAGTAACCTAGAACCTGATACCCTATTACAATACCCCATTAAGGAGGGAGGTTAAAGAACAGGAAACCCATTGTCTAATCTGTTCTTAAACCTCCAACAAACACGTCAGGGATGGTCTAGGTATACTTAATTCTGCCTCAGCGTGGGCAGGTGGATTGCCTCGGTACAGGGGAATGGACTAGATGACCTCTTGAAATCCATTCCAGCCCTACATTTCTGGGACTCTGGTGATTACTCTGGTGACATACTTATTTTTCTTGACATCTTTTGAACTAGGCTTTCTTGAACATAGACTCTCAATGGCACCAAATTGTGAATTGGTTTTGTGATATCAGCAAAGCCTACTAGGTATTGGAATGATAGCTCTACTCTTGAGGGATTGTGTCTAGTGTTTAGGGCAGGAGTGAAGTGAACCTAAACTTCTGTTTCTCTTCCACTGTAATCTTAGTTAATTCACATAACTTCTCTGTGCCTTGGTTTACCTGTCTGTAAAATGGTTGAGATGCTTAATAAAAATCTACGCAAGAGTATTGTGAAGCTTACTGAATGAATGTTTGAAATGACTTGAGATTCTCAAATGATAAGTATAAAGTATTTTCAGGGCCGCCCAGAGGATTCAGGGGGCCTGGGGCAAGGCAATTTCGGGGGCCCCTTCCATAAAAAAAAATTGCAATACTATAGAATACTATATTCTCGTGGGGGCCCCTGCAGGGCCCAGGGCCTGGGGCAAATTGCCCCACTTGCCCCCCCCCTCTGGGCGGCCCTGAGTATTTTTCTTATGAAGTTTGACCTATCTAACCCCTATGTGTACTATTTCAAGAGGGGTGTGTAAAGGCGTGGGCTGTCCCTATGCACCCTCTTGCAGCCCGGTGTGGTGCTACCAGTGTGCCCCACCTTAATTTCTCCCAATTGGAGCAGCAATAGATTTGCTTTAACAGCCTTGGGCAAGAAGAAGCCCCCACACACTCACTGACAAAATAGCATGTCTCCTTTTAATAATGTTTCAGGCCAGGCGCAATTACAAGGATCAGTTTGGAAGATCCTTGCCTCAGAACCCTGGTTCAGAGCTCCCAGATGTAAAATCCACAAAACATAGGTTTTTTTCCTGGTTAGGCTGGTCTCCAGAAGCCTGAGAGAGAAACCACCACCCACTTCAGCTTGCATGGCTTCTATTCTCCTCTCTCTTGCTCAGCTTCCTGTTTAAATAACCCAGCCCTAGTGCAGGCAGGGCCTCCCTGATTACAGGCCAGGCTGTCCTGGCTGTAGGCTCCAACCTGTCCCTTTAAAGGGGTAGCACACTCTTTCACAAGGTACCTTATGTCATCATGATCCTTCTTGTAGCATGCTTTCTCAATGCATTTATAAATCGAGTAGGAAAAGAAACCCATAAACCTGCTCCTCTATACACAAGGTCTTGGACACTACATTACACCCACTTTGTGTCTTTCCATTATTGACAACGAATTTTGTAATGTCATTGTATGTAAATCCCAATGTCCTGAAAGAGATAAGTAAATTCTGTGTCTGGAGAGTGATTTGATTGTTTATAGAATTGTGAAAAGCTATGATCATTAGACTCATACAGGTGACAGCCAGCAAAATTGTAGGTGACTGGCTGTCACCATTGCTATAAAAAAGGTTCAGTGTTAGCTATGAATATCTTTTATACTGACCACAGAACTGTAAGAGCCTAATCATATTAATGAGAAGCAATCAAGAACGGAGAGAAGGTTTAATGCATCTCTCTTTGCACAGTAATCACATTGTTTGATGGCTTTCTTCTCTTTACTAAATATGGACTGACACATCTGTCAGTGCTTCACATCTTTTATCATTTCTGTTCCCATTTTGATCCACGTCAGGTACATTAACAACATTGGATCACTTAGCATATAAGAGAGAGAGTCCCCAAAAGCTGAGAAACAAATCCAATCGAAACAAGTAAAATTTCAGTCCGTGCGGACACAGGTCATAGACTGGGGGTGTGGGACACATGAAAAGAATTTGCTAACATTCTTGCAAATAAAACTTGAAATCAAGAAAGGGGATTACCCCTTTATAAAATTTAGGTCATCCAATTAGAATACAGAAACAATACCATGTGATTTAGGCAACCAGTCATATGGCAGGAATACGAAATAGTCATAACAACCATCCAGTTCACTAACAAATCATAGGTTGAAACTTGTTCACACAAATTATTTGTTGAATAAATGCAGCTAAAACACATTTGTTTAAAAAAAATCTGTTTATGAATAATTCATGAACAGAAGAAAGGGCTAATTTCATTGGGTAAATTGTTCACAAAGAATAATTGGATCAGCTCTATCGACTGCCTTATCAGGGCGTAACACTGTAGCAGTAAATGTTCTTCTTTTGTCTGCTGTACAAATCCGCATTTCCAATTTCAGGGATGCATCTGAACAAGAACCCATGAACTGTTCAGCAGAATTAGAAACAAAGCACTAAACATTCCTTGTCCATACTTTCTGCTAAGTTACCAATTTCCCCTAAAATACCATCCTGTAATTCATATTTGGAGGAGGGATAGCTCAGTGGTTTGAGCATTGGCCTCCTAAACCCAGAGTTGAGAGTTCAATCTTTGAGGGGGCCACTTAGTGATCTGGGGCAAAATCAGTACTTGGTCCTGCTAGAGGAGGTAGGGGACTGGACTCAATGACATTTCAGGATCCCTTCCAGTTCTATGAGATAGGTATATCTCCATATATGATCAGTAAGCAGCATGGGTAACCACTGCATCATGCAGCCTGGTCCAGATATGGAGACCTAGCTGGAACTATGGTCATATTTTTGAATACTATTAGTTATATTTACGGTTGTCAAGCGATTAAAAAAATTAATTGTGATTAATCACACTGTTAAACAATAATAGAATATAATTTATTTAAATATTTTTGGATGTTTTCTACATTTTCAAATATATTGATTTCAATTACAACACAGAATACAAAGTGTACAGTGCTCACTTTATATTCATTTTTTATTACAAATATTTGCACTGTAAAAAACAAAAGAAATAATATATTTCAATTCACCTCATACAAGTAGTGTAGTGCAATCTCTTTATCATGAAAGTTGAACTTACAAATGTAGAATTATGTACAAAAAATAACTGCATTCAAAAATAAAGCTTTTTTGAAGGCACTTCAGACTCTTAACTATCCTTAGAAATCTCACATTGGTACCTTCTTTGTGTTTTATCAAATCTGCTGTGAAAGTGTTCTTAAAATGAACATGTGCTGGGTCATCATCCGAGACTCCTATAACATGAAATATATGGCAGAATGTGGGTAAAAAAGAACAGGAGACATACAATCCTACCCGAAGGAGTTCAGTCACAAATGTAATTAATGCATTATTTTTTTAACAAGCATCATCAGTATGGAAGCATATCCTCTGGAATGGTGGGCCGGAGCATGAAGGGGCATATGAAAGTTTAGCACATCTGGCACGTAAATACCTTGCAACGCTGGCTACAAAAGTGCCATGCGAACACCTATTCTCACTGTCAGGTGACATTGTAAATAAGAAGTAGTCAGCAGTATCTCCCATAAATGTAAATAAATTTGTTTGTCTTAGCAATTGGCTGAACAAGAAGTAGTACTGAGTGGACTTGAAGGCTCTAAAGTTTTACATTGTTTTGTTTTTCAGTGCGGTTATGTAACAAAAAAATCTACGTTTGTAAGTTCAACTTTCACTATAAAGAGATTGCACTACAGTACTTGTATGAGGTGAATTAAAATATACAATTTCTTTTATCATTTTTACAGTGCAAATATTTGTAATCAAAAATAATCATATAAAGTGAGCACTGTACACTTTGTATTCTGTGTTGTAATAGAAATCAATATATTTGAAATGTAGAAAAACATCCAAAAATATTTAATAAATTTCAATTGGTATTCTATTGTTTAACAGCACGATTAATCGTGATTAATTTTTTTAATCGCAGTTAAATTTTTGTAATTAATTCCTTGAGTTAATTGCGATTGATCAACAGCCCTGGTTATATTACATTTTCTGAGCACAAAGCTAGGATTGCCAGCTGTCCCAAGTTCTGGGGAATGACTGAGTTTATCTGGGCTTTGGGATTTCCTCTAAACTGGGTGTCCAGTGTTTACTGTCCCCAAAATAATACCTGGTAGGCAAAATGTTGTTGTGTCGGAACATCAGGTTATATGATGACATTTTGCTATTACATTTTTCAATGTGATGCAGTTCATTTTCAGGATGTCATCATGTTACGTTGTGGACTTCAAGACCTTACATCATGATATTGTGATGCAGACAGCTTTGACCTGGGGAACAAACTTCAACAGGTGGCATCTGTAACTGAGGCCATTATCTCTCATGTGTGTATATATATATATATATATATACACCTCTAATTTTATTTCTCATTTAATAAAACAACATATATATATATATATTGTTTATATTACAATATATATATATTGTTTTGTTAAATGGGAAATAAAATTAGAGTACCTATTTAGATCTAGAAGTTGTATATCTTTTAGAAAAATACATGCAAAAGTTTGTAGATAAAATATCCACCAATTGAAATAAATTGGATTGCCCTGTGCTTAAAGTTAAACATGTCTTGAAAATTTTTTTGCATCAGAAATTAAGAGAGGCCTTGTGAAAACAGGCCCTTGTCCCTGTAGGCCAACAAATCTGGGTGTTATCAGACCAAGAAAAGGGCATTAGATGAGAATCAAGGATCCTTTCCTCAAAACATATTAGCACTAGTCTCCTCTCATTTAAACTGAGAGGCTATTAGGTCAGCTCTGCAGCTGATTACATGATCATCTGCTGCCATATTGCATCAGAAGAGATATGGTTTCTCAGGTAGCCATCACCCATTCCATTTAAGGAATTATAGATCAAAATGGGATCTCTAAAATTTTGCATACAATCAGTAGGAAGCCAGTGCAGACAATACAGCACAAATGTGTCGATGTACCATTTTCTAAATGGGCAGCTACAGTCTACCCTAGCTGAAGTTTCTGAATTGTCTTGTATCATTCCAAACAGAGCACATTGCAGTAATTCAATCTCAAGGTGATAAAGGCCTCCAGAATTGTGGTTAGGTCTGCATCTGAAAAGAAAGGTTGGAAGCTTCTTAACATGTGCAGATGGGGGGGTGGGGAACCCACATTCTTGACCACTGCCAGATACAGAGATCATCTTTGACACCGACAAATTAATACAGGGCCACTGGCAAATTAATACAAGGCTATTGGCAAATTAATTCAGGGCCAGTGTTAAAGCTCCTTAGTGGTATTTAAAATCAGAACTAGGGCAAAGGGTAGTGTAGGCAGGGCGAGATTTACACCTTATGCGCCCCTAAGCACAGCCTCTTCAGCACCCCTACCCCCCGCCTACAGGTGACCTTCGTGTTGCCCACAGTTTTAGACAGGTAAGGTGCCCCTAGAACACTGGTGCTTCTAGGCATGTGCCTATTGTGCCTAGTTGGAAATCCAGCCCTGAGTGTAGGATGTGCCACTCTTATCCACTGGCAGATGGAAAGATATCCCCATGACTCTAAGCTGTACTACCCAATTTCTCTGCTCCGTCTCTTCTCATCCTTTTTAACTCCCCCTTCTGTGATTTAGAAACAATAAAGCATACTGGGAGCTGAAACTCAGGCTCTTAAGATTTCCTAAAGGCTGGAAATATTGCAATATATCAAAGAAGTTAAAATTAAGCTAACGAAGAGGAAGCAGTCATTCTGGTTCGGAGCCCCATAGTGTTATCTCCTTTTTTAGATCTGTTTTCAGAGCTCATGAGACTCTCTAGATGTGTTTGAAACACAAAAATCAAATTCATTGCCAGCAGCCTTGCTTTCATTATGAGCTACTTGCCACAACAAACCAGTGTCCATCCACACGCAGTAAATGAGTTGAAAAAGATTTCAGCTTTCAAGAGATGATTCTAAACAGCTAAATTGTCAAATGGGTGAAAAATACCTTGTCACCCTCTCTTCCAGCCAACCAGAAGAAGCCCTTTTGATTTTTCACAACCCTGCTACAGAACATCCTGTATGGATAAACTTCAGTGAAGCTGAGTTACTGAGCTCTTCAATTAAATCTCCATCAAAGCAGCAAATAGAAAAATCAATACACTTCATCCAATATTTCAAGTTTCCAGGTATTTACGTAAAAGGAAGATGCCGTCAATGTTTATTCCATAGTTTTGTTAATTTTTTTTTAAGTCTAATTTTTTATACTCCCCCCTTTGGAAACTTGAAGCAATGATTTCTTTTCTTATTTTTTCCCCATTCTTTCATATGCAGGCACTGGTTTGCTATGGGAGGACTTATTAGTTACGGTTATGTTATTGCAGGGATGCTCACGATTAGGGTTAGGCTTGGTTTTTATTGTACATAAAAACACATTAACAGCAAATTCTGTAATCTTTACTCAAGCAAGTACTGCTTACCGAACAGAATGGGATTACTCACGTCAGTAAGTATTGCAGGATTGGGCCCTAAACCATTTGTTCTGGGGAAACAAAAACAAACACAGAGAAATGCCTGAGCATCTTTGCAAGCAGATATGAAAACAAGGCCAAATTTTAAACCTACCAACCGTGATAGTGTTATTTTAATTATAGAGCAGCTATCTAGAGATACATAGGTAGCATCTCAAAATGTAAATATTAAATATACTGGTAGTAAAATATCTTTAATTGGAATAACCGAAGCATGCAAAATGAAGGGTTATTTAATGGAAGCATAGAAATAAAAGGACAGTAGTATGAAAGGAGGCTGAGAGAACAACTAAATAAAACAAAGAGAAGAGACTCTAGTTTCAGGAATATTATTGTTTATGGCGAACTTGTTTGGTTGAATTGTACATTTACCCATAATCTTAACTCATCATGTGTACACAAATTGCATTCCATGGTTATTCAGAATCTGCATACTGTTAACAAAATCACAAGGGTTTTATGGTAGCATTATTAAATCACCATTAGTATGCAACAAGGTGCCCTGTTTCCTGCTACATCACTATGTAAGTGGGCCTATAAACTCTGCCTCTCTTTGTTATGACAGCATTAGTCTGGGCGCTTCTGATGCAAGACTTAAAAGTAGAGAGCTAAATTAGGTAGACAGGATATTGAGGTGGGGATAGGCAGAATGAATTTAGTAGATGGAAAAGTGGGGGTTAGGGGGAGAGGGAGAGAGAGAAACTGGACAGACATGGCTAATTAGGATAATAAGGGAAATTAAGTTTATTCTAAACATGACATGAGTTTACAGATGAAAGATGGCTGGAGAAAAAAGTTAGAGTTAATAAATAATAAAAGGAATGTTCAAACAATCCAGAGAAAGCAGACAGATCCGAAGGAGGCAAAGGAGAGGTCTGAGGAACAAGCAGATGCTGAAGAACATAGGAAAATGAAACAAGTGCTGAGGAAAATACGGTATTTCTAGGGAAAGAGCTTTCAACGTGATATTTTTTAAAATGACCTTATAATTCATGTAAGCTTTTGACCGAACAAAAAATTGTATTCTTGTTGAGCCCTGATGCTCTGGTCTATGGTATTTTTTAACACTTGCCAAATGGTATCCTCTGGCTGGGAACAGATGTAAGAGATTATTTCCCAAATCTGCAAGAACTGTCACTTTACACTTGCAAAGTAGAGAGATCTTGACTGGAAGTACAGGGGGAATAAAGTATGCATGGAAAATGCCGAATGTCTACTTTTAACAATGCAGGTACAGACTAAGATATTATTTGTTCTCCTGGTTTCTTAACTTTAGGATGATTGTGAGTAAAGAGAGAAAGGGCAGCTGTACCAATCAATCTGTATCAAATGGTTTTGCTGCCACATTGGTAGGTCAGTTTTACATTAGCTGTCGCTCTGGTTTGCTGATTATACAGCTGTAAAAGACAGAACCACCCTCATAAAACTAGAGAAAACCAAAATTCAAAGCTGGAATATTATTTCCATGCAGGGGAGCTAGGTGCACTTTGAGTTCATTTCCATATACACCATTGCTACCATAAAACCTAAAATTGAGAGTCTCACCTACCATGCCATTTCAGTGCAAACTAGAGGGGTCCCCCAGAGCAAGTATTGTACAAATAGGAGGATAAATTGTAAAGATACAAGAGCAAGCTCAGGGAGTCCCAATTCCTTCCTTGGTTGCCCTCTCCACATTGTCTTGGCTCTGTTGGCAAGGACATAGGGGGATGGAGCTTTGGCTTTACATATTTCTCTCCCCTAGCCACCACTCCAGCTCACTTGCCTAGGAGGGGAACTAGCCTCTCCAAGGATGACCTTCTGCCCTCCCATGCTGTGACCCGAGATGTGGGTAGCCCACACAGGGAGCAATGCTGTGCCTCACAGCGATCTTGCCCAATGTGAACACAGCCCACATCTAACGTTTAGTTACTCAAAGCTGTTTTCATTGGCATTAGATGAATGGCATGATACTTCTAATGTATCTCATGGGCCTGATTCTACAAGGTGCGGAGCGCCCTCATATGGGATGCACAGCACCACACGGAATCAGGCCTATGTAAGGAGCCTTACATAAAATATGGGTAGCAAATGCTACCAACTCTACAGCCTTCTTTAGAACTGTGCTTTCTGACCCATCGTCCGCAGGCTTTCCCTGATCAAGGGTTCCATTTTACTCACTAGAAGCCGGTGGCAAAACTGCCACTGGCCCAAATCGTGTTAACACTGAGAACAAATCTGAGGACTTTTTCAAACTAAACTGTTTTGGTTTGGCAATGTTTGGGCTTTAAGCTGCATCTTGAGTGCCTCCTCTGAGGTGCTGGCCACTCTCAGCTCCCATTGTGCCCCATGGTAGCTGTAGGTGCTCGGCAGCTCCATTGAACCAAGCTCTAAATGGCTCTTAGAGGCAAGAATTAACCCATAATTCCCTCCTAAACATCACTATCAAAACTACATTAAGCCTAGGGCATATCTTCAGCACAGACAGCAGACCTTGTTAGGTTCAAGCCAATTAAAAGGATTTATTTATTAATTAGCGTTGCAGAAGTAAAACAAAAGCAGCTTTCTTTGAGTTACTGAGCATTTTCCTTCCCAATCCCCAGCATTAAAGAAATATGCACATTCCCCCCCCCTCCCCCCACGATTGTTTTGACAGTAACAATTTTGAGCATTAGGTGAAAGGAAGGTATGACTTCCCCCACCCTGTTGTCTTGTCTACTGTGATAGATGGTCTTGTCTCTCTGATCAAATCCCTAGCATATCTATTGTTTATACTCCATTACAAGCAATGTGGGCTTGGAACTGTTTGCAAATCAGAAAGCTTGTGCTTGAAGATGGATTAATAAGATTAAAACACACTTCTGATAGCTGCTGCTGCAGCCATCCACATGCTTAAATGGGTCTGCATTCCAAGGTTTCTGGAATGAGGGCATGTTGGTGGCATTATTAGATTGTAGCTCCAGTGTTTTATAGCTTTTCAAATGTTAGGTTTATGTATAAATAGGAATGACTGCATAGTGAAGGTTGTAACTAGTTTTCCATTTTAAGTTCTTTTTTGACCCCACCTCCCTTTAACGGCTTTAAACAAAGCAGATTTCCAACCAAAATTGCTTGTGTTCTCTGTGTTATATGGCTACAGTTGAATTTTCCTTTCAAAGTTTGAAGTTAATCAGACAAGTAATCTTGGATATACACATTTAAAAGATGAGAAGTTTTCATATCTATAGAAGTCTCATAACATTTTTTATTTTTATTATTTTAATATCTTATCTGATATGATCTTATTAGATTGGTCTATAAACCCCAAATTTGTTTTATTTAGTAATCTTCATCAAGAGCTACAATGGCGTTTTGGAACATTGATATGGGAATTATTTCGGGGAAATTCTGTGGCTTGTGTTATACAGGAGGTCAGACTATATGGTCACAATTGTCCTTTCTGGCCTTGGAATCTATGAACTTAAGAAGGTTACATGGTTAATTTTAGAACTGTTCACTACGAAATATTGAACCTGTGTATAAACTCTGACTAACCGAGTAATAATCTGTATTCATTTTTTTTTAATAAAAGTAATTTTCTGGCCTTTTACATCACACGGAGAACCTTGTCACTGAAAGTATAAAAGTGTGGGTCTGAGTTCCAAAACCATTTTTACAAGTTCCTCTTTTACCATCTCCTTAATTGTAAATTATCTGAGCGGTCTCTCATGGCAAGCTGCCATTGTGCTTCTACTTCTCCAACTAGATTAGCAGTCTGATGGAATATGGGAGTCAGAGCATGTCAGATACGAGGTGAAGCAATGAATCAAGCAGCAGTGTCCTGAGAGCAGGACAAGCCAGGGTATCTTCATAAGATTAAAAACTTTTTCCAACATTCATTGTTTAAACAGATCTCTCTCTCTCTCTCTCCTCTTTTTTTTTTTTTTTTTTGGTATTCTCTATTTGTATTACCATAATTCTCCAGAACAGCCGAAAACAGGACTCTCTTGTGCCAGTGCCTAAGTCCCTTTGTGAATATAGCCCTAAATGAGTTGTCCAAGTCAGTAAATCTGTGGCAGAACTAGGAAATGAACCCAGATCTCTTAAGTCTTATTGGGTTAACCAGAAGACCATCCTTTCTCGAATGTTCCTTACAGTGTCTATATATTATACAGTACTTGCATAATAGATGCAATTGAGACTGTCCAAAATATTTCCATGTGAGTTAATGGCATAGTTTGTTGCAAAGCTGCTTGCTAACACAATACAATCTTACAATGAGGTTCAAAAGTTTAAAAGCATGTCTCCCCTGTTTGCAGCTTAATTGGCTGATTGGGCCCACCTGGCCTAATTCAGCTCTCTCAGGGCCAGTGTGGGGAGCACACCCCATCCCATCCCACCCTCAATCCCACCAAGTGGTCTTGGGGGGAAACTGCAAAGAGGAGACAGGCAGACAGAGACTCCAGCTGGAAGGAGCAACAGCTGCGGAAGCAGCCAAAGTTGTCACCTTCAGACATTCCGAGAACCTTCTACAGTTTTGACTGGACTTCCTGTGCCCTGTGCAGACTGGCTGCTTGCTCCCCCTCCCTCACAGTCTCTTTATGTCAGCTTCACTCAACACTTGCCCTGTCATCCTGCCCCTCCCCATACCTTTTCTTTCCATTTAGTTGATCCCCTCCTCAGTAATTCCCCCCCCCCAAAATGTGTGGCATTAACATGACGTTTGCTGCCATCACATTGTACACCGTGCTTGCATGTTCTGTCCCGTTCCCCACCCTGTGACAGTCTAGGCTATTTAGATTATACATTTTTGGGGGGCAGGGACTGTCCACTGCTCTGCATTTGTACAGCATCCAGCACAATGGGGCCCCATTTGTGTTTGTTCGTTAGGCACTACCGTAATGAACATGATTAATAATAGTTGTTTGTAGTGTTGTTGTAGCCATGTTGGCCGCAGGATATGAGAGAGATAAGGCAGGTGAGGTAATATCATATTGGTCCAATAAAAGATATTACCTCACCTACCTTGTCTCTGTCACGATTAATAATAATGTATTCATTAACAAAATGTTAGTGTGTTTCATCCTGAAGGATTTTAAATGCTTTACAGTATGACAACTACATATAAGAATCACTTCACTCATTACTGAGCTGCAGTCATCTCTGAGGTGAAACCCAACAGCTGTTTGATAGCACATAGTAATATTACATAATCATTTAGTGAAGACCAATACCGTATCCAGTTGAAACTACTGGGGGAATTCAGTTACCTGAGGTATTTGTCCAGTGCCATGGGATCTAATACTGCACCACCAGCACCATAGTTCCCCCCTCGTATCCCACTAGTATATGGGTTTCGTGCTGAGTCTTAAGGAAGCTTGCCATCTACTGAATCAACAACACCCCTTCCTGCAGCACTTAAGTATTCCTTGGAAGTCTCCTGTGTAAGAACCGATCCTCTCCCAAATCTGGCTAGCTTGGGAGAATTAACATAAAACCTTCAAGGCTTTCAGGTATTTGTTTAATAAAAAGCGAGGCACATATATGTAAAATATGTTTTGCAATATAGTAGAAATATAATAAACCGACAAAGTGTTTGAGCTCTTTCCTTCTGTACATGCACTATTAACTGAAATAAATTTCCATTAAAATATTTTTGTGTATTCCAACTTATTTAGCATATGTACAGGAAAGTGAAGAGCCATGGAAAAAGAAAGAATTGCAGACTGTATAAAGCATAGGAAACAGAGAATAATTACTGATATCATAGCAGTTAGATCAGATGAACCTGTCCCCTGCAGGAGCAAGATGCAGTTCTCCAATCCACTTCTCTCTCAGGTTAATTTTCCCCATCCATTCTCTAGAGGACAGCATTGGTGTATCAAGGTTCAACAGCTCTGCTGTCGCTTTTATACTAGCTCTGTAATTGGAATAGGCCACTCTACACAATGGTTTTTGTATCTAGAGTTTCTATATCAACACTCACTTGACGCAAAATTAATATCTGTATTGTAATTCTGAAACATGTTATTGCTAAAAGTAGAGCCAATTGATTTTGACTACACTTGCTGTTCAATATTAAAAATGTTCAAGAGATCAAATAACCAAGCTTAGCCACTTTATTGTCTAAAGACAAAGTAGTACAATAGCAAAAGGAAAGAGTTAATACCAAACCAATCTTCTCGGGAAGCGATTCTCTCAGCACCAGTTCACCTTACATAGAAGATGTGCTTCGAAATATGCATTCTGAACCACCTCTGTATGTACTAAACCTGTTTACAAGTTATAGGGCTTTCTATATGTCACTGCGTTCTAACCCACCAGTTCATACCAGTCATGTACCTTTTCTTAGCTCTTGTTTTGTTCCAAGTATGATCAGCCAGTGAAGGTACCAAGCTTGTACCAGGGCAGATTGTCTTTTGACACATTTCGTATTTTCCAGTGCCAAAGCTGACTTGAGTATATCTTGACATGAGTAAAAAGCATTGTGGGAAAAGCATAATACCATTCCGTTAGCATTACTTTCCAACACATTTTATATATATATATATATATATATATATACAGAGAGAGAGAGAGAGAGAGAGAGAGAGTATTAATTCTGTGCCCATAATACCTATTAATTTGATATGTACTATGCCTAATGTGTGTGTGTGTGTGTGTGTGTGTGTGTGTATGCTAACAGTGTGCAGAGATAGTTGGCAGGATCAACAATAGCAGCATAATTTCAGAAGTAAATGGACCCTTCTAGAAATGAAGTTAAGCAGCATGTTTTCTGCACATACCTTCCATACCAATATTCCCAAATGAAGTAAGTCATTTTATAATAATGCTCCTCTGGCACTGTCTCTGGCTGATAGAGGTAATTTAAAATGTGTTCTACCCACAATATATTGGTTTGGCAGGGGCCAGTTGCTGGTTTGACTTTGGCAGCAGCAAGACCCAGACGCCCAGCTCTGATTTATCTACTATATCAGTGTCATTTGGGAGTTAGTTCTATATGACCTGCCTTTGCTGGGGCCGCCTCTTAAGTCTGATGGAAAGTTGTATTTAGCTGTGTTACTTCCTTTTGTGATATTTTTGATCTGTTTTCTTCACTGTGATCTTGGAACCCTGGTTCAAAACTTCATTTCAATACTTGAGAAGTTACAGCAAAAATTTCCATTAACCATTACCATGAACGGAGCATCTAGTTGTATTGAGCATTTACCCTAATACGTGATCTGTCTTGTATGTTTCCAGCTCACTGTGTACAGCTGCTTTAGAGCGGAGTGTCATGATGGTGTACTGTGCATCACACTCAAGCATGGGTAGTCTTTTTGAGTAATCAGGAAGTTGCATGCAAAGGCCAGTATTAAATTTGTTTTTGTTTTTTAGCCCACCCGCACAGCATTCTGAGAACAGTGAAAGCAAGGTTTCACTAAATTCTGAGGACATGGGTCATGCCGTATTTTCAGAATCCTCTTCCCAGATCCCCAGATTTTTTGTCCTCTCTGCCTCCAAGGAGCTGTTCTGCTGAGCAATTAAGTCACTTTTGGGTTGTGATTTGGCAGTTTTAGTGTGACGGGTTCGGTCAGAGAGACCCCCTTGGGACTGGATGTGCTGAATTTACCTCTTAGCCCGTTTTGCCTGCCAGCTTGGGACTCCAGAACTCTGCCTTGCTGAGCCAGACACACTAGCCTGCTGCAACACAGACCTAAGTCTGTCTACGCCCCCAAAGCTGCAGACTTTAACCAAAAAATGCTCAGAAGGTCACCTGTTTCCAACACCCAGTTCCCAATGGGATCCAAACCCCAAATAAATCCATTTTACTCTGTATAAAGCTTATACAGGGTAAACTCATAAATTGTCCACCCTCTATAACACTGGTAGAGAGATAGTCACAGCTGTTTGCTCCCTCAGGTATTAATCACTTACTCTGGGTTTATCAATAAACAAAAGTGATTTTGTTAAGTATACAAAGTAGGATTTAAGTGGTTCCAAGTAATAACAGACAGAATAAAGTAAGTTATCAAGCAAAATAAAACAAAACATGCAAGTCATTGCATGTCATTGCAAAACATGCTAATACATTAAGAAACTGATTACACTGCTCTACAGCCAAAATGCTTCTGAAATAAATGTAGTCAAACTTTACTAATTCTGGGTCACTGAGAACGAAAATGATGCTTAAAATTGTTGATTGGCTCTAGTTTTCAAGATATGCTATTGGGTCAGTATATACAACCCTTGACTTGGGAATGGCAGAGGATAAGTGAGTTGTAAAGGGAAGGGATCTCAATTTAAACCAGAAATGACTAAAATACATCTTCGACTGGATCTATGAATAAATCTATGACTGGGTTTGGACAGTACTTGCTTTTTAGGCAAAACAATGAATGATGCAATCTGAAGCTGGTATTGCGTCATACATGATATGAATTGCATCATGTTATTCCTAGAAGTCATGGATGATGCAATAATAACGAAGCTTACATCACTCTGCTGAACAAATTGCCCTATATCAGCTCTAGAAATCATACAGTGTCGTGCTCTCTTATTTGTCAGTGTTTGATTTTGCAAAGGGACACATTTCTGTTTAGCCAAAGTGAGCAGAGATGCCTCGTACTTGTGTGAACAATGCAGATAACTTCTGCTGTGTTTGTGGTGAAGTGACTTTTGCATCACAAAAGCGCAGTATAACCACTATGGTTAAGAAAGCCTATCACCTTTATTTTGGCTGCAAAATTGGAGATCAGGACAAGAGGTGGGCCCCACACATATGCTGCAGCACTTCTACAACAAATCTTTGCCAGTGGTTGAACAGGAAAAGGAAATCTATGCCTTTTGCAGTGCCAATGATTTGGAGAGAGCCAACAGATCATACCAGCAATTGTTACTTCTGCATGGTGCCTCCAGTTGGGAAAGGTGTGTCAAAGAAGAAAAAGTGGACTGTGCATTATCCAAACATTCCATCAGCTATACGCCCAGTACCCCACGGAGAAGGACGGCCGGTTCCTGATGCACCAGAATCATTCTCACTTGAGTCAGACGAGGAAGAGGATGAAGCTTCTGGTCCTGAACCGTCAATATCATAGGACCCACATTTTCTCCCATCCTCCTCCTCTGAACCACACCTCATAACACAAGGTGAACTGAATGACCTTGTCAGGGATTTGGAACTACCCAAGAGTAAGGCAGAGCTGTTGAGCTCCAGACTACAGCAGTGGAATCTCCTGGCAGGTGATGTTAGGGTTTCCTTGTTCCGTGACAGTCAAAAGGATCTTGTCCCATTCTTCTTCCTTGGAGGTGATCTTGTAGCCTGCAACAACATCGATGGTGTGATGGCAGCCCTCAACATCGTTCACGATCCAGATGAGTGGAGACTGTTCATTGATTCATCGAAGACGAGTCTTAAAGCTGTTTTACTGCATAATGGCAATGTTTTGCCATCAATTCCAGTTGGTCATGCAGTCCATATGAAGGAAACCTATGACAACATGAAACAATTTTTGAGGTGCATAAACTATGACCAACATCAGTGGCAGCTTTGTGGCGATTTGAAGGTTGTTGCTCTCTTGCTTGGTCTGCAGACTGGATACACAAAGTACTGCTGTTTTCTCTGCGAATGGGATAGTCGTGCAAGAGATTCCCACTACATCAAGAAAGATTGGCCAGTCTGACAGTCATTGGAGCCTGGGAGGAAAAGTGTTCAGCATTCACCACTTGTTGAATCAAGGAAGATTTTGTTACCATCCTTACACATCAAGCTGGGTCTGATGAAGAACTTTGTCAAGGCCATTGACAAAACACAAGCAGCTTTCAAGTACCTCCGTGGAAAATTTCCAAGGTTAAGTGAAGCTAAGATAAAGGAAGGTGTCTTTGTTGGTCCTCAGATTCGTGAACTTCTTTGATCATGCACTGCGTGGCAAGGAAAAGACGGCATGGAAAGCCTTCCAGTTAGTGGCAATAAATTTTCTCGGAAACAACAAGGCAGACAACTACAGGTTGTTGGTGGAAAACCTCCTCAAGGCATACAAAAGCCTTGGTTGCAACATGTCACTAAAGATACATTTTTTGCACTCTCATCTAGATTTTTTCCCACCAAACTGCGGAGCAGTGAGCGACGAGCACGGCAAGCGATTTCACCAGGACATTGCAACAATGGAGAAACGCTATCAGGGCAAATGGAGCCCATCAATGCTTGCAGACTATTGCTGGACAGTGACAAGAGATGCTCTATTTAATGAATACAAGAGACAAGCCGAGAAGCGCCGAGTAGACACTGAATAGGACTAAACTATGTACATAATAGTTTTTTGCCTTTTGTTTCATAATAAATTTTATTTATATAACCCTTTTGCTGATTTGTAAAGTGTTACATAAACAGGACAGGTGAAATATTATCATGTAAAGCAACCATAAACACATGAAAAGACCTAGGTTTACCATTTATGATTAAAACTCTACTATCTACACAATATACATAGACATAAAATGTAAAAACTTAAATATCTTAGAAACAGTAGCCAATCAGTTGTTTTAATTGTCATATTTGAATTCAGCACATCAAAATACATAATAAATAGCACATTTTATCTCTGAAGCAGACAACTTCTCAAAAATTGTAGACCAGTGTTACAGGTAAATCTCACCCTCAGAGATGTTCCAATAAGCTTCTTTAACAGACTAGACTCCTTCCTAGTCTGGGCCCAATCCTTTCCCCGGTACAGTCCTTGTTAGTTCCAGCAGGAATCTTAGGTGAAAAGCAGGGGCCTTCTCATGACCGGGACATCCTTTGTTCTGTTCTACCCCCTTTTTATATCTTTGGCACAAGGCAGGAATCTTTTGTCTCTCTGGGTTCCCACCCTTCCTTCTAAATGGAAAAGCACCTGGTCCAGCAGTAGGACCTCAGAGATATGCTTCATATTTCTAATTTTAGATACAAGAATGCACCACATACAAATAGGATGAACCCACTCAGTAGATTATAAGCTCTGAAATGATACCTTACAAGAGACATTTTGCATAAAGCATGTTCCAGTTACATCATATTCACACTTATAAACAAATTTCCATAAAACATATGGAGTGCAACGTCACATTTAGTTTTAGCTAATCCTTCTGGTTTATTCCTGGAGAATAAAATTCTATATATCGTGGTTTGGTAAAATTCGGTTGTTCATCCTCCCATAATTAAACCTTATGACGCTTTAACCAAATACGTACACCTATATGGGGCAGAATCTTAGCTGCCATAAATAAGCATAGGTCCAATTATTTCAGTGGATTTACACCGTTGTACACCAGCTGAGGATCTGGCCCATATATGTTTAGAAGTTGAGTTTTCCTGAACCTTCCCGCTGTAATAATAACTAACTAGGAGCTCAATCCTGCTAACATGAAAGTCAATAGAAGTTCTGCCACTGGCTCAGTGGAAGCATTAGCAGGCCCCAGGTTTTGAACTTCTGTTTATACACTGGCTTCATAATCTAAGGTTTGATAAGGTGTTAACTTTAGCTCTGAGAAGAGGTGAGAGAAGCTCTGAGGCACTGTTCTTAATTTGTTGAAGTACATTTGTCGGGTAGACTGTGTTCTTTTAATGCTTTCCTCAAGTGCCATTTTGTAACTAAAATGCTCACAAAAAAATACTAAAATATTTTTAGTTGTCGAGTACAAATCAGATGGAGCTGCACATTTCCCTGGTGAGTAAAAGTGATGAGTTTGTGTTCATTAACTCAGGGCCATCTGGTGCAGACATGTTGCAGTCTGTGAATCAAACATGCATCAAACTCCAGGGATCAGAGTAACCACCAGACCCAATGTTTGGGGGGAGGCAAGAGGGAAAAGAGAGGAATCGACTATATCTCCTCCCGCCCCTCCATTAACTCTGCTGTGCAGAATATTTGATGATTTAATGCAGCTCTGCTGCAAAACCACATTGCAATCTCGTCAGTGACCATCTGAATAACGTTCAGGACACTCATCTCCCATAGAAGTAATTTTACCTGGTATCGCATCTATTTTGTGAATATGATGACTAAATAATATTCAATTTCTGTCCGTTTTGAAATAATGCAGGTTTGACAGTACAGACATATACATGCAAATTCAGAAAGATAAATCTAACCAGTTAGGTTCTGATCTCAATTCCCCTGGATTTACACCGATGTAACTGAACAGAGTTAGTATTGACATTGGTGCAATGGGATCAGAAAATGGTGCAAAGACCCATTGACATCTTTTGGAAAACTTAAAAAAAAATCATTTTGCTTAGAGGCCTGGTTCAGCAAACAAATGCAATATGTGTTTAAGCTCCATTGGCATTAAAAAGAACAGGAGTACTTGTGGCACCTTAGAGACTAACAAATAAGTACTCCTGTTCTTTTTACGGATACAGACTAACACGGCTGCTACTCTGAAAATTGGCATTAAAGGGAATTAAATTTCTGTTTAGAAGCACTTACTTAAAACTTTCCTGAATCAGGGCCAGAAACAATCCTGCCTGTTGATCTTCATCTCTCTTCATGAATATTCTCTCCACAAAAATATTTTTGTCTGAGTCCACCTGCTCCTGCTGATGCATCCGAAATCTTTTCTCACTCACCGGCCTGCAACCACTATTTGTCTGCTTCTCACACAAACGTCTCCATGGTTTCTTCACACTGCTCCTTCTACAGGTACTATCCTTCCTGAATTCATTTGTTAGGCCTCTACCTTCAACTCCTCAAGACCCACTTCTGCTATGATTGCTACGGAAAACAATGATAGCTAGTGTGGCAGCCAAGTATAGCTCATTTTATATATGTATGTATTTTAAAAGATTTCAGATGACTTGAAACCATCAAGCTGTGAGTAGCTAACCTGTATAACCATGTTATCTTATCTTCATTATGATAATTCTCCCTTCTGTTGCCAGCACAGAGTGCCCGAGGCAAAGCAACAGCGGGTCCGTTGCCCGGTGTGCTTCGCGCCAATAAACACACCAGGGGGAGAAGCAAACAAAGTTTATTTGGGATCCCAAAGCGGTGCAAGGAGACTGGCAAGTCTCAAATCAAGCACATTAACAGGAACAGTTTTTCTTCTTTTATACATTTTGCAGTTAAGCCTCACCCCCCCCCCCGCCCTTTCCGCTCTAGCCCTCCCTTTCTCCCCCCCATTCCTCCCTCTACCCCTCCCATCCCTGGTAATAGTTAAGTCATTCTTGGCAGCTATAAGCCTAGCTTGTTAGTAACTTCTTTAAACCGTTATCTTGTCCTTTTTCCCTTCAGCCAGAAACATGCAGGCCTCATTATTACTGCTTGAGCAGGGGGTTGCACACAGATAACTGGTTGCTTACATATTCCAATTGCACCTGGCTTTTGAGGTTGATTAGAGTTTAAACATGGAAGGATAGAGTTTGGTTCACTTAGGCCTAGTGCAGGAAGGCTTCATTGACACTTAGTGGCCTTCCACCCTCCCAAGTTACCTAGGGTGATGCCTAGTGACGTCAACAACTCCCTCCTTTGAGAATACTCAACAAGCTTTTGGCTGAGTTTTCTCATATTCTGTGGACAAGATATGATTAAGTGCTATGAAGCTGGGGTTTTCAATGAGAGGATATGCCGGGATTTTTGAGGAACGGGGGGCACAAAGCTTATGGAGGAGCATTTTAAAACAAGCAATTAGGAGGAGGGTGACCAGGCACAATACCACACCGGTGAGGAGGAGACGCACAAGGCCACCCCCCAGTCCTCCTAGGTTGGGCAACCAACTTCAAAGGGAATTGAAAACTGTGGGTTTCCTTTCCTGGGCCTTCCACTGCTTGAAAGCCTGTTTGGCCGACAGGATGTGCTTGTTAATGTCCTGTGAGTTTTCCGGGACATAAGTACAACATTCATTCCCAATAAGGGCACACACCCCGCCCTGGAGGCTAAAACATCATATAAGGCCTGTCTGTTTTGCAGGGACAGCAACCGGAGCTGGTATAGCTCTGAGTTAAGGCTCTTCTCTATGGCCAAGGTTTCATTGGCGAATGTGGTGAGAAACACAGAGAGTCTATGATAAAATTGGGTTAGCCGTTCCACCCCATAGGATGGGAGGAGGATCATACCCAACCTGTCTCCTTCCTTAATGGGCTCTGAGGTGGCATACAAAGATTTACGCTGCCTGTGGCCGCCAGGGGTTGTCCCTTAATGCATACTGGGATTCAATGGTACAGTTTTGTGACAAGGGGGTACCCAAGGTATTTCTTCCCCTACTGAACCATCCCCAACAGATATTTGACCAATTTTGGGGGACCACCCTCCAGGGTAACCCTGCTGCGTGGTGCAGGATTTGGGAACATACTCAGCAGTTAGAGAGGTTAAACTCTTGGGCAAAGCAAACCTTCAAGGACTCATATGTGTTTGTTTCCAAGTTAGTAGGGATCCCTTTCCATCCCACATGTGCCTTGGGGGAAACGGGAGGTAACGAAAGGAGTGTCCCTATGGCAAAGAGTACCACTGTGGCAGACCCTGGACCTGAACTCATGCTGGGCAGGTGACCCTAGGGCCTAACAATTACAATTCCCCAAATACCCACAAAATATCAATTACCAGTAGTAGGCAGATTAAAAACAAAAGGACCAGGCCACCAGGTTAGGCCGGCCCTGTGAGAGTAAACACAACCAACGCTTAGAGTTTTCACGGGGAGTGTGCTGCGACTGTCCAAAGAGACCACAGGGCATTCCCAGCAGGCCTTATTGTCTTTTGAATAACAGTTTAAGTCTCAGGTCGTCGCTGGTAGTCTTTTTCCGTAGGCTGGACGGTCCACCGTTCAGGAGCGGGCACTGCCTTCAGACGGGAGTGATTGAATCCAGTTCTTGTGTCCCTTGACCTTTGCTGCTGTGTGGGAGACCAGCAGGACGGTGTGGGGTCCCTTCCACTTCTCTTGGAGAGGCTTGTCCTTCCAGGTCCGAACGAAAACGGAATTGCCTGGCTGCAAGGAATGGACAGGGGCATCCAGCAGGAGAGGCTGCAAATTTCTGGTATACCTGTGGAGAGAACAGAGAACAGCAGACAGAGAGCACATGTACTGAGATAAAAAGCCACACCCCATTTCCCACTCCCCTGCCAGAACCGGTGTACCATTCATAGGCCATGCCCTTCCAAACATAATCTCGAAGGGACTGAGCCCTAACCTGCCCTTTGGGAGAGCGCGAATGCGGAGCAAAACAAGGGGTAAGGCATCAGGCCATTCGCTGAATCGAGCCACCAAAACGAAAAGGTATTTGAATCCTTGGGTCAGGGGGAACTTAGTAAAGTCTATTTGCCAAACCAGCCCCAGGCCTGGAGTAGGTTCCAGAGTGGCTGGTGGCACTGACACTCCTGGTCGAGGGTTGTTCTTTTGGCAGACTAGACATTCAGCCTGTACCTGGGAGGCCAGGGGTGTAAGAGCCTCCCTGCCAGCATATAATTCTTTGTTTCTTCACCAGGGTCAGTTCTTAATGTCTTTTGTAGTCAGGAATTCCTGGACTTTGTGGTTTCAATGAAGCAAGTGTTCCTTCTTCTCTTTTCCTGAAACAGTGTGGTTCAGCATCATGCAGGGGAGAGGTTACTAGCACATCACCCTGTCTTTAAATAGGCTTATCATCAGTCTGAGAGTCCTCCCGAGGTGGAGGGGTCTTTTTACAGTGAGAAGCCTGGGTCCAGATGGGCAGTCCTTGGTACTTCACAGCGGTGTTGGTGGTGAACAGGACTTGGAAAGGGCCTTTCCAGTGTGGAGCCAAAGCAGTTTTTCGTTGATGGACTTTACGTAGACTCAGTCTCCTTGTTTCAATGAATGGCAGGGCTGCTAGGGTCTTTGGGTAGCACTTCTTTTATCTGTGAGAAAAGAAACCTAACACATTTCATTAATGCCTGACAGTGTTTTGCAGATCTCATAGTTGCTTGGGCCCTTTCAGGCCCCCCCTTTTCTTGGCTGTCGGCCAAGTCTTAGCTTTGGGTAGTGTCCTTGGATGGTGCCAGCATCTTATCTTTGGACTGAGCTTGCTAGCTGTATTTTTTCCCTCAGTTAACTCGTTTTGTTCTTTTTCCTTCTCTCCTTCTTGGCTTCTTTTAACTTACAAAGGAAACTTCCACTCTTCACTTATACACCTTTTTCCAACAATGAACACATACACATTGCCATTATACACCCTTTCAGTAAAATAACTTCTATACAGAGCTTTGGAGCAACAAACCAGGACGAGCACACCCACTTTTGAGGAGTCCAACAAAGTTCAGGAGGCTCACAGTGGCTTTAAGGCAAGGGATGAGACCCACAGCAGCAATTAACAAGTCATCCACATATTGCAGGAGGAGGACCCTGTCCTCATTGTCCCACTTCTCCAAGTTTCTGGCCAGGGCCTGGCCGAAAGGGGTGGGGGAATTTTTAAATTCCTGGGCCAACACTGTCCAACAAAGCTGCTTTTTAACCCTCCTTTTGTCATCCCACTGGCTCCACTCTGTGGCTTGCATGGCTGAGGGCTCAGTTGCAAGGGTCATTATCCAGGTATTCTCTTGGGGTAAGGTGAGGGTTATTTCATCTTGGGTGAAATGCAGGGTGGCACCTAAGCGACAAAGCAGGTCCCGTCCCAGTAGAAGTGTTGGACAATTAGGGAGGTAAACCAGTTTGTGAGATAGAGTTCTGTTTCCCAAAGCACATTCCGCTGGGGCATATACTGGGCATTTGGTTCCTTTCCCTGTGGCACCCACCACACTGAGGGACTCTGACACAGGCAGCTCAAGGGGTTGATTTACGGCGGTTCGTGCAGCTCCAGAGTCTATTAAAAAGTTGATGTCCAAGTCTCCCACCCTCATGTTTACTCGGGATTCCAGGGGCAGGATAGTCCGTCTCCCCTGACACTCCTATTCTTGATCCTCCGCTGCCATCATAGGGGTACCTTCCCTTTTGGGGCACTCATTTTTCCAATGTCCCCCCTTCCGGCATCTGGCACACTGGTTGCGACCCAGACGCCTTTCCTGTGAGCCAGGGCGCCCACGCCCATGTCCTTTCATTCCCCGGCCCCTTCCACCTTCCTGGAATTTTCCCCTGCCACCGGCCTGTACTGCTGTGACCATCATTTTCGCCTGCCTCTTTTCCTTTTCTTTAGACACAACCTGATTACGCTCCACCTCAGACAGCAGGGTTCGCATAAGGACATTACAATCATCCCAGTCAGGCTTACAGCTAGCCAGGCACCCTTCAAAGACCGAGATAGACTTGCTTGGGTTCGTAGAGAATTCCCCTGCCTGTGCCTTAAAGGCTGCTAGGTCCACTGGATTAAAAGGCACATGAGTGTAAACCTGCATAGTAGTGGCCTGATTCCTATCTGAGCCATGTCTGGACACCATAGTCTCAGTGATCAACGGATAAAATTCCACCGAGGGGGCAATCTCTGGGACCTGAGACACCTTGTCTTTATATGGGGGGGTGTGATAGCCGAAGGGGACACCGGACCTGCCATTACAGCTGTGGGGGGGTTCTGGGGACTAACAATAGTTACTACCGAACCTGTCGGAGTCAAATTACACTTTTGCAAAATATCTAACCTATCTCTTAACAACATAAACAACTGTACATACATATGTTCATTCCATTTACCCGTTTGCTGACAAAACAGAAGTAATTGAAGGATCGTGTTATAATTAAGTGATCCTTCCGGTGGCCACCTTTCCTGGTCCTCTAGCTGATATTGAGGCCAGTCTACTGTACAGAACCTTTTCAGTTTACTTTTAACCAACGGATCCGATCCAAACACTTTCCAGTTCACCAGAATGCATTCCAAGGGTGTACACCTTGCCCTGCCTGCCATACTCTGTCCCTGCCCCATAGGGAGACACTGGGCGTCCCCAGGTCATAACAGGTAGACACTGGGCGTCCCCAGGTCAAGACAGATAAAGTCCCCACTGGACTTTTCCTACCTTATCCAAGGGTCCGGTTCTGCACCGTCGCCCTATCCATGGGACCGGTTCCCCACCGTCGCCCGCAGCTGCTTCTCCACTACTCGAGCGCATTGCACCGTTGTGCCCTCCGGGGTCGACCAAACCACGTCTCCGCCGAGGCCCCTGGTAAAGTCACCGGTGCGCGCTGGGCGTCGGTCGTCACCGCAATCTGTCGACCTCCGAGAGGGGTCCGGGCAAGGCTAAATTTCAGCCTCGAGCCCCACGTTGGGCGCCAAAACTGTTGCCAGCACAGAGTGCCCGAGGCAAAGCAACAGCGGGTCCGTTGCCCGGTGTGCTTCGCGCCAATAAACACACCAGGGGGAGAAGCAAACAAAGTTTATTTGGGATCCCAAAGCGGTGCAAGGAGACTGGCAAGTCTCAAATCAAGCACATTAACAGGAACAGTTTTTCTTCTTTTATACATTTTGCAGTTAAGCCTCACCCCCCCCCCCGCCCTTTCCGCTCTAGCCCTCCCTTTCTCCCCCCCCATTCCTCCCTCTACCCCTCCCATCCCTGGTAATAGTTAAGTCATTCTTGGCAGCTATAAGCCTAGCTTGTTAGTAACTTCTTTAAACCGTTATCTTGTCCTTTTTCCCTTCAGCCAGAAACATGCAGGCCTCATTATTACTGCTTGAGCAGGGGGTTGCACACAGATAACTGGTTGCTTACATATTCCAATTGCACCTGGCTTTTGAGGTTGATTAGAGTTTAAACATGGAAGGATAGAGTTTGGTTCACTTAGGCCTAGTGCAGGAAGGCTTCATTGACACTTAGTGGCCTTCCACCCTCCCAAGTTACCTAGGGTGATGCCTAGTGACGTCAACACTTCCAAGACCACCTTCATTCACTTTCATCAGGCTGGGGGTTGGGGTGCGGGAGGGGTGAGGGCTCCAGCTGGGGGTGCGGGCTCTGGGATGGGGTTTGGGTGCAGAAGGGGGCTCCGGGCTGGGGCTGAGGAGTTCGGAGTGCAGGAGGGGGCTCAGGGCTGGGACAGGGAGTTGCAGTGCGAGCGGATGAGGGATGTGGGCTCTAGGAGGGAGTTAGGGTGCGGGAGGGGGTTCTGACCTGGGGCAGGGGGTTGGGGTGCGTGAGGTGGCTCAGGGCTGGGGCAGAGGGTTTGGGTGCAGACTCCAGGCCGTGCTTACCTCAGGGCAACTCCCGGGAAGCAGCCGGCATGTCTCTCTGGCTCCTAGGCACAGGGGCCAGGGGACTCTGCCTTAGCCCCGCTGTGCCACTGACTGGCCTTTTAACGGCCCTGTCAGCAGTGCTGACCAGAGGCACCAGGGTCCCTTTGCAACTAGGCGTTCTGGTCAAAAACCCTAATCTGCCTGTGTGTTTAAACAGCACTAGAACAGTTTGATACTATCCTGATTGGGGCCTCTGGGCCACTACTATAGTACAATTATTAATAATAATAATTATTAATAATAAATGGTGTCAATGGAAACCCAGGAGTAACTCCACTGAACTAAACATGAGGAGAATCAGGCCCAATCATTTCTCCTGCAGTCAGTTGTGCTCCCACGAACAGACGTCTGTAATTACATAAGTAGGGAATAAGAAGCAGGAGTAGATAAACTCTTAGGAGCAAAGATCGTGTTTCCATGCCAGTATCCTTATTACTATAAAAATCCATTTAGCATAACTTTTTTCTTTAGTGCTGGTTACTTTGACATGTATGAGAAGAGAATCAGGAAATCTGAAATTCAGACAGAATTGTGCCTAACAGAATCTTTTCCCAAAATTCCCAGTAGTTTCGCAGCTCTTTAAAATGACTCTTTGTATTAACAGGGCCCAGTCAAAGGAGGCAGCAGTGCCGGCTCTTCAAACCCCTTGTTCCCTTTTCTCCTCTCTTTGAGCCTTCTCATCAAATTGCCTGAGTCCCTGTGCTGTCTCTCTCCATTTCCTGCGTGGCTCCTCAGTTGTTCTGCTCTCTTATTAAATGCAGTTTTGTGAAGGGCATCTTTGAAAGCTCACCACTGCTTTGCTTTTGCCTGTGGAGGGAAAATAACTGCTCACTCATCCCCCTTGTGAAACCAAGTTTACCCTCCAGTTGCCTCTTCAGTGCAGGGCACTGGTATCTTAACAGAGTCCTCTGTAAACGTGTCGATCCTTTCAGCTGCTCCTGGAATTCTTTCCACTTACTCTCCTAGAAAGAGGAATATGTTTTCATGATCGCTTGAGCAAGGTGGGCATGTGAACTTCAGGCTCTAATTCCTTATCTTCCTATAGACGGGACAAGATGATTCTTCATTCTCATCCTATATTGTTATTAAAGCTGGTTTCAGACTTGCATGCATTTCAATATCTATGGTGGGTTTTTTCCTCTCTCGTGATTCTTCAGAGCTGTGATTCTCCACAAGTTGGATGTTAACAGATTTGCAGGGCCAAGTCTCATTAACACTAACTCCCCTTTACATGAATTATATTTACATCCTCTCTAAGGCCTCTTTACAGTCAGTCCTAGGTGTTTTGTCACCCAGGGCAGAAAATGTTTTTGGTGTCCTCCCTCTCACAAAAACAAACTTATCAACCAAAAAACCCAGAATACTGGGGATTTGGTGCCCCCAAGTTCGGTTATTTGGCGACCCCAAATGTTGGTACCCAGGGCAGCCTCCTTGATCACTGGCTCCTAAAGCCAGTTCTGTCTCTTTACCCAGGGTGGACTAAAGATGCCTTAGTGTAAGTGAACATTAGGCTCCTTGTTTTTGTAATGAGAGAACTAAGGGCTTGTCCACATGGTGGGGTAATGCACTCTACAGGGGTGTGATTTCTAAAGTGCACGAATGCATTCGACATTAATTGGCCAATGTACACCCTGCTAGTGCACTCTAATGTAGTACTGTTTCAAACCGCACTACGTTAAAGAGCACCAGCAAGGTCTACATGGATCAATTAATGTGCGGTACATTAGTGCGCTTTAGAAATCACACCCCCAGAGAGTGCACCACCCCCACCCCACCATGTAGACAAGCTCTGTGCAGTTGTTATAAATCTTGACTTTTTATTGCCTCTGGGGGGAAGTCTAAGGCTACCCAAATCTTCAAATGGTAATAGAGCGCATTGGAAACTGCTCTAAGGCAGTACAGGTTCAGAAGGTTCAAGGCTCGAGCCATCAGGGCTTTGAAGCTTTGCTATTCACAGTTCCTGCTACTGATACTAGGCAACGACTTGGAGTTTCATGCAGATTATTTGCTTAGATGTGAGTCTAGGTCAGATAGCCATACTTCAGCAACGTGGTTTTGCAGGTTTGTTTTTTGTTAGATTTATTTTTCAGCCTTGCTCTTTCAGAAAAAGGGTTTACTGGTTGCTAGTCTTCAGAAGCAGGGACCTCTGGGGTTATAGTTAAGATGAATAAAACCAGGTTATTTCCACAGAGCCACACGGCCTTCCTCCTTTCTCCACCTTCCTTCAGAAATTTTATTCTGTACAAGAGAACAAGGGCAAGGGAGTTAATTCTGTGCTAAAGCACCCTGTTCTTATTGTTACCCCCCTTCTTTTCCCCTCTCCACCTCTGAGTCTCATCCGCCTGTCATGTCATGTCTTTTAAACTGGGGGTAAAATTTGCAAAAGCACCGAGGTCACTGAGGATCCAAACTCCCCTTGAAAATCAGGAGGTGCTGCCACATAAGATCAGATGGAGTAGAGCCAGCATAGCCTCGGCACTGTTGTGTACTCTCACCAAGGCATGTGGGCACGGTACTATTCGAAATGCTTGTAACCCATCTGGGTCTACTTGGCACTAGCATGTGATCCCAAAACTGTGCATTTTTGGAGGGACTGTATTTGGAGAATTCCAGTTGCAGTAGGTAAGTAATGCATTTTTTTTCTCAGCCAGAAAAGCGTTGCAAGCAAATCCTAATTAATCAGATAGGTTCCTATTTAGCTATGATCAGGAGATTTCCAAATACACACAGGTACGAAGTATAAAAAGGGGGTAAACATTTGGCTGTGCATTAATATGACAGGGACTATTTTAAAAACTGTTGCATTGAATTTGTTTGGCTTTGCATTCAGGAGGCTGTAGCAGACTGTCATATGGATTAGTCTTTCTTTTTTGTACATCTTACTTCACTGTGGCAGCCCAACATCTCAGGCCAGAAGTTTAGCTTTGCCCAGGATTTTGTCTCCAGCATTTTTAGACCTGAATTTTGAAGAGCTCTGATGAGGCTTCTGTGTACCCAGTTCAGTGCATTGCTGAATTGCAGTCAGGGCTGGCTCCGGGCACCTGCGCAGCAAGCAGGTGCTTGGGGCGGCCAACGGAAAGGGGCGGCACATACGGCTCTTCGGCAGCAATTTGGCGGCGGGTACCTCAGTCCTTCTTGGAGGGAAGGATCTGCCGCTGAATTGCCGCCGAATAATGAAGTGGCGGCGGTGGAGCTGCCGCCGAAGTGCCGCCCATTGCGGCTTTTTTTTTTCCCCCGCCGCTTGGGGCGGCAAAAACGCTGGAGCCGGCCCTGATTGCAGTGCACCCTTGCAGAGTATGAAAGCACGCCCAGATTAAGGGCAGCAGGTTTGAACATAGTAAGGTCTACCGAAGTTTGATGTTTACAGCTCTTGGGTGGATTTTACGTTCCTTGAGCTTCAGGAGCCATACAGAAGAGTCGGTAGGTTACAAAACCACTGCCTCCTTAACACCAACAGTTGAGGAATTGGATATTTAAAACAGCTGAGGAACTTGTGTATATTTTTATAAATATCATATGCCCCTTCATGTATCTGTGTGATATTTACCCTCCTGGAATGCACAGGTAGAGCAAAAGGGGTGGTTAAAGAAAGCAGGCAGGAAAGGTAAAACAATGGCCTCATCAAGGAGCCATTCAAACACAATAGCCATGTTTAGAGCCATGAAGAGGGAGTCCACAGGGCTGTTTTGCCCAGGCTGAGAAGAGGGAGATCAAAAGATACTGATCTATTAAAAGATCTGTCCTACAGAGAGAGAATTGTCCTACAGAGCATGAATTGGGCTTCTCAGCCACTTAAAAACCCACCAATGAACCCCTTTGCATCTAGGGATAGCCGAAGAAGAAGACAGAGAAGGAGAGGGGAAAGGGTTGTCAGCTACTGCAGGCTGACATAGAGACTGGCTGAGAGTCAGGGGTCTGCAGCAAGCATGGTGTAGCTTGCACCCCAAGAGAACAGGGGGACACCATGGCTAAGTCATGTGCACCTATGCCCAGCGTAGGTAAGACCGTGTGCACATAGGCCTCTGTTATTTTAAATTAATTCCTCTGAGTGCTGTGTACCTTGTGGCAAAATAAATCATACTTTGTTTGAGAGAAGCTGCTTCTGTGTCACTGCAGACTGTTATTGTTCAGAGGTTCCCAAAGAGAATCTCTTGCACTTGTCAAGCCCGTTGGACCTGCTAGGTATCCCAGTTGGTAACTAGGGAGGTGTAACCTGGAGACTCAGAGCGTGGCTGGATCACAGGGTCCCATCCCAAGAGATGTGTAGGCCCAGGGCTGTCACTTCAAATTGTGCACTTAGGGGATTGAAAAGGGGTCTCAGAAGGGACCATGGGACTGTGACAGCTTCTTTCCTCTTATGGGACTAGAGAACAGACAGCACTAATAAACACACTGGATCCCATTTCTGCTAGCTGGTTAATAAGATTGGCATCTCTCGTCAGAGCTATTTCCGGGTGATTGATTAGAATTATACTATTGCCTGAAATGACTGTTATTAAAGAAAAGACATTTATAGTCTTTGCTATTGGCTTTCGTGTTTTCAGTTCAGATAGCCTGTTTAAACAATGCCTGTTGAACCCCTTGTAAAGGAAGAATGTAGTCTAATAAGATCCCTATTAGTCCATTTCCAGGCAACAGGACTTGTGGTGCATGTGTTTCTGTTGGATGTTCTCTTGACTATTATATTTTTAGATCACCTCAGTGACCTGGTGAGGAATAGTGCAGAACTGAAATGCCAGGTGGGATTTAGCTGTTGCCTGCAGTTATGATAAATGAAGAAATGCAGGTATTAAGAACAGAAGCTTCTACCCAATGCCACCGAGAGGGTATGAAAAATCACTTCTGAAAGGTTATGTGACCCTCAGGCTACCCACAAACATGTGAGATTAGAAAATGCCAATCATACACCTTGCCTGCTGTCTCTGCCCGTCAGCTGGGCCCATCTTCTGCCCATCACTTGACCCAAGTACCCCGATAGTGTGCTGGCTCGATGTGTGGGAGGCGAAAAGAACCACACCTTGGCTTGTAGAGTGGCTGTAAAGCCACCCCTCAGCATCTACTCCAGTCCAATGGCTGATGTAGGCCCTGTGAGCCTTTACATACCCTCCACCCCTTACTTATTTCCAGCTCTGGTGTGTCTATGCCTTGCCCCTCCCCACTCCTTCCTCTACATGTCTCTTGTGGAGCTCTGCTCCATACTGGGGGGTCGGCACCCCCTATACAGTCCCTTTGCATATGTCCCTTGCCTTCCAGGGCAAAACTGCCCTCGTTCTATAACAAGGGAGACCTGCAGTTGTGGAGGAGTTGCCAGGTTAGAATATCTTTTAATCATAACATCATCCAAATGTAGATTGCTGTTGATGTTTAATTTTACCTGCTAATATTTGAAATGAAAGGTAAATAGAATTATTGGTGGTACAAGCTTGTTTCTTACCTAAACAGTAGTAAAGAAGACCACAGATGTAAAAGCAAAGAGATTACAGCTATGTGTACAAGGTAGAGGTTATAGGTTACAATCAGTATGCATAGTATTATTAGACAAGTTCTATCAATTAATTGGTTTTTAAGCTGTTGGTCCCATTTGCTTCATCTTTCCTCAATACGCTAATAGAGGGAGTAAGTCATTCCATTTCTCTTCATTCCTTTATCCTTATGAACCACGTTCATACAGTGGGCATTTGGTTTGGTAACCATAGCAGTGAAACAATTTATTGTCTTCATTCACAAGGTGTCTAAGTATCTGTCTCTGTTTAATTTCAGTTATTCAGGACACTTCCTTAACACCATAATAATAGGGTTATTATGGGCTAGAGATTACTGAAATAACTCTTACTTTGATTTCCTGACACCAGACCAAAAGTCTTTGAACTTGGGGCATGGGTACTCCAGGATTTGATTATGAATTTTGTGTCTGCTTTGTTTTGCAAGACTAGTGTGCAGAAATATCTAATCATAATTTTCCATTGATATGCTCTCAGTGAGGAAGAATTTGTACTATTCATAGTGATTAGCATTATATCTTTCCAGTCCTCTGGAGAGATTTATTAGTTAATTTCCTTTTCCCAAACTAGCCTCACATTGTCAATATTGCCCTGTAGTCTATAAAAAAAAAAAAGGTGTACAATATACGGATTTATTTCCCCCCCTACCCAGAGATCTGATTAACTTCTTATTTCCTTTGATAGTGTTCTACTGGGGATAGATATCGTTTAAATTTTTCCAGTTCTTATGATTTTGAGACTATTGTTTTAAACTATTAGAAGCTACAAATTTCCTGTTTTTCAAACTTATGTTTTTCTTGCAGTTGTGTGACAGATTTTAGTTCATTGTTATTAAATTAGTGTCTCGCATGTTCATCCTGTTTACTATAGATTTATGCTGACATAATCTTGCCATTTTCTGGAAATCCGAATGTGATCTCCATACACTTGTATTATGTTCACTTCATGTCATCTCAGCATCACCCTGAGCAACTTAACATCACCTTACTAGATCTGTGTTGACCAGCAATTTCATTTTGTATGGTACAATGTGACAGTGTCTCTGCAGATTTACATTGGAATGGTTGCATTTCTTTTTCATATGATAATATCTCCATGGCTTGCACCGACATGCTGAGTCCCACCCAGGTGAACGGGGATTTCACGTTGCTAGTAACCGCATTATGAAAGTAGCTACTAGACATAGTACTGAGATAGCTACTGAGAAGCAAGTCCGGTTTCTAAAGGTATAACCTTTCGGCTGTTTCAGATACACGCTTTTAAAAACATTCTTATTATTTTCATCCATCTGACCTCAATTTCTTCCAGTAGCCCACAATGAGAGGGAGCACTCTTTACTAACGCTGGCTGAAATTCTTTCACTGAAAAATTATTTGTGGAAATAAAAATATATTTCTCTACCAGTGCAAGCTTTAGCTGCTGGCCATCATCTGAATGTTGCAAATGCCAGTTAGCAAAAACTACCTGCTGACTTCTGACTTTTAACATCTGCAACAGAGTAAATCAGAAAAAAAAAATCTTGGCAGTGCATGGCAGGGCTAGCAGCATGAAGGGTGAACCATGCATTTCCTAGGGATTGGAAAGTGTCTGAAAATGGAAAGCGGGGCTGAGCCCTGTGTGCTAATGAGATTACGTCTCTCCCTGGCCATCACCGGGGATTGAGCCTCTACAGCAGCTGTGGCCTGCGCCGGCCACTGCTTCCCACAGCTCCCATTGGCCAGGAACGGCAAACCGCGGCCACTGGGAGCTGGCGGGCGGCCATGCCTGCAGACAGTCAATGTAAACAAACTGTCTCGCGGCCCGCTAGCGAATTACCCTGACAGGTCACGTGCGCCCAGCAGGCCACAGGTTGCCCACCACTGCTCTACAGCTTGAACTAAAGTGATGTACCTTTACGTATTGGGCATGGAGAGGGACCCATAATATACAGTGAACAGTGGGTTACATTAGGCCTCCCCAAAGGTAGCAGGCAGTTGCTCTCTCTCACCCTGAGGAGGAAAATCCTTTTATGGTAAAAGAAAACAAAGAAATCTCACTTCCAAAATGTAATTTCTCTCTATTTTTTGCATTTCTGGCTTAGCTAACAGCGCTGTTAATTCCGTCCAGCAGGGGTAGTCACTTTGGCACTTTGAATTTCCTGACTTCAGGGCAGTGGCCTACTGTTGCATGTTAGACTTCACCTCCTGATGGGATTTGGAGGTAAAGCACAATGGTGGGACAAGCACCTGAACTCTAAGAAAATTCCCTGGCCTTCTATTAGTCAGTCCTCACCTCCATAAAAGTCTCAACTGGGACTGGACTAGTGGAAGTTGTGGGACACCAAGAACATTGGTCTAACATCAGCAGAGAGTGCATTGGCCCATCCCGCATGCAAGGTCAGTGGTGTCATGGTCCTTTCTCCCCAACTCTCACCTAGCAAACAACTGAAGCCAGGCAGGTATAAATGCTCTGGGGCAATCAGCACTTACTGTCAACCCAGATATTGAAGGTGGACTCTCTGAAGTCCTGCAGAGGGTGTTTTTGACTTTTGGGAAAGAAGCAGTAATCCTTACTCTGAATGCCTTCGCTGCCTCATTGGAGTGTTGTGCTCCTACTTGTAGGCCTTCACTCTCTCCTCAGTGAAGAAATATGCAAATGGAAAGAGTGTTTTTTTTAAATGCTTTCCCTTTATGTTGAGGAGTCCAGATTGAATAGAGCTTCATCACTCATGGCTAGACCTTGAAAATTTACTTTAAGAGACATGTCTTCTATCTCTGAATTATCCTCTTTTTTGTCTTTTCCAAGTAGGAAGTGAAAGAGTATATAAAGTAAGGAGACCTCCAGGCTTCTCAGAAAGCATTTTGTATTCAACGGGACTTATTGACAAACACGGAAATAGGCAAAACCATCCTTTCTGAGAAATAGCTCTTGTAGATGCTCATGACCATATCCAGAGCTTTCTCAACATGATTCTCAGTTTCATCTGCTTCTAAGATTTAGGAATTGTAGTATCTTATATGGATGATGCTCAGTGAGCTAACATAGATATGCATCTTTTCCCATAGTTTCTGCTTCAAGTTAGACTGCTCAAAAATAGCTCCTTAGCCTTCACTGTACTAAGGAGATAAGAGATCAGATCACCGTTTGCATGGTAGATAATGTGGGAACATGTGACTCAGGGCCCTTCACTCCTTCAGCCTCTCAGAGATTCAAACAATTTCCATGCTAGGATAGAGACCTAGGTGAGGTGTAGGCGTGCGTGGCTATCCCTCACTGTCAATCTCCGAGGGTAGCCACACCTCTTTGTTGTCACACACCTGGAATGACAGTCTGTACAAGGGGGAAATTAGCTGTCTCTAGGGCTCAAACCCTCAGGCAGGGTAGAGTAGTGAACAGTTCAGGGGCCCAGGCCCTTAGGCAGGGCACCAAGCAGTCTAGAGCTCCAGCCCTCAAGCAGGGTCGAGCAGGTAAGTGTGTAGGAGCCCTGCCTTCAGGCAGGGCGGGGCACCAAACACTCTAGCATAGCTTGGCGGATGGTAGACCAACACAGGCCTCCTGGCCCATGGTGGGGAGGCTGCCGCCCCAGGGGTGGGGTGACAGCGGGACACAGGCCCACCCGACTCCACCGCATCCCAGCCAAGGGCCCTAGCAATGGCAGAGTGATCTCTCACTGGGTCAGCAGGGATACAACCGCAACACGCTGACCTAGAGTCAGCCAGCAACACAGCCAGACAGTAATCAGCTGTCCCTGGGCTACATCCTACCTTCCTCACAGGGTGTACCTGAACCCCAAGGTTGTCCTCCATCTCTCCGGAGTACACTGCCAGTGGCAACACCAGCAGCTCCTTAGCATCGGCTGGGAACGGCAGCTCTGGTAGCTCGGTAGAGTCCTCAGGGTAGCAGAAGTCTTCTGCGGGTTTCTGTGCCAGCAGTGGGGAGAACACATCCATCTCCCTTGGCAGCTGCAGCCCAACTGAGCTACAGGGCCCTCCTTTTATACTTCCTGTTCCTCCCCTCTACTTCCCGCATGGTGAGCGTGGCCTTCCTGGTTCCGCCCACCAGGGGGCGTCTGGCCATCCCTCACTGTCAATCTCTGAGGGTAGCAAAGCCTCCTTGCTACATGAGGAAAGATTATGCAGTCTGGTCTCTGCCAGAAATAAGCCAAATCATCACATTGCAGGAACTCCATGTGGTATGATTAAACCTTTGGGACCTTTACATCCATATAGAGAAGTCTATATGCTTGAGAGATCTGATAACTGTTCCACAATAGCATTCTTTAACATAATGAAGCAGCTGATCAGGACTTCATTAATCAAGAACAAATGGAGGGTAATATAATTAATGCCAATTAGCATGGGTTCATGGACAATAGATCCTATCACACTAACTTGATATATATTTTGATGAGATTATAAGTTTGGTTGATAAAGGTAATAATGTTGATGTAATATCTTTAGACTTTTGTAAGATGTTTGACTTGGGTACTACATGACATTTTGATTTAAAAAAATAAAGAACAATGTAAATTTAACCCGGCCCACATATTGAAATGGCTAACTGATAGGTCTCAAAATGTAATTATAAATGGGGAATCATCATTGAACAGGTGTTTCTAGTGTGTTGAAAATGTTGAACCAGGGCAAATTATTATTATTAATAGAAAATGTTTTCTAAAAAATAGCGAACAGATTCAGATGTCCCCAGCTAGACTTGTTTGCAATGGCACCAATGCAGATATTCTGCGGGGCAGGGGAATTCTGGTCTTCTCTCCCCCCAGTAGGGACCCCATTCCAGTCCCTGCTTGTTCTTCACCCCCCAGGCTGGGGAGTCCTCTCTCTCTCCTACCCACACAGTGCAGGAGCTGGTGCTGCCAGAAGTCAAGTTCATGGTGGTCTCCCCTGCACTCTGCTATATAGGAACAGACTCCCTGTGCACCAGGTTGCAACACCATTTGGTCTTGCCATCCCTCTGCCTGTATGGAGGGTCAACTGGGCCAAAGGTGTTGCAACCTCATGTGCTTGCAGGTTGCAATGCTGCTCACTGAAATTTGGCCCAGCTACCACTCTGTCTGTACAGAGGTGCAGCTCAGTGAAATTTCAGTGACATTGAGACCATGCAGCAGGAGCCGTACTGATTTAGTACAAGACTGCTGCGAAAAAGTGGTCAGAACGTGGCAGCCCCGGCTCTGCAGCCTATGGAACTTTGAGCAAGCATGGGGAAGGGTTCCCCCCACCCCCAACTAGTGCCACTGCCTGTTTGACTCTGTAGGAAATCATGAAGTAAGTATGATATATATTACCCAAGAGCCCCGGCAGTCGATACTCTGTCTGAAGGCTTTCTTTATACATTCCCCCAACATATTCCTACTATCCAGAGACCCTCAGAAGGGCAGATCTGATTGGTTCTTTCAGCCCCAAACTGGCCAAGATGTGCATGGTATTTATTTTTTCCAGGCTTGCTGTGTATTGCCCTCTCTCTCTGGGATAAAATCAAGAGTCCTTTTCTTCACCACAGTCCAGCATCATAGAACCCAACTACATGTCTTTTGACAGGAATGCTTTAAAAAGAATGGGGTATTTGGATAGGGCACCTAACCTTCTAGAAAGCTCTCCATTATGAGGGTTTATGCTGAGACTGGAGAAATTTAGGTGCAAGCACAATGTCCATATTGGCCCAGAGAATGGTAACATTTCTGATATTCTGCAGTTTTTTCAAGATATTATGAAATTCAGTTCAAAAATAACGTCTCTTCATGAACGTAGGTTGTCCCTTTGGAATATTCCTGAGCTCCATCAAAGCTTCTCATCAGCATATTGCATCGTCACAAGCCAGTAAAGTTTTGCTTTTCCCTTGTTAATTGTTGCATTATACTCCAGATGTTCAAATCTGGACTTAGACTAAGCTTTGCAAGAGATCGTCTGGCCACACAATCCAGACGTGTTATTACTTGTGCATCAGGCTGTTTTGTTTTGAGCTTGTAGACTGCCTCCAATCTCTATGTGTGCACTGGACATCCACCTATGCTGTCAGCAGATAAAACAAATTAACAGTGGAGAACAAATTTCCCTTCAATAATAACAATAAGCCTGATTTCCAACTTGTGTGACTATATGAAGTACTTGCAGTATTATAACCTACATCAAATAATTTCTTTTTATAATGCCTGTTTTATAAAAATACTTATGTCATATATATAGAGAGAGATTGCTTATATTGTACGGTATACATTCAACACAATCCTGAATTTCTTACTGCCTTATTATTCAGGCAAAGCTGTCATTGAAGACACTGGGACATATTCTGCCCACAGTTAAATCAGAGAGTGTCAGCAAAGGTACTCTGGATTCAGTCTGAGCCATATTAGAGCAGAATTTGGCTTTTTGTCTATATCACAGGTTCACAAATTGTGGTTCATGGACCACTGGCTGGTAGTCCTCGGAAAGTTGGCTGGTTATTTCTTACTAGTTGTCCTTGTTTTCTGCTACTAAATAACTAAATATTTTCCTAATATTTTTCCATGTAAGTAATTGCTGGAGATGTTATATTACTAGGAATAAGAGGGAAGATAGTCTACATGAAGGTTAATGGGAGGAGACATGGCCTATGAGACAATCTTACTGTTAAGATGAGGTCCATGTAATAAAGTTGGAGAGCCCCAGCCCTATATTGTATTCATTTTACCCTTTTAACTGGAATAATTATTCATACACTGCTTGGCATATTTAAATTACATAGAATCTTAGGGTTAGAAGGGACCGCAAGGGTCATCTCATCTAACCTCCTGCCAAGATGCAGGATGTGTTGTGTCTAAACCATCCCAGACAGATGGCTATCCAGGCTCCTTTTGAAAATCTCCAGTGAAAGAATTTCCACAACCTCCCCAGGCAACTGTTCCATTATCTTACAGTTAGGACGTTTTTCCTGACCTTTCATCTAAATCTGCTATGCTGTAGTTTGACCCCATTGCCTCTTGTCCTGCCCCCCGTGCAAAAGAGAACAACTTTTTCTCCATCTTTTTTTATGGCAGCCTTTCAAGTATGTGAAGACCACTAACATATCCCCCCTTAATCTCATCTTTTTCAAACTAAACATACCCAGTTCCTTCAGCCTTTGCTCGTATGGCTTGCATTCCATCCATTTGATCATCTTCGTTGCTTGCCTCTGGGTCCTTTCCAGTTTCTCTCCATCCTTTCTATATACACCTCTACCTCGATATAACGCTGTCCTCGGCAGCCAAAAAATCTTACCGCGTTATAGGTGAAACCACGTTATATTGAACTTGCTTTGATCTGCCGGAGTGCGCAGCTCCGCCCCCCCCTCCTCCCGGAGCACTGCTTTACCACGTTATATTCGAATTTGTGTTATATTGGGTCGCGTTATATTGGGGTAGAGGTGTATTGGTGACCAAAATTGGACCCAGTACTCCAGCTGAGGCCTAACCAGCACCGGGTAGAGTGGTACCAGCTGAGGTCTAACCAGCGCTGAGTACAGCGGTTTTAAAAACACACAACGCCTATTGTAATCTTTGGGAGATTTCAGACATACCAATCGATAAACATCAATCCACCTGGGCATTCTTTTTGTGGCTGGCTGGCAAGTATTGCTCCTTTAAGAGTTAAGATAATATTGCTGACCTGTGACTATTGTGCATGTTTTCCTTCAACTATTTTTCAGCTGCAGAGCTTTATTTCATTGTCTTCTAATGAAGGGGATGGTGTGAAAAGCCTGAGGTTTCACTAATTAAAGTTATCTCTAAAGATGCATGATATTGCTAGCTGCATTTTGAGAAGGTAAGGCAACAATCTAGGCATCGGCTGTATTTATGAGATTTTTCAAGAGGCAAAGAACCAGAATGTTATTGTGCAGTTTCTCCAGGAGTGAACAAACCAAAGGTTTAGTAATTAATAGCCCAATGGGCTCTTAAAATGAGATTTTGGGTCCTGGATTACTCCTGGGGTTGGTAAAGGGAGATGAAGCCTTTTACCTCTAGGTCACTCGTTCCAATAGGGATCAGGTCAATAGAGATAAAAAATCATTGCCCTCTAAAAACTGTCTGGTGGGCTATGTGAAATGAGTTGGAGGTCTTTGGGGTAGTTCCTAGTGTGACATAATCCCAGGTCACTTGATTGTTGAGAATATCTCAGTATGACATATTAGTAAAGAAAGAATCTCTTCTCCCCTCCCCCAAACATCTCTTTACCAATCATAAACATTCCTAAATGCATTATCAATTGTTTTTTTCTCTGTAAAGTATTGTTGCTGACAGATGTAGGGTATGGGTCTTGATAAGCAGTAGTGTGATGCAGTTTAGCAAATCCTGTATTCTTATGATCAGTGTCCACATACCAAAAACATTCCTACTGTTGGCACTGATTAGTATTCTTCTTCACAGTGCCAGCAAGAGATGCCAGGAACCGATGGGTTGTAGAGACTGACCCACCTTCATATTTCTAGGAGGGGGTCTCTCCAACTAGGAGTGAGACATAGTGGTTGCTAGTGTGGAGAAGACTGCACAACTGCTCACCATGTTGTGTTTTGGAGGGGACGGGGACTGAATAGACAGCACTGATTTTCAGGATGATCAGTCTGTCACATTTTACCATCAGTAAAAATCATAAAGCAGGACAGGGGGAAGATACTTTTTGGTGATTCACGAAGCTTGTTTCAGACCTCCCACATATCAGACTAGTTATTTGCAACAGCAATATAGTGTATTTCTTTAATCAGTACTTGATTTAAAAGTCAATAGCCCTATGGACTTTATAATGTTATGAAGCAGTTTGCAACTTAATATCTGTACCTCCAGCTAATGGACTACCCCTGTGTTTCTTCATTCACCCTGCTTTTCTGACGTGCTGCATGAAAATCCCAAACTTGGCCACTAGACCAAGAACTCCCACATGGTTATCAACTGGGCTGTTTAATGAGAGGCTGTGTCTCATAGATACACAGAGATTAAGGCCAGAAGGGACCATTAGATCATCTAGTCTTATCTTCTGTATATCACAGCCCATTCAGTTTCACCCACTTACCCCTGTATTGAGCCCTATATCTTGTGTTTGTGTTTGGTTAAAGCATATGTTCCCCAAAGGCATCCAGTCTTGATTTTGAAGACATCAAGAGATGGAGAATTCATCACTTCCCTTGGTAGTTTGTTCCAATGGTTAATCACGCTCACTGTTACAAATATGTGCCTAATTTCTAAATTCAACTGTCAGTTTCCAGCCATTGGTTCTGGTTATGTCTTTCTCCACTGAAATATAAAGCTCTTTAATACCTGGTATTTTCTTCCCATGAAGATACTTAAGCACTCTAATCAAGTCCCCTCCCAATCTTCTTTTTGATAAACTAAACAGCTCTTTAATTCACTTAACGAAAGGTGTTTTCTCCAGACCTTGCATCATTTGTCTTGCTCTTTTCTGCACCCTCTTCAATTTTTGACATCCTTTTAAAAATGTGGGCCCCAGCTTAGTATGCAATATTGCAGTTCTTCTTTGAGTGCTGTCCCTGTGGGTGCTCCACTTCAGGTGCTAGTGCATCCCTGCACCGTTGATCGGAGATTTTCTGTAGCAGTGTCTGGTCAGGGCGCACGTGCGCAGGAGCAGTCTCGCGGCACCGCTGGTGTCTCATCTAGCATGTGCACATTCCGATCCCTTCAGTTCCTTCTCAACCGTCCTCAGCTTGAGACGGAGTCCATTAGCGGTGTCTCTAAAAACCTTCAAATAAAATTAGATTACGTTAGATATCTTATTTATTAGTAATTTGTTACTTTTGTTAATATAGTTATAGTTAGCCTTAGTTAAACTTAATTAAATAGCCACTTAAAGAAAACCAAAACCACCCCTTTTGTTTTCCCGCCCACTCCCCCCCTTTTTTTTTCACAAAAAGGGATGCTTTCAATATTCCTGGCTCCACAGACTTTAAAGGATGTACTTCATGTAAGGATGCAATACCAATGGGCAATCCTTATGTGTCCAATGCTTAGGTGAGTCACACATACTGCAAAAGTGCACTCACTGCAACAATCTCAAAGCTAGAGCAAGGAGAGGTAGGGATCTTCAACTGAAACTTATTCTAATGGAGAAATCCTTCACTCCTACATCGGACCCTGGACAACCCGCGACAAGGGACTCCCCAGGTGCATCCTCCATGGACTGATGAGGCAGTAATGCCCCCGCCTCCCACTACTACGGATAACTTCAAAAACTTTCAGGAGTTATTCCGGTGGGTGGCACAGAGCCAATATATTCCTCTTGAGGAGGTGCCACAGACACACCACCAACTCCTCAAGATACTACATACTTCGTCCACGACAAAAATAGCTTTGCCTATAAAGCATGCTCAGATGGAACCTGCAGAAATGGTGTGGCAAACACCTGCCACCATCCCTCCAACCAATAAGCATACGGACAGGAAATACTATGTGCCAAATAAAGGCATGGACTTCCTTTTTTCTCACCCACAACCTAACTCCTTAGTGGTGGATGCAGTCAACCAACGGGGCAAACATCCTCAATTCAAATCCACACCACAAGACAAGGATTGGAAGAGAGTAGACCTCCTGGAGTGAAAAGTTTACTCTTGTGCAACCCTTCAATTCCGCATGCCAGTCACATAGCGTTACTCACTAACTATGACCACGACAATTATACAAAAATGAATGATTTCCTCCAGGAAATTCCAGAGGAAAAAAAAAAAGAGACCAATTCTATGCCATCGTCAGCAAGGGACAACTTATTGCTAGAACAGCACTCCAGGCATCACTCAACGTGGTGGACACAGCAGCACGCACGACAGTGACAGCCTTTATCATGCACAGAGCATCCTGGTTACACTCATCTGGTATCACAAGGGAACTTCAGACCAAAGTAGAGGACGCTAAGATGGATGAGGTCCTCCATTCCATGAAGAACTCTAGAGCCACACTGAGGACCTTAGGGATCCACAGACACCCTAACAGGAAACGCAGATACCAGTCTTACAATTGTAACAGAGTCAGGACGTCACAATGCCAGCAGAGACCATACGACAAAGGCACAGACCACAGAGACGTTGCCCTAACCAATCTCAGGCTGCGATGTCCCAAGCACCACCAAACAAGCCGCAATTTTGAAACATTGGTCGAGGGTCTGACTGACCTCCCCCGACCAATGTAATGAACAATCCATATCTTTGGTCATCTGCTTCGACCATTTCACCATACATGGGCCTCTATCACCACAGACCACTGGGTTTTAGGGATCATTCAAACGGGTTATACCATCCCCTTTACCTCCATCCCACCTACCCACTCTCCTTCCCGTCCCTCTTCAGGGACCCTTCTCATAAGCACCCATTGAGACCAGAAGTACATCACCTTCTACAATTAGGGGTCATGGAACAAGGTCGAAGACAGAAGGAAGAGATTTTATTCCCATTATTTCCTGACGCAAAAGAAAAACGGAGGTTGGAGACCCATACTAGATCTCAGAAAACTCAACAAATTTGTCCGTACCCACAGATTCAAAATGGTCACACTGAACTCTATCATCCCTGTGCTGGAAGAGGGGGACAGATTCTCAGCCCTCGACCTACAAGATGCATATTTTCACATTACCATCCGTCCCGCTCACAGACGATTCCTACCAAGATCACTTTCAATACAGAGTACTGCCATTCGGACTGTCGACAGCCCCATGAGTCTTTACCAAAATCCTAGCGGTGGTAGCTGCTCATTTGCACAGACAGGGAATATTGATATTCCCATACTTAGAGAATTGCCTGCTAAAAGGTCCTATTCTGCCAGAAACAGTACGCATTACTTGACAAACCATCTCTCTTTTTCACTCCCCAGAGCTACAAATCAATAAAAAGAAATCTATCCTAACTCCAATACAACAATTGGACTTCATAGAAGAGCACCTGGATTCAGTGGAGGCCAAACCATCACTACTGATGCCCCAATTCACAGCAATGACCTCCCTCATATCGGTGGTCTCAGACAGCCCATGTGTCTGCATTCACCTGCCTACGACTCTTGGGACATATGGCCACCACCACTTTTGTTGAAAAACACGCCAGACTACACATGCGCTGCCTTCAAGGATGGCTGAGCTAGGTATATATTCCACAAAAGCACAGCCAAAACAAAAGACTCACACTGACCCCAGAGGTTCTACATTCACTACAATGCTGAACAAACCCAATAAACATTTGCTCAGGCATCCCGTTTCAACAGGATCCACCACCCATACAAATCACAACAGATGCCTCTCTGATCGGATGGGGAGCTCACCTAAACCAACATACAATCCAAGGCAAGTGGTCCGCCACGGAAGCACATTTACACATCAACCTGCTCGAATTACGCGTGGTCCACAACGCGTGCCTATATTTCCTCCCTATTATATGAAGCAAAACAATAAGGGTGCTGACAGGCAACATTGTATGTATGTTCTATATAAACCAACATGATGGAGCATGTTCCCACTCCTGATGCACATGGCTCCTTAATGGCTCCACTGCGACGAACTAACCTGCTCAGAACAAGTATTAATAAACAGTAGGAAACACAACGTGCACACTTACCTCCAAAAATGGAAAAGTTTTTTCCAATGGTGCCAGAACAAACAAATATCTGCAAGCCAGGCACTGCTTCCACTAATTCTGGAACATTTATTATCCCTAAAGACTTCAGGGCTTGCTACGAGCTTGCTTAGAGTTCATCTTGCTGCCATCATGGCTTTCTATCACCCGATTACTAAGCGATTTCTAATGGGCTTACAGAACATGTACCCAGACATCCGAGAACCCACACCAGCATGACACTTAAATCTCGTGCTCAGAAGTCTAACTGGAGCTCCGTTCGAACCCTTAGCCACATGCTCATTACTTCACTTATGTATGGAAGTGGCATTCCTGGTCACCGTTACATTGGCACGAAGAGTCAGCTCTCATGGCTCACCCCCCATAAACAATATTATTCAAAGATAAAGTGACACTTAGAACACATCCTAAGTTTATGCCCAAAATATCGTCTTCGTTCCATCTCAACCAACCGATTCACTTCCCTACATTTCATCCAAAACCACACAGTAACGCTCAAGAGGTGGCCCTGCACACATTGGATGTGCGCCGTGCCTTAGCACTTTATCTGGACAGAATGAAGCCCTTCCGAAAATTGCCTTGACTTTGTGTGTCAACAGCAAAATGATCGAAGTGCTCTGCCATATCTACGCAAAGATTATCTAAATGGATATCCAGCTGTATCCATATGTGCTGTTCACTACACAACACTGAAGCCCCTCTGGGCATCAGAACCCACTCAACAAGAGCTTTATCTACCTCCATAGCATTCCTACACAATGTGCCCATCCTACACCTCTTCAGGGCGGCCACCTGGGCCTCTGAACACACATTCACGAACCACTATGCAATTACTCTCGGTTCAGGCTCAGACACAAGACTAGGCCTCACCGTACTAGCCTCAGCAATGAACTCAACTCTGAAGTCCCTTCCATCCTCAGGAGGGCACTGCTCTACATTCACCTGAAGTGGAACCTCCACAGGGACAGCACTCGAAGAAGAAGAGAAAGTTACTCACCTTGTACAGTAACTGAGGTTCTTGAGATGTGTGGCTCTGTGGGTGCTCCACTACCCACCCTCCTCCCCTCTCCTTCAGAGTATGAGCTGAACATTCCATGGAAGAGAAGGAACTGATGGGGTCGGGGAGTGTGCGTGCTAGATGAAGCACCATCTCAAAGAACCCAGTTACTGCACAAGGTGAATAACCTTCTCTACCGGTCTCACCAATGCCATATACAGAGGTAAAAATCACCTCTCTACTCCTCCTGCCAACTACTCCCCTGTTTATACATCTAAGGGTTATATTAGCTGTTTTTGCCACAGCTTCTCATAGGGAGGTCATGTTGAGTGGGTGGTCCACTATGACCCATAGCTCCTTTTAAGAGGCACTGCTTCCCAGGATACAGTCCCCTTTCTGTAGGTGTGGCCTGCATTCCTTGTGCCTCGATGTATAACTGCGTTTGGCTGTATTAAAACACATTTTGTTTGAATGGACTTCACTAATAAAATACCAACTATTTCATAAATATCAGGGGAGAGAGACTTCCAGCTGGAGATGGGCATGAGTGGGAAAATTTGGATCCATATCGAAGGTCTGAAGTGTTTTGACTCTGGTGATTTCATTTGCCACATTAAAGAGATGGAAGTAAGCCACGACATCTAGATTTAATTCCAACTTCTGTACAATTTCAGGGGGTTGTGTCTTGAATTTTAGTTTGGGCCCATTTCTACTCTAGGCCTTTCCCCACTTAGTGGCTGAGGATGAAATTCCTCCCTCAAAATGGGACTGAAGTGGTGCATCGGCTTTGAGCTAGCCCTCTGCACAAGGGTCAATTTCAACCTCCATCTAACTGTTATACCTTTGAAGTATAGGTCCAGTGCAGGCCACATGGAAAACTGTACCATCCAAGGGGCAATTTTAAAGGCAAACAAATTGTTTCAAGTTAAGTCAGTTTTAATGGGCCTTGTAACTTTTCTGAGAACTTGCATCCAAAAAGTGCTGATTGGAAGAAAAAAAACTTTTCAGCTAATTACCATCTTTTTTTTCCCTGTGAGCTCTGACTACTGTTCTTAATTTCCTGACCAGCTTGTGCCCCTCCCCCGCTCCTTTCCTAGCATCTGTGGTCGTTTCAAATTGAGCTGTACTACCTGCTGCTCTGACTTTCTAACATACCATACCAGTTGGTTTGCCAAACAGTGAACTGCCAGCCATCTGCCATCCAAATCAGAATTTACATTGTTTCATCTTAAAATAACGCCTTCAGAATATCAAGTAACTCTATGCATCGGGCTTTTAGAACTGAACATTGGCCAGAATTAAAAACAAATACCAAATGTGCCTAGAAGAGACACACCGAAGGAAAAAAGTTTGAGAGATAACGTTTTTTTTCCCCTTCTTTGCTCTCTACCTGATCTCGTATTAAAACAGTAACATTGTTATTTTAGTCCTGCAAATGGAATCTACGTAACGTGTACAGGATTTTGGTCTAGAGATTAAAGTAAAGGAGAGGGAATCAGAACTGCTTTGCCACTCGGCAATGAGTCACTTAAACTCTGAGGCTCAGTTTATCAAGTATGTCAGATGGCTCTGGGTGAGATTTGATTAATGCGTATAGAGTGCTTTGAATATCTTGGGTATGGAAAACTCTACGTCTCAGATGTACACCTTTCATGACTGCAACAGTTAACTGTGGAGAAGATACGAGCTAATGGTAGTGTGAGAGAAGACTGAGTTATTTGAATTTAACTTGCATGACTCACCCACTGGTCAAGAGAGAAATTATAAGCCTACCAATATTAAGAATCACATTCTGTTGTTTGCTATGAAATATATATCCTAACAACCACTAACGATAATTCAGCTACAGTTAGCATCAGACTGCTGACAGTTCTTTGGACTTAATACCACCCGAACAGCTGTACACAAGGTGCACTAGAGAACTCTCACTGTGCAGCAGCAGGGGCCACGTGGAGAGTTAGCGTGTGGCACACTGGAGCACTGTAGATTTACACCCCAGCTTGCCAGACAGTAAATCATCATATAGACATGCCCTTCATCTCGCTGCAAAACCTCCGATCATGCTTCCTATTGGCACTAGTGCCAGATCTCCTCTTCTCACAGAGGGAAGGTCAGATCCTCTGAAGTCCCGTCACCCGGCAGCTTTGTTTCTGCAATTTGAGCAGGAAAACATATCCAGAATGCAGAGGAAGATTTTTCTTGAATCTTGAAACCCACCTATTCTTGTATTCCTACAGAAACCACTGCAGTAATTATTTTTTTAGGAAGTCCAATCATGTAGCATTAGACTTTGTGCTGTGATTTGCAGTTACCATAACAGGTGCAACTCTTGTAATCTGTTGTCATTATCTAATTCATTAATCTTTGCCAAAGGCACTGTGATACTCTCAGGTTGAGCAGGGAGAAGCTGAGTATTCCAGAAGTTATGTAACCTTACTATAGAGGCAGGAGGAGCAGCACAGAATGTCTCACATCCAAAATTACTCTCTTTTGGCCGCTTAAACGATCTAGGCTTTCTGTCGCTTCTTCTTTCTCAAGCTGTGCATTCAGGTTACAGAGGGTCCCAGATCTCTCGGTATTTGTGTAAAATGAGATAAACCCAAATGTGTGCTTGGCTTTATTTTCAAAGTATTCTCATTTTCTTGCTTTAGGGAAACATTTATGGGGCTGAAATAATGTAAGATGCAGAGTTTTCATGGTATTTCCATCCTTCAGGGGTAAAAATATCATCAGAAGCCCAACGGTCAGGTTTTTTCAGTCCCATAACTGGTTCTGAGGCATGGGACCTGGGGAGAATGGGATTGCCGGCCTTTTCCTCCAGAAGTTCATAACAACTGCAGCTCTGCACTAAGACAGTGACTAAAATCAAATCTCATGATTGAGGCTTCAGCCAGTCACAGGCAGGGGTCAGGGAGGGTTTTGTTCCCCTGTGGCACCATTGACTAGATGTGCTCTGGGGGATTTTTTTGATTTGATTTTTGTTTTTACTTCCTCTGAAGCATCAGTGATTGCCACCGCTGGAGATAGGACAAAGGATGGGATGGACTGGTGCTAGAGTGAATCCTTTTTCTAGAAGCCTGGCTGATGTGTCTTGCCCACATGCTCAGGGTCATACTAATAACCAGGTTTGGAGATGGGAAGGAATATCTCCCCAGATCTGCAGGGACCTTGGAAGTGTTTTTTGGCTTCCTCTTCAGCATGGAGTAGGTCATTTGGGCGTATCTCACCTAATCATGTCCCTGGCATGGCAGGGGCCTCAGGCATTGGTGGCATTTGGTCTCTCCTGAGGCGCACAGTTTAATCTCCTGAGGACTGAAATGCATTAGTCTAACTAAAGGGCTCAGTGTAGGGGTACCTGGGTAAAATGTAATGGCCTGTGATATACAAGAGGTCGGACTAGATGATCTGATAGTTCCTTCTAGCCTTAAACTTTATGAAAAAAACAAGAATAATCTAAGTACAAGTACAAATACAAATAAACACAAATGCTTGTGATATAAGTCGTCAAACCCACACATCTCCTACATACCTCTGTGGTAACTGTAATCAGGCACGGACTCACCCCTGCGGCGCCTCCTGCTGGTCATCTCGGGAATTAGCTCACCAGTCATCGGAGCGCCCTCTGCAGGCCAGGTGTCCTGCCTGTCATTGGCCCCCATGTCCCTCCGAGACCCCGGTGCCCTTGGCTTGGGTGCTGCCCTCCAGCAGTACCCCACTCTCTCTCTGGGTCTCCCCACCCAGGGGAACCCCCATCCCTTATCCCCACCTTGCCTCAGTGTAAGGCTACTGCCAGTCACCAACTAGCCCCACTCCCTGGGGCAGACTGCAGTGCAGGCCACTCATCACTGGCAAGGGGGGTTTGGACCTGCTGCCTCTGCCTACCCGTGGGCTGCCCTCTGCAACCCCCAGTACCCATTGGCCTTCGGCTAGGCCGCAGCCTGGGGCTTTCCAGGCTGGAGCTTCCCCAGCTCCTCTGCCCTTCCCCAGCCCTGCTCCATTCAAGTACTCTGCTCAGGTCCCTGCAGCCAGGTCCGTCTCCCTCCACAGCTAGAGAGAGACTGATGAGCTTCTGGCTGCCCTGGCCTTCTTATAAGGCCAAGTGGCTCAGTTTGGGGCGTGGCCCCAGCTGCAGCCACTTCGCCAATCAGCCGGGGTTTTGCTCCTTTCCCCAGCCCCAGCCCTCTGCAGGGCTTTTCCCACCCTGTCAGGGCTGTTCACCCTGCTACAGTAACAATAAAATAGATAGGAATCATGGGAAGCCAAGAAACACTGAAGTACCACATGGGCTAACCTCCAAACACACCTTTTTAAGGAAAAAGACAAACTAAGCAAACATATACTGTGCTCCGTGTTAGACCCCGGTTAATTCATAAAAGAACCAATCATGGCTAAAGGTACAGTCCACCTTCTATCATGCTTAAGAAAAGTGCTGCAAAGGAGTGAAATGATAAGGGAGAGCATTCCTATCCTGAATTAAATGGGTTCTTTCATTTTATGTGGTAGAAAAAATACCTGCATTAATGCAAGACCTTTATATTGTTCAATTATAAGACCAAACTAGATATATACTTGCACAAAAGAATGGTGAGATTACTGAGGTTACATTTAGACAAAGGGGCAGTGAGGTTACTGAGGCACTGTCAATAGAAAGATTCACTAAAAGATTTATATAAGACCCTCAAAGGAAAAATTTAGAGGCTAAACCTGCAATTGGTACAAGGGATTGAACTTGATGAACTAGAATCTCTCTTCCAGCTCTATCTTCCATTATAGCAGTGTATGTGCACATCAGAAAACTTAGGACAAAATTCAGCCCTGTCACAATTCAACTCAGAAGTTAATAGGAGTAGTGTGCATTTATACCGGAATTGACCTGAGATCATTACACCACCACAGTAGTCCATCAGTTGGGTGTGCTAGACGACATCCTGTTGCTAGGCATTTTATGGAACAAGAGGCTGGGTTGTTGTGTGCATCCCTGTATTCACACCCTACACACACTGTATTAATCTTTGTACAAAATATACCTTACAAGGTATCATTTGAAAACTAATGCATCATAATATCATGGAGAAATGTATATAGCAACATTATATGTAAAGTTATGAACATAAGCTGAAATCATTACTGAAGTAATGTTCACCAGACAAGTCTAGGGAGTGAGTAAACCTGTTTCTCAAAGACAATCGCCTGCCATTCTTTGGCAAGGAATGGGGGGGCAGGAACAAATAGATCTGCATCTTAGCAAACACCAGCATGGAGCCTCTTTCACCACCAGACTCCTTGTCTCCATTCTCACAGTGGGAATGAACTTTAGCTAGGGGTAACCCTCAGGAAAATGTATTTCAAAGGGTGACTCAACTACAAAAGTGCGGGGCAAAAACAGGCCAAGTTATCTTTCCCCATCCATCGCTCTCTATGGCCATGTCTACACTACCCGCCAGATCGGCGGGTAGTAATCAATCTATCGGGGATTGATTTATCGCGTCTCATCTAGACATGATAAATTGATCCCCAAATCGATGCCCGTACTCCACCTTGGCAGGAGGAGTAAGCGGAGTCGACGGGGAAGCCACGGCAGTCGATTTGCCACCGTGAGGTTGGCCAGGTAAGTCGAACTAAGATACTTCGACTTCAGGTACACGAATAGCGTAGCTGAAGTTACGTATCTTAGATCGATCCCCCACCCCAGTATAGATCAGCCCTATCTTTCACCTAAGAAGACTAAAGAAACAGCCATTGGACTTTGGGAGCAGATGCTGGCCTGACAATTTGGTCAGTAATGTTACTGGAAACATGTGGTAAGGTACTTCATCTTGCATCATGTCTAGTTTGTAACGTTTTAGTACTAGGAAATGTTTTCTCTTTATGTCTCTTCTAACCATGCCTGACTTTAATGGCTTATACTTGTACTCACTTAAAACCTATCTCCTTGTAGTTATTAATCTAGTTTTATTCTTTAATCAAAACCAATCCAGTGTGGTGAACAGCGTGGGTAACTCCATTGAGGGCAGCAAACTGTTGTATATCGATCCCCTTAGAGGTGCAACAGATCTAATATATCTGGACTCCCCAGGAGAGGTCTGGACAGTGCTGAACACAGTTTGGGGGAAAATTCTGGACTAGGAGTGTGTTGGGGTCACCCTGCAAGTGGTAGCCAAAGCTGGTGGAAGCCAGAGTGTGACTGATGTGTGGCTGACAGGCTGCAGATCTACAGAGACACTCAAGGTGTGACCTGCTTGCTGTTTGGCTGCTTGTGAGGGGCCTAGGTTGAGAGCTACAGCAGCAAAGCATTGTGAGGCACCCTAGGTTGCAGGGCAGATAGTGACACACCCCCTTATTGGTCTAGTTTGCACCCCAGAATATGATAGTTGTGTAATTAAGGGAAAGTAGGTATCAATTGGGAGATCTGTGAAGCTATACATTTCTGACCCTGGAGAGGATAGTGTGAAACCAGGGAGAGAAGTGTCTAGGAAAAGCAGTGAGTGACACAATTGCTTTAGAAGAAAGTAACTCCATGATTCTTTACTGTTGTCATGTGACAACAGCCCACACACCTTACCTCATGGAGCTCAGTGCTACAACTTTCTCTGAGTCCATTTTCACAGCTGGTGAAAAACTGATTCCCTTTTGATCCTAGACAGCATTTCAGGCTATGTCTACACTACTGCAGTAAGTCGACCTAAGTGAATAACGTAGCTGGAGTCGACGTAGCTCAGGTCGACTTACTGCAGTGTACACACCACGCTGGGTCAATGAGAGACACTCTCCCATCGACTTACCTTACTCTTCTTGTTCCTGGTGGAATACTGGGGTCAACTGGAGAGCGCTCTGCCATCAATTTAGCAGGTCTTCACTAGACCCACTAAATCGACCCCCGGTATATCGATCGTCGGAGCGTTGATCTGCTGTAGTGTAGACATAACCTCAGACTGGATATCCCTGCCATGTCCTCATATAGTGCTCATGTATTGAGAGGGATGTTTAAGAGAGGAAGCCCTCTTTTGAGAGGCATTGAATACGATTCAATTTGTACAGGGGGCTGGGTTCAGAAAATACATAATTCTTGCTCCAAAAATGAAGTCTATTGGCTAAAATCCACCTTGACTTGCATTGCCATTGATGTTAGTAGGCTTGCACATGGTGTATATCATGACAAATACATTCATAGATTCCAAGGCCAGAAGGGACCATTGTGATCATCTAATCTGATCTCTGATATAACACAGGCCATAGAACTTCCCCAAAATAATTCCGAAAGCAGATCCTTTAGAAAAACGTACAATCTTGATTTTAAAATTGCCATCTCTTGCTAAATTGTTCCAACGTTAATTACCCTCGCTGTTAAAAATTTAGGCCTTATTTCTAAGCTAAATAAATTCAGATCTAAGTTCTAGTTATTAGATCCTGTTATAACTTTCTCTGCTAGACTGAAGAGATCATTACTAAATATTTGTTCCCCATGTAATATGTATAGATTGTAATCAAGTCACCCCTTAATCTTCTCTTTGTTAAAATAAATAGATTGAGCTCCTTGAGGCTGTCACTATAAGGCATATTTTCTAATCCTTTAGTCATTCTTGTGGCTCTTCTTTGAACCTGCTCCAATTTGTCAACATCCTTCTTGAATTGTGGGCACCAGAACAAGACACATTATTCCAGCAGTAATTGCACCAGTGCCAAATACATAGGTAAAATAATCTCTCTACTCCTACTCGATATTCTCCTGTTTATGCATCCCAGGATCACATTAGCTCTTTGAACCACAGCATCAAACTGAGAGCTCATGTTCGGCTGATTATGCACACGACCTCCACATCTTTTTTCCCAGGATAGACTACCCCTTCCTGTATGTATGGCCTATATTCTTTGTTCCTAAATGTATACATTTACATTTAGCCATTTTAAAATGTATATTGTTTGCTTGAGCTCAGTTTACCAAGTGATCCAGACCTGTCCTCGTCATTATTTACAACTCTTCCAATTTTTGTGTCATCTGCAAACTTTATCCGTGATGATTTTATGTTTTCTTCCAGGTCATTGATAAAAATGTTAAATAGCATAGGGCCAAGAATTGATTCCTGCAGAATCCCACAAGAAACACATCTGTTTGATGATGATTCCCCATTTACAATTGTATTTTTAGATCTATCAGCTAGTTTTTAATCTATTTAATGTGTCATGTTAATTTTATATCATTCTAGTGTTTAAATCAAAAATTTGTGTAGTACAAAGTCAAAGAATGTTACATCAACACTATTAGCTTTATCAACCAAACATGTAATCTCATCAAAGATTGTTTTACATGATCTATTTGCCATAAACCCATGTTGATTTTTATTAATTACATTGCCTTCCTTTAATTCTTTATTAATTGAGTGTCGTATCAGCCACTCCACTATCTTGCCTGGGATCGAATTCAGACTGATAGGCCTATAATTACCTCAGTCATCCCATTTACCCTCTTAAAATACTGGCACAACATTAGCTTTTGTCCAGTCTTCAGGAACTTTCCCGGTGTTCCAAAATTTATAAAAAATAAACATTAATAGTTCAGCGAGCTCCTCAGCCAGCTCTTTTAAAACTCTTGGCTGCATTTTAAAATGCTGATCTTGCTGATTTAAAAATGTCTAACTTTAATAACTGCTGTTTAACATCCTCCTGAGATACAAGTGCAACGGCAAGAGTGGTATCATATGATATAACTACCTCATCTGTTTTTTCACGAGATGCAGAACAGAAATTTTTATTGGACACCTCTACCTTTTCTGCATTATTATTGATATTTCTACCATTTCCATTTTGTAATGGTACAATACCATTGTTCAGACTTTTGTTCCTAATTTACTTTTAAAAATTCCTTTTTATTGTCCTTAACTCTGCTGGCCATAGATTCCTTCTCATATGCCCTTGCTTCTCTTATCAATTTTGCTACAATTTCTAGCTTCTGATTTATATTCACTACTATAAACTTCACCTTTCTTCCATTTGTTCGATCCTTGCCTTGTGAATAGTGATTGCTGGCATGTAAGAGGAGCTGCACGTTTCTCTTACTGGTAGCGACAAATTATATAACTTTTATTTCAGTTGAAATATAGGGGAAATATTTAAATGCTTTTAACACTACTGCAGTTGACAAATATAGCATGAATCGAATCTTCAACTGGTCACCACTTAATCACATGGTGAGTATCTCATAAGGATGAGGCAATTGCAGAGTAAGTACCATGGCCCCCTGTTTTCCCCTGCTCTGCAAATGGGAACCACAGATTAGGAACTGCAAACAAATTGTGTCAGGGACCAGACCTGTATTGACACTTGTGGGAGAAGTCAGGGAACATGTTTCTCTCTTCAACGTGTTTCCTTGGAAAATGAGAATAAATTATACACAAAATTGATAAGCATTAACTTGGCCTCTGTTCTGTAAATCTTGGCAGATATTTCCCAGAGCACATCCACAGTCTATAACCCAATGGCCAGTCCTTAATGGTAAGATGTGAGATGTGTCTCCGCAATCACCAATGCAACTGTGGCTTTCTTCAGATGGCCCCTCCAGGTCAGGGTTGAGGCACATTGGCAAGAGTATGTGGTAGTTTATTTAGTTTTCATTTAGTTGGGGTTGGTCCTGCTTTGAGCAGGGGGTTGGACTAGATGACCTGCTGAGGTCCCTTCCAACCCTGATATTCAATGATTCTATGGTAGCTTCCCCACTGCCTCTGCTATAGCTTTTCTGCGAAAAAGCCAGGCAACCGTTACTGGGACATTCACCTCTTATGATGACTACATTTTTTAAAGTTAAACAACCAACCAGAAACCGGGAGGATTATGATATGTGGGTCAATTCAGTATAGAAAATGTGAAATATAAACCTCTTTGCCACATCAGTGTTTAGCGGAGCTGCTTGAAAAAAAGGGGAAAAAAAACAGTTTTGTTGAAATATTGAAATGTATAAGTTATTTTCTTTCTGAAATGGAACCATTTCCATGAAACGCTTTTCCCAACAAATTCAAATTTGGGGGCTTTTGTTTTTCCCTTTTCCCCCCATACTCTCTTTTTTTTTTCCTTTTTGCCACTGAATGTAATAGAATGACAGTGTCTAGGGTTTTGCCCACATTTTTTAAATGTTTTTCTTTACTACTTTCTAACTTTTTGAAACATCCTCAACTTTTGAAAAGTTACAAGGGGGCAAGGTCAGCATCATATCTCTTTTTGCCACTCTGTCACTTTTCAAAATGTGTGGACATTTTGAATATTTAGCATAGCAAAAACACCTGGGTTTTTGTTTGTTTGTTTTGTTTTAAAGAGAGAAAATGGAAAAAGGAAGAAAAAACAACAAAACAACTGTGAACATGGTGCATTCTATTGTATACAGAGGGAAAAGGTGGAGGGAGGGAAGAGATCAACCAATCCCTCCCCCAGAAATGGAATTATAAAATTACATTGGAAAAACTGAAAAATGTCCTTAGAACTGAAGACTTTTCACAAAGGTTTCCATTTTTGGAAAAGGTTCCATTTTTGTAATTTAAAGATATACCTCTACCCCGATATAACGCGACCCGATATAACACGAATTCGGATATAATGCGGTAAAGCTGTGCTCCGGGGGGGCGGGGCTGCGCACTCCGGCGGATCAAAGCAAGTTTGATATAACACGGTTTCACTTATAACGCGGTAAGATTTTTGGCTCCCGAGGACAGCGTTATATCAGGGTAGAGGTGTAGTTTTAAACAAATATTTCAACCAGTTCTAATGCCTAAATACTTTGGTAATGGTCGCTATAGAGAACCCTTTGATAAGCAGATGCAAGTACAGTATGAAGCTTTTTCTGAATAATTCTTCATGTTCCATTTCTGTGTGATCATAAGTGAACAGAAGAACAGTGGGCCTAATTCTGATCTGTCGTTAATCAGTGTGAATCAGGAGTAACTCCACTAAAACAACAAAGAGTTCTGTGGCACCTTAAAGACTAGCAGATATATTGGAGCATAAGCTTTCATGGCTGACTGCCCACTTTGTCAAACGCATGTAATGGAAATTTCCAGAGGCAGGTATAAATATGCAGGCAAGAATCAGTCTGGAGATAACGAGGTTAGTTCAATCAGGGAGAGTGAGGTCCTCTTCTAGCAGTTGAGGTGTGAACACCAAGGGAGGAGAAACTGCTTTTGTAGTTGGCTAGCCATTCACAGTCTTTGTTTAATCCTGATCTGATGGTGTCAAATTTGCAAATGAACTGAAGCTCAGCAATTTCTCTTTGAAGTCTGGTCCTGAAGTTTTTTTGCTGTAAGATGGCTACCTTTACATCTGCTATTGTGTGGCCGGGGAGGTTGAAGTGTTCTCCTACAGGTTTTTGTATATTGCCATTCCTAATATCTGACTTGTGTCCATTTATCCTTTTACGTAGAGATTGTCCAGCTTGGCCAGTGTACATAGCAGAGGGGCATTGCTGGCACATGATGGTGTATATAACATTGGTGGGCATGCAGGTGAATGAACCGGTGATGTTGTAGCTGATCTGGTTCAGTCCTGAGATGGTGTCGCTCGTGTAGATATGTGGGCAGAGTTGGCATTGAGGTTTGTTGTATGGATTGGTTCCTGAGTAAGAGTTGTTATGGTGCGGTGTATGGTTGCTGGTGAGAATATGCTTAAGGTTGGTGGGTTGTCTGTGGGCCAGGACTGGCCTGCCTCCCAAGGTCTGTGAAAGCGAGGGATCATTGTCCAGGATGGGTTGTAGATCACTGATGATGCATTGGAGAGGTTTAAGCTGAGGACTGTAGGTGATGGCCAGTGGAGTTCTGTTGGTTTCTTTCTTGGGCTTGTCTTGTAGCAGGAGGCTTCTGGGTACACATCTGGCTCTGTTGATTTGTTTCCTTATTTCCTCGTGAGGGTATCATATTTTGAGAATGCTTGGTGAAGATCTTGTAGGTGTGGGTCTCTGTCTGAAGGGTTGGAGCATATGCGGTTGTACCTCAGCGCTTGGCTGTAGACAATGGATCGTGTGGTGTGTCCGGGGTGGAAGCTGGAGGCATGAAGGTAGGCATAGCGGTCGGTGGGTTTTCGGTATAGGATGGTGTTAACGTGACCATCACTTATTTGTACTGTGGTGTCTAGGAAGTGGACCTCCCGTGTAGATTGGTCCAGGCTGAGGTTGATGGTGGGGTGGAAACTGTTGAAATCGTGGTGGAATTCTTCCAGAGTCTCCTTCCCATGGGTCCAGATGATGAAGATGTCGTCAATGTAGCGTAGGTAGAGAAGGGACGTGAGTGGACGAGAGCTGAGGAAGTGTTGTTCCAGGTCAGCCATAAAAATGTTGGCATATTGTGGTGCCATGCGGGTGCCCATGGCGGTGCCACTGGTCTGGAGGTATTTATTGTCACCAAATTTGAAATAATTGTGCGTGAGGATAAAGTCACAGAGCTCAGCAACAAATTGTGCTGTGTCATCATCAGGGATACTGTTCCTGACAGCTTGTATTCCATCTGTATGGGGGATGTTGGTGTAGAGAGCCTCTACATCCATGGTGGCTAGGATGGTGTTTTCTGGGAGGTCACCAATGCATTGTAGTTTTCTCAGGAAATCAGTGGTGTCACAGAGATAGCTGGGAGTGCTGGTGGCATAGGGTCTGAGTAGAGAGTCCACCTCTGGAAATTTCCATTACATGCATCTGATGAAGTGGGCATTCACCCACAAAAGCTTATGCTCCAATACATCTCTTAGTCTTTAAGGTGCCACAGGACTCTTTGTTGCTTTTTACAGATCCAGACTAGCATGACTACCCCTCTGATACTCCACTAAAACAAGTGGTGTTTACTGGTTCAAAGCTAGTGTGAAAGGCGAATTTGGCCCAGTGTGATTATTCTGCACGTTTATTACATAAAGAATGGGCAACTTTCTTTATCCCAAACCTGAAGATGATTTGAAACCTACTTTTGAAATATATTTCTACTACAGGCCAGCTAGTGCCTAAAGCTAGAAACATTGTTTGACTCACTGAGCACAAAATCCTTTCTGTCCCTCTAGCGACATCTCCCCATCAAGGAATTATAAGCCCTGAGAGAACTTTGTGAGAATGTATTACATTATTAATGAACTAACTCATTATAGAACAACAGTTCCTTCTGGCTTTGTCATTAATCATTTTTTGGGGAGAGGGGGTGTTGGTATTTTTATTCAGGCACACATTTTGTAATTAAGATCTTTTGGTTTAGTTTCTACTAAAAAAATGATTAGGCACCAAATTACACAAAGCTAAGAAGGGGAAAGGCCTAAGAATATTAGCTTTGGAGAGATGCAGGTGCGGTGTACTGTATGTTCTGGTATTTCCAAGTCAAACATGGTTTTTACATATACAAGAGCAACCATAGACTTTTTAGTTGGAATGACTTCTGTTTTAGGGTAAGGGAAACAAGGAAGCAAGAAGGAACAAAAGTAAAGTCCTCAGGAGATCCAGCACGCTGTGTTTGGGTGTTTTACCTGTAGCATGCTACCTCAACTTTGGCTGAAAAATATAAGTTTGCACAACTGACAGGCAAGTACTGTAGACATATAAAGATTCAGTATAGAGAACATAACATAAGAACATAAGAACGGCTGTACTGGGTCAGGCCAAAGGTCCATCCAGCCCAGTATCCTGTCTACCGACAGTGACCAATGCCAGGTGCCCCAGAGGGAGTGAACCTAACAGGTAATGATCAAGTGATCTCTCTCCTGCCATCCATCTCCACCCTCTGACAAACAGAGGCTAGGGACACCATTCCTTACCCATCCTGGCTAATAGCCATTAATGGTCTTAATCTCCATGAATTTATTCAGTTCTCTTTTAAACCCTGTTGTAGTCCTAGCCTTCACAACCTCCTCAGGCAAGGAGTTCCACAGGTTGACTGTGTGCTGTGTGAAGAAGAACTTCCTTTTATTTGGTTTAAACCTGCTGCCCATTAATTTCATTTGGTGGCCGCTAGTTCTTATATTATGGGAACAAGTAAATAACTTTTCCTTATTCACTTTCTCCACACCACTCATGATTTTATATACCTCTATCATATCCTTTCTTAGTCTCCTCTTTTCCAAGCAGAAAAGACTCCTCTTTGTTTGGAGAAAACAAAGTCATCATAAGTCATGCAAACCACCAGATATTTTCAGGATGCTTCTTTCTGCATTACAGCAAGGTTTGAAAGAATGCTGCTTTGCGCTCAGAGGCTTTAATTAAGTTTAACATCGTCATCACATGCTGGTAAACCAGTTTCAGAAAAATGGTCATGAATACCAAAGCGCTGGGTTGAGGGCTGGGGTGTATCTCTGAGTGACTTCCAGCTGAGAAAACCTTAGCACAGACTCCTTCTGGTTCAGCCAAAGAGGGTCTTCCTTGGTCAAACTGAGGATTGCAAACCATAAGGATCCCAGCTGGAGCTTTGACTGCAGTAGTGTGCATGTGAGTCACACGCAGCGAGTTCAGCCACAGGATGGGGGAATTCTGCAAACCAGCTGAGTCTATTTTAGTGTATGCCCACTCTGCTTGGCAGACAGGGCAGAAGCCAGTGGGTAGATGACTGTTCTTCTTCATGGGATGGGTGGACTACATACATTCCAGGAACACAAGGTACTTTTGGGGGGGTGAGGTGGAGGGTTCATCAAGGAGAAACAAAGAGAAGTCTCACACAGTAGCCTGGCCAGTCACAAAACTCGTTTTCAAAGCTTCTCTTATGCGCACCGCACCCTGCTGTGCTCTTCTAACTGTTCTGGTGCCTGGCTGCGCGTAATCAGCGGCCAGGCGATGTGCCTCAACCTCCCACCCCGCCATAAATGTCTCCCCCTTACTCTCACAGATATTGTGGAGCGCACAGCAAGCAGCAATAACAATGGGGATATTCTTTTCGCTGAGGTCTGAGCGAGTCAGTAAGCTGCGCCAGCGCGCTTTTAAATGTCCAAATGCACATTCCACCACCATTCGGCACTTGCTCAGCCTGTAGTTGAACAGGTCCTGACTACTGTCCAGGCTGCCTGTGTATGGCTTCATAAGCCATGGCATTAAGGGGTAGGCTGGGTCCCCAAGGATAACGATAGGCTTTTCAACATCCCCAATGGTTATTTTCTGGTCCGGGAAGAAAGTCCCTTCCTCCAGCTTTCAAAACAGACCAGAGTTCCTGAAGACGTGAGCATCATGTACCTTTCCCGGCCATCCCAAGTTGATGTTGGTGAAACGTCCCTTGTGATCCACCAGGGCTTGCAGCAGCATTGAAAAGTACCCCTTGCGGTTTATGTACTCGGTGGCTTGGTGCTCCGGTGCCAAGATAGGGATATGGGTTCTGTCTATCGCCCACCACAGTTTGGGAATCCCATTTCAGCAAAACCATCCACTATGGCCTGCACGTTTCCCAGAGTCACTACCCTTGATAACACCAGGTCTTTCATTGCCCTGGCAACTTGGATCACAGCAGCCCCCACAGTAGATTTGCCCACTCCAAATTGATTCCCGACTGACCGGTAGCTGTCTGGCATTGCAAGCTTCCACAGGGCTATCACCACTCGCTTCTCAGCTGTGAGGGCTGCTCTCATCCTGGTATTCTGGCGCTTCAGGGCAGGGGAAAGCAAGTCACAAAGTTCCATGAAAGTGCCTTTACGCATGTGAAAGTTTCGCAGCCACTGGGAATCATCCCACATCTGCAGCATGATGCGGTCCCACCAGTCTGTGCTTGTTTCCCGGGCCCAGAATCGGTGTTCCACAGCATGAACCTGCCCCAGTAACACCATGATTTGCACGTTGCTGGGGCCTGTACTTTGTGAGAGGTCTATGTCCATATCAATTTCCTCATCATTCTCGTTGTCGCGCTGCAATCGCCTCCTCGGCTGGTCCTGGTTTTGCTTTGGTGTGTCCTGGCTCTGCATATACTCCAGGACAATGCGCATGGTGTTCATAGTGCTCATAATTGCCGCGGTGATCTGAGCGGGCTCCATGATCCCAGTGTGGTCTGGTCTGAAAAAAGGCGCGAAACTAGTATCTGACGGAGAGAGGGAGGAAGGGAGGGGCGAGTGACGACATTGCGTACAGGTACAGGGAATTAAAATCAACAAAGGTGGCTGTGCATCAGGGAGAAACACAAACAACTGTCACACAGAATGCCCCCCCCCCCCCAAAGATTAAACTCAAAACCCTGGGTTTAGCAGGCCGTTGATTTCACGGAGGGAGGGGGAAGCAAATGAATACAGAACAAATCTATTTTTTACATCTTAAGCTGGCAGACGACAGTGCAGCATGACTGATAGCCCTCGGCATCTTCTGGGTGCTTGGCAGAAAATACTGGGTGCTTGGCAGAAAATAGCATACTATGACTGATAGCCATCATCGTCGAGACTGCCCAGGTGCCCATGATTAACAGCCACTGCAGTACGATGATGACGGATACCAGTCATAATATACCATCTTCTCCCAAAAGGCAAGGGGCTGCTGTTGTGTGCAATGCAGCCCCACGTCTGCCAGCCCCACATCTGCCAGCACCCAGATCGCCGATGAAGGCTACCAGTCATACTGCACCATCTACTGCCAAAAGGCAATTAGCTGCTGCTGTGTAGCAATGCAGTACCACGTCTGCCAGCACCCAGAGGACATATGGTGACAGTGAGCTGAGCTGAGCTGAGCTGAGCGGGCTCCATGCTTGGCATGGCATGTTGTCTGCACAGGTAACCCAGGTACAAAGGCACGAATCGATTGTTTGCCGTTGCTCTGACGGAGGGGGAGGTGCCTGACAACATGTACCCAGAACCCCCCGTGACACTGTTTTGCATCATTCAGGCATTGGGATCTCAACCCAGAATTCCAATGGGCGGCAGAGACTGCGGGAACTGTGGGATAGCTACCCATAGTGCAATGCTCCGGAAGTCGACGCTAGCCTCGGTACTGTGGACCGCCGACTTCATGCACTTAGAGCATTTTATGTGGGGACACACACAATCGGCTGTATACAACCGATTTCTATAAAACCGGCTTCTATAAATTCGACCTAATTTCGTAGTGTAGACATACCCTTAGATTCACACAGTAATGCAGTAGTAGTACGGTAGCACACAAACTCCAGGTCTAGTTGAAAGACCCATTCTTGTGTAAAATGTCCTAGGGAAATGAAGGTAAAAGGTAGGAGAAGAAAACAAAGTGGACTATCCTGTATTAAATTCAGCATTTAAAAAACTTTTAACAATTATTTGCTTCATCCAGAGCAAAAAAATTCTCCTAAGTCCCTGTTACAGTATATTACAGTACCCCTCAGGGCAGTGAGTATGAAATGCATCTGGCTCCAAACCCTTGATACGTTTCTTTCCTTTTTAGGTTTCTCATGCAGTAAAAGAAATAGTTTTGTAAGTTTCTGCTTTGTAAGTTCTGTGACTTGAGAAACAGGAATTAACCTTAGAACACTGCAAGGTGCTTTTCACTCAAATATCTGCAGTGTCACCTATAGCATGGGAGGGTAAGTCCTTGTTTAGGGCATCTGTGTTCGTTTTCCTGCACTCTCCTATGAAATGGCCTGTGTGCTCTCTTTCTCTATCTATAGCTGACAGCAGTTGCTTCTCATTTGAAGAATAACATGCACCATGTGAGGTATGTATTGTACATTGGAGCTAGAATACTGTACGTGGACAACAGAACAAGCTTCTTTTTGATCTGTGCACCTGATCACACCCCTGCAGTACTTACTCTGAAAAATTCCTATTGATTGATTGCAATGGTTACTTTGCCTAAGGAAAGTTTGCAGGATTTGACCTTCCCTATAATTGTAATCTCCACTTATGTATATGGGTGAGATGACCATAGTCCTGCACTATTAATATTCTGGTCCTACATTCTGACTCCATCACATTACATTTTACACCAGTGCAATAGCACTGACTACAATGGAGCTACAGCACCATCAAACTGGTATAGTGGAGCAGAGAATCAAGCTCATTGTCTGTCTTTTGGTTTCTGACATACATGTGCATTAGTGCAAAAAATAACCTTGACAGTCTCAAATCCAAACCCAACCACCATTTTAACCCTAATTAGGATCTAGATCCCTCACTGGATCACTTCTCGTTTCTATATTATTCCATCTTATATAAACAACTTTTTCATCATATAAGCTGTTGAGGCATCTTCGCATCGCGATAACCGTCATCATCATAAAAAAACATCATTTTATTATGAGCAGTGGACAAAAACATTCCAGGTGCTTCAAAGAAAACATAGAAGGACATGGTCCCTACCCCAAAGATTTTGTAACCTGCATTTTAGATGTGACACAACGAGGGCACAGGCAGAGGCAGAATGGGGATTACTACCACATGATCATGCAGTTGCTCGCTTTGGATTGAATTAACCCCAGTGTAGGAGGCCAACACAAGGGTGATGTGTCACTTAAACCCTGTGATGATCTCCTCAGGGCAGCCTAGAACCGTAAGTCACTGTGTTACCCCTCTGCCTTAGCAAGAATGAGCTTTGCTGGGGATTAGGCTGTGTCAGCTTCCTGCCACACCAGTCTGTCTGCTTCACGAGCGGGTTAAATTCATGAAATACATACAGTGACTGTGCCAGTCTTTACCTTGTCTGGCAGGTAACAATCAGTGAACCCCAGTTCCTGAGTTCCCCAGACACATGTCTCTGCAGTGTCCAGTCCTGCCCACTGGACACTCACAGAAAGTATTAAGTGTGCTGCCTCCAAGGAGAGTGTGCACACCAATCAGTTGGTTTAACAGAGGACTCACATTTAATTCAATATAACAGCACTGAGATAGTTTACAGTAAAACTAAAAATAAATTTGTGAACAAAGAACAGAAATGTGTTAGTAAGCAGAGATAACAACAACAGAAAATGGTTACATACAAAGCCCCACGCTTTCCAGTGTCTACGACTTGACTTTAGCAAGCTACAATCTTTGTCTAAGCAGCTTTCTCCCTTACGTCAAGCCGCTAGCATCTCCAGCCCTTCTCTCAAGAGGATCCAATGTTCATTGAATTAGATGGTGCTGTCCCCACTGCCCCCAAAGTGATTTTCTCCCCTTCTTTTTATAGTCCATGAAATGTATTCTTTGAGAAGTAAACCCAGACAAAGTTCCTCTCCCCTACAGGGATGTAGATGCCATACTGTCTTCCTCATTCTCTGGTCAATTTTCTTTTTGATTGGCTTAATCGTTTTGTTTACCTTACATGTAAATGTACTTCCAATGTCTCTGGCCTCACCTTTCTCGATTTACATTGGAGACGCACACAAACGAGTGAAACAACATTCCTTTGTCAATAACAAATGTATTTATCTGCTCTGCTCTGATTACTTGGTCCCAACATATTTTAATAACATATTTCCAGCACACAAACATAATTCTTTATACTCTAACTGTTCATACATCATGTAATAATATTCATTACCAATGTGTTACCAGTTTTTATATGAGGCCTTACAAGACACTGCTTGGCTGAATATTCTAACAACAGTGTGTTGGATTCACTCTTTGTTTTAGGCATAAATGGAGTGTTAGGGTGTCAAGCCCACAACAAGCTTTGTGCACACTGAAGTCCGACTTCATCCCATAGCGATTTGACCTTGTTCACAGAATCATAGGACTGGAAGGGACCTCGAGAGGTCATCTACTCCAGTCACCAGCACTCATGGCAGGATTAAGTATTATCTAGACCATCCCTGACAGATGTTTGTCTAACCTGCTCTTACAAATCTCCAACGATGGAGATTCCACAACCTCCCTAGGTCATTTGTTCTAGTGCTTAACCGCTCTGACAGTTAGGAAGTTTTTCCTAAGGTCCAACCTAAACCTCCTGTGCTGCAATTTAAGCCCATTGCTTCTTGTCTGATCCTCAGAGATTAAGAACAATTTTTCTCCCTCCTCCTTGGAACAACCTTTTATGTTGGGGACGTACGTGGGACTTCAGTGTTGCGTCACCTTGTGGTAGCCTGCTACACAGTGGTGAACTTTTCTCTTCAGGCATATGCACATCTTTGTGGTTCCGTTAAGGTGTGAGGTTTTTCTTTTTCACTTGAACTTGCTGTTGGCTCAGAAAATAGAAAAGAAAATGAAAAAGTTGATAAAAGAAGACTACGGCATTTCAGGTCACCTTACCACTCTCCTGTTTTACAGTTTTTAAAGTGGTTCTTCTAAGGAGGCTATGTAATTTTGTGAGTTTTCATAAATGATAGATTCAGGCTTGTTTCAGATATCTGGCAGGGTCATAATATCATATTCTGTGCTGGATTTTAGAGCTAAAGATGGAACTTTCTCTCATACCAATGTCTGAAATACTGAATAAATTGATCCATTTGGATCTAAGCTCAGCTCTTACCTTTTCCTCCAAACTTATTCTGTGTTGCTAAATATATTTTTGGCACTCTTGTGTTATGTTTTGGGTGTTTGATTGTTTTTTTGTAAAGCCCCTCTGGATGCATTTCCATGAAAAGCACAATACATTTTTATCTTCTATTGAAAATCCTGTTGTTCAGTAATATTTGCTTGAATGGTCGCTGCAACCCAATGTAAATAGACATTCACATATGCTCTCCCTTCCCAAACCTGCTCAGTACAAGATAGAGGATAGAATGGCAATACAGACACATTTAAGAATATATGCAGTCAGCATTTTCTACATCGCCAAGGTTTTTTTTTTTTACTATTATTTCTTTACAATATGGCAAGCTATTTCTTCCCGCTTAAATCTAGTTTAATCAGCAGTTACGGCACAGCGTGCGACCTTTCATAGTTCCACCGATGTGCCTGCAAATGATTACTTAGCACAATGAATTATTATGACTGCATGGACAATCTCTTCAGTCACCCATTTTTCTGTTTCTTGTATGTCTTCAGCACGAGATGTCATTATCTGTCCCAAATCAGCATTTTCTTTCTGTGATCTCTAATAATGAGCTTTTGTCGTGTACAATGGTTACATCTTATTTTTTCCTCTTTATCATAAGATCATCTGCTAGGGATGCTCTGAGAGAAATTCAACAAGCTACCTGTCAAACTATACAATAATTCAGATTGTTGCTAAAGTTACAGATAAAATCCACCGAGGGGCCTGATGGAGAGTAGTGGGGGGAGGAATTCAGTTCTAGTGAGCATGCATCTCTCTTCTGTCTATAATGAATCTATGGGTGGGAGGAGATGTGGGGAATGCGTCAACCTTGCTGTTGTTCCTAATGAATCAAGAAGCTATTTTGAAACTTCATACTTTGAGTCTCCCTCTTAGGACTGTTATGCTGTATCACTGGATATGTGTTTTGAATCACCCTGGTTTTTTTTTTTCAAATTGCACCTGCAGTGCAGTAAAATATATTAGGTTTAGTGCAGCACGGGCTGGAAGCTCTAAGAGCTGTGCAGATCTGACTATAAACTTTGTGAAGCTCACTGCAGTGTGGGGTTTTAAAATGGTTACAAAAAGTAAAGAAGGGCATGTAAAGTTTAATCAATTTTGTTTTCATAAATGCCATCACCAGCTTCTGTGGAAAACTGTGTTTTGTTGTTCTCATTAATGAAAAAGACCAGCAAGGAAACCAACAAGTTCTTTATAGGTCCCTAGATTTGAAGGTCAGAAGGGATCTTTATAATCAGCCAGTCTGTCCTAATACACGACACAACCCCGAGAAATTCACTATGTCATTCCTGAATAACTTCTGGTTGAGCACCTTTCATAGCTGTTATGTCTGTCCAGATACAAAGAGCAAGTTTCCGTATGACGGAATTTTATTTTAGATTAAAGAAAAAAACTCAACAAGAAAGGACAGGTATTAAGTCTCCATGGGAGAGCACAGTACATGTGTGCGCACTGTGAAAGCAGCCATCTTGAACTGAAAGTGGTCTCCAAAATGGAGGGCCTCACAGCAGACGAGCAGATAGACTCCATAGAAATTGAAAGGTGAAACATGCAGAAATGAGAGCCCCAACAATTTCATAGCAATAGCCAAGGCTCTAAACTACTTTAATCTCTCCTCCTTTCTGGTCATAACATTTCATTAGTCTTAAGGTATTATACGAAAACCTTGGAATAAGCAGCACCCAGAAGGACGGAGATAACATTATCTGTAACATCCTGGATGTTCAATGCATTAACATATCAGAAAAACCCAACAGAAGCTAGTATTGGACCCCTACATGTTTGCATGAAATGTGGGTATTAGTGAACACAAAGGCTGTGATTGCCCCAAGATGTGAGGATGTCTTGTAATAGTTCCTTGCTGTAAACTTCTCCTTAGAAGAATTGCTTTGATGATGTGAATTAGCATGAATTTTATGTTGGTTACAGTTGGAGTGGGTAATTGCTGGGCTTTGTAGTCGGAATAAATGGGAAAAGAAATGTTTCGTATGAAATGGAAATACCAATCAAACCTTTGCGTGGATGCTTAAGTCCATGCTCCCTATAATGCCAGATGTGAAAATACTCCTGTGTTGGACATAGGGTGACCAGACGTCCCAATGTTATAGGGACTGTCCCGATTTTTGGGTCTTTTTCTTATATAGGCTCCTATTACCCCCCACCCCTGTCCCGATTTTTCACATTTGCTGTCTGGTCACCCTAGTTGGACAGTGTACAATAGACTGTTGTTACTTCAGATTGGGTTCATTCAAGGATCTCTGCTGCTATTAGATATTGATTAGCTAAATGGCCCAGGACTTGCCCACGCAACAGGACACCTTTCTGTCTGTGCCACGCTGCCACAGTGGAGGTCAATGGAGAATTTTGGTGGAGCTCCCTTCATTTAAAAGGAAGGTTTTTGCCGGCAGGGAATTCCCCTTTACTGACTTTCAGGATGTGCTGCAAGGCTCATCTTTTTATGTTGGGTTTTGAGGAGAGGGACATTGCTTGAGGAATATTCTTTAGATGGTATCGGTAACTATTTCCCCATCATCCCCTGTAAGATCAAACATTGCTACTTACATGGTGTTTTTGTTTGGCTGTTTTTAAAATAATCATTGAGAATGCTTGATGCCTCGAGTACTATTTCCCATATTCTCTCATACCCCTTTCACCCAGGGGCGTCTCCAGGCACCAGCGCAGCAAGTGTGTGCCTGGGGCGGCAAGCCGCAGCAGGTGGCCTGCCGGTCGCTGTGAGGGTGGCAGTCAGGCGGCCTTTGGCGGCGTGCCTGTGGGAAGTCTGCCCTTCCCGCGGTTTCGGCGGCAATTCAGCGGCGGGTAGCCGAAGCCACGGGACCGGCAGATCATCCGCAGAAATGCCACCGAATCCGCATGATGGCGGACTGCCCGCAGGCACGCCGCCGAAGGCCACCTGACTGCCGTGCTTGGGGCGGCAAAAAACACAGAGCCGCCCCTGCTTTCACCACCCTTTGTGATTCCCATCTCTTGCTGCATTGTGCCTAGTTTAGGCTGTAGGCTCCTTGGGGCTGTCCTTCATTATTTCTCTGTAAAGGACATGCACACCCATGACGCTATACAAATAATAATCCTGTATGTAACAGGTTATGTTGTCAAGGTGGTTTGAAACGCATTGTAAGCACACCAAAATGGAGTTAGTGTTCTGCACATATCTGCACTTGTTTAAAATCAGGCATATGACAAGTCACCTTAACTGAAGCAACATCCATCTCATGCCTAAGGGTTCTAAAAATGGTAAAGAATGCGCTGTCGTCTTTTTTTTGGTGAATAATATTCTGAATTTCAAACAGCTTTTGACCTCACCCTGGCCCTCCAGATGCTGTCAGACATTCCTAGCACCAGTGGAACAGTCTTGTTCATTTATAATTTACGAAAAATAACCCGTAGCTTTTTGACAAGGTCTGGTGCTTAAGAGAAGGAAGTGATAAGTAGCTGGCGTGGAAGTAATGTCTGATGACACCTTCAAGTTCAGCACGAGTTGGTAAGGCAGGTGTTTTCTTGACCCAGTATATTCTTGAACTACCTAATTGAGAGAGAACTAGAGGTGAAAGAACTCAGTCCTACTGTGCTCTGTCTACTTTAGTTGCGGATTCTCCAACTGGAATTATTGTAGGGAATAGTTTTGTTCCCATGGAGGTCAGTCCCAAACTCCCACTGACTTCAGTGGAAGAGGAATCAGGCCCACTGTGAAGCAAAGTGAGTAATGTCCCTAGAAATCCTTTTCGGCACCTATTGTTGCATGAAAAGTGGAGAGCTAGTTCCATACCTGTATGAAAAAATCAATTTGTAGATAAAGATTTGTAGCTAATGATATTCATATGTAATATTGCATATTATGAAATGCAGTATGCTTAATTATAAAACAAAATGATGACTTCACCTTTGTGCCTAATAGCAACTGTACCGTAGTCTAGTTCTTTATCAGCAAAATGAGTTGTCTGATATACCATGTGTGCTGAAATTCTCAGATACAATGGGTTGAGTTAAGGTTGCCATTCTTTAATTGGTTTGTTTTAATGATCTATTAATGGAAGGGTTTTTGTAGGTATGTAATTGCATTAAAACATCTAAACAACTGTGAATGCAGCACAAATTAGCATCTCAAAATGTTGTAATTGAGACCCAGAAGAGAGTAGGTAGAAATTTTTGTGCACATGTCACGGATGAGCCCTCCTTCCAAAAGCTGTAAAATGTGTTCAAGTGTCTAGGACTTTAAGGAACCTTTCTGAGGAATTCTGAACCTGATTACCTATAACACTCTGGCATTTCGATTTGCTGTATTCCCACTGGGATTGCCAAAACCATATCGCTCTTTCCTCTTCCAGTTTGTGGAGGGATTGGCTTTCTGTCTCTCTCATTAAAGATCGAGAAGTACTTCATCCATCTCAAGCCTACATAGCTTTCTTGACATAATCATCTAGCAAGAAGAAGAACAGGAGTACTTGTGGCACCTTAGAGACTAACAAATTTATTAGAGCATAAGCTTTCGTGGACTACAGCCCACTTCTTCGGATGCATATAGAATGGAACATATATTGAGGAGATATATATACACACATACAGAGAGCATAAACAGGTGGGAGTTGTCTTACCAACTCTGAGAGGCCAATTAATTAAGAGAAAAAAAACTTTTGAAGTCACTTCAAAAGTTTTTTTTCTCTTAATTAATTGGCCTCTCAGAGTTGGTAAGACAACTCCCACCTGTTTATGCTCTCTGTATGTGTGTATATATATCTCCTCAATATATGTTCCATTCTATATGCATCCGAAGAAGTGGGCTGTAGTCCACGAAAGCTTATGCTCTAATAAATTTGTTAGTCTCTAAGGTGCCACAAGTACTCCTGTTCTTCTTTTTGCGGATACAGACTAACACGGCTGTTACTCTGAAACCTGTCATCTAGCAAGGAGTTCTCACCTGCAGTTAGTGAGCCTCATCATTCAGTAGTTTATATAATTACAAATACAAGATACTTAGCACTTCTCTGTCTAGAGCTGGGTGAAATTTTTTGATCATTACTTTATTCACTGAAAAATGCAGTTTCAGTTGACCTGAAATGATTTGTGTATTTGTGGAATACTTTAGCCCAAGGAAAAAAATCATGTTAGTGCCACAAAAACGGGGAGTTAGGAAAGGAGGTCGTGGTAGTGTCACCCTATAACATTTAGACTGGTGTATTCGCCTGGGACACGGGAGACCCAGGTTTGAATCCCTACTCTGGAGCAGTAAGGTGAGTACACTAATCACCAGGCTATCGGCTATTCTGGGGTTGAAGTCTCTCCTGTTGAAAGTGTTTCACTTTGTATAAATAATTGAATATTCATTAGAGAAGGGCCTTGAACTTGAGTCTTTCCCCACCCCCATGAGAATCCTAACCCTTGGTGATAGAGTCATTTTCTCTCCCACTGGCCCAATGATGATTCATGCATTTTGTACAAAGTGTGACAGCTTCAACAGGAGAGATGGAAGGAGACCCACCCCAGATGCAGAGTGTTCCCCCCCCCCCCCAACTTTTAGCCCAGTTAGGGCTTACCTGGGAGCGGGGAGCCCGGCATTAAAATCTCTGCTCCAGAGTAGTGATTTGAGCACTTGAAACTGGCACACCCAGGTGAGTGCCTTAACCACTGGGCTAAAAGTTCTAAACTGGGTACCAATACCACCTCCCACCCAGTTTTTCACTCAGCTCTCTCTCTATCACCTTCCACCCTGTGCTGTCAATGTGCTTTATTAATATTAAGGTCCAGTTTATGACTAGCCTGGGAACTGGTGCATGGCGGCAGTTCAGTGAACTTACTCTACTCTTTCCCCTGCACACAAGCCAGTTATACTCTTAGCCCTGCGTGTAGGCCTATGGTGGGCCGGAGGGGAAGAAGACACGCAGGCTATGCCTTCCTCTGCATTATCCCAGAGAGCAGACTTGACAAACTGGAGGACTAAGGAAGCAGGTTTTGGCCCTCTGTTAATAACTGTGGATTTATCCCAAATTAGCAAAGCTTCTGCAAGCATCCATCTTTTTGTATTGCCAGTAGAAATACTCACAAGGCAAGAACTGCAGGTACAATATGAACACAAGGTCTTTGAGACCATGCAAAACCTTCCTCACGTGATTATCTCCTTTGCAGGGAGCTTGTGCATAAAGATTTGCAGGATCAGGCCTGTTACACAACAAAAAACAGGCCGTTTACGAATTAGCACTGTCTGGTAATAATTTTTCCCCATGTGCAGTAAACGTCACTGACTAGGTGTATTCAGAGTTGGTTTGTTTTTTATTTAATCGTCTTCCAAAGCATACGCTATTAGCCATTGCAAGGAACAGGATGCTGTAGTTGGTGCATTTGTGGTCTGAGCCCATAGGGTAAATGTTACGTTCCCATCTGTCCTGGAATTCTTATCTGAGGCGATTGAGGATGGGGCAGAAATAAAATAACTGTATTTTAAAGGTTTATTTTTTAACATGTGAACGGCCTGCACTTTCTTCACCACTCTACTTTAGAGCTGAGTTCTCCCCTTCAGATGCATTAATGGGAGGACAGATCTGCAGCTCCTGGACTGCTGCCTCCTACTTTCTTGGAGACAACGAAGTGAGGCTCTGTTTCATCTTTGGGTTTTATTCTGCTGCCCATTACCATGGTATCCAAGTGCTTCTGTTTTTCAAGTCTGTGTTGCATTGTGCACTGAGGGGAAAGAAGTGTCTGCATAGTGGGATGAGGAATATACCATGCAGCTGCCTTCCCCTCTGTGGAGCTCCCTAACTCTTCCATGGGATTTGGGCCATTCAGATGTTCTCTCTGCCACATATGTGGAGAGGTGCATAAATTATGATCCATACTTTCCTCCTATCTTCCTCTTCACAATGCACAGTCAACCTGTCGTGGGATGTTAAGAAGGCCAAAAATAGAACTGGGTTCAAAAAGAATAAGATGAGTTCATGGAGGATAGGTCCATCAATAGCTATTAGCCAAGAGAGTCAGAGATGCAACCCCGTGCTCTGGTGTCCCTAAACCTATATATATATATATCGATTAATCGCACTGTTAAACAATAGAATACCAATTGAAATTTATTAAATACTTTTGGATGTTTTCTACATTATCAAATATATTGATTTCTATTACAACACGGAATACAAAGTGTACTGTGCTCACTTCATATTATTTTTATTACAAATATTTGCACTGTAAAAATGATAAAAGAAATAGTATATTTCTATGCACCTCATACAAGTACTGTAGTGCAATCTTTTTATTGTGGAAGTGTAACACAAATGTAGATTTTGTTACATAACTGCACTCAAAAACAAAACAATGTAAAACTTTAGAGCCTACAAGTCCACTCAGTCCTACTTCTTGTTCAGCCAGTCACTAAGACAAACAAGTTTGTTTACATTTACAGGAGATACTGCTGCCTACTTCTTATTTACAATGTCACCTGAAAGTGAGAGCAGGCGTTTGCATGGCACTTTTGTAGCCGGCGTTGCAAGGTATTTACGTGCCAGATATGCTAAACATTTGTATGCCCCTTCATGCTTCAGCCACCATTCCAGAGGACATGCTTCCATGCTGATGACGCTTGTTAAAAAAATAATGCGTAAATTAAATTTGTGATTGAACTCCTTGGGGGAGAATTGTATGTCTCCTGTCTTGTTTTACCTGCATTCTGCCATATATTTCATGTTATAGCAGTCTTGGATGATGACCCAGCTCATGTTCTTTTTAAGAACACTTTCACAGCGGATTTGACAAAATGCAAAGAAGGTACCGATGTGAGATTTCTAAAAATAGCTATAGCACTCAACCCAAGGTTTAAGAATCTGAAGTGCCGTCCAAAATCTGAGAGGGACAAGGTGTGGAGCATGCTTTCAGAAGTCTTAAAAGAGCAACACTCAAATGCAGAAACTACAGAACCTAAACCACCAAAAAAGAAAATCAAGTGTCTGTTGGTGGCATTTGACTCAGATGATGAAAATGAACATACATCGGTCTGCTCTGCTTTGGATCGATATCGAGCAGAACCCTTCATCAGCATGGATGCATGTCCTCTGGAACGGTGGTTTAAGCATGAAGGCACATATGAATCTTTAGTGCATCTGGCATGTAAATATCTTGCAATGCCAGCTACAACAGTGTTATCCGAACGCCTGTTCTCGCTTTCAGTGACATTGTAAACAAGAAGCGGGCAGCATTATCTCCTGCAAATTGTAACCAAACTTGTTTGTCTGAGCGATTGGCTGAAGTAGGACTGAGTGGACTTGTAGGCTCTAAAGTTTTACATTGTTTTATTTTTGAATGCAATTTTTTTTTGTACATAATTCTACATTTGTAAGTTCAACTTTAATGATAAAAACTATTCTTTTGTTTTTTACAGTGCAAATATTTGTAATAAAAAATAAATAGAAAGTGAGCACTGTACACTTTGTATTCTGTGTTGTAATTAAAATAAATATATTTGAAAATGTATTTAAATATTGAAAATATTTAAATGGTATTCTATTATTGTTTAACAGCGTGATTAATCACATGATTAATCACGAATAATTTTTTTAATCGTGCGATTAATTGCGATTAATTTTTTAATCGCTTGACAGCCCTAATATACATACAGTATTTCCAAAGGGTACTGGTTTTTCATGCAGTACCTGTATTTTATTACTAGCTAAGTGCTTTATACTGTTACTTAATATTGAGTCTGATAGATGCATCCCTCTGGCTTATTAATCTCCTAGAGTGAGGCACATTATGAATATGTGCTATTACTGAAAGGGAAAGTGCTTACTTATAATTGCAGTTCTCTGACAGTTGGATTGTCTGTGGATTCAGATTCGCCATCCTCCCATGTTCTTTAGAGCTAGGATTTGTTAGTACTAATAGGTCTGGACCTTATTAGACTGAAAAGAAACAGATGATGAGCATTGAATGGAGGTCTTTATATGCCCTTGGAAGCATGTCTGCAGAGGGTCTAATGGATTTGTCTCAAAGGAAAAGACTAATCTAACTGAGCTCTGAGGGCAACTCAGATGCCTCACCCTGGGAGCCATATAACACACCCATAGAAAGGGAGTCACGCAGAGAACACTGTGGTACCTTCAGAGAACTCCAATTACTATAGTTGTCATGTGGTAGCTACTGCTCTAGGTTGAAGCTGACAAACAGTTTAAATCTTAAACTCTCTGTGTTGACATGAGTGTAATGCTGAGATAATTAATTATTACTTTTATTTTTTGGAGGTATAACTCGAAAATAGCCACACTCTGAAACCTCCCAGGCTGCAAGTAAGTAGTCCCTAGTTTGCAGCCCTTGCTTTGCACCATAGTGTGGAAGGAGCTTCCTGGACAAATGACCTTGATGCTCCAAGGGGTTTATTTATTCTCCAGCAGCAATGCTATGAATGTTTGGAAGCGCTTTAGAAGATTACTTGTGATGCACTTAAGACTAAGGGCTTGTCCACTCTTAAAAGCTGTGCCGCTGTAGCACTTCAGTGAAGATATTACCAACACCCATGGGAAGGGTTCTCCTGTCAGTGTAGGTACTCCGCATGTGCAAGAGGCCATAGCCTCTGTAGGCAGCACTGTCTACACCAGGGATTAGGTTGGTTTAACTGCGTCACTCAGGGGTGTGGATTCTTCACACCCCTGAGCAATGTATACAGGCCTAATTTCCTAGTGTAAACCAGGTCTGTCATAGCGTGCATGTGTGTTTCTTGGTATGCATGCAGTGGAACCACAATTATCTGAAGGACCCAGAACACCTGGAACTCTTGGGTCTTGTCTACAAAGGGTGCTCAGGAAAATTAGTCTGAATTCACTTTAAATTCACACCTTTAGTTGACTAGTTAAACTGCATTAAACCCCTGTGTGGACACACTCATTCAGAATTAAAGTGGCCTTAATTTGATTTATTTTAAAGTGAATTAAACTAAATCGCATTCAGTAAGATAATTTGGTCTTTCCTGTCAATGTCACTTCCTGAAAGGGGGTGGAAAGCTGGCAGTGCAGTGGATTTTAATGGTCTGAGTGATAGGAACATATCTCTGAGGGATACAAAATGATTCTGCTCTCCAGCAGCAGGCACAAAAACAGAATCTTGTGGAAGACGTGGGTAGCATCTCATAGTGAACACTAGAACATCTGTGTCTTGTGCAAAAATCCAGAGTCAAGTAGCCCGAGTGCTCTGCGGCAGCTGTTCTCAAACTTTGAGTCAGGACCCCAAAGTGGGTCGCAACCCAGTTTTAATGGGGTCACCAGGGCTGGCGTTAGATTTGCTGGGGCCCAGGGCTGAAGCCAGAGCACCCGAGGGCTTCGGGCCTGGATGGCAGGGCTCAAGTTACAGGCCCCTCACCTGGGGCTGAAGCCCTGGGGTTTCAACTCTGGTCCCCCCACCCGGGGCAAGGAGATTCGGGCTTTGGCTCCTCCCACCCAAGGCAGTGAGGCTTGGGATTCGGCTTTGCCCCTCCTGGGCAGGGCTGAGGCAGGCTCAGGCTTTGGTTCCCCCATCCTGGGGTCATGTAGTAATTTTTGTTGCCAGAAGGAGGTCACAGTGCAATGAAGTTTGAGAACCCTTGCTCTGCGGCATTGATGGCATGCAAAAAAATTTAATATCAGCCTCCCCGTGGGAACTATGAAGAAACGTCACTGAACAGCGCAAGGCAGCCACTTCATTACGCCGTACAACAACAAAATTCTTCGAGCAATTCTTCACATGCTGGAGCATTTTTTCCTGCAAGGTATGCAGTTCACTTGTCCTTCATGCGAGTATGAGACAGTGGTTTCTTTGTTGTGCCATTGCAGATGTTCATGGAATCAATGATTTCGTATTGGACAGGTGCAATATCATGGAGTCTCTTCTTTCTGGTAATATTTTTAATCGATTCCTCTGCATATGTGTCAAGCATGAGGTAGACTAGTTGTTCAGTATTTCATGTCATAGTTCAGTATTTTCTCTCTAGCCTCATAATGAAGTGATCCGCCAAATCTTGGCAGGTATTAGCAGTTTCTTGTTTATTGAGAGCTTGTACCTCAACCATAGCATCTATGATAGCTATACTGAAAGGCCTCTACTGGCATAAGGTATCGATCATGTTGTCATAGATGCTGGCTTAGAAATACCATAAAAGATGTATATTAGTTTGCCTTTCGTCTGGCACATATGCATTGTTCTGGTGCATTTGAATATCGATCGTGGTACCATGGAGAACTCGTACAGTCCCAAAGTCTCACATAGATCAGCATCATGCTGAGACCTGAACGAGACCAAGAAATGAGCAAACAATGAACTGTCTGCGATTCGTTCTATAATTGTCCTTGTCACCTTCACTCAGACTCTTATTCTTCTTTGCATTCAAGCACAGGTTTACTCTGTTCTTCATGACTGGAGCCCATAGATTGACAGAGCCTTGGATAATTCTTTGGGTCCGGAAGGCTTCATACAAGTCATGACCCAAGTATCCATTCAATAGAATCTTTAGCTATGTCATCACCGAAGACTGCTTTCATCATGATACTAATGTGCTCTGGTCCATCATGTGTGAATGGGTTCCAGTGCCAGTAAATTCATCCTGTAGCTTTAAAATTGCTCCTTGACATTTAACAACATCTAATTAGCTTAGATCAGTGGTCCCCAACCTTTTTCGTCTGGCGGGTGCCAGATGATGAGCCACGGAGGACCGTGGTGGTGGACGAGCATCCGCCGAAATGCCGCCAACAAGCGGCAACGTCAATAGGCGTCACCGCCGAAATGCCGCCAACAAGCAGCGTCATCCAGAGGCGTCGCCGCCGAAAATCGGCGGCATTTTGGCGGCGACACTTCTGGATGACGCTGCTTGTTGGCGGCATTTCGGCGGATTCCTCCGCCGGCCAGTATGCGGGCGCACTTAGACGCCCCAGTGGGCGCCATGGCGCCTGCGGGCACCATGTTGGGGACCCCTGGCTTAGATGGTGCTTTGTTATTTTGGGGGAATTCATCCCAGCCATCCTTCATGTTTTGTTTGAAATTCGATGGAGTTCTCAGGTTGTCAGGAAAAACCAGGAAACAACATTTAGATTCTGTGTTATGCCCAGCAAACCCCAACGACTTTCATGGCTGTTTTGGGGTTTCTAGGGCTTCATCTGAACCAAGTGCACAGAAGGGACCTGTGGCGACCTTTTAACAATCCATATTTCCTTTTCAGAATTCCTCCCATATGTCAGGGTCAGACTTTTCTACACCTCTTATTTGAGTGAGGTAAATCTAAAGCAAAAAAGAATTTCGCAAAGTCGTCCAGTGCTGCAAGGTGCAGATTCCAATTAGCAGTCATGATGGATCGAATAAAGAGCAGCAAAGACTCAAACAGCTTAATCTATCACTGCATCATCCTGAAAGTTGGCTTTGTCGTCAATTCAACCTCATGGAATTGCTTGATCCGTTCTGTGACATTGCTGCTGTCCATCGTGAGCAAGAGAGCGGAATGTACACGGAATGTGTGAAACTGGCTTTTGGGAAATGACTTCAAACACACAAGTATTCGTAGGTAGCATTTTGAATGGCAATGAGTGTTTGGGTGTGTGCTTCTATAATGCATCACAACTTTTGCCCTGAAAAAATTTGGTTCACAGTACTGTCACTGTGCAAAATCCCCCAGAGTTCAGGAATATTTGAAGCACTCTTTCTATTTATAGTAATCTTAACATTAACAAAATTATTCAGGTATCGTGTTCTGAATATTAACTGATAACATATTACTGTCAATCAAGGGCCGCAATTTAACTTTGTGAGGGCTGCATGTTTGACATGCCTGTGTTAAAGTGTAATACAAATAGATTTTTAAGCATTTTCCTGAATATATATCTACATAATTGTTCCAGGTTTGCATGTATGGTACCATTGTGTTCATGGGAGAAAGGGCTTTTGCATGATACCCAACTTGACCCCTTTCCAGACAACATTTGTATTACCAAAATTTCCACCCACCAGAGGAGCTGGAGCTGGGAACCAGGGGGCAACGTGTGCCCCCTCCGACTCCACTTAGGGTGACACCACTGAAATGATGATTCTGTGTATTTTTACAAATCAAGTGACAGCTCCCTTACCTTTCTATGATTAACTTGCCCACAGAATTACACATGTTCCTAGACTGGAGGGCAAAGGACTGGTTTTCGTTTGGCTTTCACCTTGGGGCGGATTTTCCAGTTTGGCTGGAGGGCAACACTATCTTCAGCTGGAGAAGAGCGCTACGTGGAGAGCAAAGTAAACCACCCAGCTGAGAGGTAGAGAAACTGAGGCAGCAATTGCATCATTACAGGATGAGGCAGCAGCTTCATGGCAATGATGATGACTTCCTTGCATTTTCAAAAACAAAGTAATACCCTCTTTTAAAAGGCAAGTTGTTATTTTCTGGTCACTCTTCATATGCCAGCAAATTGTCATCTGCCATGGTTATAATAATAATACTAATAATAATTAATGGAGATATCCTATCTCCTAGAACTGGAAGGGACCTTGAAAGGTCATCGAGTCCAGCCCCCTGCCTTCACTAGCAGGACCAAGTACTGATTTTGTCCCAGATCCCTAAGTGGCCCCCTCAAGGATTGAACTCCCAACCCTGGGTTTAACAGGCCAATGCTCAAACCGTTAGTTGCTTGACAAAAGAAGGAAGAAGATAGAAAGAGAATTCAAAAGCCTGAAGGGCTATTTGCAACTTATGCATGTAGTAAGGCAGAAAAGTCACCATGTGAAGTAACCTTTTGGGAAAAAAATGTGCTGTAAGTGTGAAGACTGGGAGACAGGGCTCCTAGGTTTTATTATGAGCTCTGCCACTGAATTGCTCCTTGTACAAGATACATGCGCATGGATTGTCCCCTCACACCTATTTTACACCATGGTAACTTAATTCACTTCAAAGGAGTTACTACTGATTTACACTGGTGTGAGAATGAGGAGAAATGGACCCTTAGTTTCTCTGTGTTGTATCATGCCAGACACTTTTTTACGTTGAACTCCCCATTAATTTCAATGGAGAGTTCTGCTTAAATAACAAGATATGGACCTCTGTGACTCCATTTATCCATCTGTAAAATGGGGATGATTCATTTCCTTCAGGGGTAATGAGTCTGAACTAATATTTAATATTTTCGTATTAAAGTTAAAGTCCAAGAAAAAGATGGGTACAACTAGAGCCAAATTTGATCATGATAAGTTAAAAGATAGCTCTTTGAGGGAGGCATGCCGGGTGTTGCTTGGAGGGCATTTCTGGCTATTAATTTGTGATGATGAAGAAATCTACTACAATCCAAATAGGAAATATTCAGGGAAGTGATACAAAACAAATGAAGTTAGAAGGTGTAACCAAACAAGAAAAAGCTGGATAAACAGTGAATCAAGAATGTTACAGGAAAGCGTAAACAAGCTAAAACGGCTGGGAAAACAGAAGAAGTAAAAGTATTCTGCAAAGTGGTGAACAAATCACAAGGATTATACAAGCAAAAATGTTGGAAAAAAGTTAATAACTAGAAGAGCTGTCAAGAAAACAAGATATGAAAACAACATATAAAAAGATCAAGTTGGGTGGAAACACAATCAGGCCAGCAACGCAAGTGATAAGAGAGGCTACTAGTGAACTGACAACAAATGCTGAAGAGATGCTAGAAGTATGGGAGGAGCATTATGACAAAGTGCTAAATCCATCCAGATGCAAGCGTTCTAGACATGCTAGATGCACAGGGCAGCCAGCATGACAGAATGGATATCACCACTGAGCCGCCCTCAGAAGAAGAAATAGAAAGACCAGTGAATCAGTTAAAAAAATGGAAAAGCTACAGGAATAGACAATATGACAGCTGAGCTGCTGAAAACTAGTGGGACAAGTGTTATCAAAGCGTTAGAAAAAATATACAAGAAGATCTCGGAGCAAGAGCAGGTACCAGATGACTAGCTAAAGACAATAGTTGTACCAATCTTGAAGAAAGGAGATCCAGACGATCCCAATAATTACAGCAGTATAAACTTACTGTCAGTATTGAGAAAAATTATGATGAAAGTAATTAACAGATTTAAGGCCAATTTTAGAGGAAGTAGGAGGTGAGGAACAATGCAGCTTTAGACTGAAGTTGCATTGATTAGATATTCACACTTTGACAGGTGAGGAAAAAATAGTGACAATGGGAATTCAAGAAGCTTGCTGTTTTTTCATTGACTGCATGAATGCATTTGATTTGGTTTGGAGAGAAGCATTATGGAAAGTAAACTAAGGTCAGACTTGACAAAGCTCTGGCTGGGATGATTTAGTTGGGAATTGGTCCTGCTTTGAGCAGGGGGTTGGACTAGATGACCTCCTCAGGTCCCTTCCAACCCTGATAGTCTATGATTCTATAAGTAGCAAAATCTTACGGCATTCCAGATAAGATAATTACAATTATAAAAGCTATGTATGAAGACGTCAACAGTGCCATTAGGAATGGTGAAAAACTAAGCAACTGGTCCAAGTAAAAGTTTGGGGTAAGACAAAGGGGCACGGAATCACAATCATCATGTTAAACTGAACATTAAGAATGTTAGATGAGTTGAAGGGTGTGACATTGGATGTCCCAGAGTTAAATTCCTTATCATCGTTAACTCAAAGATGTTATCGTACAATGGCCAGACACCTTTGAGTTAATGATGATACTCTTCGCTACTTTGGAAAATTGGTATAGTCTACTTGGACTTACCATAAATGCCAAGAAGACAAAAGTTGTTGCATCTTGGAAAAGGGACAATAGGTTAAATGTTGAAATGCAGCAGCAGTGAAGTTGGAGAACAAGTAAAATCTTGTGTACCTAGGAAGCTTGATCAGTGCTGACAGTTCCATTAACCGTGACGTTAAAAGGAGATAGTCCTTAACTACGAGTGCAGCTCGGAAATTAACAAAATTATGCACTTATAAAAATATTGTGTTTGATACCAAAGTGAAAATGTATCAAGCCAGTGTCCTAAGGATATCACTCTATGGTCTGGAAGCAGCTGCATTAAATAAAACAGACTTCAGAAGGCTGGAGGCAGTAGAGATGAGAGTTCTTCGAAAGATGGCAGATGTAAAATGGAACAATTTTGATATAAATGAAGAAGTTAGAAGGAGAGTAGGATGTGAAATCTGGGAACAGGATTGGCTACAATCAAAAAGATAGCGATGGTGGGGACACTGCAAAAGTCAAAAAGATGATACGATGCCAAAGACAATAATACAAATGCAACCAAGGTCAGATTGATCTAGAGGCCAACTACCAACTTGATGGTGGGATATTTGTACTCGGGGATATGACCAGGCTGGGCTTAATGGAGGAACAAGCCATGGAGAGGAATGAATGGTGAGGCGATACTGCTCTCTCTGTATCTGCAAAGATTCTCTGGGATATGAGAGACAGAGATTAAAGGTGCCCCCTTGCTGACTGATGCTTGGACATTTTGGTGTTGAGAGCCCTATAGTCTGCAGACTCTTGTTTGTGCAAGCAGCCTTTATTAAGAAGAGTAATCCCATTAGCTTTAATGGGACTATTTGCATAAGTAAAGAATACAGACCTTTGCAGAATGTAACTCAGTTCTGAACTCCTGAGTTTTTAAAGAAGTTTTACTCTGGCAAAAAGAACATTGGATCAATCTTGAGAGTTTTACCCAGAGTTTACTCATTAAAAACAATGAGTAAGGACTGAATAAACATTAAGTAAAAGCTGAGTACGATCCTCTAGATTTGGCCCATTGATTTCAAAGGCCGTTTGGGATGAATAAGGACAAGGATTCAAGATGTGGCCCCTCATTATGTGTTGTAAACTATTGTAAACTTTGTCTTTGTATTTTACAAAAAAAATCAGAAACACTCCTAGCATTCTCAAAGCTGAACTTCTGATATTTTCATGCTTCTCTAAGTATAAATCCTAAATATAGTATGTTGAATAACTAGTATCCTATCATATTATCAGTTTGGCACATGGACTTGTTGTTCATTAAAAATCTAAATAGTGATGCAAGCTAACTTATACCTCTTGCTAAAAAAAGATGTATAGAATGTCATGTTGACATGGGCATTGCCACAAGATACGCCAACATTTCCAAGGTAATTACAGGTGAGTAGGCCAATGTTGCTCTCACAAGTGCGGTTCCATTAAGATAGTCTCCATTCCTCTGTTTATAAATATGAATGTTTTATTGATGCAGAGTTAGATCAAACATCTGCCACTACATTACTTTCTCCCACCCCCAGCTGACATTTCATGACATATTGCAGTTCTCCTTGTGAATAGCAGACTTTTCATCTGCTGGACGGCAGAAACATGCCATAGGTGATGTAGGTTAGCAGAATTTATCACATTAAAGAGCTCTGTGAACTGCTGCAAATGGAGAAAAAATGTACCTTATGCATGTCAGACATACAGCAAAATATGTTTTACTTTTACCAGTGAGTGCTGTATTTTTCGTGCCCACGGGGTAGCAGGAAAAGAGGGCACAACATTCTTGGCCGCCTTAGGGAAATGCCCATTTGTTGCTAACATTATTTCAACTTCACTGGTGATAGCAACTGATGTAGAGGTACCAGAGATATAGACCCGGTTCCAAGGAACCTACAGAGCAAGATGCTGAGCACCTGCCCACCAGCTGCTGAGTGCTTTCAACTCACAGTGAAATCAGTGGGCCAAAGCTAGAAGCCCTGGCTCTGTCTTTACTCAGTACAACTGCCATAGATGGAGTAGAAAGAGAGTATAGTCTTCAGGGAGTTGCAGGAGTTGTGGGATCCATCCTTAAATAAGAAACTTTCAATGTAAATACTAACGTGGCAAATTGTGAGGTCCTTTTTCAGTTTTCACCCTCTGACGCCAAAGGACATTCTTCCAAGTTGGGATTTCAGGGTTCAGCACAATAATAATAGGAAATTCCTGAAATTTTGGTTAACTCACTGAAATGCCACTTCTGTATCCAGAATGCAATCTGCTCTCCGGGCTGTGGTAGTTACTTCTCTTATGGTGTAGTGGATAGAGCAGTGGGCTGGGACTCAGGAGATTTTGGTTCTATTCCCACTTCAGCCTGCTGCCTGACTGGGGGCAAGTTATTTCACCGCTTTGTCTTCAATTTCCCAAAATATAAGATGGGGATAAGGCTGACCTCCTTTGTAAAGAGCTTTGGCAACTACTGATGAAAGGTGCCATAGATGAGCTGGGTTTTATTAATTCTGCACGTGTACCATGAGTGGGACTTCCACAGCCATCTCTGTGGAAAATCCGTAGGTCTTGCAAGTGCAGAATATAGACTAGAGAGAAGAACTGTAAAGATAGCCACACTACGAGTCAGAGAGAGAAACTTTATGTACCGTATATGAGATCTATAATACAGACCCACAAGTGGTAGGCTCTCTATTATAGTTCACTGGAAAAATATAGTAAAAACTATACAGTGCCGGTTCCTATATCTATCGTCCTCTCTTTTCCTTCCTCCTTGGGAGAAGGCGGGAGAAGTGACACGCACAAAAGACATTTTTTACCATATTTATTTTTAGTGAACAATATTTAATGGAATCCTTTAACTTAATGTGATGATCTTGTTGCTATAAGTCATGCCAAGAACCAAACTTCTCTCGGGACTTTTCTGGCCAGTCGGAAAGGAGCATTTTGTTGTTTTGGGCCCATGGATATTTTATTGCATGGAAAGTGCAGCAGCTAAATGCCTAGCCCATACACATGCATTATGCATTGTGGCTGCTTGGCAACCAGAGGGAGTTTTGCTGGCATGTGGGAGAGACCTGAAGGAGTCAAGTGCAGCATTAGTGTAAATTTCCAGTGGCTTAGAGGGAAGCTCATTACTGAACTGGCTTGTGCATCTTATTCATTTACAGTAACACTTTAAATATTTAATCAGTCTCTCTCCTTCTTTCTTGTCATGGCCATTTTTCCTCAATTGATCTTTTCTGAGGGGCAGGGCCAGGAGGTGGGGCAGCTGGAATGTGTTCATGGTAGCGGAATTCCATCCGATAGAGTAGGCCACCGTGAAATTAAATAAGGCTTTGTATAGTACCTTTCATTCCAAGCTCTCCGTGTGTTTCACAAGCACTAACTAGTTAAAGGTGAACTGCAAAACTTTTGCTAAAAATGAACAGCTTCTTTAAGGTCCCAAAAGAGCCAGCGAAAAAGAGGAGATTCTATGGCTGCTGCTTAAAAATTATTGCTGTGGATTAAACAGGATTACCCCCTTCTTAAAATCCCAAACACTCTGAATTGCAGACTACCAGGGTTCTCTGTCAAAGTGAGTGGCATAATGAGCACCATAAATGGAGTAAATAGGAATTCAGCATGGACAAGGTCATTCAGTCTGGCAGAGAAACTGGTTGTCTGCATTTCAGATTGTTCAGCAATCTAAGGAGATGTTCCCAAGTGGTGGTACACCAAGGCACTCATGTTGAACAATGTCCATATGTTACCTCTCTTACGCCTTACAGTGTCTCTATCAGATAGGTACAGTAAGTAGCAGCGTCCCCATTTTACAAATGGATAAACAGAGGAAATAGGAGCTTGAGCCAAACTCCCATTGCAGTCAATTGACAAATTCCGATTGACTTCAGTAGGATTTGAGTCAGCTGTAAGTGCACAATTTTGCACAGCAACCCAATAGCAGAGGCAGTTTTATTGATTTATATTTTTTAAATTGGGATGTTGACTAATCAGAATTAGACGCAGATTTTGTGCTATGCAACTGATTGTTTTGTTTGTTTGTTTGCATAATCTAAATCACCTGTTAGAGCTATATGCACATACTGTGAGTTGAAAATGACTCAAACTTGGTAATCAGTGATATTTTGTGACAAGGAGAGTTGATTGGATGTTGGCTCTATAGATGACATTTCCCCTCTGTTAGCACCAGAAAATTCCTGACCCAGCTCCACCAAGAAAACCTATCCAAATGTCCAATTAAGCAGGTGTGTCAAACTCAACAAATATTGTATTTCTTAAAAAACAACAACGAGGAGTCCGCTGGCACCTTAAAGACTAACCACCGGACTCCTTGTTGTTTTTGTGGATACAGACTAACATGGCTACCCCTGATAATTGTATTTCTTAGTTAGAGTTCAGGTTAGAATAAAACTTGGGTTTACATAGCCTCCGTCAGACCCAAGGTATCTCAGAGTTCTTTGCAAAGAGACAGATGAAATACTAGTCGTACATTGTATGGAGAAGAAAAACAGTGACGGTAATTTTTTTTTTTAATTATCAAAGTTGTAACTCACTTTCATGCCATGGATTTCTAAGCAGAACGTCCCACTGCTTTCAATGAAACCTATGGTTCAGTGTAGCCTGTAATTAGGACAAAGCTCCTGTATGCTGGATGGTTAATAACTGTGGGCCAGATGCCAAGGAAGAAGAACCCTTTATAAAGAATAGGATCCCACTGTGTAACAGGTCACAGGGTTAGTTCCCCAAGTTCATGGATCCCATAGGACCTACTTGAGATCAGGTCCATTCATGCACAGTGAATATTCTGGTGACCTTGGGAAGGACAATGAATGTGGAAATTACCCTAAAAACACACATTCCCCAAATCAAATAAAACCAATCCCACATTCCCTTGAACTTTTACTGTTTTTACTTTCCGTGATTTACTGAGAAATGTTAAAGTACTTGATAACAGATATAAAATTAAACTCTTCCCATGTCATCTGTCTCTACACTGTTTATTTTAAAGATGAGTGTCATCGATTATCTGAAACGACGAGGAAAACAAAACAAAACAAAATGTTTCCTTTTCCCGAGTAACTTAGTGTGAAGTGGCATCTCACAAGTGTTTTTGTTCAAGTCAAATTGATGTAGTACATGGGAGTGCGAAAGTCGGGTTCAAGCTCTGTGTGTATGTGTGACCATGGTAAGTACAGGGATATTTACTTTTCAATACAATACATATGTAATGCTATTGTTTATTATACAATATGATCCTCCACCTTTGATCTCAGAGGCTAGTCTCTCCTAACTACAAGGACTAGTATCTATCAGCCTTCATTTATGTTATTACCATTTAAGTAACAGGCTCTGAATCCAGTGAAATTGCAGAGACAAATGCTGCCTGTTGTCATTATTGATGATATATGTCCTTGATACAAGTGCCTGTATCTCAAGGAGAGAACTATTCATCTAATCGTCCAATGCTGACATTCTTTGCACCCTTCATTTTATTTTTGCGTGTTAAGTGGTGGAGTCTCTCAATGAAGATGTAACATTTCAATTACTCCTCTCTTTTCTTCTGTGGACACCATCGAGTGATAAGAGCTTTGATTATAGACAAAAATACCACGTCAAAGGCTCAATTATTACAGATGACATTAAAATCTGATTCTTTTATTACTGTTAACGATTTGACTTCAGAATTCCTGTACAACTTCTGCCAAAGAGTTTCATGGCTGTCAAAAATCTTTGAGAGGACTGCAGATCTTGACCATTCGTTAAACTTTAAGAGCACAAGGCTTACAGCGAAAACATTTTGCTGATGTGGATCCTTCTCTGTGTCTTACCACTGGCTAACCTATCTTTTCTCTACACCAGTGGTCTCCAAACTTTTTTGATCGCGTACCCCATCAGTAAAAAAATTTTGAGCACGCACCCCCTGCTCCCGGCAGAACTGTCTAAGCACTTTGGAAACCACTGCTCTACACCACCAACATTTACTAAAAAAATACTCATTTAATAGAAGCTCTCCTATTCTTTCCTTCTTTCCTCCTTGCTTCAGTTCAGGGACTGATTTAGTTGGGAATTGGTCCTGCTTTGAGCAGGGGGTTGGACTAGATGACCTCCTTAGGTCCCTTCCAACCCTGATATTCTGTGATTCTATGACTGCTGGTTTAGAACCTCTGACCCTCAAAGAACAAACTTTCTTGAAGTCAGGTAGCAGAATATTGTGGAAATCATCCAAATCCTTTAACTACAAAAAACAATAACTTTCCCTAGCTTACGTAGTTTATATGGAACCATGGACATAAAATTCACCCTTCTGTCTGAAATTCCACCTGCTATTGATACAAATGGCACCTAAGATCATTATAATTGGAGAGAAGTGGGAGATTTCTCCCCCCCTGGTTTTCCCAGTTTATTTGTTTTGTGCATTGGGCAGCACTTTGTGTATAATCATTTCCCCCTGTAGGCTCAGGGTATGTTTACGCTGCATTTTGAACCCACAGCAGTGAGTCTCGGAGATCAGGTCTACAGATTCGGGCCCACACGACTGTGTTAAAAACAGCAGTTGTGGCTTGGGCTAGAGCTTGGGCTCAGAATCCCGCCCTCTTCCCCAGGCTTCAAAGCCTGAGTCTGAACGTCTGTGCTGCTGGTTTTTAGCACTGTACTACGAGTCCAGACTCGCTGCCCCGGATTTGAAAATGCAGTGTAGACCTACCCTCAGTCCGTGTCCTGCGTTTTGTGTGGGTGTTTCACGTAGCAATGTGGGAGTGGAAAGCATTTAAAAAAAGAAGTGTGTGATTGTGAAACTATAAAAGCTGGCAGATGGATTCCGGGGCAGGTATAGTACCTGAGAGTATGTCTATCCTGCAAGTAAACACCTGGGGCTGGCCTATGTCAGCTGTCTCAGGCTTGCGGGGCTCAGACTGTGGGGTTGTAAAATGACGGCGCAGACATTCGGGCTTGGACTGGAGCCTGGGGTCTGGATCCTCCCCACTTGTGGGGTCCCAGCCTCAGCTTGTAGCCCAAGCTCAAATGTCTACACCACCATTTTACAGCTCGGGAACCTTTGCCCTGTGAGACTGAATCAGTTGACATGGACCAGCGCTGACCATTCAATTGCAGCATAGGCTTCCTGGAGACTACTTCCAACTCATATGTTGTAGGCAAGGCTGGTAGCACTGCCTATTATTAAGGGTACCTGGCACTTCCCAGTATAAGGTTATTTTTCTGCTGCTTATAACTTTACCGAACTTTAACCATGTGGGTTGAAATTTTCCATGCTGGGTGTCTGCCTCCGGATAAATTTCACTGTTAAAAGCTTCAGCCAAAACAGTTCAGCTGTTTCTGAGAACAAAGCTAAGAGAAAAATATGTTGTTTTGCAATGTTAAAAAAAATACAGACAGCCTTTTCTTTGAGAAGATCGAGTACCCCCAGGCTTTGGAGCAAGAACTTGAAATTTGGCAGCGGGGGTGGCCTTCGTGTCAGGGATGAGCCTTTTGCTGTTCTTGTGAAAATCCCTCCAAGTCTGGCCACCTTATATAAACCTTCAAAAAATCTAGGTTTGCACATGCTCAGTGGAGACGTCTAAGAATTTAGCAGCTAAAATCTCCAAAGATTCTGCCCACCCTGGGCATGGTCCAACACATCACCACTCCTCCTAGTGCTGACCACATGCACTATCCCTACAGAGCAAGTAAGCGTGCTCTGTCCCCTCACGGCTCGTACATGTGACCAGACTGCACATGCGCTGTCTCCACCAGGGCCGGCTCTGGCTTTTTGGCCACCCTAAGCAAAAAAAAAAAAAAAAACGGGGCGGCCAGAATGGCAAAGCAAAAAAAAAGCCAGGGTGCAGGGGGACTCCCTGCGCTGCAGATGTGCCCCGGCTGGCGGGGGGAGGGGAAGGGAGCGTGGGGGGGGAGAGAGAGAAGGGGGGCGGCCAGGGCTTCAGCGGGGCGCTGCCACGCGGCCCCGCCGCCTGCCGGGAGGGCTCTGCACTGCTCCGGTCGGCTGGGAGGGAAGGACGCGGGCTGCCCTGCCGGGCTTGCTGCAGGGCGCTCCCGTCCTCCGCGCCGCCGCCCCCTACAGGGTGGCCGGAGCAGAACACCAGCACCAAAAAAAAAAAAAAAAAAAGCAACCGTGCCCTAGGATTGGGCGGAATGCCGCCTCCTACAAGCTGCCTCCCCAAGCACCAGCTTGCTCGGCTGGTGCCTGGAGCTGGCCCTGGTCTCCACAGAGCAACCGATCATGCTCCATTCCCCGGCTACCCTGCAATTTCAGCTCCTGCCTGTTCTGACCCATAGGTGCTGGAACAGTTTTTATAGTGGGAGTGCTGAAAGCCATTGAACAAAACTGTAAACCCTGAATCTGATGGAAACCATTTCAAACCAGGGGGTGCTGTTGCACCCCCAGCATCCCTAGGTACAGCACCTATGCTCTGGGCTGGAGAGGGGCTGGTTCCTGGCTACCTGTCTCCTGTGCTCTTAATGACCCACCCTGTTGACACTCAGGCAACATGGAAGAGGGAGCTGCTGACCTGAATGCAGAGGGCATAAAAGCCAGACCAGGAGGAAGGAAAGGAGCAGACCAGGACAAGGAGCCTTGTGAGACTGGGACTAGGGAGGTGGGGGGAGCAGGAAGAGAGAAACTGTGACTGGGTTGTTTGGTGCCACTGGAACTGGGAGCTACGAGGAGGAAGTGGAGCCTGGGGTTGGTTGCACAGGGAGACTGGGATTTGGATCTGAATGGGGGAAGAAGAGACTATCATTTTGCAGGGTATCATTTTGCAAGGAGCCTGGGAGAGGGAACTTGGGAAGAGATGAGGACTGGTAGGCAGTGAGGAACATGGGAGGTAGGACTGGGAGGTAGTTCGCAATGGGGGAGGGGAACACTGAGATCAGGTGAGATGGGGAGACTGAGACGGGGTGGACAAGGGGACCTGGAACAGCATGGGAATCAGGAAGACAGACCTGATGAGGAGCTGATGTGTCGGTAGAGAACTGGTATTGGCAGGGCTGAGACAAGGCGCCAGTGGAGGGGGAGTTAGAGGTGGCGATGTCGTCCGTGTCCCTTTCTCTGGCCCAGTCTGGTCAGGAAATCTTTCAGGATTGGGACAAAGAAGGTCTGGGATCTGAGGAGATAGTGCGAGTATCAACTGTGATAGAGAAGCTCACACCAGTAGCTAGTTTTTCTCCCCAACGTCTCTTTCTTTGAGGCTCCCAAAGGGAGTGATAGATGGAATAGCCCATCCCTTCATTATTTTGTCCACCAATTAGGTCTAATATCTGACACACCAATTTTAGTTAATTGATTTTTCAGTCTCAGACTGTTCTTGTTTACCAGGCCTGATCTTTGAGTTCTATCGGGAGGCCTTTTTGTTTGGACTCATTCAGTCCTTCCGTCTCCCTTTTGCACCTTTCCCCACCTATATTTGTTATTAAAGAATATTGTGACATCTTATGAACTCTCACTTGCTTTTTACATTTGAACTCACAATTAGGGTAAATGTGTAGGCCCAGTTATCACAACAGTAGGCCGGGAGAACGAGGCTGGAATGATGAGCTAGGGATAGAGAAGAGACTGGGCCAAGGATAAGGACTGGGCCAAGGAGAGGTTGGAAAGGATGGGACAGAAGGAGTCAAGCTTGTGCGGAGCAGGCAGATAATCTGTGAGCACTGGAGTATGCTGCACTCCAGAGTCTGGAATGGAACCATTCATCTGATGTCAGCAAATATCTGTGAAACCTACTGGCAAAGTTTGTGTCTCATCTGCCTCTGGTGCAGGTAACGCATAAAGGATGACAACCTACTGTTACTGTCGGTTGTCCTATTAGTGGCAGTGGCAGAGGTCAGTGTGGCGGATCGAAAGGTTCCAACTCTACTCATGAGTCGTGTGGGTGTCAATATGATGCCTCACGATGGAATATCTGTTTGTTCAGTTTGCTTTTTAAAAACTAGGAAATTACACACACAAAATACATTTAAAGAACATTATTAACGTTGCAAAGTCAAGTACTCAAAAGTTATGAAATGATGGAATTAAGTTTCTGTGCAACTTAATTCAACCCCTTGTGTGCATGCATTATGCTACAATCTTTAATGACATGATCACATATTATCTCTCCACTGTTGACAGTGTCTAGGGTGACCAGACGTCCCGATATTTCGGGGTGTGTCCCGTGTCCCGACCGATGTTTGGTCGGGACGCAAATTGTCCCGATATCCGCTGGCAGCACTTTTTTTTTTTTTTGCTCTCCCCCCGCCCCCATGTGTCCCAATTTTTTCTTTCCCTCATCTGGTCACCCTAACAGTGTCCCCTTAGGGACCACATAGAGCTAGACTCTGGTTTATGCACAACCCCTATGTAGGAGGTGGGCTGTAGAGTCATACCCACCCCCGGGGGGACTACCCAGCGGTATTGTGCCTCTGGACTCACAGTCCCACTTGGGGCTGTTCAACACACACAGGGATTGGCACTCTCCATCAGCCATAAGGACTGCACAGATTGGTCATCTCAGCAGTGCACCGAGCCTGCCCCATGTGTTGGTGTAGACACTGGTTTGGATGATGGTCCCTCACCCCTCCACACACACACTCTTTCCAGGTGACTTGCTCCCCAGCAGAAGAAAGGCACGAGCAATCTGCTCTTGTGTAGGCCAGGCAAGACCATGGGCAGGACTTTTTGTGCAGATCACATAGGGCCAGATTTTGATACCTTTGCTCACGTCACGTACGTAACTGTGGAAATAGTCCCATTGAAATGATGGGACTCCACATGAAGTAAAACACTACCCAGTATGAGTGGGGTCTCACAATCTGGCCCATTGTCTATTAATAGGCGGACCTTGCCGGGTACCATATGTATAGCTCGGATCCTTTTTCTCTTCTCCTGCATTTCATTTTTAATGTCGAGTGAAAGCATGTCGTAGACACCAACTCTCTGTGAATAAATAGCTCTGGAAGGACAATAACATTGTTAAACTCTCTAATACAATGTGCCTGCTGTTAGCTTTTTCTCTAACAAACCCAGAGAGTGTGAATTTTTTCCCCACCGTCAGGTATCAGAGATGAACAAGATGCACACCCTGTTTTTAAAATCAAACCACTTTCCTGTACTCTTTGTAATTATTTTTTCTCCCGTTGTTAGAATTCAAGTTTGGGGGTTTTTTTTTTTTAAAAGAAGACTCTAACGTTTAGTGTCAGTAATCACTCCGCCATCTGCTCAGGCACGCCGCTTCCAACAAGCCCTTCTCAGCTGCAGAACATTCAGCGTACTGCTCTTCCTCTCGGAGGCAGAGATGCCAGCAGTCCCTAAACTGTAACAGCATGTGCGAGGCTCTTTCAGTTCAGCTGGAATTAAAAAAAAAAAAGAAAAAAGAAAAAGCATTAGTTAGGATTTTCCACCGTATTGTATCAAAGAGCGATCTGTTCCCAGTAGTAAAAATGCTTTCTGCTCTGTGCCTGTGGGGGAGGTTAAAAAAATAAAATATTAAAACGTATTTTAATATTTTAGCATCCATCAGGCAGAATTCATCCCTGATGTAACTCCATTGACTTTCTGGGCTTCCATCAAGGATGAATTTGGCCCATATTTCCAGTGCTCGCAGGGTTGTGGTTTCTGTTCCTGGGGGTGTATTCCCAGTACCAGTTTTCTGAGGCTCTGAGACCGGTACATTCGGTTCCTACGTGATGAACTGTCATGCTGGACATCGGTACACCTCTGCTACCTGCAGCCTCTCCTTCACAGACTCTGTGTAACCCAGGATGGAGGACGGACTATTCCAGGAGTGCCCAAACTGTTTATTTAGGCGACCCGCCCAACTGCATTTTGTCTTTTTTGGGGACCCATCATTATATATATACATATCTATACACACACATATATATACATTGCACATGCACATATACATTACAGTAGGAGAGAACCTTTAAAGAAGATATGTTGCTTGCTAGGGGGCTGTCATACAGGGCTGTGAAGGGCCAATTAAAGTGGGGGTCCTCCAGACCCCTATTCCTCCTCCCCTCCCCAGTCTGGCCCAGCCCCAAACCCCCTGCTTGGCTCCCCTCAGCCCCCTTGCTCTCACTCTCCCAGCCTTGCCCCTCTTGTGGAGAGAGAACTCTTAACGGGGCTTCTGCTCCACCCCTGTAGTTTGAGTTCATCACTCCTTCAAGTGAGAGTGGCAGACAGGCTACACCACAACAAAAGGACACACAGACCAGCCCTCCAGGGCTGGCTGTCCTGGGAGAGAATTGGCCTCCCAAAGACCCTTTTGTGCTTTGGGGGCATCTAACTGAAACAGACTCCCAAACAACACAGATCCCACCCCCCCAGCAAGGGGGCCTGGCTTCCCCTGCATCAAGGTGAGGAGAGCACCCCTGCTAGCTCCTCTCCTCCTCTTCCCAACCCAGCCCCTGCTTAGCTCCCCCCAGCCCCCTTGCTCTCACTCTCGCAGCCCTCCTAGTCCTGCAGCCCCAGGTGATCCCTTTTTCCCAGTGGCTGGGCTGTGGTCATTGCGGGGCTGCTGACTGTCCACTATTGGCTCCAGCCATTTCCTCTCTGCTGCTGCAGCTGCCCGGACCTCACGTCCCAAGCTGCTGCCTGCTGCCCCTGCCCAGTGGAAGTGAGAGGCAATGGGCGGAGCTACCGGGGCAGGTGTCTGCCCCAGACAGTGCTGGCGACCCGGCAGTGACAGGCGACCCAGCTAGACCCTTCCCACAACCCACTGGTGACTCGGGACCCTCTGTTTGGGAAATACTGAACTATTCCAAACCTCAGTCTCCTGACTGACAGGCCAGGCTCCATTGTGGGGTAGAGTTCTACAAACTGAACGAGAGGCAGAGGGCACCGCCTGCCTTAGCCTGGCAAACTGACTTTGTTGCCCAAAAAGGAAGTCAGGGACCAATGTTTCAGCTGTGTGTGCGCCTGCCTTGATGCCTGCCTCGCCCTCCACCTAGGAATGGAGAGGAAGCACTTAGAGAAATATATAGCTAATTTAGAGGTTAAAGGGTAACATTAATTAGCTTGTGCTGTCCTTGAATGTTTTTGCATCACTGAATCCGCAAGCCATCGCTCTTGCCTCGTCTGATGTCGTTTCTCAGGGGAATATAACCTATCCGCCCAGTTTATGCATTTAAATTCCAAATGAAAAAGCATTCAGCATTGATGGACCCCATTCAGTTCCCACATATTACTGCCAAGCCTCTACAAAGCCGGAGTGAATTCAAAGCTCATTAGGTATACCCCAGGAGGCCTAAATCTATAGGCTTACAGAGACAACTCTGCATTTAAAAAAATGTTGCTTGGCCAGAGGTATTCGTTATAAACTAGATGGGTTCCGGTGTCGTTCTGCTCTGAGAAGTCACTCAGTTAGAAATGGCTTTGGGGGGTTCCATATTTGTCTCACTGACTCCCAATCAAATTTACTCCCCTTACAAGCAAACAAGATGTTATTTTTCTGCCATTCCTGAATACTCAGCCTGAGATCTATGATTCAAGCTGTGTTCTTTCATGTTCCTGCATTACCACCAGTAATCCCGATCCAGCTCAGGTGTATTATAGGTGTAGTTAAGGTGCAATTGAGGTTTAAGCCTCTAAAACACTCCGAGTGGTAGCCGTGTTAGTCTGTATCAGCAAAAACAACGAGGAGTCCTTGTGGCACCTTAGCAACTAACAAATTTATTTGGGCATAAGCTTTCATGGGGTAGAACCCACTTCATCAGATGCATGGAGTGGAACATACAGGAGCAGATATAAGAGATGGGAGTTGCCTTACCAAGAGATGGGAGTTGCCTTACCAAGTGTGAAGTCAGTCTAACAAGACAATTCAATTAACAGCAGGATACCAAGGGAGGAAAAATAACTTTTATAGTGGTAATGAGAGTGGCCCATTTCAAACAGTTGACAAGAAGGTGTGAGTAACAGTAGGGGGAAATTAGTATGGGGGAAATTAGGTTTAGATTTTGTAATGACCTAATCAGTCCCAGTCTAACACAACAGGAATGTGTGCATATTTCCTGATGCATGTTCACCTGCTATTGCACTGACACCAATTTTATCCTAAACTTTAAGAAAAACGCCAGTCTGAAAGGCGTATCTGAACTGTGTGCTATTGTAAAAGTACTCGGTGTGATCCGAATCATCCTGTCCTTGCCTTCATTAGACAGGAGAGCAATAGAGGAGTGGGAGGGGGTATAGATGAGCAAAAGGAGGAGAGGGGGTTGGGAAGGAATCAAAAATGGAGACCACAGAAGAACAAGAGGAAGCAGGGAAGGGAGGAGAAAGAGAAACTGGAGCAGTGGGAGAAGCCTGGGCCAAAAGTAACCCCCCCACACACATTTAATGAATAGGATTGAGTATCAGCCTTGCTGTTCCTGTAACAAATCATTCCGGCACAAAGGAAAATAATTTCAGTTCACCCGCTGCTCTTACATAGCATCAGATGCCAGCTTGTTACAAAAGTGAGAAGGAAGCTCCTTGTAACGTTGCTCTGCCTTCCCCAAACAATTAATTCATATATTCCAAGGCCAGGGGGGACTGTTGTATCATCTAGTCTGACCCCTATATAACACAGGACAGAGAACTTCCCCAAAACAATTCTTAGAGCAGATCTTGTAGAAAAAAACATCCAATCTTGATTTTAAAATTGCCAGTGATGTAGAATCTACCATGGCCCTTGGTAAATTGTTCCAATGGTTAATTACTCTCACTGTTAAAAATTTGCCTTGCTTCAACATCCAGCCATTGGAGCATTTACGCCTTTCTCTGCTAGATTGAAGAGCCTATTAGCAAATATGTGTTCCCCATGTAGGTCCTTACAAACTGATTAATCACCCCTTAAACTTTTCTTTGATAAGCTAAATAGATTAAGCTCCCAGAGCCCATCACTATATGGCAGGTTTTCTAATCCCTTCATAATTCTAGTGGCTCTTCTCTGAGCCCTCTTCCATTTCTCAACATCCTTCTTGAATTGTGGACACCAGAACGGGACACAGTATTCCAACAGCTGTTGCACCAGGGCCAAGTACAGAGGTAAATAACCTCTCTGCTCCAACTCGAGATCCCCCTATTTATGCATCTAAGAATCACTTTTGGTCCCAGTGTCGCACTGGGAGCTCATATTCAGCTGATTATCCACCATGACCCCCCCAATCTTTGTCAGAATCACTGATTCCTGGCATAGAGTCTCCCATTGTCAGGTATTGTCTTGTAAAGGTGATTATGAGAAACAATTGTGCGTTTGTCAATTTTTAAATCCCAGATTCCCATAATCTAAAAAGGCTCCAACTCAGAGGACAAACAGTTGCCTAAATACTTGGAAGAAGGTAACTTTATCTCAGTTATGCCAGGTGTGACATGTGAGACGATAGGGATGGCTGGGGGAGCACAAATACTACATTATGCAGCTGGAAAAAACCACGTGAGAACTCTCCATGGAAACAAGATTCAAGGAGACAGAGGTGGGAAAAAACTAGTAGAGCAACTAGTCCACTGTCCCATTAGAGATTGAGAAACCGGTGTGGTGCACCTGATACAAGAACCTGAACAATCATGCTTTGACCTCAATTCTGTTCTGTAACAGAGGGCATGCTTAGAAAGGCACTATGGTCTAATGCATTGGACATTGGACTGGGATTTAGGAAATCTGGGTTCTCTTCCTCACAGCCTCTGACCTACTGTGTGATCTTGGGCAAATCTCTTCACTTTTCTGTTTCCCCTCTCATTCTGTGGCTATGCGATGCTGTAATAGCAGGACAATATATTCTTTACTGCTTTTATCCAGCCCAGTTTTTAAATGCCCGCTCCCCCCCATCCACCTCTTCCCTTGGGGAAATGAGTGCACAGCATGGAGCTTGCATTTTTGTCTTGGTGCACATGGCAGTGGTGATAACGAACACGCACACTCTATTCAGAACTAGTTGTGTGTTTGTTTTCCCCAGTAGGATCCACAGATAAGCCATAGTGAACAGAACCTATTGACGCTGCAAAATAGAAACAGTTGTTTCGTAAGTGAAAGGCTAGAGAGGGGGTTGTTTACACTGCTCTTCCTCGGAGGGACAGCACTGATGAATTCTGCTGTGTTGGGGAGAGGTGCAGTGAAAGGGGTTGGAATGCTCCGTTAGCTTTCCCCGCACTTTTGCTTTAAAAAAGCGACAATTGAACCTGACGCTGGGGACGTGTGTGAAGGGGGAGGCGGGGGGGGGGCACCATCGTTTCTCTCTAAACTTCCTGTAATAACCTAAATGAACAGTTTTGAGATTTCATAACACTATCCATTTCCTAATTAGGACAAGCTTAAAAAGGAACAGTTGGCATTCCTGTTGGTGTGAGCCATGTGCTACCTGCAGCAGGCCAACTCGCGAACGAAACTGATTTTTCTCTTACCTACATTCAGCAGCTGCTCCTAACAGGTGCTTGCTCTCTTCCTAGCAGATGGTGACAAAAATGGGTTTGTTGGCAGGTTCCTCCACAAAGCAGCCTTCTTATCACACATATTGATGTGTATACAAACATACACACACGCTATCGGGTTTTGGTTACAAAGTAATTCTACTTCTGATATAAGGTCAGTCACACGGGGTCCTAAACAGAATGATTGTGTTGTTGTTGTTGTTCCCTGGGTCTAAAGGCATTTGTGACTTCGTTGCCACAGCAAAAACCTGGCAAACACTTGCTCATGAATTCAACTCCTTTACTGCATCTGAAGGAACATCCGGTTGTAGGAATGCATTATGCTTGACTGCACAGCTCCATATTTACCTGTGCATCCTTAATAACTTTCGGTAGCTTTACGCTAGAAACATAGCACCATTCTGCAGGGCAATTTTGAGATCTACTGGTGTAATGTTTGACTCAATGCTTTTCTCCTTGCCATCACTTTCATATAGCATGACACTTAGTTAATGAAACAGTGGAAGCAAGAAGTAGCAACAAGATTGACCAAATAAATTACAAACACAATTGCAACCAAGACATTTATTCAGCATTCCAAAGAGCTAACTGCGTTCAAAGCCCCTGCAGTGGAATGTGCTAGGGATTATCTTATTCCATACTCATCACCTAAAGAGAGACAGCTGTCAAACAAATCCTTATTTCCTTTTTAAACTCTTCTCCTGGTAACCTTGATTTCATCTTGTGGGCTTTGCCTGGTGAGTTTCATAAACTTTGACAAAACAATGCAAACTGATGCAAGGTTCAGGAGATTAAGGCATTGACCCAAAGATCTTTGCTAGCGCTATTTCTTGTCATGTGAGTAGCACCAGGAAGACCCCACACTCACTCTGTTTTGCTGTTCATTTCAAACAAACAACCGGAGCCAAGACAACCAGATGAGGATGACATCTGGCTCTCTAAATGTTGCCAAGTCACTGCTGCTCCATAGCTGGCAGGAAGAAGATATGTTGCAAATGCCAGGTTCTTTCTAAAATATAAAGTGCATTCCCTACACTTTCTTTTCTTTCTCTGCCTGGCATCTAGGCCAACCACATTCAATTTGCTGTTTTGTTTTGCTAAGGGCCAAATTCGGCTCTCATGTACACCAGCATAAACCCAGTGTAACGCTACTGATGCCAGTGGATTTATACTGTGAGAGTGGAATTTGACTCCTAAAATTTAAAATGGCCTTGTATTCTCAAAGATTACTACAAAATTAACTTGTCGACAGCTGAACACTATTATCTGCCTTCCCTCAAAGCGTTGAAACTAATGATATGGAATGTGCTTGTAGTGGGATTTATTAACTGAAGTAGTGAGAGCATTTTGCATCTAGGTTCTGTGGTGGCTGGTGTCTTATGAACATCCTAGATAAACACGGCGATAGCTTGTGAAAGAAATATATGAATAGTACAAGAGAGTATGGTTGTAGCATAAAGAGTTGTATACCCCTTTGTCGTCCTGATGAAGGCACTGTTCAGAAACCATTTGAGCATTGCTAAAGTAAGTAAGTAAGGGTCCTAGTTCAACACCTAGGAGCTGAGTCTATAGGACTTCCACTATTTCCCTACTCTATATTTTTATTTGCAATCCTCCCCGCATGGTACTGTAGGCTCTTCCCTGCATTTTTGGCAGCTGGAAGATACTATGAACAAATAACTATGTTTCTGAAGCTGGCATTATTGCTGTATGGATTTTTTTCCCCTCGTCTGGTAAAAGATTTCTACAAGGAACCAGTTTTCAAAATTGTTTTGGAAGGAAAAAAACTGGGTGTGGGGAGAAGGGGGGAGAAGCAGCTGCAGCTCGGGTTGTTGAAATGAACTGAATTTGCAAAGTGAAGCGTTAATAATTGTGCTTTTGAGGACACCATTCATAGTGCAACTCAGTTGTCTTGAAGAATTCCAGAAATATCATTGACCTTTTGGGCTCTGGGCTCCAGAGGCCACCAGCTTTACTAGAGCACTCAAAGCAAGTGGACATTCGATTTTGAAAAAAACGAGTCAAACATTTTAGATTGTCTAGGGCAGAGGTTCTCAACCTTTTTCCTTCTGAGCCTCCCCCTGTGCCACCACAACTGGTTTTCAGTAGATTAAAAGCCAGGGCCGGCATTACGGGGTAGCAAGTAGAGCAATTGCCCAGAGCCACACCACAGGGAGCCCTGCAAAGCTAAGTTGCTCGGGCTTCGGCTTTAGCCCCGGGGAGGAGGGGATCGGGCTTCGGCTTTCTGCCCTGGGCCTCAGTGAGTCTAACTCTGGCCCTGATCTCTGCTTTATTTTGGTGGACCCACAGACCTCTGCTCGCGACCCCCCCAAGGAGCCCCAGACCCCTGGTTGAGAGTTGCTGTCTAGGGCATTGACACACATTGTAAATGTCAGGTTATTAAAACTAAGGTCCCTATTCCTCAGTGCATACTCAGGCAAAACTGGATTGTAAGGATATGTCTATATGAGGATAAAAAATGTGCAGCAGGCCCAGGTTAGCTAAGATGAGCTTGAGGTTCTTGGGCTCCCGGAGCTGAAAAATTGTTGTGTAGACGTTTGGGCTCACCTGGAGCCCAAGGTCTGGGACCTTGTGTGGTGGGAGGACCAGGCTGCAAAACATCTATGCAGCAGTTTTTAGGGCCACGGCCCGAGCCCCATAAACCCGAATCAGCTGCCCCGGGCCAGCTGCAGTTGTGCGGGGGGGCTTTTATCCCCATGTAGATGTACCCTAAATGTTGTACCGCTGTGATCTTCTGACGGTCCATAACAGTCTGTGGCACAGGTAAAGGAAAGGGTTTGGCAGGAACTCTGCTACCAAATTCCCATTCCATTGCCAAATGTTAGGTGGGTTAATTTCACACCAATAACCTGATCTCCTCAGATCTCATCATATGTGAAGCAGATTTCAACCGATGGTGTATTTGGATAAGAGTCTGCCCAAGAACAACCCAGGATGCTACAGTAAGCAGTGTTGGATTCAGAAGGTGGCAGTCTTCTCTCTGAGTCCTGTTATATCCCTTCCACCTTAACCCTTTGTCTGTCTTGTCTGTTTGGAGTATTAGCACTTCAGGGCAGGGATAGTCTCTTAACTTATATTTATACAGCATCTAGCACAATGGGGCCCTGATTTGTGTTGAGGTCTGCAGGCACTGCTGTAGTACAAATAATAATAAATAAAGACTGTTTTGTAGCATTGCTAGTACAGAATGGCTGTTGCATTCCACCCCAGAAGTGGCTGCAGTGGGGAGGGAAGTCTTCTCTGTTTCCACGGGTCCAAATTCATCCAAATACATAAGTGGGCACAACTCCACTGAAGTCAGTGAAATTGGATGCACTTATGCCAGTGGTGAATTTGTCCCATAGGGACAGAGTTGGATCTCAGCTACACCAGTGTAAATTCAGAACAGATCCCTTAATTGGCAATTACACAGTGTCTGTCCTGGTGTAGCTGAAATCAGGATTCGGTTCCTGCTCTGTAAAATGCTTTGAGATGCTCTGAAATGAAAGTTTCTATGTTAGGAGTGAAGCTGCCTTAACAGATGCTTCGCTTTAACCACATGGGTAGTCCCATTGAAATCTATGTGACTACTCACATGTTAAAGTTAAAGCTTAAAGTTAGGCATGTGTTTTAAGCACCTTGCTGGATGGGCCTAAGATATCATTGTCTTGGATTCTTTCACTTTACACACTATCATGCTGCATTCTCCTGCAAAAATTTCAGTTTCAGCTGTCTCTTTATTAGAGAGAGATGGGTTTCTGTCATCCAGTTACTGAGGGTACAACTGAACAGTTTAAGGTAAGGAATAGCAGTGTCTTAATTCAGGTATCCAAGACCACCTTATGACTGCTTATCGTTACTAAGGAGCTTAACCAACCTGAACATAAACTCATCAACAATCCAGACCTCTCCAGTCTTATCGAGCGCTTGTGTTTTCCACTACTTGAAAGTGTACCAAAAACCTGACGATCTGGGTAAATGAGATAGCTTCTGGGAGGCAGGCTTAAAAGTTTGGCCTCTTCTTTCCTAAAACTAGAAAGCAAAGCATCTCTTTACCATGCAATTTCTGGAACTCACACTGAGAGAGTATATCACTGACACAGCGTTTCATGGAACATCCTTTGTTTATTCACGCTATGCCGCTTTTAAACTTCAGATGTAAACAACAAAGTCTTCTTTTTATTTCACACTATCTTATACTCACTACCTTATGAAGCCAGAAGCCAAAACACTGTAGAATTTTACTCTTCTAACACATTTTCTGCTTACTGGATACATTATTCTAGCCATTTCTACTTTTAGTAGCTGGAATCTCTCAGTTCTCTGATTTTAAAAAGTGGTCTAGCCATTTTCTGTTGACTTTTCAACACTTGGTAGAGTGCAAAGTTATGATTCCTCACTACTACTTTAAATATAATTCCAACAATTATAACTGTTTGCTATACTATATAAATATATGATCGATTGTCATAAAGTATCCCAAAGTGCTTTAAAGCTGTGAACCTGATTCTGATCTCAGTTACACTGGTAAAATTCCAGTGTAATTCCACAGACATCAGTGGAGTTACATGGCATTTAAACGGGTGTAGATGAAGGCAGAATTTGGCCCGATACGTGTACAGAAATCACTTAACCCACTACTGAAACACATTCACCTCTAGCAGCAGCAACTGTTTGGCAGCACACAACAATGCTTCACAATGGGTTACGAAGTGAAGAAAAATTGTGTATCAATTTCAAGCTACACAGGGAATTTCATTAAGCAGTACATGCTTAGCAGAGTTGCAACTGACACTAGAGCTTCACACTTGTGACAAATGTAGTGGGATCTTCTAGTGGCAACAAGTGCTGAGGATCTTGGTATTACATCTCATCTGAAATACAGTGACCTAGATTGTGGTCTGCATCTGTCCTTGAGCAGGGGCAGCTATGCACTGCCCCTATAGTATTATAGCTGAGAGTCACAGTTCCTTCCCTGTTTTACTCCTTGCTAGAGGGCGGGGCAGGAAGTAATCTACTACTAGTCCATGCTAATGGCAGATTACTGCCTCCTCCATGCTGACTCTTCGGAATACAATGTTCAGCACCTAACAATAGGGGTTTACTCAGAAAAACTCTCTCCATCTTGGACAATTTCAGAAAAAAATGGTTTAAGCCATTTCCAAGAGTGAGGTTAGGGAAAAATATGTTGTTTTGACCACGTTAAAAAAAAATGGTACAGCTGTTTTGATGAGAAGCTCTAGTGCCTCCATGCTTTGGAGCAGCGACTTTAAGTTTGGCAGGGGAGTCACCCTGGCATGTGCCTTTTGCTATCCCCATGAAAATCTGCTGACCTTTGTTATTAGCCTGTGAAAATCTCAGTATGCACCTATTAGTGTTTGGCTTTAGGGCAGGTCAAAAATTTGTGGGTGAAACTACAACGACTGTGATGCTCCACGGCCAGGGACTCCCTTCACCTCACCAAGAGGAGAGAGAGATGCATCATGCGAGGGGTAGTGTGGCTAGACTGCCTGGCCCAGAGAGGAGAATGTGAGCTTAAGGCACCAAACAGCAACGCCCATGAGGCACCATTTAGAATCCAGCACATTCTGTGGAAAAGTCAACATATTCCATGGATGGGGGGAGACCAATTTTCCAGCGAGCTGGATTTGGCAGTCAGTTCTCCTTAGATTCTGTCGGCATCGAGCATGCTCCAGCCCAGGGCTGAAGGGGCTTAGCAGGACTTCCCCTGGAATTGCTGCTCCCGGCAGGCAGGGGCACAGGAACTGGGAGCCGGGAGATTCTCTCTCGATGCTCTCATAAGACTATAAGAGCTTCCAGGCTGGGTCAGACCATACACCATCTCGCCCAGTATCTTGTCTCCACAGCTTCAGGGGGAGTGTACAGAACAGGGCAATTGGGTAGCGATCCACCCTTGTCTTCCATTCCCAATTGCTGGTAGTCAGAGATTTAGGGTCTCCCTGAGCAAGGAGGTTGCGTCCCTACTGGACCAAGGCAGTGAGGAGGAGGAGGCCTGACTGGAATCCTGGAGGGTGGGAGGAAGGCTGGAGAGTGAACTCACCCCAATGCAGAAGGGAGGCCCCAGTGGGAAGGGGGCCTGGAGACCGAGTCTCCCCAATGAGAAAGGGAGGCCCAGGGCTGGGGGCTAGGGGGGCTGGAGAGCGAGCTCATCCTGCAGCAGAGGCTCCTGCCCCACAGGGCTGGGCCCGGCTCTCCACTCCAAACTTTGTAACCCTGCGTGCTAGGTCACAGCGCCACTCAGCTTTGGCAGTTCCACCATTTAAAATTTAAATTTAAATTCTGTCTCCATCTACTGAGGAGAGGGCGCGCCAAAGCCAAGTGGCACTGTGACCACGTGAGCCAGCCTTGCAATGCCCCCAGTGAAACTACACGAGTGTAGAACTAGCGTCAGATCAGAATGAGGTCTTGTAAGTGTGTTATAAACATTAATAAATCTATCCTCTCAACACCCCTGCGAGTGAGGTAAATATTATCATCCCCGTCTTACTGATGAAGAAACTGATACACAGAGCGGTTATGTGAATGACCTACGGTCCCATAGTAAATAAGTGGCCAGGTCTCAGACGTGAGCAACTAGCAGCCGCCGGCTTCTTCGTCTCTAGACCTCGCTGCCTTTCATTTCATGAATATTAGTGTAATGGAAGAGTGATCTGCAAAGAGCAGTCTGCTGCTTAAAACCACTGAATAGATTTTAGCTTTAGATTGCTAAAAGTGAGAACTGGCCATATCTTTTCTTAGCTATCATAAATTATCCATGCAGGATGTACAGTAAAAGGCTGTTTGGCTGGGTTAAAGTTGTCTAGACAAACAGAATTTCCATCTCTCTCAATGGCTCCTTCAACACCTAATTAGTTCCCAGACACTGGTCGAGTAAAATATCTTTTATCTTTGCTAATGCTATCATTGCATACCTCCTAACTGCCCCCTAGTGTCATCCCTCACGTTCATCCACTTTCCCTCGAGAAGAAGGCAGGATGGAGTGTTTAGAAAACTGTTCTGGAGGTCAAACCTGTAAAGACTGGGTCAGATTCTGTTTTGCTGCCCCAGTCTACATCAGCAGGAACAGCACAAAAGGCAGTGGAGTTATTCCAGAATTATATTGACGTGACTGAGACCAGAATATGGCTCCCTGTTCTGTGCATTTTTATCGGATCAGTGTGCCACTGACAACAGGCAGACTGTCCTTCACAGCCAGTGCAGGACGTGCGTTGTAATGCAGCACAAGGTAGAACAAATGATGGTTGCTTTTCTCCCAGCGCTATGCTGTGCAGTCAGTCTGGTATATACATTCTGTACGTTCAGTCTGATCTCGCAGGGTGGATTGTTGTTGGCAGACCTGGAGAAGTGTGTTTGGAGATACAGTACTAGCAAATGTCACAGTTACCAGACTAATTGCACCTCTGATGTCTCCGAGAGCACCCCCTCTAGCTCTCAAATGTCTAGCCGGCACCTCTTTCACAGGGTGGAATCACATGATTCTCCCACTCTCAGACTGGGCCCTAGGTTGCAATCCCCTTTTTTACCTCAGCTGGTCTGTCTTATGTCCAGACTGTGCAATTCTGATCCCTCTAGGTCAATTCCAGAGGTAATCCGTGAGAAAGCCTTTTTTAACACTTGAGTAGTGTTTTGATCTCCAGGTGCCCCACTTTGCAAAATAAGGCTTGCAACTTGTTAGAGACTGGAGACAGGATCCCTGAAGCTAACAGCTTGCCCCATCTTCTTTCACCTGTGTGCTGGGCAGGGCCGGTGCAAGGAAGTTTCGCACCCTAGGCGAAACTTCCACCTTGTGCCCCCCCTCAGCCCTGCGGCAGCTCCCCGCCCCCCTCTCTGCCCTGAGGCATCCCCCCCGTGGCAGCTCCCTCCCCTCTGCCCTGAGGCGCCCCCCCCCCCGCAGCAGCTCCCCCCCGGGGAGCCGTGCAGCAACTCCCCACCTCAGCTCACCTCTGCTCCGCCTACTCCCCGAGCATGCCTCCCCTGCTCTAATTCTCCTCCCCTCCCAGGCTTGCGGCGCCAAACAGCTGATTGGCGCTGCAAGCCTGGGAGGCGGGAGAAGTGGAGCGGCGACCACACGCTCGGGGAGGGGGCATAGGAACACTGTAAAAAAAATTGGGGGCACTGCTTTTTGGCGCCCCCAAATCTTGGCGTCCTAGACAACCGCCTAGTTTGCCTAAATGGTAGCACCGGCCCTGGTGCTGGGGTGTCCTTATCTAGATCTATTGTGTTACTTTCCTGTTTGCTCGTCCCACAGCTCCCAATTAAGTTGGAGCAGTACAGTCATACAGGGAGTTCCAATAGCCCATTATACCATAATTTTCCCTTGCTGATCATGTTATAGACAGTGTTCATAAAATTATTACATATCCGCTCCATGTCTGTCACAGCAAGGATCAAAGTCAGTCCTAAAATCAGCAGGCCAAATTCTGCTGTCAGAGATACACGTGCACATGTATGAAGTGTGCTGGATTTGGCCCAGTATAATTAAATATTACCAGCCCCCTTCTGTCCTGCCCACTCTGTCAGGAGGCATACTGCGAAGTAGGCTAGGAGAATGTATGGCTTGTCTGGAAGGATGAACAGTTATATAGCACTCCAAAGTCCTGTGCAAACATTAGCTAACTAATCCTCACAACAGCCCTGTGAGGTAGGTCAGTATTGTTATTCCCGTTGTATAGAAGGGTAAACAGACAAAGAATTGGAGTGACTTGTCCAAAGCCAGTTGGTGATTCAGCATGAGAGCGGGGTTAGAATTCTGCAGTTGCTGGCCATCACTTCTGTGTTTCAATTTGCAGGTTCATGCTGCCCTCTAAGTGTGTCAGGGTCAACGGCATGACCTGCCTTTCATCGATCCATAAACTCCAAGGCCAGAAGGGACCATTGGGAACATCTAGTCTGATCTCCTGTATAACACAAGCCAGAGAACTTTCCAAGATGAAGTCACCCATATCATTTTGAGTGCAGGTTTCACTGAGTAAATAGGTTTTCGGCCCCTTCTGCAGCATCACAGAGAGTTCTTCTTCGTGTAAAAAGCAACAAAGAATCCTGTGGCACCTTATAGACTAACAGATGTATTGGAGCATAAGCTTTCGTGGGTGAATACCCACTTCGTCAGACGCATGTAATGGAAATTTCCAGAAGCAGGTATAAATATGCAGGCAAGAATCAATCTGGAGATAACAAGGTTAGTTCAATCAGGGAGGGTGAGGCCCTCTTCTAGCAGTTGAGGTGTGAACACCACTTCTTCGAGTAGCGTCCCTGTCGATGCTCCACTTCAGATGCACCTACGTCTTTGATCGGAGATTTTTGGTAGCAGTGCCCATTTGAATCGTCCATTCACCCCACTCATCCTCGTGCCCCACACTGAGGCTATAGGGGACTGCACAGGCAAACTGCCCTCAGTTCCTTCTCTCAATCACCTTCGGCCTGACCCAGAGTCTACAACTGTGCCTGTTCTCTATGTCAGGTCTTTCTATGAACTCCATTAGGGTTCAGTTAGTGACAATAACAGCCTTTCGCACGCACACACATGGAGGTTTTCACTCTCACCCAGCGATGGTAAGATTCCTAAGAGATTTGTCAAATCTCTACCCACAAATCAAAAACCCTGCTCCTAGCTGGGACCTGAATCTAGTTCTTAATTGTCTTCCGAAGCATCCCTTTGAGCCACTAGCTACATGTTCTCTGTTAGATCTACAAATGAAGACAGCCTTCTTGGTAGCTATAATTTCTGCCCAAAAGGTTGGAGAACTGGGGGCTTTGATGGCGGACTCCTCATTTACTGTGTTCACCAGAGAGAGAGTCCCTCTGCAGACCCATCCCAGATTTTTACCTAAGATATCCTTGGAATTTCATATTCATCAAGCCATTCATCCCAAACCACATTGCACTAGTCAAAAAGCCACGTTCCATACCCTCGATGTCAGGAGAGCATTAGCTTTTTACCTAGACAGGGCCAAACCTTTTAGAAGATCTCCTAAACTATTTGAATCCATTACAGACAGAAACAAGGGTTCGGTTATTTTGAAACAGAGGTTATCAAAGTACATCTCTGGATGTATTAAGATCTGCTGGAGTGAACTCAGCTTCAACCCCCTTTAAGAGTGATAGCACATTCCACTAGAGCACTTTTTTCTTCTATCGCCTGGCTTGCAGATGTGTCAATTGCAGACCTCTGTAGAGTGGCAACATCAACCTCGGGGCATACCTTTTGTAATCGTTATGTCTTGGTGCCAGCTGCAAGATCAGATGTGTCTGTAGTCAAATGCAGTTGTCTATTCTGTATTGGACTCTGCGCCAAAACTGCCGTCTCCTTAGAGGGTACTACTCGGAAGTCACCTGAAATGAAACACCCATAGGGACCCTGTTCGAAGAAGAAGCAGTGGTTAGTCACCTTGTGCAGTAACTGGAGTTCTTCAAGATGTCTATCCCTCTGGGTGCATGGTCACCTGCCCGCCTTCCTCTCTGCTTCTGAGTCTCTGTTGTGGGGCTTTGCAGTGGAGAAGGAACTGAGGGCAGTCTGCCCACGCAGCCCCATATAATCTTGATGTGGGGCATGAGGATGTGTAGGGCTCATCTGCAGGCCAAATGAGCACTGCTACAAAAAATCTCCAATCAAAGGCACAGGGCACAGGTGCACCTGAAGTGGAGAACCCACAGGGACAGACGTCTCGAAGAACTTCAGTTACAGCACAAGGTGAGTAACCTCTCCATCCCTGACAATAACCCCATGGGAAAAGCCAACAGTGTATTTTACCATCAGTGAGCAAGATGGGAAAGGCAAGGCCCTACACCAGCAGTCAGAATCTTGATATGTAACAAGAATAATAGTATAACACTTTACATCACTGTAGCAGACTATCCAGTTGTAGGCAGCACATAGGCAACTGTTCCAAATGTACTGTAGTACAGATTGCCTTGACTTACTGCAGTATTACATCTAAATGATGCCTTAGCTGCTGAAAGGAGGAAATAAAACCATTGCTTGTTAATTGTACATGGTTTATGTCTCATGTTAATCACATAAATTTCCTCAGCTTCTAAGTGGGGGAGAGCATTGCCTGTCGGTTACAGCATGAGAAAGGGAGTCTGGTTTTCTGAGTTCTGTTCCCAGGTCCACCAATGACTAATGTATGCCCTTGTCAGCGTCAATTAATCCGTATCAAATGGGAGCTGTGATCAGGTGGCCAGCGTGTATGTGAACTCTCTTACTGAAGACAATCAGAACTGTCCAACGGTTTGTATAGGCCCTATGCTACTAATGGCAATTCTCCTTTAGCTCTCCATGCTGGGGCTTGTGCTTTGAAACTGAAAGACCCGAGTTCTGCTGTTGACATGGAGTTTTAAGTAACCATGGCGTACAAAAAGGTGCTAACCTTGAAGTTCCTAAACAGCCACTGGTTTGCTAGAACTCTCAGAGGGGCATTGTGAGGTTTCATTCCTTAGCCCTGGTCTACACTGCCAACTTATGTTGGTATAACTACGTCACTGCCATTATACAACCGAACCCCTAGTGTAGACAGCGCTGTGTTGACAGAAGGGCTTCTAGCTACTGCCTCTTGGGGAAGTGGAGTACCTACATTCTCCCATCAGCATAGGTAGCGTCTTTACTAAGCACTAGAGTAGCTGCAGAGACAAGCCCTTTGTGTTTTACATCAAGGATAAACAGTGCTATAGAAGCACAGGGTATTATCTGAGTCAAGATATTTCTCAGTATTTTCAGCAGCAGTAATACAAAGGCCTGGAGCCTGCTCGATCAGAAATGGTTTAGATTAACTCATCAAAACACACAAGTTAGATTCGTACAATGCCCTGAGTACATGCAGTATGTCTGCTTTTAATGTGTGCACTGAATCATATGCACACTGATGCCATTTTTATTAAAAGCCACAAAATGCTTGAAACCAATTAATACTCTGCTGACTTCATTAATGCCTCCGCTCGGAAAATGAAAAGGTTTTAATAGAATCATTTTTAAAGCTTTTTGTTGACACATTTTTAAAGTGGCCTCAACCTTTAAACTTCCATTTATTCAACCAAGATATAGCCACCAGGCTGATTACAGATGTTGGCAGGATCCCGCCTCATTCCTTTCTATGGTTTAAAATTATTTTGAGGGTACGAGATGATAATACATTTCACTTGAACATAGTATTTCATCTAAACTTCTCAAAGAACTTTCCAAAAATTAAGCACTCCCGTCCAAATATAAACAAGCACCTTTAATTTGTTGTGCTGATGCTGAAATGTCAAACGATTAAATATTTTGACATTGTTTGGCTAAATAAAATCATCTGGCTACAAGAATCATAGGACTGGAAGGGACCTCGAGAGGTCATCTAGTTCAGCCCCTGCACTCATGGCAGGACTAAATATTATCTAGACCAGGGGTCGGCAACGTTTGGCACGCAGCTCGCCAGGGTGCTTACCCTGGCGGGCCGGGCCAGTTTATTTACCTGCTGACGTGGCAGGTTCTGCGGCCCCCACTGGCTGCAGTTCGCCGTCCCGGGCCAATGGGGGTGGCGGGAAGCTGCGGCCAGCACATCCCTCGCCCGCGCCGCTTCTCGCCGCCCCCATTGGCCTGGGACGGTGAACCGCGGCCAGTGGGGGCCGCGATTGGCCAAACCTGCCATGTCAGCAGGTAAATAAATGGCTCGGCCCGCCAGAGTAAGCACCCTGGCGAGCCGCGTGCCAAACGTTGCCGACCCCTGATCTAGATCATCCCTGTCAGGTGTTTGTCTAACCTGCTCTTAAAAATTTTCAATGATGGAGATTCCACAACCTCTCTAGGCAATTTGTTCCAGTGCTTAACCACTCTGACATTAAATTTTTCCTAATGTCTACCCTAAACCTCCCTTGCTGCAATTTAACCCATTGCTTCTTGTCCTATCCTCAGAGGTTAAGAAGAACAAATTTTCTCTCTCCTCCTTGTAACAACCTTTTATGTACTTGAGAGAAGGTGAAGCCACCATGTTAATTGTGGGTATATTGTCAGTTGAGAGGGCAGTAGCAAATCAAAGTGTAGCAATGTTGCCTACTATATAGTTATTACTGTTTGGGAGTGACTGTAGAACTATCCTCTGTTCCGATTGGCTTAGCTCATTCAATGTCAGTGCGCTGTACATTCAAGCTGATGAGGGCTATTGATCATACCACCGAGAATAACTGGACTCTTAACAGGGACACTACTTCTGAAGCTTTGTCTAGAGGGACAAACTGGTGTGGTGTGTCATTTGCATGCCGTTACGTTGTGCACCCATATTGCAATGCCAAGTCAACAGGTTGTGAGGCAAGTTCATAACCCAATGCTGTCCTTGTGTAGGCTCTGTAAGCTACATGTATGCCCCTTAATTTCCTGCAAGCTAGAAAAGTCATAGGTGGCAACACTACCAGAGGATTGCATAGTGGTGTTGGAATTTAATTCTTGATACAAATGGGATTATAGGAACTCCTCCACAAGCAGTAGCAGTAGGCCCCTGGAAAGATAAACAAAAAGGAGGAGAAAAATCTAAAGGAACTGCAAATATAAAACAAACGGAAAGTGTTCACCGAAACCACAGGCACCTGGGGTTTTGTCACGGCCTTCAGATGAGACCCTTTCTCTAGCTCCTCATAACAAATACCAGTATTGCCACAGCTATTGCACTCTTCACACTAGAAGAGTAAAGTGTGGGGAAGTGTGATGACCACGTGTATAATCTGTCACAGCAGTGTGGAATGGCCTCACGGAGTGCAGCAATATAAGAGCTTTTGGAGAAAGGCAAGCTGTGTTTCTGCCATCACTCTGCCTCAGAATCAAGCTGAAGAGGTCTCCATAAGAGGTCTCCTGGCTGGCAGAGGCTGCTGAGGAGATGCATTGAATCAATGCAACCCTTGGCTGCTCCTCCATGCCCCCTCCCTGGCCACCATCACCCACTTTTGAGGTGGCACTGGCCAGCATAGGGGTATTTGGATCCAGGCTTTAGTTTGGACCTCTCTCCAATAGAATCTGCTAGTGACCCTGGGGTATATGGATGGATTCATAGATTATAAGGCTGGAAAAAAACAATGTGATCACCTTGTCAGACCTTCTGCATAACACACAGGCGATAGGACTTGCTTGAATTAGTTTCTGTTTGAACTAGAGCATATCTTTTAGACAAAAGTCAAATCTTGATTTTAAAATGTCCAGTGATGGAGAGTCCACCACAGTCCTTTGTAAGTTGTTCCAGTTGTTAATAATTACCCCCACTGGTCAAAACGTATACCTTCATTTCTAGTCGAAACTTGTCCAGCTTCACTTCCAGACAGAAAGTCTTTTTACATCTTTGTCAGCTAGATAGAAGACCCGTGTATTATCAAATTTCTATTCCCCGTGTAAGTACTTATAGACTGTGTGCAAGTCACCCATTAACTTTCTCTTTGACAAGCTAAATAGATTGAGCTCCTTCCGTCTTTCACTCGAAGGCATGTTTTCCAATCCTCTAATCATTCTCATGGTTTTTCTCTGAACCCTCTCCAGTTTTTCAACATCCTTCTTTAATTGTGGCCACCAGAACTGGACACAGTGTTCCAATAGCAGTCATATCAGTGCCAAATACAGAAGTTCTTTAACCTCTCTACTCCTACTTGATATTTCCCTGTTACCTCATTAAGGATCTCATTACCCCTTTTGGCCACAGTGTCCCTCTGGGAGCCTGTTAGAGCAGAATCTTGGTCGGACTATAGCTGTATTGGGTGCACTGAAGTTGGTGGAACTCCACTGGTTTACACCAGCTAAAGATCTGGAGCCCACACGTCTTTCCTTGTGACGTTGCTGTTTCTGTAACAACACTGTACATCTTAGGGAACTGTTTGCACAGTTTGAAAGCAAACCATTTAAGGTAAAGTTTGGCAGGGTGTAGAAATCTAAAACGTCTCATATTTCTGACAACACTACTGGTATCTTTCACAAATGACCGAAGTTGCCATGTAATGGATGATCCTCCGTTTCCGCATTATTCCACTTTTAATAGCCTGTTAGTAATTTTAAAAAGGAAAAATGATGCTCATGCCCTCTTGTGGTAGGATATTGAACAGGATGGATTTTTCTAATGGACAAAATCAGGCGATTGATGGAAACGTCCCAGATAGAAATCTGCTACAAGAATAGTTACATACAGTCCTGGTATATCCATTGACTGAGACAGGGAGTGATGCAGTACCACGTACATTTACAGTGCTAGATTAATTAATAATCATGATGATGATCAATGTTTATGCCAGGCTTTCTGGAGTGGAGACAGATTTAAAAGTTCTTCTTCGGAACACCTCAGTGCAAGAAACTAAACAAAATAATGCTTTCTAAAGTGCATCGTGCTTGATTCCTCAGCTATGGGATGCAGACTCTGTGAGTTACTCGTTGCAGGCTCTGTGGGGAAATATACCTTCAGCTTGCTCTACAGTTCACTCACAATTCTGACAGATTCGGTTTTTTGCTTCCCCAGAGAGTCCCCATTTTCAGTGTTTGAAAAGTTCTTGCCTAGGAAAGCACAATTCAGATGCAACATCCAGTTCCCAGTGAGAACCTCCCTTTGAGCCCTCCAGTGTTCCAACATACCTTGACTGAAGCGAAAGGCAATGAAGGGACTTGCCCAGGACCTCACATTGAGTCAGCGGGTTAGTTAGGATTATCCCCCAGGATCCTCCTAATTCCCCTGGATTTAGATTTTAGGATTGGGAATTGGGATTCCTGAGTTCTAGTGCCAGGTCTGCCACTGACTTCCTGTGGGATCTCAGGCAGGTTACTATGTCTAACCTGATTCTGTGTCTCATCTTACCAGTCTGTAAAATGAGTCCAATAGTAATATACTCAGGCACATACAAATTTTGGCCATACATTCTTCCAGGGCTTGGTTCTGCTGTCACACTTGTTTTATACTGGCGTAACTCCATTTGCCTCCCCAGAGTTACTCCTGTACTACGCCAGTTTAAGGTCCTTATCCTGCACTATTGAAATCAATGGGAGCTTTGCTGTTGACTTCAGTGAGCATACAATAAAGCCCTGAATCAGAGGAGAATTGGGTCCAAAGTGTCAGCACTTGTCAATTTGCTTAGAAAAGAAAAATGTGATAGTTAAAACTTCATGGCAGCTTAATATTAAAAAGAAAAATGTTCAGCTTTTAGGAGCCTTTGAGGGATTTCACATTCATTTGGGGGCTCAGTCGTGAAGAATTCCAAGTCTAATTTAAAATATCCATCCATACACCCACCTCCCTGATCTGCAAACTATGCGTCATTGCCATTGGCCTGGGCTTTGGCAAATCTTCTCGTCCAGATGTACGCACTTTGGAAATGAGCTGGAATTTGCCTTGAAATATCTTTCTGATCCTAATGGAATTATGTGCCTTGGGGGCAGAGACTCCAGAGGCTCTGTGAATGGAACCCAAATGTGGCTCTTAACTTGTTTTAGAGTTTGGTCTTCAAATCTCTGGGGTCCATCTCTGTATTTTCCACATTAGTCAAAGTAATTGTCTTGATGGCCATTTTATTCGCCAGCGAATAATACCTGTGAGTTAACGGTGTCATCCCGAATAGTGCCACACCAGCAGGTATTTCCACCTTTAAGAGGTTTCCAAATTTATCTTCAGTCACCTTCAGGTTTTTATATCAATAGAGAACAGTGACTTCTTTGGCTCAGGCTTAGAGGCTCAATCCTGAAAGGCGCAGTTCATTCACTGAGGTGCTGAGTGCCCATTGCTCCTGTTGACTGCGTGTGGACTCTAGGGTACGTCTATACTTACCTCAACCGATCTTCTGGGATCGATTTATCACGACTTGTCTAGACACGATAAATCGATCCTGGAAGTGCTCGCCGTCGATGCCGGTATTCCTGCTCCGCGAGAGGAGTACGCGGAGTCGACGGGAGAGCCTGCCTGCCGCGTGTGGACCCACGGTAAGTACCTTGTAGTTTGAACTAAGATACTTCGACTTCAGCTACGTTATTCACGTAGCTGAAGTTGCGTATCTTAGTTCGAACTGGGGGGTTAGTGTGGACCAGCCCTAGCTGTCAAGTTTGGCACCTGCGAATTAAGACACTCCAAATCAGTGGCCACTTTTTTTACAAAACAGTGCCAGGCTGTTTCTGAGCCTCAACTTCCCCTGCTGTAAAATAGGGATAATGAGGCTTGGTTAGCTTTTGTAAAATGCTTTGAAATCGACATTTTTGTCAGTTTATTGCAAATCAGTGCTTTCCTACAGTACTGCAACCCTAAAATTCCTCCTTTCTTGCAAGGACTTTCAGCCCTTGTGGGGTGAATTGATTTGAATGACTGTCCATTCTTATAGAGATGCTCCTTTTCAGCAGGACAAATGGAACGTTAAGACACCAGAGGTGAAATCCAGGTCTCATTGAAGTCAGTAGCAAAATTCTTCTTGACTTCAGTGAGGCTAGGGTTAGGGTTAGGACCCGACTACAGGTTTGGGGAAGGGAGACCAAGAGTCCTGGCACTCTCAGGATCAGGTAGTCTCTAATCAGCTGGGCACAGCAGTGACTGTGGGCTATTCCTACCAGCTGCTGCCTCTAGAGTGCGCTGTGTGTGCTGCAGAGAGAGCGTGCCGACGAGTCACGGCGCCTCTCACTCCATAGCACATGCAGCGTGGCGGGGTGGCCAGCAGGAGCCATCGCTGCAACCACTCCACTGGCAGGAGGCAGCCAGAGATGGATCGTCGACATGGGGAGCAGTAATCCTCCACCACGCAGAGCCCAGGGATCAAGGCTCTGTCGGTGGCGCTGACACAGGTTCAGGAGGAGCGGTCCAGGGGAACTGGTGCACGGGTGCTGGCTGGACCAGGGAACGGCCGGCTCAAGGTTGGGCAGGGCTGGGCGACAATTAGCCTCAGCAGCTCTGTGGAGGAAACAAAGTAAAGAAAATGGTGTCCGGGATGGTGGCTAGACCTTGGCAACCCAACCCAAACCCAAAGCGATCTGACTACAAGTATCCGGTTTGGGTCAGGTCTGAAAACAACCTGACATGCTAGGGCTCGGGTCGGGTTCAGATTAGCTGTGCTCTAGTTGGGTTCAGGCTGCCCGAGCAGACTTCCAACCAGGATTTCACCCCAGGACTGTAGCTCGACCTTAAGGAATCCATTGTCGATAGAACTAAGCAGAGCTCACGGGCGTCTCTACGTGGCGCAACAATGTGCCTAGGGGGATGTGATTTCTAAAGCACACTAATATGTGGCATATTAATCGGTGTAGGGGAGGGTCCCCCAGCCCAGGCTCCAGCCCGAGCCCGAACAGCTACACCGCAATTAAACAGCCCCATAGCCCAAGCCCCATGACTCAGCTGACGTGGGCCAGCTGTGGGTGTGTAATTGCAGCATAGGCACACCCTAAGAATCAGAGGCGCGCCTCCCCCGCAAAAAAAGATTAATGAACCGGAACATCCCATTCAAAATGTAACCAGTTAGAAGTAAGATAAAACACGCACACTGCTCAGTGTACAGACTGATACCCGAAGTGTCTGCTGCCCAAATAATATAAAAGCACAGATGAAGCAGGATGTCTTTCTAATCTACATGGTAAAATCAAGGCTGTTCTGTAACTGTTGTACAAGTGACTGTAAAAGTCTAGGGCATCTCTTGAATAAGATTTCCTAACGTTGGTTTATTTCTCACACAGACGCAAACAAACCTCTAATGGAATTCTGTACCATGTCTTGACAGGTATTGACGGAGAGCGGTTTTGGCACAATCACAACAGAAATCCGTGAGGCTCCGGAGTTCTATTACGCTGAAGATTACCATCAACAGTATCTAAGCAAGAACCCCAATGGCTACTGTGGACTTGGGGGCACTGGGGTATCCTGTCCAGTTAGTATTAAAAAATAATCCATGCGCACACTACTGCACCAACAATGTATTATGTTTTTGCTAGAAACATAAAGTAAAGCAACTTGATGTGTTGTTGGATGATTACTCCCGGGGGAGTTCTTTGCCAAAAAATTAAAAATTCTTTGCACAGTATTTTACAATTCTGCAAAATTCTGCATATTTTAGTTGTCAAAAGAACACAATATAATCACGCCAGTTCCAATCACTTTGGTAATTTATTTCAAAATACCTGTCAGCAAGTATGTCTGTAACAATACAGACAACGAAAAGATTCAGGAAATGTTTTCTGACAAATAGATTCCTTACTAGGCATATTAATAAAGAACTTGATGTATCTTTGTTGACAGTTATATTCTGGTTCAGTGAAATTAAATATTTCATTTAAAAAGAGTCATTATACAAATGTTTGTTACACAAAAATATTGTAACGATCTGGCCTAAGAGGGCGCTAGCATCCTTAAGGACTGTTTTGTGTCTGTCTGTCATGTCTTGTCCAAGTTCAAGCTTCTATGTGTATTGTAAGGTTTTTGGGTCACACTATTCTAGCGGGAGGGGGTTAGTGAGCTAGCGGAGTTTAATTGTAGTATAATGGGTGATTAGCATGGGGAAGGGAGACCAAGGTAAGACTGTGCGTGTCGGGGCGAGTGTGTGTGTACATGCGGGGTGTGTGGGTTTGTGTTTGTGTGGGTTGGGTCGTGTACATAGTTTGCCAGCTGACACCCCTTCATCTCCGGAGGTAGTATGTACGCCCCCATGCCAGGTGCAGCCGGGAGTGCTGCGGGGATGTGGTGACAGGTGGGAGCGGAGGAGGGCAGGTTCAGGCTAGCAGGGAATATAAGAGGGAGGGCAGCACCACTAGAGTCAGACGCACGCAGAGTGGAGTTTAAGGTGAAGAGTGCTCATGTGCGTGTGAAGACAAACACACTCTACCCTCAATCTCCCTTCCCCATGCTAACCACCCACTATCCTACAACTAAACTCTGCTAGCTCACTAACCCCCTCCCGCTACAGTGGTAGGACCCAAAAACCTTACAATACACATAGAAGATGTTATGTGTGTACATAACTAATACATTTTAAACATGCAAAGCTGGAAAAAGGAAGCATTTTGGTGGAAATCACAAATTCTGTATGACAAAAATAAAATTGTGCGGAGAACATTAATTCTGCCCAAATTCTGCATTGCTCAGTGGTGCAGAATTCCAACAGGAGTATGTGACGTTCCCCTCTGGTGTTATCTGTACCGGTGATCTGCTAGGCCTCTCCAATCCTTGACTCTGGGAACCAGCCTTACCCTGCTCTGCTGTGAGAACCCCCACCCCTGGGCTGTTCACGCACAGTCTCTGGCATGTAAGCTGCTCCAGCTACCTGCAAGCGAATGACACTAGCCAATATCTCCAGTCCCAGACACAACCCTGGGAACCTCCATCTTGCAGTGTCCAGTTATGCCCGCTGGACACTGCAAGCTTATATGAGCTCGTCAGCTTAACAAAGAAATAGATATGTACCAGGCTTGTTCTCCCAAGGGGTGTCTCTGACACACTGCAAACCAAATGCACTGCTTCAGGTAGAATAAACAAATAGGTTTATTAACTATAAAGGTAGATTTAAGTGGTTATAAGTCAAAGCATAACAAGTCAGATTTGGTCAAATGAAATAAAAGCAAAACGCATTCTAAGCTGATCTTAACACTTTCAGTGTCCTTACAAACTTAGATGCATCTCACCACAGGCTGGGTCTTCAGCCAGGCTCTCCTCTTTGATCAGCTCTTCCGTCGCTTGGTGTGCTGTCTGTAGATGTAGGTGGAAGAGAGAGAGAGAGAGAGAGAGCATGGCAAAATCAACAAGGAGTCCGGTGGCACCTTAAAGACTAACAGATTTATTTGGGCATAAGCTTTCATGGTTAAAAACCCACTTCTTCAGATGCATGGAGTGCTTGGCAAAACGTCTCTCCCTTTTATCTTGTCCTTTCTTTCCTCTTGACTTTGCCCCCACCCCTTCAGAGTCAGGTGAGCATTACCTCATCACAGTCCCAAACTGACCAAAGGAAGTGGGTGACTCACTAGAGGATCTAACAGATTCTTTTGTTGCTGCCTAAGCCAGTGTCCTTTGTTCCTGTGAGGCTGGGCTGGGTTTGTCCCATCCATGTCCTGACGGCGTGTGAACTGCCTCTCTGTTCTTGGAGAGTTTTTGCCTGGGCTTGCTTAAGCCATGAGGATACATTTTCAGCCTCATAACTATATACATGAAATTATAACCTATAACCTCACTATAACATCACTATAACAACAATGCTCAGTGCATCATGAGCCTTCCAAAGACACCCAACCTGACAAACTTTGCATTGGATCCCACACAAACTTTGCATTGGATCCCACACAATCATTTTATAAAGCTGAACATGGGGGTGTAGGGTGTCCCCCCAAGCTACAGAGGGTCACAGAGTATATGATACACCTGCAGCACTATTGCACAGAAATTTGTGCACCAATGAAGGTACAGCATTTTGTATATTCAGTGGGTGGCATTGCTTGATTGCACAGTTGCCAAAGGTCAAAGTTGTTTCTGAAATTGTGCCTGGTACCACGGCTGGAAATGCAGTTGCCCAATTTGTGCACTTAAACAGGTATACATGCAATCTTGTGCTTGTTAATTTCGGGAGAAAGCTTTTTGAAAGTTTGGCCCAGTGTATTGCAATAGGAGTAAATAGGGGGTGTGACTGGACTACCCGCCGCTTTGTGTAGCTACTGTCCGAAGAAGTGAGGTTTTTACTCACGAAAGCTTATGCCCAAATAAATCTGTTAGTCTTTAAGGTGCCACCAGACTCCTTGTTGTTTTTGTAGATACAGACTAACACGGCTACCCCCGGATACTTGTTTATGTTTATTATCTTTCTCTGATCAACTTGCTAGACTTAAGCATGAAAATCCAGAGCTTTGATTTCTAGAAAGTATTCTAGGGGCTATTTTAACAATAGTAGCTGCACTTCGATGTCTTTGGTGGGGATGGGGAATTTAATCTCTCTCAGTTCCACATTCACAACAATAGATATTATGACCTGTCGTGCCTATTTCCTGAAACAATGTTAGTAAAACAATGTTTTATAATGTAAAGTGTTTTTTTCTACTGGGCCAAAAAGTGTGTAAATACAAAAAGCTTCAGTTTGGCACCCAGCACTATGATAAAGCACGTCACGGGTGTTTTGTGATCTGAAATATATGATGGGTTAGAGCTGAAAAATGTAGCAAATATAATAAAAGGTTGCAGCTTGCTAATGAAAAAAACCTGGTGTTCCATCTGTGTTACTGGGTATGCTTGTACAGTGGAGTAGATTTCAGGTTGGCTTTAAAAGCGAATGAATTGTAAAATAATTATGACTGACGTTTTTGATACCACAATAGCACCTAGGTTCCTGGAACCCTCTTGTGCTAGGTGCTGTACAAATACATAGTAAGAGAGAGTCCCAGCCCTGTTGAGTTTGCAATCTAAATAGGACAGATCTAGGATGGGAGAAGGAAGGGAATGGGGATTTAGGGCACAGAGATAAGTGATTTGCCCAAGGTCCCACAGAGAGGGTCTGTGCCAGAACTGGAATCAGCACTCAGGAACTCCTTGCTCCTGGTTCTGTGCTCATCCCAGTCCAGTTTCAAAAGCAAGAGGAAACTTCTTTTGTTTGTCATCGCATTTATGCTGGGGCGGGGGCGTAAAAGAGACTGCTCCTGGTATGATCGTAATGTGCATCTCTTTCTGGAGATGCTCCCATATGCTCCAGCATCCTGCTTGGAATTTCCAGTTGCTATAGTAACAGAAGGCATTTTGTTAAATATCACACCATTGAATTGTTTTGTTGTTCACTGTCAAGGAAACTGGCACTTTTCTCTGATTTTCTGGGCATGGGCTGAAATGGAAGCAAAGGGGAGAGGAAAATGAAAGTTCTGATTCTCCTTTCGGATTCTTTGTCTTTTACCCCAGTGTAACTCCATAAAGTCAGTGGAATTACTCCTGGTCTGCACCTGTGTGCGAGAGGAGAACCTAGTTCTGATTCGCTGATCCATGGCATGTTGGGATGCAAATTTCTTTACTGGGGGCGTTTAATTCATTTTTGATCCTCAAGAGTAAAAACAAAAACCATTTACATGATTTGGAGCCTTGCTCGTTGTTGGCCCATGTCGTCAGACACTCATAACACTGGTACCCCATCCTCCCTCCTCACTTTCCTCCTACTGTTTGTTTTTACTCTTTTTGCCCTGTTTCAAATTAGACTTTAATCTCTTTGGGGCTGGGACTATGTCTCCATATGTCTCCAAATCTGAGCATGGCTGGGCTCAGCTCTGATCTGAGCTGGGGCCCTTGAGGGCTGCTGTGATAGAACTAAGGGGTCTGGTTCTCCAGATGATGTAAAGCAGCGTAGTTCCATTGAAGTGACACAAGCTGAGGATCTGACCCAAAAATATTGAGCTCCACTGAATTCACTGTGGAGTTAACCCCAGGGTGAATTTTGGCCCTGCAACTTTCCAGCTGTTGTTGAAGGTGCAAGATGGAAATTGGGCTAAATTCTTCACTGGTGGAACTTCACTGAACTCAGCTCAATGGAGTGACATTAGGGATGGCTTTGGCCATATAAGTTGTGTTTACCCTGAAGTTGACCAAGGGGAAGACAGTCAGCTCTTTGGACATCTCCATGGCCCCATTTCTCATTGAGCACTTACCCTAGCAACACGTTTCCACTTCCCGCAGAGACTACATGGAAGGTGTAGAGAGGGGAGAGAAAGTCCTTCCAAGGTTTGAAAGAATGAATCAGCTCCTGTCATGGGCAAAGAAAAAAACTGTTGCAAGGAAGGCAGAGCTGGGAACTTACACAGAGAGACAAAATGGCACAGGAATGAGGAAAAGCTACAGCACCCATTACTAGAGATGGACCTGAATCAGAGCAAAGGAGTCAAACACACCAAGACCTAGCTGGAACTGAGATCAGGATCCAGAAGTGAATTTCCAAGCTGTTCCATCCCTATCATGGGCTGAACCGACTATGAGACTTTGGGAAATTTGCCACCTGGTTGCCAACCCTACAGCTCAGGTCTAGCTGTCCCTGGTCCTGCTGAAAACATCACATCCCATTGTGATGTCACCTCAAGTGAATAGATTGTGTGAGGTCACATGCAGATGATGAGGACTATTGTGGTCACCTCTAGGCAGAAGGAATTGTTGCCTTTGGCTAGAATATAGTGTGGGGAGGTTGCCCCTCAGTATCTGTCGCAGTCTCACCTCTTCGAACATGAACAAAGAGCATCAAGTTAGAATGGGATTAAAATGCTGTTCCTTACCCTCTGGCTTCTAACTGCCTTAATGAGAAGCACACATGCAGGTAGGTGGATTATAAACCCTGAGCATTGTCCTCAGTGGGAGCCTGGTTCTGCCCTCGTGTTATAAGTCCCTGTGCTTTGCACCAGCGTGAGTGAGCGGAGAATTAGGCACTGCCTTGTAGGCTGTCAATTCGTTAGCGTCATTCTCCAGCCTCAGCCAGAAACAGCATTTCAGCTGCTTGGGCACAGTCTAGGACATCTGTGTTCACAGCCTTAATAGGTGCAATCACTGAGCAATTTTCATAGGCACAATGAGACAGCGAAGTAAAGACCACTGGGTCCAAAGTCTGACTTTATAGCGTTTGAAGACAACTGACTTTGGGGGGGTGGGAAAGTTAGCCTCATCATCATCCTCACCATCATCATCCTCACCAAGGCATGCAGGCTGGGACACAGCTTTTATAACGAGTTAAGCTGACACTACGGTGACCAGATAGAAAGTGTGAAAAATCGGGATGGGGGGAAGGGGGTAATAGGCACCTAGATATATATAAAAAAAAAGCCCCGAATATCAGGACTGTCCCTATAAAATTGGGACATTTGGTCACCCACTGGGGTTCATATGTATTCATGAAGGTTTTTAATTCCCTTTGCTTATTTGAACCTCCACATCCCACTACTTTTGGGTGCCCCGTTTTTTATAGGCAAACTTGGCCGTTCGCCTTAAGCTCATTAACATTTACAGCTCCTTATGATCACCGTAGTAACAGGCGGTTACCTTAAGTCTCTAACATTTCACCCCAGCTACCAACGGTCATCGTGTATTGTCTGCTGATCTCTTGCAGACATTGCTATCCAAACTCAGCTGTTATTTTCAAAACAGCAGCATATCACAAACATCCACACAAGCTCAGCAAGTTTATTACTCACTTATTTATGCTAGTTTATCTTTATAATATAGCTAATTTATCCTAAGGCCTGATTTGGCTATGCTAAATACTTTACAAGCCTGAGGTCTGTAGGCCCTGTGCTACATACTTATATTTCACCTCTATATCCTAAATATACCTGATAGCTTTTTATTCTTGGCTACATATGTCTATTATTATTTGTATTTTGTTAGCATCGCAGAGTGCCAGCCATGAACCCAGAAGCCCAGTCTGCTAGGTGCTGTACAAATATAGACCAAAAAGACAGCCCCTGCCCCAAAGCAGTTATAGTCTTATTAATTATATTTGCTGTTTGCTTCTTAAACTCATAGATTTCACATGCATCTTCATTTTCATGACAGCTGGGCTAACTGGAACAATGTGTTTTAATATAGCTAAATGCTAGGTAATACGTGTAGGAACCAAGGCTCTCGGTCACACAGGATGGAGGAATGAATGTATTTTGGATGCTAGTGACTCAGAAGAGGATTTAGGGATCATGGTATATAGTCAACTGAACATGAGCTCCTAGTATGAAGCAGCAAGGAAGAGAGCAAATGCAAATTCTGTGATGTAAATGCAGGGGACTATCAAGCAGAAATAGGGAGGTGTGATTACCACTGTCTACAGCATTAGTGAGGCCACTTCTGGAATATTGTGTCAATTTCTGATGTCTATACTTTAAAAAATGAAGTTGATAAATTGAAAAGGGGGTCGGGAAAAAAACTACTAGAATGAGTCAAGTTCTGGAAATCCTGCGTTACAGTGATACACTAAATCAACTCAATCTAGTTTGTTTATCAAAGATTAGACTGAGGAGATTTAATCAGGGTTTGTAAGTGCCTACATGAGGGGGGAAATCTGATAGGTCCCAAACAAAGGAGCATGGGCCAATGGATGGAAGCTGAAGCTAGGCAAGATCCGATTGAAACTAAGGTGCACATTTTTAATTTAGAGTAATTAACCATCGGAGCAACTTGCTGTACTTCTGGATATAAATTGCTGCACTTCTGGATGTACTTCTAAGAGAGATGCTTTATCTCAGCCACAAGTGTAGGCTTGATGCAGGATTCCGTTGGTGAAATTATATGTCCAGTGTTATGCAGATGAGAGTGGATAATCATAGTGGTCCCTTCTTTGGCCTTAAAATCTGTTCGTCTGTGAGTCCCATGTTGTTCTCATCATTCTGCTCACGTGGCATCTAAGACACCAAGAATTTCAGACCCAAACACCTCCTAACTTTGCAGGAATTCAAAATGTAAACCTGGATTTAAAATTTGCAAATATCCTGTCTCTTTATAAAGGATGACCCAAACCCCAGGATACAAACCCTCTCCCCTACTGCTTGTAACTTTGGGGTGCTTGAAATCCCGATCCAAAGGTTGTTTCTTGTGCCCATCTCTAAAGACCCAAAGTGATTCTGTCCCTTCTGAGTTAGGTGCGTCACTGCAGAAAATAAACCCTGGGCTTCATTGCCCTCTTACATGATGTAAGTCAGGAAAAACTCCACTGAGGCCAAGAGAGAGACAACAGTGTAGAACTGGTGTGAACATAGAATGGGGCCCCGTGGGTGGTTGTATCTGTTTTGCAGACGGATTTGAAGTGACCTGTATCCAGACACACAGTGCACTGCCTTTTGCTTTTAGAATGTGGCCTCAGACCCTCTTACAAACCATCCACACTGAAAGAGTCAAAGACCGTAGGGGGCACGGGTGAGTTCCCCTGGCAAGTGAGCATCCAGACCAAAGAGAAGCATTTTTGCAGCGGGTCGATTATAAGCAGCTGGTGGATTTTATCTGCGGCACATTGTTTCACAAATGAACTGTGAGTACTGGGGGGCTGGGGCGGGGTTGGGGTTCTCATTGCAGCTGCAGGAAGCAGTCCTCAAAGAAAGTGAGTCAGTCACATTAGCTAGGGAGAGACAAGGAAATAAGTTTATGCCACATAGAAACGTTCCACATCTCCGGCTCCCACCCCCCACCAGCTCCATGATGTAGGGCTGTAGAACCTCACTGCACAACCAGACTACATCTCTGACCACGCTGACCTCAGCTTAATCAACTGTGAAGCCTTTGCTACCCTGAGTGTAGCAGCCTTACCTTCTGGCTGCTCTCAGGGGGCAACTATTATTAGGCCAGATTCACCTCTTTCCTGGTAATAAGCTAGGTAATAATAACAGGACGGTGTAATTTACACCCCCTTCCTCCATCAAAAGCAAGGGAGAGTGCAGTGAGCGCACCAGCCAGCAGACGGTGTTTCAGGAGTCAGGGACGTTCGGAGAGAAGAATCCATCCTCTCCCTCGTCCCCTGATCTGGTCTGGTGAGGAGACATTTCCCAGCCCCACATTGGAAGCCGGGGATGAAGCATCTGCCTCAACCAGCCGCCTCTTATCTCCTGGGAGGAGGAAGCAGCAGGTCTCTTGGTGCTTCTCACCTTATCCAAACAGAGAGGAGAAAAAGATCACCAGGGTGGGATTCGGAGAAGCCCAAGTACCCTGGCCTCAAATACCAGTGATGCGGCTGAGTGGTGGCCCCATGCACATCCCTACTTTTGTCATCATCACACTCTTGCCAATAGGACGAGCTAGCGCGCTTTAGCTCCACCCACCTCAAATCCCGTCACGATCCCTGTTAGGGTAACAGTGCTCGTCAATAGCCCTTTGCGCTTGTAAAGTCCCTTCCATCCAAGGATCTCAAAGCACGTTACAAGCCAACTATCAGTCTCAGTTTACAGGTAGCCCGAGGTCATAAAGGAAATCAGTTTCAGAGCTGCCTGTAGAACTCCTTACTCCCAACCCCCTGTTTTCACTATTCGCTCTGCTGTCTTCCTGCAGCCTGCCTGGCTTCCACATGAGGCGCGTGATGTGCGGTGCTGGGCAAAAACTTTGCACGAAAATTAGGACGCCTTCCCAATGGAAGTGTCTTTACCCTTTGGTGAGAAATCAAACATGGCTGTGCTCTTGCACCAACAAAAAACAAAACGATGGTGTTTACTCAAAAATGGTTCCTTGTCAGTGGAAAAAGAGCAAATAACTGCACACAAATTAGGAGTGTGCTAGGTGCTGCACAAAGATAGTGAGAGATAGTCCCCGCCCCGAAGTACCTCCAACCAGATGGACAAAACAAAGTGTAGGGGGGAAACAGAGGCACTAAAAAGGGCGTGCTCTTGGCCTAAGTTCATACAGCAGGTCAGGAAAACGGATGGTCCAATGGTTAGGTCTAACCTGGGACTTGGGAGACTGAGGTTTACTTCCCTTTTCTGCCACAACTTCCTCTGGGACCTTGAGTAAGTCACTAAATACCTGGTCCTGCTGTACTACAGTCAATGAGCACAAGACCTGCCCCTTAGTCGCTCTGTGCCTTGATTACCCAACTGTGTAGTGGGGATGACAGCACGTCCTGTCCTCACCAGGGTGTTGGGAGGATAAATCTATTACAGATTGTGAGGCACTCTGATACCATGGTGATGGGTGCCAGATGATACACATCTAGTGACAGAGCCTGAAACATTTTGAGCAAAAGTAGGCCCATTTTCGAACAAGGGTGAATTACCCCCTTTCTCCACAAGTACTCCCAAAGAAATCAGTCTGGCTCCTCCTGGAATAAGGTGCTACTCCCTGTGAGGGAGGGAGGCAGAATCCAGCCTTTTGTGAAAACGGTTTCGTAATGCTGCCAGCTCTAGCAATGCGGATGGGTTTCCACGGCCTCTTTGGCTATCCCAACCCTGCGATATGCAGAGTGCTTTGAGCTCCCTCTCCGAAGGAGGGTGTCCCCTCCCCCATCTTTGCAGAATGACTTTGCTCCCCTTGTTCACGCTTTGTCTCCATTTCGTTACTAAGTCCACCAGATCTTTACGTGGCGTTTGGGGCAGTTGACTTGGAAAGCCACCAAGTAGAGAAGAAAAAGCTGGACAGGCTGATTCTGCATGAGCACTTCGATAGCGCAAACATGGACAACAACATCGCCTTGATCCTGCTCGACTCACCAATAGAGTTCAGTGAACAGAAAATGCCCATCTGCTTGCCTTTCATTCATGACCTTCAGACGTGGAAGGACTGCTGGGTTGCTGGTTGGGGAGCCACGGCGGCAGGTACTGTACTGTGTGGGGGAAGGGGAGTGTTTGCCAATGAAGTCTGCGTTCACTTACTTTAAAATAACCCCCCTACAGCGAAACGAGGGATGGGTGTACGTAGCCCAGGCAAGAAGCTCTGGTTTCAGCCAGCCTGCAGTGGCCATTCCTCTCAGCTGGGCAAGGCCCAAATCAAATATACATGACCTTGGGAGCACACACAGGCCCTGTGAGTTTGGAAGGGAGGCTGTGATGGCAGCCTGCTCTCACTACGGCTGGAGATAACATGGTAGGTGTGTCAGGAGGAGTGGGGGTTGGGGGAGGGAGGAGATGAAGGTGAAAGCTGCTAGGCACCCAGTCTAACCCTTAGAAAGAGCAGCCCCCTCTCCAAATTACGACACCAAGGTTCCTTCACATACAGCAGCTCCCCTCAGTTTGAGGCCCTGCTCTCCAGTGCAAAGGGCAGCCCCCTCCCCGCCTCCAACAGGAGACACTTCCCACCTTGTGAAGATAGACAGCTCCAACTGGAGACCACGAAGGCCCCAATTTTCAGTCCCAAAAACTAGACACACAACAGATTTGGCTGGGATGCAGGTAAATCTGGGCCTAAATTGTGAGCTGTGGTTCGTAATGAAGGAGAGTTGAGAGCTAGGACCGTCCTGGGTGAAAATATGTTCACAGGCTGATTGTTCCCATGGATTCCAGCCTCTTCGCTCGTCTTCAGCTGGAGGGACTGATTTAGGCGGACAGGATAAAACTGCGTAATGGCCCAGTTTACTCTCTGGTGAAATCCCACTGAAGTAACAGAAGCTACATCAGGACTGAATTTGGCCCAATATTCCTTGCTTAGTTAAACAGTGATGAAGAGTGATCATGAGTAAATATTTGAAAGGCTTACTCAAGAAAGGAGACCATTTGGGTAGGATGGTACCAACCCAGGGTGTTATAACAACCCCATACACTCTACTGGAGCCTGTTGTCCCGACCAAGTCTTCTCTCTGAACTCCCTCTTTATGTAGTAGAGGGGCTGTATTTTCCTTGCTATCCCTTTTGCCCCCATAAACCATATTATCCTATTTTACTTTGCTGCCTCTGTGGTAACAGCAGCATAGAAGCAGAAAGGCCGAGCATGGGAGCAGACGAATGTTGGGCACATACGGGGGTTTTCTGGGAGTTGTAGTAAATAGAGGGGGTGAGTTCCCTGTGGGTTATTCACTTGTTGTTTTGGGGCATAGGGGCTTCCTCGATGTTTTGTTCTTGTGTCAGCAGGTTTCTTCAGCAGCAGGTCTTTAATCAGCTGCCTCGCAAAATGGCCAGAAGGGGGCAGTGTTTTCCGTCTCATTTCTCCTAGCGGGGTGCTAGTCAGCCTCTGTACAGCCTGGCTGGCAAAATGCCGAGTTAGCTGAGCTCCCATACGGACTCTGAGCGCACACTGGGGTCCATGAAGAAGGTGAAGTTACAGTGCCCTAGGAGGCTCTCCCTTGAACACACCAGTGTAGGAAGCTTGCTGGGGACAACCCCTAGTGCCCAGCACTTTGGGTGCTGCCAGTGGTACTGCCGATAGATCAGCCTGGGGAGGCTGATGTAACTTTGGAGAGTCCCTTGGAAGCTGAAATTATGCCAGAAACTATTTTGGCCCCAAGAACAGCCCGGAATCAGAAGGACACAAGACTGGCATCAAACCACTTCTCCCATCCCTCCCACAGGGAGGCAAGGTTTGTCTTGGAAGAAGCACTGTGTAGCTTCTGCAGACGTAAGGCACTTGCACTGTTGGGATGAGGGCCCTGTTAGTATCTAAAGAGACCCAGGTTCCTCACTGCACTGGGACTCAAGGGAGGTGATCTCCTCTGTTCAGGGACTGTGGGGTCTGGATCACCCCCAGTGCAAACTACGGCAGCTCTAGGGGTACCCTCAATTGTGCTTCCCTCTGCGATAACCTCTCTGAGGCTTTCAGCAGCAGGAGATCAACATGGGGCAGGTCCACCTGCCCCAGCACGCTCTCCATCCTCACCCCACCTCCACTCCACCTCCAGCCTATCCCACAGACAGCCCCCTGCACTGGGAGGTGGAACAGGGGTGGGGGTGCATTCACTGGGGAGCCTTGTAGCCACATTGCAGCTAATGGCCATAGCGTAGTGATGACCCCCTGCCCACCTCCCCCAGCAAAATTCCTCAGACCGGTTTGACACTGGTGTCACTCCATTGACTTGAGCTCTGATTTACCCCAACATCACTGAGAGCTGAATCAGACCCTTCCATCATACAGAGGCACAAACATCTGCCGGGTCAAATTCAGGGCTACACACTGCCCCTTGGCAACACTGGGTTCCCGTGTTGTGCGGGGAGGGGAGGAAGGAGTCACAGCTTGGGGGCCAATTTTGGGCCCAGCTTTAACTTTAACCAGGTACTTATGAGATCTCCCAGCATGCACTTGGGAAGAACTAATTAGGAGGGGCACGTGTCTCCTGCCCTGAGTGAGTCACTTACAGCTGACATGCCTCCCACTGTGGCATCTTCAAAGGGCCTTTCTCTTCCTTTGCTCCTGATGGGTTCTGAAGGCGAACGTGGGTTAAAGGAATCTACTTTTCTTGTAGCCATGAATATTTCAGGCCTTTTCACGGCTCCTTGGGAATTTGGTTCATGCAAACACTTTCTGGTTTCTTTTTGAATAGGAAGTTTACTAACATGGATTCTAACAGTTTGCTAACAGGGTTTTCAAGTCTATTTGCCACTTAGTAAGAGAAAACGGTGATGAGGCCTTCAGGGTCTTGGAGATGCCTCGAAGGCACCAAAGGACAAGCAGGGCTGATGTCTAGACCTTGATCGTCTCTTGTTCGGAGAACATAGTGACCATTCAATTTACTTTGCTATTTTGTGATTCTGTGACCTGCCACTTAGCCCCGTGGTGAGTCTAACAATAGACTCTAGATGCTGAGTTGGGGCTTAGCGACCAGTCAAGTGCAATTCATTGCAGAACATCACAAAGAAGAAAAGAGGGTGCTGGCCCTTTAAGGGCCAAAAGAGGCTTTCCTCAGCCAAAGTCCAGAGTTGAACCATGGCTTGTTTCAGCCAGGCCTCAAAATGGAGTCTACTGCTTACCACCCCAGAATTTCCCAATGGCCAGTTCGCAGCCGGCCACAGGAGTCTACCCAACCATCACCCGGCTTTTCTAGGGTTACATCATTACCATAGCTGGCCCAGGCCTGTTACTCTGGAGATCCCTAGTCTCAGAAAAAGACAGTTGTGGTTTTCCTTCAGATCAGAGGCAGAAGTTCAACTCCCTCCCTGCCAACATCTAGACAGCCTCAATAGACCCTGCCACGGGATCATGCGCTTACTCCTGCTCCTCTCAATTCGCCTTAGAGTCGATAACAATAATGAGCACTTATAAAAGCTTGGCCTCAAACGTCTTTGTAGAAGAGGATGGATTTTTGTTTGTTTCTCCTTCATCCCTGTTTAACTCAAGTGCAATACAATCTGTTGTCTCTTATACTTAGCTTGGAAGCTCCTCGGGGGAGGGACAGTCCATTTGTTCTGTGTTTGTACAGCGCCTAGCACAATGCGGTCCTGGCCCATGACCGGGGCTCCAAGGCACTACAAATAACTAAAGAAGAAGACAAAGCACAAGAAAGGATCTTTGTGAAAGGTTCAGCATTTCTACCCTTTCCACTGAGTGCTGAGAAATCTCCGGTCAATGGTCCTCCAAAACGTTCTCCGGCAAAAACAGGAAAAATTGGTGTTCCTAAGAAAAAAAAGACAAGCAGAATTTTAAATTAGCTACAGCACTAAGAAGGCAAAGCACAAGTGCCATTGGTTTGTGGTTTCACCCAAGAATCCCTGGACTGAAAGGACAACAGAGAGTGAAATGCCATCTCCCCAGAGACCCTCAGGGCTGGGAAACATTGAAAGGGTGGCTTGGGGAAGCTTGCTCTGCTCTCCTCCCTGTTTTATAATGGAAGGGTGAAACTCACACCTGCGCGGCTTAAGGCTTGTGCTGCCCCCTCTACAAATGAGTGAATTTCACCCGATGCACCTGTGTTCACACCCTACACACTATTGTAACAATCTTTGTACACAATAGGCCTTGTGAGGTATCCTTTGAAAACGAATAGCTCACTGATCATTACTATTCTTGTGGGACGTCTGCATGCAGTGGGTACTGAGAGTTATAGATGCTGGAACTAGAACTAAAGTGGGTGCAAACAAGGTGTGTCGGGGGTGTTGTTACATGGGGCTGTCCCACCAAGGAATGTGTATTTACCTCAATTTACATAGAAAGAGAGTAAACAGACCCATCAAGCTAAGAAGTGTGGGGCAAGAGACTCCATGGCTACACCCCAGCAGGGAAGAGAGACTCTTTCTCTGAGATACTTAGGGCTTGGCAACACTTGCCAGTTAGAGCGCATTAAAGCAGCCCCAGGCGCCCTAACTCACGACCCATCCATGCCTCGGCTGAAGTGCCCGGGCGTCAGTGTGAATGAGGTGTTGCATTACTGCGCTCTGATCCGCCTCCAGAAACGTCCCATAATCCCTTTAAGTCAAGTGGCCACTCTTGTCATTGTTTTGGAATCGGCTGCAGGAATGCGGATATGCCCTTTCAAAGCTCCGTTTCTGACAACCGGGTGCTTATCTGCTCCGGGACAAAGAAACCATTACTGTGGAATGCTGTTTGCTGTGAGTGTGTGAGAGAGAGCGAGGCAGGGGGGGAAAGGGGGTCTGCTGCTGTCTGAACTTACCAGAGAGCATGCTGACACACTCTCAGCCCCCCAAAACCCACTCTCTCTCCCCCCACATACACACCACACACTCCCTGTCACATTCCACCCCACCCCCATTTGAAAATCACATTGCAGCCACTTGCATGCTGGGATAGCTACCACAATGCACTGCTCTCTGTGGCCATTGCAAGAGCTGCTAATGGGGCCACGCCAGTGCGCTTGAATTTGACAGTGTGGACACACTGCAGCGCTTTCCCTACTGCGCTCTCCGAGGGCTGCTTTAACTCCCAGCGCTCTACATCTGCAAGTGTAGCCATGCCCAAAGACAGAGCGGGCTGAACCTCAAGTGATAAGCAACTGATTGTATACAATATTACTGTCTTATCAGGGTGCATAGAGTGAGATCTTTTCAGCAAGCTAATGACACGCTGGTGATTAATATCACTGTGAAATGTCCATATGAACACTATGTGAGGAATTATGAATACTCAATGATACTATGTTTGAAAGTGTGTGGCCAAAGGAAGGAAGGAGCAGTTCCCACCCAGACAGGAGGGGGGGCAGCTATTTACCTGTCTCCTGTGTAAAATAAGCATGGCAGAATCAAATCAATGGAAGCCCCATTTACATGCAGGGGGATGGGAAGCTCACAGCATGGGAAGAATAGCATGAAGCCAGCTTCCTGGTGGACGCGGCAAGCTGAGCACACAGGAGAGCTTCCTGCCTCCTGCAGCAAGGCATTGAACTTTGGGAGGTATAAGGGAGGACAGAAGCCACCTTTGGCATCCATCAAGGGAACAGAGAGCTCTTGCAAGCTAGAAAGATGGGGTCCTTCCATCAAGGGGGGAAGGGTTGAAGACTGGAACTGAAAATAAGTGAGAAACCTGCTTAGGCAAAGATCTTTCCCCTAGGAAGACAAGGGAAGCAAGCGTCGTGTATTCTTGTGCAAGGTCCTGACTGAGGGAAAGTCAGCCCTGGCTGGGAAGAAGGAAGATTGGTGAAAGAAACCACCTGTATCTTTGTAGATCAAGACGTAGCCTTTTAGATGCTTGTTTTCACTTGGATTTGCTTGTAACCCTTGCTAACTTGCTTCCTTTTATTTAGCATCACTTAACGGATTGTTAATAGATTTGTCTTATTTTACTACAAACCAGCTCAGTGTGAAAACAACAAGGAGTCTGGTGGCACCTTAAAGACTAACAGGTTTATTTGGGCATAAGCTTTCGTGGGTAAAAACCTCACTGCTTCGGATGCATCTGGTGCCACCAGACTCCTTGTTGTTTTTGTAGATACAGACTAACACGGCTACCCCCTGATACTTGACAGCTCAGTGTGGTGTTTAAGGGAAAGGGTGTATTCCCTCTAGTTAAGTGAATAAGCTTAGGTGTGGTTTTGTGTCTTTAAATGAACAAATGAACCTATTATTTCCCAGACCTGTCCAGGAGTAGGCTGGACATTGCAGAGCACAAGGTTTGGGGTAAGTTCGGGACTGGGAGTGTGCTGGGGTCACCTTGCTGGTTGTAACCAAGGCTGGTGGAAGTCAAACTGGGGCTGTAGCCAGGGTGCTGGGGTCAGAGCTGCTGACGCAGGGCCGTCTACACACAGACCCTCAGGGTGCAACCTGCATGCCGGTAGGCTGGCTGGGAGCATCCCAGGCAGTGAGTTAGAGCAGTAAAGCATTGTGAGGGTTACAGGGCAGGTGGTGACACAACCCCTCACTGCTCTGGATTGCACTCCCGCACATGAAACACACAGAGAGGGGACTTCACTCTCCAGGACTCTAATGCGCCACAGTTACAGTTTCTTGGGGAGGGACCTCGACGGTCTCTCTCAGCTGGAGGTCAAAGAAGCTTGCACTTGTCAGGAGCTCTAAATTCAGTAATTCTGCAGCTGAGTAACCTACTGGGCCGAACTCACTCTTCTTCTAAGTCGGGGATGGGCAAACTTTTTGGCCTGAGGGCCACATCTGGGTATGGAAATTGTAGGGCGGGCCAGGAATGCTCACGAAATTGGGGGTTGGAGGACGGGAGGGCTCCGGCTGGGGGTGCAGGCTCTGGGATGGGAATGAGGGGTTGGGGGTGCACGAAGGTGCTCTGGGATGGGACCAAGGGGTTCAGTGGGTGGGAGAAGGATCAGGGCTGGGGCAGGGAGTTGGGGCATAGGAGAGGATCAGGGGGGCAGGCTCCAGAAGGTATTTACCTCAAGCAGCTCCCAGAAACAGCGGCATGTCCCTCCTCTGGCTCCTATGCGGAGGTGCGGCCAGGCGGCTCTGCGCACTGTCCTGTCCACAGGCACCACCCCTGCAGCTCCCATTAGCAGCGGTTCCCAGCCAATGGGAGCTGCAGGGGCAGCACCTGGGGCAGGGGCAGCGTGCTGAGCCCTCTGGCTGCCCCTATGCGTAGGAGCTGGAGTGGGGACATGGCGCTGCTTCTGGGAGCCGTGAAGAGTGGGGCAAGACCCTGACCCCGCTCCCCGGCTGGAGCGCCAGAGCAGGGCAAGCCCTGGACGCCGCTTCCTGGCAGGAGCTCAGGGGCCGGATTAAAACGTCTGGAGGGCCGGATGTGGCCCCCAGGCCGTAGTTTGCCCACCCCTGTTCTAAGTCGATGGAGATTTGTTACGTATTCATTTGCCCCGAGTGCCTGTTCTGCTCCCTGCGTTGCTTTTATTTGTCTAATTGGTACTTACAACCATTGCTTCCTCTTCAGAGCAGTGCTAGCTAGATAACCCTCCCATAGCAGCAGCCTGTTAAAGGGCATAGACGGGGCGGCTCATCTAGGTGCTTATCACCACCAAGGACTTCTGCTGCAGTGATTGCCTCTGCATCCCCTCTGGGGGGCTGTGGTTGGAGACCCACAGTCTAGCCGGAGGGTCGATATGCCCTTGCTGTGATCTGACTCACTAAGTGATTGGGCAACGAAATGGCAAATGAAATGTAATGTGGATAAATGTAAAGTAATGCACATTGGAAAAAATAACCCCAACTATACATACAATATGATGGGGGCTAATTTAGCTACAACAAGTCAGGAAAAAGATCTTGGAGTCATCGTGGATAGTTCTCTGAAGATGTCCGTGCAGTGCGCAGAGGCGGTCAAAAAAGCAAACAGGATGTTAGGGATCATTAAAAAGGGGATAGAGAATAAGACTGAGAATATATTATTGCCCTTATATAAATCGATGGTACGCCCTCATCTCGAATACTGCGTACAGATGTGGTCTCCTCATCTGAAAAAAGATATAGTGGCACTAGAAAAGGTTCAGAAAAGGGCAACTAAAATGATTAAGGGTTTGGAATGGGTCCCATATGAGGAGAGATTAAAGAGGCTAGGACTCTTCAGCTTGGAAAAGAAGAGACTGGGGGGGGATATGATAGAGGTATATAAAATCATGAGTGATGTGGAGAAAGTGGATAAGGAAAAGTTATTTACTTATTCCCATAATACAAGAACTAGGGGTCACCAAATGAAATTAATAGGCAGCAGGTTTAAAACAAACACAAGGAAGTTCTTCTTCACGCAGCGCACAGTCAACTTGTGGAACTCCTTACCTGAGGAGGTTGTGAAGGCTAGGACTATAACAGCGTTTAAAAGAGAACTGGATAAATTCATGGAGGTTAAGTCCATTAATGCCTATTAGCCAGGATGGGTAAGGAATGGTGTCCCTAGCCTCTGTTTGTCAGAGGATGGAGATGGATGGCAGGAGAGAGATCACTTGATCTTTGCCTGTTGGTCCAATCCCTCTGGGGCACCTGGCATTGGCCACTGTCGATAGACAGGATACTGGGCTAGATGGACCTTTGGTCTGACCCGGTACGGCCATTCTTATGTTCTTATGTTATGACTCCAGATATTTGAATTGTATTGTTTTAGATTGTTCCTTAACCACCCCTAGCCCCTACGCACACAATCTCTCTCTCCTCTCTTTCTCCGGCTAGGGGACAAGATGAAATTAACCAAGAGGCTAAAGAAAATGGAGATGAAGCTGATCAGCAAGAAGCAATGCTCCGAGTGGCTCCCGGAGCTAACGGAGAACATGCTGTGCGCTGGCTCCGTGGAAGGAAGGAAGGATGCCTGCCAGGTAAAGTAAACAAGCGCCCGCAGGACCGCGCTGCTGACGTCAGCAGAAAGAAATCACGACGGAAGCTGATTTGCTATGGTAATGAACATTGATCCCTTCCGCAGCTCCCTGGGGTTGCTGATGTTTCACTGCATGTGTTCAGGGCATGAGACTCCAAAGAGTGCAGCTAAGGAACTGGCAGAATATCTTGGTGCCTAGTTAAAAACGGATATTGAACAGGACAGCCAGGGTGCGGGGCTCCTTGGGTTAGCAGGTGCTCGCAGTGCTGCAGAAAACAATCCGCTCCGTTCCACGGGGGACACTGCGCCTTGCATTCTTTTAAGCCATCCCCCATCTGTCACTCCAGGAGCAGAACTCATGGAGCGGTTTTCACCCTCCACAGCTAAAAAGAGAGGTGGACTTGATGCAGGGTGTTGGAAGGGGCATGGACAACCAAAAGGAGGAAAAAATGAGATGATCTCAGACTACCCCTTCCCAGAATTATATATTACATGGGGAGGAGTAGCTTGGACGGCTCCAGGGACTGGGAATGTGAGATGGAGCTGGTTGTATCAAAGCTGGTTCAAACCAAAAGCAGGTTCAGGCCAAGAGTGGTTACTATCTGCTGGCTGGTCGGTGGCTGATGTGACAAGGAGTGTGGTGGTGGTCTCAGGTCCTGTAGTATGCCAGTATATTTATATGCCAGCAGAGCCCCTAGTGTAGATGCAGCATATGCTGGCAGAAGGAGTTTTCCTCCTGCCCTATCTAAACAACCTGCCTGACCAACGTTAGCTATGCTGACAAAAGTACTCTTGAGTCAGCCTACACTGGGAGCTTTAGTCATGTAGCTATGTCGGCCAAGGGGTGGTGGTTTTTTCTTGTTGTTGGTTTCCACCCTCTGAGCGGGTCTAAGCTTGGCAGTGGAGACCGGGCCTCAGTCCAGTTCCCATAGACAGGACATGACGGTCTCTTATTGTGATACAGAAAGACAGCGAATGAGGCGTGAGGGGAGAATTGGCTTCTGCACCAGTGGTAACAAATGGAGAATGCCTCTCCCTCTCCTATGGTCAATGCTGCAGAAGACATAAGTGTGTCTAAATCCCAGAAGGGTGTAAACACCAAGGGGTGGGGATTGGTTAGGTTTGTCCGGAGGGGTAGGGAGGTAAGAGCAGAAGAAATGGGAAGAAATTCAGTAAAGGAGAGTTCAGGCTGAATATCAGCAACCCTCCTCATAGGGAGGTCAGTCCAGGTCTGAGTGCACAAGGCTTTGACACCACAAAAACACCAGCACAACTGGCAACAATTAGACAGCCACCTCCGTCCTCTTGATGGCTCTCCCAGTTTGAGGTATCAAGACGGAAAGAGCCATGGAGACTGGATGACTCTGCCATCCGTAGAAGCAATGCTTCCAGTTCAGGGTTGAGTCACATTGAAAGCGTCACATGGGTCAGCTTTGCTTTGAGGAATCATTCTTTGGAGAGACGGAGGACTGCAGTCTCCAGAGCTGTTCATCTGTCAGCTTTCACCTATGTGAAATTCCCTTCAAATTTTTAAAAAGAAAACTGCCATGGGGTAGCATTCATATCATTAAATAATGCCCTTGTCTATTCTTGCCATAAGTTGCGCATTTGATTTATGCTATTGCCACAGCTAGACTATCCGTACCAGCATAATGAATCTCATGTAGCCAAAAAGTTGACTAGGTCTTTATTTTGATCTATAATACGCTCGAGTCTAGTGAGAAATGAGTTAGTAATGTGGAACTGAACAGAAAGTGCCGGCGTACAAGAAAACGTTCCCCAGGCCCTGACTCACGTGTGTGAAATGCCGGGAGTCTGGAGATTAACATGAGCCCAATGTTCTGACTACTGCCCATCTTCAGCGCAAGGTTGGCAGGTTACTAATGTGGCTCGGCCAGGCAGAAATGTGTTGTAGCTTGAAACTGTGGGAAAACCCTAGGCAAGGAACTAGAGCTGGTGGCAAAAAATCCGATGAAATGCTTTTACATTGGAATTTGCCAATTTGTCCAAACTGAAATGTTTTGCAGAGATGGTTCAGTTTCGATGAAGTTCTTGCCTGGTTTCCTGCCAACCGGCCTGCCTGGCTGGTAAACCAGTGGGGAGATGAGAGCCTGGAATCTCTGGGAACCCCAGCCCCTAGACTCCTGGCTTCTCTCCACCTTGAGTTTCTAGGGTCCCTGGCTCCAGGGAAGCCCACCAGGCAGAGTGCCCCAGAGCCAGGGCTCCATTCTGTTTTGCGGAAAATTTTGAACTAGCAAAATCTTCTGCCAAATGGAATTGCCTTTCTCTGCTCCGCTCTAGAAGCAACCTAAACTAGGACGTGGACAGCAGCGCTGCAGTAACATGGATTGGCCCCTGTCCAAAAGGGGTAGGAACTCATGAATCTGGAATTTGTGTTTAAACCTTGTTTTGTTCTTTGAGCCCCAGTATGGATGCGGCCTAGTAAACTTAGAGCAGAGAGGAGGGGAAAGGATGGTATCTCATGGACTCATTCTCATTGTCATGAAAGGATTCTGGGTGCTGTCCAGGTGCACGGTAGGGAAGCCCTCTAATCTGTCACATTTAGAGATGGGCTGGACCCAAAATCGTGGATCCAAACACCTCCACACATTGGGGATGTTCGGGTCTGGATATTCCAACTGCTGAGATAACAAAGCCACATATGCGTAGCACAGGAAATGGTACACTTCTCTGTCTGCCTCCTCACAATGTTGTATGTTCCTGCACCCTCCTGGATGGATAATCCCAAGCGTGTACTACCCTGGCTCTCCATCTTGTGTTACAACATAATAGTATAATAATAATAATAATTAATGGAGATATCCCATCTCCTAGAACTGGAAGGGACCTTGAAAGGTCATTGAGTCCAGCCCCCTGCCTTCACTAGCAGGACCAAGTACTGATTTTGCCCCAGATCCCCCAAGTGGCCCCCTCAAGGATTGAACTCACAACCCTGGGTTTAGCAGGCCAATGTTCAAACCACTGAGCTATCCCTCCCCCCCAACTTACACATCACAGGCCGATTTGTTATTCGTGATCACTGTCATGAATGTGGACATTTTAAGGAGGGGGCCTCCGCGAATGCTAATACAAAACCTTTACACTACTGACTGCTAGAAAGTGTATGTGACTATAACGGGCTTTGTCGGGGCAAACTATAGAGAATCTCATCTGTTATGCAGCGACAGAAGCATAACTATTCCGTGGGTTGTGGATGGTGTCTCTCTAATATTCCAGGGAAGATTCAGTAGTGAATGTCCCAACTATTTTTACCTTTAAAAAAATCAATTCAATTAAACAAATCTATTGAACACCAGCTACTTAAAGGTTCTTCAGACATCTACAGAATGGCTTTGAATGAATGCTAATAGAATCTGTAATTGACTGGCTCTATTTAGCCGTAAATACTGGCATTCACAGATGATCAAGGTACACATACACTTCAGAACAGGCTGTACAGATTTCCTGAGTGGTTCGTATGTGGTACTTTTCTTCTATGACCCCTGAATTACATATTGGGTTTAGTTCCCTGTTTTCTTAAGCACCCTTTGTTAGATTCTGAAGCAAAGAAAATGATTAGGGGGCTGGGGCACATGAGTTATGAGGAGAGGCTGAGGGAATTGGGCTTGTTTAGTCTGCAGAAGAGAAGAGTGAGGTGGGATTTGATAGCAGCCTTCAACTACCTGAAGGGGGGTTCCAAAGAGGATGAAGCTCAGCTGCTCTCAGTGGTGGCAGATGACAGAACAAGGAGCAATGGTCTCAAGTTGCAGTGGGGGAGGCTTAGATTGGATATTAGGAAAAACTATTTCACTTAGGAAGGTGGTGAAGCACTGGAATGCGTTACCTAGGGAGGTGGTGGAATCTCCATCCTTAGAGGTTTTTAAGGCCTGGCTTGACAAAGCCCTGGCTGGGATGATTTAGTTGGGGTTGGTCCTGCTTTGAGCAGGAGGTTGGACTTGATGACCTCCTGAGGACTCTTCCAACCCTAATCTTCTATGATTCTATGAAAGGCATTAACAACAATTAACGTCTTTAAGGGCTTTAACTCACAGGGAAAATGCTTGCTACATTCCTTGCTTATTTAGTGAGCATAAGAACATAAGAATGGCCAGACTGGGTCAGACCAGTGGTCCATCTAGCCCAGTAGCCTGTCTTCTGACAGTGGACAGTGCCAGGTGCTTCAGAAGGAATGACCAGAACAAAGCAATTGTTGAGTGATCCATCCCCTGTCGTCCAGTCCCATCTTCTGGCAATCAGAAACTTAGGGACACCCAGAGCATAGGGTTGTGTCCCTGACCATCCTGGCTAATAACTGTTGATGGATTTATCCCTCAATGAAGATTTGGGAAATGTCCCAGTTATAATTTTGGAAGGTTTCTGGAAAGGAGAGGAGCTGGATAGGGCAGTGCTTTGGCAAACGGAACAGAGAGCTGTTTACTTTGACGTCAGTTCAAATCTTATTCAGATCATAACTGAAGGAACAATGATCTTATGGATAAGGCATTGGATTGGGACCCAGGACAGCACTGTTTGACTCCAAGTGTCTGGGCAAACGTCTGTGTACCTTAGTTTGCCATCTGTAAATTGGGGGTAATATTCCTATATTGGTGATTTATGGTGTAAGGTCTTGGGGGGCAGGGACTGACTCTACAGTGCCTGACACACTGGGGCCGCTACTCACTACTGAAATACAAATTATAATAACAAATGTTGTTCCCATCTCGTGGCTGGTCTATGTGAAGTGGTGGGTCTCAGTCCAGTTCCCCAGGACCAGGCAGTCAGATACCCTGGTGATGAATGCAAGCTCACCAAACAGCATCATCACAGCTGGCCAGCTGTTGGCAATGTCAGCAGGGAGGCCCAGGTCTGAGCAGTCCATGGAGTCTAATCTGCCCTCTTACCCCAAGCACACAGTTCAGTGGCTTGGTGGTCTAACGCTAACATTCTTGCTTTGTGTCTTTGTGGTCATGAGTGCTAATCCCTCCCACAAGTGGCAAAGACCCACAACACCTTGCGTCAAACTGAGCTGGCACATAAATGGAACAGAAAGTCTTGTGAAAGAGGGAATATTCATTAAGTAACAAATCTGCAAGTGACAGGTCGGGGCCAGAATCAATGATAATGATACCTTTTGAAAAACTGAAGAGGTTCAGAGAAAAGCTACAAGAAAGATAAAGGGATTGGAAAACATGTCTCATCGTGGAAGATTCAAGGAGCACAATCTATTTAATTTATCTAAGAGGAGGTTAAGGGGCAACTTGATCACAGTCTACAACTATCAACATGGGGAACAGAAATCTGATAATAGAAGGCTCTTCAGTCTTGCAGACAAAGATATAACAAGAATCGACGTCTGGAAGTTGAAGCTAGACAAATTCAGACTGGGAATAAGGCACAGATTTTTAACAGTGAGGGTAATTAACTAGTGGAACAACTTACTAAGGGTTGGTGTGGATTCTCCATCATTGGAAATTTTCAAATCAAGACTGGAGGTTTGTTCTGAAAGATCTGCTCTCGTACAAACAGGAATTAATTCGGGGAAGTCAGATAAGAGGCATGTCATGCAGGTCAGACTAGATGATCGAAATGATCTGTCTGGCCTTGGAATCTAGCTACTCTCAAGCGCTTACATAGCCCTTTTCATTATTAGATCCTAAAGCACTCAAAGATGAGCTCTTTCTCCAGGTGTTCTCTGTGAAATCTAGTCTAGGAGCTTACATGATCTTCATTACTGTAGCATCTGAGCAGGGCTTAATTTATAATGAAAGAGGTCAAGCAATTAGGTGCCGGGACTCAAGCAATTTTTTTACATTCATAACTGATGCAGCACACCCAGAGGTGCCGGGGCTAGGAACTGTCAAGCCTAGAGGTGCCGGGGCTCAACCCTGGCAAGCCCTGGCACAAATTAAGCATTGCCTCTGAGCACCTCGTGGATTTTGTCCTTACAACATCCCCGTGAGTAGAGCAGTGCTATTAGCCCCATTGTACAGATGGGGAATTCAGGCACATGGTAGATGAAGCGACTTGTCCAGGCTTTCAAAGAGAGTTTGTGGCTGAGCCAGGAACCCCGAATGCATGAGCCCCAGGCTAGTGCCCTAACCACTAGATCAATCCTTCCTGCCCACATGTTACAAAATACCATTTGCGTGGCGGGTTCGATTTCCTCTCCCCACAACTTTCCCTAAAGATGATGCATTCAGAAACAAAATAATTGTGACAGTCACCTGTTCACAAAGGCCTTTACCTCCCTCCCTGCCAATGGCAAATGTCATTGCTTCAAATGCTGGTCCTCGTCGATGTGTAGACCAACACGGAAATGAAACCAGCTATGACTTGCAAAGGCTGTGTATTCACCCATAGAATCATAGAAAATCAGGGTTGGAAGGGACCTCAGGAGGTCATCTAGTCCAGTGGTTCTCAAACTAGGGCCGCCACCTGTTCAGGGAAAGCCCCTGGCGGGCCGGGCTGGTTTGTTTACCTGCCGTGGCCGTAGGTTCGGCCAATCGCAGCTCCCACTGGCCGTGGTTCGCCACTCCAGGCCAATGGGGGCTGCAGGAAGGGCGACCAACACATCCCTCGGCCCATGCTGCTTCCCGCAGCCCTCATTGGCCTGGAGCGGCGAACCGTGGCCGGTGGGAGCCGCGATCGGCCGAACCTGCAGACGCGGCAGGTAAACAAACCAGCCCGGCCCGCCAGGGGCTTTCCCTGAACAAGCGGCGGCCCTAGTTTGAGAACCACTGATCTAGTCCAATCCCCTTCTCAAAGCAGGACAATTCCCAACTAAATCAGCCAACAAGCAGCAGGTGGGTTGTTCTCCCACCTAAAAAGACGCCTGAATGTGTTTCTTTGGATAAATTACAATGTGGCTGGCATGAATAAAAATAAGGGGGAAAGTGACTTGGGGCCTCATGGAAGCCCATTGACCTCAATGGACATTGGACAAAGGAGATAATAGGTGGACGCCTCCAAGAAATAAGGTGCCATTTTTAAGGGCCATTTCTGCCAAAACTTAAAATTATTTACTAGCAAATATGCCATCCCCATCTCGTTTTTGAATGAGAGAATTCACACGGAGTGCATGAATTAAGCCTGAGATCTGATTTAATGTGGTTATTTTTACCCGTCCCTAAACTGGAATGCAGAACAACTGAAGCAAAGAGGCTATTTTTAGCTAACTCAGTGCCCTGGGACTGGGTGCTTTAACTAATTAGCAGCAGCAAATGTACTCCCGTTCTTTTTGCTGACCAAAGTTACTGCACAGCAGGCCGGAAGCTGAAAGTTCCCCCGGAGCTGAGTTTGGTAGGGGCAGAGATGTCACCAAAAATGCTTGTGGAATGAGTCACATTGCAGTGAGCTTGGTTTGGGGACAGTGTTCTGCTCAGCAGGACTTGGTCCTTCTCATGCCCATAGGAAGGGTGCACCTTGGGACAGATGTTTAAAGGGATTTAGGCACCTAAAGAGGCAGATAGGTGCCTAGTGGGATTTTCAAAAGCACCGGGGCACCTTAGGTGGAGAACCTTTAGGCATTTAGGCCTTTTGAAAATCCTGCTAGGTCCCTATCTGCCTCTTTAGGTGCCTAGATGCCTTTCAAAATCTGGTACCTTGAGCCTTTTCCACTGGGAAAGGGATTAGAGGCGGGATTTGGCTCTCAGGAAGGAGGTAAGGCAAAACGGATCTGTGTCCATCCAGTGAGTTTGCAGGGCATTGCCTAGCTTTCTCCACCTGCAGTTTTTCAGGAGCCTATCTCTGCTGTTGATGTATCAGGCTGTAGCCTGCTCTCTCTCCTTACCTAAGCACTGACTGAATGCCAGCTGCACACCAGGCAGTGCAAAGGAAACAAACATGCACCATCGTTAATTGGGGGCGTGGGGGGAAATAGCAACAGGATAAAATGAAAACTCTACGAGCTGCAGCCTTGGCTGTGTGACCTAGAACTTTGAATACTGGATTCCTGGGTTTTATTCCCTATGCTGCCGTTGACGCACTAGTTTGTACAAACCAGATCATGTCTCTGCTTCTGTTTTCCCAGCTATAAAAGGGGGACCTACCCCGCTAAGCTGGGTCAAGCAGTTCTGATGGTCTCTTGTAAAAAACCCTTCATAAGTGTAAGCCATTGTTAGCAGGCACCCTCTGAGACGATATAGCTCGTAAATTACACCCACTCGACGAGCTTTGCTTTTCATACTGCAGTAGGATGCACGACATGCAGCCTCATTGTTACAGCATAAGGCATGCGGGACCTGATCCTGCCTCTGCTGAAGTCGCTAGCAAAGTACCCATTGATTTCAAAGAGCGTGGGCCTTCGAAGAGGTGTGGTCAAATGGGACATTGTGCCTAAGGCTAGTAAGAGCGCATGAGTCAGAGGTCATTGCAAGGAGAGCATCAATACGACCCATTGAACTATATGGTGAAAATGGGGACAAGGCCCGTCCTTGGCTTCTATGTTTGTGTAGTGTCCAGCTCAGATGGGACCCTGGTCTGTGACTGAGGCTCCAACGTGCTACTGCAATATGAATATGAATAAATACTACAATGAGTTTATGCAACATTTACTCCACGTTTAGCAGTATTTTTCCCTGCAGTTAAAGGCACCCTGAAAAAAATATATAAACGCCCTGTGGGCCTGAACTCTGCATCCGTTGAAGCCGAAAGGATCTCGGCTGTAGATTTCGGTGGGAGCAGCAAGCCCATTTCCTTGCTCATTAGTGAATCCAAGGGAGCGGTTCTGGGGAGCTGCATATGGAGGAGGCTGCGTGTGCCGTCGTCAGAGATACTTTTCAAATGGGGATGAAAGCGAGAGACAGCATTGCCCAGGAAAGCCGGCTCTGCCCGTGGAAACATGTTCAGATTGCATTCCTTACACGCCACCTCGGTTATTGGAGACAAGACAGTAAAATGGTGGGGCCTGGTGAGAGAGCTACGTCTGTAATATTTACAGCATCGCCTTGAAAGCACTTAGACTGAAATGAAGCCGTATGAAATTTACAAGAGAGAGGCTGTAGCTTATCGGGTGCTTTTTGATCAGTACAGCATGGTGGTTCGCTCTCTCTTACACAGGGGTGCCTGGCTACATTTGTACTGGAAACTCAACAAATCGTTCTCTTTCGGGCCACACTAGCCAACCCGGGCACCTGCCTTTTCAGTGTGTCAATAATGCAGGGTAGAGGTTTGTGTGCAATGCAGGGTAGAGGTTTGTGTGCTTCAGCTGGTCTCCTTTGTAAATGGGAGCTTGGTCTCCATGCCCTTCGCTGGGTTACAGAAAGGGTTGATGGGATTGATTGTTCATAGTTTGCTAATGAGCTGCTGAAATGGCATTTCAACCCCACCCCCACCAGCCATGACTGGCCACTAGCTGGCCCCCACTCCTTCGATGGTGGGTTAGCCAATGGGCCGACTGAGCCCGTGCCCAGGGGCCCTGGACAATTGGGGGGGCCCATAAAAAGGGACACCCCAACCCGCTCCCCAGCAGAAGCGCCGAGCAGGCGGGGCAGGGGAAGGAGCACTGGGTGGGTGGGGTGGGGCGGGGTGGGGGAAGCCACAGGGCCCAGACCCCCGCTGTGGCCCCGGGACTGGAGGAGCTCTCGCTCCCTGCCACGGCCTCAGGGCTCGGGGAGCTCTCACTCCCCACTGCGGCCCTGGGACCATGGCTGGGGAGAGGGGAGACAGAGCTTCTTCAGTCTTGGGACCACAGTGAGGAGGGGGGCAGAAAGGAGCAAATGGGTTGCATTACACCAGTGGGGGGGGTGGAATGGGGCGGAACTGTGGGTGGAACGGGGGGGCGGGCCTCAGGGGAAAGGGGAAGAATGGGGTGGGGCCTTGGGCAGGTCCACAGGTGGAAGGGAAGAAATGGGGGCGGGGCTGCAGGCAGAAGGGGTGGGGAGGGGCTCCCCACTTGCTCTGGCCCAGAGCCCCGTGAAACCTTAATCCGCCTCTGGCCTCATTAGTAGTCTTTGTGGAAGGGCCAAGCATTGAATGGTCTCTCCCATACACTGAGCTACCCTCTCTCTCTCTCTCTCTCTCTCTCTCTCTCTCTCTCTCTCTCTCGTAGAGGTTGTCTTTTAAGGTTAAAGCACATTGATGGGGTGGTGTGGGGGTAGCTTGAATTCCTGCTGCCCATGATCCTTGACCGGCATCCTGATCTTACACTGAGAAAGCACCTTCCCTGCTGAATTGCTCCAGGGGGATCTCACAGAGCTGGGCCTGCTCTGTGAAATTTTCATCCTTGGAAGGGCTTGGTATTTAGAATCATAGAATCATAGACTATCAGGGTTGGAAGGGACCTCAGGAGGTCATCTAGTCCAACCCCCTGCTCAAAGCAGGACCAATCCCCAACTAAATCATCCCAGCCAGGGCTTTGTCAAGCCTGACCTTAGAAACCTCTAAGGAAGGAGATTCCACCACCTCCCTAGGTATCACAATTCCAGTACTTCACCACCCTCCTAGGGAAAAAGCTTTTTCTATATCCAACCTAAACCTCCCCCACTGCAACTTGAGACCATTACTCCTTGTTCTGTCATCAGGTACCACTGAGAACAGTCTAGATCCATCCTCTTTGGAACCCCCTTTCAGGTAGTTGAAAGCAGCTATCAAATCCCCTCTCATTCTTCTCTTCTGCAGAATAAATAATCCCAGTTCCCTCAGCCTCTCCTCAGAAGTCATGTGTTCCAGCCCCCTAATCATTTTTGTTGCCCTCCAGTGGACTCTTTCCAATTTTTCCACATCCTTCTTGTAGTGTGAGGCCCAAAACTGGACACAGTACTCCATATGAGGCCTCACCAATGCTGAATAGAGGGGAATAATCACGTCCCTCGATCTGCTGGCAATGCCCCTACTTATACAGCCCAAAATGCCATTAGCCTTCTTGGCAACAAGGGCACACTGTTGATTCATATCCAGCTTCTCGTCCACTGTGACCCCTAGGTCCTTTTCTGCAGAACTGCTGCCTAGCTACTCGGTCCCTAGTCTGTAACAGTGCATGGGATTCTTCCGTCCTAAGTGCAGGACTCTGCACTTGTCCTTGTTGAACCTCATCAGGTTTCTTTTGTCCCAATCCTCTAATTTGTCTATGTCCCTCTGTATCCTATCCCTACCCTCCAGTGTATCTACCATTCCTCCCGGTTTAGTGTCATCTGCAAACTTGCTGAGAGTGCAATCCACGCCATCCTCCAGATCATTAATGAAGATATTGAACAAAACCGGCCCCAGGACCGACCCCTGGGGCACTCCGCTTGAAACCGGCTGCCAACTAGACATGGAGCCATTGATCACTACCCGTTGAGCCCGACAATCTAGCCAGCTTTCTATCCACCTTATAGAAAATCTGATTTTCCCCAGTCAAGCTCACCTCTGGCTTAACTCTGGGATCCAGCTGCTGTAAAAGATGTTGTTCATCATCCCATTGTGCTCTCTTTTTAACCTCTAGGGAGACCGCGGGGGACCTTTGGTTTGCACCTATGGAGACGTCATGAAGTGGTTTGCTCTTGGCATAGTCAGCTGGGGAGAAGGCTGCGGGGAAAAACAGCATCCCGGAATGTACACCTTCATTTTCAACTACTTGGAGTGGATCCAGGTGGAGACGGCCAGAGAAGGGAAGCCTTTCATCCCCCAAGGACTGGATAACATCACGATTTCCAAGCGGCTTCGCTCCGGCGCTGGGAAGGAGCCTGCACCTCCGGCTTCTTCACTCCTTTTGTTTTTCTATGTTACTATTTTGCTAGTGATGATTTTTAAATCATAATAAAAATCGATTTCACCATCCCAACTCTCCTCTCCTTTATAGAAATCTGCATAATAACACCTGTCTCTTATAGAGACTTTTCATCAGTAGCTCTCAAAGCACATCACAGTCTTTAATGGATTTATCCTCACAACATCCCTGGTGGGAAACTGAGGCATCAGGAGGATAAGTTACTTGCTTAACGTCAGACAGGGAGTGTGTGGAGGAGCTGGGAATTACCAGTTACCAATATGCTCTTGTGTGGGATCATCCAGTTAAGCTCCATGTTAATGATATGAGCTTATGCCAATGTGATGGGTAATAGATTAGAGATACAATAGAGAGTGCAGAGAGACAGACGAAGACTAGATCAATAAACATAGAAAATCTGGAAAACAAAAGTCCTGACCATTTCAAAAGTCAGCACGTCCCAAACAGTTGCATCAGAGCAAGCAGTGATTTCCTAGTCTAAGTACATTACCAGGAAATACAGTGGTGCCTTAGATATCATGGCAGGAAAAGTTGCCGATAAATAGACTTTCGATTGCAGCCACTGACGATGCTTTGAAATTTGGCCTATGACTAACCGGTCAGAATCTCACCTTCATTGCTTTCGAATGTTGGGCTTAGTTGGTACAAGGTGCTGTAGAAAAATTTAAGGTAGCAGAGAACTTTCTGCGATTTGCCCATTAGTCACCGTCTAAAGAAGGCATCCATTATGGTAATTTAAACAGGAGGTATTTTAAAAAAAGACAGTTACTAACCGCAGGTTCAAAGAAAGAGCTCAACCAACAAAGCTTGAATCCCAGCTTTGTCTCCTTTGTTTACCAGGGATTACACCCTATTGGGAATTCTGTGCAACACAGCAAGACATCTAGTGGCTGAATAATTTACTGCAGGTAAATAGATCATCGCACAAAGGAAGGCAAAAGTGAATAGCATTTTATTTATATTAAGGGATCTCTCTTAAGCACATGTGCATTCTCTCAGTTCCCAGTGAAACAAATCAGAGTTGAAGGTGCTCAATGTAACACCGACAGACCCCAGTCATTGTTGGACAGGATTGAACCTAAGTAGTGCATGAGCCTCTACCTCACTCACTATTGTGTCTCGGTGCCACTAGATGGGACAGAACACCACACCCTGGAGGTTTGTGGGTTACATCAACACATGACAGGAGGTATTCAGAACCCTCACACAATCTGTCCCTTACCTCTCAAAGAGGCATGTTGCAAAATGATTTCTGGTCCTTTCAATGTTGAGACCTTTCTTAGAGTCTCTTGAGCTATCTTGAAAGAGAATGCTTAGTCATGCAGTAATGGCTATTCAATATCCGACCCTTTGCAACACTATAAAAGCCCAAGGACTTACAGCCATGATAAAACTCTGCAATAGGATTGTGGGAAGCAAATTGGTTTTAATTACCTGGGTGCTTTCTGGCTAGCTAGCGAGCAGCCTTGTAAATGAGAATTAATTCATCCACCTTAAGCTAATGCAAACCCATCTTGGCATAAGAGTCAGACTTTATTTTCTGTGTCATCTGCAGGGAAAATAATGCCTAATTATTATTAGTACTGAGTAACGCTTATGAAAATTGCTCTACATTAATTTCACATGGCTGACTGGCTAATGGATTCACAAGGGCCTTGTAACACTCTATAAAAAGACTAATAGAAGCTAAAAACAAGGGGAATACATTACTCTAACAGCTATTAGTACACGGTGGTGTCCACTAGCATTAATACCTGTATTTATTTTGCCTCCCATTAATAATATATCAGCTGATTATAGAAGCTGTAGCCATGGTTGGATGTCAAGCAATGTTTCCTAATGCTGCAGTCTGTTCAGCTGTGGAATTGTTTCCCCAAGGGACATGATGGAAGGCTTATCGCTTGTGTCATTGCTATGGAGAGGTTCCATAAAGTGCTAGTCTATAGCACACCGCATGGAAGAATCCTTTGTTTAGAGGGAGCTATTGGCTAACCCGGTAGATCGTTCCATCTCTAACATCTACAATTCTATGCGACTACAAGAACAATGAAGGATGTAAAGCAATGTGAGCCAGTGTTTAGAGCAGGGCCCTTGGAAACAGCAAATCAAGGTTCTAATCCCGGCTTTGATGCCGATTCACTGAGAGACCTTGGGAAAGTCACATCAACTCCCCATGCCTCCGTTTCCCTATTTGTAAAGTGGAGATGATGATACTTATCCCCTTGGCAATACATGTTAAACTCCACAGATGAAAATGGCTATTTAGATAGTAAGTAGTGGTGTCTTTTCTCAGTCTATAATATCACAGAGCTCACTCTTACCAACAGATATGGCTGAGTTATCTCTGGTGTTCCCTGCTCTAAGCATCAGGGAAATCTGTGGTCTCTCAAATAGCTCTGCATGGTAAGTAGAACTGATTGAAAAAAAATTGCGACAGAAATTTTCCATGGGAAAACGCAGTGTTGTCAAAAAATGTTCAATAGAATTTTGTTTTTACTGATTTGAAATAGAAATGGAGTATTTCATTTTGACTTCATTTCATTCTTTTAATTTTTTTTTTAAAGTTTTGCCTTCTAATTAGTTGTAGCATCAGATTAATACATGTAATGTTGCTATCTATAGATTATAATCTTCTACACACATATTATCGGACGTTGGCATTATCGAACTGAAATGTTTTGATAAGGTCGGTTTGCTGTTTCTGACTTAATATTTCAGAATTTCCACTCCACACAATTGTTCGAGATTTTGAGTTTTCATCCTGGTTTGGGCCGCAAACAAATTTCAAATGGAAAATCCTTTTTCCGACCAGCTCTAAAGCAACTGCTGTTTGTTTTTTTTCTTGGTCATTGCAGGTGAAATATTAAGATGGCCAATTAAATCACTCCACAGTGCTACCAGCACACCTGAGTTCTAGGTAGATTCAAAGTCTGCAGGAGCGGGAGAGTCAGACCCAGCGTTTTGGTTTGGACCTATCTCTACCAGGGTTGAGCGCCAAGAGCCAGATCATGTGTTCTTCACACAGGCAGAGATGTCACTAGGGGACAGTGAATTGGGACGACTGTTCCAGGCCCTTTGCTTTGGGGGGGCCCCGCGGGCTGGTGCGATTGGCTGGCACGGTCGGTCCTGGAAGTTAGGGTACCTAAGGAATGGGATGGAGAACAATCCTGCCATCATTACCCTTCTTTGACAGGGTAATTGATTTGATGGATAGGGAGAGTGCGGGGGACATAATATACCTGGAATTTAGCAAGGCTTTTGACACAGTTCTATATTTCATTCTGATAAGTAAGCTGGAGAGATGCAGGCTTGAGAGAATACCATTAAGTGGATATATAATTGATTAAACAACTGCAAACAAAGAGTAACTATCAATGGAATGATGTTGGATTGGAGGGAGATCTCAAGTGGGGTTCCACAGGGATCTGTTCTGGGTCCCGTGTTGTTTAACATCTTTATTACTGACCTGGAGGTAGGTATAGAGAGCGTACTGATCAAGTTTGCAGATGGCACAAGGTTTTGGGGGGAGGGGTTGCCGACACTTTGGAGGATAGAGCTACATTCAGTGGGATCTTGATAAATTGGAGAAATGAAATTCAACAAAGACAAATGTCAGGTGCTATGCTTAGGGAAGAAAAACCAAATGCACAAATACAGAAGGGGGGGAAATTGGCTTGGCAGCAGCACCGCAGAGAAGATCCGGGAGTTGGGTGGATCACAACCTCCACATGAGCCAACAATGCGATGCTGTTGCAAATAAAGCAAATGCAATTTTGGGTTGCATAACAGAGACGCAGCATGCAAGCCACGGGGAGTGATAGAACTGCTCTAATCAGTGCTGGTTAGGCCTCAGCTGGAAAACCGTGTCCCATTTTGGTCACCGATGTATAGACAGGATGTAGAGAAACTGGAAAGGACCCAGAGGTGAGCGACAGAGATGATCAAAAAGATGGAATGCAAGCCATACGAGCAAAGGCTGAAGGAACTGGGTATGTTTAGTTTGGAAAAGAGGAGATTAAGGGGAATATGATAGTGGTCTTCAGATATTTGAAAGGCTGCCACAAAAAAAGATGGAAGGATGTTGTTCTCTCTTGCCCCAGAGGGCAGGACCAGAGGCAATGGGTTCAAACTCCAGCATAGCAGATTTAGATTAAATCTCAGGAAAAACTTCCTAACGGTAAGACCAGTAGGATGATGGAACAGACTGCCTGGGCGGGGGTGGGGGGAGACTGTGGAAGCTCCTTCCCTGGAGGTTTTCAAAAGGAGTTTGTATGTCCATCTGTCTGGGATGGTTTAGACACAACAAATCCTGCATCTTGGCAGGGGGTTAGACTAGATGACCCTTGCGGTCCCTTCTAACCCTATGGTTCTATGATTCTATTATCATGCCATCTAGGAACCAGGTTCAATTTCAATCACCCCATCCCTGAAAGTGGATGGCAGAAACAGAGGATTCAGAGACAGGTGATGAGAATGATTTAGAGGATCGGGGAGGCATCCATTAGAAAGGAGTGGGACTGTTTAGTTTAAAAAAAGAGACAATGGGGGGAGGGATAGCTCAGTGGTTTGAGCATTGGCTTGCTAAACCCAGGGTTGTGAATTCAATCCTTGAGGGGGCCATCTGGGGCAAAAATCTGTCTGGGGATTGGTTCTGCTTTGAGCAGGGGGTTGGACTAGATGACCTCCTGAGGTCCCTTTCAACCCTGGTATTCTATGAATTGCAGTTCTATAAGTGACTTGATAGAGGCATACAAGATAATGAATAGTATAGAGAAGGTAAACCAGGCTCTGCTCTATATTCCTTCTCATAATATAGAAACAAGAGGACAGGCAATGAAACTGAAAGGCAACAAATTAAAAATGGAGACAAGAAAACACTGTTTTGCAGACTGTATAATTAGCCTATGGAACTCATCACCAGAAGACCAAGCACTTAATATGATTCCAAAAAGGATTGGACATCTCTGTGAATAACGAGAATGGCCACAATTATGTTAGCTGGAGTAATAGGTTTCTGTTAGTGATGTAAATTCTTGTGCTTCAAGGATTAACCAGCCATGAATTTCCAGATGTTAAGAAGCCTCCCTTACAGGCAGGTGAATTGTCCACTGTGGTGTTTCTTCCACCTACCTCTGAAGCAGCTGGTCAGGGACGCTGCCAGAGATGGGGATACTGGATGGATGGACCAATGGCCTGACCCCTTATGGCAATTCGCCTGTGGCTATCCACATCTGGTCAGCTTCATGGGCCAGTGCAGAGTGGGAGGGGAGCTTGGCCCCCATCTCCTCCCTACCCCATTCTGGGGAGCCTGTGCTCTGGGGGTTCTAGGAGAGAGCATGCGGCTGTGATTGTACTCTGTCCTTGTGCAGGGAATATGGGGGAGCGGGGAGACCTCTTCCCTGCCCTGCACATCCACACAGGGACAGGACACAATCCAACCCTGCCTCGGGACCAGACCAGGATGAATACTGAGGGCCTCCTGTAATAGTCACTGGGCGCGCTCAGCGCTGGCAGGCTTGGGCCCTTAGCCACTTAGACAAATACTGAAACACTCCTGTTCTTTCCCTGACTGTGTACAAATGTCTTTTTCCAATTCCCCCTCCCTCCCTCCCGGATGTCTCTCTGTTCCTCTGAGCGCTAATCTGCCCCACAGACACAAAGCCAGCCCATAGCACGCTCAGTCTGTTTCTTCAACAGCAGCTTCCCATTGTACTTTCAAATAAAACAAATGAACTATGCTGATTGAACACAGCATAGAGATTTTATTTCAGCAGGAGCAAATATCAGAGCTCTTCTTCCTTTCCAGCAGGAAAATGCCTCCCCTGCCCCCAACCCTCCTTAAACCCATCAGTTTGCAAGACTATTGTCATCGAATCATAAAGGACACATGTTCATATATTAAAACTAATAGGGCAGCCCTGTATTTTATTTATAATCTAAGGTCAAAGTGAGAGGGAGTGTTGTCTAGTGGTTAGAGCTAGAGAAATTCTATTCCTGTGTCTGCCCGCTGACTTGCCGAGTGACCTTACAGGCAAGTCATTTAGCAGCTCAGTGCCTCAGTTTACCCATCTGTAAGCATGAGAATAATCACCAGACATTCACTTCTCTTGAGATGATCATCAAGCTGTACTGACCAAACAGAGAGATGCTGACTGAAGCCAAGCCACTTCTGGGACAGAGGGCAGTAGATATTTAACAATGCAAGGCAATATGAAGAATGCCAGTGTGACGGGGTGTATTGGGTCCTTTGAGGCTCCTCACTGGAGGCTTCGCAGTCCTACCACACCCTGCCCCAGAGAAGGAGCAGTGAAGTTGGGTCCTCCAGGCCTGCCTAGAAAGGCTGCAAAGAAGCAGCCAATCAGAGTGCACCAGGCTCAGTTAAAAGGAGGTGCCGGGAGTACCCAGGTCAGTTGCTGGTTGGGACCAAAAGGGTGGGGCAGACTGTGAGATCCTTCAGGTGAGGAGGCCTGGGAGAGACCTGTTCAACAGAGAACTTCAGCCTTGAGGTAAGGGTGAAATGAGGAAAGGGTGAAGTGAAAGGGACTCTGTGGGCCCAGGGAATAGCAGCAGCAGCAGCTGCTGCAACAACTATTAAAGGAAGCAGCACGTGGCTGCTATTTGTAGGGTCCCTGGGTTGGGATCCAGAGTAGTGGGTGGGCCCGGGTCCCCCCACCAGTTGCTGGGGAAGCGGTCAAAGCCCCAAGAAGGGGATAAGACTCAGTACCAAGAGCCTGGGGGAAAGGGCTAGAACAGGGGTTCTCTAACTGGGTGTCATGACCCCTCAAGGGGTCACAAGGTGGTTATGTGGGGTTGTGAGCTGTCAGGGAGCAGAGCTGGCACTGTCAGTCCTGCCATGCTTAGCGGGGAGGGTCGCACTCAGAGGCTTGCTGTGTGAAAGGGGTCACCAATTCAAAAAGTTTGAGAACCACAGGGCTAGAGTTTAATCAGGGTCAGTGAGAACCGCTGAGGACAAATTGTCTCCAGGGAGGAAGCTCTGGGGGCACAGCTCTAAACCAGGGCAGGGACAGACTTCAAGCTAGCCCAGGAGGGGCTGAGAACGGAGCCCAGAGACAGGGCTGCAGACGTTACCAGCGACACAGGGACAAGCTCTGTTGGACCTTGTTTGTTGGTGCATGTTGACTGTGGGTGACTTGGCCTAAGGACTGAGCCACTAAAGACTCGCCTGATGAGGGAACCAACTGCCGATGGGGGGGCACCATGAGCAGAGAGAGTGCAGGTTCACACACACCCGCCAGGAGGCGCTCAGGAGAGGGGAGTGCGCCCCATCACAGCCAGTCTGTAGGAACGATTGTCTTAGGAGGATGGATTGAAATCTGGAGGTGTCCCAGACATGGGACTGAGCATATTTTGGAAGAGAGGCATTCCTAGCGAACCCCGAACAAGCACATTCATAAATCCTTCCAGAGACACAATAGTAAGGAGCGTCTGTGCATTTCCCTGGGATTCTTCGCTGCATAAGTGTGTTGGCTTTGCCTTCTGGCCCAGAAGTGGCTTGGCTTCCGTTAACACTTATCTCTTGGAGGCTGCCCTTATTGTAACAATTGTCATGGCCATCCTCAAGTCACGCCGCTCTGATTCCAGTGTTTTGCACTGGTGCTTTGAGCACGCCTTCATTCTGTCCTTGGAGAGGATAATGCAAGTCCTGGTTGTCTAGTTGCGTTACTGCCGTGCTGTAGGGATGCTGGCCGCACTGGAGGTAGCCCAGAAGACTCGTATCTGGATGGGAGGCTTCCAGAATGCTAATTTGAATGTGGACCCAGACCAATGATGCTTGTTGCCTATTGCCAGATTGATAGTTTTCAGTCTGATTTCTGGTATCTGCCTCATGCTTAGTGTCATCTTGGCAGAAAGGGGGAGGCCCAGTTGAAAATGAAAGGTTTGCCATAGATCAGACAACTGGCCATTCTACTCTAATAACCTAGAATTGGTCGATTCCTGAGGCTCCAAAAATGCTCAATATGTCTCTTATAGTTGGTTGTGCAATGATACATCTCGGGATAAACAGCTCCTGCAAGTGCCACCTTGCACCCAAACGCATGGAATGTAATGTGCATTAACTAGAACTCCTTGGAAAACAAAATGGGCCTCCCAGGAGAAATTCCACAATTGCAACATTCGTTTTGGGGCTGAATTGGGGAGAAATGATTAAATAGCCACACTTTTTATTAAATGTAAAAGTTCCTGAAAAATTTGGCTTCAGAAATGTCTAAATGTTACATTACGATTTTCTTGATGGACAATTTCACCAAATGGAGTTTTCAAAAGCAGAATATTTTGATTTTGACAAAACCCCCTTGTACGATGGAGAAATGTTTCATTTGAAATTTTTCAGTGAGCCCTAATACCACTAATTTGCACAGAGCCTTGTAGCTGACAATTGCAAACCAGTTTGTAACCATTATAAAGTATTATTAATTTGTATTAATATGGCACCTAGTCACAGACCAGGATCCCATTGTGCTAGTCTCTTACAAACAGAACAAAAAACAGTCCCTGTCCCAAGGAACTTGCAATCTAAGTATGAAACATGGGCCAGCAGACTGATACACACAGACCGAGAGGGGAATACAAGTAGACAATGAGAGAGACAATGGCATGATCGGCAATGGTCTCTGCACATCAGCAACTGAACTGTTGTCAAATTTTGTGGCGGCATCATGTCAAAGTAGAGTCTTAAATAGGGATTTGCCGCAGGATAATGTGTCCCTTACGAAGGGCAGTGTGGTAAATTAATTTAATGGAGATATCCTATCTCCTAGAACTGGAAGGGACCTTGAAAGGTCATCAAGTCCAGCCCCCTGCCTTCCCTAGCAGGACCAAGTACTGATTTTGCCCCAGATCCCTAAGTGGCCCCCTCAAGGATTGAGCTCACAACCTTGGGTTTAGCAAGCCAATGCTCAAACCACTGAGCTATCCTTCCCCCTAGAAAACACATCCCTCCCCGTAGAAAGCACAAAGGTGCTTTGTCTGAAAATGTTTGTATTTGTTACGAAGCAAGTCTCAAAACACCGCTGTGAAGAAAGCATTAGCATTTTTCAGTTGAAGCATGCAGAGCTTAAGTGACTTGCCTAAGGCCTTTCAGTAAATCTGTAGCAAAGTCAAGGAGCAAACCTAAAAGGTCCTTAATCAACATTCTGGCTAGTATCCTCTAGACCATGCTTCTCCGTTACTCTAACACTGGTATATATTACTACCAATGTTATTACGGTTTGCACAATTATTCAGCCCATATCATTTTGCTTGACAGCATCCTGCATGAGGGAATTCCTCAGGTTGAATATTTCGTTTTCTTTGTTTTAACGGTACCAGCCATTAATGTGACTCAGTGAAGCACTGTTCCTTGGGAGAGGGCTGTGTTTACTGGCATCCTCTGCTCTTGCAATTGGTCTTTCTCTTTGCCATGTCACACATTTGTTTCGAGAGCTCTTCAGCACGCTGTGACTTTGACTGCTAAGTGATTTAGCAGGTGGTCGTTGCAGTGGAACGTATTACATGTGGCATCTCTGGTAGAGTCTGAACTTCAGGATGCAACTGGAACATAAAAATCATGTTGTCTCTCTCAAGGATTAAAAATTGGTGCTGTTTCTGAGAATTCTCTGTGGACATTAGGCACAACTTAAGCAAAAGCGAGCCAGCGCCGATGTCTCTAAGGTGGGGCACAACGTGGGCAGAGGAGCAGACGGTTTTGTGTCAGGGAACGACATCAACTCAGAAGGTCTGAGTTCAATTTCTGTCTCTGCCACTGACTACCAGTGTGATCTTAGGCAAATCTCTTACAGGTAGATTGTCAATCTCTTACTCCCACTGGTGAGCAGTTCCTCACACGAGCACTCCCACTGAAGTCTATGGGACAACTTACATGAGTAAATCCTTATCAGTAGGATGGGTGTCGTGGGGGGGTGTCAGAATCTGGCACTTAGCCTCTCTGTGCTTCAATTCTCAATCTGTTAAATGGTGATAATAATACTTCCCTGTCTCCTGTGTTTTGTCTATCTTGTTTGTGTTTGTACAGCACCTAACACAATAGGCTCTTGATCCTGACTGGGACATCCAGGGGCTACCCTTATGGATCTGAATGGCACCCCCATTCCATCCTTAACTCCTGCTCCCATATGGGCTAGGAGGCAGCTGCACATTGTGGTGGTTAGAACAGAGGACTGTAAACTCTTAGTTGGCGGACTAGAACCACACAGATCAGCTGGGAAGAGGAAAGAGGAAACCAGAAAGAGGCTGGCTGGGGAGTAACTTTAGAGAGGGAAGCTGCCTCCAGTATCCTGTCTTCAGAGGGAATGAACAGAACAGGCAATCATCTAGTGATCCGTCCCCTGTCGTCCACTCCCAGCTTCTGGCAAACAGAGGCTAGGGACAATAAGAGCATGGGGTGCATCCCTGCCCATCCTGGCTAATAGCCATTGATGCACCTATCCTCCATGAACTTATCTAGTTCTTTTTTTAACACTTTTATAGTCTTGGCCTTCACAGCATCCTCTGGCAAGGAGTTCCACAGGTTGACTGTGTTGTGTGAAGGAATACTTCCTAATGTTTGTTTGTTTTAAACCTGCTCCCTATAAATTTCATTTGGTGACCCCTAGTTCTTGTGTTATGAGAAGGAGTAAAAAACACTTCCTTTATTTACTTTCTCCACACCAGTCATGATTTTATAGACCTCGATCATATCCCCCCTTACTCGTCTCTTTTCGAAGCTGAAAAGTCCCAGTTTTATTAATCTCTCCTCATACAGAAACCGTTCCATACCCCTAATCATTTTTGTTGCCCTTTTCTGTACCTTTCCAATTCCAATGTATCTTTTTTGAGATGGGGTGACCACATCTGCACACAGCATTCAAGATGTGGCAATACCATGGATTTATGTAGTGGCAATATGATATTTTCTGTCTCATTATCTATCCCTTTCCTAATGATTCCCAACATTCTGTTCGCTTTTTCAACTGCCATTGCACATTGAGTGGATGTTTTCAGAGAACTAGCCACAACGACTCCAAGATCTCTTTCTTGAGCTAATTTAGACCCTATCATTTTATATGTATAGTTGGGATTATTCTTTCTAATGTGCATTACTTTGCATTTACCAATGTAGCCACTGCAGTAGTGGTAAAACCTAGATTTGGCTCTATTTGCATAATGGGACATACAGAATTGCAAAGCACTTATATACACGGCTGTGTAACGTAAGCCAATGTGGGTTCTATCACCCCTGTGCCTGATCCACAAAGGATGTGACTCTGTTACAGCCCCCACCTACAGACGCTGGCTGAGATGGTGGCTATCACACTCGCCCACCTGGTGCAACGCCAGGTCTCGCCCGAATTCCACAGCTACCTCACCCCGTGTCAGAGATGTAACTGGCGGATCGCTAGCAACCTCCAACCAGCCTGGTGCACCCACTCGGGAGACGAATTCATCTAAGGGCTTTGCAAAGTGACTTAAAATGCTCATGTGTATGGTTTTTTTTTTTTTTTTTTAAAGGCGTAACAGGTCCCTGCTGAAGAGAGCTGCCTCCCAGGCTTTGAAATAACTCCCACGCTTGGAATCAGGCCCCAGAATTTGAAAGCCATCACTACGCCTTATATTAATAACCCAATAGATAGAGCCACTTAATTGCTCTTTAAGACAGGCAACTCTCTTGCCTCTTTGCTACATGATAGAAGACCCTCTGATGACTTGGCCAGCCTCCACAGAGGAGGTTACAGTTGCCAGTGAGTCCAAAGGCACCTGCTAATTTCAGCCTGGGCGAGGCCCTATGGCCTTGCATGGCTAGATGGCATCCTTTTCCCAAAACAATTCTCCCAGGTTTGCTAAAGGACAGAAGAATCCCCTTTTGATAGCATCACAGTTCTCAGCATTAGAAAGAACAAGGGCAAGAGTTAAAGTAAGGGGGAGTATGTGGGGAGGGGACATAGCATCTCCTCCTGTTTAAAGCAGAGGGAGAGGCCCCCCCCACCTCTCTGTCAATCTACTTTAACCACTGAGCAAAGGTGTCGCTTCTGCTACTCTGTGCTGATTAGGCCTCAACTGGAGTATTGTGTCCATGGGGAGGGTGCAAGGATATTTCGCGTCCTAGGCGAAACTTCCACCTTGCGCCCCCTCCCTCCCCAAGCCCTGTGGCAGCTCTCCGCCCCCCTCCACCCTGAGGCGCCCCCCCACAGCAGCTCCTCCTCTCTGCCCTGAGGCACCCCCCCCCCCAGGGCAGCTCCCCCCAGCCCGGGGAGCCGTACGGCAGCTCCCCGCCCCAGCTCACCTCTGCTCCGCCTCCTCCCCGAGCACACCGTCGCTGCTCCACTTCTCCCACCTCCCAGGCAAGCCTGGGAGGGAGAGAAGCAGAGTGGGGCGGCGTGCTCAGGGGAGGAGGCAGAGCAGATGTGAGCTGGGGTGGGGAGTTCCCCTGCAGGCCGCTCCCGCCCCCCTGCTTGCTGCAGGTGGCCCTCCCTGCACCCCCCTGCCCCAGCTCCCTCCACCTAATTGCCGACGACGACCGGGGCAGCCGAAGATCTGGCCGCCACAGTCGCCACCGAAGGACCTGAAATGCCGCCCCCCCAAATGCTAGTGCCCTAGGCAACCACCTAGGTCACCTAATGGGTTGCACTGGCCCCGTGTGTCCAGTTCTGGGTGCCACATTTCAGAAAAGATGGGGACAAATTGGAGACAGTCCAGAGAAGAGCAACAAAAATGATTAAAGGTCTAGAAAACAGGACCTATGAGGGAAGATGGGGTTTTAGTCTGTAAAAGAGAATGCTGGGGGGGACATGATAACAGTTTTCAATTACATAAAAGGTTGTTACAAAGAGGAGTGATAAATTGTTTTCTTAACCTCTGAGGATAGAACAATTGCAGCAAGGGAGGTTTAGGTTGGACATGAGGAAAAACTTCCTGTCAGGGTGGTTAAGCACTGGAATAAATTGCCTAGGGAGGTTGATGGAGATTCCACATCGGAGATTTTTAAGAGCAGGTTGGACAAACAGCTGTCAGGGATGGTCTAGATAATACTTAGTCTTGCCATGAGTGCAGGGGACTGGACTAGATGACCTCTCAAGGTCCCTTCCAGTCCTATGATTCTATGAAGATGCATGCTAGTACAATAGCCTCTCTCTCTCTCCCACACACAGTATGACTCTGTATTTGAATTCAAGATGAATCATGGCTCCCAAAACTTATATGGCCTGATGCCTCATAATGGCTCTATCAGTGAGTATTGTGTACCAAAAAGACAGTCTTCCTCCAGGCCAAAGGGTTTCAGTGGGCTTGATCCCATAAGCCCTCTGCACAGAGAAATCCCACGGAAGCCAAAAAAGTCCCCCTCCCCTCCCAATGCCATGCTTGTGATATTTGGTCCAGTGTTTACCTGTGAAGTTCTGTTTGCCTGATGCCACCACTCTCTGCTCGAGGGGCACATTCCATATACAGTTGCCAACTGTGTAATCACACAAACCTGAACACCCTTTCCCTGTCCCTTCTCCGAGGCTCTGTCCCTGCCCTGCTCCTTCTCCAAGGCCCTGCCCTGCTCACTCCATCCCTGCTCCCTCTGTCGCTCACTCTCCTCCACCCTCACTCGCTTTCACCGAGCTGGGGCAGGGAGTCAGAGTGTGGGAGGGGGGTGCGGACTCTGGTCTGGGGCCGAGGGGTTTGGAGTGTGGGAGGGAGCTCCAGGCTGAGCCTGGGGCACGCGGTTGGGGTGCAGGAGGGGGTGCAGGGTGCAAGCTGTGGGAGGGAGTTTGAGTGCTGGAAGGGGCTCAGGGCTGGGGCAGGGGGTTGGGGTGCAGAAGCGGGTGCTGGCTCTGGCTGGGAGGTGCTTACTCCCAGGCGGTGGTGCAGCAAGGCTAAGGCAGGCTTCCTGCCTGCCCTGGCCCTGTACCGCTCCCGGAAGTGGCCAGCATGTCTCTGCGGCCCCTGCAGGGGGTGGCAGGGATCTCCACGTGCTGCCAGTGCCACAAGCACTGCCCTCACAGCTCCCATTGGCCGCAGTTCCCGGCCAATAAGAGCTGCGGAGTCGGCGCTCAGGGTGGGGGCAATATGCAGAGACCCCCTACTTTCTCCCAGGGGCTGCAGAGCCGTGCCGGCCGCTTCCGGGACCGGTGCAGGGCCAGGGCAGGTAGGGAGCCTGCCTTAGCCCCGCTGCGCCGCTGGACTTTTAGTGGCCTAAAATCTCCCGGTTTGGCTTCAGTAGCCTGCAGGAGATAGGGCCTGATTCTGGCAGACTCCCAGCGAAACCTGGAGGGTTGGCAACCCTAAGTCCCATACCCATATGTTCCAATGGAAATATCGGCTGGTACCTCTGACAATGGTGCACTACTGTTGATGATGATGCATTGTTCCTCCCAGTTAAGGTTATGCTTTCCTATTGTGTGATAGTGAAAGGAACACAGGCACAGCCAGACTGGATCTGACGCTTGTTCCATCCTGTCTCTGACAGTGGCCAGCACCTGCTGCTTCTGAGGAAGCCATAAGAAACCACATACATTAACAGAAAGGGGGAAGGGGGGAAACAGGCTGTTCTTCTCATGCTAGTTTTAAGGGTCTCTGATGGGCGTCTATAGCCGATAAACAGTCCTTTGCCCCAAACTGTTAATGAACTTAGTCTCTACAGCAAATTCCCCCTGCCAAAAAGAGATCACCCTTTCATGCCCCCTCTCCCCTTCAAGTTTCCCCAAAGAATAGTAGTTGAGAGGAAGAAACAGAACTTCAGATGCAGCCAACTTGACTGAGCAGCCCCGAGGAGCTAAGAATAGCGCTTGTGTATCACCATGACGACATCTCCTTAGCAGGAACATTGACTTTAATCACACATTACATGAGCGCAGGCCGGCTCTGTTGCTATATAAAGAGCACTTTTGGCAAAGGCAAATGATGGCTCATGCACTGTGCATCAGGAAGCCAAAGGGCTACACGTACCAGCCGGAGCCCACCCTTTTGCTGCATGGAGTTGGAAGGAACACAAGTTTTCAAAGCAGCCATTTTTACTGGCCCCACCGGCGCAGGGCTCCTAGATGCTGCTGCACCTGCCATGCCTGAGTAATACATCGCAAATAATACAGCACAGTCGGACCCAACTGCACGACCCCCTGCAATGCCCAGTCAATGAGATGAGTGTGGATGAATGGGGTGTGGATGAACTACCAGTCTACTCCAGCTAACTTTGTTCCCTTCACCCTTGCGGTGAGCACAGCACAGAGGTTTTGCAGACCTCACACACAATCCGCTGCAACTCAGTTAGGTCTCCCTTTCTCCTCTGCAGCTGGTTTCTTGCAGGACGAGGCCGTACATGTCCAAGGGCAAGAATTTGCCTGGGAGCCCATTGCTTGTGCTTCAACAGCTTTTGCTCCTGCGTTACCTGCACAGCACTGTTCCCACCTAGAACATAAGAGTGGCCCTACTGGGTCAGACCAAAGGTCCATCTAGCCCAGTATCCTGTCTACTGACAGTGGCCAATGTCCAGTGCCCCAGAGGGAATGAACAGAACAGGTAATCATCAAGTGATCCATCCCCTGTCGCCCATTCCCAGCTTCTTGCAAACCAAGGCTAGGGACACCATCCCTGCCCTTGCTGGCTAGTAGCCATTGATGGCCCTATCCTCCATGAACTTATCTAGTTCACCTGTCTCATACTGGGATGAACCAAACACTCCTGGTCACGTTGAGGGTTACAGACAATAAAAACTGGTTTAGTGGCAAGAACAATCTTTTATGTTTCAACTGTCAAGTGTTTATACTTCATCGGTATTTTCTCAGTCAGACGTTAATGGCAGTAGTGTTGCGTGTGTTCCTCATTTCGTTAGAAACATACCAGCCTGACAGTCCAGTTGGGTATCTGGAGAAACTAGTATACTCTGGAGAAGCTCAGCCCCAGGTTATTAAAGGACCAGTAAGTGGGTGCGAGCACGGAGAAACCTTTCAGCCCTGCAGCTGTAGGTCGGTGGATGGGGCAGAGAGGGCTGCGGCTATTATCACATGCAGCTGAAGATTGTGCAGGCAGCGTCCATCGGTCAAGTGAAAGTCAGCGCCGTACATTTTGATGTTACTGTAGGTGTGTGGAAACCTCTAAACACTCATCGTAGCTGCTCAAGCAACTCCAGGGAGTTGGATTCGCAGCAAGATGGTGTTTAGAATGATCAGCTGGCAAGAAGTTTCTGCAAGGGGCAATTTGCTACCTCATGCTACAGCAGCAATTCCCTAAGTGACCTTCTGGCGGAACACTAGGCCTGATTCTCTTTTCACTTATACTGGTGTGAACCTGGAGTACCTCCACTGAAGTCAATGGGGTCACACCACTATAAAACCCTTGCCAATGAGAGCAGAATCAGGTTTGTTCTTCTGATAACTGGTGTGGAAGATGCTCCGCTTTGGGCCTTTCTATAAATGTTAAATATGTAGGAGCTTTGCTTTACTAGTAATTCTGGCGTGGGACTCTGGAGAGATCTAGATTCTCTTCCTGCCTCTGGCACAGAGGTCCTGGGGCAAGTAACTAAGGGCTTGTCTACACTTTCAGTGCTGCACCCGTGCTGCTGTAGCACTTAGTGAAGATGCCACCAAGCCAACAGGAGAGCTGCCTCCATCAATGTAGGTACTGCATCTCGCCAAGAGGTTATGTTAATGGGAGAAGCCCTCCTGTTGACCTAGAGCTGTCCACACTGGGGTTAGGTCAGTATAACTAGGTCTTTCAGGAAGGTGGATTTTCCACCCCTCTGAGTGACAGTTATACCGACTTAAGTTGGGACTATAGACCAAGCTTAAGGCCTTAGTCCAGCAAAGCACTTAAACATGTATCGCTTTAAACACAAGTACTTGCTAATGAGACCCCTCATATGCTCAAAGTTATCCATATCCTTAAGTACTATCCTGGATGGGCCTTGAGCTCTCTCTGCTTCACTTTCCAGTCTGTAAAATGGGGATAACAAGTCTGCTTTATTTGTGGACACGTCTACACTCAAAATGCTGCACCGATGCAGCTGCGCCTCTGTAACGCTTCAGTGAAGATGCTACCTATGCCAATGTGAGAGCTTCTCCCGTTGGCGTAATTAATCCATCTCCATGAGAGGTGGTAGCTAGGTTGAGGGGAGAAGCCCTCCCATCAACAGAGCACTGTCTACACCAGCGCTTAGGTTGGTATAACTCTGTCACTCAGGCGTGTGGATTTTTCACTCCTCTGAGCAATGTAAGTTTTACCAATGTAAGTTTATAGTGTAGACCTGACCTTAGAGTCCTGCTGTGAAGATAAACCCCATCATGTTTATCTGGCACTCATGCTAGAGTGTTGTGGCATAGAAAAGCCTAGGCAATACAGGAGAGACAGTGAAACTGAAAAAAGGCTAATAATGGTGTGTAAGCCTCCGAGCGACAAGGCCTAGAGGGATAGACCTCTTTACTGCCCCCCTGTGGAAGAAAGGGGAAAAGCTAGCTCTGGCAGGCTTAATTTACATATTGTAATTTCACCCCAGCACACTCCTGCTCAGTGCTTTATGTGTATTGTTTGGAGGTTGGTTGTGTCTGTTTTGGAAATTATAGGACATGGTGCATATTAACATAAGAGGGCAGGGGACTGGACTAGAAGACCTCTCAAGGTCCCTTCCAGTCCTACAATTCTATGTACTTAATGGGGGAGAACGATGAAAGGTAGAGCCTGGCAAAAAGTGGGTCACCCTGTTCTAAAAGATAGTGAGTGGCCCAAACTCAAGGAAACCGAGACAATGGAAGGATTCAATCGGGGAGACAAGGTTCAGAGATTCAGGTTCTGTGTTGGGGTCTGCTAGGAACTGGGTTTTTTATCCAGAGCTTTGGAACCCTGTGAGATGTTCTTTTGCCACACTAGCAGTGGCATAGACTTGACTCTGCAAGACTGCCATAGTGGAGTGGGAGCTTCTGCTGCTGGACTCTAGACTAAAGCACCCAGGTTGGGAGAGCTGCCTCCCACCATCCACTTGACCACCACTAGATCTATTCAGGGTTGTGAGTGAGTTGTAGGTGGGATGGAGTTTGTATAGTGGGCCTTACCCATAGGCAGCAAATTATATGGGCCCGTGGTGCCCTTTCTCCACCAATATGCAGGAATGTGGGCCCGGCTCCACCAATGTTTGGGCTTATATTTAATCAGAGCCATCCCGTTCATAGGATGGACAAGGGCAAGCACCCTGGGTCCTGCGCTTTGGGGGGCCCCACGCTTCAGGGGGATGTGGTATCCAGGGTAGCCTGGGGGGCCATACCCTGTCTCTTCCCACCCCTGTTCTGCCCCCATTCCACCCCTTCCCCCAAGCCTCTGCCCCATCTCTTTCTGGCTTATGCCCCCTCCCCCAAGCGATGCTGGTGGGGCGGAGCGGAGCAGGGCAGGCTGGGGCCGGGTCGCTTGCTGCTGCCAGTACCAGGCCCCCCATTAACCCTCCAGGCCGCCCTGGACCCTACATCCCCCTGAAGTGCGGGGCCCCCAAAGCGCGGGGCCCGGGGCAGTTGCCCCAGTCAGTCCTATGGACGGGATGGCTCTGCTTGGACCCATTCTGGGCACCACCAAAAATTATACAAACCTGATGCCCAAGGCCCTACCCGTGTACCCTAGTTGGGTTTTGCTGATTTTTATTGTTCTGTAAATATCCACTTGCTGTGTTTTCCCCAAATAAAGGGCTCAGGTGACTTCACATTCCAGGGGATTCCTGAGCTGGAAAGGTAACTGGGGGGAGGTTGCATTGTAGTTTCCTGGTGCCAGAGCTGGGAGCGCAGTTCTGGGAGGAGACTTAAGGCAAGCCATGTTTCATTCCATTTAGAAGAGGTCCCCTAGATTTACTTAACCTGGCTTTGATTGCTGCCATCTATATCTGGCAGAAGGGTTACAGGTGCAAATAACTTGGTTGCTCCAGCAGCGAGCAGCATCACTTACTATATAGGGATGTATCAAGTGCCTCTTGTGGCATCCTTTATACCACTTGAAAGCTCAGATACTCTGCTCTCGGGTGGTATCAGCCATTCACTTTTTGCTTTGGTGGCTCAGTCATCAGACATTAAATCTGTCATTTGGTCCCTCAGGTGTTTTCTGTTAGCTCTGACCCAGAGCTCATTCTAGCAGCTCTCAGACCAGAGAAGCTTTGCTAAGTGCCTTGCTAAAAAGCGTTTGTAACCTTTTTTTTTTTTTTAAACAGCAAGTAACTCTCCAATGCTACTGCACGGAGCGATTTCTTTTTCTTTCTAGACAACTGCGATAGCCACGTGTGAACATCATGACAGCCCTGCTAATTTTCTACCAGTTTTGGGAGCTATTGATTTTTAGCCATGTATTATGGGTGCCGAACACTTGAAAATCTGCTGCCAAAGCGCTCTTGAAAATCTGCTCTCAAAGCAGATGGATGATCGAACTTCAAATTGCAAATTTTGTTTAAAAATGAAGAAAAGCCATTTCATCCCTTGAGAACGAGTAACTTCAAATTGTATATCAGAAGAAGCTTTCTAATAAGGAGAGCTATTAGACTGTCAACACTAGAAACTCCATCACCTGAGGTTTTTAAAATTACGCTGGATAAAGCATTAGCGAATATACTGTGCTGGCTGGTATATGGACTAAATGTCCTATCTACCATTCCTGCTCTAATGTCCATATGATATGTGCTGAGAATGACATGCTTTTGATGCACTGGTTACATTGCTAGATACATTCCAGCCAGAGATTCATATGAACAATATGAACTGAAAACGTGGCATGTGTCCACATAAGTGCTTCCTGAAATTTTGTTTTGTTAGTGGCCTTTCGTACGACATACAAAAGGAATCTTTTGCATTGTATCTCGTGATCTACGGGATGTGATGATTCCATCTCCGTTAAGAGCACAAGTCCCCAACTCAATGAGGCTGAAATGTTCAGAAGGGCTCCGCAATCACCACTGAATCCAGATGTTCAACAGTGCCAGGGCAGAAGAGATTTTTAAGGGCAGAAGGGACCATTATGATCATCCAGTTTGATCTTGTGCATAGTACAGGCCATAGATGCCACGCAGACCCATTGGCTGCTGAGCTGTCTTGAGAATCTGGTCATCGCATGCCGCAATAGGAGATGGGGGCTTCACAACACTTTAAGTCTGGCCCTCATTTAGGTGTCTAAATGGGAGCTGAATTCTTTTCAAACTCTGGCCCCCAGTTGTAGGTTTTGAACCCTTAAAAATGTGGCCGGAGATTAATACAATTCTAGCGATCATTTCTTTTCAAACTGAAAGCATTTTAAAATCTCTCGATCCTCTGTCTGGAAAATGAAAACAGACTTGTCAGTTTCTCTCGCAAGTTCTTATTTGCTAGTTCCACACTACAACCTTCCGGGTAGTCTCATTGCCAGGAATGCTTATTTTGTCTTTTGAAAAAATATGTCTATTTGGTCATTTCAAATAAATGTTTTTATTGGCCTTACATCTTGTAAACGCTTATTTTTTTAATCCATAAACGTAGGGCAAACCACCTGGCAGTGACCCTTTTAATTAATGGTTGTAATTGAGGAATATGAACTCTAGATGGCAGAGTTTCCTTCTTTTGTGCTTTATTGTCTGCAGTTGCTCACTTCCATTCAGCATAACTAAGCTTATTGCAAGCGAATGTTTGATATAATAGATATATATTTTTTTATATATCTATGGAGTCTGAGAGTAGGTGGCTCAGCTGCTTGCTATTGGGGTTAGAGGTCTTTTCTCCTTTAATTCACCAGATCTAAGCTAGCGAGTGATGGTTTAGTGCACACATCTCAAGTGTCCTTTATATGAGGGCCAAAGTACCCTGCATTCCACCTACAGTTGGTGACCCCCTCACTTTCATTATGGAAAATTACAGACAAGCGCAGAACCTTGAAACCAAGGTTATAGCAGAAATTGCTTACCCCATTTAGATTGTAAATTCTTACGGGCAGGGACTGTCCCTGTCTCTGTTTGTACAGGGCTTAGTGCCATGGGGCAGGTTGAGGAGAGCGGTTTGGAGGCCTTTGTGAAATGAGTTCAGAGGTTGGCTCCGTTCCCCCGTGGGCAAGTGTCTACATCACCGCTAGCACCAGCAGTGGCCTTGTCAGCAGAGATTGGTGGGGTGAATGGGCCATTCCGAATGAAATATCTACCTGGGCTTTTCTATGGCCTTCAAAGTATCTGAACATCCCCCAGAGGTATAGGGTTCTTTTTCTCTGGGCAGCCGGGGATTTCATTTTTGACCTGGTTTTATGCATTTCCCCCCCACACCTTTCTGGATTTATTTTACCTCTAACGTGGTGTTCCTGAGACTGTCAGAGGTGGGTTTCCACTTTGCTGTGGAGGTGCTGAGGTTTGGGTCATCCCGTGGCCTCCCAGGAGCGAGACCCAGGTTTGTCAGCTGGCTTCTGAGAAAGCTCTACTCCTGCACAGGGGAGTTTGACTCTGGTGGCTGACAGTGGAACAGAGCTATGGTGGTTCTTCTGGGAACCTGCTGGGCCAATCCCATGTATGATGAGGAAGCTGAGAACCAAAACCTTGAATGTGACCCAGTATTCTATGCAGAACCAGAGCAGATGTGCTGCTGCTGTGATCTGAACCAGCTGTAGCTTGCTTATTTATTATTAAGGTTGGCAATTTCATTTCTACATTTGCAGAATAGAGTCCTAGATGTTAAGGCCTGAAGGGCTCATGATAGTTGTCTAGTCTGAGCACCTGCACAGCACAGGTGAGGGGGATTCCACCCAGCAAGTCCTGCAGGGAGGGAATTATACTTCCTCTCTCCTTAAGCAAACACAGTCAAGCTCAATAATGTGCAGTAATAAGAGCCAGAGGTCACAAATGATCACCACAGCCAAGTCCAAATTCACCAAGACAGGGCACAGTCATCTTGTGAACTGCAGGTGGAAGGACGGGCCAGTGGTTAGGACACTAGCCTGTGAGAGGCTATGTTCAAGTCCCTTCTCTGCCACGACCTTCCTGTGTGACCTTGGGCAAGTCACTTAGCCGTTCTGTGCCTCGGTTTCCCATCTATAAAGTGGGGATAACAGCACTGCCCTGCCTCCCGGCAGCATGGTGAGGGTAAATACATTAAAGATTGTGAAGTGCTTTGAGATCTAGTGATGAAAAGGTCTATGTAACACACCTGTATGATTATTATTACAGAGTCCCCCACTCCAAGGGAGCCCTGACTGGCGGGATTTGCCCAGACAGGAGAATCCAGCCTCACAGAGCAGGCAGGAAATCCCGCTCCTGCTTCCTGCTGTGAGTTCTCCTGCAATGGGAGAAGGCACTGCAGTTGCATGGGCTGCTGAGAGCACACATGAAGAGTGCCAGCAGGCCCGGCGTCCAAGCTCTGGGCTGTGGCCTGGGCCCAGGGAGCAGTCTGAGCATGAGGCCCCGATGAGCCTGCACCACAGTGACTGTGAGGATCAGCCAGAAGGAGGCCGCACCTCTGTGACTGAGGGTCTGCTTGGCGCTGATGGACGTGACTGTTGCTGATCACAGTGGTGGGGTGATTTCTGGGTGAATTCCTGCCTACCCAAGGGCAACAAGGAGGGGTCTCCATCCCAAGGCAAGGGGTGGGAGTTTGGAACTATCTATCACCAAGGGGAGCCCCCATCCCATGGGCAAATACTGTAGTCCCATATTTTCTGTCTTCCCCCATCAGTACTGGCAGGTCCTGCTGCTGGCCGGATCCCTGCTTGCCAGCCACCCGCCCACCGTGAGTGTGTGTGTGTGGGGGGTTCCAGTGGGGATGGGTGTGTAAGGCTGGTGATGGGGTGAAGATGCAGCACACGGGGCCGGCTGCACAACCCCCCCTGCGTGCTGGCTCTTGGCCAGCAGGGCCCTGCCCCGTTTCTGGCCGGCACTGGCTGTGTGCTGCAGTGGCCGCTGAGTGCGGATAGGCTCCAGGCGGCAGCTGGTTACATGTCGCCTCTGCTGCTCACCCAGCACCCCTTTGTGTGTTCCCCCTCCCACTGTCCTCTCCCTGCTTTGTCCCCCCCACCCAGCCTCACTGCTCCTCCATACCCCCCTGCTCCCAGCGCTGTGCGGAGAACTAGCCCCTGGTCAGAGCGCTCAGCTCACCAACAGCCTGGCCGGCAGGCTCCTTCCTTCCTTCCCCCTCCAGCTGGACTGGCACCCCGGGAAAGCCCCAAACCCACCAGCCCAGGGCGCAGGCCAGGAGGAGCCGAGTCCTGAACCTGCAGGCTCCACAGCAGCCCCCTGGGCAGGGGCTTAGCACCCTCTTCAAACCCCCCCCCCCCCCCCCGCCGCTCCATCCCCTAGGTATTCTCCCCTCTGAGCCACCTCTCTGGCCCGGTTCGCTGAAGCCCCTGCAGGCAGGTTCATAGAATCATAGAATCATAGAATATCAGAGTTGGAAGGGACCTCAAGAGGTCATCTAGTCCAACCCCCTGCTCAAAGCAGGACCAATTCCCAGCTAAATCATCCCAGCCAGGGCTTTGTCAAGCCGGGCCTTAAAAACCTCCAAGGAAGGAGACTCCACCACCTCCCTAGGTAACGCATTCCAGTGTTTCACCACCCTCCTAGTGAAATAGTTTTTCCTGATATCCAACCTGGACCTCCCCCACCGCAACTTGAGACCATTGCTCCTTGTTCTGTCCTCTGCCACCACTGAGAACAGCCGAGCTCCATCCTCTTTGGAACCCCCCTTCAGGTAGTTGAAGGCTGCTATCAAATCCCCCCTCATTCTTCTCTTCTGGAGACTAAACAATCCCAGTTCTCTCAGCCTCTCCTCATAAGTCATGTGCTCCAGACCCCTAATCATTTTTGTTGCCCTCCGCTGGACTCTTTCCAATTTTTCCACATCCTTCTTGTAGTGTGGGGCCCAAAACTGGACACAGTATTCCAGATGAGGCCTCACCAATGTCGAATAAAGGGGAACGATCACGTTCCTCGATCTGCTGGCAATGCCCCTACTTATACAGCCCAAAATGCCGTTAGCCTTCTTGGCAACAAGAGCACACTGTTGACTCATATCCAGTTCCCTGGGCCCTGGTGCACAATGCAGCCTTAGAGCTTAACCCCTTCCTGCCCAAGCTGTAGCCGGAGGAGGATGGGTTATGTCAGTGGCCAGCAGCAGTCTGGAGGTGTTACCTGTCTTTCCACACTGTGCAGCCAGGAAGAGACAGGGGAGGGGAGCGGGGGGAGACAGGAGAGATGAGCTCTGCAAAGACATGGGCCAGGTCATTCCTTCCCCACCTGCTCCTCCCCTGCGTCTGGAAGCAGCTCCTGTCCCTTCCCTCCTGCACAGTGCTGAAAGGATGCTGCTGGCCACGTTGTGGTGTGAACCCTGGCAGAAATCTGGTGAGGGGGAGTCATGTGACCCTGCATCCCCCCATGTGTTGCCTCGGGAAGACATGGTACCAGGAGAGGCGGGTCCATCCCAGGGGCCCAGGCAAGCATGGAGGGCAAAGAGCACCGGGAAGGGAGGGTCAGGTCAGTCACACACACACACACACACACACACACACACACACACACACACGTGTGAGAGTGTGTGTCTCACCTCTCCCCGTGTGTGTGTGTGGGGGGGGGGGTAAGGTGCATGTTTGTCATCCCTCCCCGTGTGAACCCTAAAGCCTTCCACATAAGAAGGTAAATAAAAAGAAATACTGCATAGTTGGATTCTTTTCACCAGGGACTCAGTCAACTTGATGTTAATTCGATCGTTTGTACTGCATAGTTCTGATTGATTGCCGCTGAACTCGTTTGAATATGAGTAATTTTACCAGGTGTCCCGTATTCAGCACAGGGAAATATGGTCACCCTAAGTAAGAGGAAAACCTTAGACTAGGTTGTCGTGCATCCGGTCAGGTGTGACACTCACGGAGATTGTCTAAAACCCACTGAGAATTGGGAACATAATGCTACCAAAATTGAAATGCCTTTGAGCCATTCAACCAGAGAGAGAGACAGCAAGAGACTGGTTCTAGGGAGACACATGAGGTCATGAGTTCCTGCGTGAGTCACACCTGGGGCTGACTCCAGTGAGAAACTGAGCTGTGCTCTTGTGATCAATACTTGAGTGCCATGCAGGGAAGAGAACTGGGAAACATCCCTTCTGGCTCCACCTGTCCAAAGCAAGTGAGGATTTTCTTAAAGGGGAGAAAGCTTATGTCAACTTGATGCTAACTTAATCCACTGTCCCTTTCTAATGCACGTCCCAGGCTCTGTGAGACCTAAATCAGAACAACAAACCCTGCATGGTCATGGTAACCTGACTGCTAACTCAGGCAGTGAAGTTGTTTGCCTTTGTAACGCTAAACAGCATTAAACCTGTTCAGTCCTTGGATGGGAAACTACCATGCAGAACCCTTAGTGATGGTGAGGAGCTAGGGCCAAGATGTTTGCAATGATTGTGGGGGGCCCAACCTGAAACACCTTAAAGGTGCCTCATTTTCAGAGGGCAGGTGCTCAGCTTGTTCTGAGCATCAGGCCCTCTTAAGCTGCTTCAAATTAGGCACCCCAAATTTGTCACCACATGAAAATCTTGGCTGAGGGGTCCGTCTTCCCTGATAGCAATGTACCCATGTCCTACCACAGAGTTAGGGATCACTGGGCTAACTTTCAGACCACAGAGGGAAACTGTGGCCCTATCTATTCGTGACTATTAAAGGGATGGTGTGTCCCTGGCTCTGTTGGCAACCGGAAGCCACGCCATTGAAGTCTCTGGGGTTTAAAAATCCAAACAAGTGGATTAAATGAGAGCAGAATCAGGCTCTGTGTCTTGCCTGGGGCTGTGTGGATTGGCACTTAAGAAATCATAATAGATGTCTGTCTGGGGATCTGGAGAATATTGCGGAGGCAGAGAGAGGAAGGAATAGAGTTTCACCTTTTATTCTTTCATCTTGGCAACAATACACACCGTGTATGCTGGGAAAAAAGAAGTTTGTGAATGGCCGAATTAACAATAATATAAAAAGAACCCCCCCCCCCACCCCTCCCTCTCCCTCTGCCGTCCATTCAGACGGCTGACAATAAACAAGGTCATTTGATTCATTCATTTCTCAGTGTAAACAAGGTCTCACAATAAAATCCCCCTCCGCCCCCCCTTTTTTCTCTAAGAATAGATTCCCCCCTCTCCCTCCCCGCCAAGGCCTGGCTTCTCTTCTCCCTTCATCCCTGGATAGCCTGCCACTGCAAATCCAGCCCCACTGCCACTTCCTCGCTCCCAGTCCAGGCTTCGTGAGGCCCTGTTTCCTATTCGGTGTGGGAACCTCAGCTTCCCCGGGCAACATCTGCACGGATGGCCCGGCTTTCTCATATGTGTCAGAACAAATATCACCTCTTGGCAACCAACAACAACAACCTGCCTTGCTGGGGCTTTGCGATCCAGGGATAAACAATCAAGGGACCCGAATCTGCCCTGGGGGAAGAACTTCCAGCAGCCAGAGCGTGGACTCAGCTTCCTTTCTTCACAGGCTTCTTCACAGTTCTTCCCCCGGGGGAATTCGGGTCTCTTTCTTTCTACTTGCGCAGCTGCTGGCTGGGTATAGGTACTGGGCTTGGGGAAGCTTACTCAGGGAAGGTGACTTGCCCTTCCCCTATTCAGGGGCTGCCAGGGGCCAGATCATCCCCTGGAGCAGGCAAGGCCATCCCTGAGGCCTGGCTAGGGTGATCAGGTGTCCAGTTTTTGACCAGAACGGGACTCTGGTGACTCCGGTTAGCACTGTCAAGCGGGCCGTTAAAGGTTCGGTCGGTGGTGCTGTGGTGCTAAAGCAGGCTAGTCCCTACCTGTCGTGGCACTGCGCTGCACCCTGGAAGTGGTCAGCAGGTCCGGCTCCTAGGTGGGGGGGCCAAGTGGCTCCACGTGCTGCCCCCCCGCCCCTCCCACCTACTAGCGTTGGACCTGCTGGCCACTTCTGGGGTGCGCACAACGCGGTGTCAGGAGAGGCAGGCAGCCTGCCTTAGCCCCGCTGCACCACTGAGCGGGAGCCACCCGAGGTAAGCCCACACCCCAACCCCCTGTCCCAGCTCTGAGACCCCCCCAACCAAGCTCCCTCCTGCACCCCAACATCCCAGAGCCCCCTCCCACACCCTGAATCTCTCATCCCTGGCCCTATCCCAGAACCCTCACCCCCTCCCACATTCCGAATCCGTTGGCTCCAGCCTGGAGCCCCCTCCTGCACCGCAAACCCCTCATCCCTGGCCCCACTCCTGAGCTTGCACCCCCAGCCGAAGCCAACACCCCCTCCTGCACCCCAAGCCTCTGCCCCAGCCCAGTGAAAGTGAGTGAGGGTGGGGGAGAGCAAGCCACCGAGGGAGGGGGAATGTAGTGAGCAGGGGGCGAGGCCTTGGGGAAGGGAAGGGGCACAAAGTGTTCCATTTTGTGCCATTCGAAAGTTGGCAACCCCAGGCCTAGCCCAACTTATGCCCTTGTTAAAATGGCCCCGATAGGCCACTACATGGGTGCAGAATCCACATGGTTTGGCTCTGCATGTGTAATCATGCCCCCACCTGCCCCTGACATGCTTCTACTCTGCTCCTACCCCTCCCTGCAAGACTCCTGGTGGACCTAGGTGTGCACTTGGCACCATGGTCTCCTGCGCCAGGGATATTCGCTGCCCTGTGCCCCTTTGGCCAGCATAGCCACACAGCACGAGTGAAGGGGGCCCCCTGCCTAAGTGTATGAGAGGGAGGTGGTGTGTGAGTGGCCTGAGTTTTCTGCTTTGATCTACATTGGTGGAAATCAGGAACAACACCACTGATTTTTTTACCCTTGGTAGCTCCACTGATTTAAAGAGGGTTTACTCCTGATTTAAGCTGGCGAAAGTGAGAGGACAGCCAAGCCCCGTCTTTGTGTGTCTGAGTCAGTATGAGTGTGGTAGGTTCTCATCTCTCTTCCTAGAAAACAGCATCAGACCTTTCCCCTGATACATCATCATCTCACTGCATTTAGCATCCGCAGAGTCAAGGACATTAGGTTTTCACCAGCTTCCCTTCTCCCGCCTCTGGGCTGATACAGAGACAGATAGGTCAGGAGCTGTGCAGAGAAGCAGAGGGTTTCCCAGAATGCCACGGTTATTGCAGCTGGCTTCTAATTGAGACTGATTAGCTCTGCAGCAGACAGGGTGAATATCTTTCAGCAACACCTTTTGAGAGCGATAATCTGCTCAGCGTTTTGTACTCATTCTGGCCTGCTAGGAAATTGTCACATGGTGTAGTTTGACTAGCACGTGGATGGGAAGGGTGGCTTTATTTTTCCTTTCTTGCAGAAAGGTCTTTATGGTTTTTTTTTTTTTAAAAAGGCAGAAATAAGTGGAAGATGTTTAAAGTCCTGCTGTGTTTAAAATTAAGTAAATTCCCCACTGTGTGTGTTTATATTTTATCTAAAACAGACCGTATACTGTCAAAGGCGATGCTACCGCTAATTGAATAATGTCCGTTGTGTAAAAGGTGTGCTTTGTGGCTGAAGGTGTCGAATGGTTAAGGCACTGGACTCAGGGGAATTGCGTTCAGTTTCTGGCTCCGCCACACATTTCCTGTGTGTGAGCTGGGGGGTCAAGTCATTTAATCTTTCTGTGCCTCAGTTGAGATAAATAATACTTCTTCCTCCCCCCCACCCCCGCCCTTTGTCTTTATTTAGACGGGGAGCTTTCAGAGCAGGAGCTTTTACTCTGTTTGCACAGTGCCTAGCACAATGGGGATCTGTGACTGCAGCCCCTAAGTGCTACAGAAATACAAATAATACAGCACCTGACACAATGGGACCTTGATCTCAGCTGGAGGCTGCTGGGCGCTACCGTAATACTAATAATATAATTTATTTTCCTCTTACCAGGGCAGAGAGATTATGTACCGTGTTTCCTGTTATTGGTTAACCAATATAACCATTTTTCACAATTCAATTGTTTTTTAAAAAGAATGGATTTTTAGCTATTTTTTAAATGGACTTTTCCATTGAATCCTTTCCCTGAACTTAGTAATGGGGGGTTAAATAGTATATTTAGAGGTGGGGGAGCTAATGAATGCTGTTTTATACCTTTTCCTGCATCAAGCAAAAGAGAATTCTCCCCACTGAGAACGGTAAGAGGGAGGAAAACTCAGATGAAAGTGTCAGAACATGCTTTGCAAATAAATGTAATTGAAAAAACTAAAATCTACAGCTTGATGACAAGTTTGTTTTTTTTTAAATGGAGATATCCTATCTCCTAGAACTGGAAGAGACCCTGAAAGGTCATGAAGTCCAGCCCCCTGCCTTCACTAGCAGGACCAAGTACTGATTTTCACCCCAGGTCCCTACAGTGGTCCCCTCAAGGATTGAGCTCACAACCCTGGATTTAGCAGGCCAATGCTCAAAGCACTGAGCTATCCCTCCACCCTCATAGGCATAAAACAAACACCCTTTCAGGGTGGAGAAAACCCATCCCCCCATGCACAGGGCCGGCTCTACCATTTTTGCTGCCCCAAGCAAAAAAAAAAAAAAGGCCTCTCGAACTGCCAAAGCAAAAAAAAAAAAGCCGCCCAGACTGTGCCGCCCCAAAAATGGACAGAATGCCGCCCCTTAGCAGGTGCCGCCCCAGGCACGTGCTTCCTCCGCTGGTGCCTGGCGCCGGCCCTGCGCATGCACACACTATACAAATCCTTAGTTCAGCTGCCAAAGTGTTGAGTGTTGGCAGGTCCAGCATGCTCTTGCACCAGCAGTCCCCGTGTGTAAATTAATCCAGTTTAGGTCACCAAGCCCAGGAATAGCTTGCACTAGTTTTGCCTCTGCTTGCTATACATGGATTGCTTCTGGGTTTCCTGGGTGCTTCTGATCAAATGAGAAAGAACTGTAGTCACCGGTGAACTTTCTCTGCACTGAAACTGTCAGAGGAAAACTGGACCAAAAAAAAAAAAAAAAAAAAGGATGGGAGAGAAGGGTTGATCTGAAAGCTCATTATTTGAAAAAAGAACAGGAGTACTTGTGGCACCTTAGAGACTAACAAATTTATTAGAGCATAAGCTTATGCATATGCATCCGAAGAAGTGGGCTGTAGTCCACGAAAGCTTATGCTCTAATAAATTTGTTAGTCTCTAAGGTGCCACAAGTACTCCTGTTCTTTTTGCGGATACAGACTAACACGGCTTCTACTCTGAAACCTCTCATTATTTGAATATATTAAAAACCTTCATTGGTCTATGGCTGAAAGTGAATGAGGAAATTTAGTTGTAGGTGATGCTGGTTCTGTATTAAAATTCCTAGTACAGTATATTTGATCCTGGGTTACTACCACTGTCTTAGGGGTGGAAAATAAAATACAGCCTCATCTGCCTAAACGTCAGTTACCTCTCACCTGAATTGTGGTTCACACAGATATTGTGTCTTGGAGTAGAAAGGCTGTAGGCCCTGTCTGCGTGAGACTGTTCCTGAAATACTTGGTGTAGTTCTGGGTGTCTCAGCACCAGAAAGATGCCCATAAACGGAGAAATGATTAAAAGAACTAAATAGGCCCAATTCATCCCTGTAACCCATTTGGCAGCCATGGAGTTATATCCAGAGTAGATATGGCCAAGATTTAGGGCCAGATTTTTCAAAATTGCTCAGGGCCAAATTTTTCAAGGGTGCAGCACCGACAACTGGAGAGAAGGCATGCTCCTCTAATGGTGTAACAAGGAGGAAAGGACAATTTAGGCTCAATATCTGGGGACTCTTCCACAGCCCAAAGACCTCACCATTAGGAAGAGTCTCCAGGAGAAAGTGATAGAAACGTCCTCATGTGCATCATCTAAAACTAAATTGGGCAAAATACTGGAGATTGATTGTACCGTAGCCAACCATCCTTCAGTGGAGCCGGAGAATGAACTAGATGACCTCAGAGGACTTTTCCAGATAAAATTATGGGATGTACCTTATTTTACATACTACTCTTATTTCTATCCTGGTAATCCTGACCGATTCCAACCAGGGATCAAGGGCCCAGTGTGTTAGGCACTGTACGCACATATAATAATAAGACAGTCCATGCTCAAATCAAATCTATATTTAAGACGAGACAACAGCCGATGGAAGAAACAAACAAATGGGGGAAGGAGAAGATAAGCAGAGAACCAATCCTAATGATCTTCCTCGGTAAAAGGAACAGCATACAGCTGCCTAGGCTGCTAGTTTTTTAGGAAGGTTTGACCAGATTCTTTTCAGCAGGTAATTTCTCCTGACACCAACCTGAGGTCTTCACTCAGTTTAAACTCAGTCCTGACTCAGGCAAACCTCAGGACCTCATCCATTAATTGTATTTAAAACCATGAAGAAAGGGCTAAATTCAGCACTGATGTACCCCAACGTTGATGTCAATGGCACTGCACTCCTGTAAGTCAACTGCACTTGGCAATAGGAATATGTTCTTTCTGTGATGTGAGCACACCACTCCTTGAACAATGGGCCAAATATTGGTGTTCTTACTCAGGGAAAACTCCCGGTAGGGTCATTACTATGGTGTGAAAATTGTGTATTGGAGGCTACAGAGGCTGGTAGTTGTTTCTGAGAGTTGTTGCCTCCTTACTAGATTGTCAGTGGCTTTGGACTCAGAATGTGCTCCTACCATTTGTGTGCCATTGACACAGGAACAAGCCGGTGAGGTGGTTGAGGGACAGATCTGCTGAAGAGGTGCTTTATGGCAAGGGAAATATGTATCCGCTTAGTCCACAGGCCATACTCTGCAAATATCGCCTACTCCCTTTGAACTGACAGACCCACCTGCCATAGGTGAACTGACACTTTGCAGCGGATGACTTTAAATGCTGAATGTTATCAGGTTTTTGACTGATTTAGTCATCTTCTCATTTCTTTTCAAGCTGTGTCTCCCTCAGTTTCCTGGCTCTCAAAAACCTTCTCAAGAAGAGCTCCACCTTACCTACTACAGACTCCCGTCGAGAGAATTGAGTCATTAACCACTGGATCAGCTTGCCAAGGTAGGTGCTGGATTCACTCTACAGTGGAACCCAAGTCTTTAAGTCAAGACTGGATGGCCATTTAAAATATATACTGTGGCACAGATTACTGGGCTTGGTTTAGGGATTACTGGGTTGAAATTCTCGGGCCTGTGCTATTCAGGAAGTCAGATTTGAGGAACATAATAGTCCTTTCTTGCTTTAGAATCTATTAGTAGGTTATTTATTTTCGACAGCATCCACAACATGTTAAACTCTTTCCAACCAGACAAGAGAGGGTGGTCTCTACCCCCAAAGAACTCTCCTCTAAAGACTGACCAACATAGGGGCGAGGGGAGGGGCGAGTGGTCAAGGTGATGAGTGGCCTTATCATGGGAAGTCAAGTGTAATTATTATTTAAATGGAGTATATAAACTATTGCCAATGACTCCTCAGACTTGTCATCATTGGTCAACTAGATTCCCATTAGCATCATGGCCTAATTTGGCCTACAGGAGGGACTTGAATGCAGAGAGTTTGGTGAATTTGTGAACGAGCTGTATGCATGGGGGTGACAAGGAACAAAACACAAGGATATTTGTGTAAAAAGCTGACAAAAGGGCCATTAAGGCTGACCTCATTTGTGGAGTGGGTAGGGTGGGGTATTGAAGACAGGGATGATAAGCTTGCGCTTGATGCACTGGAAGACAGGGAGCCAGTGGAGGTATTCAAAGAAAAGACAACCAGGTCACAGCAAGGAAGTTGAATGTCGTGGCAGCCTTTGTATGGATGGGAGTAGACTGATAAGGATGCTGGGAAGGCCGAGGAGGAGGCGGTTACAGTAGGCAAGATGGGAGCCCTGGACAAGAGCTTTCAAAGAAGATTGGAGAGAAAAGAACAGGACTTAGAGATGTAGTGGGGGATAACGGAACAGGAATTAGGGAAGGTGATTTAAAAAAAAACAGTGATGGTAGGAATGGTGATAGAGAATAAGGTTGTGGGAAGGGATAGGGAGGGAAGATGAGGAGTTTGTTTGGCTGTGTGAAGTCTGAGTTGATGGCAAAACATTCAGGTAAGAGTCCCAATGGTCCTCCCTGTGGCCATGGAAGGTTAATTACAGATCAGCATATCCCCCTTCTCCTCGTCAGATGGGAACCTGTGGCAAGTTACCTAACTTATCTGGGTTTTGCAGACTAAGACCCAAGCAGGTGCTTGGGGCGGCGGCTCCGGAGAGGGGCGGCAGGTCTAGGTATTCGGCGGCAATTCGGCGGAAGGTCCCTCACTCCGCCTGGGAGTGAAGGACCTCCCGCCGAATTGCCGCCGCAGATCGCGATCGCGGCTTTTTTTAGATCGCGATCGCGGGGTTTTTTGTTTTTGTTTTTTGTTTTGTTTAGTTTTGGCTGCTTGGGGCGGCCAAAACCCTGGAGCCGGCCCTGGCTACATTGGTCAGTGGCTAATGTCTCCGACTCAACTCTGTACTCTCTGAGGCTGGGTGACTCCAAACCTTAGCCTTCCAGCCATGGTCCAAGCTACACTGGAATGTAGAATGAGACATGAATGGGAGGCGGGCAGCAGTTTTGCTCCTGGGGTTAGAGTAGAGGTTCATTAGAAAGGAGAAATATGCCTGAGATGAAAACTTTGGACCCAAACACCCCTGAGTACTGGGAAGCTCCCATCCAGATCAAAAGCCTGAAGAGCCTGTGCTCTTGCATTCACTTACAGCAGTGGTGGGGAACCACCATTTTAACAGTGCTAGAGGAGATAAAGTCACCTTTTCTCACATCAGCTGAACTCTAGGCCTTCCAAAAAAAAAAAATTGGCAGCCTCTATCTGTCCAAAGTATGAATGAATAGAAACACCAAAGGAAGCACCTGCTGCTAAAGGAAATCCAGGACAACTTTTATTATCCTTTTTCACAGGTCTATTCAGGACTACATTAGGGGTTTCCTCTTTCCTTTTGTGGTACTTCACACTCATTCACAACAAAAAAACCTATTGTGCTTCTGAGTTATATGCCAGAGAATATGACTGGAGCTTATAAAAGCCCTGGACAACAGAACTTTATTTTTAAACTTTATTCCGCCGCGAATGATTTGCAAAGCTTTGCAATTGTTTGGAGGATTTTTGGTGGTTTTTTGTTGTTGTTTCTCCCTGTGTCTCTCTCTCTCTCTCTCGGATCGTGCTGGGGAATATGAGGGTGAATCCTGTCCATGCTTTAACAAAAGCTCCCTTTCAGTAAATGCCCAGAAAAGAAGGTAAGCAGGGCTCCTAAAGTAGCTCAGGTACAGGTTACTTCTGCCAAAGAATCAGCGTGATCTATCCCAATTCAAAGTGCCCTGAAGGAAATAGAAAAACCACCGATTGTGTATGGGCTTCGCATCAACCTGCTCTAATCCCCACTGACGTCAACGGCAGTCTTGCCATTTCCAAAGTAACTAGAGCTGCCCAGGTGGGGGAAGAGAGAAACCCAGTGTGCCTCTGCTCAGCTACAAGATTGCAAAGGGCTCATCTGGGGAATGACCCTGAATACACTGGGCGAGTTCTGTTGAGTTTGCTCATCTAATATCTGTGCTCAGTCAGTATATATAAAACATGGATGGCTTATAGTTTTGACATGCATTATAGCCTAAATATTTGCATCATGGGCCACGTCTGGGCCCAAATGTTTATTCTACCTGGTCATTCACACTGGTGCAAACTAGGGGTCAAACACTCCCCAGTTAGACCGGTAGAATTTGACCCCATTGTGAACAGGTGTAAATGTCTACACAGGTGCAGCGCAGTGGCGAACCAGGCCATAAACCTGCTTTGTGCTTTCTCCCATCCTCCCGCTCACGCATGGCAGGAGCTCCATGTAAACAGCCCCAAAGCTACTTCATGGTCCTCCTTCAAATCCTTAAGTCTCATCTGACATTATGCCTACAAAAAACTTGGCAATGGCTGGGCAGCTGAGGGTGCTGTGACCATGCCGATAGGCATTGGCTCATTGTTACTTGCTGCTCCTCTGTCTGGGCTGTTGTATCCACCAGTTGTATCTTGTCTTATAGTTAGACTGCAAGCTCTTCAGGAGAGGGATCATCTGTTCTGGTTTTGTACAGCACCTAGCGCGATGGGGGTCCTGATCCAGGACTGGGCTCGTAGGTGCTATCACAATACAAGTAATTGTGAATTATCACATAAATAGGCAGCCCGTCCGCATGGGGCCTCTAGAGATCCCATGCCACTTTTTGCAAGAACACGCCTGTTAATCCTGGTTAAATAATTCCTATGTAGGTGATTACACTCTGGTTCCTAATTTTCCCTTGCCGTTTCTACTGGACTTGGAGTTCTTCCTCATCTCCTTACTGTGATGTTGCTCCCTACACAGAAAGTCTGAGTGGCCTTTATTTTAGATGAAGAGACCAAAGCAAGAAAGAAAAGCAGAGTCACACTGGGAGGGCTGCGTGCATGTCTCTGGTGACAGCCCACACTGAAGTGAAGCACAAGATGGCTGCCTCCCCCTGAAGACAACAGCCTCCTGGCAAGGTGCCGTGTACGCGCATGCGAGCGCACACAAACAAAACCCCCCAACTTACCTCTTTCTCACCTTTTTGGGGGTGGAAGTGTGTGCTGACACCTGGGGTTTGTGCAAGAAGACTGGAGTGGGTTTTTCTTTTCCTTGCTTGGTTTTTGAAGTGGCTGCCACATTTAGTACGGCTGCTAATAGATAGCAAAGGCACCTAGAGGCCTGGATAGGCGCTCCCTAATGTCTTGTAGTAATCTAAACTAATAAATAATAGAGCTTAGTTGAATATACAGCCCACTGCTCTACACTGCAGGGCAGTGATGCTGTATATTAATTGGGGAAACAGCTGCTGTTTTACCCTGCAAGTAGGTGGACAATTATCCATGCAGAGGAAGCACAGGAAAGGGCCAATTGTCTGTTAAAGTCAGTGTAGAGAAGTCAGGTACATTTCATATGCAAATTGTGATTTTATTTGGACTGTGACGGTGCCCAGAGGCTGCAATCTGGAATTTGGGCCCCTTTATGCAAGGTGCTGCACAGGCATTTGATGAAAAGGCAGTGCCTACCCAGGGAACTTTCAATTTAACTCTACAGTGTCAGACCACTATTGGATCTGGCAAAGGGAGAGCGGGAACCACAAGGTTACAGTGAGACAGTTATAGTTGGGAAGAGTTAATATTTGGAGAGGAAGGATTGTCCAGTGGTTGGTAGGACACTAGCCTGGGCCAGAGTCACTAAGGCCGAGATTTTTAAAGAGACGTGGCTGTTGCTGTGCTCAGGATTGCAATGCCTAACTGGTTTAGGAGCCTATGTCTATTTTCAAAAGGGATTTAGGCACTTTGTCACTGTCAATGGGATTTGGATTCCTAAGTGCCTACATCTCTTTTTAAAATGAGACTTAAGCCTGGTCCACACTAATCCCCCATTTCGAACTAAGGTATGCAAATTCAGCTACGTTAATAACGTAGCTGAATTCGAAGTACTTTAGTTCGAACTTACCGCAGGTCCAGACGCAGCAGGCAGGCTCCCCCGTCGATGCCGCGTACTCCTCTCGCCGAGCTGGAGTACCGGCGTCAACAGTGAGCACTTCCGGGATCGATCCGGTATCGATTTATCGCGTCTAGACAAGACGCGATAAAGCAATCCCAGAAGATCGATTGCTTACCGCCGGAGCCGGAGGTAAGTGTAGACCTACCCATAGGCTCCTAAATCAGTCAGGCATTGCAACTCCAAAGAGGATGCAACACTCAAAGAGGATGGAGCTCGGCTGTTCTCTCTGGTGGCAGATGACAGAACAAGGAGTAATGGTTTCAAGTTGCAGTGGGGGAGGTCTACGTTGGATATTAGGAAAAACTATTTCACTAGGAGGGTGGTGAAGCACTGGAATGGGTTACCTACGGAGGTGGCGGAATCTCCATCCTTAGAGGTTTTTAAGGCCCGGCTTGACAAAGCCCTGGCTGGGATGATTTAGTAGGGGATTGGTCCTGCTTTGATCATGGGGTTGGACCAGATGACCTCCTGAGGACTCTTCCAACCCTAATCTTCTCTGATTCTATGAACTCTGAGCCCAGAACAGACTATGGTCCTTTGACAGTCTGGGCCATAGTCTCTCTGTGCCTCAGTTTCCCATCTGTAAAATGGGTATAACAGCACTCCTCTGCTACAGAGGGGTGTTGTGAAGATTAATGCATTTAAAGGTTATGAGGTGCTCAGATATTACACTAATGAGAGGCATATAAGTACCTCTGATGGATGGTATGGTTTAGTGTAACGAGCAGCAGGCCAGTGGTTTAGCCATTACTGAGTGTTTCGTAAGTAGAGTTTTATGTAAGATGATTATCATTCATTTAGCCTGCACTTACAGTTCATGAATGTACAGAGTGCTGGCGTTTACATGGGTCTTAGTGAGAAGTGATAATACATTGCAAGGGTGGTGTTCATTCTATCTGCTAGAGGTCACATTGCTGTGTGATTCCAACAGAGATGACTGGCCCCTCGCTGAGCCTTTTGATACCGTCTCCCACAGTATTCTTGCCAGCAAGTTAAAGAAGTATGGATTGGATGAATGGACTATAAGGTGGATAGAAAGCTGGCTAGATCAGCGGGCTCAACGGGTAGTGATCAACGGCTCCATGTCTAGTTGGCAGCCGGTATCAAGCCGAGTGCCCCAGGGGTCGGTGCTGGGGCCGGTTTTGTTCAACATCTTCATTAATGATCTGGATGATGGGATTAATCGCACTCTCAGCAAGTTTGGTATGACACTAAGATGGGGGAGAGGTAGATATGCTGGAGGGTGGGGAGAGGGTCCAGAGTGACATAGACAAATTGGAGGATTGGGCCAAAAGAAATCAGATGAGGTTCATCAAGGGCAAGTGCAGAGTCCTGCACTTAGGACAGAAGAATCGCATGCACCACTACTGGCTGGGGACCAACTGGCTAAGCAGCAGTTCTGCAGAAAAGGACCTGGGGTTTACAGTGAACGAGAAGCTGGATATGAGTCAGCAGTGTGCCCTTGTTGCCAAGAAGGCCAATGGCATATTGGGTGGTATTAGTAGGAGCATTGCCAGTAGATTGTGGGAAGTGATTATTTCCTCTCTGCTCAGCACTGGTGAAGCCACATCTGGAGTACTGCATCCAGTTTTGGTCCCTCCACTACAGAAGGGATGTGGACCAATTGGAGAGAGTCCAGCAGAGGGCAACGAAAATGATTAGGGGGCTGGGGCACATGACTTACGAGGAGTGGCTGAGGGAACTGGGGTTTTTAGCTTACAGAAGAGAGGAGTGAGGGGGGATTTGATAGCAGCCTTCAACTACCTGAAGGGGGGCTCCAAAGAGGATGGACCTCGGCTGTTCTCAGTGGTGGCAGATGACAGAACAAGGAGCAATGGTTTCAAGTTGCCATGGGGGAGGTTTAGGTTGGATATTAGGAAACACTATTTCACTAGGAGGGTAGTGAAGCACTGGAATGGGTTACCTAGGGAGGTGGTGGAATCTCCATCCTTAGAGGTTTTTAAGGCCCAGCTCAACAAAGCCCTGGCTGGGATGATTTAGTGGGTGTTGGTCCTGCTTTGAGCAGGGGGTTGGACTAGATGACCTCCTGAGGTCTCTTCCAACCCTAAACTTCTATGCTTCTATGCCTTGATGCTTCCTTCACCCAGCTGCTGATGTCTGGCTGCACGCCTCCTTTTCTATAGTGGGTATGTCTATGCTGCAAAACGAAAACCCCGTGGCAGCAAGTCTTGGAGCCTGGATCTACAGACTTGGGCTCATGAGACTTGTGCTATGGGGCTAAAACCAGCAGTGTAGGCATTCCGGCTCAGACTAGAGCCCGGGGCACTGCAACCCGGCGAGGGGGTGGGTCTCAGAGCCCGAGTGGGAATGTCTACACTGCTATTTTTAGCCCTGTAGCATGGCTGTGCAAGCCCCTGTCAGTTGGCCTGGGCCCTGAGACTCGCTGTTGCAGGGTTTTTTATTGCAGGGTAATTGCACCCAGTATCATCCTTGGTCCCTGAGATGTGCTTAAAGTATGTGAGGTTTCTCTGCTGGATCTCACTGAACAGCTCCTCAATCCAGTTTTCATAGATTGGAACTAGCCAGCAGTTTCCTATCTGGACATGGGCTTGAGCTGAAAAATTTGGATCAGGATAGAGAATTCAAAGATTCGAGACATTGGGGGGCATTTGGGTCCAGGGTTCTGGTTTGAGCCCATCTGGGCCTGTCTCTGCCCTTTCCATTATTTCAAGAATGGACACTGGCTTTGTTTTTAGAGCATCTCGTAGATACTGAAATGTGTAATGCCTTGTGAACCCCCCCTCCCCCGTGGGGAACACAGGACCGCTCTGCAGCCAGGTGTGTGAAGCTTTAGTCAAGGTGCAATGAATCTTTCAGTAACTCTCAGGGAGAGTTGGGGTCAGTCTGAAACAGGCTGGGCTCAGAGGAGCCTTTAGACTCTCCTGTGCTGTAGAATGGCACCTATCCTCCCTTTGAAGACCTTCTTGGCTGGAGGATGTGGGGGAGCTTGCCCTCTTGCTTGAAGGCAAAAGCTAGAGATCAGATACAAGCTCCCTGCTTGTATCCCACAGGCATTAGGAATCCGGCCTCTGTGTCTGACCTCCCTGCTCTAGAATCTAGCTCAAGGTCTGGATCTTGTTGGAACATGGGGAGATGGTGAAGAGAGGAGATCCCACAGAGCTTTATCCGTTCCAGTTCAGCTCGTTGGGATATGTGGGCTTTCTCCCAAGTTCCCGTCTGACAGTGCAAAACCCCCAAACTCGGAGCAAAACTCAGGAGTGCAAAAGGAGTTGGGAGGGCTTGAAGGCCATGGGATGGTGGAAGCTCACGGAGGGCAGAATATGATGACAGATGGCACAGTAGTTGCTGAGGGCAGAACCTGAATTGCAGGAACGTTGTTGTGAAGAAGTGTGAGAAGGAAAGGACCCAGTTTGACTCCCAGACCTCGGGGGAGGTTTAAGGGCTGACAGGGGGAAAAACAATCGTTTTACTTGTAAACAGCGCACATGTGATATGGAGTAGCTGAGAGTCAATAAACAGGGAGCCCGGTGTTGAACTTCTAGTTGCTTTTCAGAGCAGAGCTACATCTTTCAACAGGTCTCTTCCTGCGGTGAATTCTTCTTCTTCTTGATATTATTTGTTGTGTTACATTCGCACCAGGAGGTCCCCTTTAGGGATCAGAGCCCTCTTGTGCTAGGCTCTGTGTGTACACATAATAAAAGGCAACCGCAGCTGCAAAGAACTTACATTAGCAAGATCAGGGAAGGGGGAAAAATTGCCAGTCTCCTCTGTTTTTGCTTCAGAAGTTTAATGCAGATAGAGAAGGTTAATTTGGGGACAGACTGGATGAGTTCAACAGCCGTAGTCTTGAAAGGGGGCAGGGACCATCAACAGGAAGGGAGAGGAAAATTGTATATAAACCTATTTCGTGATTTGAGTTTGTCTCACTGACTTATAACGAGGCTTGGCAGAATTCAGTTTATATATTATTTCAACAGATAATATGGATGTTTATTTTTAAGCATTTATTATTTTTATCTATTTTTAATTTTCACAGTTATGCAAAATTATGAGTTTTAAGCATTATTTTCTATTCTGATCCATTTACATTTTCATAATTGCGGGAAATTAAGAGTGGGGGGTGTCAGACAATTATGTAATGATAATAGAGTTTAACTACTTGAATCTCAAATCTTTATGACCCTTAAAGCACAAATTGTCAACATCATATGTCAAAATATGCAAAGTAAATTTCCTTAAGCCAAACTCTAAGTTCTCAAGCAGCATTTTTCTTACTTTGCCTATTTGTAAATTTTAATTATTATCAATGGAAATATATTTTCCCGGTTTGTGGCTGTATGATGAAATTGAAGTTCATTGACATTTACCGAGAAATCTAATGCTTCCAGGCCTACTTATAACTAAGAAGAGATCTTCAAGATCGGATCCTACTCCATACACCGTCCAAAGGTAAAACTAATCAATGTCAGATAATATTGAAAGTGTGTGGGGGGAGATTATTGATCTTAAATATTAAATAAACCTTGTGAGACAGTTTGTGGTATTCAGTTTGTCAGGGGTTATTTCATGTCCTAACCCTCTCCATTGATAGGGCTATTTGCTATTGTGTCTATTACAGCAGATCTTTAGCTGTATTGTTTATCATATGTAGTGCATAGATTGACTTTCTGAATGTCAGGTTGTTGACTGTTTTCATAACAGGAAGCTGCTTGCTGTCTTGCCATATTAAGGAACTCCCGTGTGCACAATATTTTCCAAAGCAAAAATCTAAATACACTGCATTGGTTGGGTGACTTCCCTTGACTCAAGTTGCTTTTGTTCCTTGTAAGGCAAAATTCTGTATAGTTACAGAAACTTGCTATACGTATGCATGTTGTCTCTTGGTCTAAGATACAGGAAATATAGCTGTCCTCTTGTCAAGTTTAAATACTTCCCAACATCGTAACTAAATATCAACACTTTCATAAGCATCCACTGATCTGGGGTGCCTTCCCTTTTGGTTGCCTAACCAGACACACCCGATTCCTTATTTTCAGAGGCTTTGAGGACCCACAGCTCCCTCGGATTTCAGCTGGAGTTGAAGATGCTCATGGTTACAACCTGGCCTAGTACCCCACTGTACAGACACCACTTTGTTGCCAGAGGACCCGGTCACTGGGTTCCATGTACTTTCAAGCCAGAGGGTCAGGGTAGAGTCTAGTCATTGTTTCTGGCTCTGGGTTTCTAGGGTAAACTCCCAGGCTCAGACCTCTTGTTGATGCCCTTCCTTGGGACAGGGGATGCAGCTGCTCTAGTCCCCCAAATCAGTGTCTCAGACCCCCTGAACCCTCAGTCATTTGCACCTGCCCCCACAGTTCCACCTTGACTGTGGACTGTCTGGGCTAATAAGTTAACCCCATCAGGAATAACATATTTCAGAGTAGCAGCCGTGTTAGTCTGTATCCGCAAAAAGAACATAGCAGAAGAGCCAGGAACACAGGCTTAGCGCAGGAATTTCTTAACCTAAGAGACTTTACTCTTAAAAGCACTTGAGACATCAAAAGCCTCAAAACCCACTCTCCTCATGTCTGATCTCACCCCTTCTTGTGAGGCCAAGTTCTGTTGGCATTGCAGGCCAGACAGAGCCCTTCTTTCCTCTCTCTCCTGCAAGCCCTTATTACAGGTGCTGATAATAGCAACCTGCATGGAACTTGGAGAGAGGAGCAGAGGTTTCAGGAGGGAAGAGTTTAGAGGAGGCACCAGGAACTCAGTCTCTGTGCACATGGCTGGAATTCTAGCTGCGGTTGAAGCACCTCTGTAAATAGTTCTTTTAAGAAAGACCAGTCTAGTTTTACAAGCTGTGACAGGGACCCCTCTGCTCCTGTCTTCCTCTGCACCCACAGACCCTTAGAGACGCTCTCTCCATGTGTGACTTATTTCCAGTGTTCCCCCATCACCCGTATGGAATTGTGGAGCACCATATCTACTATAACCAATTATTCCTTAGCCACTTAGGCCAAGTATCGGAGAGGGAAAAGAGATCTCTCTCTCAGCTGTTTTTTTGCTCTGTCTCTCAAAGCCTGCCAGCCTCACTCTGGCTCTCTCTTCCTTCTTCACTTCCTTCCTGTGTCTTCTTCTACTCCTGGAGCTACTAGGCTAATTAGTGCTGTAACTCTCCCCGGCCCATTCTAATCTGCTAAGTAGCCACCGTTTTGCCAGTCAGATTGACTCTGGGATGATTTAATTGGTGACACAGTGATCAGAGTGCTGGTACAGCTGCTGTTGCCCTGCACTCTGTCATACAAGTACGTGTCCTTTCATGTCATTACTCAGCACATGAAACATGGTGGTAGTGGGCAGTCTAGTGAGACACACACCAAGGAACAGAGTATGATTAACAAGCAAACAAAAGAGCACCTAGAAACAGAGCAAACAGGCAGCATGGAGGGACTCGGCCCACCAGGAATGCTGGCTTTCCAGACAAAATACCCCGCACAAGCATGGAAGCAAGAATTGATTCTGTATACAGAGCTGGCCATCAGGGATAAGCTAGTAAAAAAAACTTTATCTTTATTTTTCCCATCTCAATGGGGTCGGTGGGTGGGGACAAGAAGTGAACGAGACACTGTTGCCAGAAATAATGCCTGAAAACTAGAGCCGCTGATACAGATGTTTGAATATTGTGACCCCAGACAGAATGAGACTTGTGGAGAGAGAACAATTTCCCCCCTGCCACCCCAAAATGAATAAAGAGAAGAGGGAATGGATCGTTACATTACAGAGCTGAGAACTCTGGCGTCCACATGTAACTCTGGAGACAAAGTAGAGGCAGAATCGTTTGTGGGACCTGTGCTTACAGGAGAGATTGTGGATAGAAACATAGCTAAGGCCAGAGAAATGCTCCCAAATAGCAAGGGTAGCTGAACTGTCCAGGGAAAGGATCAAAACAATGACCATCACTAGTGCAGAACAATTACAGTGTCAAGCTAAAGGAACCCAGGAAGCAGGCCAAGACAGACTGACTGAGAATGCAGGCATCATGGTCCAGTGAATACACTGTGGAAAACAGCACACACACAAAAAAAGACCCCAATAAAAATGGTTAGTCTATGGGCAGGGGTGCAAGGGATGGGAGAAACTGAACCAATTTATGTCTCAATGCTGCAGCCACCTTAAGAAGAAAAAAGCATGAATACATGCACTGATGAGGATGCAGAGACTTCCAGTGAAGGGGAGGATCCCACGATTCTCAGTGTACCCACCCTGCAGAAGAAGTCTGCCAGCCATTCATCCGGTCCACAACCTATTTGATTCCCACTGGATATGGAGCCAGCTGCAATGTAAGCCCAGCAACATTGGTAAGCAGCAGTATTAGACTAGAGAAATGTGGCCAAGTATTGGTGATGAACAGTAAAATCATTCTGAGACCTGAATCAAGATGTCATTGCCTGGAGTATATAGTAGTTGACACATGGGAATAGCACCCACTGCTGGCAGCAGGGCAGTGCAAGCCATGGATTTGATCAATGTACAGCACCACCATATCCTCATTGTGAGATAGGAGGGAGCATAGCCATTGTGGGCCCTATCCAGCATTCTAACAGAAATAGACCCCAAAGTGCAGTCCATGAAGTTACCAAAATGCAGAGTTCCATGAGCTCTGGTGGAGCCATGGAAGAAGGAACTGTCCAGCCTGAAAAGAAGAGGCATCATTACACCTGTTGAAACTAGCACAGAGTGGATCAGCAGTCCAGCAGTGGTGAGAGAACCTAGTCAAGGGAGGATCGGCATTAATCCAAAACCACTTAATGCAGCAAGGTAAAGAAGTCGCTACTTCTTACCAATAATTGAGGATCTATACCTGATCTGTCCAGGGCAAAAATATTCATTGCTTGTTCATTGTCAATAATGGCTTCTGGCATAGGGAGCTAGATGAGCCATCAAGCCACCTTGACAGCCATTGCCACAGCTTTTGGAAGGTATAGTTGGGCATTAATGCCCATGGGCGTTAGCCTGGCCCCAAGGTTTTCCAGTATTAGCCGAACCAGGAACTAGAGGGACTCCCCAGAGGGTAGCTGATGACATTCTTATTGTAGAAGGAGATGACCGGGAAAAGGCAATCCGTGATGATGATACCCAGCTGCGACAACTCCTAAACAGGGGCTGGGTGTGGAATATTAGGCTGAATGCAGACAAGCTAAAGCTGAGAAGAACTCAAGTTCAGTATATTGGACATCTGTTGACTTCTAAAGGATTCCAGACAGAAACTGAGAGCCATTAAGGAAATGTCCAGACCAAAGGACGTGAAGGGGTCCAGTGATTTGGAGGGATAGCCAACTACCTTTCCAGATTTTGCGCCCACCTATCAGAAATGTGTGAACCCTTGAGACAGTTACCACACAACGATGCAGTCTGGGAATGGGGAAAGACCCAAGAATTGGCGTTTGAAAGAGTACAGAAAATCATAAGCGAGGCACCGGTCCTGAAGTACAACACCCCTGTGGAGCAGCTAGAGCGATAGTGGGATGCCTCAGGTGGCCTAGGCACCGCACTGGTGTGAAGCCAGCAGCCCACCGAATGTGCCATTAGAACCTGAAAGGGGGGTGCTCAGCTAGAAAGGGAGCTACGGGCCGCGATCTCTGGGGTGGAACATTCCAGCAGCTCTGGGCACAAGGTGGATGTGCGGTCTGAGTACAAGCCATTAGAAAGCATCATGGTTTGCCACCTTGTACAGAAGAGGGGCCAGAGCTATCGCCTCGCCTCACCCCCTGTAGGGTGACGTGATGGGCTAACAACCCCCACAAATGGTGGGAGTGGGGCTGCCCTGGTGCAGCAGCGCCACGGGTAGGATGTTCTTCAACTGCCCCTCTCCTTCCCTGGGCCATCCCGTGCAGGTGGAGTCAGAACCTAGACCTGCTGCATTCGGCTCCCCCTGGGCTGAGGTGCATTAGCAGCACACTGTACTACGGGGTTGCTTGTGCTGTCATGATGACAGAGCCTGTCTTTGCTTTGCAGTGTTCAATACAGAGCCTGTATCTCGGCATTTATCATAGAACCAGCAGAGGGAGTCCAATGCACACTTGATCCTTGGAGTCCAAAGTGCACAACAAATCTGCCAACAGCTAACGATTTCGCCGAGCGTGGCTGATGCTTCCCCCATCAATTGTACACTTGCCCCAGGCTTCCTTCCCAGAACAGCCATGTATGGGGCCCGACAGTAGAGGCAAAGTTAATTGTTCAATTGAAGCCATTTCAGACAGGATACAAGTCCAGTGCCAGGTGCTGAATTATTTTCCTGCGCAGGGGTATAGTGCATGGGAATTGTTGATAACGTTAACAATACAGCAAAGGAAAAGTGGTATAGACGAAGGACAATTAAACAGCCTTTGAAAGCTCTAGGGACATGTAAAATACCCTCCCACTATTCATGTGTCACCATGTCCAAGTTTCCAAGTACAGAAACATGGGTTATTAGCTGAATCTCTGGGCCAGAGAACTTTGGGTCAGATTCTGAATCATCTGACAGCAGCATAACTCTGGTTGAGTATTCCTGATTCACACCAGTGAGAGGAGAATGGAGCCCTTTGGGTTTGGGGGGAGGGTCTGTTTTTGTTTTGTTTGTTTTTACAGTAACTTGAAGTTCCTGTTGGCAGGGCACTCACTGGATCTGCCTGTGGATGCATGGCAATGAGAATGCTATTGGCTGAGGTGGAGAGTGCGGGCAGCTGAGGAATTAGTGTATAAACCGAATTCATTACTCACTTTCTCACGTCATAATCTGTTTTAGCAGGTTTAAAAACCCCCAAACTCCTAGGCTTAGGTGTACTATCCAAACCCATATGTCAGACCAGTTTCTTTCCTTGGTGCTCCAGCCCGCCTTATTCTTGTGGTCCGATAGCACAGAGGGCCCAGGCGGGGTGGCACCACATTGTGTTGGACAAACCTGGAGTAAAGACAGTCTCTGCCCTGAAATGCTCAGTGTTGGTTAATGACAAGATAAAAGTGATGAATAAGATATACTGGTGGCAGCGTGGGGATTGAGGGTGCCGGGGTTAAGCTGTTGGAGTGGGATTTAGGAGCTGTGGGTTCAATTCCTGACTCAGCTAGAGACTCATCTTGGGAAAGACACTTATTTTTGCTACTGCTTTCTTTCTCCTCCCTTTTGTTTGACTTGTCTATTTAGATGTAAGCCTTGGAGGGCAGGGAATGTGTCTTGCTGTGTGCCAATAGGGCCCTAATCTCTTTTGAGGCCTGTGGGTTAGGGTGGCCAGGTGTCCAGTTTTCAACCAAACACCCAGTCCAAAAGGGCCCCTTCCCAGCCCAGTGAAAATGAGTGAGTGAGGGTGGGGGAAAGCGAGCTACAGAGGGAGGGAGGATGGAATGAGTGGGGTGGGGCCTCAGAGAAGGGGCGGGGCAAGGGTGTTTGGTTTTGTTTGATCAGAAAGTTGGCACTGTCATGGACGTTGGGTATCAAAGGCCAGGGCAGGCCAGGCCAAGCCTCCACTGACCCAGGCTGTGGCCCCGCCCATGTTCTGCCCCCAGGCCCCACCTCCTTTCCCCACTCCCCTGAAGCTTGGGTTTAGCTCAAGGCAGTGGCTGGGAGTTCAGGCCCACCAGGGTCTGGGGGGTCTGGGCTGGCCCGGTACTGGTGGCCTGTGGCTAGGGCAGGCAGCCCTGGGCTCCTCTGGCCGTGGGGGAGGGCGGCTCATGCAGATAGGATGGGACTGGAAGGCTAACCTCTCCGAAGGGGGAGTTCACCCGCTGCCCATGACTATTGTAATGAAAGTAATTAACAGTGACAGTAAGACAAGCATATTTTTGCATGGACTAGCTGTGTACACAGTGTAGCGTGCTACCTGCTTAGCCATTATTAAATGTCAGTGTCCTGCAGGTATCTCAGCAGAAGTGAGTCTGAGGGTATGTCTACACTGCATTGTAAACACAAATGTGGGACCCGCGCTTGTCAGTGTTTCCAATCCTGTGCTTGAGCGTCCACACTACATTGTAAACCTGGGTTTACAATTGCTGGATCTGGGCCTCACATCCATGCTAGCACGTCTGTACTGCACTACGCAGACCACCTGTGTGGCTTGAGTTGCGTCCACACTGCAGAATGACAGGGCTTGGACCTGACCCTCAGCTGAGTAGTAGGCGCCTAGGATCTGGATTTGCTGAGGGTTTGCTGACCCAAGTCAGACTCATTTGTGTGTGGATAGAAAGGGCTTGGGCTTCGCCTTGTGTCAGAGCCCGGGTTTAGGGTGCAGCATAGACATGCCCTAAAAGAGGAGGAGGAGAACATTATTAGGACAAGGCAAGAGGTGCCAAGGACAAGGTTACCTCAGTGCGGTGAATGGCTCCGAAGACTCCCACACAGGCATATACAGCACCCTGCATTGAGAAACAGCAACTCCGAGAGGGCCACCAGGTGCTTTGGTCCCAATCCTCTTCCTCTGCATAAAACTCCAGCTTCTCCTCCTCGCCTTCAAAGCACTCCAGAGCTCGACACTGACCTACCTCTTCACCATTGTGCCGGCACCCAGGCTCTGCTGTATGCGGTGCCATCCTCCTCAATCCTCACACAATGCTGAAATCTTCATTTGTCCAAAGTGGCAGCTGAGTGCTACTGACAGGGCAGAATTTATCCCCGTAGCCTTCTCATGATAATATCCTGTGCCTTCTCCAGCAGCTTTCCCCCACCCGATCAGGGGCAAACCAGCCGAGCTGCTTATTCTGAACTGTTTTGTCAGCATTTGGCATCGGACCAGCAGTAGTGACACCAATTATTTGTGTCAGGTCCCCTCTGGAAGCAGGAGATATATGAAATCTAGCACACACATGATCCATCAAGACCTGCCATGGGATTTTGGACTTGTCACCTTGACAGGGTACTGAGTAAACACAGATTCTCCCAGGACAGACAGGTTATGGAGGGCATTATATCATCCCCATTGATGCATCAACAGATGAAACTGAAAAATGATCCGAGGGTGCTTTTGGCTTTGGCCAGTAAAAGCAATAGAACAGAATTCCAGTAACCCATTTAGCTGCAGGCTCTCAGCGATTCATATTTTATTAATAATTGGTTCATAATTAAGAGAGGCTTTCCCTACACAAGCAGCGACCCCGGTTTGAGAAACACTGACCTAGGGAATGGAGTCAAAGGGGCAGCCACTCGCCAAGGCATTGTTACCCCTCAAACCCTGGGGGATTTAGTAGGTAAGATAAGGCTGGTCATGGATGCCACAGGTTCCTGAGGCAGTGCTTGGTGGGACACTTCCTGCAGGGCCGTGCTGTCAAGGAGCTGAAGGGAATGAGCCAAGACCCAGTGCAGAGCCACAGGGCTTGCAGGTGGGTGGCATTCACAAGTGCCCCATGCAGCTCGTGAGGGATCCTCTGGTTGAGGGAATTCCCCAGCTCGCTCAGGGAGGCAGGCAGGAGGAGAAAGCTGCTGGAAACTTGGCCCCGTCCACCCTTGTGTGCTGAGGAGTGGGAGGCGATAGGGCAGTGTGGGGGATGCGAGTGACGAGGGCTCGGGTTGGGGCTTGGATGGGGCAGGGCTGTGCCGGTCGATCCTGTGGAAATTCTAGGGAGGCATCGGGGGTAAGGAGCCCTCGGGAGGCATGGAGCCCGAGTGAGGCTGTGGATGGTGGGCTCACAAGGGAATTTGGGTTGTGCATGAGGATGATGGAGGGTAAAGTGGGGACTAGAAGGGATGAGAGGAGTCCCAGATGACTCGTCCGAGCAAAGCTCCCCTTCCAATCCAGGACCCCCGCCCAACTCCCACATACCCCTACTCACCCTGATCCCCATCTACACAGCCATTCACCACTACCCCAGTACCCCACGGAGCTGCTCCATGGTTTGCAGAGGGGTGGGAGTTGATCAGAGGCGTGGGGGGAGCCAAGAGGTAAGCAGACGTGAGAGTTGGGTGGGAAAGGGCTGAAGTAGAGGAAGGTCTCTGTCTGTATGTGGGTGAGGGGATCCCAGTGTCTTGGCCATCACTTCTTGGAAGGCTCCCCGGTGTCCTGCCACTGGAGTCCATCCAGCACTGGTCCCGGCATGCGGACACACACGCAGCTCCCCCATGGCTGTTACGTCCTGCACGGGGCAGCAGGCCCAGGTGAGCCAAGTGACTCTGCCAGAGCACGGGCAGAGCGTGCTGTAGCATGTTCCACTGAAGATCAATCTAGATGCAGTCTCAGCCTTCTTGGTGGAAGGTCAACTTCATCCTCTCTCACGCCTGCCCTCCTTCATCACCGTCGTCCCTTTCTGTAGGCCCAAACGAGCGGTTGCCCCGCACATGCCAGTGTTACCTCCACTTTCCATGGTTACAAATCACATGAGTGGGCAAAGCAGAATCATAACGCAGAACGTATGGGAGAACAGTAGTAACACCTAGCTCTTACTAGTAGATTTCCAAGCATTTTACAAAGGAGGCCATTTATCATTACCCCCCATTTTACAGACGGGGATACTGAGGCCCAGAGAGGGAAGTGACTTGCCCAAGGTAACGCAGCAAAACAGTGGCAGAGCTGGAGACTTGGGCCTTGTCTACACTGGGGAGGGGGAGATCGACCTAAGATACGCAACTTCAGCTACGAGAATAGCGTAGCTGAAGTCGACATATCTTAGTTCAACTTACCTCCCGTCCTCATGGCGCGGGATCGACTGCTGCTGCTCCCCCGTCGACTCCGCTTCTGCCTCTCGCCACAGTGGAGTTCCGGAGTCGACGGCAGAGCGATTGGGGATCGATTTATCGTGTCTACACTAGACGCGATAAATCGATCCCCAATAGATCAATCATTGCACGCCAATTCGGCGGGTAGTGAAGACGTACCCTTGAATCCAGGTCACCTAGGTCCTAGTCCAGTGCACTAGCCACTAGGCCACATTGCCTTGCATCCTGTGATAGCACTGTGGCCCCCTCCCTGTGGGCAGCTGTTGGCCCTTATTTCTATTAACCTCCTCACATCATTCCAAACTTTCTCCTTGATTCATTTATTTTTCTGTTGTGTCCTTCACTCTTGGTCTCTCTCTTCTCCATGCACCGAAGCCCTGGCAGTTTGGAAGGTCTGAGTGGAGAAGAGCATGTTCTAAACCTATTTACACCTGCAATTAATTTAGCTTCATTTGTTAACATAGTTAATGAGCTTCACACCTATATGGCTGCTGCTCTCTCGCCCAATCCTCTGCTCGCACCAAGCAAGTTTTGTGAGAAGTTCTATCATCTTCTCATCATCTGCTGTTATGCAATGAGCTAGTCATTGTGTTCTGTAGAACATCTGATGACTTCAATGAATTAGTATTACTGGTTGGTTACGTAGCACCAACAGTGTGCTGGGCATTTTACAGACCAGGGCCTTGCCCTGAGGAGTGTGGTGGTAATCGGGCCTAAAAATTTAACTTACCGTATATGCTCGTTCATTAGCCTGTTCATTTATAAGCCAACCCCCCAAAAATGAATAGGTAAAAATAGCAAAAACTATATGACCCTTTCATAAGCTGACCCTATATTTCAGGGGTTGGAAAACTTTGGCTCCTGGCCCGTCAGGGTAAGCTGCTGGCGGGTCAGGACATTTTGTTTACTTGGAGCGTCTGCAGGCATGGAGCCCCTCAGCGCCCTGTGGCCGCGGTTCAACGTTCCCAGCCAATGGGAGCTGTAGGAATTGGCTGGGAATGGCAAACTGCGGCCACAGGGCGCCGAGGTGCTCTATTCCTGCAGACGCTCTAGGTAAACAAAATGACAATGTATTAGATATTCAATGATTCCATAGAGTTTAAAATCATCAAATTTTTGTGTAGACCCATTTATAAGCCGACCCCCACTCTTTGATGCGTCACTTTTTTACCAAAAATATTCAGCTTATGAACGAGTATATACGGTACTTTTTACCGTTGAGCTCAGCTCACAAGTATGTGAAAGTTCATAAGATATTACAATAACCTACCATAACAAATATCGATGGGAAAAGGTACGAAAAAGAGATGGAAAAAGTAAGTTTGTCTAAACAAAAGGGCCTACTGATATGGTTCATGGACTAGGTTAAAATTATTCTTGGTAAAAACAGAAGATGTGGAACTGGAAATGAATGAGCCAAAATTAGTGTGTCAGAAACTAGGTGGACAAAATAATGAGGGGATGGGCTATTCCACCCACCATTCCCTTTTGACTCCTTAAAGAAAGAGACTTTGGGTGGGGGGGAATACAGAAGCAACAGATGGAGCGGGAGAACAGACAGAGACTACTGAAACAAGCTTCACTATCATGGCTGCCACTACCACCATTTCTTGGGACCCTGGGCCTTTGTCATCCTAATCCTGAGAGATGTCCTGACCAGGCTGGGCAAGAGAGAAGAACCCAGATAACATGGCCACCACTAGCAGCTCCAGCTGAATCCTGAACAGCACCTGAGATGAAACAGGATTGGACTTTAACAACAGCATCAACAACAACAGCTCCAGCTCCTCTCCCCGAACTTCTTCTCTTTTCCCCTAAAGGAAAGTTATTACCATCTGTGATACCATCTAAGACAGTGGTTCTGAACCTTGGGTACGTGTACCCCTGGGGGTATGCAGAGGTCTTCCAGGGGGTACACCAACTCATCTAGATATTTGCCTAGTTTTACAACAGGCTACATAAAAAGCACTAGCAAAGTCCGTACAAACGAAAATTTCATACAGCCAGTGACTTGTTTATACTGCTCTGTATACTATATCCTGAAATGCAAGTACAATATTTATATTCCAATGGATTTATTTTATAATGATATGGTAAAAATGAGAAAGTCCGCAATTTTTCAGTCATAGTGTGGCTGTGACACTTCTGTGGTTTTATGTCTGATTTTGTAAGCAAGTAGTTTTTAAGTGAGGTGAAACTTGGGGTACGCAAGACAACTCAGACTGCTGAAAGGGGTACAGTAGTCTGGAAAAGTTGAGAGCCATTGATCTAAGAGACTGTCAAATAAGAGGGTTTTTCCCTCTAAAATTCTCTCCAGCTAAAAGGAAGGGGGGAAAAAATGTTAAGATGAAAGCCTTACTCAATACTTTACATTTCAAATGCTTTAACTGTTTTTCCTTCTTTTCTGTGTCTTTAATGAAAGGGTAAAAGGATTGCTAATGGTGTGTTTGCCATGGTCTTAAGCAGGCTGAGGTCTCCGTATGCCAAACCGTGTGCAACACTGTTTAATGTTGGACAGTGATTGGGTAATGTTAACACCTTTGGCCTTTTTATTGCATCTAAACTACTATAACAGGAGCTTATGTAATGCTGAGAGACCCTGGTCAGCAGTGGGTAGGATCAAACCTGGAGCCTAGTGCATGAGTCTCTATGGCTTGAGCTAAAGCCAATTGGCTGTTAGCTAAGGCTATAGAGCAGTCTCTCGCTCTTCCCACCCAACCCAACCCAGCCGTAGGGGGTGGGATGCAGAAGGCGGCAAAGCAACTGAAGAAATCCTTCAGTTCACTTCTCACACTTGGGGGGAGGGATAGCTCAGTGGTTTGAGTATTAGCCTACTAAACCCAACTTTGTGAGTTCAGTCCTTGAAGGGGGCCATCTGGGGCAAAATCAGTACTTGGTCCTGCTAGTGAAGACAAGGGGCAGGATTTGATGACCTTTCAAGGTCCCTTCTAGTTCTAGAAGATAAGACATCTCCATTAATTTAGGATGAAGTTTGCCATGCATCTTGTTGGCCCTATGTTTTGTGTGCCAAATGCTTTTTACCACATCACCCTCACACATGCACAACTGTAATCTTTGGTAGGTTGCGCCTTGGGTGCTGTTCCCCATGCTTCAGTATCTGGTCATAGTGCTCCATCTTCTGGGGGGGCAGAACATCTTGCAGGTGGCCACGTGCCTTTTCTTCTATTGACGTCTCCCTTTTCCTGCTTCCTTCTCGCCGTTCCCCATCACTGGTGTGGATCCCCTTCTGTGCCACATGTAGTATTTCGTGGCAAAGAAACATTGTGGCTGTCGGCATTCGCCTCGCCCCAGTACCACCATGTGGGGCTGGGCAGAACAGTTGTGTGAATCAAACATATTCTGCCAAATCCTGCTCTGGACTACACCTCTGCAATGTCACATTGTAACTGAGAGAGGAAGATTTTGGTCTGCTATTTGCACTTGCTTTTCTTTTCTCCATCAGCCCTGGCTGGGGAAAGTAGAGCGAGCTGGCATAGCATGGGCAGGGGGCATTCCAGGATCAGTTTAGAAAGCCGGAAGAGGAGCATTAAGGGATTGAGGATGGAGTCTGGGAATGTAGTGGGCTGCAACGGATCTGGGAATTCAGGGGCAAGCTTGCAGAGAGAGTAGAAAGAGCCAAAGGATTGCCGTGTAGGGGTGCGGAAGGAACACGTGGGGCAAGGACTGAATAGTCTGTGGCCTGAACCCAAAAGCAGCCCCTCCATCCATTTACATCAAGGATGTGGCTGTTACCTTGGCAACCAGGGAGGCTAGAAACTTTTTCAAATGAAATCTGTAGCTTTTGGAAAATACAACAGCTTTCAAGGGAAGATCCCAACTCCCTGGTTCTGGTGGAGTTTCTTCTGCTATTGGATTTCCTGGGTTCTTGATCATTTGCAAATGAAAACAAACTTTCTGATCCATCCATGATGTGCAGCGACCATCAGCAGAGTTGTTCGTTCTGGTGGAAAGACTTTTAAAATTTAACGAATTTTTTAAAACTGTTTTTTCTACTTTATGTTTTGTCATTTAATCTTGGGGTATATGCATGTGTCTGTCCATGCCTGTGTGTGTCTGGCTGTGTTCAGGCACACACTCTTTCTATGTGTTGGGAGGGCAGAATTAAACCTAATTAAAGTCTGTAAAAACCCAGTAAATCCGAGAGGCCAAGAACAAATATTATTGCCCCTTCCATAGATCATATGTACACTGGGGTGACATAATAAATAATCCAGCCAAAGTTTTTAAAGGTAAAAACCAGCAAACCATTAATAATAGCTGTGGCACCATATATCAAACTGAAACCTTCCCATTACAGCTGATCCCCAGTTACTTCTGGCTGCCTATTTGCATTTCTCTGCATTCTTTCTTTCTTTCTTTCTTTCTTTCTTTCTTTCTTTCTTTCTTTCTTTCTTTCTTTTTCTTGATACAAGATATTTCAGCTTTATGAATCTGGGTTTTCTTTCCCAACCTGCTGTACTTTGAATACAAGCATGGACAGCCAAGCAAAACTTAAACAGTACTCTTGAATTACAAATAAGGGACACAATGGGGCCCATCTCTCTTGGAAGATGTAAAAGTACACCAGAGAAGGACAGATTCTCAGATGCACTCCAGATGGACTGGATGATCCTACAGCGGTCTCATCCCTATCTAACTGACATGGTTCATTTACAGTTCTGTCTGTTGGAACCAGCAACTGTATAGTCACTGCACCGACCTGTGACTCAGTTTTCCTACCTGTAAAATGGGAATAACGATACTGCCCTCCACTATAAAATGCTTTCAGACCTGCTGATGAACAGCGCTATGTAACAGCTAGATATTATGATGTCTTGGTTTCTTTATTGTAAGTTGTTTGGGACAGGGACTGGCATTTCCTATATGTCTTTGCAGCACTCAGCACAATGGGGCCCCAGCCTGGTTCACCTCTGGGTGCTCCCACAGTGCTTCATAATAAATGTTTATTGATAATAATGTAATTAGTACGTGGGGTATTTGCAATGAAATCTGAATCTACAGCCCCTGGCTTGGTGGCAGTTTTTATTCCAAACTCACTGCGGGTTCTTTAAAATGTCTGCAAAAGTGCACAGTGGTTTCACAAACGATGGGATCAGCTGACAGTTCCCAGTCTAAACCCTCTCAGATGGGCCCTTTTGAGGTGTGCCTGTTTGTCTGTCTCCCAAGCTACCTCTAGCAGGCCTAATGTGCCGTCACCACAGTATGAGGGAAGTGATGTTGAACTATTGACAATTGCCTTATTAGATAATTAAGGGCTCGCTGGTGATATGTTTGGGCCCAGCTCCTCACAGGTAGTTAGGCAGCCAACTCCCACCTTACCTCACAAGTGATCTTACTGACGTTAATGGAGTTAGTTGTGGTGCAACTTCAGCGAGTCTAAGACCACAAGGGACCATAGGGCTCGCCTAATCTGACCTCCTGAATAACACAGAGAACTGCCCCAAAATAATTCCTAGAGCAGCGCTTTTAGACAAACATCCCATCTTGATTTAAACATTGTAGTGATGGAAAATCCATCACGCCCCTTGGTAAATTGTCCCAGTGGCTCATTGCGCTCACCATTAAAAATGTCCACTTTATTTCCCGTCTGAATTTGTCTAGGCTCACACAAGTCAGGTATTACTCCTGGCAGGGTAGTGTGGGCCGGTGACTAGGAACCAGGAGACCTGCATTCTCTTTCTAGGAATACCACTGACCGCACGTGTGACCTTGGGCAAGTCATTTCACCTGTCCATGCCCATGTCTGTGCAGACTGGAAGCTCTTTGGAGCCAGGAGCCAATTCTTATGATGTGTTTGTTCTGTGCCTAAGAGAATGCGGCCGGAGCTGAGTTAGACCTTTAGCTACTACTGTAATGGTGCTCAGAGTATGACTAAGAGTATCCCAATCATCTGCCTTTGCACAGGTATTTGCCGTTAGTTAAACTCAGTTTCTGGTGTATCCTCAGTGCCCTGTATAGTAAACATGGAGATGAACATACCAGAAAATACTGCAGATAGGGCTTGATCCAAAACTACTGGGAATCTTCCCTTTGATTTCAGTAAGCTTTGGATCAGGTCCAAAAGGAGGTAACGAAGGTTTTAAAGGACCACAACATTGTAGTGACCAAGAAAACTGAAAACTCACCTGTTTCGAATGGGTGTCACAGCAGCTTTTTGGATTCTAACTCCCAAACGCAAAACGTCAGGGATTGCAAACTCGCATGGACAGAAAGCGAAGTGATGTGTCCGTGGCTTCCCCCGGGATGGAACCTGCCAGGGTTTGCACGGCTCTGGGTCAGATAAGACGCTTCTTCTTTCCACCTGGAGAGAGAAGATTTTTTTGCTTTACCCTTATTATGTATCTTCATGCGGATGGGTTATTCCAGGGGATGACAGTCCGGGTCTCCAGGGAATGGTGAGAAAGTTCAAATCCACCGTTAGCAAGCCCTGCATGTGGACTCCCCCTCCTGGGAGGCAATTAGTGCAGCCTCTCTTTATGATAATGATGATGACTTTCTCGCTTTTGCCATGTGCATAGTGCCCTGCTCCTAAGGGCTCCTTTGAATTCACTGCTTCATTGCCACAGGAAGGGTTCACCCCTTACCTGCCAAAGGGCACTGGAGATCTTACGCCAGCAATTTCAGAGGTGATCTGTGAAAGGCAGTGCAACTTCTGATGGGCTCTGTCTTTTCTAGAGCAGGGTTCTCTGTCTGGAGCACTGTCTGCCTGGAGGAGTGGTTTATATACACCACTTCAGAGATACTGCTTAATGTTCTTCTGATAGCCACACCCATAGCAGGGACCCATTGTTTAGTTTGGTGTCTCTGGCCTCAATGCACATACGCTCCCTGGCAAAGTTTGTGCCTGGAATCACCTTCCGTGTAATCGCCATGGTGCATGTCTCAAAGGGTGAATGGACCCCTTGGTGCACAGAAGGAAAGCAGATTGCCTGTTAGCGATGGCAGGCCATGCTATGGCTGTGCCTACGTGAGGGAAGGCCAAGCCCCCTGAGCAAGGGACGGTACGCACTTGTTCTAGCTGGAAAGGGTGAAATTTCATGGGTAAATCAGCAGTTAGGAGTGAGGGCAAGAGAACCCCTCATCACTCACCACCTCAGGCCTTGTCGACACCGCAATCAAAGTCATGCTGTAAACGGCCCAGTTCCAAGAGGCTCTGTTTACCTTACCACAGGGGAGAGGTATTTAGCGAGACTCACACTAGCCAGACTGTGCTCTGGACTATCCTGCCAGGTGCACCTTACATCCTCTTGTTGGAGGGCTTAAGTGGTGCCTAGGCCTTGTCCTGGCCCTAGACATTTTGCCACCCTAGGCAGCCGCTAAATATTGCCCAGTGGGTTCGTGGAGCTGTGCGGACAGGATGGCGCTGGGCTAGTTATGGTGTGGCAGCTCCCAGATGTACTTCTCAGCTTGGGTAGCCATATACATGTTCCCTCTGCTCCAGCACTCATGCAAAAAATAACAGAGTGGCCGGGACGGTGCAGGTGGTCGCTTGGGCTTGCTGCCTGACCACAGCCCCAGCCAAGATCCTAGGTGTGAACGTGGGCAGCTAGCCCATGCCGTGGCCCGTGTCACCGCAGCCACCCTGCTATGTTTAGTATGCTTGCTCAAGAAGAGCTAGTGAGTGTAGGTCGGCCCAACCTGGACATTACCCCTCCCACCTGCAGTGCAGACATACCCTTAAAGGGGTGGTCAGGCCAGAGTCATGGTGGGGCAGCAGGCTGAGGTGCCTTTGGGAAAAGAAATCAGCATTCCAGGTGACCTTTGCGTAACACTGGCCTTGCTCTACCATCTCAGGGTTTTATGCCTCTGCCCATCTCCACAGAATCTGAGCGTCTTCCACACAGAGGCAGTAGAAAGGATTTAGGAGCCCACACCCCTTTGACCCTGTTTGTACTGCAGTAGCTATTACAGCTGTATGTCTAGAGACCTAGGGAGTCATCCAGTCTGTCTCCCAGTCAATGCAGGCTGGTTTCCTCTTGTACATTTACAAGGTTAGCATTCAATAGCCCAACCGATGGGGGCTCCCCTGGGAAACTAGTCTACAACCTCATCCGTTTCCTTGGCACAAATTTTCCCCTAAGACCAAGTCAGTTTCCTCTATCATTCCTATCCCCACAATGAACCCACTCTAAGTATTCCCATCCTGGGTCTTTACTCCCTGTGATGCTTTGGAACTAAATGGGCATACAGAATAGGGCCAGTAGTTTGCTTGTCTCTTAGCCGCTCTCATTTCTACTTTGCTCTTCTAACCTTTCCTCATAAGTTACCCCCTGTTGTCAGTTGTTGGCTGCGCGTACGTGCTACAGGTACAGTGACACGTGTATGCCTGTGACAACGGACTTGGCTCAGTGAGCAGCGGGACCTCAGCCCCTCCTTCTCCCCCGGCCAGACAAAGACACACCCTCTGTGTCCCCTCTTTTATACACTCAAGTATCAGAGGGGTAGCTGTGTCAGTCTGTAGCCACAAAAACAATGAGGAGTCTGGTGGGACCTTAAAGACTAACCGATGTATTTGGGCATAAGCTTTCAGATGCAGCTAAAGAAGTGGGTTTTTTACCCAGGAAAGCTTATGCCCAAATACATCTGTTAGTCTTTAAGGTTCCACCAGACTCCTTGTTCTTTTATACACTGATACAAACAAGTTACGTATCGCCCCTCTGACGTGGTTAGTTACCACCCTTTACCTTGTACCTGTTGGTCCGATCAAACCATCGCTATCCATCACCCTGTCACCCTGACCTTATCCTTAGGAGAAGTCAGTGTGTCCCTGTATCGTCTTCGGGGAGTGTGTTTACACCATAACCTTGTATCGGGGACGGGGTGTTGTAGTGCTACCTTTCAGGAATGTGTTTGTGTGAATATTTAGTGCCTAGAAATGCTTGGGTTTTTGCAACATCAGCCCTGGTCTTGCCAAGTTCACGTATTGGGCTGTGAACCTGCAAGCAGGCCTCTGCTTTGAAACAGGGCCGGACTTTTGCTCAGACTCTTGCTAACTTTGCTTTACAGCAGCAGGGCCTGACTTTAGTTCAGGCCTTAGGCCTTACACCAGGCCCCTTATACCAGGCCTCATGTCTCAGGTTCTCTCTTTCTACTACACCCCCCCTCCATCCCTTCATTATTTTCACGGGTCTTCTCTGAATTCCCTCTAATCAGTCAATAGCTGTCTGGAGAAAAGGCATCCGGAAGTAAACATACTCTCCCAGGGATGGCTGTATGCAGAGCCGTCCCTTGGGTAGGGTGAATCGGGGCGACTGCTCCGGGCCCTGAGCTTTGGGGACCCCCATGGGCCGGTGCGATTGGCTGGCGCGATCGGTGCCGAAAGAGACAGATCTGCTCCACCTCTCTAGGGACGGCCTTGGCTGTATGGTACTGTACAGAGAAAAGCTGTTCCACCCCTGCTCTGAGGTGCTTCTGGCTATGTAGGCCATATGCACAGAGGCTTTTTTGCTGCCCATATGCTCTGCCAGCCCCTCTGTCATTTACTGCAGCACCTCTCATCATCCTAAGCTTTGTGGAAGTTTTGCCCCCTTATTGAGTATTTGCATTATGGCTTATTTACATCTACAGATATATTAGCCACATTGGGCCAGGCTCGATCGCATCGTCTGCCCCCATAACCAACTCCTTTTAGGTCCCTTTTTAGTATTCCTCTCTCCTCACTGATGCTTGTGTATCCCATGCTGGGTGGTGGAGGGTCGGGGGGAGGTTGGGTCTTTGTCTACCTACAGTCGCTGGTCCACATAAGAAAATTTGACTCTATTGCCGATGCGAGCTCATGGATTTCTTTAGCTCAAATGGTAGAGGCTCCTGTTTTTAGTCCTAAAGTCCCTGGGAGCTCATTACATCTGCAACAGCTTCCCAGCTTAGTATCATCTGCAAATGTAGTTAATATGCCATTTGTTTCTTGAGCATGGGTGTAACTAACCCCGATCCTTTCTCCACTCATAGAACTGCTTCTAAGTTGTCTAGAGAGAGAGAGAGAGAGAGAACAGTGTTCGGTATAAGCCATTTTCCCTGTGGAAGGGGAAGGAGTGAGACTAGAGCATTGGTACTTGAACTGTCAGGCTTGTACAGTGTACCCCTCTGGGGGAGACTGTAGGCTCCACATTCCCAAAGGTATTTAGGTGCTGGAATCCCATTGAGTTCAATGGGCAGCAGCAATCAAACAAGCAAACAGAACGTTAGGCAACATTAGGAAAGAGAGAGATGATCAAACAGACAGTTTTATAATGCCACTATATAAATCAATGGTACCCCCCCACCTTGAATATTGCATGCAGCTCGGGTCGCCTCACCTCAAAAAAGCAATGAAAATGTTTAGGGGTATGGAACAGCTTCTATATGAGGAGAGATTATAAAGACTGGGAATAGAAAAGACACAGCTAAGAGGGGATATGATAGTGGTCTATAAAATCAGGCACGGTGCGTATAAAGTGAATAGGGAAGTGTTATTTACCCCTGCACATAATGCATGAAGTAGGGGTCACCTGATGAACTTAATAGGCAGCAGGTTTAAAACAAACAAAAGGAAGTATTTCTTCACACAACACACACTCAACCTGTACAACTCGTTGCCAGACGATGTTGTGAAGGCCAAAAGTATAACGGGGTTCAAAAAAAGAATTAGGTAAGTTCATGGAGGAGAGGTCCATCAATGGCTATTAGCTAACATAGTCAGGGACACAACCCCATGCTCTGGGTGTCCCTAAACCTTTGACTGCCAAAAGCATCTGGCAGGATACTAGGCTAGAAGAACCATTGGTCTGACCCAGTGTGGCCATTCTTGTGTCTTATGTTATGCCTAATACCATTGAGGATCTGAGCCAAGATTCCTCCAGGGGCACACGTGCATTGCTGTTGTCAGGAAGCTGGAGCCAGCCACATGGGCTCTCCCCATCTCCTTTCCCAAGCGGTGCTACCAGCACTGCTCCTTGTACATGCTGGTGATTGACCTGTGGTTAGCTGGTAGAGAGCAGTAATATGGCGGGCTGGTAGGAAGGGTGAGCAAAAAGAGCATGCAGAACTTGCTGGGTTGGTGGGGATAGGAAATCTGCACCAGGATCAACAGATGAGAAGAGAGACAGGAGAAGGAAGAGGGAGACCTGGGGTGGAGAAGATGCAGCCTTGTGGTCTATTGGTATTTGCATTATTCATTTCTAGTATCTGCTCTGCCTCCCTAGGGTTACCATTCGTCCGGATTCCCCCGGACATGTCCGGCTTTTTCGGGTTAAAAATAGCGTCCAGGGGGAATTTGTCAATGTCCGGACTTCCCCTCCTCCCCCCCCCATGCAGAGCGTGCGCGCGCTTACAAAGCAGCCGGTGCTCCGACAGCCAGAGCCAGAGCCCTGCTTGCACTTCCCCCTCCTCCCTCCTGAAACTTGACACCACTCCCCTCCTCTCCCTCCCCCCCTCCCCCGCCCTCCCTGCATTCACAGATCACCGGCTGTTCGTCTGGAGCTCCGACCCTGCTGCCCTCCCCCGCTGTCGAGCACGCTGCTCTGCAGCACAGTAAGGGGGCCGGGGGCCAGAGAAGCGGCAGGGAGGTTCGGGGGGGGGGAGGGGTAGTCAAGAGACAGGGAGCAGGGGGGAGGGTTGAATGGGTCAGGGAGTTCGAGGGGGGCTGTCTGGGGGTTGGGGGTGTAAGGTTTTGGGTAGTCAGGGTACAGGTGGGGGGGGTGTCTCAGGAGGGGGCAGTTAGGGGACAAGGAGCGGGAGGGTGTTTGGGAGTTCTGGGGGGGCTGTCTGGGGGTTGGGGGTGTAAGGTTTTGGGCAGTCAGGGTACAGGTGGGGGGGTGTCTCAGGAGGGGGCAGTTAGGGGACAAGGAACAGGGAGGCTTAGGTAGGGGGTGGGGTTCTGGGGGGCAGTTAGGAGCAGGGGTCCCAGGAGGGGGCAGTCAGGGGATAGGGAGCAGAGGGGTTTAGATGGGTCAGGAGTTCTGGGGGGGCTGTCAGGGGGTGGGGGTGTGGATAAAGGTTGGGGCAGTCAGGGGACAGGTAGGGGGGTAGGGTACTAGGGGGCCAGTTAGGATGTGGGGAAGGTCTCAGGAGGAGGCAGTCAGGGGACAAGAGGCAGGGAGGCTTAGGGAGGGGGTGGAGTCCTGGGGGGCAGTCAGGGGACAAGGAGTGGGGGGGAGGGTTGGGGGTTCTGAGGGGGCAGGAAGTGGGAGGGAGTGGAAGGGCGGGGGCGGGGCTAGGACCGGATGGGGGCGGGGCTAGGACAGGGGCGGGGCTAGGGCGGGGCTCCTCCCGTCCTCTTTTTTGATTGTTGAAATATGGTAACCCTATGCCTCCCTCCCCACCCCCCGAACAGTACGTCTGATGGCTTGTCCCCAAATGCTGCCGGCTGTGGCTAAAGGACGTTGCCAGAGATCCCCAATCCTCTGTCTCTGCTCAAGAGATGTCATGGGAAGGTGAAGCTGATGAGATTAGAGCAGGAACCTTTCCACGATTGGTTGGCAGTCACAAGAAACGTCCGGTGTAATTAAGTCACTGTGGTTCAGTGTAAGCAACTATTATCTTCCATAGCAAACATCCTATGTCCGCCTGGGCACATCTTTTTCTCAAAAGCACAAACTTGTTTGTTGAGGGCGCCCTCCCCTGCATTGCAAGCCTATTCTCTTTGTGCATGCGTCAGATATTTGTTTTAGACAGCACTAGTGATATGACTCGAATGTTTTAACAAGCAGCCCCTGCAGAAACAAGGGGCATGGGGAAGATGTTATGGAACAAGGGGTGTCCTCCTCCAGGGGTATTTTGGGATGTCCCTGCCATTCAGTACAATCTGATCTGTTCATAAAGCGATGTAAGTTGGTCCTCAGCCATGTGTGGCTGAGCTCGATGCATAAAAAATAATCTCTGGCAGGGGCAGATTCAGCAATAACCTGGGGGGGGGGCAGAGGGGGAACACTGTCATTAGCAGGGAAACCTCAGTCCTGCTCACTTCAGTCTGGTGGTGGGATTTGAACCAGGGTCTCCCAGGAGCTGCTTCTGGCATTTCACTGGATTTGGGGCTCTAGGGACTCCCAGGTTTAGCAAACCAATCCCTCCCCTCCAGTTTACCCCCTTCCCAGAGAACAGGTGGAGCTGTCACATTACTAATCCCTGCCTTTTCACTATGAAACAAAAGGGATTTTTTAACCTGACAAGCTCTTCGTTCATGTGCATATTTCTCCTGCAATAGTAATAGATCCAGCTCTGCCCTCCTGACCGCAGCAAGCCCCCTCTCCCCGCACTAAAATCACTAGGGATTTTCAGCTCCAGAAGCATGTAAGTGATTTAGGAGCATGACTCCCAATCGCTTCCGCTGAGACTTGTGCGCCCCTCTCAGATCCCTGAGCTCTGCTGTCCATTTCCCTGGTGAAAATCCAGCCTGACTCTGCTGGAGTGACTCCAGTTGTATGGCCATGCAACTGAGAGCAGGGTTTGACTTGCCCAGAGCACATCAGAAGGCTGTGAGACGCCAGAGACTTGAACACAAGTCTCCCATAGCCCCCAGGCGAACACCTCAGCCACCAGCTTGTCCTTCCAGTCAGACATAGCTAAAGAGGCAGCAAAGCTGTATCCTTGCTAACGGTTGTTGCTCAGTTGCACATGAGTATGGCCTTTGGAGCCACATAGTCAGTGAGCCGCCTACAGCAGGCCTGCCCCCCACCCAAAACATTTTGTGTGCGGCGTGTTGGGGAGACCCTGTGCAGCAGAGCTCCCCTGAGTCCTTGGGGCAGAAACCCCAGCTCCGACCCATCCCTCTGTTTTCTGCAGCCGCACTGCACCACTGTAGGTGGGCGTCCGGGACAGAACCTGCAGACGATGGGCAAGAATTGGTCCTTTGCATTTTAAACAGGGATTTAAAAAAAAAACACACAACCAAAATAAATTGAGTTCCACTTCAATGTAATGGTTGCTTTAAAAAAAAGCCCTCTCTCAAAGAGTAGAGTTGAATTCCTGCTGCCTCCTTTTCTTCAATGAAAGCTTCCTATCATCAGCCTGGTAGTGGCTTTGCAACAGGCCACAGCCTGCAATTAGAATGGGGCAGGTTGCACTTAGGAACCGGTTTCTGAAGGACTGCGGCAGCTAATACGTTGCAAGAGCCCTTTATGCAAGAATCAAGCGCCTGGAATTAGAAAGATCAGTCCGAGCACTTCCTGGCTGGGCTACAGCAATCCCTGACATTGCATTAAGGTTCAGTGGGTAGGCGGTTAAAATTAGAGACGGCTGGAGGCTGACAAAGGTCAATCTTGAATAAATGATTCAAGCGAACATATAAAGGCAGGACAGCTGCTAGTGTAAATCAATGCAGTGCCATTGAAGTCAGTGGACAGATACCGATTTCCACTAGCTGAGGGTCTGGCCCATAAGTCCCGGAACACTATTTGCTTGTTTAGAGGGCTGGCCTAACAATGGACTGATGGATTCACGCATCATTAATTTGAATACAAATTCCACCTACCCTCTTCCCAATGAAGCACTCCACCAGGTCTAGTTAAACCACTGAACTGGCAGCTTTGTGGCTGATCCCCACCTCTGCCCCCAAACAACGTCTGTTGTAATGAGGCCTATAATAAACCCGATGCTGTTCACTGGGGCTCTGCTGAGAGCGCCACTGGAAAAGCATCTGTGGAATTTCAGATCGAGTCTTTTTGTCTGTCTTTGATTACAGTAACCAGAGCAGATCGTATTCCTCACCACCAGCTCCACCTCTGCCAAAGATCACTTTGTCTCAAGATCCATGTTTGATGCAGGTGACTGGAAGCAACTGAGGCATTGCCAGATGATGGGTCAGTAGGTGAACTACTTGGAGTAGGGAGGAATTTTGAAGGGGCACCAGGAGCGAAGAACCTCCCCCTGGAGTGCATGACACTGCAGTTGCATCTCGCCATCACTAAAATGTTAGGTTGAGCAGCTGTGCTTTGCATTGCATCTTAAAGGTCACCAAATATGGGCCTTTTGAAACCATGAAGACCTGGCACCTGCAGATAAACGTAGACGCTCCCAGCTGATTGATGTAGTATAGGGGACAGGGAATCTCAGAGACAGTCTGTTGTTAGATTAACCCAGTTAGAGCTACAGAGAGTTCTTTAACTACAAGAATGAAGCACTGGTTGCACAGCAATGACTTCAGTATCCTTGCCTTGGACTCTTGCCCTCAGCTAGAGCCGGGCCTACTTGACTCAGCTAACCACAATGCCCGATGAACACTTTGACTGCTCACCTGTGCTAAGTACAGTGAAAACCTGATCCTTGTCTGTGACAGCAGTATGGCCCCATCTCCTCTCCACCTCCCTCTGAGCATTACTGCTCCTGTCTATGGCACTTATAAGTAGAGCCCTGTGTCTGTTTGCAAATGCAAAATAAAATGAAAAACTCACCCACCACCATGGATCCTATGGTTCCTGTCCCACAGGGCTGGGCCCAACTCCCTGCCCTGGGCATTGCAACCTGTACACAGGGGTCACAGCACTGCTTGGGTTTGGAGGCCCCCACCACCTCCATCCTGCCCGGGGACACTGCAGGTCCAATTTTGACTAAATGGCATCCACGCACTCAAATTCATGACCAGGGGGCAGCCAGGGCAAACCTAAGCTGTGACCCCATGTGCCAGGTTGCAACATCCGGCGCAGGGAGTTGGAACAGAAACTACGTCTGCAACCTGCCCCAGGGCCTTCCACCACCTCTCCCCCCGGGCAAGACCCAACCCCCTCCAGAGGGAAGGACCCAACTCCCCTAGGGCCTCCCTTCTCCCCCTTGGCGACCCGATCTCTCTCCCAGCTGGGCCTGCCATCCCCATCCTCCCCAATCCCAGGGCAGGATGTGACCTTGCTTCCCCCAACACCTCCTCCCCCACCCCCAGTCTGGCTAAAATGGATAAAATAAAATAACACACAATCCCTGAAAAATAAAACAAAACTGTATACAAGATAAAGACGGCCACCAGGCACTACTTATAAGCTCACATCACTGGAGTAGCTAAGTACCTCACAGCCTTGCATGGATTTATTGTCAGAAACCTTCATAATTTATCATTATACAGATGTGGAAGTGAGACACCCCCAAGCCCAAGCTCGTACGGGAATTCTATGACAGAACAGGGACTCCTACTCAGGTGGGCCACGTCCCAAATGACGGCCCCAGCCATGGGACCATCCTTCCTCCCAGCTATCAGGGATGCCCCTTGGCAGGAGTGATACGGCCTTGTCAGAGGCACTGAGTGGCAGACGCAGTGAGCTCACTGCCATTGGTGTCACTGTTGGGAAAAGCAGCAGTATTGTACTTTTGGGGAGTGACACTGAAGGAAATATCATCTCCAGGTACCTGGTATACAGTGTGCCCTGGAGAGCTGGGTAGTGTGGGGATACCTCTGGGCAACAAGGAAGGTGTGTTATCCCATTACCTGCACCTCCCTAACCTCAGGGTAGTTAGAGGGCTTTACAACATCTGCCATCAAGCCATTTTGTGTACAGCCAGTGCAGTGATACTCAGGCCTCAGTGGTGCAGGAGCCAAATTAGCGACCAACATTACCCAAAAGAGTGGTTAATTCAATACCATGTGCTGCAAAGAACCGCAGGAGACACATTAAAGAGCCACTTGTGGCTCCCGAGCCTCAGTCTGAGTCTCACTGATCCAGTGACTATTTAACTCAAGAAAAGTTTAAGAAGTTGTGCAGCGTGCAGAACCATAAGACTATAAGAACGGCCATACTGGGTCAGATCAATGGTCCATCTAGCCCTGTATCTTGTCTCCCAATAGTGGCCAATGCCAAGTGCTTCAGAGGGAATGACCAGAACAGGTAATCATCCAGTGATTCATCCCATCACCCATTCCCAGCTTCTGCAGAATCCCATTGGCTAACTCTGAGGTCCTGTAATAACAACGGGACCCTCCCTTCCTGCAAGGCAGCTGGGATTGTAAAGGACCAAAGCTGCACAGAGCACGGTGTGAGAAAGGAACCACCGGGCAAGTGAAATCGTGAGACTGGTTTGCACCGGGCGCACATCTGGAGAAGACTCTGAGAGTTAGAAAGCAGTTTTGTTTTATTTCAGTGGTTTGCAATCTTGTTTTCCATCACACGCTTCATCACCTTTCATTTAACCTATCACTACATAGTCTTTAAAAACAACAACCCAAACAACGTTCAAAGACAATTTGTCCTGCTTGCAAAGAAAACCACCCAACTATATACAGCCAGACACATTTTATACAACTGTGGAAATGCCATATTGTTCATAATCCCTCAGCCTCAACTCCCTACTGAAAGAGAGCAGCTATAATCCCCCCTGGGCTGCTGACACGCGTTATCTTCCCAGCCAGCAAAAATGTGAGGGCTTTTTGTCTGCCATTAGCATGCGTCCCTGTGGCAAAAGGAGAGGGCAGTTGCAAGATTTGACAGGCAAGTGATTCATATCAGCCAAAGGGAAACGTAAACTTTTGTAGCAGAGCAGGGGTGAGAAACATAATCACAATGTATCCTTTTTCAGTGGTACACTCCATTCACAAAAACTCCGGGCTCTTGAGGGAGAGAAGACAGGAGTGGGAATCAGTGAAAAAGATATAGTTCAACAACATAAGTCTCTGGGTCCAATCCTGGAACACTTACTCATGGAAATAGCCCCACTGAAGTTGACAGAGTTGTTTGTGTGATTTGGACATAACAGGATTGCGCTCTTACATGGGTGGATGTGCACGCTTTAGGCATTACGATGATACACAGAAGGGGTAGAATTCAAATATTCGCACAGGTTTTCTGTTTCATAGGAACGCGGTTGACTTCAGTGTAAATACAAGTTAAAAATCATTTTGTCACCCCATGTCCCCCTGCCAATGTTTGTGGTTTTACGGTTACATTTTTAAAAATACACCTCTAATAGGATGTTCTCCCAGCTGTCTCTAATGTAGGATGTTCTCCCAGTTGTGTCTAATGTAGGATGTTCTCCTGATGTCTGCTTTTGTCTACTTAGTTGCAAGGGATTAATTCACAATCATAAAATTGGTGTGTCATAGGACACCACCGTAGTAATAAAAATGACCGATGAGATGTGCTGTTTGTCTCTGAACCAGAAAGCAAGTACCAGAGTGCTTGCTGGCTCCAGCTGTGCAAGGCACTTAAACACATGCCTAACTTTAAGCATGTGAGTAGTTAATGGGACTAGTCATGTGCTTGAAGTTAAGCACATGCTTAAGTGCCTTGCTGGATCAAGATCATTGGCAGCAGACTGAAGGATCTGGAAAGGGGAAGTAGGAGCTCTGGAAGGAATAGCTAAACATTGCTCATGTCTGTCTGTTTGTGCTTCTTTAACCTGCTTGTAGAAGTGAGAGTGTACAGGCTAAGCCTTCTCTATTTGTCTTAAATTCTCTTGCTCAGCCTGAGACTTGAAACTCTGGGTCCGAGCCAGCAAACATGCCTGTGAATGACTGATGTGATAGTCCCACTTACTACAAAGAGATGACCTTGGTGAATAAAGTTAGTGCGGTGTTCTTCAGCTCTCAGCAGAAATGGGGACCGTGCAGTCTTGGACTCTGGAAGATCCATACATTGGATTTCATCACCTTTGCAGTCACAACATAGTTCCAACATTCCGGTGTTTTCTGCTGGTGACATGTAACCACAAACTTGACTTCAGACTGTGTGGCAGTGAATCAATATTCATGTAGGGTGCAAGTCACCTCTGTGCAGAGGCCCAGCATGACGTATATGCACCACTTCATTCATACTTGGGCCCTCTAAATAGGGCTTAAGTGGGACTTCTGTCATGCACAGACCCTTGCACAGGAGTGTAATTTACCCCTATAGACCAAGGCACATATTCACTTGAGATGTAAGAACTGAGACCATCTGGTGTAACACTGGGTTCTTATAAAATGCAAGTATGTTTTTGGGACAGGGAGGGTCAGGTTATCTGATTTTTCTACATTTTAAGCCCAGATTCAGCAAAGCATTTACGCACAAGCTCAGCTTTAAGCATGTGCTGAAGTCAATTAATTGTATCTGATTTAGAAAATAATCTTGAAAGTGATGCTTTGAGGCCTTATTTGAATGTGGTTTGCAGATAGCTGCACAAAATTGCCCACACACATTTTAGCCATTTTGTTTAAGGCATTTTCACACTTTACCAATTTTTCTTTTTTCTGTGAATTTTGGTAAAATGGCTTTGCGTATCCCAAAGACGTGTAAAAAATTATATTTTCATATGCTTCTGAGGCAGTGTCACCTCCTCTTGGAAATGGTTCTGTTTCTATTCAGAAAAGAAGTATGAAATTTAGCTATGTTTTCCCCCAAACAGGACCTTGGGTCAAGCTTGTTTTGAAAAGTTCCAGCTTCTGTTGTGCCTATTTCATACTCCTCTAGTTGGTACTTTTAGTGGCACTGGGCAAATCTCCTACACTTTAAAGTTGAATTTGGTCAGTTATACTGGGGAAATAAATTATAGGACAAATACTGAGAGGTACTAAGCAATTGCAACTGCTTTTGATTTCAGAAGCACGGTGCCTCTTAGAATATTGTATGAGGGACCTTAGATCAGGGTAAAATGCTTAAATACGAGGACAATGAGCGCAGTAGAAATAGATGGCCGGGTAGAGCTTGGCTCTACTAAACTGATCCTGCAAGGCATTGAGTGCTTCATTGAAAGGTCAATGGGAACTAAGCTCACTCCACATCTCACAGCATCATGCCCTATACTGGAGAACATCTTAGTAGGGATAAGGAATGGACATTTATGCAGGCTCTCAGCAGACTTTGGCAAATGATCCAGATGGTGTCAGGGTTCCACAGTTTATGAGTATTTGCAAAAGGATTATGTGCAATACATCAAGGCATCCTGAAGTCAGTCACGATGAAGCCCACCTGAGACACAGATTACGCAGGAAGAAAATAACAGGGCAAGCTAAAGAGTTGGAATAAGAGGGAAAACACACACATGACAGCAGCTCCCCAAACCCACGTTTCTCTTAAACCTCCTCAGTCTACTGAACACGTTGATCAGCCCTCTAGCAATGAGAGTGAGCCAGCTCGATTTTACACATTTCACGTACAGGATTCCAACAGAAGGTTACATGTTTAACTCAGTTAATAGACATGCCCGTTAGGGTGATCTGACTCATTGGTAATACTGGAATACGTAACGAAAATATATATTAAAAAAAGCCCAGTCTTTGATTAGCAGCTCTAAAAGTCCAAGTCGTCTTGGTCAATCTCATCGCCATTTTCTGCCTTCTTTTTAGTCTCCTGGCCATTATTGGAGTTTTCATTGTTTTGGGGGTCAGCGTCATCAGCACCATTCTTCTCACCATCTACAGGACTGGTGCAGGAGGATGGTCTGTCCTCCTCCTCCTCATCGTCCTCCTCGCTGTCAGGATACATCTTTGCAGGCTTGCTGCCTCCATCGCTGTTAGCCTCCCTGTCAGGGTCCTCGTTCAGATTCCCATCATCTCTGCACTCTCCTTCGCTTCCATCCTCCGACCCTTTCTGGGATTGCTGCGAACAGTTTCCCATGGAAGAGTTACAGGAGAAGGCGGCTGCTTTGGTCAGTGTCTCTGGCTCTTTGCTGCAGTCTCGGTCTCCTGTCGCATCAGAGGCCACCTCAGGAACCTCGCTGTGCCTTGCATCTCTGTCTTCATCGTTATCTTGCTTAGGTTCGTCACCGGCTGCTTCTGCTGCCTCATCACCGTTCTGTGCACACTCAGTATCTCCTTCACTTTCATTTTCCGCCTCGGCTGCTGGCGCTTCTGAACATGCCTCGCATTCCACCTCTGGGCTTGCTTCTTCCACAGCCTCATCCCCAGCATCGGCCTGGGGCTCTCGTTCATCTTCTTCGTTTCTGCCTGTGGCTGCTTCTTCTGAGTCCTCAACAGCATCAGAGACTTCAGCATTCTCTTCACATTCAGATGCATTCTCTTCGTTATCGTCCCCATCGACCTCGCCCGCGGCCTCCTCCACTCCGCCCTCAGCCTCCTCTTCAGCTTTGGGCTCTTCCTCACTTTCCTGATCTTCATTTTGTGTTTCTTCTTCTTCTTTCTCCTCCTCTTCCACTTCGCCATTCCCCTCTTCCTGTTTCACTTCCTCTTCCTCATTCCCCTCTTTCACTTCCTCTTCTGCATTCCCCTCTTCCTCATCCCTCTCTTCCTGTTTCACTTCCTCTTCCTCATCCCCCTCATCTTCCTCCTTTGTTTCCTCCTCCACTACTTCTTCCTCCTCCTTCTCTGCTTCTTCTTCCTCCTCCTCCATCACTACCTCACAGTTTTGATTTTCTGAAATTTCATCTCCCTCAGCAGGAGCTGCTGTTTCATCTTCATTCACTTCCTGTTCTCCTTGCTCATCGGTTTCATGTTGTTCTGGCTCTTTCTCGTCATCCGCATCCGGTTCCTGCTCAGGGTGGTCAGGTTCATATTCACCGTCCTCCTCATTAGGGTTGGTCTCCTCTTCTGCCTCTTGCATGTGCTCACTGGGAATCACCTCTCTGTCCTGAACTGCTTCTGAGGCACGGTCCACCATCTTGTTTTCAGTTCCATTTCCCCTCAGGATTTGCTTTAAGTCAAATGCCTTCATGACTGGGGCATTGGCTGCCACCATCGGGTTTCTTATAGGCTTAGACGCCATTTTCTTCCTTATGCAGGTATCACAGGGGCAGTATTCTTCTTCACTTGGTTGTTCACTAACATCATCGGCAAGAGCTGAACTGAAACCAAAATCCTCCTCGTCAATGTCAAATGATAAGTCTGTCGTCCCCGGTTGCTTACTCTGGGTCATATTCCGGTCATTAAAGAGAGACCTATTACGCATGGTCTGCAGCCGTTGTCTTCTCTGCTCTGTCTGGATTGTTGACTCACGCCTGAGTGTTTCATCTGGAGGCCTTGGAGTCCTCTGCCCTGCTCTGCTTTTGATCTTCCTTAGCTCCTTTTCTATGCTCTTTTGTATTCTTTTACTCACTTCGTCCTTCAGCTCCGATATCATTTTATCCAGCAGTTCATTGTTCTCTAAGTTCCACCTGATCTTGAACTCGTTCATGGCACTGATATAGTGAGTCATGAACTCCTTCTCGATTTTCTTTAGCAGCCTCAGCACCCAGACTGGGTTGGGGTCAACTGATTTTTGCTGGGCGATGGAGTATGTTTTCACACTGGTTTCTGGGATTTCCTTGACATTGGCTTCCTGATCACGGGGAGAACCCTCCCCTACCTCCTCTTCCAAATTGGATTCAGCTTCTTTCTCACCATCAGCATCATCAGCATTTGCATCAATTGCAGCAGTGTTGCTTGGTTGCTCAGTTGCCTCATCAGTATTCGCTTCTGGAGGGATTTCATCTCCAGCTTCAGCGTCCGCTTCTCCCTCATTTTCATCTAATTTGCTGTTTTCTTCCACTTCATTTTCGCCCCCTTCGCCATTTTCACAGTTACTACCCTGATCATCTTCATTGGGGTCTGCTTCAGCTCTCTCCTCTGGAGAGTCCGCTCCGGTAGACGCTGCTTCTGCTTCCTCTTTGGACTTTGAGCAGGATGTTGAAGGCCGAGAACACTCTTCTCCTTCTTTACCCTGTTCCTCGGTCTCACTCAGTTTAGGTTCATTCTCTAAACTTGCCCCCTGTTCAGCTGATTTGGACTTAACTTTCTTCTGGGGCAATAAGGTGCAATCTCTGGCACTGGCCACACTTCCCTCTCCTGAGTCACCAGAACCGCTACTGACATCAACCCCGGAAGATGACATTGGAGTGAAGTCTTTGTATGTTGAGTTCTGGTCTTTAAAGCCTGAGCTCATCTTTGTCTGGTCACTTCCTGGTTGGCCTGAACTCGGACCGCCTTTTTCCACTGTGCATCCAAACCACAGGGCCTGAAAAATGTTCAGCAGTTCTGTATATCTAGGCTTATTCAAGCATTTTGGCTTATCCGATGGACCTAATGGCTCTTCGTCAAGGAGCTGTAGACTGGCAAGACAAGTGATCAGAATATTGGCAGAGTTACTGAGCTTCCTCCCCATGGTGGGGGACACTTCAGGCAAACTGTTTGAGCGGTCAAATTTTGCTTCTTGTTTTGAACTGAGCAACGCCTTCATTATCTGCACCGAAGTCTGGATAGTGCTTGGCAAGTCCTTTTTGTTATTATTTTGGCTTGAGGTCTCAATGGAATGGCTGCATTCTGCTTGATTGGTTTCAGCTCCTTCTGACGTCACCCCAGAAGTCTTCTCCTCTTTGGGGCATTCTTCTGCCCCCTCATTAACAGCATTGGCTTCAGCTGCCTCTTTTTTCATTTCCTCCTCTACACCATTTTCACCTTCCCCTGCATCCTCTTTCTCAGCGGTTTCCTCTTCTGAGATTTCTTGATTATTTGCACAGTTTGATATTTCGGTGGTTGTCTCTGCACATTCCTCCTCCCCATCATCCTCCATTTCATATTTCATAAGCAATGTCTCTTGAGGAATTTTGCTTAGCCACTCCTGGACAACTTCTTCTGGAGATGTATTTGGCAGGGCAGAAGGTGCTAAATCACGATCATCTTCCTCTGGTGCACTGGCCTCAATTAATTTATCTTTCATTTTCTCTTTGCAAGAACCACCATCCTTTTTTTGCTTGTCATCTGAGTTATTTTCTGCTGCTTTCATTGTATTAGTTTCCGCTGATTTAGACCCCGAAGAAGTTGGTCTGGAAGAGTCGACTACTTCTTTCTGCTCTTTGTCCTCAGTCAGCATTGACTCAGTGCATGCACTGGTGCTGGAGGAATTCTTAAATACAGCCGATCGTATTTTTTTGCTGCTTGGCTTTCCTTTTGGTGGGGCTGGGCAGTGCAAACTGTACATCGAGGCAACCTCTGATCCCGATGCTCTGCTAGAATTTTCCACCTCAGCATGAAGATTCTTCATTTTTTTCCTCCTGGGTTTGGATGATCGTGTCACACTGGATTGTGAACAGCCATCATTGCTTGTTTTGATCACCTCTGTCTCGGCACATTGGCCCTGGAAGTCTGAGTAAGAAGAGACTCTTGAACTTGGGGGATATCCATTCCCAGCCTCAGTGGTCTGATCGTATTTTGAGCATAAAGACTCTGACATGCTTCCATGTCTTGAGCTTGAGGTCTCGGAACTAACTTTGGCATTTCCCTCTCCATCATTTCTATTAGAATTTGACAAACTTGAGGAAGGGGATGACATCTTACCCCTCTCTTCGGATTGGCTTCCCTGTCTGGTGCCTTTTGAAGACTTACTGTAGCACTTAGAGGTGCTGCTTGTGCTTTGGTCCTCGTTATTAATAGGAGGCGCAGCTGCTTCATTCATAGATGATGTGCTTGAAGGAAGAGAGTCTGAATGAGACGCGTGGTTTCCGAGAGAATTTTTGTTGATTTCACAAGAACTTTTGGAGTAGTTAGATGCCTTGCTGTTTGATCTTGAAACTTCTGCATGGAGAGAATTTTTCTTCTTTTTCTTAGAAGTTGATCCAAGTGATGACATGGACATTTCAGAACGTGCATCCAGATGAATCTTACTGTGCTTGCTTCTCTTTGATGTTCTGGAAGAACAGGAGGCATTGCACACAAGTATTTCATCACTGTCACTCCTCCTGCTATTCCCATCACAAGCTTTGGAATGGGAAGATTCTTCGGTAGAACCTCTTTCACATTCGCTGAAGTCATCTTTGAGCGATTCACTGGGCATCATTTGTGCTGATACTGAACCGACTTCATTGTCTTCTTGTTTTGCTTCCTTCTCTTCAGCATCTTCCTTAGGGCAGGACTCACTGGAAAAGGAAGAGATCACTGGATCATTGTCAGAATGTTTGTCCTGGTCGCTCTTTGCTCTTGGCACACTGTACTTGCTAGAGCTGCTGTAGACACTATGGGCAGAACTTGAGCACGCAGCAAGATCTTCTTCTTCTGCCTTTTTCAAACTGCAGGGTGACATGGTCCTTGCCATACTACTACTTTCCTCACACATACTCTTCTTACTTTGTCTGGAGTGCAGAGATGACCTGGACAAGCTACTTCCAACCCGGCTGCCTTCAATTTCATCCGTTTCCTCCTTTGAACACTTCACTGAAGAAACTTCCATGCAGTTTTCATCCTCGTTCTGTGAATCGGTCTTACTGACCTCGGCTTCCTCAACAGCTTCTTCAGTATCCAGGTTGTTTTCACAACTTGAATGTGAGACTGGCCCTAATGATGATGCTTGTCGGCTACTGCTAGTGTTCATTCGGGTGTATTCCTGTGACTCTTCTCCATTGGAGGCAGCTGTAGACAAAGCGCTTCGATAGTTACACTTTTTAATGTTACAGTACTCCACCCTGTTTTCTATAGTCTCTGAATAGCATGAAGACTCCTGCACAACATGCTCAGAATATTCTTCACTGGATGTGGTGTGGATGCTTTCCACGGAGGTCATCTTTTTGCGGACTACCCTCCTATGGGAAGACGTGCTGGAGCATGAAGACCGTGTGTGCCAAGTTTTTCTTATATCAGGCTCCTCTTTCTGGGAAGTATGCATGGGATTCTTCCAGATGTCATAGTCCTGGTGCTGCTTGCCACAGCTGTGGCAATTAGTTTCCTCAGATTCTGACTCATCGAATTTTGAGATGTAGGAATCAGCATCGCAGGGATATAATGAATCTTCCGCCTCTGAGCTGACTTCTAGGTTCATTTTCTGCATGGGGTCCACTCCATTGTCTTCCTCTACCCCTGACTCTTCACAGGGCGTCTTACTCATCAAATTGGACTTCTTGATCTGTGTGGACCACTGAAGAGTCTCGTCGTTCAGTAAACGAAAGCGGACTTTCATCTCGACAGACAGGCTGCCATCCTTGTTCACGTGCACTCGTTTTTCAATGTCATCGTTGACTAAGGAGTGGACCAGGTCTCCAGCTTTTCCATGTGGACAGTTGTTTGGGAAAGGAGCACCGTTCTCCGGTGATGCGTTGAGACCATTTACGTAGGACTTTTCTGACGATAAGGAAAATCTCATTGACCTGTTGCTTGAAGCCGATCTTGGGTGGATGACGCTTTTTTTGGCTTTCAGTCCAAAGTTCACTGGAATTGAGAAAAAGAAAACAAAACAAAGAGGGAATAATGAGAATTCATGGAAAGGTAACATGAAACATCCAGGGCCAAATCCTCAGCTGGGGTAAATAGACATAGCTCCATTGAAGTCAGTGATGCTATGCCAATTTATACCTGGACATAGTTAACAGAAGTGCCACAAACTGTAACTACAGAATGAATAGCTCATACTGAAAGCTTCTATTCTTTAGCTTTCCTTTTTAAGTCTAGTTTAAATTACAAATGTTTTGGTAATGCCTTTTATTCTATCCCACGGTGCAGAAAAGAGCATGCCCAACAATGATTTCCCCCCATTTTGTTTAATTGCAAATATGCATTTCCCTAAATATGTTTTCTTTCTTATTAAGCCTAAGGGTACCTGCACTGAGGAACTGCCCAAGCCTTTAGACGAATGTCTGGGTACCTGACAATTATTCTGTATTGTTTGCTGATCCACCTGAATGCTGACAAATGTACGTAGGGCAGAGCACACATTGGTGGGTGCACCATATGGGTACATTACTTTGAATAATAATAATGCTTATCAGGATTAATGGGGCCAAAGTGAAGATGTGTACATTGGTGTTAATTGCATATCGGCATGAAAGTACAAGTGGGCGTAAGAGGTCTGATCAAGTGCTGAATACATACAAAAGACACAGAAAAGGAAACACACCTAAGAACACAGGCACCGGCTTCCTCTTTTCCCTGGGGGTGCTCAACCGCCCCTCAGCCCCAGGCCCTGCCCCCACTTCACCCCTTCCCCCAAGGCCCTACCCTACCTCTTTCCGCCCCTTCCCTGCCTCTTCCTGCCACGTTCTTCCCCTCCCCCAAACACGCCTCATTCCCGCTAATCCCCTTCCCCTCAGAGCCTCCTGCACGTCACGGAACAGCTGATTGTGGGAGGCACTGGGAGGGAGGAGGAGGAGGAGTTGATCGGTGGGGCCACCGGTAGGCAGGAGGCACTGGGGGTGGGAGAGCTGGCTGCCAGTGGGTATTAAGCACCCACAGATTTTTTTCCTTGGGTGCTCCAGGCCTGTAGACCCACAGAGTCGGTGCCTATGCCCAAGAAGAAGTGTATATCTCTCACTCAATCAATTCCCTGCCATTTCAGGGACCTCAGTATTGGTGCACATTGGTCCCACCCATTTTCTGTCTGTGACACACAATAGTTTAGTCTCCTGAGAGCTGTAATACTTTGATCTAATTCTGGTTGTCGGGCTTGGTGTGGGGGTGGCTGGGTGGAGCTTAGTGGCCTGTGATACACAGGAGGTCAGACTAGAAGATCTGATGGTTGCTTCTGGTCTTGAATTCTATGATTTGGTGACACAAAGTAGTTCCCACCCAACCTTACATAAGCACTTTAATTGACACCTTCTTTCAGTCCCTTGTTTAGGTCTCATTTCCAAAGTGCTCTGCTGATATTAGCTAACTATGTCTACACTGCCCTGCAGGGAGGACTATGGGGTTGTAAACAGTAGTGCGCACTAAAGTGCTGCACTGTAACTCCCCATGTGGATGCTGCAGATATGAATTAAAAGGTTCCTAGTTCACATTAACATAATCCTGTTTGAAGAGAACTACGTTAATGCGAACTAGGAACCTTTTAGTTTGCACCTGCAGGATCCACACGGGAGAGTTACAGTGTAGCACTTAGGTGCGCACTGCTATTCTCACCCCCGGAGTCCGAACTGCACAGCAGGGTAGACAAGCCCTAAGCCTCAAAAAGGTGATATAAAGCCTGTCAAGTATCATTCCCCCATTTCACAGATAGGGAAACGGGAGTCAGAGAGGTTGAACCCAAAGCTAGCATAAGCAAGCGCCTCAAATTAGACACCTAATGAAATGGCCTGATTTTCAGCCACAGCTCCCAGTGAAGTCAAATGGGAAAATATTGACAAGTAACAGAAGGACTTGGGGGCAGGGGATACATAGGGAAACACAAGGGCTTTGGGGAGACAGAGGCAGGAAAAGAGGAAGTTCAAGAAGGGAAGGGAGGAGACAGAGATGCAGGGGAGGGGAAGTTAGGCAGAGTGGGGGCATGTGGAAAGGAAACAGAGGAAGAGGTGCAGGGGCAAATTCAAAAGGAAGAAGCCAGAGAGAACAAGGGGAAAGTGGAAATATTTAAGAGTGGTTAAATTATGCAAAGAAAGTGATGTGCATGCATTGAATGTGCACATTAGATCATTACAACATGTGCATATAATCTCCAGAATTCTAGTTGTCCAGAGGGACAGGTATGGAATGGCTGACAGCCCTGGAGCGAGCTGTCTGGGACAACGCAGCTCACCGTCTTTCTTACTTCCGTTGTTTTCACTGATGTTGTTGCCACTGGATTGGGAAGCCAGGCCAGGGAGCTTCTCGGCAGAGCGCTTCCGCGAATTCTCAATGACTAGTGGTTTAAACGGCTCCCGGCCTACGCACACCAGCACGCTTGGGCAGTGGAGCAGAGCCTGCATGCTGTCGATCTGGAGGGAAGAAAACATCTGCTGAGTCACAACACGCTTGTGGGCCAGAACAATTGTCAAATATGTAACTGGTTATAAAGAGGATGGTGATCAATTATTCTCCGTGTCCACCAAGCAGGTAAATAGTATAATGGCTAACGAGGGTCAGGCTGGAGACTCTTGCCTACATGCTCGGGGTTTTACTGATCGCCATATTTGGGGTCGGGAAGGAATTTTCCTCTAGGGTAGATTGGCAGAGGCCCTGGAGGTTTTTCGCCTTCCTCCACAGCATGGGGCAGGGATCGCTAGCAGGAGGGTTCTCTGCCAATTGAAGTCACTAAGCCACAGGATTTGGGGACTTCAACAGCAGAGTCAAGGGAAAGGGTAGGGACGGCTTTGTGGCCTGCAACATGCAGGGGGTCAGACCAGATGATCATAATGGTCCCTTCTGACCTTAAAGTCTATGAGTCTATGAGTCTATGAGACAGGAAGGAATCCGCTCAGTTTACAGCAAGGGAGATTCAGGTTAGATACACCTCTACCCTGATATAACGCGACCCGATATAACACGAATTCGGATATAACGCGGTTAAGCAGTGCTCCGGGGGGGTAGGGGCTGCGCTGCGCACTCCAGCTGATCAAAGCAAGTTCGATATAACGCGGTTTCACCTAGAACGCGGTAAGATTTTTTGGCTCCCGAGGACAGCGTTATATCGGGGTAGAGCTGTATTAGGAAAAACTTTCTGACTACAAAGCTAGTTCAGTGGTGAGACAGGTTACCCAGGGAGGCTGTGGAATCCCTGTCACTGGACGTATTTAAGACCAGCTTAGACAAACAACTGTCCGGGATGGTTCTAGGTTTACTTGATCCTGACCTTTTGAGAACCCATCCAGCCCTATGTTTCTATGATTCTGTCAGCTTTGTTTCATCTTCCAGACCCAGAACCAGGTAGGACATAATGGAACCCACTTATACTAACATCACTTGTAATGATAGGACTTCTAGCAGGGGTGAGTAAGAGCCTCCAATCATTTCAGGGCACTCCAACGGACTTTCTTCTGAGCACATACCCAGTGTGATAAATGGGGGTGGGGTAGCTCTCTTTTATGAACACCCAGACAGCCAGTTAGGTATAAAATCCCTCTTAGTAGCTGTTCTCTACTTGCTTTACCTGTAAAAAGTTAAAAAGTTTTAGCCTTTCCATTGGCTCTTTTGGTCAGATGAACATAAGAACGGCCCCACTGGGTCAGACCAAAGGTCCATCTAGCCCAGTATCCTGTCTTCCGACAGTGGCCAATGCCAGGTGCCCCAGAGGGAATGAACAGAACAAGTAATCATCAAATGATCCATCCCCTGTCGCTCATTCCCAGCTTCTGGCAAACAGAGGCTAGGGACACCATTCCTGCCCATCCTGGCTAATAGCCATTGATGGACCTATCCTCCATGAATTTATCTAGTTATTTTTTGAACCCGGTTATGGTCTTGGCCTTCACAACATCTTCTGGCAAGGAGTTCCAAAGGTTGACTGTGCGTTGTGTGAAGAAATACTTCCTTTTATTTGTTTTAACCCTGCTGCCTATTAATTTCATTTGGTGACCCCTAGTTCTTGTGTTATGAGAAGTAGTAAACAACACTTCCTTATCTACTTTCTCTACACCAGTCATGATTTTATAGACCTCAATCATATCTCCCCTTAGCGGTCTCTTTTCCAAGCTGAAAAGTCCCAGTCTTATTAATCTCTCCTTAGACAGAAGCCATTCCATACCCCTAATCATTTTTGTTGCCCTTTTCTGAACCTTTTCCAATTCCAATACATCTTTTTTGAGACAGGGCAACCACATCTGCACACAGTATTCAAGATGTGGGCATACCATGGATTTATATAGAGGCAATATGATATTTTCTGTCCTATTATCTAGCCCTTTCTTAATTATTCCCAGCATTCTGTTCGCTTTTTTGACTGCACATTGAGTGGATGTTTTTAGAGAACTATCCACAATGACTCCAAGATCTCTTTCTTGAGTGGTAACAGCTAATTTAGACCCCACCATTTTATATGTATAGTTGGGATTATGCTTTCCACTGTGCATTACTTTGCATTTATCAACATTACATTTCATCTTCCATTTTCTTGTCCAGTCACCCAGTTTGGAGAGATCCTTTTGTAGCTCTTCGCAGACTGCCTGGGTCTTAACTATCTTTAGTAATTTTGTATCATCTGCAATATTTGCCACCTCACTGTTTACCCCTTTTTTCAAATCATTTATGAATATGTTGAATAGGACTGGTTCCAGAACAGATCCTTGGGAGATGCCACTATTTACCTCTTTCCATTCTGAAAACTGGCCATTTATACCTAGGGAGGTCCTGGAAGCTTCTTCCCTGGAGGTTTTCAAAAGGAGGCTAGATAGCCATCTGTCTGGGATGGTTAGACACAACAAATCCTGCATCCTGGCAGGGGGTTAGACTAGATGATGCTTGTGGTCCCGTCTAACCTTAGGATTCTATGATCTCTGACAGGTGTTTGCCAACCTGCTCTTAAAAACTTCCAATGACGGGGATTCCACAGCCTCCCTCAAAAGCCTAGCCAGCTATTCCCAGGTTTGTAGTTGTACATTCGATTTTTCCTTCGTTAGTGGAAGTACTTTGCACTTGTCTTTATTGAATTGAATCAGAGCAATTCTCCAATTTGTCAAGGTCATTTTGAATTCTAATCCTGTCCCCCAGAGTGCTTGCAACCCCTCCAAGCTTTGGGTCATCTTCAATTTTTATAAGCCTATAAGTCATAAGCATACTCTCCACTTCATCTCCACTTTTAAGCATACACTCCACTCCAAGTCATTAATGAAAATACTAAATAGTACCAGACCATGGACTAACACTTACGGGACCCCCACTAGATATGCCTCCCAGTTTGACAAAGAACCATTGATAACTACTCTTTGAATATGGCCTTTCAACCACTTGTGCACCCTCAACCACATTTCCCTAGTTTGCTTATGAGAATGTCTCATGGGACTGTGTCAAAAGACTTACTAAAATCAAGATACATCACATCTACAGATTCCCTGCTATCCACTAGGCCAGTAACCCTGTCAAAGAAGGAAATTAGGTTGATCTGGCATGATTTGTTCTTGATAAATGCATACTGGCTATACCCGATAACCCTATTATCCTCTAGGGGCTTACAAATCGATAATTATTTAATAATTTGTTCCAGGATCTTTCCAGGTATCAAAGTTAGGCTGACTGGTTTAGAATTCCCTGGGTCCACTTTGTTCCCCCTTTTAAAGATAGATACTATGTTAGCCCTTTTCCAGCCCTCTGGGACCTCACACTTCCTCCATGGGCTCTCAAAGATAATCACTAACAGCTCCAAGATTGCTTCAGCTAGTTCCTCAAGTACCCTAGGATGAATTTCATCAGGCCCTGCTAGCTTGGATACACCTAACTAAAGTAAATATTTGTTAACCTGTTCCCTCCCTCCCCCTTTTGGCTTGATCTAGTCCATGATCTAGTCTGATCTTCTGCATAGAATCATAGAATATCAGGGTTGGAAGGGACCTCAGGAGGTCATCTAGTCCAACCCCCTGCTCAAAGCAGGACCAATTCCCAACTAAATCAATATTTATGCATATTACAGGCCAGAGAATTTCACCCAGTGAATCCTGCATTGTGGTGTATTGAAAACTGCATAACAATTATACACTACCACTTTAAATTTGCCTGGTCCTGCTTCCTGTAGGGAAGTTGTGTGATCTGGCGGGTCTTCAGCAGTCAGTCTGCAAAGAGCCAGCCTGGAGAAAAGTGGGGTGAGTTGGTAAACAGCCGGCATTCTCTGTATGTGTGGGTTTGGTTCTTGTGAGTTAAGGTTCTAGATTTTGAGAAATAAAGCTCTCTTACATTGCAACCATCCGGAATGAGTATTTTGTGTTTTTGTCTTGCTTTTCTGTCTCTATGCCATGAATACAACATGCATCAAGCCAATAACTTCTGGTTAAGCCAGAGTATATCTTTCAGAAAGAGATTCCATCTTGATTTAAAGATTTCAAGTGATGGAGATGACATAGTGCTACAAAAATCCCAAGTCCAGGCTGCATTACGTTTCCCACTGATTGAGCTGTGCCAGCAGTAACTGACAGCTTTCCTAGGGCCACGTTCTGCCACCCTTGCTCACTGTTGGGGGCACCCTACTCTGCAAATAGCCCCAGTGAAATCAGTGGGGTAAAGGGTGGAAGAATGTGGCCCCTATTGGAGGAGTAGCCTGCGTGCAGGGCTTGATGGAACAGAGGCCGGTGTACCAATTCAGTCTGCTGCTGCTCACTGACAAATCCTGAATCCTTGTTCAGATCCGGATTCTGCGCCCCATACTCATGGGACTGCTTGCATGAGTAAATGCTACTCAGTGAGCAAGGGCTGTAGAACCAGGGCCTGAGGTAAAATGCTCAGTGAGTTCCAAGGGGATACTGCCTGGAATAAGGGCTGCTAGTGCCAAGTGGCCAACATCTCTTATGACCCTGCTGTGTTGGCAGTGCGGTCAGGAATCTGTGCAGCCCAGCTGGGATTTCATGTGTTCACCAGGCAGCTGCAGGTCCTCTGGCCAGGAGCTGAAGCTTGAAGAAAACCACCAGCTATCTCAAGACTTGTGATGAGAATTGGCAACACTGAGGATCTGGCAGCATAGAGCAAGGTTTTAGGATTTGGCTCAGTGTGAATTTTGCCTAAGTGAAGACTGGTACATCCGACCCCCTTGACATCAGTGTCCTCAGTTTGTGACATCACATTGCAGTTTTATGGAAATCATGAGGCAGTATCCTGGGGGGGTTGTATGGATAAATACATTAAAGATTGTGAGGGGCTCAAGCACTGGGGTGAGGGGCCATATAAGTACCAGATAGACAGATTAGACAGACATATAGAGGAATGAATGGATGGATGGATGAATAGATAGACAGACAGAGGCCAAATCCTGCAGTCTTTCTGAGTTCTGCCTTAGTAAAGCCTGTAGAATCGAGCCCTTAGTGGAGAATAAGCAATACAAGTTGATGATCTACTAATTATTATTACCATATTATTTATCGTATGTAGTGCTGTAGCACCTAGAGGCCCCAGCCCCACTGTACCAGGTGTTCTACAAACATGTAACAGAGAGACAGAGAGAGAGAGAGAGAGAGAATCTGGCCTATAAAGTTTACAATCTAAGCAACACTTTAGTACTTAGCCAAACAAGAAAGATCTTGCTTATGTGCAATTTTCTTTAATTAAGAGAAAATACAAGAAGGAACCAACCCAGAAAGATCAATCTATCTATCTGTCTCCCTAGCAGGTTTGTATTTCTGTCTTTCTGGGCTATCAATAATGATGAAGGTACTTTTGTGCATAATTTTAAAAAGTCCTAGCCATTTTTAATGCACAGTTTTCAAAAAGGAGCAATTTTTAGGAGGGGGCAACATTTAATAAAAAAATTCAGTTTAAAAAAATGTTCTGGTTTTTCATAGCCTACTGCTTTTTTTCCCCCCTCTTCCCTCTCCCCACATTTCTCCATTTTGCCACTGGGAAGGAAAAAGAGGGGAAAAGAAAACAAAATATAAAACCAAAACCAACCCCCCTCATACACATTTTTTTTTTCAGATTTCACTAGCAACAACCAAATCAGAAAATTTGGAAAATTATTTTTTGTGGTAATTTTCATTTAAAAAAAAAAAAAAAAAAGGCCATTTTGGGGGATGAAAAATATTTTTATTCAGAATTTTTCTCTCAGCTGTAAGTATATATTTATCTAAGCATTTATACCACATGTATCACTGTGGCATATTGAATGCAGGAAATATATGGAGCTATCTTTGCTATTGGTGAAAATATGCATCGTTTTAGAAATCAATGGAGCTAAACCAATTTATATTAGGTGAGGACCTGGCTCATGCCGCATAATCAGAATTCTTTCTTAAAGAATATGCTTATGGCCACTTGGTTATTTAAAATAAAATGTCTATAACATAGCATAGGAAGCATTAGCAGCTTTTTAGCTTTGTATTTATATATAAGCACCATCTCTTTTAATTGATCACTAGTAATAGTTAGGAATTCAACTAGAACTAGGGTGACCAGATGAGATGAAGAAAATATCAGGACACCGGGGGGCGGGGGGGGAGGGAGGAGGGGGCGTATGCCGAGTGCTGCCGGCTGGCTGAGCAAAAAAAAAAAAAAAAGAGTGGGACAAACAGCTCAAAATCGGGACGATCCTGATTTTATTGGGACGTCTGGTCACCCTACCTAGAACCCTGATGTTCCTTTAATCATTGCATGTATTTGTAGAGACAGCTGCTGCACATGAAAGGCTTTTCAAAAGTCATTTTGATCACATCCTTTGTATTGTCCCAAACTCTCCCACTCCATCTGTAGAACACAGATCTATAGGACTAAACCAACAACTCAGCTCAATCAGCCGCAGCAAAACATTTCACCCAGTTCTCTGCAAATAACCCATCCTGTTAATGACGGGGCATACTCAGGAAAACAGGGGACACCATTCCCGAGGACAATCAATATGGCCTCTTTCACCAGTACTAAATTATCTTCAAAATAGAGGTCCTGATCCTGCACTCAGCACCTTCTAACACTCAGCATGTTGCAGAATGAAACCCATACATTGCTTCTTAGGGTTTCCTTTTTGTTTCATGGAGATGAAAACTTAAAATGGCAGGTCCACTCTGGCAACCCTCACTAATGCAAGTGTCCACTGAGTGCACTAAACTCCCCGGGTGAAATCCTGACTCCACTGACGTCAGTGAACTCCCACTGACAACCCCACTGTCTGTAACTAAAACGCCCACATTAAAATTATGGGCCTGATTCTGTAATCTTTAGTCACATAAGCAGTCCCATTGACGTGATATGATACATCAATCACTGAGCAGTCAGGCGATAGACCCTCCAAATATGCTCTTGTGAGATGACATCTACCATATAGTTTTCATAGGCAAACTTTAGGGGGAAAACATTGGGATTGATTAAGGTGCTTGAAGGACTGGTTATGGGGAAAGACTTTTATAAAAAACAAAACTAAATTGGCTAAAAGGAGGCAGGGTAACTATAAACATTTCTGAAGGATGAAAACACCAAAGAAAGAAAGGAATGGTTCAGGGTGATACAACTAGGACTGATGGAATGAAATTAAGGAAGGGTACCGTTAGGCTGAATATCAGGAGGCAAATAGTGAGATGGGGGAAAACAGTCTCCCACATGCCATGGAGAAAGCTCGAATCCTAGAAACATTTAAACCTAGGTTTCACAAAGAACTGAAAAATTGTCTATAGACCACAGTCCTACTCAACTGCCACGACATGGACTAAGTAATATTTTCATCAGCAGATCTCAAAGTGCTTTACAAAGGGTCAGTATCTTTATCCCCACTTTACAGAAGGGGAAACTGAGGCACGGGGAGCTGAAGTGACTTATCCAAGGTCACCCAGCAGGCAAGTGGCAGAGATTGGAATAGAACCAAGAGCTTCTGAATCTCAGTGCAGCACTTTGTCCATTAGGCACACTGACTAGATGAATTTATACTGCAAAATGTTTCCATTTGACATTTTATGATTATACAATATTAGTTATCACCCGCAGCTGTATAATATCAGATATAACACAACATTGGTATGAGATAGCCCAGAAACGTAACGGACCAGGCTGAGCCTGGAACCCTTACTCACGCGAGTAGTTTCACTGAGTGGGCACCATTACAGCAAAATTGAAATCTTCTCTTCATGCCACTTCAAAGCTTTTATGCAGCCAGTGAAACCCTGGGACTTTTAGGGCCTACAGCAGATGTTGACATTATTTCATTGGATTGTCACTTTGTTGTAAGAGGGGCTGTTATTTTCCTGGAGTCATCAGCTATTGTAAAGAGTGCTTTATGCTTCATCAACGCCTGATCTGCTCATCCCATGTCCATTCCAAAGAGAAGAAAGGGATTTCAAGGCCGTTACTTTGCCCTCTATCCTACCCATCCTACATGAAAGCCATTCTTTTTCAGAAGATGCTATATACAAAATGAAATGATTGGTATTTATTGGTCAGCACAGCATTCCCCACCCTGAGGTTTTCTTCTTTAACCACCTGTGAGACACTGTGATCGTTTCTGGATCCGAGCATGAAAGGAAACTGCCTCGACCGCCAAACTTATTGCCTTGAGCAGCCACCACAGACAAGCTTTCCAAAGTGTGGTTCTCCATCCCATGTTACCACAGAAAAAAGTTAAGACCTCCCTCTCCCATCTAGCTATGAAGAAAGAGAGATTCACGGTGACCTCTTAAAACCCGTTTGTGACCCCTCCCCCTCAAGTGGAGAACCCATGCACCTTCACGCACACACAAACTGAAAGCTTAACTGTGACAGACCTCAGAACCTTCTGCCTCTAGTTCTTTGGTTCTCTATTCCCATATGCTGTACAGGAGACCCCGTGGGTAACATACTGCAGGAGTTTCCAAGCAGAATTGCCAGGACTGGCGTCTAACCTTGGACCAACAGGAGGCAGGAGTACCATTTAGGTGACCATCTCACCTCCCGTGGAGACGATTACCTGTCACACTAGACCACGTGTCTAGCAGCTGCAAAAGCATCTTGCAAGATTGCACTTCCATAGAGCCTTCCTTTCCCAGATCTCCGAGAGGCTTTACAAATCCGAACGAGTCCCCTTATTATTCCCCTCTGATTGGTTAAGCAACTTGCCGAGAGTCACAACGTGAGTCAGTGGCCCAATCAGGAGTGGAATCCAGACCGGCTGACTCTCCAATCCCAGTCCTAGCTGGTGAGCACTAAACTCTGCTAATCCCAGGTGCATGGGCAATTGGGAGTGTGGGAGGGAAATGAACAGCTTGGGAGGAAAGTGATGGCGAAAACCTTCGAATTTTTCTTGGCTGAAGCCATAATTCTGAGACCCTAATGAATTCACTGGCAGGAGTGTTTCCAGCACGAACAGCTTGAATTTCAAAGAGTAAATGCAGGAAGCAATACTTACAGGGAGCAGTTCGCAGAGTAACCTATAGGCTGAAATATGTTCACATAAAAAAAAAAAAACCCACATCAAACAACACTGAGCAATGAAGCAAGGTGTGGAAATCTCAATCTAGGTCATGATCCGAATCCCCCTGAAATCAGTGAAAAGATTCCCATTGATTTCAAAAGGCTTTGGATTAGACTTATAGAGAAGGATGGCCTTCTGGGTAAGGCTCTGGACTGAGACTCATAGATCTAGTTTCAGTTATTGACTGTCAGACTCTCTCTGTGACCAAAGGCAATTCACTTGGCTCCCCAGCAGCAAAACGAGGATAACAACACTTCCTTTCCCCCACTCTATACCTGCCATGTTGACTTAGACTGAGACGTGGACTGTCTCTTACTATGTGTCTGTACAGCGCCTAGCACTATGGGGCCCTGATCTCAGCTAGGGCCTCTACATGTTACTAGAATAGAATTAATAATATATTGGCCATCAGTTAGTGAGCGGAGGACAAAACCTAACCAATTTGAAGAGTGGAGTCCAATGGGCACAGAGATGCAGCTGGGTTCAGAGGGATGATGCAGAAGGTGTATTCAGAAGCCACCAGAAAACAAAATTATGTCTATTTCGGCCGAAGTGTACAACGTAAGTAACATTCGTTGCTTTTCACCTGCTTGGCAACAGCCAGCTAAAGAGTTTTGGAAGAGAGGGCTAAATTTAGAAGTGATGCAAAAATGGGTCCTACTTACATGCAGAGAGATGAAAGGATGGGGTTGTAGCAGGGAATGCAGCCAACGGGGCGGATGAGACGGTGAAATAAGAAGATAAGGTACGTTTCTGGACCTTGCCTTCTCTAACATAACCACATAGCCGTGTGTACATTTTAAGAAACAAAAGCCCTACTAAAAATACCTCACTCCACTGCCTACACGATTTCCCCCCTGCGGGGAGGTTAAGAGGCAGAATAAACCACACAGGCCAGATGTTAGTCTTCTTGCTTTGTAAGCCTACACGAACAGAACAGGGGGCGGCTTTATCCTACACGCCTATTACTCTCATTTAATATTTATATTGTGGTAGCCAACCAGGTTGAGCCCTGTCATTCTCAGTGCTGCGCAGACATAGAGAAAAGGACAGTTCCTACCCCAATTAACTTACAAGCTTACAAGACCAGGCACGTGACAAACAAGTGACTGGATGAGAGGGGGCAACGAAAACCAATTGGATATGTGCTCCTGATTGGCTCGGAAATGCAGAGATCTTAACTCCCCTATCTAGGCTGTTTGCTGCTTTTCCGGCTATAACCCCACCCTCCTGTCCCTTGTGTAAATTACACCTACTCACCCCTCTGAATTTGGCCCCAAAGATTGTTTAGGGTGATGCCCCTTTCAAAGACTCCAGAAGGAACATTGCAGCCCTAGGGTTCTGTGACTGTTGAGAAACAATGCCTGGGACACAGGAGAAGCTGAGCTTCTGAGCAGGACAGAAGGACCTAAAGAAGGAAAGCGCTGGCGAGAGGAATATAGGAAAAGCAGGTCAGTTCTTGAGAAATAGGTGAACAGGAGAAAGTGAGGGATAAGGAGGGAAGCAAAGGGTGAAAGTGTGGTTCTACTCTGAGGAGAGTATTAGAATGTCATCATAAAGCTCCATGTTTCTTGTCTCTCAAGGGGACCATCCATTTCCCACTGAAAACAATGGGAGTTGGATTGGGCCCTTAGTGACGCCAGATCAAGTCTGCTCCCTTTAAAAGTACCGTTCTTTCTACCTGCCAGCCCTACAAGCTCCCCCTGGAATCATGAATCCACAAGAGAAATGGTTGGAAGTTTTATTAAAAAATGAGGAGATTTTTGACAGTAAAGAAAGACTGTTATTGTGAAAAAAGTTCTCCATTTTCCAACCAACTGTTAATCACCAAGAGTAAAGATTCTGCAGTTGAATTCAGGGCCCAAGTCGGCTCAGCATCTCTTACCTTGGGATAAATCAGGAGCATTTCCAACCCTGAGCATTCAAAAATTACGAATCAGCCACCCCCCCACCCCTAAAAAAAAAAAAATCATGAGAGTGGCTTAAAAAAAAAATCACATGCATTTTCAAATACATTTTAGTTCTTTTTATTTGCCTTCTGAGCCTTTAAGTGGCACTTGGTTCATGTTTTCAGGCTTTTCTCTGCTACCATGATGGCTACAAATGCCGTTAAAAAAAAGGAAGCTGAGATTCTCACAATCATCAGACTCTAAGAACTGGGACTTAAAGAAAGACACCAAGAGTGACATCCTGTCTCCACTGAAGTAAATGGGAGTTTTGCCTTTGACTTCAGTGAGGGCAGGATTTCACCCCAACCACTGCAAGATTTGCAATAAAATCCGAAGAGTTGTCAGCAATACAGGAGCTGAAGTCAGCTGAGTTATACTGGTGTAAAAAGGTGCAAGTCAGAGGAGAATCACACCCTACCTCTAACTAAACTGCAGCAAAATCCCATGGTATCAGATCTGTGTGTGTGTGTGTGTGTGTGTATATATTTTTCCCCACTAGTGAGTGAATATGTGACAAAAAAACAAAATGTTCTCTTTTCATAAAAATGAAAGGTTGTTTTCAACACTTGGAAAGCTCTTATGTCTCTATTAAAAAAAAAAAACACGCAGCTTTGTCTGCCAAAATACCCTCAAACAAATCCAGTACAATATCCCTGCAGAAATGGAGAATTTCTTCTTACTGTAAATTCACAGTTTTTCCATCAGGGGGTAGAATTTTGCCATTCTTGCATCATTAAAAAAAATAAATAAAAAGCACCATGTTTGCCAGTCAAAAGTTATTTTAAAACTGGATTAAATTAATAAATATTCAGGAAAAATATTATTTTGCCACATGAATTTTCACACGGCAAAACCTGGTGATTTCCCTTGGTCCAATAGGATTGCTTGCGAACTATTGAGTTGTGAGAATTGGCTGGCCTGAGAAGGAGTCCTGCTCATTGGGCAGATTCTCAGCTGGCATAAATTGTCATAGCTGCTTTGATTTCAATTGATGACAATTAAGAGCAGCTGAGGAACTGCATGTTAAGTCAGAAAGTAGGAAGGGCCAGATCCACAAAGGTATTTAGGCTCCTAACGGCCACTGCAATCAATGGAAGTTTGTGGATCTGGGCCTAGTAGTCCAGTTTGTGTCACTTAAACTACAGCTTGAAGAGACCCTGGGCAAAATGCTCACAGGGAATCCCAAAAAACCCTGTTTGGATTCATGAGAGATTTGTCATGAAATTGGATAAAATCCAGTGTGAATGTGCTGATTTGTTTTGAGATTATGACCCAGATGCACAACGGGTGTAAAATGGCATAGCTCACTGCATGTCAATAAGGCAGTGCCAGTTTACACCAGCTGAGGATCTGGCCCAATTGGGAATCATTCAGACCCAATTGGTCAGTGTGAAACAAAGTGGGTTGGGGAGGCTGCAAACCCACTCCGAATGAAACCAAATTGAACACTGGCACAAGGACTGAAATCCAATACCTTTAGCATAGCTCTGATATTTTCATTATTATTAATAATTGTATTTGGGTAGCCTCTAGGAGCCCAGTCATGGATCAGTGCCCCATTGTACCAGGCATGGTAAGAACAGACAACAAATGACAGCCCCTGGGTCAAAGAGTTTATAATCTAGGGAATTCTTTACACTCCTGATGTAAGGGCCACAGGCTGAGTTGTATGATAGCCCCAGTGAAATGAGTAGGATTACTCATATAGTAAGGCACTACTCAATGTAAGTAACCATAGCAAAATCTGGTCCGTAGGAATTTATAAGGTGCCTTTCACTTTGGTATCTAAGATCTTCTTCTGTCAAGCCTTTCATCCAATGAGCTCTGCTAGCTTTACAAACATTCGAGAATTAATCCTCATGGCATCTCTGCAAGACAGGTAGGAAGTATTATGCCCATTTTACAGCTAGATAAATGGAGGCACAGTGGCCCCATAAAAAGGTGTTCTAGCTGAACAGCGAGAGGTGACAAAACCAGGGCATCTGCTTTGTGGGTTTATCTCAATCTAGCAGCTAAGAACGGATTGTGACTCTTAGAGCCTTTTTTAATGGGAAGACTGTGAAATTTACCCAGCAAGTACGCTAAGCAGGTCTTAAAGATTCGACCAGCAGTGCAAGTGATGGACCAATTATTTCTCCGGCTTTCCTTGCAGAAGAGAAGCGGGGAGCAGGGAGGGATGAGAGAAGAACTTGATGTAACCCTTGCAGGAGAACATTTGCCAGAGCAAAGCTGAACGTTAAATAGAAAGATTCTGAACTTGGCCGCACGAGTTTTAAAAATCTACATTCAGTTCCAATTCCGATGGATTTTAAGGCCCAAGGGGGCTATTATGGTCATCTAGCCGAGTCTCCAGCCTAGCACAGGCCATATGGGACGTCACCCAGGGATTCCTGCATCCAGCGCAGTAAGTTGTGGTTGAACTTGAGTGTCTCTTGTAGAAAGACACCCAGCCTTGATTTACAGACTCCAAACGCTGGAGACTTTTCCGTGTCCCTTGGTAAATTGTTCCAAGGTAACTGGTTCTTGGTATCGGTTATTACTCTTGCTTGAGGAGCTGATAAGTAATAGGGGAGCTTGATTGGCCATAAGCTACTTGAATTCTTCACCAGAGCAGGTAACGAGCTCATAGAATACAATTCTACAAGGATATTAGATTCCAAGGAAGAGGTTTTTGATTACAACACAAGCTTTAGAATCAGTAGATTTGAGGTCAGAGCCACAGCGGCTTTGCACTCCTGCTGTGGCACAAAGCAGCCCTAAAGCCAGCTGAGCTGGCCCCTGGAGGATTGCCCCTGCTTAGAGCAATCCTCCGTTGCTGTTCAGCTGCTCCTACGCCACCCTCCAGATCCGCTGTGCATAGGCTGTGGTTGAGAACAAGGGGATGTGGCTGGGGGGCGGGGGAGTCTTCTATATTTCAGTGGACTCTGGCTGCCAGAACAGTGCCTGTGGGCGCACTACCCATATCATGCATGTATCTGCACTGGAGATCTAAGCAGGTAGAGAGTCTTCTGTGGGTAGATTAAAAGGGGAGAGGGGAGAGAAATGATCCGGGCCAATGAGATCTCTTACAATGTAGAATAGCCTCCCACAGAGATGAAAGCCTCTTAGCTTGAGTCATTTAGACCCACTGGACAGGGAGGGAGATGACGACCTATTACTTCTTTTCCCACCTCTAATTTCCGTGACTCCGTTCTGTAGCAGCCTACAGAGTTCTTTTTAAATCCAGACCTGAAGTCCCCAGTGAGAGCGAGGAGAGATCCGGATTATAACAAAGAATCCCCACCGCCTAAGCTCAGGCATCTCCAGCCCAAGAGTCAGCATGACCTGTTCTAGGGTAGCCAACCTGTAAATGCCAAACAAACCGATGCCGGATGTCAATTCATTGCACACACAGGCACAAAGAGAAGTTTCTTTGGCGATCCATTTATCCAGCGAGTAGCTTTCCCACCGGATGCAGGAAAGAGGTGTTGGTCCAGATCACCGGCTGGTGCAAAACAGAGCAGTGCCGTTGCTGTCAGAAGAGCTCTATACCCCCTGAGAACCTGGTTGCTGTTTTAAAGCTACAAAGAAACAAATCCACCTCCCTGCCCCAAAAGCCATCTCCGGTTAAATCAGTTCATTGAACTGACTTGTGATTTGGAAACTGACAAAATAGAACCAAATCACTGTTAGTGTCAGGAGGTGAAATCCAGGCTTCAGTGGGGATAAACTTCCACCTGTGGCTTTCCCCCCCCTCCCACCATTGTCCAATCTGATTGCTGCACAGATTACATGTCTGCTCCTGACTCCAATGGACAGAGGGGTGCAGGGTCTTGTGATCACCTTTGCTCTCACGCTGGTGTAAAATCAGGAGTAACTCTACTGGAATCATTCTTACCTTGGTGTAAAAATCAGGTGCGCTGATTCCATTGGGGTTGCTCCTGAGTAATACTGGTATAAGTGAGATCAGAATCAGGAAAAAGAACAGGAGTACTTGTGGCACCTTAGAGACGCCTGTTCTTTTTGCGGATACAGACGAACACGGCTGCTACTCTAAAGCCTATCAGAATCAGGATCTCCCAGCTAAAATTTCCATTGACTGCAATGGGCTTTGCATCATTATGCTTCATTATTTCTAGTACGGGAGGACCCACGGACCCACAAAAGCGACCAGGGACTCATTGTACTAGACACTGTACAAACAACACAAAGACAGTCCCTGGCCCAGACAGCTCAGGAAGGAGCATATTTGATGATATGCAACAGGTGAGTAAACAAACAAAGGGCGGTGGGGGTGGGTAGGAATGGAAGACAAGAGAACAGTAAAAGCAAGTGCGGCTGTAAAAGTGGTTTCAGAGTGGTAGCCGTGTTAGTCTGTATCCGCAAAAAGAACGAGGAGTCCTTGTGGCACCTTAGAGACTAACAAATTTATTTGGGCATAAGCTTTCGTGAGCTAGAACCCACTTCATTGGCTGCATGCAGTGGAAAATACAGTAGGAAGAAATTATATATATATATATACACACACACACACACAGAACATGAAAAAACGGGGGTTGCCATACCAACTGTAATGAGATTAGTCAATTAAGGTGGGCTATTATCAGCAGGAGAAAAAAAACTTTTGTAGCGATAATCAGGATGGCCCATTTCCAACAGTTGACAAGAAGGTGTGAGTAACAGTAGGGGAAAAATCATCATGGGAAATAATTTTTACTTTGTGTAACGACCCATCCACTCCCAGTCTTTATTCAAGCTTAATTTAATGGTGTCCAGTTTGCAAATTAATTCCAGTTCTGCAGTTTCTCATTGGAGTCTGTTTTTGAAGTTTTCGTTGTTGACGAATTGCCACTTTAAAGGTCTGTAATTGAGTGACCAGGGAGACTGAAGTGTTCGACTGGTTTTTGAATGTTATAATTCTTGATGTCTGATTTGTGTCCATTTATTCTTTTGCGTAGAGACTGTAGACACAGTAGGCAGTTATCATCACAAATGGATCAGGCCCTTTAGCCAATTCTACCTGTCTTATACTGCTGTCCCTCGCCACAAGGTCTGAGCGCCTTCCATGTAAAAGAAATAGCAATGTCTACGTCCTTAGTGGACTTCATGGAATCTCTGGCACTTCTCCCTCTTTGGGGTGAAAACTCAGGGCAAAGCTGAGTCAATACAAGTGAAGAGAAAACAAGGGTTATTAAAACAAACCAGCCTAGAGCAAGAGTTTTTCAAGAAAAGATCATTGGTAGGCAAAATTCAACCGAGCAGAATTCAGTCCAAAAGGTGAATTCCTCAGACTAGTTATGAATAAATTCAAACAGGAGGTGTTAATGCAAACTTGTGCAACTTTAATAATAGTAGTAATTTCCAGCAATCACTATAATAAATAATAATAATTAGGACCAGCTTCTGATCCCAGTTACACCAGTGTAAATCCCAAGTAACGGATCACACTGGTGTAACGGAGATCAGAAGCCGGCTGTAACTTAGCTCTGTCTCCAGACGGATAACACTGCCCCTCCTACCTCTGCCCCCATTTCTACGACTGTTCAAGCTCTGAGACTGCATTGGGGCACTTTGCCTCCTGGCTGCCTCAGAAAGAGGACCCCAGTGAGCATAGGAAAGCCATTGCTGGCTTGCTCATGGTGTCGACAGTTGCACTTTGCCATCAGCATGTGCAGGACTGGTGATGAAATAGCAAGGTAGAAAAAGGCTAATGTCAGAAACAGCCTCGCCAGATGGTGTCACCACGCTGGAAATGGATGCACAATATAAAAGCCCATTGCCACTTGGAAACCTGTCCTAGAAAGGAACCAGATTCTGCCTTCAGACAGACATGCACTACTCTTATTGCAACTCATGAGAGTAACCCGCAGCCATCCGCAGAGGGAACATAGTCCAGATTTCTGTGTGCTCTCTTAACTTTCCAACCTTTCTGGTCTTTGTCATACCAATAAAGCAAACAAAACTGAATCAGAGACAGAAGATTCAGTGAAAACTTCTGGGCCAAATTCTGCTGTAACATATCATCCTGATCCAATTATCAAGCGAGTGACAGTGAAGCCCTAGGAAAGACCTGTAGAGAGGGGGTAAGCTTATCCCACTGTGAGCCTGAGCCCGTATCATTGAAATCTATCGGATGTTTGCCATGGGCTTCAAGGCAAAATCAGTCCCTTTCTTTGTAAGCAGGTGCTGCAGCTGGAGCCACCTAAAATCCAGCTGCTGTCGCTGCAGGGAGCTGTGCAAACATCTTCACTTTCAGTTCCCACCCCGCCCCATTCAGCTCCATTGTGAGGTTCAGCACAAAACTCCAAGCACACGTCAGTTGAAACCAAGAGCTAGTTATCAGAGGAGGAGCCGTGTTAGTCTGGATCTGTAAAAAGCAACCAGGAGTCCTGTGGCACCTTAAAGGCTAACAGATGTATTGGAGCATAAGCTTTCGTGGGTGAATGCCCACTTCGTCAGACGCAAGAGCTACTTGTGACCCTAAAACACAGACTGGCCCAGGCTGATCCACGAACCTTGGTGAATCTTCCATCAGGGCGGCAGCTTAGAGTTTGCCATGAAACGGGTTGAGTTTTGTATGGTTTCTGATTTCACTGTGCACAGTCCTACCCACGGCTCATGCTCTGTGTGTCTGGGATCCCACAAGTATCAGAGGGGTAGCCGTGTTAGTCTGAATCTGTAAAAAGCAACAGAGGGTCCTGTGGCACCTTTAAGACTAACAGAAGTATTGGGAGCATAAGCTTTCGTGGGTAAGAACCTCACTTCTTCAGATGCAACTTCTTCTTGCATCTGAAGAAGTGAGGTTCTTACCCACGAAAGTTTATGCTCCCAATACTTCTGTTAGTCTTAAAGGTGCCACAGGACCCTCTGGGATCCCACACTGGCTCATGAGCTGCCCAGTGGAAGATGACTCCATCCATAACACCTGAATGATCTCGTTTCTGTGAGATTGTCAGGTTCTTAAAGATATTGCAACGCAACTGTTCATGCCGATACTGATGGGAGTCTGAAATGTTACTTGGATTTGCCTGGTGACTGAGTGTCAATCCTCTAGACGGCAGGAGAACTAGGCTTGGTTTTCAGCCTGCTGTTCTCAGACTCCCTACATCAGCAGGGCTGGGAGGTCTATAGCAGAAGGAAGTTTGCCTTCTGAGGGGATAAATTCTTCATGTGTGACAGCAGCAGCTTGTCCAGCTGATATTAGGAATCTGCACCCATGAACTCGAAGGGAAGTTCCATTTAGCCCTTCTGCTTGACTGACATGTGGGGGCTTGCAAAGGGGGAAGGGAGTTCGAGCCAAAAATTGGGGAGAAGGGAAAAAAATAAGAGGATCGTCAGGGCAGCTGAGGAATCATTCTGAGGAGGAAAAAAGGAAGGAGTTGGACATGTCTGGTCATGTAAAGAGTCCTAGAGATCACCTGTGATAGGCCCTTTTATCATGTCCCCAGCACAGATCTCTCTCTCCTCCTCCCTCTACCTTACAGTTTTCTGTTACTCCCATCACCATATTATCTAAAGCCCACTTTGTTCAGCTGAAGTCCCAATCATTCCCTTGGCACACGCTTAAGGTCAGGATGCTGGGTGGGCGTACAAGGATGGGAAGACACAAGAAGCTTCCCCTCCCCTGTCCCTAATACAGTAACCAGGCACGGTCATAGTCCCTGCCCACCCCCACGCCATGGCCCTGCCTTGACGCTGCACTGGCCAGCAGAGCTGTCCATATGCACAACAGGAAGCATGCTGCACTCTATAGTAGGTGGTGTCGGGAAACTGCTCCCATTGCACTCTGGGGAGCTTGGGGAACCACGGGACCTCCCTGAATCACAGTGCCTCCACCAGCCTGTCTGGATGTACAGAACAATTGGCTTAAATACAAGTCATTCCTGGGAAAGGGAACTTGAAGCTCTCCAACAGCTGAAGGCAGGCCCCCGATTTCAGTGGAGGATTAATTTGGTCCAGGGCGCCCGCTGAAGGACCCCTTGTTTTTGTAGTCAGAGATTGCACTGGTGCTGCTGACCCCGGAACAAATACTTTCCCCAGTGCAAAGCCCAAAACAATGGAGTTTACACAGGTGAGCTGCTCCGAGTTGGACTGTCTGGAATCCTTCCCCCATGCCAGGTGCTTTGTGGGACAGGCCACATCCCTCCAGGCCTACCTCAACCTCATCCCCACAAAACCCCTTCTACGTGGAGGCTGATTGAGATCCATGACCAACAGGGGGTCCTGACCATCTCCCAGGCAGCAGAACTGGCTTTGCTGTGTTCTGTGCCTTTGCTCAGGCCAGAGGATTTGCCTTATAGGGCATAAAGGGGACCGAGGAATAAATAGCCAGCACCATGTATCACACAGACTCACCTTCTTCCCATCAACTGTGTAGAGCTTCTTCACTGTGAACTGCAAGAGCTCGGAAATCTCATCCAGGAGAGCTTTGAAGCTCCGAGCGTTCCTGTGATTCAGGATAATCGAGCGCCGGACACCAATGTCCCCGTTTTTAACCAGAGTGATTTTCTTGAGTATTTTGGGGCCTTGCTGGGAGAAAGGCCTGGAATGGTCTTCATGCCTGCCCTCCTGGCCTCCTCTCCTCAGGGCACTCGCCGGGCGGCCATTCCACTGAGGGCCTACCCTCCGGCCCGTGCCGATGCTAAAGGGCTTGACGTATTTCTTGTCAGAGCAGAGGTAGCACCCTCCGTCCTCCAGCTGGTCCAGCGCGCTGATGCAGTGTATCCCTCGTGGAGTGGTGATGGTCCTCACCCCGAACGGCAGAGGGACCCTGTGGGAGAGGTCATCCATAAGGGCATTGAAGCTCTTGAAGCTGCGTGGGTTAATGGCCATCTTGACTCCCCCGAACTGAGGGTCTCCACTCTTGAAGAAGGTTATTTTCTTGGTCGGAGGAACCCGTGTGATGGAATTTGTCCGAGCCACGACAGGAAGGGGCTGCTCATAGTTGTAGGGGCTGGAGGTGGTCAGGTAATCTGCAGGTGCCTGAGTCATTCCCCACGCTTAAAGGTACCTGCAACAAAAGCACAAACACAGCACAGTTTGGACTGTGTCACACAGAACTGACGGCTGACAAGTCACAGGCCCAAATTTTGCTCTCTGGTGCACATGGGAAACCATACTTACCGTATGGGTGTAAGTGATAGCAGAATTTGGCCCCTGGTATCATACCATTGAAAATTAACTGGCTCAAATAAATATGAGGGTAGGTAGCTGCAAATGTAACTACAAGCCTTTAATAACTGGCGGACAAATTCTGTTCACAATTACACTAGAGCAACTGCACTGAAGACACCGGGAGTGGAGTCTGGTGCCAAACCCAAGCATTCAAAAATTATGCGTCAGCCCCCCCGCCCAGAATCATGAGACTGGTTTACATTTTATTCGCTTTTTGGTTTTTGACCCTTTCCCATTCATGTTTTCAGTCTTTTCTCCACAACTGAGGGAGCTAAAAATTTACTTTTCTTTTTTTTAAAAAAGGAAGCTGAGATTCTCATATGATCCCATGACTCCATGAGCTGGGGCTTTAAAAAATGCCAAATATAGTGAGACTTGCAATAGAAGCATTATAGCAGGCAACTCTGTACAGTGGTGAAGCTAGAATGTGGCTTTTAAAATATAGGTGTCATCAGAAAAGGATGTCCAACTTGTATAGGAGCTTCTGGGTGCTCACCTATTTAGATGCCTAGATGTGGAGTAAGGAGCCTAACTTCAGGTGCCTAACATTGAGAATCTAGGCCCCCATTTTTACTGCTGTCAGTGTTGTCGAGGCATAGACCTAGAGGAGAGCAAGCTGGGTTCTTATTCTCTCTCGTGCTTCTTACATTAAATTGTCAGCTACTTACTGTTTGCAGACTTACCAAAAAAGTTCAAGTCTCACATGGAGTTACCTCTGCCATTAGAAAAACTATCCTTTTTGACTTATGAATTGAAAAGATTTATCTCAGTGTCATTTATACCTGCTCACATACTGTGGTGATGAATGTGAGATGAATGCCTAGACAAACACACAGACAGGAAATCCAACAATGTCATTTGAGTAAGAGCTTAAACCACAAAAGCCCCTTCAATTAAACAGGAATCAAGACTCCAAAAATAATACTTTGTCAGCCTAATAATCTCCATATTACTGTTCATACATGTGCAACAAAGCACTAAAACTACATGCAAAATCTATGAAGTCTTTAAGTATGATTGGATGAGTGGAGGCACTGCAAATTACCGGAGATAATGTGAAAGTGATCAGCAAAGATTATTGGCCTAAAAAAAGAGACGCTGATTGCTGCCAGTAAGGCATGGTGTCCAGGACTAGCACCCATTTTATCTTCCACATTACATTCTCAGTAGACGGGAACTCTGTCTGAATTACTCTTAAAAAAACAGAACTGCTTTTACTTGCCATAAATTCCCTAGGAAGGTGATAAATGTCTCTCTAAATACATGTCTACTTCAGTTCATACACATGAGCATACAGTTATTTGTAGTGTTTCATGGCTACTTCTAATTTCAAGAAAATAATGATTCAACTCAAAATTATTTAGCAGGACCCCAACTCTGCTACCAGTAAAGCCAACGGGGATTTTGTCATTGCCTTCAATGGGTGTAACATTTGGGCCTCAATAAATAATGTGATTTGCTCCATTTTACATCTTTTGGGATCCCAAGTGTTTGTTTCTTTTTACGGTTATGCTGTAATTAAATATCTGCAGACTGATAGTACAGCAGATCTACCGTTTCTGTACATGATGGTTTGACCTAGAATGAGCAAAAAATGAACTTTGGCACCATTTGAAAGATTATTATTTTGATACATTTTTTAATCAGCTCCTTGATGCTCTTTCACATGGACTCGGATTGTAAGGAGCTCCAGATTTTTCACATATGCATCAACTCTCCTTGCTAGAGAAGGACAGGTAATTTTTCTTTTCTTTTCATTTCTTGTTCAATGAAGATCTATCCACCACACTATCCCTTCAGAAAGCTGTCCCATTCCTATGTATTTCAATGGCATTCAAAAGTATGTCCCTCTCCGTCTGCTCATAAATCCCTTCTCATAGCTTTCAGATATTGGCAGGCATACTTTGCAAACAACCTTGTAACCCAGAGCTTCCCAGACTGAGATCTGTGGGCCACCCGTAGACCACAAAGAACTTGTAGGTGGTTCATGGAAATTTGTTTGGTTAGATATGGTTGGCTCGCCTTGTTTCTAGCTGCTAAATCACATTAAATAAGAGCTAAAATTACATGAGAGACTTTCCTTATATTACTTTTCCATGTAAGCAATTGTACAAGGATATTAGGTGATTGCAAATGGAATGAGAAATGGTCCATACAGTGGCAAATAGGACAATAGATGGTCCACTCAACTGCAGGTGGTACATGAGAAAGTCAGTCTGTGGAGAAATGGTCCACAAAACCCAGGGAAGTCTCAGTTTGGTTTAAATTTTAACTAGGTCCCAAAGGGAGAATGGTGGAAACATTTGTTTCAAGGTCCAGGGTTAGACTGGGGTTGTATCAAACGTTTGGGCTAGACAACATAATGGCAATTAATGGTCAGTTACAAAACCTTGTAGAAAAATAACACAAAGCTCCCTCAATGCATGTGTCTGTACTTACACCGAATTGCCGTACGGTTCTTGACCAAGACGACTTTTCCTTAACAAAACACCCAAGAGATTTTTTTAAAACCCCCGACACCTGAACCACTGGTCAACACAGTGAAAAGCAATAGCAGGTATAGGCTATCAATCAAACTGTCCTCAAAATGACTGACCACAGCTCTGAGGGTTAATCAGGACTGCGTTGCTAAGGATAGAAAGCAAAGCTACCTAATCTCTTAGAGAAGGTTCTCAAATCCAACGGGGCTTTAGACACACATTGTCTGATTCTTCTTTCATGCACACCCAGTTACGCAGGAGTGCATCCTATTGATTTCAACGGAGTTACCCTTGATTTACACTAGAGTAAAAGAGAGCAGAATTAGGCTAGAAGCAGCAATGCTTTCCTATTGCATAAAACACGTGGCGCTCAATCTAACTTTCCTGAGTCATATAACAGTAGGCATACTTAATGATTGAGAGCCAAGTTCGTCCCTGTTGTAACCCCTGTGCTATGTGTTATGGACAGGTGAACCGGCCCCCAAATGCTAGACTGGCACGAGTGTTTTTTATATGGTACTGTATATAAACTAGATGTATTTTTCCATTAGACTCTTTTCTTTGAACCTTTCCCCCACCCCACAAATCACCTGATTTTGGATGCATTGTTAGTTTCTCATCCTCATCTCTGATCTTCCCCCCCCCCCCCCCACGGTTTATCCTCAGTCTCATATGGACCCACTAATGTTAGAATCAAACTTTCAGCCCCACAATGTGCAAGCAGGTTTGAAATTGGGTCCCTGTTAATAAGCATAAAAGCTTCTGCAAACATCTCTCTCTCTCTCTCTGGTTCTTCTCTTCACTGTCCTCCTCTCCCCTCTCTCTGGTACCTGCACTGTTGTTCGACAATTACGTTTTTCAGTGGAATCACCTTAGTAATAAGACTGGAGTTTGAAGGTCTGAATTCAAGCGAGTTTTGCAAAACCCTAGAACAACTAACAATCCCCCCAGAACCTCCACTGCTGCAAGGTGCATCCCCCCATCCCTACACTGTGCCCCAGCTTCCCTCTTCCCAATCTGCCATCCCCCACTCTGTGCCTTTTCCCAATAGGAGGGTGGTGAAGCACTGGAATGGGTAGCCTAGGGAGGTGGTGGAATCTCCTTCCTTAGGAGTTTTTAAGGTCGGGCTTGACAAAGCCCTGGCTGGGATGATTTAGTTGGGATTGGTCCTGCTTTGAGCAGGGGGTTGGACTAGATAACTCCTGAGGTCCCTTCCAACCCTGATATTCTATGAACCCCCTGGGGCAGGCAGAGCCTCCCAAGGATTGTAGGGTATATTCTCTCTTCTTATACACCCTACCAGTTCTGAGAATCATTCCATCCGCAATAGGGAGGCGCTGGGGTGCCACGACCACCATGTGTTACAGTAACTATGACCGTCTCACTGGTACCGGTGCTCTCCTGTCTATTTGTGGGATCTAGCTGTTGTCTCTCATCATGCACACTGGCTCTGATCCTGCAATCAGCTGCATGGAGGTGGATGCTATTCCTACATGCAGTCAGTTGTAAAACCAGGGCATTAGACTGGGGCAGGGACTTTTTTGTAGCATGTGTACACAACATCTAGCACACCAAGGTCCCAATCTCAGACTGGTGCCTACGGGCGCTACTACAATACAAAGAAAATAGTAAGAACCATACATCATGCACTGACCATACATCACTGCATGTTCTCTAGTATACCTGCTCATGCCTTTAAACTGTAAACTCGCCAGGGCACTGACCGTTGTTTGTCTTGCACAGCTCACCCAGCAGGGAGAGCAGTCTATCTTCGGCACTGATGTGGCGCCCACCCCCAATCACCATAGCATCTGAGCATCTCCCAATCTTTCAGGTATTTACACTGACACCACTGCTGGGAAATAGAGTAGAGCTAGAATCCCCGGTTTACAGATGGGGAACTAAACCACAGAGAGACCAAAGTTCTGTAAGAAGTCTGTGGCAGTTCCAGGACTTTAATTTGGATCTCCCAAGTGCCAGGTTAGTGTCCTAACCACTGGACTATCCTGCTTTACTGTCCTTAATGCTGTATTGCACTCCTGTGGGACTAGCTGCCCCGTTCATGTTCCAGTTGCAAAAGTAGAACTCTCTCCAGGGGAAGTCTTGTGCTTCTAAGCACTGTCATGTCTTGCTCTACCTCCAGCTGTTCCTAGCCCCTCCTCTTCCTCTGCAGCCTCCTTCTTCTCCAAGGATCTCACCAATTTTTTTCAAAATTAAAGTTGACACTCTCTGGGCAGATGCTCTCTCTTTTCTGTCCTTGCCTCCACTATGTAAGTTCCACTCTCTGCTCCTTCCCCCCCCCCCCCCCCCCCCGACTGAATCCAATGTGTCCCTGCTTTGGTAGCACCTCCTCTGTTGATGCTCCACAAGGAGGAATAGAATCCAGCTCCAATATCCAGTAGTTGCATTGGCCCTACCAGGTTACAGGAGTAAAAACCCCTTTTATTGTGACTAAAGTAAGTAGATGTCTCTGAAGCCACACAGGGAGCAGAGCTGTTGAATTTATTAACAGATTTTAAATCCAGAAGGGACTGTTATGAGCATGTAGTCTGTCCTCCTGCATAACACAGGTCATAGAACCTCACTCAGCAATTTCTGCATAAAGCCTGTAACTTCGGTTTGAGCTATATCGCTTCTCGGCCTTTGGCTGAGGGGTGAAAACATTATCTAATATCCTATCGAAAGGCATCCAGTCATGATTTAGACACTTTAAGCAAGCGAGAATCCATCACATCCCTAGGTAAGGTGTTCCAAGTACTAATTACCTTCACGGGTAAACGTTGTGCCTTATTTCCTGTTTGACTTTGTCTAGCTTCAGCTTCCAAACTTTGGATCTTGTTATACCTTTTTCTGTTAAAGAGTCATCTACGATCAGATCTCTCTTTTCCATGTAGGTACTTGGAGGTGCCATTGTTACATAGTGTCATAAAACTGTGATTCTATCAACCTTTTAAACAAAGCTGATTGACTAATCCAGTTATATTTCTGCAAAAAAAATTGATCAAAGTGATTTCATTTGAAAATTTTCATGGAAGATTTGGGAGGGTTTTTTTTTGACAAAAAAGTTGGAAATGAACTTTTTTTGTTTTACTTTGATTTAAAATTGTTGTTTTGCTTTGGCTTTTGAAAGCCAAACCAAAACGAAATGTAGAATTTGAAATGATACCAAATTAAAATATCTATTTCATTTTATTCCACTTTTTTTCCATTGAAAAATTGCCAAAATTGAACTGTGTATGTGAAATGTTTACATAGTGACAAAACTGGATTTTTGGGTGAAAAAAAGTCACTTGAAAATTTTTGACCAGCTCTACTTTGTAACTACATTTGATTTATTACAATTTACAAGTGTTGGATTATAATTTTTCCTTAATAACAAGGACAAATGTGTCATCTTTTTCTACCCTGGCATATAAACAGGAAGATCACACTATTTTCCAGTCTATTCATTATTTAATATTATTTGACAAACTTTGTTTGAATACTCTCTCGAAATAGTTAACATTTCTTGTCTAAGATGGGTTTGTAGTGATTTGTCAGATAAGTCACATGGTATAGATTGCGTTCTCTGACTGGGTGAATATACAAGCACATCTGGCACCAGTGTCAGGCATGTGAAGTTAAAATTCTCTGAAGACTTGGAATCAAATAGGAATATTGTAATGGACACAGACAGACATCTTGGTCATCAACTGACCACACAGATGCACTGGGGATACATCTCAAGACCTTCAGCTTTGAAAACATTCTACCACTTGAGCTAAACAAGAGTCTGTAAATTAACAATGAAAGTAATTAACCTTTGGAACATTTTACCAAGGGTCGTGGTGGTTTCTCCATCACTGACCATTTTAAAATCAAGATTGGATGTTTTTCTAACAACTCTGCTCTAGGAATTATTTGGGGAAATTCTCTGGCCTTGGTTGTACAGGAGGTCAGACTAGATGACCACAATGGTCCCTTCTGGCCTTGGAATCTAGGACTATAAATTAGATAGCACTCGAAGCAGGGTTTATATAGTTTCCATGTATCCCCTGTAGCAGATTGAGCACTCACTGCTGCGGCGCCTCCTGCTGGTTGCCTTGGGAATTAGCTCTTTTCCAACACTTGGAGCACCCCCTGCTGGCCAGGGTCTCGCCTGCCGCAGGCCCCGTGTCCCTCCTGGACCCCGGTGCCCTTTACCTTGGGGTCCTCCCAGGGGATCCCCAATCCCCTATACCCACCTTGCCTCAGTGGCTACTGCTAGATGTCATCTAGCCCCCGCTCCCTGGGGCAGACTGCCGTCTGTAATGGCCCCTCATCACTGGCAAGGGGGTTAGACCTGCTGCCTCTGCCTGTTCCTGGGCTGCACCTCTACAGCCCCAGTACCTGCTTAGGCCTTAACAAGGCCTCAGCCTGGGGAGTTGCCAGGCTGGAGCTCCCAAGCTCCTCTTGCCTTTCCCCATCACTGCTCTGCTTCAGGTACCCTGTGCTCGAAGCAGCTGGGTCCTTCCCACTCCAAGGCTGGAATGGGACTGACTTCTGCCTTCTGGCCCTGCAGCTCTTTTATACGGCCCAGCCGAGCCCTGATTGACTGCCTCCCAGCCTTTTCCTCCCCAGCCTCAGCCCTCTCCCAGGGTGGCCTTTAACCCCCTCAGGGCCAGAGCCGGGTGACCACCCTGCTACACACCCATAGAAAGTAACAGCTCCCCCCCCCCCCCCCCCCACATAACAATACACCACGGCCTATTAAATTCAAAGATCAACTATCTCCCTCTCTGGTAATGGGACCTAAGAGGAAGGAATTATCTCATCATTAGACCTTCCCCACCCCTACAGCACTAGGGCCCACTGGGAAGGCAACACATGCTTTGGTTATGCCCCACCCCACATCCTGTCCTTACAGCTGAAGCAAGCTCTGGTTTACATCCTAGACTAGGTCACACGCACAAATAGACATGGAGTTTGCTCATTCATCGTCCCCTGCGGACATTCCTATCTACCCATCCACCCAGATTCTTATATTGGTACCCGCCACCATTGTATATGTGGGTTTTCTCATTGTAAAAAAACACACAGCACAACAGGCAATCTCTACCTGGCAGAATTTAAGGGCTTAAGGGGTAGTGAGATATCTTAGCGGTGTTGTGTGAGAGAAGCTTACACAATGCCTGCCTGCACTATGCCTAGTTCAGACCAGTCTTGTGGCTAAGATCTAGTGTGGTATCAGTTTAATATATGTCCCTTATTGGGAAACTAAATCCTCCCCTTTTGGGACAGATTCTGTGATCAAATTGGACTTTTGCATTGCTAACCACTATCGTCCTGTTAGTTCCTCACGTTATTGATCACTGAATTAATTCCCCCAACAGTTACAGATTCATTTATAAAAGTCAGATCTGTCCTAGATGACAAGACTTTATTCTTTCAGAAAACCATACTACGTTTTCTTTATATTTGCTTCTCAGATATTTCGGATTTTATCCATTCATTTAAAACAAATTAATCTTCAAGCATTTTCGTCCAGATTTTCCTCCCAGCTACAAGTTCTCAAAGAATTCTCTTGCACGTGAACACAAAAGCTATAAAGCCAGACCCTCAGCGCACGTAAATCAGCAGAGCCCAGCAGCTGTAAAGCCCGGGAAGACCTGGCCATAGGCTGCAAATCTCCTCCCTCCAGCTGTATTATCTAACTCCTCAGCAATAAATCTGAGGGCATAATCCCGCGGAACATAAACCCACCCGCCTGAAATGACAAAAGAGCTAAAAATTGGTTATTTTTCAAAGCTTACTGTTTTTAAAACACTGGATCTGTCAAAAGTGGCACTGGGGTAGTTGTATGACCTGTTGATCAACTTAAACCATAACCTGGAACCTTGTTTTAAAATAAACACAGCACGCCGCAGAGGAGCCATGATTTTTACTAACTCGAGCCCTGATCCTGAAATCGGATCTATGCGGGTGAAGCCCTGTGCCCATGTTGAGTTCCATTGATGTCACTGGTGTTCCAGGTGCAAACATTCATCCACGCACGTCTGGTTACAGGATTGGCGCCTCAGAGCGGGTCAGCTCATTTTGCCTAAATCTGAACCCACGAAGATATCCTGGGTTCTAGACGTTGATTCAGACTCCATAGCTGTGGGGTTTACTTGCTGCTTAGCAGAGACTGTGATGAGAGGAAAAGAGGTGTGTGTGGGGGGGGAGAGAAATATAATAAAAATACATTATATATTGTAAATACAGCATCCACTATGCCAGGGAAGCATGTGTGTGTTGTGGGGAACAGGGGTTCGTTTACCCCAGTACAGACCACAGGCTCCAATTTAGATGGAAAAAACACAGTGTTGACCCTTGATAATAAATCATGGGCTTAAATTATAATGTAGGGTAAAGGCTGTTGTGTACTGCTAACCAGTTACTGTGCACCACCCAAGAGGTGACTGCATTTCGGCAATATATGAAGCGTCCCTTATCATACAGTTGTTTGTAATGGGCTCAGACAGCCACATTTAAATCTGGCTTTTGAACTCCCAACGTTCAGGAGTGTTTAGATTCAGTTTTGGTGCAGACCCATCTCTAGTAGTTTGGAAATAAATCAGCGTGTACATTTTATGAAGTCCTTTGGAAGCCTTGAGTGAAAAGCACGATTGACTTTGGGCCACAGCTGCACTAACAATGCTGCCATTAAAGGAAGCAGCAGCATTGTTAGTGCTGGACCTTTGTCCAGTGCTGCAATTATCCATGTATCAGAGGGGTAGCCGTGTTAGTCTGAATCTGTAAAAAGCAACAGAGGGTCCTGTGGCACCTTTGAGACTAACAGAAGTACTGGGAGCATAAGCTTTCGTGGGTCAGAACCTCACTTCTTCAGATCTGAAGAAGTGAGGTTCTGACCCACGAAAGCTTATGCTCCCAGTACTTCTGTTAGTCTCAAAGGTGTCACAGGACCCTCTGTTGCAATTATCCATGAATATTTTGCAAGTTGACAGTTCTATACAGCCACATTCCCATCCCTTCTTATTCACTTTTCTGTGAATATTTGTGTCAGGTGGGTATGGGAGATACTGTATATAAAATATTCCTATATATTGGCAAGGACACTATAGAGCATGGCAGGGACTGTGCTATTCCCTAAACCCCAGGCCAGAGACCTGGTACTAATCACATGAGACAAACAAGGGCATGTGAATGTGACCGCATCACTAGGACAATACAGAAACCCTGGCTCAGGTGAAAAGATTTAAAAGATCCTAACTAGATTCCCTAGGCTTGCTACCTCCGGGATCATGCTCTCCTTCTAAGATGTGCTTATTAGCCTCTCTTGGAGAGAATCAAAGCTTCACTGAGCCGTTCAGTTGAAAAATTCAGAGCAAACATTGTTTCATCAGAATTTGCCTACTCAGCAAAATCGGAATGTTTCACAGAGACGGGGCAATTTCACAAAAATATAACCAGAAACCTGCCAGCCAGGCAGGTTTCCATCAGAACCCTGCCTGGTTTCCTGCCAACTCACCCACTTGGCACCCCAGTAGCCCACCTGGCAGACTGCAGGGGGGGCCCAGACTTCAAAGGTCCTTTGCTCCTGGGCAGCAAGTCCAGTGGACTGCCCCAGGACCGGAGTCCCAGGGCTTCTAGAGTCTGGTGCTCCAGGGCCTTGAGGCCCCATTGCCTTTCACAGAGAATATTGAACCCGAATATTGAAATCCTCTGGGACATGGAATCACCTTTCTCCGAACAGCTCTGCTGGTCCGAACTCCTCCTGTCTGTAAAGGCCAGGTCACCCAATGAGGGAGTTGAACAATAGTGTGCATCTTAGCTGACCAATCCCACAGCTGGGCAAGTGAGTGCAGAACCTAGACCAAACAATGTGGACAGTGTGCTAACAACCCTCATCAGGCCAAAGGAGTTTGCACAAAGTATTCAGCCAACAGCTCCTATCCCCAGGGCCGGCTCCAGGCACCAGCCTGACAAGCAGGTGCTTGGGGCGGCCGCTCCGGCGAGGGGCGGCACGTCCAGGTATTCGGCGGCAATTCGGCGGACGGTCCCTCACTCCTGCTGGGAGCAAAGAACTTCCCCCCGAATTGCCACCGCAGATCACGATCGTGGCTTTTTTTTTTTTTTTTTGGCTGCTTGGGGCGGCCAAAACCCTGGAGCCGGCCCTGCCTATCCCATTAGCATTAATAGGAGCCTCACGGTTCAATCTGCCCTGGGCAACCACATCCTCCTCCTCTCTGACCTCCCTGCCTCTCACTTCTTCCATCTCGGCAACACATGGCAGCTACAACAACCTTCCCCTCCCAGCCCGCTGGCCACATGGAGTCTCTGGCTCCCTATTTCTCTCCACACCCAGGAAAAAGTGCTTGGCCTCACTACAAAAGGCCCTAAGCTGTGCCGGCCTCTCACCTCTAATCGCCTCTCACTCATCAGCTCCACTATTCTCCTCCCACACATTCCTCAGTCCCATTCCCCTCTGTGTGCCCCATTCATCCTCCATCTCTCTCCCCAGATTCTTCCCTCTGGCTTTCCACAGCTGCCCTCACCCTGTCCGAGAACTTATCAGGTTCACTCGCTGTGTAATATAACTCATGTTACTTGTATGTGTTTTAACCCCTCTCTCTCCTCCCCAACCTCTGGACTCCTTCACCTCTTACCATCATGGTCCTGGGTTTGTCTAACTCAGATTGGGCATGCTCCCACCACAGCGCCTAGTGGCAGAGGAACACCAGCAGTTCCTGCTCCCCCTTCCTTACTGGCTCTCGACAGCCACATTGATCCTCCTTCAACCTGCACGGGTTCTTGATGCCTTTTCCCCCTGGCTTCCCCTGACACTTTCCTCATTTCCCCTCTGCCTGACCCCCAATACCTTCATCACTCACCATCCCCTCTCTGCCTGACCCCAAGTCCCTCACCGCTGACCACTCCCTCTGTCAAATCCCTCACCCCTTCTCCACTAGACCCTGATTCCCTCACCTCTAGCCACCCCCTTTCCATCTGACCCCGATTCCCTCGCCACTGACCGCCCCCTCTCTGCCCAACCCCAATTCCCTTGCAGCTAACTGCCCCCTCTCTGCCTTAACTCCACACTCGCTTCCCCTGGATACTTTCCTCCCCTACTCTCTTTCTGTGTTCCCTCCCTCCCCCAGTAGCCTCCCATCTCCCTGGTTCACTGTTTTTTTAATATGGAGATATACCTATCTCATAGAGCTGGAAGGGACCTTGAAAGGTCAGAGTCCAGTCCCCTGCCTTCACAGCAGGACCAGGTACTGTCCCTGACAGATTTTTTGCCCCAGATCCCTAACTGGCCCCCTCAAGGATTGAACTCACAACCCTGGGTTTAGCAAGCCAATACTCAAACCACTGAGATATCCTTTTGCTCCAGAAGGCAACGCACACCACAGAATTTGATGTGCAGCCCAGTACTCAGGCAAGGCCGACTTCCCAGTCCCTCCTCAAATGACCCCTGAAACTGCACCGTTTGCTGCACTTCCTCTCTAGTGCCCTAGGGCCAGAGCAGGAAAAGAAACTCCTGAAACTCACTACACACAGAGCTCATTCCCTGTTGCTGTAAAGGAGGGTATCTGGCATAGCCATAGCCCTGGGAGGTTACTTGTCACACAGTCACAAATGCTTCTTAGCAATGCTTAGATAAGAGACAGGAGCTGGGGTATTACATGCTTTAGTCTGACCTGGCTAAGCAGTTCACATGTTTAACTGAGATAAAGTACAGACAGGTCCACACTGGGAAAACAGAACATTAACAGTAGTGTGGCTGGGCTCACACTCCCTCAGAACACCCCCTTGTGTCAGTGTGGGGTGTTGCTGCCATCTTCAGCTCCAGCCACCACTTGCTGGCTGCCAGCCTCCGGCCCCAAGTGTTCCAGGGCTCAGCTCACCTGAGTTCAGACCCCTTCTGGGGTATCATAAACAAGTCCAAACAAAAGTCCAGCTAAAACTGCATAGTTCTTCTGCCCTCTTGGGCTAACTGAAGTCTTCTTCTCCACTTGCAAACCCTATCTCCAGGCTTCTCGTGCAGGAGCCTACACTGCCTCCATTGTCACTGGCTGTGTACTCTAATCCTGGCCAGAGAGACCTGTCTCCTCTATCATTTCCCCCTCAACTAAGCACCTTCAATCTACTTATTACGGCTTAGCCCTACCCCCTGTGGCCAGGAGCCAATTAACTACTCACCTCCTCAGGTGCAAAGCATGACAAAGAACCAGGAGTCACCCAATGAAATTAATGGGCAGCAGGTTTAAAACAAACAGAAGGCAGTACTTCTTCACAAGACGCACAGCCAACCTATGGAACTCCTTGCCAGAGGATGTTGAGAAGACCAAAACTATAATGGAATTCAAAAAGGAATTAGATAAATTCATGGAGGATAGGTCCATCAGTGCCTATTAGGCAAGATGGTTAGGGATGTAACCATATCCTCTGGGTGTCTCTAACTGAGAGAAGTTGGAACTGGACAACAGGGAATGGATTACCTGATAATTGCCGTCTTCTGGTCATTCCCTCTGAAGCATCTGGCACTGGCCATTCCTGGAAGACAGGCTACTGGGCTAGATGGACCATTGGTCTGACCCAGTATGGCCATTCTTATGTTCTTACATCTAATGGGGTTTATCCCCTAGTTTTGTAGGTGATGGGGGTTAAGCCACATGACCATAGGCACTGACTTCCTCTCTACCCATGGGTGCTTGACCCCCCACCTCTGCCCCAGGCCCAGCCCCCACTCCCCCCCTTCCCCCAAACCTCCACCCTACCTCTTTCCGTCTTTGATCCGCCCCCAGCCCTACTTCATTCCTATTCCCCAAGGCCGCACCCCTGCCCTACCTCTTCACCGCCTCTTTCTGCCCCCACCCCTGAGCGCACTCCATCCCTGCTCCTCCCCCTCTCTCCCAGCACCTCCTGTATGCCATGGAACAGCTGATCCGTGGCGGGCTGGAGGCACTGGGAGGAGTTGATCGGTGGGGCTGCTGGCAGGCAGGAGGCACTGGGGGTAGGGAGGAAGCTGGCTGCTGCTGGGTGCTACCCACCTGTGGGTGTTCCAGGTGCAAGTCCTGGAGCACCCGCAGAGTCAGCGCCTATGCACATGAGGAAATTTAGGCAATTTTAAAAGTCTCTAGCAGGCAAGATCTGTGTGAAAGGTACAGATTTGACCTCTGGGCTTGGGGCAGTGTTTTAAAGGGAATACTCATGGACCAGCTGTTGGAAGATGAGCCTGGACCAAGCCACTGGAAATAAACAACCTGAACTACGACCATGTTTGGACCCAAATCTGAATCTAAGCTTTGCAGCTCAGGACTCTCTCTACTATCCCACAGTTTATTTTTCAAAGCCCTTTGTTCGTGGCCTTTTGGACTGTTTTGAATCCCCATGACAGCATTCCTATCCAAGACTTTTGAATTAATTTTTCAAGCCAGATTTCCTAAGACAGTCAAAATGCTTTAAAAAAATTTACATCTTTTGAGCTCCCCTCATTTGCTGATCTTTTAATTCAATAAACCAAAGAAGTGAGCAAGTTTGTCTGGAAAGATTTATTGCTTATTAAAGCTTTGCTGCTTAATGCTCATAATTCCATTACCCTATAGCTGTTCAGTGAATATTTTCTCTTAATATTTGTTCCATTATTTTACGAAGTATAGTATGTAGACTGAAATGATAGTCATTGCCATGCTCTCCTTTTGTTTTCTGAGAATTGGTGTGGTGTCCACTGATCACTCTGGGACCTGGGTGCTTGACAGAGATCCTCTGTACCCAGTGATGCAATTCCAACTGCCTCTGCGTAACAGCACATAGGCTTTTGCAGTGATCCTCCCCCGGACTTAAAGGTACAGTTCCCAGTGCCACATCTTCCTTTCCCAGCCATAAATTAACACACACATAACACATCTTCCAAAAACACATGGTCAACTTATAGCCAACCTACTAAGCTTATTAGCAGTGTTCAATTAATCCCTGAGGTGCCCTTTGCTGTCGCTTGGATTTGCAGGTTTCCCTTGAAATAGGAGTACTACTGTTAGGGGATTGCAAGTCCATTTGTTCTGGCAGTGTTGTGTCCTGGGGCTTGGTTGTCTTGACCTGTTGCAGTTGTTGCCTAACTGAGACCTTCTCAAGCCAAATGACAGTGTAAGGGTGTGGGACTCACCCCTGCAGCGCCTCCTGCTGCTGGTGTCCTGGGAATTAGCTCTTTTTCCAGCCTTGGAGAGCCCTCTGCAGGCCGGTGTCCTGCTTTACCTAGCCCCCTAGACCCTCCTCTGGCACACCACGGTGCTGACCCCTGGTAGTACACCCCTCAGTCTCAGGGTCTCCCCTCCCCAGGGAACCCCCAACCCCCTATCCACACCTCACCTCAGTCATAGGCTACTGCCAGTCACCAACTAGCCCCTGCGCCCTGGGGCAGACTGCAGTATAAGCCACTCATCATAGGCAAGGTTGGGTTTGGACCTGCTACCTCTGCCTAGCCTTGGGCTGTCCCCTGCAACCCAGTACCTGTTTGGCCTTATACTAGGCCACAGCCTGCGGGTTTCCAGGCCAGAACTCCCCAGCTCCCTTGACCTTCCCCCAGCCCTGCTCCACTCTAGGTACCTTCTTTAGCTCCCCAGCAGCCAGACCTGTCTCCCTCCACAACTGGAGGAGACTGTCTTAGTGCCTGGCTTCACTGGCCTTTATAGGGCCAGCTGAGTCTGTTTGGGGTGTGGCCACAGCTGAGGCTGCCTCCCACTCAGCCCAGCCTAAGGCTCCCAGCCCCAGCCCTCTCCAAGGGCTGGCTTTTAACCCTTTCAGGCCGGGAGCGGGTGACCACCCCACTACAGGCAGATTCAGTGCCCCTTATCTCCCTCCCTTCTGGAAGTCGGAGAAGGGGTTCCCGTATTCTTCCTCAGCATGTATTTGTCTGGGATGACCACCTAGTAAACTGTGGGGCAAACTCACATGACATCAGCGCTCTTTGCCACCACTGATTTCCGTCATAGGTGCATGCTGCATCATGGTCATGAAGTGGTGGCATCTCCTGGGACTCCCAAGTCATATTGCTTTTTTGTTTAGCTATATTTATCTTTATGCATTTGCACATCCCCAGTTCCTCTGACATCAGCTCCCACCATTACAGGTATACTAGTTCTCAGTTTTCTGTTAAACAGAATGTCTGCAGGTGACAAACCATATTGTATTGGTGCCAACCTGTAATTTAGCAGTAGTAAATCTGGATCAGAGTCTGACTCTGCAACCTTTTACAGAACAGTAGTGCTTTATTATTTTAACATCATTTCCCACCCACCTGCAGGACTGGGGATAATGGGGACTAGTGGTTACATGTCTAAACCAAAGCTTCATTGCAAACTGCTTGAACTCATGTCCACTAAATTGCGGCTTATTGTCAAACATTGCTATGTCAGATATACCAGGTATAGCAAAAATAGACTTGTCATGCACAATCACCTGTTTAGCTGTAGTATCTGCAAGTAAAGCTATCTCAGGGAAGTGAGAATAATAGTCTAGAATTAGTACATTTTTTTCCAGTCACTGTAAACATTTTCATCTAGTAATAGACAGCTATAATTGTTAGGGTTCTTTTTGTTCCTATTATACTTTAAAAACTGCTATTAGCCTTAACTCTGCTGGCCATAGATTTCTCCCCATGTCCCTTTGCTTCCCTGATCAGTTTTCTACAATTCCTTGCTTCTGATTCATATTCATTACTATCAACATCCCCTTTATTCCATTTGTTTTATATATATATATAATTTTTTATAGCTGCCTTTACTTCCTCCACTCTAAACCAGGTCTTTTTTTAACCAGTGTGGCCTTCTTGCTCAATTGTGGCTTTCTGGGCATCTAATAAAGTGTTCTTAAATAATTCCCAAATATCATTCATATATTTCTGCTGAACTTCTTCCTCACCACTGATTTGGATCATACTTGTTTTCTGGTTTGTCAAATCTGCCCTGTTAAAGTACCAAGTATATATATATTACTGGTTTGAATATTGTTCTGTTTGCACATTATAAATGTGATCAAGTCATGAGCACTTGTACCTAATCTACCATTGATCTGTTCCTCTTTATTTGTCAAGATAAGGTCTAATATAGAATTCCCCTGTGTTGTTAGTTAGGGAATTGTCATCTATAATATTTAGAAATTCCAAGGATGATTTAATTCTAGCAGCATGAGACACCCAGCATATGTCACTCAAACTGAAGTCCCCCGTGATCACAGCTTTTTTTCCTACACACTATAGATACGTGTGTATGGCAGTGGTCATCCTGTTCCCTAGTGTGATTTTGTGCTCTATTGCAGACACCAACTAATACCTCATCTTATGCTTTATCTATTAGGTCATTGATCCATACACATTCCAGATCATTTTCTTCCAGTTATTGGTGACTCTGAAACAGGTAATGCCATTTTTGACAGAGTGCTACTCCCCCTCCCGTTTGGCTAGTCGATCCTTCCTAAACAAGTTATAACCATTGATGTTAACATTCCAATTGTGTGAACCATCCCACCAGGTTTCAGTAATACCACCTAGAGCAAATTTATGCTCATGAACGAGCAATTCCAATTCCTCTTGTTTGTTACCCCGGATTCCTAGCATTGGTGTATAGGCAATTCAAGAATTTTTTCTCTTCATATCCTTTGGTTCTTTGATTAATTTTATTCTGAACACCTTGATTCTGTGCTGAATGCTCATATCTTCCCTCTTTTTACCTTCCCTTTTTGTTATTAGTTATTACCCTCCTGACTACTCTAACCAGCCTGTCCCCAAGGAGATTAGTTGTCCTTCTACAGAAGCCATTGAAACTATACAGTCCCCTCTCTCAATAGAGGGTGGACCTGTGTTCCACAAGACCCAAACCCTCTACTCTACATCACTTACCTAGCCAGTGGTTCACTTCCAGAATCTTCTGTCTTCCTTCATTCACAGGACAGGAAGGATCTCAGAGAAGATTGCTTGGACATCTCCCCCCACAAACTCTTCCCTCTCCCACTGTCGATAATCAGCCCACCCTCCTTGTATTCAACCCAAGTTCATTATCTTGGTGTCATATTTATCTCCTTTCTGTCCTCCTCCCCGAACCCCCGCATGTGGGTCGTTGCTCCTCCTGGTTCCTCCACCCTAATCTTTCCAAGATCTATTCCTTCCTCTTTCTATCTGTTATTGATAAAATCCTGATGAGTGCTGGGGTATCTTGCCTCAGCTACTGCAAACTCTTCTCTGGTCGCCCCCAGTTTCCACAATACTCCCCTCACTCCTATTAAAAATGCTGACGCTAAAATCATATCCCATGCCTGCCACCACCTCAGCGGCATCCCTCTTCCTTGAGTCTGATCTCTTTCCATGTCATGTTCACATAGGGTTACCATATTTAAAAATTAAAAAAAGAGGGCACTCCATGGGGCCCTGGCCCCGCCCCTTCCCCACCCCCGGCCCCGCCCCAACTCCGCCTCCTCCCCTGAGCGCCCCGCATTCCCCCTCCTCCCTCCCAGCCACGCGAAACAGCTGCCCGAGCGCTACCCACTTCACGGTTTGCCGGGCAGCCCCCAGACCTCCAGACCCTGTGCCCCCGGCCGGGCACTTCCCCTCCCGGGCTCCGGCTGCGCTGGGGAAGCGCCCGGCCAGGGGCGCAGGGTCTGGAGGTCTGGGGGCTGCCCGGCAAACCATGAAGCCGGTAGCGCTCGGGCAGCTCAGCTCTTCAGCTACACAAAGCCGAGATGTCTGGGGGGAGCAGCAGCAGCCGCCGCCGCCGCGGGGGAATCCGCCTGCAGCTCGCAGCCTGCCGGAGCCACTCTGAGGTAAGCAGGGGACTAGTATTTTCCCGGACATGTTCGGCTTTTTGGCAATTCCCCCCGGACGGGGATTTGAAGACCAAAAAGCCGGACATGTCCGGGAAAATCCGGACGTATGGTACCCCTAGTTCACATCCAGGGCCGTGTACAGCTCTGTCCAGGCTTCCACCTCATCTCTAGTTGCTCCTTGCTTCCCTGCACGTGTTCTGTGCTTGGCCAGCTCTCTTTCAGGTACACCAGCTGATTCCACACCTCCTCTCACGTGCCTGAATCGTTAATGGAAGGTGCTCAGATACCAGGGTGGTGGGTAACGTTGTAAAAACTTAAGTAGATAGATCAGGGGTGGCCAACGTGAGCCTGAGAAGGAGCCAGAATTTACCAATGTACATTGCCAAAGAGCCACAGGAATACGGCAGCAGCCCCCCATCAGCTCCCCACCCCTGCTCCCAGCACCTCCCCCTCCCTCCCCACACCTCCTATCAGCTGTTTCGTGGCATGCAGGAGACTCTGGGGGGAGAGGGAGGAGTGAGGGCACTGCAGGCTCAGGAGAGGGGGCGGGAAGGGGTGGAGTGGGGGCAGGGCCTATGGCAGAGCCAAGGGTTGAGCAGTGAGCACCCCCTGGCCCATTGGAAAATTGGCACCTGTAGCTCCAGCCCCGGAGTCGGTGCCTATATAAGGAGCCGCATATTAACTTCTGAAGAGCTGCATGTGGCTCCGGAGCCACAGGTTGGTCACCCCTGAGATAGATAATCCTCCATAACCCAGTGCACCACGCATCCGCTCTGTGCCGTAAACCTGTCCTCAAAGCCCACTTCTTCCAAAAAACATGCATAGAAGCCAGCATGAAGCTTGCCTAACACTGAGCTCATCTCAGGGATCTTCCTCAGCCCAATCCCCAGCGTATCCCCGATCCTGACCTGAATTCAGATTTGACCACTGCCCTCTTTTTCCTATAGCCACTTCAAAGGCAGATGGGCAAAAAAAATTGAGATTAGTTATTAAGAGGCTTTGGGTACATTTGAGAAGGCTTAAAATAATAGACTGTCTATGAGTCTAGGAAGTAAACACACAAGCTTGCAGTGATTAATGCAGCTGGAAGAATACAGCAAAAATATTGAGGAACGTTTGTTCAAGTTTTTTAATGAATTGGCTTCGAGCCACATTTGCACACGGTTTGTGTTCACTTTGCATGAACGGTCATTTTTACCAGCATGAATCGTTGCAGAATGTGAATGTCAAAATTGCTCAGGTGCTCGTACAAAGCAAATCAGAATTCACTTTCCACAGGATTTCACGCCAAAATCCTCACGGTACGATTATGTTCGTGCTATCAGGAAGCAGGAACACTATCATGGGACGTCTGTGACCTATCACAACTAACCAGCACAGCATGATCTTTAGATTTCAAATCTAGCCACGGAGTAAATGAAATTTGCAAATGTTTTCAATCACGTCATTTCAAATAACAAATGCAAGACAATTGTGATGTGTTAGCGAAGGGGCCATGAAGAGGGGAAAAAAGGCAAATTCACCAACTCAGTTATTTGTTACCAAGTATTGATTCAGCTCTACCAGCGGCTATCTGTTATAGTCATGATATTTTGCAATTTTGAAGGGCAACTGTGGTCCAAAAGGTGACTGTAAAATTAGATATTAATTTTTTCAAAAGCTCTAGATCAATTTTTTCTCAATTTATACACCAGGAGATTCTTTTTCTTGCTGCCCAAGCCCTATCACTCAGCCTGGGATCTGACAAGCCATGATCTTTCTGCCACTTACATTATCACCCCGGTGGAGATTCTGCTGTTGGAAGTTAGCTGACAATTTGTTTGCTGATGCGTAAGTCATGTAGTACCGCTGTTGAACAAGAAGATGCCCTTTTATATTGTTAGCATTATTATTTACTTATTTGTATGACAGTGCTGCTTAGGGGTTCCCACTGAGATTGGGGGCCCATTGAGCGAGGTGCTGCATTTGCCATAGTGAGTGACAGTCCCGACCCCAAACAGGAGGGTGAAGTGATTTGTCCAAGGCCACACAGCAAGGCAGTGGCAGGACTGGTAACAGAGCTCCTGTCTCCCAGGTCCCAACCCAGTGTCCTCTGCACTTGGCAATATGGCCTCTCAAAAAATGGTCAATTTTCTACATACACGCATGGTTTCCAGTGTGTTTTTTTCTGAACCCTCCTCCCCCGACTATTTTGCACAGAGTTATTTGCTATGCTCCATGTGTACACTTAGGCCACCTCTCCTGCAAAGCACTGAAGTATGCATGTAGCTTTGCTCACGGGTAGCAATGGAAATGTTCATGTGAGTAAACTGATGCATGTGCTTAGGTGCTTTGCAAGATCAAGGCCTTAGAATATTGCATACAATGTAGGATATCTGCAAGCCAGAAAGACTTTGAGAGACATATTGGAGATTAAGATGTTGTACGTATGAGAAAGATTAAAAGAACTAAATAGACATTACTTGGCCAACCAGTGTGTAAGAGAAACTAAAATAGTCTGCACGTATTAAAAAGTGTCAATGGTGCCTTGAGGGAAAAAGATGGAAGACGCAGCACTTGGCACATTTAAAATTAGACTGGATAGAAAACTGCTAAATGTACAATAGGGAACAATCATGTATTGGCGAGTGAAGGGAAATTAAGGCCATTTAGACTGGAATAATCCACCAAATGAAGTGGAGGAAACCCCTTCCTTTGGGTCATATAAAATTAAACTGGATGCAAGAGTGACGAATAGACTGGGTGCAAGAGCAGAGGGAACGCTTTTGCATTAACAGGAGAATGGAGTCAATGGACCACCTTTTCGAAAATAAACACCTAAATTGCACCTGCATAAATGAACATTTGTGCACTCAGAACAGAACTGCTAATTTACACGTGCAGTTTTCCGCATTTTCCATATGCGTGTGGGCAATGGGTGTGTGAACACAAATGCTACTAATGATGGTATTTATAAAGTGCACCCACTTGGCTCTTCACAACAGAACAATAACATAATTAAAAAACAATAAAGGGATATTCACATCCACAGATACAATGGATCAAAGGGCGGCCCAGTACGACAAGGAAAAACAGGAGGTGGAGGAAGGAGCATATCATGACTTTTTCTTTGCCCTGAAAAGCGCCTAATGCATTTTGGGCACTATCTAAAGAATGATGATGATGATGATAAATGCTAATAGTAAATAAGTACAGGAGAACCTCAGAGTTACGAACACCTCGGGAATGGAGGTTGTTCATAACTCTGAAATGTTCATCATGGTCCCTTCTGGCTTTACATTCTGTTATTCTCTGAGTCTATGTTCCGTCCAGATAATTAATCCATTTTCCGTGATAAGTCAGCCAGGTGCAGGGATGAATTAATGACCTGTGGCTTGGACAGGCCAAAAATCTACAGACTTGCTTCCAGTTAGAAGCAGTGATGGGAGTTGAGGGTTGCGACTGAAAAAGGTTCTGTCCCACAGAGACCCCTTCCAAGCAGAAGGCCCGGTTCAGCCTCTGTAGGCAATGTAAGGGGTGCTGGTGAAAAAGGCACATGCCCCATGGGCCATCAGAGACCGATTTCACAGCAGGGATCCCAAGATCAGCCAATCTAATCAAGGTGGGGCATGCTATTAAAAACAGATAGGACCAGTTGGGAGCACTGGGCGCCCCCTTCAGTGCATGGGAGCGCATATCAGCTTATCTGGTTGATCTGCTCTTAATCTGCCTCTGTCCCTGAATATCACGTGGGATTTCAACCAGCCGTGACAGGTTAGATCAGGAAAGTTCAATCCGGTGGTAGGTGAACAGGAAAACTCTTTGCATCTGAAATGCCTCACCTGGGGCCTGGCCCAAAGCACATGGATTTCAATGGAAAGACGCCCCCTGATTTCAATGGGCTTTGGATCAAAGCTCTTAAAATCTGCCAACTAGGACAGTGATTCTCAAACTTTTGTACCGATGACCCCTTTCACACAGCAAACCTCTGATTGCGACCCCCCCTTATAAATTAAAAACACCTTTTTATATATTTAACACCATTATGAATGCTGGAGGTAAAGCGGGGTTTGGGGCGGAGGCTGACAGCTCGCGACCCCCCATGTAATAACCTTGCGGCCCCCTGAGGGGTCCCGACCCCCAGTTTGAGAACCCCTGAACTAGAAGACCCTAAATAGTTCAAAAGACACTCATCAGTAATACTTGTGGCCCACTCTATCATCCGTCTCAAGTGTCCTCCCCTCAGAGACACGGCCCTCATTTTAAAAGCAAGTTCAGGTTTGCCCCATGCGACCCCAGCATCACCTCGCTTTTATTACTGTAAACGATGGGCGTCCAAAGGGAGGACAATCAAGCTACTGAAAAACACAATTGAGACTGACATTGATCTTGCATCCATTCCAGCTTCCTGCATTGTTACCTTTCGAATGTGTCTCCCCTTTTGGCTTCATTTCCCACAGACAGCCTTACATTTGGGCCTCCACCGTTGGAGAGGCATATCCCTTAAGAGTAAATACATATATTCCTCGACTTACCCCGCTGCGAGCAATCCAAGACCATCGCTTTGCTCAGGCCAATAATCCAGAGCCGTGCCTGTCTCTCCTGAGCCCTGGCATAGAAAATCCAAGGTCAAGATAAAGATCCTTCCCTCTTCTTGTTGCTCTTCTTGTGAGCTAACGATGAAGCACTTTCCATCAAGTGTTGGCTGTCCAGAGAGCAGGGAAAGGGCCCTGACATTGGTTCCTAAATCTTTACATCTCTTCCCTTGTGCAGCCTTCTCATCTCACCCCGGGAACCGCTTCTCCGCAGACGCAGAATAAGTGGGCTACTGTCACCTGAGTGGCCACTGTGAATTGGATTAGGATGAGCACAAAGAGGCTTAGGGCTGGGCACCATCTGCAGCAAAGATAATGAGGTTGTGAAGACTGTTTGTCTTGCTGTTCACATGGATACGTTTTACCGGGGCTGCGGAAATGTTGCGCTGAAGGCCTGGAAAGAATGCATTTACCTGGTCTTCACCGCCATGGTACCCTGCAAAGAGATGCAGACTGTGAGCCGTATTCTCCCTGGGTTGTGGATGCACAGATCTCATTCACCTCAGCCAGCGCCATGAGCCTGAATCCAGAGGCAGAGTTGGCTCCTTCCTATTAAATGCCTGGTGGCACAGGCTTCCTTTGGCTAGATGAAAATAAGCCATATGTTTTATGCTGTGCTAGGCAGGAAGTCAGACTAGGTCAGGGGTTCTCAAACTTCATTGCACCACAACCCCCTTCTGACAACAAAAATTACTACATGACCCCAGGAAGGGGGGATGAAGCCTGAGCCCCCCCCCCCCCCCGAGCCCTGCGGCCCCGGGTGAGGGGGCCGGGGCCAGAGCAAAAACTTGAGCCCCACTGACCCTGGCAGGGGGCCAAAGCTGAAGCCCAAGGGCTTCAGCTCCAGGCAGGGGGGCCTGTAACCTGAGCCCTGCCATCTAGGGCAGAAGCCCTCAAGCTTCAGCTTTGGGCCCGAGCAGTGGAGCTCAGGCTTCGGCTTCAGCCCTGGGCCCCAGCAAGTCTTAAGCCAGCCCTGGTGACCCCATTAAAATGGGGCCGTGACCCACTTTGGGATCCGAACCCACAATTTGAGAATCCCTGGACTTGGTGATCATAATGGTCCCCTTTTGGCCTGAAAAGTCTATGAATATATATCAACCATGATTCAAGAACAATCCTTTAACCTTGTCTAGTCCAGCCCACCTGAGAGGCATATCCCTTAAGAGTAAAAATACATATATTCCTCGACTTACCCCGCTGCGAGCAATCCAAGACCATCGCTTTGCTCAGGCCAATAATCCAGAGCCGTGCCTGTCTCTCCTGAGCCCTGGCATAGAAAATCCAAGGTCAAGATAAAGATCCTTCCCTCTTCTTGTTGCTCCTTTTGTGAGCTAACGATGAAGCACTTTCCATCAAGTGTTGGCTGTCCAGAGAGCAGGGAAAGGGCCCTGACATTGGTTCCTAAATCTTTACATCTCTTCATCAAAGCATTTTATAACCCTTGATGAATTAACCCTCAGAACTCCCGGGGAGGCAGGTGGGTCTCGTTATTCCTAATTTACTGATGACAAAAGCAGGGGCATAGAAAGGCTAAATGACTTGCTCACTGGCAAATCAACAGCAGGGCCAGAAACGCAACCCAGATCTGCTGAGTCCTAGTTTTGTGATTTTACCACTAGACAGTGCTTGCTCTCTGAAAGACCCCAATGTATTTTCTTGAATAAAGATGGTTTTCTTCATTCCTGATCCCAACATGTTGTTCACTAGTGCTGTTAAATAGCTGCTGCATTCTACCCCAGAGGTGGCTACATTTCAGTGGTGGGTGAAATGTATCCCTTCCTGTGTAACCCCACAGTCAACCTGTGGAACTCCTTGCCAGAGGATGTTGTGAAGGCCAAGACCATAACAGGGTTCAAAAAAGAACTAGATAAATTCATGGAGGATAGGTCCATCAATGGCTATTAGCCAGGATGGGCAGGGATGGTGTCCCTAGCCTCTGTTTGCCAGAAGCTGGGAATGAGTGACAGGGGATGGATCACTTGATGATTACCTGTTCTGTTCATTCCCTCTGGGGCACCTGGCATTGGCCACTGTCGGAAGACACGATACTGGGCTAGATGGACCTTTGGTCTGACCCAGTAGGGCCATTCTTATGTTCTTATATTATAATTAATGAACAAATAATAAAACAGTGAAACCTGCATTGAAGGCCATGTCTAACAGGCAGTTCCCTGTTTTAGATTACCACTTTAAAGGATATCCAAGCTTTTAGTGCAATGTTGTTTGATCTTTGTTTGATGCGGTTAACTCATGTGATTAACTCGAAAAAATGAATCGCGATTAAAAAAATGAATCGCGATTAATCGCAGTTTTAATTGCACTGTTAAACAATAGAATGCGAATTGAAATTTATTAAATATTTTGGATGTTTTTCTACATTTTCATATATATTGTATTCTGTGTTGTAATTGAAATCAAAGTGTATATTACTTTTTATTACAAATATTTGCAAATGATAAACGAAATAAATGATTTTTTCATTTCACTCATACAAGTACTGTAGTGCAATCTCTTTGTCGTGAAAGTGCAACTTACAGATTTTTTTTGTTATATAATTGCACTCAAAACAAAACAATGTAAAACTTCAGAGCCTACAAGTCCACTCAGTCCTACTTCTCGTTCAGCCAATCGCTCAGAGAAACAAGTTTGGTTACATTTACAGGAGATAATGCTGCCCGCTTCTTATTTACAATGTCACCAGAAAGTGAGAACAGGCATTTGCATGGCACTTTTGTAGCCGGCATTGCAAGGTCTTTACGTGTCAGATATGCTAAACATTCGTATGCCCTTTCATGCTTCAGCCACCATTCCAGAGGACAGGCTTCCATGCAGATGAAGCTCGTTAAAAAAACAATGCGTTCATTTAATTTGTGACTGAATTCCTTGGGGGAGAATTGTATGTCCCCTGCTCTGTATTACCTGCATTCTGCCATATATTTCATGTTATAGCAGTCTCGGATGATGACCCAGGACATGTTCGTTTTAAGAACACTTTCACTGCAGATTTCACAAAACACAAAGAAGGTACCAATGTGAGATTGCTAAAGATAGCTACAGCACTCAATCCAAGGTTTAAGAATCTGAAGTGCCTTCCAAAATCTGAGAGGAACGAGGTATGGAGCATGCTTTTATAAGTCTTAAAGGAGCAACACTCCGATGTGGAAACTACAGAATCCGAACCACCAAAAAAGAAAATCAACCTTCTGCTAATGGCATCTGAGTCAGATAATGAAAATGAACATGTGTTGGTCTGCCTGCTTTGGATCGTTATCGAGCAGACCCATCATCAGCATGGACACATGTCCCCTGAAATGGTGGTTGAAGCATGAAGGGACATATGAATCTTTAGCGCATCTGGCACGTAAATGTCTTGCGACGCCAGCTACAACAGTGTCATGAGAATACCTGTTCTCACTTTCAGGTGATTTAAACAAGAAGTGGGCAGCATTATCTCCTGCAAATATAAAAAGAAACTCGTTTGTCTGAGCAATTGGCTGACCAAGAAGTAGGACTGAGTGGACTTGCAGGCTCTAAAATTTTACATTGGTTTATTGTTGAATGCAGTTTCTTTTGTACATAAGTCTACATTTGTAAGTTCAACTTTCATGATAAAGAGATTGCACTACAGTACTTGTAAGAGGTGAATTGAAATATACTATTTCTTTTAAAAAAAACAACAAGGAGTCTGGTGGCACCTTAAAGACTAACAGATTTACTCACGAAAGCTTATGCCCAAATAAATCTGTTAGTCTTTAAGGTGCCACCAGACTCCTTGTTGTTTTTGTAGATACAGACTAACACGGCTACACCCTGATACTTGACACTATTTCTTTTGTTTTTTACAGTGCAAATACTTGTAATCAAAAATAAATATAAAGTGAGCACTGTACACTTTGTATTCAGTGTTGTAATTGAAATCAATGTATTTGAAAATGTAGGAAACATCCACAAATATTTAAATAAATGGTATTTTATTATTGTTTGAGAGTGCGATTAATCGCGATTAATTTTTTTAATCGCTTGACAGCCCTAATCTTTAGTTAAAGATCATCTTCCTTTGACTAAATAATGGATATGTGTAGATTTTAAAGGTGCATTTATTTATGCAACATCTTATTTCAGAGGGATGCAGAAATATCCCGTGTACAGAAGACACTAGTGCTGTATTACATGTGGATTAAGAATTCTCATACTAGACTATTAGTCCATCTAGTCCTGAATCCTGCTCAGTGCTTCAGAGGAAGGTATTAAATGCACACACTGCATTTAATTATGCAATCAGACATTTACAGGCTAGGAGCATTGTCTAGTGGTTACAGCGGGGGGATGGAGTTTGGAGATTAGGTTTCTATTTCTAGCTCTGGTATTGACTCAGCATGTGACGTCACACTAGTCACCGTACCTCCGATTCCCCATGCATAAAATGTATGTAACAACTTTTTAAAGCACTTTGATATGCTTGAGTGAAAGCTGCTAGGCACATACAATCATTATTATTCGTAATGCACCAGAGTCTAGGTCCACCGTTATGGACCAGGACCTCATTGTGCTGGGTGCTGTACAAATGCAGAACAAAAAGACAGTCCTTGCTGCAAGGAGCTTACAATCCAATTGCAATGTATAATACCATAATACGGGCAAATGCCTTCTTGCCCTCCAGCCCTGCTGCAGATCAGTTTATGCCCTTCAATTCTTAAAGACCGAGTCGATTCTAAGTTACAGTAGTGACTACTGTGACTGCATTGACTTCAGTGGAGTTACCCTAGATTTACAGTGCTGTAACAGAGAGCAGGATCAGTTCCTTAATTATTTTCCTAGCTAGAGTAACTGCAGATGTTACTATTTTCAGATGTGTCCTATTAAAAAGTACTCGCTAAAGGCCCAGTTCTCTCACCCTCACTCACACTGAGCAATCCTTTGCTCCAAGTGAAATTGTAGCCTATGCGAGTAGTCCCATTGGTTTTATTGGGGCTACTCATGGAGTAAGGTTCTACTCAATGTGCATAACTATATCAGTCCAAAGTGATTTGTCTAAATAATAGACTTAGAGATTTAGGTTAGATATTAGGAAAAACTTTCTAACTCTAAGGGCAGTTAAACTCTGGAATAAGCTTCCAAGGGAGGTTGTGGAATCCCGGTCATTGGAGGTTTGTAAGAACAGGTTGGACAAACGCCTGCCAGGGATGGTCTAGGTTTACTTAATCCTGCCTGAGTGCAGGGGGCTGGACTTGACAACCTCTTGAGGTCCCTTATAGCCCTACATTTCTGTGATACCCTGAAGCACAGGACCATGAGGATAATTGCATGAAAAGAGGTTTTCCTTTTATGTGTTGCCTTTTCATTGTTCTTGTTTGATGGCCTGGGATACACAAGAACATCTCAATGGCCTTTTCCATCCCTAGTTATTTTGTCTACCTCTGTTTTATTTCCTCTTGCTCTTCTCCTGGCCAAACTGAATTGCCCTATATTATAGGGAATCTCTCTCTCCCCAGCCTCCCTCACCCCTCTGCACTCCATGGAAGCTGAAGCAGGTGTACAATGATATTCAGGATAATGGCATGTGTAATCGTAGGCAGGTGCTGTTTTAAGTCTCTTGAGGGATTGCTTGCTGATCAGCATGAGAAAGGAAGGGAATCCCTCAAGTTTTAGCCTGTATGAAGCGAGGGCTGTGTGAGTTAAAGCTGTACAAAACCAGCTTTACCTGTTGCAGCGGGTGGATCTTTTTTGGATTGGCGTTTTTTCCAAAAGGAGATTACGCGCCAAGTTGCTTGGAGTGGGGATTTCCAGTCCTTTCCTCCAGCCTTCTTCTGAGACCTTTAAATAGTTCAACTATTACTATTATTAACGGCACTTTGCTGTTCTCTGTAGCCCATCTACCTGGAGATCTCAAAGCACTTCAAGGTATTAACGGAAGTTGACACACGACACCCCGGTGCAATAAGGAGGTATCATTATCCCCATTTTACAGATATGGAAAGAGAGGCTCAACATTCCACCATTTGCAAAGCCAGGTACAGAACCCACAAATCCAGACTCACGGTCCCCGTCTCTAACTGCTAGACAACACACCGTTCCTTAGTTCAAAGTAATCATTCTATTGACTATAAGTGCTCTATAAGAGCTAAGGGCCAGATTTTCTGAGGCACAAAGGGCAATTAGAGATCTAGCTCCCATAATCTCCCCCTAAGGATTATTGATTTTCAACTTTTTCTAACCCATTTTTATTTTAAAACCGAAACTGCCCAGCTTGACAGATCGAACAATGATGAGGAGATCAGAGTGCAAGGCTCATGTGAGCTTGGGCAAGTCCCTTATGCCTCAGTTTAGCGAAGCCCTAAAGCACATGCTTAACTTTTGACACCGGCTTCAATCCCATTCAGCTCATGCTTTGCTGAAGTGGGAGCTTCGCCTCTCTGTACCTCAGTTCCCCCTCCGTGAAATGGGGATAATAGCACTGCCTCACAGGATAAATCTGTGAATAGTTGGGAAGGTCTGAGATACTACAGCGACGGGGCCTGGTATTACAGATAGAGGTAGATGAATCTATCTTGACTTTGTTTCCTGGAGGAAGGTCTTACGTTAAGGTGACCTACAAGCCTGTAAATTGTAAAATAAATAATTGATTATAATAAAAAAGGAACGCTTAAAAACTGTGCCATGAATGGGAAAATCAAACATGGAAACCATAGAAATGTAGGGCTGGAAGGAACCTCAAGAGGTCATCTAATCTATTCCTCCACGCTGAGGCAGGACCAAGTAAACCCAGACCATCCCTGACAGGTGTTCATCTAACCTGTTCTTAAACCTTCAGTGATGGAGATTCCACAGCATCCCTAAGTAACCTGGTCTAGCGCTTAACTAGCCTTCAGTTAGAAATATTTTCCTACTATCTAACCTCAATCTTCCTTGCTGCAGACTAAGATGATTCTTGCTCTCAGTGGACATGGAAAACAATTGATTGCTGTCCTCTTTATAACAATCTTTTACATATTTGAAACCTGCTTTCATGTTCCCCCTCAGCCTTCTCTTCTCTTGATTACACAGGCCCGGTTCTTTCAAGCTTTCCCCATTGGTCATGTTTTCTAAATCTCGTCTCATTTTCATATTTCATTACTTACTCAGGGCTCCATTGGCTGTCCCAGTGCTACCGTGGAGTTTGCCAGCATCCCTGATGATACAGAATGATGATTCTGGGATGACTTCAGCAAATGTGGAACTGGGTCAAAGACTTCATGGAATCTGGAAAGAATTCATTTAGGCTGGGACCCGGAGTAGTGGGCGGGCCTAGGTTTCTCATTTAGGCTAATGTGCTGCTTGCTCCCCACAGCCCACATAGAAAGGTGTTCACCATGTATCTTTGTGGTTAGCTCAGTTTTCATTTGCCAAAGCAGTGTCCAGAACTGAGCCAATAGCTTTTTTGGACTCCACAGGTCTAAGGTAACATTATGAGAATTTGTGAGGGGGTATACCAGACCTGCTGAAGCCCCCTGCTGGAGACCTCATGGTCCTGCCATACCCTGCCCCAAAAAGGGCAGTGGAGAGGGTCCTCCAAGCTGCCTAGAGTGGCTGTGTGGGACACAGCCAATCAGGGCCCAGCAGCCTCTATAAGAAGAGCTGCAGGGCCAGAGGGAGTTCAGTTCCTTGCTGGAGTTGTAGGAGTGTGGATGGTGTGTGGCTGGCTGATGGAGCTACAGAGCCCTGGACAGGGCAGTGCTACCAGAAGCCGGGGAAAGTGAGAAGGCGCCTGAGCTGGTTGCTGGGACTCCATTAGGACAAGGGTGAAGACGGCGCGGGGCCATGGGGAAGTGGCCCAGGGAATTAGAAGAGCTGTGTGACATCGTTAAAGGGACACAGCAGATGGCTGCCATCTACAGGGTCCCTGGGCTGGGACCTGGAGTAGTGGGCGGGCCTTGGTTTCTTCCCCCCCCCCCCCATTAGCTACTTCAGGGAAAGTAGCCTGGACATTGAGGCACCCCAAAGGGGAAACTGAACTATGGTGGCCCAGCTGGAGAACTGTGGCCAGGAAGCCCCAAGAAGGCAAAGACGTTGTCTCCAGGGAGGGAGCTCTGGGGCGCTGCGCTATCCTGGACTAGGGACAAACTGAGAGAGAGTGTGCAGGTGCTCACACTCAGCCAAGGGGGCGCTCACGAGAGGCGAGTGCACCTCATTACAGAAATGTAAAATTTTGATCTCACATGACATTTTAGGTAGGCTATATCTCAAGAACCTCTTGCTCAAATGACTCCAAACCTGGACCACGAACCTGACCCTGGACCTCCATGAGACATAGCAATTTTCAAGACAATCTGCATAAATCTGCAGATTCTAGAGCAATTAGAAAAAGGCATTGTTAAACAGTAAGCTAGTCCCAATCTTAATTATAGTAGAGTTCCCATTCTGCTACAGTATCGGTTTGAAACTGACATTTGAATCATTTCCCAAATCTTTTTCCTTCATCGCATGTACACACAACCTGGTTTGTTATTGTAGGGTTACTCAGAAGCGCTTTTTGCTTTGTTTTGTTTTTATGAATGTTGAAGCACCTGAAAGCGTGACCATGGAGTGGAATTCTGCCCTGAGTTGCAGTCGTATAACTGAAATAAACAGGCCAAACTCTTCTCTGAGGCCTGGTCTACACTGGGGGGGGGATCGATCTAAGATACGCAACTTCAGCTATGAGAATAGCGTAGCTGAAGTCGACATATCGTAGATCGACTTAGAATCACTTACTTCGCGTTCTCGTGGCGCGGGATCGATGGCCACCGCTCCCCCGTCGACTCCACTTCCACCTTTCACCATGGTGGAGTTCCGGAGTCGACGGCAGAGCAATCGGAGATCGATTTATCACGTCTACACTAGACGCAATAAATCGATCCCCGATAGATCGATCACTACCTGCCAGTCTGGTGGGTAGTGTAGACGTACCCTCAGACACACCAATCTGGAGTAACTCAGGTGACTTCACGGGACTTTCATGGCGTTGCTCTGGATTTACATGGGTGTAAGTGAGAGGAGAGTTTGGCCCTCTGACTTCAAGGCAATTGTCAGGGTGTAATTCCGGTCAGAGCTGGAACCGTGGACAGAATGCAGGTGAAGTGATTACAGGGTGACCAGATAGTAACTGTGAAAAAAAGGGACGGGGGTAGGGGGGTCATATGCGCCTATATAAGAAAAAGTCCCAAAAAACAGGACTGTCCCTTTAATAACGGGATATCTGGTCACCTTATTAGAAGGGCATGGCCAGGGCTGGCATTAGGGAAAATGGCACCCTGGGCAAACCCACTGTAACTTCAGCCCCTCCCCCATCTGGGAGCCGGCCCAACCCGCCTGCCCCTTCTGCCGAGCCAGGACATAGCGTAAGCCATGGCGCCCCCCTGATCACAGTGCCCTCGGAGGTCGCCCATGTTGCCCAGCTGTAAGGCCAGTCCTGAATGACTGATGGAATTTAGCACATGCTCCTGCTGTTTATCACAGGGATCTCACCCCTGCATCACTGAGAGCCTATACGATAGCCTTTTAAAAAACAGCTAACTGGCCTGGCACAGTCAGGCCCATGGGCAACAGATTTGTCTTGTCTCAGCCAACAGCCACTGAAGCAGACGCAACCAGAGTTAATGGAAGGGGCTCTAACCACAAGACTCAGATCGAGGTCTGAATTTCAAACCACCCAGAGCTTGGCGGGGTTTGAATAGTGGCAGGGGTGTGGGGGAGGTGTGTCTTGCTTGGGCTGTTATAGAGATAAGAGCCCTCCGTGAAATGGGGAGCCAGATTTTGAAACACCTTCCCCACCCAAAGTTTTGCCTGGGTCTCTCTCTGATGATGAGCAGAGGGTAGTTCGTTTACCACAGGTGAGAATCTGACCGGAACCCTTTCATGAACAGCAGCTCCCCAGGTGAGCCCACCGGCGAACTGCAGCCTGGCTGAGCTGTGCTGAGCTTATCTGATCTCTGCTGGAAGCTGCCCTCTTGCATATCTTGACAGGTTCATCTCAGCAGTTCAACACCCAGAGCCAGAGCGTGGCTGCAAATGCACAGCGCGTTATCGCTGCACAGCTTGAAAAAAACCTGCTACCCTACTGTCTACAGGGTGGGGCTAGCATCAGCTTCGGAGATTAGAATCTGGCCCTTTATTGGTAGGCCGCTAATGCACAGCCACCCTGAAGGCCTCATTCTCCTGCCTCCAACCTTCGCAGCCGGTTTGTCTTCAGCGGCGTGAGGCTGACAGGTTTCAAAATCAGGCACCAGGTCACCTTACTCATACTCATGTGCCGTCTCCCCTCTCAGAACAGAACGCAGGAGCCGGGGCCAGGTGGAGCGAGACAGAACACCACTTGCACATTTGCCTCTGCAGCTCTGGGTTCCAGCCACAAAAACTGTGGGCCGAGGGGGAGCATGGAGCAGAAATGTCCTTCCCTGGTAATAGCTTCCCCTGGCACCTGGCTGAAAGGCTGCTCTACAGACCCTGTGAGACAAGAATCACAGAGGTTGGGTGCAGGGTAGAACATGAGGGCCAGGGACACGTGTGCGGCGTGTGTGTGTGTGGGGGTGTATACCCCCCCACCCCTACCCCTGGCTCAGCAATGGGAACTATGTCTGCACTCCCACCTAGATTATGCCTGGAACCAGGGGGCTCTGGAAACAGACATTGCCAGTTCTTGTGACCACACAATAACGCCGCTTTGGTGGCAGTGTGAACCAGCTCAGCCATTGTCATGTGGATTCTGCAGAGCAGGGAGGCTTTGTGGGAAAGTGAATGCAGTCCTAACTGTGAGAGAATACACAGGTTGCTGGGAGGCTACCCCTGGCTTTGATCCATTCTCCTGTACACAGTCACACACAGAGCATGCACAGAACGGGGAAGAATTGTGTGCAGAAGGCCCCTGCATTCTGAAGAACCATCCACCTGTCCCTGAGTTAGGAGCTCAGGATCTGGCCCCAGCCACAACAGCATATGGTGAGATATGCAACACAAGTCACTCTTCAAGCAGCAAAACAGCCTTCTCCTATGGCAAAGTGCTTGCAGACGGCATCATCCCTGTGGCTGGGGTTATTGTTGAATCTGACGTCAGAGTCACTGCTATTCCCAGGCTGTCTGAAAGCCCTGTCAGGTGCTTTGAATGCATTAACATATGCCTCTGCTGCCGGGTTTTGAATTTCCCCCTCATGATCCCTAATAAGAGATTCATAGATTCCAAGGCCGGAATGAACCATTGTGATCATCTAGTCCAGGGGTAGGCAACCTATGGCACACGTGCCGAAGGCGGCACGCGAGCTGATTTTCAGTGGCACTCGCACTGCCTGGGTCCTGGCCACCAGTCCGGGGGGTTCTGCATTTTAATTTAATTTTAAAAGAAGCTTCTTAAACATTTTAAAAACCTTATTTACTTTACATACAACAATAGTTTAGTTAGATATTATAGACTTATAGAAAGAGACCTTCTAAAAACGTTAAAATGTATTACTGGGCCACGAAACCTTAAATTAGAGTGAATAAATGAAGACTCGGCACACCACTTCTGAAAGGTTGCCGACCCCTGATCTAGTCTGACCTCCAGTCTAACGCAGGCCAGAGAACTTCCCCACAATAAGGCCTAGAGCAGCTCTTTTAGAAAAACACCCAATCATGATTTAAAAACTGCATGTGATGAAGAATCTGCCACAACCCGGGGAAAATTGTCCCAATGGTTAATTACTCTCACTGTTAAACATTCACAACTTCTTTCTAGTCTAACTTCACCGTCCAGTGACTGCATCATGCGAGACTGAAGAGCCCATTATGAGATGTTATTTTTTGCCATGTAGATAATTAGGGAGTTGTGATGAAGAACCCCTTAACCTTCTCTTTGTTAAGATGGAGCGCCTTGAGTCTATCACTGCAAGGCAGGTTTTCTAATCCTTTTGTACATTTTGTGCTTCTTCTCTGAACTCTCTCCAATTTATCAACATCCTTCTTCAATTGTGGGCGCCAGAACAGGACACGGGATTCCACCAGGGCCAAATACAGAGGGAAAATAACCTCTAGTTCTACTCAAGATCCCACCGTTTATGCCTCCCAGGATCACAATAGCTCTTTTGGCCACAGCGTGACACTGGGAGCTCAAGTTCAGCTGCTTCCCAAGATAGAGTCCCCCCGTCGTGTAAGTACAGCCCACGTTCTTTGTTCCCAGGTGTGCACATTTCCGTTTAGCTGCATTCAATGGCTAGTGTTTGCTGCGCTCCAGCTCACCTCCGCTGAAATCCTGATTAGCCAGAAGACCTAGGGCCTGAACAATGAAAGCACCAGGCATGTTTTACACATACACGGACACTCATGGCGGCAAATGCCCGGCATGCGGAGAAGTTAACACATACAGCGTACCCCCGAGCACCCAGCTAGCAATGAGGACAGTGATTTTATTCAGCTAATAGGGAGTTTGGAGAACTGCCAGGGCAGGAATGGTAGTGCAGGGAGCCCTCTCCATTATTGCAGGGGCAAGGTGCCGGGGAAGGGTATGGTGCAGGCGGGGCAGAGCAGAGACCCCAACCAGGAGCCCTCTGCAGCTCGGCTGTCACAGCCCCACTCCCTCCCTCCTGTGATAGCGGGGATGCAGAGGGCTCTCTCTGCTGCCCACGGCCGGTGACAGCCTATTCCTGCAGGTGCAGTAGGGTGGCCTCCCCCACAGCCAGGCGGTCTCTGCTCTATTATCCCAACCTCTGCATTATCCCAATGCATTCCTTGTCTCACACAGCTTCCAGCTGCCAACGTTCCCTCAGACCTGTCTTGCTGCTTTGCTTATCAGATGGGAACGAAAAGCAAGCTGCAACTCCACTTGGTTCAGACTCTGCTGTGTAGCCTCTCGACTGCAGATTCTCACTCTAACCTCAGTTCTTCTGCGGGGGGTGAGTTGGGCTGCAGTTCAGGAATGGTACCAATGTTATTCTTCCCCAGACTAAAACACGTGGCTCTGCCTCTAGACATTGGTCACCACTGCAGCTGCTGAGTTGCATTGTTCTGATTTTCTTATCTACCCTTATCACAGACAGAAACCCTCAGTGTGCCAGTTTATCTCCCTTGTATAGAAGCCTCACACCCTTCCCTGCACTAGTTTTCTACGCATAGTCTAGTGATTCCTGGTCTTCTTGCCTCAGCCGAATCTTCGAAATACATTTAGATTGTAATAATGTGAGTGCCCTCAGAGATGTGGGGCTGTTCAGTGGTGCTGGAACGAGGGGTGCTGGGGGTGCTTCCGCATCCTCTGGCTTGAAGTAGTAATCACAAACACATGGGGTCCATCTTCAGCACCCCCACTATAAAAACTGTTCCAGCCCCCTGGGGCAGTTGAGATTCTGCCCCTGGGAACAACACTGCTGGGCTACGTCAGCATTACATTGCCATCGAGGAAATGTTGGACAAACATAGGAAGAGGGTCTACAAAAATCCTTAGTGGGGCTCTGCTCTGTAAAGTGACCATCACATGCTTACTAAGAGAATCGTCTTCCTGGGTGTTTTACAGTCCAGGATCTGAGTAAGGACAAAGTTACTAATTTGTCCCGTTGGCTCTGCAGAACCGATAATGCTATGGGGGAGTGAACTACATTTTATCATAGTCCGGCTTCTGCATCAACAACATTAACAGCATGCTGCGGGACAAGGAAGGATTTGGATAATGCGGCTGGTAAGATAATAGAGTTTCCAAAAATCAGGAGTATACTGTGTATGACCCAGTGCCACATGTTTTCAACCCCCTGATGCAGAGATACACAGTGGAGTGTGTGTGTATGAGTGGGAGAGAGAGAGACAGGATAATTCCCTCATGCTTCAGGCCATAAACCAGCCACAGACTCTTTGGTTGAGAGAGACAGTGGTTAGCAATCCCTGAGTTGCTCTCACAAATATTTGCATGCACTATTTTTGGAGAGGAGTCGGTGCAGATCTGATGGCAGAATGTGGTTCACCGGGAGGCGTTTGTGTGCATGCATGGCTGGTTGCGTATGCCATGTCAGAGGTCAGGAAGGTGGTTAGCCCTTCAGGGATGCTTTACCTGGAACACCAGGCCCAGTTCTCAATAGGAGAAAGATGTAGGGGAAAAAACGGGAGGCAGTTAAGTGAAAGAGCAACAGACATGGCAAAGAGGCTGGAAGGGCCGAGTGATGAAGAAAGGGCCTGATCCAGAGTCCACTGAAATCAGTCTTTCCATAGACTTGGGATCAGGCCCTAAAAGAGCTAAGTGCTAGATTGTGCGATTTGTCCCCATCCCTATGTGCAGGATGGCGCAGAGCCTCTCTGCTCACGGGAAAACGCTGGCACATTGTGCCCTCCTGGAGCGCCCGTGTGTGTGTGCTCCCCGCCCCAGGAGCCAATGCAGAGGGCTGGCAGGGCTATGGCCTCATGTCCCCATTGCCACGACCCTTTGGGCAATTTTCTTGATGGCGGGAGGAGGCACTAAGCAGCCCCTGCTCCTAAGGGCTGCTATTGCAATCAGCCCCGTTAGTGGTCCAGGCAGAGAGGGCAGGCTTCTTGCACCCCAGCCTCTGCACGAGGACTGATCACAATCTGGCCATGAATCTATGTTCTGGCTACACAGTAATGGGGTGGGGTGGGCAGGGCCGGCTTTAGGAACTGTGGGAGCGCACAGCTGCGATGAAGCAGAGGTATTGGTCACAGCTGCAAAATTCAAATGGGTGTTGTAACAACGAGGGCTGGAATGAAACAAAGGGAAGGACAATTTAGGCAGAAAGGGGCCCGCTGCTGCCCACACTAAAGTCAATCCATTTTTCTAGTGACCTCAGTGGCTGCATCCAATACCTGGAACAGCTGCCTGGCAGCGAGATCTATTAGACTGTGTAATGGGGCGGGGGTAGCCGCTCCATTGGTTGGGACATTTAACAGCAAACTTGACCCAACTCTAGGGAATCTGCTGTAGGGGAGAGTCCTGCCCGGGCTTGGATTGGCTCCTGGAACATTACCACCCAATGGAACTTTGCCGCCTTTGTGATTGTATAAGACAAGCCGCGCCCCCTTAGTAACGGGTTCTGATAAGGATGGCGGCCTTATCAGCAGAGGGGGTAAGGAGAGTCTGTCAGCTTCAGGTAAGGATAGCCGCCATTCATTCAGGTGTGTCAAAGCAGCCCGGAAATACTGAGAGGTCAGAGCCATTAGGTCAAATCCTACTTTAGGCAATACTGGTGGAAATTCCAAAGAACCTCATTGACACTAGTGGGAGCTACTCCAGATTTACCTCTCTGAGCTCAGAAGCTGGGTCTTTAACGCCACAGCACAGCCGGGGCTTGGCGGAGTTAGCTCTGAACCTCAGCACGGCACCCAGCAGGTGTCTCGGTGATGCTGACAGTCCTTTTCCTCCGCTTCTTTCTGGCCCCCAGACCTGCTCTCTTTCTCTTCTTTTCACCTTCAGATCAGATGAGGGTTTATACCCCCTCCCACTGCAATATTGAGTGAGGGGAACAAAGGTTAGACCCCGGAACGCCACACCGTTACAAGGCCCACACCTCCTTCTAAGCATCTGGGAATTAGAAGTGTTGCTGAAATGCCCTATATCAGCACTGGGAAGTTTATGGCTGGCCATTGTACACCTGGCCTCAAACCAAAGGGCAGTTTATGGCAGGTAGAGCAGAGACGACAGAAGAGGAAGTACGCGGATCCTGCCCTTCGCTCCCACTGGGCACTCAGCACAAAGACACTGGACTGCAGCCTGTTGCTGGATGGCTGCAGTGATGAGGCAAATCTCTCCTGCTGCAGGACCAACCCTATAAGGGTCAGGAAGGAACTTTGCCGCTTCCATGATTGCACCTTTAGACATATTCCTGAGCAAGGAGTGGGGTGGAAGCTGCACCAACCCAGGAATCGCCTTGAGGCACAATTCCCTCCCCACGCCAGGGAGAAAGTACCTCACAGTGACTTGAAAGAGTGCTTGTACCAGGCCGGCTACTCCGACCTACTACGGGGGGATGCGGGTTGGAGCCAAGGCTCTACCCAATTTCCCACCCAGCCACACCTATCCACAGAGCAGAGGCTGTGAGCTGCACCAGTCCGCGACCTGAAACCCAGCTAGGCCAAGCAAGGGTCGGAGGGGACATGGGGGTGGGTGGCTGTGACTCCCCCACTTGGTCCAGTAAAGCCCCCAGTCACTTTCTGAGAGCTGCTTGCTCCCCTCTGATGTGGGATATCAGACATGAGAGACCAAGCAAGTGCCTGCATCCCCCGCCACTCCCATGCCACTTGCGTTTATGTCTCTGTGCCAGAGGGAAGAAGGGCGCCAGTGCCTGCGAGAGCTCCTGCGATGGGAGGAGTTTGATGACGTGAGGGATCTGAGGCGTAGCATAGAGCTCGACAGTCTTTACAGCAGCATTGTGTTCGCCATGGAGAAAGGGCTGTCCTGGCCTGCAGTCGTGGAAGCGGGAAAGCTTGCAGAAGAGCTGCTGAACGAAACCAAAGGTGCGTCCTAGCGATGGGAACCGCCTCCAGCATCCTGCTTCTCCTGTCTGTCTCTCCCCGGTGTAAATCAGAAGCATGGAAGGCAGTGCTGTTACCCTGGGGTGAAACTGGTGCAAGGAGAATCAAGCCCTAAATGTTTCGGGGGAGGGGGTTAATATTTGGTGGGTCAGTTGTCCCCATGCAGCCCCCTCGTGACGAGACTTGAACACAGGGTTCCAGGAGGGGGTTCCACTGAACTCGCATTTCTTGAGCTTTGCACAGAGATGCTTTTGCATAGAGATGGTTTTGGCAGAGTCTCTCCACGACAAAGTGCACATGATCACTGTGGCGGTGCTGACTTTTGGAGAAAACGAGGCTGTCGTCCAGGTAAATGATAACAAATTAGTCCAACATGTCCCTAAAGATGTTATTTATGAAATGCTGCAAGGTCACCAGGGCATTGCACAACCCAAACAGCATGACCAAATATTCAAAGTGACCACAGCTGGTATGGAACGTGATCTTCCATTCCTCTCCTTCTCAGATCCTCCCCAGGTTATAAGCTCCATGGAGGTCCAAATTTGTGAAGACCTTGACAGAAAGGAGTCTTTTGAGTAGGTCATTAATAAATGCTAAGGGGTACTGGTTCGGATTATAATCTTGTTCAGAGTTTGGTAGTCCACACAAGGCCAGAGGAAGCCTTCTTTCTTTGCCGTGCAGAAGCTCAAGTCCCCGGCTTGAGATGTGGAGGGGTGAATGAACCCTGCAGGTTTTCCTTGAGATACCTACTGGGTGCCTGTAGTTCCGATTCAGAGAGGGAGTAAATCACCCGAAGGGAACCTCTGCCTCCAGCTGGAGGCCAGCATGGCAGTGCCAGGGTGGTAGGGTGTCTGCTTTCTTTTTGTCAAACATGTTGGCAGAGTGATGATATTTAACAGGATTCCCTAGAGCTGTTGGGGGGGAAGCGGGGGTCATGGGGCTTGCCAGGGTCACTTTTGGATCCCCTCTTTGCCGCTCTGAATTCTCTGGATTCAAGTAAGCTGCAAAGGGCTGGTGGTCCCTTGTCAGCTCTTGGGAAACAGGATTGCTGCCTGATTGCCACTGGATGCATGGATCAAGGGCAATGAGCCAGGGGATGACAATGACAACTGATGAATTTGGTGCACAAATTAGTGCAAACTGGAGGATTTCAAAGGGTAGTTACCTCTAAGGGCGCTGTCTTGTGGGTGACCAGTTCTGGCAGAAGGAGTGACCCATCCATGGACTCTGCTAACTCAGGAGGGTCCTTGCACTGGGTGGGGATCTTGTGTGCTACTGCTTGGCTGAACTCCAGATCCATGAAGTTGCCTGAGGCACCCAAGTCCACCAGCGATTCTAGGTTGGCATCAGGCGTCACAGGGTGCCGGAGAGGGAGTTGGAGATGTGTTGGATGCTGATTGGCCATCACCAGGGTACTGGCAGACAAGTGTTGGTGTGGACCGTTGGGGAGAGGAGACCAGCAGGACTGGGGCTTGACATTTCCTGATGAGGGCACAGATCGGATCTTGGCATGGAAACTCAGTGCAAAGTCTCCTGGTTCCCCACAATATAGACACAGGCCTGATGCCTGGTGTCAATATTTCTCTATGTGGGGGAGGCAGGGCCAAACCTGATCAACTTGCATGGGTTTGGGCGATGGAGAAGGGACTGATATGGAGGGGGGCCAGACCGGCAGGAGCCAGAAGGCCCATCTTTTTTCTTGGCAGCGTTCAGTCAGGCTATTGTCAATCTTGATGTTTAGCTCAGCGAAGATATCCAGGCCAGACGGGGATTCCACCCAGGCCCGTTCATCTTTAAGATCATTGTTCAGGCGGAGCCAGAAATGATAACACTGGGCAGCCTCGTTCCACTCAGTGTCTGCTACCGAGCGTTGGAACGCCGCTGCATATTTAGCAGCTGGCCGGCCTCCCTGCCGCAAGGCCTGAAGTACGGCTTTGGCTGGACGCTTGCAACTCCGGTCTTCACTTCCACAGCTCAAACAAAGTCCTCAAATTGTCCCCGAAGCCGGCTTGATTTTCCCAGGAGTGGAAACACCTCCGTCAGGGCCACCCCCATAAGCAGGCTGATAATCAGTACTGCTTTGGCTTGGTCAGTGGGGCATGCCTGCGGGCGGAGCAGAAAGAGGAGCCGACCCTGATTTAGGAACCGCCAACATCTGTTGCAATCACTATTGAACTTGTCAGGCACAGGGAGCAGGGGTCCGCACTTGCAGGGTGGCACCCTGAGCCTGCAAGGTCTGTAGGGGTCCCACTCGCTCCATCAGAGAGCTACTGGCCTTTGTGTTAGCTCTAGTTCCCTTATTATTTGTGTTTTCTTTTGGGGCTGCTCACACTGTCAGAGACCAGGATGTGGGCAGTCGCGCCAAGTGGTTGGAGCAGGAATTGGTAGCCAGGAATAGGAACCGAGGGTCAAGCCAGGATCAAAGGCCAGATGCCAGAGCCAAGGGGGAGAGCTGAAGCCAGGAATGGGAGCTGAAGGTCAGTCAGGTTATCTGGAGCAAGGTAGGAGCAGGGCTGGGCCCAAGGCAGGTGCTATCACAGCCATGGGCGAATGCTTTGAGCAGCCTCCGAACTGCTGCTGCTGGGCTTAAGAGCTGCTCTGCTGACTCCTCCCACCAGTCAGGCAGTGTGGCCAAGGCTGGAACGAGGCCAGGAACAAGCAGACGCAGGGCCTACTGCAGCCGTGGGCGAATGCTTTGTGCAGCCAGTGCCCTGCTGATCTAAAGAGCAGGTCTACTGAGCCCCCTCAGCCAATCGGGGGTTTGGCCAATCAAGCAGCTCAGGTGGGGCCCAGCTGAACTCATTAGGCTGCCTCTGATTAACAAGCGAGCTGCGGGTCCTTACTCCCGCCACACAGGCGCAAACCACGCGTGTAAATATCGCCTGACTATTTTTCTTCCCACACAAGCGTCTAGATTTGGCACTGGCCCCCTCTGGTGGCCTTTGGCAAATCACCTAACTTCCCTGTCTCCGAGTCCCCCTCTGGAAAACGGGGATATTGACCGAATAAGAGGAGTGAAGATTAATCAGATAATGGTTCCATTCGGTCCCATCATTTACACGGGTGTAACCCCACTGGGGTCCCCTCCGGGATCACCAGCATTGCACTGGTGTAACTGAGGGGAGAATTTACCCCAGTGCCAGGTTAGGGCCTGATGCATCATCCACCAAAGACAATGAGTCTTTACAACGGGCCTCAGCTTGGACCTCTAGAACCTGATCCTATAAGGCACCCTGAACCGCCATTGACGTCAGTGAGCTCCAAGGGCATTCAGCTCTTCGCAGGATCAAGCCCCGTTGTCACCTGTCAATCCCGTCCATTGCTTGCCTTGCTTTTAACATGCAAATGCATGTGTTTCAGGCATAGCTTTCAGCTGAACTACTTTGCCCTGGAAGGTGCACGGTGCCTCTTGCTACATGCACTATTTTGGTGACCTTAACATCATCCTCCGCAGGTTTGTGTCTTTTTTTTTTTTGCCCCCACTTTGCTGCCAAGAAACAAATTAGAGCTAATACTGTCCTTGTTTGCTTATGAGATAATACATTCAGTTCACACCATTTAGGCGTGTCGTTGTGTTTATTTAGCACAAGATTTAAGCAGAGATGGACTCGGGCCAAAAAGTTTGGATCCGGATCTCATTTGAACTTTCTCAAATCCTTTCTTTATATCTGGGGTTTCAGGATTGAATTCCACCCCCTTTAGTTCTAGGGCTTGTCCTACACTCGTCCACGCAAAGGATGAGTGATCTCCCCCCCTACACACACACTTCTCACTCTAGAGGCTGTACAGGGCCAGATTCTCCTCACACGACTGATTTTATACCAGTCTTAGTCTCCTGACTTCAGCCGAGTTGCTTCTGATTCACATCAGCATACGTGAGAGGGGGAATCAGATCTAGAATAAGTTGAGAGGTGCAGGTGTCAGATCCCTTCCTCCTTCATGCCCCTTTGATGAAGAGCAGCAGATGAAGGAAGGAACGGCTGGTAACAGGGGCACCAGAAGGGGAGACAGGGGGCTATGCCCCCCCCCACTTTTTACCAGCTGTAAACGAGTGACGGGGGGAGGGGGCGGAGAGGAGTGAGTGGGGGGCGGGATCTTGGGGGGGGGGGAGGCGGCACCGGGACAGGCCCTTGGGGGAAGGGGCGGCGCAGAGGCGGGGCCTTGACTGGAAGTGCAACACAGGGGTTGGGCCACAGTTCAGGCATCAATGCCCCCCACACACACACTTTTAGGGAGCTTCCAGTGCTCCTGGGCGGTAAAGCCACAGTGACATAGTTAGACAGGCCGTCATTACGCAACAGTCAGACAAAGGGACAGTTTTCCTACCTTCCATTCTGGGAAGCACAGGGGTAAGGGTCTGGGGAGGGGGCATCTAACCATCCTGGTGCACCTGGGTGTTTCACCTCACATCCCAGTCAGTTATAGTCCCTCTCTTCTCCGTGCAAGGTGATCAGAGCCACCCACGTGCCTTGGGATGAAAGAGAGAACAGAGCTCCCTTGGGGATGCCTGGATAGGATACAAACCTACCAGTTACAAAGCGTGGCCCTTGCGTTCCCTGCTTCACAACGCTGGGCATTAGAATGTTTACGCTTTTAATGCACTCACTAAATAACTGCCCGTTTGTATGACTGACCGTAAAGCCGATGCCTCTGGGTGTATGGCATTTAGGGCCTACGTGGTGCTGAGTACCACCTCCAAGGAGCTGAGCAGCCTTCTCCGCCAATGAGCAAATGGGAGCTGAGGGTGCGCTGCACGTCCCTCTATCTGGCCTGTGACGGGTGAGTCGGTGAGGATGGGGACCATCAGAGATTGCTAGCTGTTTACTTATGAGCTAATCACGCTGGTGCACATAGTTTGAGGTGGGTCGTGTTTGCGTAATGCTGGTTTTGAAGGCCTCACTGTTGTCATAGTAGCCAACTTGTTTGCACTACATGTTTATTCTGCACATTCGCTCCTGGCTTGAAGAAAGTTCTGCAGGCCACTCGGGTTTGGGCTTTGGGGGTAGCCCAGTGTGAATGACAGCCTAGCAAAACCATGTCACATAGAAAGTGAAATTCACCTCGTGCCAGGGACCAGTTCCAGGCCTATGCACTCCTTGCAACTCACATATGCCGAGAGCTTAAGTGGGACTTAAGAACTGCATAGGCCAGTTCTGATTCCTCTGTGTATGGGTGAATTTTATTATTTGTATTACTGTAGCACCTACGAGTCCCCATTACGGACCAGGACCCCATTGTGCTAGGGGCTGTACAAAGACGGTCCCTGCCTCAAGGAGTTTCCAGTCTGAGTAATTCACTCAGAATTGGCTGCCTTTCAATGGTGTCCTAGTTATTGCCACACAACACCCGCGATCGTAATATCGATTCTCAATCGAGCCTTATGAGGCAGATTCTATTTGGGACATCCACGGCTTCTTAGCAATTAGATTAAGTTTAATTAAAACATCACAAACAAATTAAATTTTCCTTTGCAGGGTGGGGAAGAGCCATGGGGCATTATAATAAAGTAGCAACCCATTCTCAGTTTTCCCTGCCAATTCACAGGGGAAGGAACTGTGCTGCGTAGTTTATAATCAGCCCTGCTGAATAATGGATAGGGAGCTAATGATAGATTGAAATCTTGCGAAAGAGCCAGTGTGCACCAGGAGTTAATCTCCAGAACTAAATCTTTGTGGAAAAAACAAACAAAAACTCATTTCAGGATGAGGAGCCCAAACTTTGACACTGATGGAAAATGCTGCTTTTATAAACTAAGACTGCGGTAGAAATATTGTTAAGACCATTTCCATCAGTATGTTAGCTGAGAAAGCTTAACTATGTTATTTGTTATTTAGACAGTGGCAATATTGTGCTCTGTGCGTTACAGACAGCAAGAAGATTCCGCACTGCCTTGCTCCTTTGTGAGGTCACCAATGCCTGTGCAACATGGGTGTAAAATGCTGGTGCGAGTGGAGAATTCTGATATGGGAGCGTTGCCTCGTTTGCACAGGTGTAAACGACTGCTCAAGGTGCAAGGCAGTGGAGAAGCAGGCCCAAGGTCCTCTGCCCTGATCTAAATAGCCGGCTTGCAGGCCAAGGATGGTGCATGGAAAAGCAAAGTGTCCCAGCAGTGACGTTTCACGTCTGTTTGGTTAGTTGCGTATGTTTTGTTCCTGTTTTCATTTGTCTTTTTAACTCTTCTTTCAAGGGGGATTCAGGATTATGGGCTACCTGGAAGAAGGGTTGGGGGGATTTGAAGGTGGAGGTGTGGGGGATGAAGGAGAAAGTAGGGGTATGGTGAACAGGATCAGAGGCAGAGGGGGTCTCTTGGACTCGGGCATGCAGATGGGAGTGGGAGAAGGGTTGGTTCCTCATGCAGCCTTAGGCAGAGTGGAGTGGTTAAAGGGTAGTGAAAAGAGACAAGAGCAGAGAGGTAGGGAGGTGTTATGTTGTGCATGGCCATAAGGCAAGGACTAGGGACCCACTCCAAAGCCCACAAAAGTCAATGGGAGTCTTTCCTTCACGGGACTTTGGACCATGCCTTTGGAGTGGAAGGTTGGGGAGGTAACAGAGAGATCTGAAGAGGGAGGGGATGTGCTTGGCAAGGGGCAAGACTGTGGGAACAGCATACAAGATGGATTGGGGGAATCCCCCGAAAAGGATGTTGATACATTTGAGAGGGTTCAGAGAAGAGCCACAAAAATGATTAAAGGATTAGCAAACTGCCGTATAGTGATAGGTTCAAAGAAGTCAATCTATTTAGTGTAACAAAGAGAAGCCAAAGGGTTGGCTTGATTACCGTCAATCAGTACATAGCTGGGGAACAAATATTTGATAATATGTTCTTCGGTCTAGCTGAGAAAGGTATAACACAATCCAATGTTTGGAAGCCGGAGCTAGACAAATTCAGACGGGAAATAAGGCGTCCATTCTTAACAGTCAGAGTAATTAACCATTGGAACAACTTACCAAAGGTGGTGGTGGTGGATTCTCCATCCCTGGCCATTTTTAAATCAAGATCGGATGTTTTTTTAACTACCGGTATATACTTTGGGAATCACTCTGGTGCAGTTCTCTGGCCTGTGTTAGACAGGAGGTCAGATTGGATGATCACAATGGTCCCTTTCTGGCCTGGGAATTGATGAATCTTTGAAAAGGGGAGAGCTGGGGTGGCGAGAGAGGAGGCAGTCTTGGTAGCTAGGTGAAAGGGAATGTCTGCTGCCTTCTTTTGCAATCCCAGCCAAATCCCCATCAACCTCTGAAATGAAAAATGCAAAGGCTTATTTGTTTTCCTTTATATACAAAGATTAGGGCTGTGCACACAAAGCCCGGGAGAGAAGGTTTGCAGGAGAGGGAAGGGCAGAGACACCATCCTACACCAGGACACAGTCTGCAAAGCAAGGCTAGGCTTCCTCAGGGCAGCATCCTGGCCACCTGGCACCTTGTAAGTGTCACTTTGCTGCCACTTCACAGTGACCATCTCTCCCCTACACCCCCCTGCCCCAGTATGTGCCTGAACCAGAGCCCACTGAAGTCAGTGGAAAGAGCTCAGAACTTCTAAGGATCCTCCACCCTTCCCAGTTTCTCATGTGGCTGCAGCTCGCTCCCCTGCAGCTCTCCAGGAGAGCCCAACACTTCCTGTAGCTCTCCACTCACCCTGCAGCTCCCGTTCTGCCCCCTGGCCCTCTGTGCATTGCATGGCTCCCTCTCTCCTTCAGATCACACCTCCTCCACAGGCAGTGGTTGCTCCCTGTACAAGGATGTATTGCTCCAGGTGGATATGGCTAGAACTAGGGCCCAGACGCACAAGGGGACTTCGGCATTGCAGCACTGACCACCATGGCACCTTGCTAATCACAGGAACAACAGTGCAATCCACAAAGCCTGAGTTAAGCACCTAGGCTCCCGGTATAATGAATGGCCAGAGAGAGGTGCCTTAGAATGCAATCCACAAAAGGTCCACCTCTGTCAAGGTGGCTAGACAGAGAGTCACCTTGTTAGCCAATGGGAGATGCCAACAACAGAGGTGTACACATAGCTACTCCCCTCTCACCGAGATAGGTGCCTAAGTCCCGGCTGCAGGGAAGTGCCTATCTCTGTTTGCAATCCATGAACCTTTCTAGTAGTTATAGTCTCTTAGCTGTACCTGGATGGAGTGACTCACACTCCCTCTCTAAACTCCCTGACAAAACTCCCTTGTTTTCTAGCTCAGGGTATGTCTACACTACGAAATTAGTTCGAATTTATAGAAGCCGGTTTTATTGAAATCGGTTGTATACAGCCGATTGTGTGTGTCCACACATAAAATGCTCTAGGTGCTCTAGTCGGCGGACCGCGTCCACAGTACAAGGCTAGCGTCGACTTCCGGAGCATTGCACTATGGGTAGCTATCCCACAGCTATCCCACAGTTCCCGCAGTCTCCGCCGCCCCTTGGAATTCTGGGTTGAGATCCCAATGCCCGGATGATGCAAAACAGTGTCGTGGGCGGTTCTGGGTACATGTCGTCAGGCCCCTCCCTCCCCCGTCACAGCAACGGCAGACAATAGATTCGCGCCTTTTTACCTGGGTTACCTGGGTTACCTGTGCAGACAACATGGAGCCTGCTCAGCTCAGCTGAGCTCACCGTCACCATATGTCCTCTGGGTGCCGGCAGACGTGGGACTGCATTGCTACACAGCAGCAGCTGCTAACTGCCTTTTGGCGGTAGACGGTGCAGTAGACTGGTAGCCTTCATCGGCGATCTGGGTGCTGGCAGCCATGGGGCTTGCCTTTTGGCAGAAGATGGTGTATTACGACTGTTAGCCATCCTATTACAAGTCGGGTCATCGCACATTAGCAGAGTCTTCCCCGAGCACCCGATCGTGCAATAGGCCTGAAGACCATCGTCATACACTAACTGCCAAGCGCCCAGTATTTGCTGCCAAGCACCCAGAAAGATGCCGAGGGCTATCAGTCACGCTGCACCGTCGTCTTAAGATGTAAAAAATAGATTTGCTCTGTATTCATTTGCTTCCCCCTCCCTCCATCAAATCAACGGCCTGCTAAACCCAGGGTTTTCAGTTTAATCTTTGGGGGGACCATTCTGTGTGACAGTTGTTTGTGTCTCTCCCTGATGCACAGCCACCGTTCTTGATTTTAATTCCCTGTGCCTGTACGCCATGTCGTCACTCAGCCCGCCCTCCCTCCTTCCCCTAGTCCGTCAGATACTACGTTTGCGCCACAGCTCAGAGAGCCGAGAAGCGGTTCGCGCCTTTTCTTTGAATTCTGGGTTGAGATCCCAATGCCCGGATGATGCAAAACAGTGTCGCGGGCGGTTCTGGGTACATGTCGTCAGGCCCCTCCCCCCTCGTCACAGCAACAGCAGACAATAGATTCGCGCCTTTTTACCTGGGTTACCTGTGCAGACAACATACCACAGCAAGCATGGAGCCCGCTCAGCTCAGCTGAGCTCACCGTCACCATATGTCCTCTGGGTGCCGGCAGACGTGGGACTGCATTGCTACACAGCAGCAGCTGCTAACTGCCTTTTGGCGGTAGATGGTGTAGCATGAGTGATAGCCGTGGGGCTGGAAGCTGTAGGGCTGCATTGCACCAGCCCCTTGCCAGGCGATGGTATATTATGACTGGTACCCATCGTCGTCGTACTGGAGTGGCTGTCAATCATGGCCACCTGGGCAGACATGCTACTGTTTCGATGATGATGGCTACCAGTCGTAATATACTATTTTCTGCCAATTGCCCAGTATTGTCTGCTAAGCACCCAGAAGAGGCCGAGGGCGATGCTGGGTGCTGGCGGACATGGGGCTGGCAGACGTGGGGCTGCATTGCTACACAGCAACAGCCCCTTGCCTTTTGGTAGAAGATGGTATATTACGATTGGTAACCGTCATCATCGTACTGGAGAGGCTATCACTCATGCTGCACCGTCGGCTGCCAGCTTAAGATGTAAAAAATAGATTTGTTCTGTATTCATTTGCTTCTCCTTCCTCCGTGAAATCAATGGCCTGCTAAGCCCAGGGTTTCCAGTTTAATCTTTGGGGGGACCATTCTGTGTGACAGTTGTTTGTGTTTCTCCCTGATGCACAGCCACCTATCTTGATTTTAATTCCCTGTTCCTGTACCTGTACGCCATGTCGTCACTCGGCCCTCCCTCCCTCCCGCCCTCCCTCCTTCTCCTGGTCCATCAGATACTACTTTCGCGCCTTTTTTCTGACCAGGCGCCATAGCTAGCACTGGGATCATGGAGCCCGCTCAGATCACCGCGGCAATTATGAGCACTATGAACACCACGCGCATTGTCCTGGAGTATATGCAGAGCCAGGACATGCCAAGGCGAAACCCGGACCAGCCGAGGAGGCGATTGCAGCGCGGCGACGAGAGTGATGAGGAAATTGACATGGACATAGACCTCTCACAAGGCACAGGCCCCAGCAATGTGGAAATCATGGTGTCACTGGGGCAGGTTCATGCCGTGGAACGCCGATTCTGGGCCCGGGAAACAAGCACAGACTGGTGGGACCGCATCGTGCTGCAGGTACGGGACGATTCCCAGTGGCTGCGAAACTTTCGCATGCGTAAGGGCATTTTCATGGAACTTTGTGACTTGCTTTCCCCTGCCCTGAAACGCCAGGATACCAAGATGAGAGCAGCCCTCACAGTTGAGAAGCGAGTGGCGATAGCCCTGTGGAAGCTTGCAACGCCAGACAGCTACCGGTCAGTCGGGAATCAATTTGGAGTGGGCAAATCTACGGTGGGGGCTGCTGTGATCCAATTTGCCAGGGCAATGAAAGACCTGGTGATAGCAAGGGTAGTGACTCTGGGCAACGTGCAGTCAATAGTGGATGGTTTTGCTGAAATGGGATTCCCAAACTGTGGCGGGGCCATAGACGGAACCCATATCCCTATCTTGTCACCGGAGCACCAAGCCACCGACTACGTAAACCGCAAGGGGTACTTTTCAATGATGCTGCAAGCCCTGGTGGATCACAAGGGACGTTTCACCAACATCAACGTGGGATGGCCGGGAAAGGTACATGATGCTCGCGTCTTCAGGCACTCTGCTCTGTTTCGAAAGCTGGAGGAAGGGTCTTTCTTCCCGGACCAGAAAGTGACCATTGGGGATGTTGAAATGCCTATCGTGATCCTTGGGGACCCAGCCTACCCCTTAATGCCATGGCTCATGAAGCCGTACACAGGCAGCCTGGACAGGAGTCAGGACCTGTTCAACTACAGGCTGAGCAAGTGCCGAATGGTGGTGGAATGTGCATTTGGACGTTTAAAAGCACGCTGGCGCAGCTTACTGACTCGCTCAGACCTCAGCGAAAAGAATATCCCCATTGTTATTGCTGCTTGCTGTGCGCTCCACAATATCTGTGAGAGTAAGGGGGAGACCTTTATGGCGGGGTGGGAGGTTGAGGCAACTCGCCTGGCCGCTGATTACGCGCAGCCAGACACCAGGGCGGTTAGAGGAGCACAGCAGGGCGCGGTGCGCATCAGAGAAGCTTTGAAAACGAGTTTTGTGACTGGCCAGGCTACTGTGTGAAACTTCTGTTTGTTTCTCCTTGATGAACCCTCCAACCCCCCTCCCGACCCAGTTCACTCTACTTCCCTGTAAACCAACCACCCCACCCCACCCCACCCTCCCCTCCCCAATTCGAGCACCGCTTGCAGAGGCAATAAAGTCATTGTTTTTTCACATTCATGCATTCTTTATTAGTTCCTCACAGAAGTAGGGGGATAATTGCCAAGGTAGCCTGGGATGGGTGGGGGAGGAGGGATGGAAAAGGACACACTGCATTTTAAAACTTTAACTCTTATTGAAGGCCAGCCTTCTGATGCTTGGGCGATCATCTGGGGTGGAGTGACTGGGTGGACGGAGGCCCCCCCACCGTGTTCTTGGGCGTCTGGGTGAGGAGGCTATGGAACTTGGGGAGGAGGGCTGTTGGTTACACAGGGGCTGTAGCGGCAGTTTCTGCTCCTGCTGCCTTTCCTGCAACTCAACCATACGCTCGAGCATATCAGTTTGATGCTCCAGCAGACGGAGCATTGCCTCTTGCCGTCTGTCTGCAAGCTGACGCCACCTATCGTCTTCAGCGCGCCACTTGCTCTGTTCATCCCGCGATTCAGCCCGCCACCTCTCCTCTCGTTCATATTGGGCTTTTTTCATCTCCGACATTGACTGCCTCCACGCATTCTGCTGTGCTCTATCAGCGTGGGAGGACATCTGCAGCTCCGTGAACATATCGTCCCTCGTCCTACGTTTTCTCTTTCTAATGTTCACGAGCCTCTGCGAAGGAGAAACATTTGCAGCTGGTGGAGGAGAAGGGAGAGGTGGTTAAAAAAGACACATTTTGGAGAACAATGGGTACACTCTTTCATTACAAGGTCGCATATTTCGGCTTGCAGGCAGCCATGGTAGGCCACAGTGTTTTGGCTTTTTTAACCTTCTTAACATGCGGGAAAGGTTGCAAACAGCAGCGCATTTCCCATATCAAGGATGAATTGGGTTGTCCATTTAAAATGGGGTTTCAATGTAAAAGGAGGGGCTGCGGTTTCCCGGTTAACATGCGGCACAAACACAAGTAAACCACGCCCCCCCACACACACACACGATTCTCTGGGATGATCACTTCACCCCTCCCCCCACCGCGTGGTTAACAGCGGGGAACATTTCTGTTCAGAAGAGCAGGAACGGGCACCTCTGAATGTCCCCTTAATAAAATCACCCCATTTCAACCAGGAGAGCTTTCTGGAGATGTCCCTGGAGGATTTCCGCTCCATCCCCATACACGTTAACAGACTTTTGCAGTAGATGTACTGGCCGCGATTGCCAGGGCAAATTAATCATTAAACACGCTTGCTTTTTTTTTTGTAATGTTTACAAATATTTACAAAGTTATACTCACCAGAGGTCTCCTGTGTGCCCTGAGGGTCTTGGGTGAGTTCGGGGGTTACTGGTTCCAGGTCCAGGGTCACAAACATATCCTGGCTGTTGGGGAAACCAGTTTCTCCGCTTCCTTGCTGCTGTGAGCTACCTACAGTACCTCCATCCTCATCTTCCTCATTCCCCGAACCGTCTTCCCTGTGTGTTTCTCCAGTGAGAGAGTCATAGCACACGGTTGGGGTAGTGGTGGCTGCACCCCCTAGGATCGCATGCAGCTCCGCGTAGTAGCGGCAAGTTTGCGGCTCTGCCCCGGACCTTCCGTTTGCTTCTCTGGCTTTGTGGTAAGCTTGCCGTAGCTCCTTAATTTTCACGCGGCACTGCTGTGTGTCCCTGTTATGGCCTCGGTCCTTCATGGCCTTGGAGATCTTTTCTAATACTTTTCCATTTCTTTTACTGCTACGGAGTTCAGCTATCACTGCTTCATCTCCCCATATGGCGAGCAGATCTCGTACCTCCCGTTCGGTCCATGCTGGAGCTCTTTTGCGATCCTGGGACTCCATCACGGTTACCTGTGCTGATGAGCTCTGCGTGGTCACCTGTGCTCTCCACGCTGGGCAAACAGGAAATGAAATTCAAACATTCGCGGGTCTTTTCCTGTCTACCTGGTCAGTGCATCTGAGTTGAGAGTGCTGTCCAGAGCGGTCACAATGAAGCACTGTGGGATAGCTCCCGGAGGCCAATAACGTCAAATTCCGTCCACACTACCCCAATTCCGACCCGCAAAGGCCGGTTTTATCGCTAATCCCCTCGTCGCTAAACCCACAGCCCTAACATACAGCCGAATTTGGCTCCTCATAGACAGACATGCTGTGCTCCATCCCCTATGCCCGTAGGGAGCTGCCACCCTTGCATATCCCAGCTGGAATGGCCCAGATCCTCTATGGCGAGGTGCTGATACTCCACAACTTGCTGGTATCCCCAGATCCTGAGCAGTCCAAGTGAGAGAACTTTAGTAGTGGCAGGACCGTGCGGGCAGATATGGGGGGAGGGATGATTGGGAGGGTCAATGCTGACTCCAGTTCTCTTTCCAGTCCAGCTCTCCTTTTCCGGTAGCATCTTGGTGCTATTAATCACTGGCCCCAAATATAGACTTCCCTTCAGTAAAACTTTGGCCTCTCCACTCCTGCTGTTTTCCTGAAGGTCTTGATCCAGAAACGATGTGATCAGAGTCTATTCTCAGTTACACCAGTGTAACTCCAGAGTAACTCCACTAGCTACTCCGGATTTACAGTGGTGTAACTGAGCCCCCTATGGGCTTGGGGTTGTGAAATAACCCTGAAACCACTGTTTAACTGAAGCTGGTGGACCTAATTTGGAACTCATTCATATCACAGGCCTGATTTACATGTTATTTCAGCGTCAGGGATACAGAGATTGTAAGCTCTCTGGGGCAGGAATTATCTCTTTGTTCTATGTTTGTACAGCCCCTTGCGCAGTGGGGTTCTGGCCTATGACTGTGGTCCTAGACTCTGCTGCAATACAAATAATAATAATTATCATAATAATGGTCACTCTGAGAGGAAGGATCATCTTGTGGTGAAAACGCTGGCCAGGGGCTTCAAAGATCTGGGTTCAATTTCCTGGCCCTGTCACAGGCTCCGTGTGTGATGCACAACGCTCCAACAGACCCTGATTCTCATTTAGACTGGGAGCACTTAACACAGGGGCGGGCAAACATTTTGGCCTGAGGGCTGTCTCGGGTTTCAGAAATTGTATGGAGGGCTGGTTAGGGGAGGGAGTCGTGGCCCATCCCCCACCCCCTATCTGCCCCCCCCCCAGGACTCCCATCCAACCCCCCCATTCCCTGATTGCCCCCCCAGGACCCCTGCCCCCCCCGCTCCCTGTCCCCTGACCACCCCTGAAACCCCTGCCCCTGACTGCCCCCTGCCGCCCCATCCAACCCCTCCTCTCATTCCTCACTGCCCCCCCATGCCCCATCCAACCTCCCCTTCCTCCTGTCCCCTGACCGCCCCCCAAACCTCCACCCTGACTGCCCCCCACTGCCCCATCTAACCCCTCCTCTCATTTCTGACCCCATTCAACCCCCCTGTTCCCCGACCCCTATCCACACCCCCACCCTTGACCACTTTCCCGAACTCCCCTGCCCTCTATCCAACCCCCCATCCCCGCTCCCTGCCCCCCTTACAGCGCTGCCTGGAGCACTGGTGGCTGGCCTTCACCACCGCGCAGCACAGAGCACTGGGTCAGGCCGGGCTCTGCAGCTGCGCTGCCCCAGGAGCTCGCACCCCGCTGCCCAGAGCATTGCGCCGGCGGCGCGATGAGCTGAGGCTGTGGGGGAGGGGGAACAGCAGGGGAGGGGCCGGGGGCTAGCCTCCCAGGCCAGGAGCTCAGGGGCCGGCCAGGAGGGTCCCACGGGCCAGATGTGGCCCACGGGCCGTAGTTTGCCCACCTCTGACTTAACACCACTTTGGTAGCGTAAAGTGGTTTTTAAGTCACGTTACCAGCTGCCTGCCAGAACTGGGTAAAGGGGTCTTAGTGCAAATGAGAACGAGGCTCTCTGTGCCTGCGTAACATGGGAATAATAACAATGCTTCCTTTCTCTCACCTGTCGCCTGTCTTGTCTATTGAAATTCTGAGTGCTTCCTGGCACTGATTCGGGATCTGCCTACAAGCAGGACAGTGACACGACTACGACGCAGCGATGCCATAGTCGCTGTGGTAAACCCACCTCCACTAGGGGCAGTAGGTAGGTCAATGGAAGGATTCTATTCTGGGCTTAGGTTGGTTTGTCTACCCTGCTTTTATGTCAGCATAATTTATGTCGCTCAGGGGAGTGAATAAATCACCCCTCTGTGACGTAAGTTACACCAACATAAGCGCCGGTGTGAACAGTGCTGTGTCGGCGGGAGAGCGTCTCCGGCCGCATAGCTATTGCTGCTCGCAGGGGCTGTAGTCGTGAAGCCAATGGGACAACTCCCTGCCGTCGGCTTAGAGCGGCTACGTTAGAGAGCTTATAACGGCACAGTGGGTGCTGCTGTAAACTCGCTTGTGTAGCCGTAGCCTCAGGGATGTGATTTTTTACCCCCCTTGAGCGACATAGCTCGGTCAAGCTACGTTTTAGGTGTAGCCCAGGTCTCAGCGTGCATGCAGTGTCCAATGTTACCACTGGACTCTCTACTTGCTACTGTAATATTAATACACATTTTGCCCACTCCCTGCTTGCTATGGAGTGAAATCTATGAAAAGGGCTTCTGAATTTGATGTGTTCTTCATTATTTGGCTTCTCCCTTGACGTATATAAACACTATAACAAATGATCTAGGTCTATACACTCCCGTTAGGGCCATTTTATCAAGAGGGCCAATTTTGCACATGGCCCCATTCGTGGGCGCAAAACCTGCATTAGCATGAGGCATCTGGGCAGTCAAAGCCCTTACTGGTATCATCACCACTGCAGTTCAAACCTTTGTGAAGGAATAACACGCAGTCACTCCTCATTCTAAGTGCTGGGACAATGGTGTATTTGATCTCCCTATCAGCCAGTTCAGCATAGACTCACGTCAGTTTCCTGAAGCATTTGGCTACAGTCTTGCCACCCATTGCCTGAGTCAGCTGGCGAGGCTGGGAATCTCATGAGCCAGATCTCTTCACCCCAATGACTTTACTTCCCAGGGCTCCACCTACTTTTACTCCAGATGGTGTCATTCATAGATTCATAGATTCATAGATTCTAGGACTGGAAGGGACCTCGAGAGGTCATCGAGTCCAGTCCCCTGCCCGCATGGCAGGACCAAATACTGTCTAGACCATCCCTGATAGACATTTAGCTAACCTACTCTTAAATATCTCCAGAGATGGAGATTCCACAACCTCCCTAGGCAATTCACTCTCAGACTTGTCATTGTTGACTTTGAGGAAGTGTAATCCACACACCTCCTGGGTGCGGTGCTCTGTCCCATCTAGTGGCGCTGAGACCACTTAAAGAGAGCTAACAGGCAGCTGGCTTTTAGCTCATGCGGTAGAGGCTCATGCCATAAGCACCGACTTCCCCGCTTTCTCCTGGGTGCTCACCCCCTCCCTCTGCCCCCGGCCCCGCCCCCCACTCCACCCCTTTCATGCCACCCCACTCCTGCCCCAGCCCTATTCCAACCCCTTCCCAAAGTCCCCGCCCTGGCCCCGCCTCTTCCCCACCTCCTCCCCTGAGCGCACCACATTTCCGCTGCTCCCCCTCCCTCCCAGCACGCTGCCAAACACCTATGGAAAACTGGGCACTTGTCAACCCTAAAGGGCACCCGGATACAGAAGCCAAAAACCGGACTGTCTGGATAGAATCTGGATGGGTGGCAACCCTACCGCTTGCAGGAAAGCAAGTAGACCCTCTGGCCCAGTCCTACTCCCCAAAAAAGGGAGTTTTGCCTTTGATTTTGGTGTGAGCAGGCTCAGGTTCTAAATGGTCTAAGAGGAACTAAAAAGTCTTCAAAGAGATTGTCACTTCCAAAGCATTGTGACAAGTAAACACAGAAATAGATCCCTCCAGAAAAGTCTGAAGTCATCTGATATAATGATAGCAGTCTGGCATGAACATTAGGCCTATACAGTTAGGCCACTGATGTGCAGAGACCACTGTGTACGATGCTGACCAATATTGTCTCATAATTTCCTTTTTCTCCCTCCTGGCTCTCTATTTCCAGCTGTTCTCTCTTGTCTTATACTTTGATTGTAAACTCTCTAGGGCAGGGATTGTCTTTTTGTTCTGCATTTGTACAGCGCCTGGCACAATAGAGCCCTGGTCCCTGGCTGGGCTCCTAGGCGCTGTGGTAACACATATAATAAATAACAACAGCAGCACTCAATGTGACCTCAAAGGCAATTCAACAAGAGGTGTGAGTGTGCACTGCAGAATCAGTAGGTGCAGAACCAGCCCTTGATCTGTTACAACTCTACCCTGATATAACGCGACCCGATATCCACGAATTCGGATCTAACGCGGTAAAGCAGTGCTCCGGGGGGGGCGGGGCTGCACACTCCGGGGGATCAAAGCAACTTTCACCTATAATGCAATAAGATTTTTTGGCTCCCGAGGACAGCGTTACATCGAGGTAGAGGTGTATATGTGTCTGTCACAAAAATTCCCCTTCCCTCATGTAGCTGATTCAAGGGCATAGCAACACCATCACAGTGTAAAATACTGGAGTGGGGTTATCCCAATAGGATCATTGTCTGCCAAAAACATTTGTCAAACCGTTTCATTTGTTGTAAGCTTCCGGGCTGAGTTGCAGCCCTTCTTGTATAACTCAGCATCATCCTTCAACCCGAGCTGTTGTGTCCTGTAAAATGCAGCCCCATGGGTCTAACAACAGCCCTGAAGAAACAGCGGCTTCCCATCTTTCCCCCGTGACAAGGTCAGTGTGGGATAATATCAATTTATTTCCCCCCGAACCAAATATTGGTTGGCGCCAATCACCTCATCCTTTAAACAGCAAAATGCCATTCTGATTGCTACCAGAACCTTGTAGGGGTTATTTAGGAAACATTTTCTTTTCGTTTCTTTCCAGGTTTACCCGTTTCTCAGGCCATCCGTGTCCTAAAGGATAAACTCGTGGCGTGTGAACCAAAGCTGAATCCATTCAAACCGTGTGTCTTGGGTGAATACTTCTATCACACGCTCATCAGGCACTACCAGCTCTACCAGTTTGTGCTGTGTCGGGAGAGAGACGTCGAACAGACGTCTGCCCACCTACAAATCTGTGTGCCACCACAGCCTCTGCCGCTGATGGCAGGTATCGATGCAGAAGTCTGGCACTATCAGCAGCAGCTGGCTGCCCTCTCAGCCGCTGAGGTCCAAAAACGTACCAACATGCTGCTCCTCCGAGAGACGCTCCACCTGGAGAGGGAGCATATGTTGCAAAGAGCCTATGATGATCTGAAATCGCGAGCAGAGATCCTAGACAGACAGGTAACACTGTAGTAGCTGTAGAGAAACGGGCACTTCATACTGAAAGGGATGCAGTGTGCTCCACAGGCGAGGATACAAGTCAGGAGACCTGGATTCAGCTTCTGGGTCTGGCACTGATTCACTTTGTGACCTTGGGCATGTCACTTCACCTTCTGTGGCCTCAATTGTCACCAGCCCCTGGGACAATGTTCCCCAGAGATATGCCTGGGGTGGCCAGGAATCCGTGGCACATGCATGGAGGTTCTTCCTATTTATGATGATCCTTAGGTATTTTGACATGATTTGGGAAGTTTTATTCTAGCATTTTGCAAGTGACAGAGATGGGCACAAACCAACACCCCATCTCCAAACTCTCCTGAGCCTGGGGGTTTCACAATCCAGACTTCTAATTTGGGGGAGTTCGGATTTGGCAGGTGGATTCAATGGATCCGTTATAAAGGATGCTTAGTGGAAGGCATCCAGATGCCACACTGACGGGCAACCTTATAAAACCCTGCATAGATGTTACCCCCTTCATGCTTCATTGCACGATGCCCCTTGGCAGTCTCTCCTCGTGTTCCTGTAAACTTCTTTCTGTTCCTATCACAAGCATGTTACTGGATCTTAACAAAGAATAGTAACCGTTCCCCCTGGCCTGGAGGTGAGGTAAGAGCTGGAATCCCAAAGGGTTACAGAGCGAATGGTTTGGGACTATGGCATGTAGCGTATTCCTGTTGGGCCTTGATACACCTACTCTCTGCCCACATTGCATGCCTTTTCCCTGCTACCTGACGCGTAGCAGGAGCTGTTGGGATTGAGCAAGAGTTGAGTAATGCAGTATGGGAAGTGGAGTTACCTCTGCTCCTCTGGGTAGTTGACTCCTGCACAAGAGGTGCTGGGCATGTGACTTGCTCCTGCAAAGTAACCCTGCCTATCCCAGTACAAGGTCAGTTTTCACCTAGGGTATGTTTAAACTGCAATGCAAGCCCAGGGTTAGTGGGACTTGAGTCAGTGGACCATGGGTTAGCGAAATCAGGGCTTGAGTGTCTCCACTGATTGTCAACTCTAGGTTAAGAATTTTCTAACTCACACTTGAACCCAGGACTCTGATGTCCACACTGCAGCATGCAGCCCTGAGTCAAACCACCCGTATCCCAGACTCCCTAGCATCCTCCCAAAACATAGCCACTCTAGCTCTTTGACCGTAGTACAATGTAGGAAAAGTTAGCAGTCCACCCTGCACGTTACAGGAAGTTTGAACAGCCCACCAACACATCCTGCCAAGCAGGCATTTTGGTCTGTGTGCTCCCATCAACCAGACCCGGCAACGTGAAGAAGTCATCTCGCTTGCACTTTCATTCCTGGTTCAGGAAACAGGCAGGGCTTCCATGAGATGCTGGTGGGCATTTTGGCAGAGTTTTCACAGATTGATATTTTCTTTTTAACTCTTACCATTGGGGCACACCATGCTGTTGATTCAGAGATTTTCTTGATTATGCTAATCCTTTCCATTCTCTTAGACTCCCTTTCCATTGTATGAAGTAATGGGATAGGAATCCTCAGAGGTATATGTACACTATATGGTTCCCCATTGTCTCTTAAGGTTATTAGCACTGGACCTCCTCTCAAAAGTCCAAATATCACCAAATATTAAAACCCTGTCCTCAAGCTTGTGCAGCCAGCCCGAGCCTTTCCTCTTGTCATAAGGCCCTGTCCAGAACTGTGACCATCAGTTCAACACAGAAACGCTTCCTCTTGGAACGGTCCATGAAGGTACATTGCCCCAGGCTTTTGCTGCAGTGAGGGCGAGCTGTGGAGATACAACAGCCTGTAGAGGTCGAGGGGCCTAGAATAGGACAAGGCATAGCAGGTTATGGTCTCAAATAGCTCAACGCAGGAGCACAGAAAAAATCCTTGGGGAATTTCAAGGGCATAAAATGTTACTTTTCCAAACTGAACTTCAATATATTGTGAGAGAGATGCTGCCGACCACAGAAGCACCCTGGACGCAGCCAGGTTAATCACAGTGAAGAAGTGCAGAGACAATAGTGAATTAAAAAATATAATCTGTTGGTTTTTAAAAAAAAAAAAATCAGAACAATTTGGGTTTTGGGAGGTGCCATCAGAAGCTATGCTGCTATGCCTTCCACATTTTGGAGGCCATAACAGTTCTCGTGGTGCCCGATTGACAAAGGGAGATGTTATTCCAAGTTGCGGTGGGAAACCAGCAGCGTATGCAACTAAAGTATTCAAATCTGTAGTGACTGACCAGCACATCTGTGAGTGGAGTGGGCTGGTAAGCTACTGAGGTGGCCTTGGATAATACACCCTTGCCTGAAATTGACTACCTATCCGGAGTTCCTGCTATAGGAAAAGTTTGCTGCTTTCAGCACCGCTGATTGGGTCAGAATTCATGGGGGGAATCAACAGGACGTTGTGTTAGCTTCCATATGGCTTAGCCTGTTATGACTACATGGAAACACACAGAGCTCCACAGTCCCCACCCTCCCTTCCCTGGCACACATCTGGACAAAATTTCACACCCCAGACATATTTGGAACAAATGATTTTGTCACCTATGAACTACTTTTAACTGAAATCAACTGGACTTGTAAATGAGATCCATTTTCACCCACAGTTCACTGTTTCCAGGCAGTTCGTTACACCGTTGAGTGGTTACAGAGGAGTGTACTTACAGGCATGGAAACATACGGTTATTATTTTTAAGAAACAGGAATGCCCGAGCAATCATCCGGAGCTTTCATACTCCTGGTAGGGTCCCGCTTGGCAAGCAGATCTGAGGCGAGGCTCCTGACTAACTGCGGTCCAAACGTCACAAGACCCCAATGATGGATCAGGTGCCTATAGAGGACCTTTTACTCATCTGTGGCTGTGAAGGCAGATGAGGGCTGCGGCAGAAGGGAGGACCCTGGTGAGCTTGAATCTCCTTGCCGCTGGGTCAGGGTTTTCTTCCTGTCAAGTCTCGTATGGTCACCACCTGCGCACCAGTTTCCCCACATTAAAAGATGGACGAGTGGCAGTAAAGACAGGAGCAGTGATCTCTGGGAGTCTTTAGTCACAAATCTGCACGCCGCCGGCAGCTGTGTGACAGTCATCTTGTGCTTGGGTGAGACAGAAGTGCAGGCCTTTTTAGGATCCCCTCTGCTCACCCCAAATGGGGAGGGGGCTAGAAAAGGTGCCCCAGACACAGGCCGTCTCACACTCTTCCGACTGGATGGACGTATCCAGTGGGATCACTCAACTCCACAGCCGAAACAAGAGATCTAAGACAATGAATTTCACCACCTGGAATGGCCGCACCTTATGGACTCTTAGCACAGTGAATGCCCAGAAAGAAGAACTGCCATAATTGCGAGAGAACTGGCAAGACTCAACGCTGACATTGCAGCCCTTAGTGAGACCCGCCAAGCCAATGAGGGCCAATTAAAAGAGGATGGAGGTGGCTACACCTTCTTTTGGAAAGGAAAGCCACCTGAAGAGAAACGCATTCATGGGATTGGCTTTGCCATCAAAAATAAGATCGCCAGTCTGCTTTTGGAGCTTCCCGTGGGGATCCACAGGCGTCTCATGACTCTTCGGCTCAAGCTCAGCGACAACCAATATGCCACGATCATCAGTGCACACGCTCCAACACGCGATGATGAAGAAGACAATAAGGAGCAGTTTTATAGCACTCTTGATGCATTCTCACAGCCACACCTAAGCCAGAACAAACTCATTCTCCTGGGAGATTTTAATGCCAGAGTCAGACAGGACTTCCAACTCTGGAGAGGCACAATGGGCAAAGAAGGGGTGGGAAATGTAAACCCCAATGGTATTCTCCTCCTCAGAAAATGCGTGGAGCATGACCTGCTCATCACAAATACCCTCTTCAGGCAGAGTAACAAATTTAAGACCACCTAGAAACATCCTCAGTCCAAACACTGGCACCTCCTTGACTATGTTATAATCAGAGCCCGAGATTATGCTAATGTCCATATAACGTGAGCCATGAGAGGTACAGATCACTGCTGGACAGACCAACGATTAGTAAGAGCAATCATGTATCTGCAGCTCGCTCCACCACACGGCAAACACCCAAAGACTAAGTGAAAGTGGTACAATGTCAAAGCACTTCAAGACCAAGCCAGCTGTGAGATGTTCCAGCAACATCTGTCTGAGAAACTCTCTAACCTGCCTGACAATATCATTGACATTCAAGAGCACTGGGATCAACTTAAAAATACCATTCACAATGCATGTGCTGAAATTATAGGTTCTTTCACTCAAGACATGGGGGGCTGCATCTACGTTGCAAAGCAAAAGAGCTTGAACCCTGGATCCTGGCTTGACTCAGGCTTGGAACCCTCAACCCTCACAGGGTCCTGGGTCCAAACCGGAGTCTGAGAGATGCGTGTGTAGATAGAAGGGGGATTGGGCTCAAGTCTGGGTCTGAACCTGGGCTTACACCGCTGTGTAGACATATCCCTAGCCAATGACAAAGAAAAAAGTTAGGAAGGGTGTTCCTTGTCTAAGAGCCCAATCCAACTCCCAGTGAAGTCTGCAGACTCTCCTTGACTTAGTGAACCTGAGCTTCTCCTCCCTTTTCCTTGGTGGAAACTTTAAGAGGGTTACTGAAAACTGAAGCAGGGCAGAGTATGGGGTTGCAAAGAGAACACCAGCGTCCTGGGGTAAGCAGAAGTGCAGGACCAGTCACAGAACACATGTGATTCCAATACAGCTGGTTGAAAAATGGCGAGCGTTTTCTGTAGGACATTTTTTTTTCAGTGACAAACTGAAGCCAAAAAGGGAAACATTTTTAGTTTTTGAAAAACATTTATTGGCTAAAAATTTTTTACCAAAAACTGAAAATTCTTGCTGAACATGTTTTAGGTTTTGATTTCTGGCTTTCACTGAAACACAGGACATTTCGACCAAAATTAAACATTTCATTAAAAGCAAAACACCATTTTTCACTGCAAAGTTTTTTGACCAGCTATAGTGCTCATTATCACTGCCTCGGGAAAGCTTTATTCATTAATTCTTATTAATTATTATTGTGACACATCTAGGAGCCCCACTGTTCTAGCACTGTGCAAACACGGTCCCTGCCCCAAAGAGCTAACAATGGGAATAAATCCAAGGGGCCCCTTCACATCACGCCCAGTCCCCCAATGACCTTTTGAAAATATACGTGTAATCTCCCCCCATCTTCTTTCCAACCTTCTCTCCTCCGCTCCGGAGCCAAAGTTCACCACCAAACTACCATTCCAGTTCACCTTCTGCACACGTTCACGTTGATCCCCCTCTGATACTTGGATTTTGAGCACCCTCACTTTCATACACTCGTAGCTATATTGGAGCTTGGGAGTTCCTCAACCCGGGTTGCTACTTCATTGTGTCCAGAAAAGAAGCATAGGAGGCTCCCACTCTGGAGTGATAGAAGACCTGCTGAACCAACTAGTGCCTTCAGTTACCCCTTATGCCATTCCACTAGAGTTAATGGGCATCTACCCTGGGAAACTGCGAAATGGACCCAGGGCAGAATTTGGCTGGTGATCCATAACCAAGTCTCGTTTCAGTTGTAGGTGAGCATTTTTCACCCTGGCACAAAGCACGCTTTGGGATGATTCTCATGAAATGCTCATCATTCGCTCAGCTCAGAGCAACTAAAGGCATATTTTTAAACAGCGGCGCTAAGGAGTGTGTACTCTGCCCTCCTGTTCCTTTCAGGTTTATACCATCACTGCAGTGTCGCATAATGCTGTACAAAACCTCACACCAAAAAAGAACTCGATAAATTCATGGAGTACAGGTCCATCAATGGCTATTAGCCAGAATGGGCAGGAATGGTGTCCCTAGCCTCTGTTTGCCAGAAGCTGGGAATGGGTGACAGGGGATGGATCACTTGATGATTACCTGTTCCGTTCATTCCTTCTGGGGCACCTGGCATTAGCCACTGTCGGAAGACAAGATACTAGGCTAGATGGACCTTTGGTCTGACCCAGTGTGGCTGTTCTTATGTTCTTATATTCCCTGCTCCAAAAAGAGAGACATTGAGAAGCCAGGACTCATGGAAGACCCAGAGCATGGTATCAGGGACTTTCTCCCACCTTTCTTATTGTTAGTACTGTTATGAGCTGAGTGAAACCTTGTTATGGGCTGAGTTAATACCTCATGGAGGTTTGTAGGTGTGAGCTCACCTTTCAGTTAACATCACTGTAAATATAAGCCCCACCTATGGCAAAAGGTGTATGCCAACTCACCCAGGAGCTTTTAGCTGAGTATTGTTTTGGGTAGTGTGTGTGTGTTAGGGTGACCAGACAGCACGTGTGAAAAATTGGGACGGGGGTGGGGGTAATAGGCGCCTATATAAAACAAAGCCCCAAATATCGGGACTGTGCCTATAAAATTGGGACATCTGGTCACGCTAGTGTGTGTGTGTGGAGAGAGAGATCACACAGAGAATGAGGCAGGCAAGAACACACAGAGAGAGAGAGAGAGCCTGAAGGAGCAGCTGAAAGTGTCTGGCTGACTTTGGAAGAAACCTTTTGGGCTTGAGGGTCGGGGTGCAGGGTGAAAAGCTTGGTGCTATGAGCAAAAGAAGCTGTTTCCTTTTATTTGATTCATTCTGTGTTCAGAGCCACAGGACTCTTTGCATTCTTTGTAGATCAACAAAACTGCCTCAAAGAAACACCTGATGATCATCAATTTCTACTCCCAACTGGAACACCCCTTGCACCCCAAACTTTGTCCAGCAACTTGGGTCCAAAAGGGGCAGCCATGCTATTGACCCACTCGTTATAATTTTGTGGCATCCACAGCATATTAGGCATTTCATACAAAAAGCACAGGTCCCTGTCCCGGAGATCTTAAGCTCCACAAGCCGCCTTCCCCCTTGCTGACTAAGACATTACTGCAACTTTCAGCAGGAGTGCTCACAGAGTAAGGTACTAATGTGAGTGAGGGTTTGAGAACACAGCCCCAAAGGATGGATGTGACAGACCAGCGAGGGTACAACATGCGCGATGACGGGACGTGGCAAAGAAGGACGTGAGTTATGGATGTGATGACACAGTTACTCAGCTGACCACACCATGAATGTCTTGGCAGGAGAAATGAGGCTTTAATAAGGATGGGAATAATCACACCTCGCTCTTGTATAGCGCTTTTCCTCAGTGGTGGTTAGAGAACTTTACAAAGGAGGGCAGGGTCGTTATCCCCAGTTTACAGATGGGGAAAGTGAATGAGACCTGCATCTGAGGTGATGGAATTTGGGTTTGTTTTACTTCCAGTGACTTTGTAATCTCAGCATGGAGTGGTACATCTCACGGGTCTATGTCAGGCTGCTCTCAGCTCCCTACCTCAGTGACCTGTGTATTAATGGAAGGGAGAAAAGCCTTGGACCAAAGTCTGTGAGCCGTACCCTGTGGGAGTTTTGCTTGAGTAAAGGCTGCAGGATTTGCCTCCTTGTATTTAAACAAGCAGATCCCCTTCTCCTGCATTAACGAGAACCCCTCACTACACTAAATTCATTTGGGAAAAGCTACAAGAAAAGTACATTTCACCACTGATGCTGCTTGTTCGCGCTTTACTGAGCTTGGACAGTGAATCTGGAGAGGTCAGAGTCAACCCCCCTGTTCTCCTGCCCTCACACAATGCCGCTGTGTTAGGATGGCCCAAACCCTTTTTTTTAACCACGCTTAACTGGTGGGAACTAAACTACTTGACAGTGACACTTTAATAGGGGCGACAGTCCTGAGGCTTTGTCCACAACTTTAATTCTTGATCCCACCCTGTATTCATCACATTCAAGTCTTTTGGTGCAAGAGCATGCAGCTCCCATGCAAGCACTGAACTCCTAATGACGTCAATGGGAGTCTTGGGTGTGCAAAAAAATGCAGACTCAGGCTCTTTGTGGCTAGGGTATGTATTGGGCTGCCACTTCCAGTCTCATTCCATAACCAGCTGTGAAGAGTTTGTAACACTTCGGGAAAAAAGTACATTAACCTGCCAGAGCTTGCAGTACAGGTTCTCAGCCCAGGAGCAAATCGTTTTGGAAATTTAATTAAACTCTAATGAGGCACTTTTATTATGGGGCCATCTGTCTCGTGGAATTAACGTACAGTAATGTGCGGGTGGCTAATTGCTCTGTTGGCACGTTCAAGTCAAGCAGAGACGATCCTCCCAAATCACCTTTTGAACTCCCGCAAACAGCAGAGAAGAGCAGCCAGGAAGGTCTAACTGGTTCTTTAAGCACGGCAGGCTCCTTATGTGGGTCAGTCCCAGTATAGGACTGGAAACTCCCTCCAAGTTTCCTTCATGGCTCTCAGTGGGGTGGGGGTCTTGCTCCTCCTCTTTGCGGAATCAGCTGGGGTGAGGGGGAGTTGGCCCATAGATCAGGTTAGATCTCAGGAGATCTGGTGGTGGCCTGGGCCATCTGCATGGAGGCCTCTGTTATACTGACTGTAAATGCAACACTCTGTGCTTCTATGCTGTCTCACAGCCCCTCCCCAACCTTCTTGGCAGCGTGGCTTCGATGAAGCAGTATGCCCATGTATTCGCCCTCCCCTCCCTGGTGTTTCAGAGTGTAGAGGGGAACCTGCCTTCAGAGTCATCCGTGACTCATGCAGAGAATTTCTGCAGTGGTAAGTGGAGGGTGCTGCTCTGGAGAATGGCCACCTCCCAGGCGTGCCCAGGCCCGCACCTTCTCCAGCAGCAGATCCCAAGCCTCACCGAGCTGCCTAGAAGGACCTTCCACCAGGCTGGGGAGAAAGGTAATGCCGCTACACAGGAGGCACCTCACCACCTTTTCTTCCCCCCTCCTTCCACTTCCTTCATTCACTGCCAGCTTGGCCTAGGATCAGTTCAAAGGGAATGGCCCCTTTGTAATGTAATACAGGTAGTAAAAAGAGAGACGCAATTAACCACATCCCTCCTCTTCTTCCACTTGCTCTTCAGATTTTGGAGACCCTAGTGAAAGAAGTGATCGGGACCCAGATCCAAGCTCTCCATGAGATCCTGCAGACTGAGATCCAAACCACCTTCGAGATCTTGGAGCTGAGACTCCAGAAGAGGGCCTTGAGCCTGAACCCTCCTGTCCCCTACCCCCCACCTCCTCCTCTTGAAGAACGAACAAAGAAATCAACCAAAGCTCAAGAGCAGAAAAAGAAGAAGAAGTGAGGAGATGCGGGTTGGTGTAGCACTTGGCAGAAATCCCTGACTGACCTGTAATAATCATGGATTGTGCTTTTCAGTCCTGAAGACCATATAACCTGCCCTGGGGTTTAAACGCTCCATCCATAGCTTGATGCTGGGCTGTTTGTTCACCTTGCCCTGGCTGGAATGGGTATTAATATGGAAGATGGAAGTGTTGCTAGCATAGCTTTGGGCGCTACGACTTTATTGTCCTCTTAACAGCTTCCTGATGCAATGCTGGCCCTCTGAATTTGGCAATAAAGACCAAGAGACCCATCTAACAAATGTATGGCCTGACTCTCCTCGACCCGTCTTATTCTGCTGATGGGAATCGGGCAATCTGGGATCATCAAGTGCCCCTGGTTGGGCCTGGCTGGGTGACTTTGCACGAGTCACTCACTATTGCTACGCCTCACTTTACCCATTTGTAAAAGAGGGCTGATAAGGATAATAATAATACCACTCCCTAGGGTGACGTGAGGCCTAGTGCAATACCTCTGAGACCCTCACACGAAAGGTGAACAAAGTATTAGTATTCCTCACTCCCATCAATCGGTTTAATCTCTAGAAGCCTCAGGGCTGTTAAAATCTGCCCTCTAGAGGTTCATGATGGGTCCTTGTCCATGATTCAGTATCGCCAACTCCAGCGATTCTGGGTGTTTTTGTCCATCTCATGAAACCTGATGAAAGGCCCCGCTGTACGAATATTCCCATATTCAAAATGGCCACTGTCCCCAATTACTGTCAATGGGACTACAGCCAGCAAATGGGCACTGTTTCCCTACGGCCTATCTGCACATGCAGGCAGTCCTTAACAGCGCTGGCTGCCACCTCCCACTGTTTTCAGTGGGAGTGAAGCCAGGCCCAGAGAAGATGGCTGCCACACTATGGTTCAGGGGCCTGGACAGGACACAGTAGAGACTCTGTGAAAGTGGGATGGAAGAGTGAGGGGGAGCAGGAGGCAGATTTAGAGGCTGCAGGGGGATGTGGGGAGTAGGTGAGAGGCTGAGAGGGCAGGGAGATGTGGGGGGTAGGTGAGAGGCTGAGAGGGCAGGGGGATGTGGGGGGTAGGTGAGAGGCTGAGGGCGCAGGGGAATGTGGGGGGAAGGAGGGAGGCTGAGGGCCAAGAGATGTGGGGGCAGGAGGGAGGCTGAGGGGTACAGGGAAATGTGGGGGCAGGAGGGAGGCTGAGGGATGTAGGGGAATGTGGGAGGGAAGGAGGGAGGCTGAGGCACCTACAGGGGGATGGGGGCAGGAGGGAGGCTGAGAGGTGCAGGGAAATGTGGGGGCAGGAGGGAGGCTGAGGGATGTAGGGGAATGTGGGGGCAGGAGGGAGGCTGAGGGATGCAGGGGAATGTGGAGGCAGGAGGGAGGCTGAGGGGGTGCAGAGGACAGTGATGGGGGTAGGAGAAGAGGAGCCTGGGGGTTGTGGTGGGGAAGGAGAATCTCCTCCAAGCAGCCAGGGGAAAGCAGCATTGACAACTCTCCTGAACTAATCGCAAGTCACAGGATTTTGGCACCTCCCCAAGAATTAGCAGCTAGGTTGGTGGAAGAATTCTTCTGGCGACCTAGTGCTGTCTACATGGGGACCTGGGTTGGTTTAACTAGGCCACTCGGGTGGGGTGTGAAGTTTTCACACCCCTGACCGAGGTACTTAAACTGACCTGATTTTCTAGTGCAAACCAGGCCTGCCTTTGCAGCCTGAAGCCATCACAGAGACTTTGGCAGAGGACTAGAGGGGAGTCAACACGTCAAAAGACAGATTCAAAAACATGGTTTGACTTTTTAAGAAAAATCTTGTGATTTTAGGGTCAATCGCATGATGTTAGAGGGGCTGACTCGTGATTTTTGAGCTCACGTGGTTGGCAATACTTATGACTGGGACCCGTAGGTGCTACAGCCATACAAAGAATAGAGTAATGGCATGAGGTGGAGCACAGAACTCAGCCAGGGGGACATGTGGACTAAGGTAGCTGTGAGACACCTTTGTGCCCCCCTGAGCCTGGGCTGCTGGAGAGGCCTCTGATGTGACTTAGAAACCTCTGGGGGCCTGTCTATATTACAGCAGCCACCCTGGACTGAAGCATTGCCCAGAATCTGCATAGCGATGCATGCTGCAGCCCCAGCACATCCCCAGGCCACATCCCGGCCTGCCCCCTACTCCTGCCCTTGGAAGGCAGTACCCAGGAAACAGCCTTATAGCTGTTTTTCACATGCCTGTGAGTATGTATCTACACTGCAATAAAAGACCCACAGTGGCTGGCCTGGGTTAGCTGACTCAGTCGTGTGGGCCTCGATCTGCAGGGCTATAAAACTGCAGTGCAGATTTCAGGCTCGGGCTGAGGGCCAGGCTCTGAGACCCCTTGCGAGGGGAGAGGGGCTCAGAGTCCTGGCTCCATTTTACAGATGGGGAGGTAAGTCACAGAGGGTATGTCTACGCTGCAGCTGGGAGTGAGCCTCTCAGCCTGGCTGGACAGACTCACGCTAGCTCCGTTCAAGTTTTGGCTGAAACATGCCAAAAAATTCAGACTGTGGCAGGGAAATTTCAGGCCAAATGGTTAAAGTTTGGCAAAATTATCAGCAATTGAAAATAGGGTCTTATAATGGAAAACGTCATGTAACCTTAATAATAGGTGGGGCCATAGGCACTGACTCCGTGCATGCTCCGGGGCTGGAGGACCCACGGGAAAAAAATAGTGGGCACTCGGCACCCACTGGCGGGCCTTGCAGAGCAGCTCCTCCCCCTCCCCCCAGTGCCTCCCGCCCACTACGGATCAGCTGTCTGTTCAGCGGCAGGCAGGAGGTGCTGGGGGGAGGGGGAGGAGTGAGCGCAGGAAGAGGCGGAGCGAAGGCGGGGCACACTCAGGGGAGGGGGTGGAACAAGACAGGAAGAGTGGGGCGGCCGGAAAGAGGTGGAGTGGGGGTGGGAAGAGGCGGGGGGGGCCTTGGGGAAAGGAGCAGAGTGGGGGCAGGGCCTGGGGGGGTGCACGGGTCGAGCTCCCCCGGGGAAATGAGAAAGTCGGCGCCTGTGAGTGGTGCTACCAGTGCCACCTATAATTATATCTCTGAGTATAATGTTATAATTTCCTATTTTCCCACGTTTTATGGTTAGTTCTTTAAGTTTTACCTGGACTTGTTTCCTGGCTTTTCAATGTTTTTAATTCCTGCCCAATTTAGTTACTGATACGTATTTATAGCCCCTAAGTATTACCTTAATGTTTTGTTGTCACGGAATAACAATAATACTTCCCCCTTTGATAGCACCTTTCATCCAAGAATCTCTAAGAGCTTTAAGAATATTACTTAAACGAACAAACGACTCAAACCTCCCAGCATCTCAGTGAGGCAGACATCATCCTACGCAGCATACGTGGGGTGAACCGAGACCTGGAGACATGCTCTTGGTCACCCAGCCAGTAAGTGGCAGAGCTGGGATTCCCGACTCCTGCTGGAACCTGTAGCCCAAACGTCGTCCATTGTTCATTTGGAGAAAATGTTCTACTGTCAATCAGTGCCAGAAACAAATCTGAGCTCCACACAATGGAAGGGATTTCCTGGCACTTCTCGGCAGACAGGTGGTCTGCATTGTAACAGCCTCTGTTTACCTGGCACTGTATGACGCCCAAGAAAACCAGGATATAACAGGCTATGGAGAATTAAATGTCTCTTCTTCCCAGGAGCTGGTCCCTCCAGGACATCAGGGGCCCAATCCAAAGCCTGCTGCAGTCAGTGAGAATTTTTACATTGGCCTCAACGGGTTTTGAATCAGGATTCAAAGGCAGAGAGGGGAAGCTTGTCTTGCTACTGCCCAAATTGCACCTGAGCTGTGGCTACCGCAAGGACTTCCCTCCGCAGGACTGTAAATCTAGCACTTTTCACCTGCAGGAAATTCACAGGAAAACATTAACCACATTTTTTAAGATCTCAGAGCAGGAAGATGGGAGCGAAAAACAGATTTTTGGGCCAGGCACGTTAAGAAGGGAGGCATTGCCAAGCTGTTCTCTAGGGGGCCTTGCCACCCCTGGATGTGTGCTCCCAACAGCCAACGGGGCAGCAAGGTGAGCCGAATCTGCCATCCCCATTGGTGTCTGGGCTTAGACACGTTTTTGGTCAGCAGCTCCCCTGCTGCCTGAGATCCTAGGGAAGGAGCGGACAGAAATCTGACTAACCCCGTCACGTGAGCAGCTTTCCTTCCTGAGCACACAGAATGCGTCTGATGTTTTGTTAGCTCTGAAGCTCTCGGGGCTGAGTGACACGGCAGGCGCACGGGCGCCTGCAAAGGAGAGCAAATAACAACAGGGCAGGGCTGTGCTGGGCCAGGGAGCGTCTCTCAGAGGTGGCGGCTAGGCCGTGCTGGCAGAAGAGTGTGTGGCGTGCGTGGGTGAATGGGCTGCAGGCAGTTCAAAGCTCCATCCGGATGCTTTTAAAACCCAGATTCTTCACCGCAACCCTGTGTCCAGCCGCTTGACTGCTATTCGGCTGCACATCACCTGCCACACACGCCTCCCAAATCCACAGAACTCCCCCCGCACCTGGGATGGCGTCCATGGAGCTGGGCCCCCCAAGCTGTGAAGGAGGATGGAGAATGCTGTGGAACTGCCCCTCTTCCCTCTCCTGTATTTCAAGGCCATTTCATCTCCTTTCTTCTGGCTCCTCTTTGTGCCTCACACGGGGGGCGGGAGACCTCTGCCTCTCCCCCCACCCAGGGTTAAATTAAGAACATAAGAACGGCCCTATGGGGTCAGACCAAGGGTCCATCTAGCTCAGTATCCCGTCTTCCAACAGTGGCCAGTGCCAGGTGCCCCAGAGGGAATGAACAGAACAGGTAATCATCAAGTGATCCATCCCCTGTTACTCATTCCCAGCTTCTGGCCAACAGAGGCTAGGGACACCATTCCTGCCCATCCTGGCTAATAGCCATTGATGGACCTATCCAACATGAATTTATCTAGTTCTTTTTTGAAGCCTGTTATGGTCTTGGCCTTCACAACATCCTCTGGCAAAGAGTTCCACAGCTTAACTGTGCGTTGTGTGAAGAAATACTTCCTTTTATTTGTTTTAAACCTGCTGCCTATTCATTTCATTTGGTGAGCCCTAGTTCTTGTGTTATGAGACATAGTAAACAACACTTCCTTATCTACTTTCTCTACACCAGTCATGATTTTACAGATCTCAATCATATCTCCCCTTTGCCATTTCTTTTCCAAGCTGAAAAGTCACAGTCTTATTAATCTCTCCTCAGACGGAAGCCGTTCCATACCCCTAATCATTTTGTTGCCCTTTTCTGAACCTTTTCCAATTCCTATATATCTTTTTTGAGATGGGACGACCACATCTGCACGCAGTATTCAAGATGTGGGTGTGATGGATTTATATAGAGGCAACATGATATTTTCTGTCCTATTATCTATCCCTTTCTTAATGATTCCCAACATTCTGTTGGCTTTTTTGACTGCCGCTGCACATTGAGTGGACGTTTTCAGAGAACTATCCACAATGACTCCATGATCTCTTTCTTGAATGGTAATAGCTAATTTAGACCCCATAATTTTATACGTATAGTTGGGATTATGCTTTCCAATGTGCATTACTTTGCATTTATCAACATTAAATTTCATCTGCCATTTTGTTGCCCAATCACCCAGTTTTGAGAGATCCTTTTGTAGCTCTTCGCAGTCTGCCTGGGTCTTAACTATCTTTAGGGGTGTTGAAATGTTCCATCTGTCCACCAAAGACAGACTTCCCGGATCATTGTTCTGATCTTACAGCTTCCCAGTGCAGCTCTGTACAACTGAAAACACTTAGGGTGAAATCCAGGCTCCGCTGAAGTCCACAGCAACGCTCCCACTAATTCCAGTGGGTCCAGGATTTCACCCTTTCGGGACACGCGGCATGGGCCAATGCAGGGGACTGGGTTCCACCTCCAGCTCTGGAATCATAGAATATCAGAGTTGGAAGAGACCTCAGGAGGTCATCTAGTCCAACCTCCTGCTCAAAGCAGGACCAACCCCAACTAAATCATCCTAGCCAGGACGTTATCAAGCCAGGCCGTAAAAACCTCTAAGGATGGAGATTCCACCACCTCCCTAGGTAACACATTCTAGTGCTTCACCACCCTCCTACTGAAATGACTTGGTTATGTGATCTCAGGCAGGTCCATGCCCCTCAGCTTCCCCGCCTGTGAAGTAGGGTTAAGGAGACTGCTCGCCTCTGCAAAGCACGCCGAGATCCAGAGTGGAAGCCTGAAGGACTGTCACCATAAAGGGCTTTGCCACATGCGCTGCTTTATCGATTACACCAAGGCCCTTCACCGTGCATACGCTACCTAGAGGGAAGAAAGTCATTTCACGTCCATCTAGGAATGGCAGAAGTGTCATTCTGCTTTTCACAGCACTGTCTTGTTCTGGAGCCCAGCCCTCCTGCATAAAAGAGAGAGAGAGGCAGCACAAAAGGCTCAATTACAAATCAAAAAGAGGTCCCAGCCCGGGCTGGTGTTTACAGATTTTTAGAGAAATTAGGGCCTTGGCCTACTGAGTTGGGTGCCATTCCCTCTCCACCCACCAGCTGGCTTCTCCGGCTTAACACCTCCCAGAAAAGTGCTCCCCACTCACCATCCCTCCACAATGCTTCTGTCACACACTCAAGCTTATTAGTTACGGAGGTCCTTTATCTCAGAGATGGGCCTGAAGCCAATTTCCAGCCCTGGCTCTGGGCTGGGATCAGCGGTCGCAGCCTAAGCCTCTCTCTGCAACAGAATCTGAACTCCAATCGCTGGGAAAGTGCCCATTGGAATCTGGGTTTCACACCCGTGAGTTCAGGAGTGATCAGATTGGGGTGTTTGTTTCACCCCATTATAAAGGGGTGGGGGCAGATCACACTCTCTGTTAACATGGGGGGTCAATCCAGAGTAATTCAACTGATTTCAGCGAAGTGACTCCAGTTTTATACCAGAGTAATTGAGTGCAGAGTCCGGCCCATTGCTTTCAAATCCAGACTCCTGTTCTGCCCGACCTCTGCTTCATAACAGTAAGAGAGTAGGGTGACCAGATGTCCTGATTTTATAGGGACAGTCCTGATTTTGGGGTCTTTTTCCTATATAGGCTCCTATTACCCCCATCTTCCTCCGTCCCGACTTTTCACATTTGCTGTCTGGTCACCCTATGAGGGAGGGGGCCCACCGTCTGCACGTTTCAAGGAGCGCCTCTGTCCTTTTCTCCATTGGCACCCAGCTCCTCCTTTGTGTCTTTGGGCCTGTTTTCATTTTCCCAGCGTTTTGTCCGGGGGAGGTGAGAGGGAGCTAGCGAGGGAAAACTTGGGAGCTGCAGAATTGTATGGAGGGCGAAGTTATTTTTTCTTGACATAAACAGCCAGGCTTTCCCTCGGCCCTTTACTTGAATCGTGAAGGTAGGACCCGGACTCATAACATCCGGCAGGAGGGGCCGGCGTTATCAGGCAGGAAACACTCAGCTCTGGGCACATCCTCCCCGCACTCCCTGCAGCTCCCATTGGCAGCGCTCAGCAGGAAAAGACTCAGCAACTTGTCTCATTCCCTCCTCTTAATCAAGGGAGGGCCTGAGCCTGCTGTCCTAACTGAGGGGGAAAACGCTCATTGTCCAGAACGGGAGAGCTCCCGGAGAAAGGGCTTGCTGGGCCGCTATGGGACAGGCAGGGCCGGCCCAAGGACATTTTGCGCCCTCGGTGAAACTTCCACCTTGCGCCCCCCTCTCCTCCTCCCCTCCCCCCGGCGCATCACTTATTATAAACTTTCAAAAATGAATACAGTCGTGTAAAAAAAAAAATGGGGGGGCACCGGTTTTTGGCACCCCGAATCTTGGCGCCCTAGGCGGCCGCCTAGTTCACCTAGTGGTTACACCGGCCCTGGGGACAGGGAGATGTGGCCCCACAAACAGGAGCGATAGAAGATCTTCCTGTTACAAGTTTTATTCCCCCACCAAGACTCCGCTCTGAGTGAAAGGAGAAAACAATCCCACTTCATTGTATTCACAGCATTCACTGAGTCCAATAAAGCGGGGCCCTTGGCTGGGAATCAGAAGATCGGGGTCTCCTCCACTGACTCACGGTGCTGCCTTCGGCAAGTCCCTTCATCTCTCTATGCCTCCGTTTCCATACCGTAATATAGGGACAATGATATCCCCACTCCCTTGTAAAGAAATCAGAGATCGAAGGACCCTGGACGGGCTGTACGTGGGGCAGCGAACTCAGCCCAACAACCATGCAGCTGCAGCTAAACTGCTATTTTTAGCATAGGTAAGTCTACTTCAGCTAGGCATTGCACCTCCAGCTCCAGTGTAGACGTACCCTATAGTAAGAGAAATCCCTGCCCCAAAGAGCTTAGCATAAGGGTATGTCTATGCTACGAAGATGGTACTGGCACAGCTATGTCGCTGTAGACGCAGCCTGCACCGACAGACGGGGAACACCGCTACCCCAAACGAAGTTAGCCCTGTTGACAGAAGCAGTCTCCTATCAACCTAGCTGTGTCTGCACGGGGGGAGGGGAGTGTCAGCACAGCTGTGTCGGGGTTGTGGTTTTTTTGTAGCCCTGACCAACATACTTGTTCAGTGTAGATTAGGCTTCAATAGATAACACGGACAAAGGGATCATTCTTATCCCCATTTTATAGATGGGGAAACTGAGGCACAGAGCGGTGAAGTAACTTGCCTGGGGTCACCCAGAGAGTCTGTGGCAGCACTGGGATATGTACCCAGTTCTCCTTGACCTCAAGACCACCCTTCCTTTCCAAATGCTAGGACTGCTCCGATGAGAGCCTCTCCCACCCGTGGGGGCGTTGCCTATGCTTCACTGATTTTGCTATCTAGGCTGCTGTTGCCGCTTGCAAATCATAGAATCATAGAATATCAGGGTTGGAAGGGACCTCAGGAGGTCATCGAGTCTAGTCCAACCCCCTGCTCAAAGCAGGACCGACCCCAACAAAGGGGGTTGGACTAGATGATCTCCTGAGGTCCCTTCCAACCCTGATATTCTATGATTCTAAATCATCCCAGTCAGGGCTTTGTCAAGCCTGACCTTAAAAATCCTTCTCCTCCTGTGACAAATGGTCACTCCCCCGCCCTCCAATTAAGCCAACTGGGGTTCCACTGAAAATATCCACCCCCAACTTGGGATTCGGCGAGCAACAGGCAACCCAGCATATGGTGCTTCCGAACTGTCAGGCCCCCTTTAGAATCTAGTCTCCTTGGGGCAGGACTGTGCCATGTCCGGCACTAAACACACAGGATACAAGAGAGCGAGGCCGTTTTACACCAATAAATACTCAGTAAATGACCCCCACATAGCTAGGTTGACTCTCTCCCAACCTTTTCTCCTCTGACGTCTCAGACAGAATGAGATCTGGACAGATGTCAATCAAAGAGGGACAGAAAAGGGTTGGTGGCCTCTCCTTTCCCGTAGTGGCTGAGTTAGGACAGATTCAACTTCAGCAATTCTGGCCTCAGTGACTGAGAAGAATCACCACCTGTTCTGTGAATTTAAAGGAAATCAGTTCTCCCGGGAGGCCAGGCGCATGACACAAACTAACTCCCAGACGGACTGAATTCCAGGGCTATCCGGGAAGGGTGAGGTCATGATTGCTCACTGTTACTCACATTGCAACTTGCACAACAAAAATATTGACTGCAGCTTGACTGTAGTATGGAAAATCGCTGCCCTGCTGGTTCAAACAGTGGGGTTTGAGACCCAGTCTAAGGCTATAGGTGACTTTTCCAATTCTCCTCCTCCTCCCTCCCATCCCTGCCCTGGATCTATGCCAAAAACTGCAGTAGAGATTGGGTTTAAATTCCCCTTGGGCTCATTTTCATTTTCACCCCCCGCCCTGTGCAACCTGGAGGAGACGACGGATGGATGCATCTTAGGAGCAGGAGATGGAGAATCGTCGCCAGCCTGGTGCAAAGACGAGGCCTCACGCTGGGTCGTTCTGGGGAGAGTGGCCAACTGCTCCAGGGGAAAGAGAGACCCGCGTAGGGTATCGATGTGGAACAAGCTCTTTCTGAGATGGCCATGTCACAAAAGCCACCACCACAATAGGCTCGTAGTGGGCTCTCATTGGTATTTGCAGCAGAGAGGCCAATGACTGAATGGACCTAGAGACGGCAGTACGTTCCTTACCACGTCCGATGGCTATTTATTTATTTTCCAGTAGCCCCCATCTGAGATTAGAGCCCTACTCTGCTATGTGCTGTACATACACATAGTGAGCAATCGAGAATCCCTGCCCCAAAGAGGGGAAACGGTCCCTGCAGGTCTGATTTGAGAAACATTGTTGGAGGACTGAGTGGGAGGCTACCACTTGCTCATTCCCTGTTTGGTGAGTAAATAAGGGACTGTTCCCTCCAGGGTGCCATTCTGGCAGCACTGAAGCCCTGGAGCTAAAAATAAATTCCCAAGCGAGCTGACTTTGCAGTTAGCTACCTAGGATGAAAACAGAGAACTCCGTTTTGCTGTGGCTATTAAGACGTTGTCAGGAGATGGGTTGATGGCACTAATCACGAATTTCTCCACTGCGGAAACCACCCCAGTGACCAGGTTCTGATCCGGAAGCAGATTCCCCAAAGTATGGGTGTGCCTCATGTGCCAGTTTTGTCTATTATAGAGTCATATCCATCGTTCGAATTCAGATCCAAATTCCCCCAGTGTCCAAAGTTTTTGATTCAGCCCAGCTCTGCTACAAGTAAGGTGTGTGGGTGACTCACGCTGCTTTTCCTCCCGTGATTCTGTGTTAAACAAGGGGGACAAAGTCATCCCTTCCATAACGCAAACGCCACAGAAGTTAGCCAAGTTAAACCAAGGATTAATCTAGCTTCTGCCCTGCAAGATGGATTAGAGGGCTTAAAAAATACCTGTTACATCTTCAGAACAATAGGTAAGATGCACCGGATGTGATATTTCTGAGGTGCAGAGCACCCATTGCTCCAGGTGACGTCAATGGGAACCGGGCGGCCCAGAAAATTAGACTCAATATCTGCATTAGATACAAATAATGTAATAAACGGTTATAACTTACCCAGAGACTCATGATTAGCCAGAATAGTGGGAGCTTCATTGGCTTGTTACAAGCCCAAGCTCTAATTTCCTTGTAAGGCTTTGGTGCATGTTTGTTGTTTGTACCGTCGCTGGGCTGTGAGACCAATTTTCATTTTGCATCCTTGCACCCACTAGGGATCCAGACTGCCTTTAGGGGGCGCTGCTAGCCTTACCTCCTTAGACAGGTCTACTCCTAATGTAGGCCTCTGGTGATACGCTGCTCCTCGGTTGTCATTACACAATCTCTGTTCAGGACACAAGACTCTGTCTGTGAGACGGGAGGAGAAATCAGACTTTACTATCAAATCAGATTGCAAGCTGTTTGGGACAGGGAACACGTCTGTCGCTGGGCTTTGAGCCCCTAGCTCAATGAGGCCCAATACTAATTGGGGTATGGGTTAGGGTGACCAGATGTCCCGATTTTAAAGGGACTGTCCCGATTTTTGGGTAACATAAGAACAGCCATACTGGGTCAGACCAAAGGTCCAGCTAGCCCAGTATCCTGTCTACCGACAGTGGCCAATGCCAGGTGCCCCAGAGGGAGTGAACCTAACACGTAATGATCAAGTGATCGCTCTCCTGCCATCCATCTCCACCCTCTGACAAACAGAGGCTAGGGACACCATTCCTTACCCATCCTGGCTAATAGCCATTAATGGACTTAACCTCCATGAATTTATCCAGTTCTCTTTTAAACGCTGTTATAGTCCTAGCCTTCACAACCTCCTCAGGCAAGGAGTTCCACAAGTTGACTGTGCGCTGTGTGATGAAGAACTTCCTTTTATTTGTTTTAAACCTGGGGGGGGTCTATAGGCTCCTATTACCCCCCACCCCCTGTCCCGATTTTTCACATTTGCTGTCTGGTCACCCTAGTATGGATACTACTATAACCAACCCTGCTGGATCTGTTCGCAGCATTTAAACCTGCAATCTCCAGCTCTAAATGCATGAGCCCTCACTACTTCAGCTGAAAGACTACATGGGGGATTTTCAAAAGCACTTAAGTGGTGCCTTAGAAGTACAAACCCCACTGACTATCAGCGGGGCCAGTGGGGTGGCATTTGCAGAAGCACCAATCTGACCCAGGAACAGACGTCACCTTGCAAGTCAATGGAAATTTTGTTCTTGAAAATCTCCCCCTACATTTTGAATGTTGCATGCAGCCTCTTCTCTTTCCCAGGAGCTGGCTAGAACTCCTGAATCAAAGAAGCCCCGAACGTTGGGGTATTTGAAAACTAAATCCAGATTGGATTTTGCAGCTTGAGTTCACTTCCAAGCTACCCTATGAATTCGGAATCTATCCCACATTTGATAAACGGAGACTTCCTTTTATGGCTCTGCTGCCCTCATGCTTTGAAGTCATCCCCATCATCTGAGTGGCAGCCTGGTATTGTGGTTGGAGCATGGAAATAGGAGTCTGGAGATGCAGGACCCAGTACCGACTCCGCTCCTGACTCGCTATGTGACCTTGGGCCAATTACTTAATTCCTCTATGCCTCAGTTTCCCAACTTGTAAAAAGGGGTTAGGAACATCAACTCTGCAGGATTGTGAGGGTTAATTCACTCATGGTCGCAAAACATCTTGAATGTGCAAAGTGCTCCTTCTGGCATAGTTCCCTCTATACCATGTGCACAGAATTTGAGTGTAGTATATTGTGTCCCTAATACCCATCAAAACTCACTTGAGCAATACAGATGCATCATAGTTACAGAAGTGTGTATGCTGAGGAGCAGAAACAAAAGAAGAGGCTGTGTCAGTGAGCGAGTATCAGAGGGGTAGCCGTGTTAGTCTGAATCTGTAAAAAGCAACAGAGGGTCCTGTGGCACCTTTAAGACTAACAGAAGTATTGGGAGCATAAGCTTTCATGGGTAAGAACCTCACTTCTTCAGATGCAAGACGAGGGATTTCTAGGTAGCTTTCCTTAGTGTCGGTCACCCTTCTGGCCTCGTTGTATAGATATCAGGGCATCATGAGAATGCTTGGTCTGTAGCATATAAAGCCGGTGAAATTGATTAGTTTGGACTCCCCCAAGACTCACTCCTCTCAGAATTCATAGTCACCCATCACAAGATGTCTCGGAAAACTGGCTCTTGCCCCGTGGATCTGAGGGGAAGAAAGAAGCCTTACAGAGGTATAGGAGTCCATGGACTCGACTTCAAAGTCCTTACCAGGCACAGGTTCAAGTAAAGTTTTGCATGAACGGGCTGTAGGTTTGGCCTGCAGGATCAGGTGAGGGATAAGGGCTAAACTCTCGTCTGTTACACCGGTTGAGTAGAGAGGAATCTGGCTCTGTCTGTAGAGCTCTTCACCTCCTATGTCTCAGAGTTACAATTTGAAACCCATCCATCATACACCACTGCGTTTCTTACCTCCTCTCTTTCACGCGTCTTACATTCCACACCCACAACTTCACCTTCTGAGACTATTTGTCCTGATTCTCAGTTAGACCCTTTACATCACTCCGGCAATGAAAAGGAGGGCTCGTAAGGGGTGTAAATGTTTAGTGTACAGTGTCCTTAGTGCAAATAAGAATCATGCCCTATAGACTCGGATTATACTCAGCAAAACATGGACTGTTTTGCTGAGTATAATCTGAGTCTATAGGGCATGATTCTTAAGGTCCACTCCTACGCCAAGTCAATGGCAAATTCCCCGTTAACTTCAGTGGGCCCCCGAATTGTGCCAGGATTGGATCTCGCAATCCTCGCCTACACAAAACTCTGATATCGAAGGGCACTTTGGATAAGCAGGAATGCACAATCACGACCCTTAAAGAAACTTCCCCTGATACATTGGGAAGGGAAAAAATATTTCAAATTGTGACTTAAATTCGTCCCGGATTACACAGTTTTTAAAGATAGCCACAGGCCCTTTTTATTTAAAAAAAAAAACAGATGTAGAAAAGTTTGGCTGAAAATTAAAAAAACCCAATGCAACATCAAGCACAATAAATGCTTCCCCTTTGAACAGTTTTGTCCAGAACTACAGCAATCTAAATGATAAAACAGTCATTGTATAAAAACATATTTATTTAAATTAAATATTTTATGCGAACTCATATCTACATGCATTCAAAATGCATCAGAGTCACACACAAAAAAAGATGGAAAGTGTTAGCTTAAAAGTTGTGGCTTTTTTTAAAGTATTATTTGCAATTATATTATCATTTGCAATTAATTACGCACTCAAGATTGAAACCAGAAAATCATAACCATGCTACTAACTAATCATAACCAAATGTCATACAGTAACCCTAAGATTAAACATGATACATAACTGATTTAAAATAAAATGGCATCTTTATGAAAAAAGAGCAATGCAAAATATGACGGAGAAATAATGGAACATACAAATCAATATACAGCTTTATTACAAGCAATAATATACTGACAAAGAGGAACGGGCATTTCATTTCTAAACATTAAGTATTTGCCTTCAAATGATGCTTGATACAAATGTGTCTGCTACGTATCACCTCTTTTCCAAAGTGCTCATCACAATAAATTCTTTCCAGCTGTGGCTGCAGGTAAAGGGGACATGATGGGATATTACTCAGGTTCTTGGCCTTCGGAGTAGCTGTTACGAAGGTCACCAGCATGGCTACGTACATGGGAAATTACTTGTAGTGACTCAGGCAGGGACCGATCTTGCTCCCATTTAACTCAGTGAAAGCAGGATCAAAGCCTAGGGAAACTCTGTTTAAAGAGAAGTCAAGCTGAATTTTATAGTGTGCGCAAAATTCAGCTTCAAACAGAAGCTGAGCCGCAACCTTGCCGCTGGAGCAGCTAGCAGTCAGTCCATTATCACAAGACCATGTTGTGTCACCGCATCACAGTTCCAGTTATTGTGAACCTCCTCTCCCACTCAAGTGGTTCAGGGTGGGGGGTGGGAATGATCCACCCTGGGCCAGATCTTTCCTTCCTTGGGTCTGATCTTTCCTTCCATACACTCTCAGAGTTCCACTGAAATCCACAAAAAGTTTCAGGAGCCAAAGGGGCACAGAGCGGGGCTATGTGGGTGCAACAGATTAGATTAGATGCCTTTCCATACACAGGACCAAATACACTGCTGGCACTAGGGATTGCAAGTCCAGTGACTTCACCGGAATTGCATTCCTTATGGTAGTGCACACTCAAAAACTCCCAGCCACTTCCGTCAAACTGTTGAGTACATAGGGAATGCAAGACCAGGCCAACAGAAAACCCACACGGCTATGACTGAAAGCCTCAGAGCTCTCTTCGGTTAAAGCTCTTCACGTAGGGTAATTACGTGAGAACAGGACATTCATGATCCCCTGATCGTATTCTTTCTGTGCAGCAATAGCTGGTTGTGACAACCACCATCTTAGCCAATCCTGGGACTGGAATTGGAAACCTGCATTACTGAACTAGTGACTACAGCTCGAAGAGCTAGGTTCTGTAGGTAGGGACAGTAATGGAGTCACGCCAGTAGGCCCAGAAGGCGGCACACACTGATCAGAGGGTTACGTTAACTCGTTTGCCACCTCTTTGCTTTCCCCCCCATCCCTACCACAAGTGCTACACAGAACAAGACTCAGGGGCTGATTTTTCAGAGGAGCTGAGAATTTGCAGCCCCCATGGGATCCAGCTGGAATTGAGGGAGCTCTGGCCCAGATCCAGGAAATTAGGACCCTAAATACCTGTACGGAGCTGGGCCTCGGTGCCACTGAAAAATCAGACCCACCATCCAAAGACTTGTCATGCTTATAGAATAAATTGGTAGGAGGACTGTAGCCAGTGACCAGCTGGCTTGGAAAAGGGACTTGACCACAGACCGTTTCTGAAGCAGGATATCAAATACCTTTTAAAGCAGGATACTTAATATTGATGCCAGTGGATGTCCGAGAAGCAAAATCCATTACCTAGGACAGAAAGGAGGCTCCAAAACCGTTTCAGTTCTGACTTGGCAACCCTGAGGTGAGGAGCGAGGTGTCCACCAGCTGTTGTGTACATGGAGCCATGCCAATAATACTGTAGGGTCTGTCCTCGGCCAGTCCACAGGCCCTGCTCCTTCTGGCCTAGGAGACGCTGTAGTTGTTGTAGTAGGTAGCAGTGGCATCTGCTAGGACGGAGATGAGGCTAGTCTCTGTAGAGGGCGAGCCACCTGCAACCTGAGACACCTGGACGTGTCCATTGATTATCATCCCGCTGTGGTCTGAGTGGCCGGGAGTGTTGAGATACTGGTCAAACTCATTGCGGTCCATCTCCCCCAGAAGTTCTGCTTGGCTCAGTTGGTCCAGGCTGTCAAAGCCGTGGTGTTCAGGGGGTGGGGAGAGCTGACCAAGATGGGCCTGGAGGTTGGGAGAGTGGATGGGGTGGAAGGCTGGCGTGTAGTAGGTGGGAAGAGGAGGAGGGGGGCAGCTGGGGATTGGGGGGATCATGGAGGTGCTGGGCTGAGGGATGGACATGGGGCCAAGGGGATGGTGGTTACACTGGAGGGGGCTGGTGGAGTACTCTGGAGAGTAAGGGGCCCCAGTCATATGGGGGTGGTGATGCTCCTCCGGGCCCGGGGAGGAGAAGAAGCTCTGCTCAGGGTCTATCACATCCAAAGGGGACATCTCAGGCGGGGTGGGCAACCCGTAGGGGTAGGTGTCCATGTTGGTGCTGCTGCTGCCGCTGTTGGCCTGGGCCTCCCTGTAGCCCCTGATGCTCTGCAATACCGGGCCAGGTGAGTACTCACCCTGCCCCTCCTTTCCCCCCACTGTCCTGCCGCAGGCCCGCTTCTCCGGCACCGAGTTCTGATCCCTGGCGAGGTTCCCCAGCAGAAAGCCTGGATCCACCCGCTTGCAGATCCGCTTGACCTGCTTCTTCCTCCTGGGCCTGTATTTGTAGTTGGGGTAATCTTGCATGTGCTGCACCCTCAGTCTTTCCGCCTCCTCCACGTAAGGTCTCTTCTGGGAAGGGCTCAGAGATTTCCAGGACTTGCCTGCAACAAGGAAGGAACAAAAATCCTCTTAGAATCCACAGCTGTGGCATCTGCGCTGGGCATGGAGGGTCTGTGTCCCTAAGCACCCAGAGAGCGCTGGCTGGGACCAAGGGACAGAGCCTAGTCTTGGAGAAAACAATGGTCAAACACCCACTGAATCCAATGGAACTGGGATCTGGCCTCAATACAGCTGTATGACCCTATCCAAAATATTGGGTCGAGGGGAGTGCCTGAATCCTACAGCCCTAGGGAGTGGGGCATCCCCAGGATAGCAAAAAGTGAAGAGGTTGGAGTGGGAGGGATAGAGCCATGTGTGGCTGGTATTCCCTTTCCTCTTTAAACAACCGCTTTCATCAGCTGCTCCCTGACTCGCAGCCCTGCCCAAGCTGCGGAGAAAGCCCCTGGGTCTTGTAATTAGACCAAGCCGAGGTTCTGCAAAGGGGGCAACTCGTCTCCTGCCCTCGAGCCCCAGAACACGAAATCAAAGGAAACAGACCCAAGTGCCGGTGGCCGTTTCCAAGGGGAAAGATGGAAATAATCTGCCCGTTCCCCACAGAGACTAGGGGGGCCGGACACATTTAGGGATGCGAGGTTTTTAAAACAAAATACATTCACACAAGTGAATTCCACTTTGGGAAGCCACCCGGGACAGTAAATGGCTGTCGGTCCGTTTGGGGAGGGAATTTCTCCCCCTCAAATCACAAAACTGGAGAAAAGACCAAAGAAATCACTGACTTTGGAGGACTAAACAATCATCGCCCTGAAGGTCTATTTCCCCCGGCTCAGACAATGGTTCTTTGCCTCCTGGGTCTAACGAACGGGGCGGGTTGGAGAGTTCGCAAAACTAATACAACGTGACAACTTCAACCCGGAAAATACCGCGAGTCGGGGACTTCTTTCTACCCGCTTTGCTCCGGCCACGGGGTCCCAGCCGGGTTCCCCCAACCCAGCCAGGATCGGAGAGACCAAGCGCACAACCGGGGCCGGTCAGTCGCGCTGCCCGGGGTGTTGTGTCTGAGCCAGGCGAACACCTGCTTGTGTTTGGATAGCCGAGTCTAGACCGGCAGGGGAGGTCACAGGGGGCGGCCGGGGTTAGGGTCGAGCCCGGGGGCAGGAGCGTGGGCTTCCCCCCTCCCTCTCCGGGGCCACCCAGCGCCGGGGGCATCGGGGGACGGATCCGGGCCGCCCGGGGGCTCCGGCTCACCGAGCATCTTGCTGAGTTCCGCGTTGTGCAGGTCCGGGTTCTGCACCGCCAGCCGCTTCCTCTCGTCCTTCGCCCACACCATGAAGGCGTTCATGGGTCTCCTGATGCGGGGCTCCGAGCCCTTCTCCCCCGGGGAGCGGTGCGCGGCCGGCGGGGAGAGCCCCTCCGGGAGCTCCCCGTCCAGGGCGGAGCAATCCAGGCTCTCGGACCACGGGTAGGAGCCCAGCAGGGAAGCCATGGCCGGGACACCCCCCGCTTCGCCCCTGGCCCCCGACCGCTCCCCGCCGCCTGGCTCCGAGTCCCCCCTGCAGCGCCCGGGGCTCCCTGGCTGTCCCCCCCTCCCTCTCTGGCAGCGTAATCCAGGGGGCCCCCGGCCGAGCTGCACCCTGCAGCCCGGGCGCTGTATTTATGAGCTCCTCGGAGAAGCTTCCTCCAATGACACCGAAGGTGCCTGCGGCTCCTCCTTGTTTTCAAACTCCGGCGCCCCAGCCAGGAGGCCTGTGAGCAACTTCTCCCGGCAACCTGCCCGCAGCAGAGGGGCTGGCTCAGCCCCAGGGGGGAGCCCCCACCACCGGCCTTCCAGTCCGTCCCCCCCATCCCTCCTCCAGCTGCTTCTCCCACCCCGCCCCGGGGCTCCCTTCTCCTGCCCCCAGGGGACAATGGCAACTCCACCTGTCAGCCGCAGAACAAGTCTGGGGATGGGGTGGGGGTGGGGGGAGAGGGGGGCAAGCGTCCAAGTTCAACATCCAGCCACCTGGCTACTCCAGCCTGCAAGAAGGTAACCGAGGGAAGAGCCAGGGTATAAAAGATCAACAAGATCTGAATTCTCCCGCCTTAGTCTGATTGAAATTCATAATAAAAGGACAAAGGCCTGGTTTTTACACACACACACACACACACACACACACACACACACACACACACACACACACACACACTCTCTCCCTCTCTCTCTCTGATCCCAAGATCTCACTGCCCTCTGCAAAGCGGAGAGAGCACATTACCCTTTACTTGCAATATAGGGAAACTGAGGCACACGGAAGCCACGTGACTTGACCAAGGTCCAGTTGCTAATCAGCTGCAAAACCACTCAGGCCCTAGCCCCCGCTGCCCCAGCCACTAGACCGTGCGGGGGGTTGTCTGACAGTGCTTGTTTCCGACTGGTCAGGCGGGCCCCAGACCCGAGGAAATCTCCGCAGAGCCGCAGTGTGAACGCCTACGGGCCGCAGCCAAACAGAGATCAGCTGAAGGCACCTAACAGCCTGACAGGGACCTTTAACCAGTCCGAGACCGGCTGCCCTTGTTGCTGGGCGACTTGCGACCGAGATGTTTATACACTTCGCACGAGCTTCAGATTCACCAGGCAAATAACGAATCCAAGGGGCAACGCCCCAAAAAGGGGGCTGAAGGCGACCTGGGTTTTGTTACCCACAAAGGTACACGATGGCCTAAGCGAAGCCCACGCTCCTGCTTTTCCAAGACACTTGTGACCAGACAGCAAATGTGAAAAATCCAGACGGGGGGATAATAGGAGCCTATATAAGAAAAAGATCCCAAAATTGGGACTGTCCCTATAAAATCGGGACATCTGGGCACCCTACTTGGAACACATCCAAAGAAGGGCCTCCGAGGGAGGCAGGAAAAGCCAACACGCCTAAAAGAAACGAAGACACACCCTGGTCCCCCCAACACTACAGATCCCCCCTTCTCTCTCCAGAAGCATGAATTTGCCCTCTACAATCCAGCCGCTGTCACCCCCCCCCCCCAGGTGTAAAAGTTTGTCTCCTTGACAACCCCCTGCTATTTTGCACCCCTGCGCATCGCCTGGTTGGAAATCCAGGATGTGTCAAGTCAAAATATCATCACTCCAACTATGTTGCTTAAAACACCAACACAAAACCAAGAGCCAAGAGCAGGTGCTGCTTGTCGGAAAGAGAACAGTTTTAAGAATTGTTTGGAAAGTTTCAGGCAGAAATAGTGGGGGTCTAAAAAGCTCTCCCCCTCCATGCACCAGAGACCGAGGTGCAGCCAACCCCAGCCGGCAAAGGCATCTGAAATCCTCGCCTCCTCTCGGGCTAGGCGGTGTCGGGAGAACTAAAAGCCAGCGCCTCTGCGGCGCTGAAACGGTTCTAGTTCGGCCCTGGGTTCCTTTATGACTCTGACCCCCTGACATGACTTACAGCACTTCAGCGGCTCCCGTTTGAACGATGGTGGATTTCCTATTTGTGCTGCCAGACAGCTAGCGGGACAGGCCCCGAGCTGGGGAGGCATTTCCTTCAGCCGGGGCTTAGAGGCGTTTCAAAGTGTCGGGAGATCGTTTGGCTGCTCTGCCCAGAGAGTCCCAGCGAGACCTGGGTGTTTGGACAGGTGGCCCGCACTGCAGCCAGGGCGATTTCAAACACGTGTCTCAGGTTCTGTTGACACTTGCCAGATTAAAGGTGATCTAAAGCGTGCCGTGTAAACGTGTGGTGCGGGACCAAGATCCGGCTCCGCTTCCTGGTCCCTAGAACACTCCTCTGTACAGCATCCGAAATTATTTCGAGCTGTTAAACTAAGAATTGTATTACGACGACTGTGGGGGCAGAATTGCTAGAGAAACGTTGCGCGAAGTTATTCCAACGCCCTGGAAAAGCAACTGCCCTTCTGAGGCTCTCTCGGTAACCAGAATACTTTTAAACATCAACATTTTCCAAGGGAAACTGATTAAATCTAGTTATTTACAAGTGGGTTTGATCTCCGTCTCTGTTATCTGAGAACACAACAGGAAGGCAACTTCTCTTCAATCTAAAAGGCACAGGAGATTTCCTGGATGTCAAGACAGATTTTTAAATTCCTTTAAAAAATAATCAAGGAGGTAGTTATTCCCCTAATCTGCGTTTTGGAGGTCTGCTCTAGAAAGACAGCAACAGCAAAGTTCCGGGGAGGAATTCTACATGTGCAGCCTGTAACTCCCGGTAGCGAGTGCGCTCTCACTTCAAATATGTCCTGGACTCATTTACCCGATTCTTGTCAGTCTACAGTCTACATTGCAAGTGTGCAGTTAGTTCCTCAAGAGTAATCTAACAGGGAACATGCACAGGTCTCACTGATGCAGTTTGCACACTGCAGTTGCTGCAGAGGTCTTGATCTGAGATGCTTCAGTTTTTCTATGTGGCAATCGGGAACCATTAGGAAAGGGATAATAGACAAAATATCACACTGCTACAGTATAAATCCACTGTACTCCCACACTTTGAATACATCATGCAGTCCTGGTCACTCCATCTTCAAAAAGATATATTAGAATTGGGAAAAAGGACAGGACAGGCAACAAAAATGATTAGGGGATGGAAGGGTTTCCACATGAGGGGAGATTAAAAAGACTAGGACGATGCAGTTTAGAAAAGTGATGACTGGGAAGGATAAATCAAAAAATGGTGGAGAAATTGCATTATTTGTCCCTTCACATAACACAAGAACCAGGGCTCGCCCAATGAAATGAACAGGCAGCAGGTTTAAAGCGAACATAAGGAAATGTTTCATCACACAATGCAGCCAACCTGTGGAACTCATTGCGAGGGGATGTTGTGAAGGTCAGAATTATAACCGGGTTCAAAACAGAACTATATACACTTCTGGAGGATAGGTCCATCAATGGCTATTAGCCAGGATGGGCAGGGATGCAACCTGTGCTCTGGTGTCTCTAAGCTTCCAACTGCCAGAAGCTAGGACTGGATGACAGGGGATGGGCTCACTGGATAAATTTCCCTGTTCCGTTCATTCCCTCCATGGCATCTTGCATTGGCCACTCCCAGAAGACAGGAGAGTGGGCTAGACGGACTACTGATTTCACACACTATTCCATGCTTATGTTCTAACTTTAAGCCGGCAGTTTTGACACCCCGAAGAGGCTAGTGAATTGTAGCAAAAAGGGTTCCAAGCCAATTTCAGAGAAAATTCAAACAGATAAGCCCCAGAGCCTGCAGCCTTGAGCAGGGCATGTTATAGATGTGGGCTGCAGTTGGCCACAGTTCACTTGAGATGCCCTCACACTCCTCCATGCACAGGGAGCTAAACGGGGGCAGCCAAAATGCCTCTGCTCTTATCTGCAGGCACTCACCTCTCAGGAGTGGCTTGATTGACGGATCAATCCGTCCGGCTGAAACCATGTGCAGGACCTCAGAGGCCTGCCTGCCCTCTGCCCCAAACACTGTAAAAAAGGCAGGAGCATTTTCGCCAAGTCTAAAGACTTAAGCCAGAGAAACTCCTGTAAACGTACTTGATTACCAAACTCACCGCCATGCCGGTCAATTTCATGTCCTTCCGATTTGAAAATGGGTCAATTTCCTATTTTCAGATGTTTATACCTGAAATAATGTCAGGGTGTTGTAACTGTGGGGGTCCTGACCCAAAAAGGGGTTGGGGGGGTCCCCAAAGCTGTTGTGTGTGTGTGTGGGGGGGGGGGGACTAGCCACCAGTCATGGCCAGTGGCAGATTAACTGTGCCCAGGAGCCCCAGCCAATTTAGGGGGTCCCAGAAAAATGGGCACCCCAAGGCCGGGCAGTAACCACGGGCGGCAAAGCCCTGAGCCCAAGCGCCCCGAGGGGAGCCACAGGGGGTGGAAGCCCCGAGCTAGGGTGCCCTGAGCCCTGGCAGGAGCTGCAGGGAGCAGGTGCCCTGAGCACCAGAAGAAGCTGCGGGGGGCTGAAGCCTCAAGCCCAGGTGGCCCGAGCCCTGGCAGATGCTATGGGGTGCTGAAGCCCCGAGCCCAGACACTGACAGAAGCCACAAGGGTGGAAGCTCTAAGCCCAGCTCCAGGGCTGCTGCCGCCACCCTCACTTCTGCGCTGCCTCTGGAGGTGGTTCCGATTTCCCCATCGAAAGTGGCCGTGCGGGGGAAGGACAAGTTCTGTCCCTCCCCAGCCCAGCCTGGACTAGCAGGGAGGAGCCGGCTGGGACACTCCCAGCAGCGTGGGGAGATCGGATTTCATAGGCAAGTGCTTATTTCACGGTCCACATCTTTTACATGGCCATGACGTGGTAGGGCCATAGTCATACAAGTAGATAGATCGAGGTTTGTACAGCACCCAGCACAATGGGGTCCTGGTCCATGGAGCAACTCCTAAGAGCTACGATAATGCAAAGGAATAAATACAATCAAGACTTGGGATTTCTTACCACATTTTAGGGGCTTTGCAAGGATACAGGAGAATGAAGGAAAACATTGCATCGCTGATTTTTGTTGGTCTGACAGTTTGATTGTGTTTGTAAGATCAGTTCCATCCCACACCCTGTTTAAACCTGCCCCGTAGGAACATTTAACGTTCTGAGTTACATCAAGGCCACTATGGCCACGTGAAAACGGCACTTTTCACGGTGAACATGTCAGTATAATCAGTAGCAGTCTGGAAAGCCATCACCACATTTTAATAGCTACCTCCTTGATTCTGGCATTGTGCTCTGCGGGAGCAGAATCCTGCACGCACATAGGGCCCCGCTGACTTCAACAGGACACTGCACTGCATCTATGTTGCTAGCTACCTAACTGTACCTGGAAATCAAGTAGATTGGGGCGTAAGTGCTAACAGCATTTGCACCAGCAGTTAATTATAACACAAACAGCAAAATACAAAACTATACTTGCAAAAATGGAGGCCAGTTAGAGAAGACCTTTTTCATAAGTCTTTCTCCACTTTTGGACCACTGTGAAAAATATTCCTCTTCATGACAACCCAGATTTACTTCAGCTTTGAAGGACTTTCTAGTATGTAAAATTGCACACTCTTCCTGGGTTAGTGTGAAATTTACACTTCGTCCTGTACAAGCAGAGAATCTTTGGGACAGATTTTAATCTCAGTTACATTATATTTAACTGCTGTAAATTCATTGCCTTAAAAAGAAGTTACTCCTGATTTTACACTTGTTTTGATTGAGATTGGAATCTGGCCTTTTGTGCCCCCAGAACAGTTAGCGTTTAGAAACTCAGTGAAGTCCAATACAGAGAACAAACAAAAGATCAAAGTTAATTGGGAAAAAAAACCCTATTCATTTAACAGCATCTTTGAGTTTTAATTCATCCATGATGGAGGCGGTAACACTCAGCCAATGCAGATCAAGGTCAGATTTTGGCCCTCAGTAGGCAGCACTCCTTGGGAGCAATGAGTTGCCTGTGCCACTCTAAATATATGGAGATATACCTATCTCATAGAGCTGGAAGGTCATCGAGTCCAGCCCCCTGCCTTCACTAGCAGGACCAAGTATTGATTTTGCCCCAGATCCCTAGTGGCCCCCTCAAGGATTGAACTCACAACCCTGGGTTTAGCAGGCCAATGCTCAAACCACTGAGCTATCCCTCCCCTCTGCTTTGCCACTCAGAAGCAGGCCCACCCCACTTAGAACGCTCACGCCGCAAATCACAGCATGTTTAGCTGGCCCCTTTCCCTGAAAAAAACGACACTTTTTTCTCCCTCAGGTCTGCAGTTTATTTGGACTCACATTGTGTGAGAGTGACATGTTGCTTAAGAAAGCCATGTAGCAGCACCAACCAAAGCGGCATCACGATGGCCAATATTTGCATAGCATTGAAAAGTAAATGTTACAGGGATTAAAAGGCAAACAGTACAGTGTGGAATGTAGAGGCGGCCAAAACAGCAGTTCCATTGATGTAAATCTGGAGTAATCCCACAGCAGGAAATGGCTATGTCCGGATGGGCAAAGAGCCTGCGTTTTTCACTTGTGTTAGCTTGCCACAGTTGCAAAGGCCCATTGAGATGAAGGCTAACAGGTCTGAAGCAACGTTAATGGGCCGTGTTGCAGCGTAGGCTTTTCTCGGGCTACAGCACGGCCGGCTAATGCAGGTTCATACATGTTAGCCTGCATCACAGTGGGGTTTTCAATCATGTGACGCAAACACAATAAAAAAACCCCCAAACCCTCCCTTTTTATCTGTCAGGACAAGGCCAGTGGAGTTACTCCAGATTTAGAGTGGTGACAGAGAGACTCTGGCCCAGAGTCAAATGCACAGCTGGAATAAAACAATATTAAAAGCCAAGCTCTACTTGGTTACACTGACTGAAATCCAGAGTAACTCTCCTGACTTCAATGGAGCTCCTCCCTGGTGTAAATGAAATCAGAATCAGGCTCAAGGTTTGTAAAAGGGTCCAAGGGAAAATGCTTCTTTAGGCTCTGATTCTGCCACCCTTACTCCAGTATCTCTTGGCGATGCCACCACTCCAAGTGTCCCAGAATCTGGTCCTCAGCATTTAGACTTGTGTACATGGGCGTCGTGTGTCCCGACATTAGCTGTCCTCCATTTCAAATGTATAGCCAATTTTAAAAAATAAATTTAAACAGCTAAATTGTACTAATCAATTCGGTTTTCCTTGTACAAATGGCAACTCCTTCCTACAATGCATGCGAACAGCTACATTTGTTTAAAGTATTTTGCTAACAGGTATGCCACCTACAAAGCTCCTCAAGTGTGACATTTTGAACACTGAATGGGTCAAGGTAAATACCAGAATTGTGGCCTGATACTCAAAGTTAAGCTACACGGCCGAGGCTACTAAAAAGAATTCTTGTGTAGCTCTGTAACAACAAAATACCTCCCCGGCAATAGTTAACTACTGGCTAGGGAACAAAAAACTATTTCGTTCCATTCTCCTGCACTGACACATGGGCACAATCCTTTAATTAGAGCAGGCATTTTAAGAGGAAGCAAAATTCATTTTAGCTGCAAAAGGAAATCAATGAAAAGGTTATACACATCTATATGGTACATGCTCAGACTCACAGAAGGCAACTGCATTGGCACAAAAGAAAACAGGGATGATAAAAAATGCAACTGAATTAAATTTTTGCAAGGCTGGGAAGAGGGCAGTGGATGGGGTAGTGATCTGTAGGCATTTTCTATTATAACACAGTCCTGTTCTTTTCTCACACTAGCAACTGGTGACTGACTTCAGTGAAATGATATCAGTGTAAGCGAGAGTAGATTCAAGTCCACTGTGCTAAAGTATAGATCTTGCTGGCGGGGGAGTGGAAGGGGGGGCGGGCTAACTGCTGATTACTGGCGCACAGGCAGAGCCTAACTACAGTAGACCTGGGAAAAGCCTAGCCCACAGCACTGTTATGTACAACAGTTAATAGCATGCTTCATCCCCACCTATGACGAGACAATGTATTCCCGCCCTGCCAACAAGAGCTGTGTTTAAAGAGTCTGAGGTTTCAGTACTGATAGAGACAGAGTGCTACACATGGGATGAACTCCATTTTGATGTCTGGCTAGCATTTACAGGCTTCATATTCAACATGTCAACGTCTAACTCATTCCAAAATCCAAGACACTGCTAAGTTAACTTGAATGTTTCTTCTTTTGTCTCTGCATTCCATCGACATACTCAGTTGCCTCTTTTTTCTGCTTTTTGTGTTTTTTCTTATATGGTTTCTTTTGCTTTGTCTTGGCGTCTTCTTCACCAAGACTTTCCCCATCAGATGTTCCAGGGTAAATTTCTCCGCTCCCTGGGAAAACACAAGAATTTCCATTACAACGGACATCTTCACCTTTGCGTTGACCTTTAGCTTTCTTTTTCTTTTTCCCTGGTTGGTATTCAGTGTTTGCTGTCTCCAGTTCTTCTTCCCACAAGCCATCCGTTCTGGAGCGTTTCACCTTTGGTTCTTCATAACCGTCCACGTTCTCTGCCTCAGCATTCTTCCGGCTTTTCTTTTTCTTTTTGGATTTGGTTTTCAGTCCTTGTGAAGACTCTAAGTCTTCAGCTGCGGTTGTGCCAGGATCAGCTAACTCACTCTCTGGTTCTTTCTGGAATTTCTTCAGTTTTGCCATGCGCTTGGCAAAATACTCTTGCACCGTCATGGTGCTGGTCACTGTATTACTATGGTCCACTGGGTTGGGCATCCCCTGGTCTTCTTTTCTGTCCTCTTCCGGAGAATCCGCACAGGTGTTGTCCTCCTGGGGGAAATAATTTAAAGGTGATCAGGAAAAAGATTTTCAGCATGTGGATTTAAAGGGTTTTTTTTGCATTTCAACATCTAAAGAGAGAAAACAAGAAAAGTATCTAGGGTCAGACACTAGACCCTACTCTGAAAGTCATGGCAGAAATCCCATGGATTTCAGTGGGAACAGGATTTAGCAATTAGTGCAGTGTGAAGGGGAGAGGGAACCAACCAACCAACCCTCTTAAATTGGCAAGGGAAAGGAGAGAACATACTACATTTTTTTGTGAACATTGCCAATATTTTGGTATCACACAAGGGGGTATACTGAGGAATAAGGAGATAAAATTAAGGCAAGGAGCATTTAGACTTAAGGGGGCCTAATTCTTTATTGGTTTGCACCATATGCAGTCATCTATGCAAACACAAAGCATGTTTAAAACGCTCCCAAATCAGAATACTGTATTACACCCACTTTGCACAGGTACAAATGTCTCCACAAGATGCAAAGTGGTGAGGAAAAATATAGTGAGCTCTATTAATCTGTGGCATAATCTCCCAAGGGAAGAGGTGGAAACCTCATCCCCGGAAGATAGTTAAAGTACTAGAACATATGTTGTAGGGAACACTCCAGCACTGGCAGGAGGAGATTGAGGTAACAAATCTCATCTAACACCTGTGATCATTTGAAAAGTTCTTTCATAACTGTTTCGTATCATTTCACCCTAGGTGTTCCCATTTGACCATAGTACCACACTACTTAATATAGTTCATGAAGGTTGTCTGACGCTTCTCATTCTAAGACCATTTTCTGTTTTTTTCTAACTTTTCCAGGCTAACTGTTTGGGCTGACATTTTCCATGCCATGTGGCCGCCTCAGGCTGAACATTCTGGGAAGATTTCAGCAAAAATGGTTCACTGTTTCTGAGAACGAGGCTAGGGGGAAAATAATACATTTTTCAATAATGCACAAGCAACCTTAATTCTGGCATTTCTTAACTTCTGAGTGCTTGACTTTGCAACCTTAATGTTCCCTTAATATAATATATATTACACACACAGCAAAACCATCAGAAAGAACAAACTCCATTATAGGCCAGATTTAGCAAGGCTTTCACACCAAGAACCACCGCTGAACTCAAGAGCGGTTCTGCACATGCACAGTTTGAGAAGAGATCCTGTATCTAGACAATATATATAAAATAAGAAGCAAATAACCGGAGTTGAGTAATGGACATACGGGATTAAGAAAAGGATTAACTTTTTAATAAAAAGCAACAGAGGGTCCTGTGACTTGCATCTGAAGAAGTGAGGTTCTTACCCATGAAAGCTTATGCTCCCAATACTTCTGTTAGTCTTAAAGGTGCCACAGGACCCTATGTTGCTTTTTACAGATTCAGACTAACACGACTACCCCTCTGATACTTTTTAATAAAGTGATAGAAATAAACTGGGTTGAAAATACAAAGCATGTTAAGGTGTCCATTATTTACAAACAAACAAGAAAGAAATCTTGGAGTCATTGTGAATTATTCTCTGAAAATATCCACTCAATGTGCAATCGCACTCAAAAAAACTAGCCGAACACTGGGAATTATTAGGAAAGAGATAGATAATAAGACAGTAAATACCATAATGCCACTATATAAATCTACGGTATACATACACGGTTGAATACTTCATGCAGTTTTGGTCATCCCATCTCAAAAAAGACATATTGTAATTGGAAAAGGTACAGGGAAGGACAACAAAAATAATTAAGGGTATAGAACAGCTTCCATTTGAGGAGAGATTAAAAACACTGGGACTTTTCAGCTTGGATACGACTAAGGGGGGATATAATAGAGATCTATAAAATGATGACTGGTGAGGACAAAGTGAATAAGGAAGTGTTATTTATTCCTTCACATAACATGAGAACCAGGGGCCACCTAAATAAATTAATAGGCAGCTGGTTTAAAATAAACTAAAGTATTTCTTCACACAACACACAGTCAACCCGTGGAATTCGTTGCCAGGTGATGTTGCGAAGGCCAAAAGTATAATGGGGTTCAAAAAAGAATTGGATAAGTTCATGGAGGATAGGTCCATCTATGGCTATTAGCCAAGATGGTCATGGATGCAACCCCGTGCTCTGGGTGTCCATAGCTTCTGACAGCCAGAAGCTGTGAGTGGACAATAGGGGGTGGATCACTCGACGATTGTCTGTTCTGTTCATTCTCTCTGGGGCACCTGGCATGGGCCATTGTCGGAAGACAGGATACTGGGCTAGCTGGACCCTTGGTCTGACTCATTATGGCCATTCTCATCTTGTACCACCACAAAGTGGGTGTAAAATGCAATCAAATCAGAACGGTAGCTAGCATTTTATAGCCACATCGATTTAAACTGCTGGACAGGGTGAAGGGCAGCAGTGAATGGGGAGAATATAAAACCACTGATCTCAAATATTGTAGTTAATGTTTGGTGCCATACATGAGTGGTCTCAGTCCTCTTTAGGGTATGATATTTAACTGGTAGCTGAAGTGGGGTTTTCTAAGTTTTTAAGTGAGGATTTCCAGGTACAGGTCTTTACTCATGTCAGAAATCTTTACTCGTGTGAGCAAGAATTTGCAGGTTTGTGTCATTAGCGATGCATCAAGAGTGGCTACTTCCTCATATCTGCTCTCAAGAGAGTTATTCTAGTGGAACGAAAATAACGTTACACTTGAGATTCCAGTAATGTTTGTGTGGGCACTTAAAAAAATTAGGTACTTTTCCCTCTAGGAATACACCTTGTTTAAAAGGGGGAATTTAAGCACAGTTAATGCAACTGTAGGACTCAGTTATTAAGAAATGTTATTTAAAGCTGAATTCCTGCTCCTCCCTGCCCCGTCCCCCCACAATTTTTCTACATTTGATGGGGGAAGATGCAGGAAAAGTTTGACAAGGCAGAATCCACAGAATAAATTGTTAGATTGTTAGCACAGCCCAGTCTTTGTAACAAGGTATCTTCCAATTTGAGTCCTACCAAGCAACATTAGTGCAGATCAAAAATAGCTGCCCTGGTAAGGCAAATTTAAACGGGTCACTTTCTTTTCTTTTTCCATCTACCTGCAAGATGATTTTGACACATTGCTCTACAAAATGACAAATGGTCTCCCAGTTTTCTCAGCAATGGACACAAGCCAAACCTGGCCCTTGCTGATATACAAAATGTCCTCAGGGACAGAGCGCCAATAACCCCGGGGCAAATCAGGAAAGGGTTTGTTAATTCCCTTGGCAAGTTCTGATTCTGACAATTTAATTACTGTAATTGAATGTGAATATTAACTGAACCTTATACATTTATTTTTAAAAATATGGCACAGAAACTTGTTCTTTGGCTAAGCCGATAACTTCAGAAGGCATTTGTGATCCCAGAAAACAAGCACACTCCACAGAAATTCCTGTATTGATAAGAATTTTAATAACCATGGGCCACTGAACACAAAACTAGCAGGGCATGGAGACAGGGAAGGAGGTGCCAACCCTAAAAAAAAAAAACCCTTCAGTTTAGGGAAAGCTTATGTAAAACCGTAAATCATCTGGAAGGGCTGTTAAGTGCCAGAAATGTTCCTCCTCCCCTTCTATGTTGTACCTGATTAGGAAACCATGGAAACATCCTAGAACTATCCACATGACTTCTGTCCAACCTCTAGAAAGGTGAGATGCAGAATTACTTAACTTTTTGCACCCTACGAAACATGCTTTGAAGCGCTAAGCATTTACTGATATTCAAATTTTTTACTTTTTTTTAAAAAACACAAAGCTGATTTCAATAATAGGTTAGCAGAATAACACCCTTACGGCATGAAATCCTGGATCCTCTGAAGTCAGTGGCAAAAGGCCAATTGACTTCAGTGGGGTCAGGTTTTCCCCCATGTTACCTTATACTTACCTAGCACCTTTCAGCCCAAAGTGAGTTACCAACTATGTATAGGAAATATTTCACCCACCACTTTGGTAGGGAAAGGGACAGTTGTTAAAAGACACACAAACTTGACAACAGCAGAGGAGAGTAAGAGCTGAGTTATTGGCACAGAAGTCCAGACAGAAAAACTGGGTCCCAAGTGTTTCTAGGAGGGAAAGCGAGGTAGTAACTAATCAATCATCTACAAAATAACTGGTGGTTACTATGTAAGCAACAGTGGATCTTGTGTTAGTTCAAATAGGTTCATGAACTCTGAACAGGAGAGAAGGCTGTTCTTAATGCCTCAAGGCCAAGATCGGGAGTCAGAAGATCCAGATTCTAGTTCAGCCTCTGCCACTGACTCACTATGACACTTCAGTCAAGTCACTTTACCTTCCCATGTCTCAGCTTCCCTGTTATGTGACTTAACAGGAGTTGTCACTTGCATGACTATCAGAATGGCATGGAATAAAAAGTACAGTGGCACTGAGAATGGCATAGTAGAATAAGGTTGAACATATTTTTAATTAGGACTGTCGATTAATTGCAGTTAACTCAAAAAAATTAATCGTGATTAAAAAATTAATCGTGTTTAATCTCAGTTTTAATCACACTGTTTAAACAATAGAATACCAACTTATATTTATTAAATATTTTTGGATGTTCTTCTACATTATCAAATATATTGATTTCAATTACAACAAAAGTATACAATGCTCACTTTATTTTATTTTTATTACAAATATTTGCACTGTAAAAATGATAAAGAAATAGTATTTTTCAATTCACCTCATACAAGTACTGATCTCTTGATCGTGAAAATGCAACTTACAAATGTAGATTTTTTTTATGGTTACATAACTGCACTCAAACACAAAACAATGTAAAATTTTAGGGCATACGAGTCCACTCAGTCCTACTTCTTGTTCAGCCAATCGCTAAAAGAAACAAGTTTGTTTACATTTACGGAAGATAAATGTTGCCCGCTTCTTATTAACGTCACCTAAAAGTGAGAAGAAGTGTTCGCATGGCACTTTTGTAGGAGGCATTGGAAGGTATTTACATGCCAGATGTGCTAAACATTTGTATGCCCCTTCATGCTTCGGCCACCATTCCAGAGGACATGCTTCCATGCTGATGACGCTCATTAAAAAAATAATGCATTAATTAATTTTGTGACTGAACTCTTTGGGGGAGAATTGTATGTCTTCTGCTCTGTTTTACCTGCATTCTGCAATATATTTTGTGTTAAAGTAGTCTCGGATGATGACCCAGCATGTCGTTCTTTTAAAGAACATTTTCACTGCAGATTTGACAAAATGCAAAGAAGGTACCAATGTGAGATTTCTAAAGATAGCTACAGCACCCGATCCAAGGTTTAAGAATCTGAACTACCTTCCAAAATCTGATAGGAACGAGGTATGGAGAATGCTTTCAGACGTCTTAAAAGAGCAGCACTGATGTGGAAACTACAGAACCCGAACCACCAAAAAAGAAAATTGACCTTCTGCTGGTGGCATCTGACTCAGATGATGAAAATGAACATGCGTCGGTCCGCACTTGTTGGGATCAAAAAATATTTAAATAAATGATATTCTATTATTAACAGCGTGATTAATTTTTTAAGCGTGCTATTAATTGCGATTAATTTTTTTGATTGCTTGAGAGCCCTATTTTTAATAGATGCTCTCCTAAATCACAGAAGTTGGGATTGGTGCAGAAATTACTGAGTATATCTATGGTCTGCGTTACAGGACGTCAGATTACATGATCATAAGGGTCCCTTCTGGCCTTAAAAACCTATGCATCCTACCTCCTGACTCTTTGCTCTGTCAGAGTGGAGAGGTGATTTCCTTATTGAGGAACCGTACCAATGAGATTTAGAGAATCTGGTGTCATGACTGCTACTTTAGGTCCTCATCCAAAGATGAGTTTGTACCACTCCCTTGGAAGTGGTACAAGGGAGATGTACAAGAAAAAGCTCATGGCTGCCTAGTGTCTTTCGACCCCAGGTCCAATGCTGATGTAAAGAAGCACAGCAAATAAACAGATGTCTATGGCACTTTATAGACATTAAAGATAACAAGGTCGCTGCTCTGAGAAGCTTGTAGGATCAGGGGTATAGGCTGTAAACACTTGAGCAAGGCATGTGCATAACTGTTTGCAGGATTGGAACCAAACAGACAACACAGCAAGTAATGGTTGTAGTGGTGTTTTTAGTTTAAGCACCATATTTTTAAAAACTGTTCCCATAGTTCTGTAGCCAACTCTCCCATGTTTGACATTAAATAGTGTTAGACAGTAACTGGGTTATGCTAACACCTTTGGCCCATACATTCCACCCACATTAATACAACAGACCCTATTATCCAGAAGAAAGATCTCAAACATTCAGCCTTTTCTTTCCCTAATATCTTGTTCCTTTTCTGCTATTCACTGTTCTCCTTCATTTCCTCTTGGACCCTCATGTTACATTACAAGGATGTAATGGCACATGGACATTAATCCTAACCTGTAGAACCCACTTATAAGTAAACTTCAAGTGTGAACATTCCATTTATTGTGAAGCAGAATTAGAATCCTGAATGGTGGCAACATGTTTGAAAAGGACTTTAACTCTGGTTACTGCAACCAGTATAGCGTTACTATTTCCCCCTCTCCTATAAGCAGATTCTACTGCGCTAGACACCTTGGAAAATACGTTATCCACCAGTTAGATGCTAAACGCTGCATTCCATAGGCATCATCTCCTTCTCCCGCCCCGCTGTTCTGACTAAGCAGACAAAGACAGGGGTTTGGGAGTAATCTGTAGAAGACGGGGAAAGGAGGAATCTGTGACTTCCAGCCTTGATGCAGCTGTTTCCTGCAAGGAGTGAAGAGGAACCAGTTTTGCTACTACTGCTTCAGCTCTGCAAACGGAGAGGGTGAAAAGAGGTGCTGCCACTACTTTTACGGTATAAAAGGTGAGGGATCTTTTCCAGATAGGTCTTTGCCTATTATAGTGAATCCCTGCTTACAGGGCCGGCTCCAGCATTTCTGCCGCCCCAAGCAAAAAAAAGCCGCAATTGGCAGCGGCAGGTCCTTCGCTCCTGGAGGGAGTGAGGGACCTGCCATCCCCGAATTGCCGCACATGCCGCCCCTCTCCCTTGGCCGCCCCAAGCACCTGCTTGTTAAGCTGGTGCCTGGAGCCGGCCCTGCCTGTTTTTGGACAAGAAAACAAGAGAGCACTTCACTATAAAAGTCCTACTGTATAAATCTAAAATGACTTTGCTTTTAAGTAACCGTCAAAATATGGATTCCAAGACATTATTTAGACACGTCTGCACATTTATCGTATATATGCCGTTGTATTTATTAAGTCTTTTTTCCTCTTGAATTCAGAAATGAGGCACTTCAGTTAAAATGGTGTTAAACACCCCAGGTTGCTTTATAAACTTTCTGCCAAGAGCTTGTGCCAAAGATCTCGGCAAATAGACAATTTCAGCTTTTATTTCTCTTTAAATTCAAATGTGGTTTCAGTTAAAAACAGGAAGATGTCATCTTACTCAACAGATGTGAACCCTATGTATCCAGAATTCTATTTTCCTATTTTAGAAACAATACATTTTTATTGCTGATCACTCTTGTCAGTCCTAAAGAGCATACACAGCTCCCAGAGCCTGAGCTGGATTCTAATCTGGCTCATGCATCAGAAACAGACTTGTAAGTAAACTCCAAGTGCAGAGCCAAATTTTGCCTTCAGTTACACCTGTTCAACCCCACTGAACACAGAAGTAACTCATGGCAGAATTTGAAGAGTACAGAGTTGCACAGGTGCACCAGATAAAAATTTAGCCAGAAAGATTTTAATTATAACAGCCACAAAGGACATGCTTTACTTTCAGATCCCAGGCTGGGCCAACAGCACCGGCAGTCAGGACAAACATTTTTCTAATATTTGCTTAGCAAACGTGATAGGGTGTCACAAAAAATGCGTATGGAACCTCATGCTGCTGTTCTTAGAGTAGAACCGCACGTATTGTAGCGTAAACAAACGGAAGTAGCAGGCAAATCGCGGCCTAGCAGGGCAGGATATGTAAACCCAAAGGTGAACACAGCGAGAGGAGATAACATGCAACATAACATGATGGGGAAGATGTTTGGGGGATAAGGAGAGGGAAAAAGAGGGTAAATTGATGCACCGCATACAGGAATAACCGAGCTGTGAAAAGGAAAGCAAGACACCTAGACATTCTGGGTGACATCCCAATCCACTCTACCTACACAGCTGAGGTCACAAAATTCCTCTTCCTATTCATTTCCTTGTAAATTACAACTGTGTGTTAGATTTACTAAACAGGGCTAAGGAAGATATTTCCCTTTGGATTCCTCTATTCGTACAATACAGAAATCCAAACAGTGACCTCATCTTCCCTCTTCCAAGGGACTTATTTAGAAGTCCTAATCAGTGTGTTCTCGCCTTGCATAATAATAGAGGAAATATGGTCTGGTAATCAGAGCACAGGCCTGGGAGGGCCAGGTCTCCCATACGCCATTCCTAGCTCTGCTATCGACTCACAGTGCAGTCTTGAACAAGAAGTCACTTACACTATCTGTGCTTCAGGCTATCCAGCTGTTAAACGGGTCTAATAATCCTTAACTGACTCACAAGGGAGTTGTAAGTTTTTCATGAATTAAATATTTGCAAAGTGCTTTGAGATCCTCCAAGGGAAGAAGTAGAAAGTATTATGGAAATATCAAGACCTTACCTTTATGCAGCCTTAAGTTGGCATGGTTAAGTGTTCCAAAGATACCCCGGTTAAGGATGAGCATGCAGCCTTAGGTTAGTCAAGTCCCTTTGTACATATGCAGTACGATCATCTTCAATAACATGACCACATACTCTTTTCCAAATACAATTACAACCCTAGATACACACAGATCACCTCAGCTTAATCTTGACATCCTTGTGCACTTGCACTCATTTCAATGCTATAATGGTCCAGTATAGCCTTCCAGACAGGGCTAGACAGCTCTGAATTCTTTATTACTCGTATTGCAGTAGCATGCAGAGACCCCAATCAGGATGAAAGACCTCATCGTTACACGTGCTGTACAAAGGCATAGAAAGACATGGCCCCTGCCTTGAAGAGCATACCATCATCTTCTTATACATGCCAAGCACGCATCTTCACTATGCTGTAATATTTCACCTGTAGAATTTTCTCCAAGTCTGTGTCCTTATCATATAAAGGACTTACAGGAACTGTTTAATTGGCACATCTAGTACTGCAGGTTCATATACATTTGTGTTGCAGATAAACCGGAGGATATATTATTTGGGAAATATGTGACCATACAATTAAAGATTACCATACTACAGTGGCAGAATTATAAGGCAGCCTCAGCTTTTTAATTCCTGATGTTTAAGTTTGCAATAATATAGCTTTATTCCCCCATGGAATTAAAGATGGTAAAGATGCACTGAGAACAGACCCTTCTTCCAGGGGCAATTGTGTTACCAGCATGAGATTCTGCAGGAACTGTTCAGCTGCACTTGGAATGTGTCTGTTTTAGACATAACTGTTAATCCTTTTAGTCAGACTCTAGTACACCAAACCCTCTTCAATTGTTGGTTGAAGAGAAGGATTTCGGTCTGCTCCCCACTGTCAGATATGGCACCAGTTACACGGACTGGATGGGACAAATGGCAGTGCACTCGGTAGCCAAAGCACAAGCAAGGATATCAGATGATGGGGGCGTGGGGAGATTCTGTTGAGATAAGCAGTTGGGAGGAATGATGCCGTAATGCACTTGAAAATACCCAAAAGACGGAAAAGATTTCTGGCCAAGATTATCAGAGGAAGCCATGTCAACAGCAGGGCTTGGTTTCTAAAGGATGAGGAAAACACATGTATTTTGAAATACGAAAATAATATGGACCTATGGGAACCTTTACTTGTACCTCTTTGGTCACGTAAAATCAGGAATTAAAGTTCCTCGGAGGATTATAAAAACTGTATTGCCTGATTCTCTAGGGGCTTTTCCTTAAAAAGTCTTTCTATAAAAGGAAAATACACAGTTGAAATTACTCCATAAGGGGGTAATTAGCTTCAGAGATGATCCATATAACCAGAATCAAGTCAGAGCTCTTGCACTGGGGATACAGACATTTCCTGTTTTTCAGTGAGTGGTAGCAGAGGAGCTGTTAAGAAAGTCTTTGTCACCTTTTAGTCACATATCTGCTTAACAAGCCATCATCGCTAACTAGTTCCTCTCCTTTGCACGGTGCCAAGAAGGCTATCCTCGTGGTTACAGTACAGGACTGCCAATCAGGAGACCAGCAAGGTGCTCAGACAGGGCAAGCAACAGAAACACAACATACTCCCCACCCAGGAGAGCTTGTAGTCTAGGAGGCACAGAAAGACAAGATGTGTTGGAAGTGCAGGGAACTGAGTGTATATGCAGAATAAAATCATACACATTCTTACCTTTGGGGGGGGCAGTTGGGGGCCTCATGGACGAAGTGGATCTTCACAAAGGGTTTGAGTGCAGAAAGGGTTCCAGGCCCAGCTCTGATAAAGACATGCTGTATGGCCATGGGAAATTCACTTGTGAGGTGTAATTCATTTTGTAAGTGATCTTCTTGTTCTTGCTTTCAAGGACTTAGATCACACATCCCCTGCCTACATTTCTGACCGGGTCTCCTGGTGACCATCCCCAGCACTCTGCCAGAGAGATCAGCTGGGACCCCTCTTGCCTTCTTTCATCAATGTTTCCATGCCTTCTGCAAGCTTCCCCTTATACTTGGGGCACCCTTCCAAAATGACAACCAAATCATGGGCCTCACAGGATTCTGATCCCTCCAAAAGACGCACTTCCACACCAGCACCTACAAAACGTGACTGTTTTAAACTTAAAAAAACAAACAAGCAAAAACAACCCCCCACCCCCACTAAGTTGTACATAGGCCCAGCTGAACATCCACTTAACCAGTGTCGTCCTTTACCCCATCCCTTGTGTACGTTATACCCTCACTTGTCATATCCATCCCTTGGACTGTAAGCTCTCTGGGGGATGGATCTGTTTTCTCTGAAGCAATCAGCACACATATGGGCACTATAAATTAACAAATAAACAACAGATGTGGGACAGAAATGCACAGTATTATCACATCTTTTCTGCAGAGACCCCATACTGCTGAGTGTGGAATAACTCGACCTGGCCAGAACCTCTGTGCACAAGGATCTAGGTCCTGATGATCACTTGGCATTAGCGAATGGCTGCCAGACTAATTGCTGCTGGCACTGAAAGGACTCCAAACCTCCCTCTCTGGGAGGAGGGAAAAAGCCATTCCCAGCGCTCAGACCGTAGAATATCTGCTCCCAGTTCTTCAGCCTTTTAGGGATAAAGTGAAGCCACCTCAGTGGTTCCTTGGCTGCTCCTGAGCATGGCTCCCACTCCCTCTAGTGCTGCCTCTCTTCATGGTATTGAAAGGAGAGAGATTGGGAGTCATGACCCAAAGCAGCTGTATGGGGTTTCCACGTAATCCCAGCCAGGCTGAGAAAGCTGAGTCTAGACCCTGCCTGGGGGGAAAGTGAGGCGTGAAACTGGGAACTGAGGAGGTAGAGAGAAGGGTGCAGAGAGTGGAGGAAGGGAGAGGATGTGTGCCCAGGGTGAGCCTGCCTAGGGTGAGCAGTGGAAGGAAGGCAGTCTGTTCAGAGATTACACTTGGAGGAAGATTGTTTCGGGGGACTGGGTGTTTCAGAGCAAGTGGGACAGTGGGGGATGGAAGGGAACACACACTGCAGTACTGATCACAGATCTGGTGACAGTAGTTCTGGTCTTGAAATAATAGCTTCTAGTGCTCTCTAGTGACAGCCCGAACCAGGGTCAATGTCAGACTTTTCCCAGCCACCAACTGCATGGCCAACTTGCCAAGAGGAGGGTGCAGCTACTGACATTAGCAGCGAGGGGGGTGGGATGGTCTTTGGAGATCACAGCTCCTAATGACCCATGCTCCAGTTTGATCTGAGCAGCCTTCCCACTCTGAGCAAAACAGAGCTTGGAATGCTGAGACCTATAGTTTCCATGGGTCATTCCCCAGTAGTAAAGATGATGGGATCATGGATAAGGGTTGACATTTGTCCCACTGGCAGAACACTGGCCTATAAAACAGACACTGATGATTGCGTACACTTCAGTCCTATAGGGATAAGGGCTGTACATATTTATTCCCTTGGTCTGTTTCACTTCCTGTCAAAAAACACATAGCATCATACAGACTATCTGTCAAAGACTGGGCTTTTTCGTTTTGGTCAATAAGACTTCAGATATCAGTGACACACTGGAACAGATATCCTGAATAAGGGGAGGAGTTCTGATCTCTGTGTAGATTAATTCAAGACCTGTCCTTTATTAGAGTGTGATGTATTCCTTTCCCTCACCACTGCTGAAAACCTGGCTCTCTCCTTGCTTCTCTCGCACCTAAATTACTGTACCCTTCTCCTTTCTAGCCTCAACTCTTACTTCCTCCTACTTCAATCTATGCAACAGCCTCACCCACCATTTGGCAGATCACACCGTTAGTCCCTTCACCTGCTCACTGTACCTTTCAGCATCAAATACCTGTACTCTTCCCCTGCCTGTTTCTATCTACCCCACCCTTGTGTCCAATGCTCATAGATTTTAAAGACAGAAGAGACAATTACAATCATTTAAGTCTGATCTCCCACATAGCACAGGCCATAGAATTTCATCCATTTGGTCTCCTCCTATTTGCAGACTTCACAATTTTTTTCAGGCTGCCCTTAGGCCAAGGGTAGCCTTCCTCTTCCAGAACGCCAAGTGTCCTCACTTTCTGCCTCCAATACCCACCGCAAAATTCATTTCTAGGGGCTCACTTTTGACAGCTGACAACTGCTCCACTACACTCTGCTTCACTTCCTCATGCCTTATTCTCAAAACTTCAATGCTTCACACAAGTTTCGGTTAGTATCTTCTTCACAGTTACCCCGGTCCTCATTTCCCTCTGGTATTGTCATTCCCAGAGTTCACCTAATTCAAAATGATCAACTCTTTGCGTTTTTTTAAAGGCTGTAAAGCACCAGGCATATGGCATTGCATACATATTTAGTAACAGTGACCAGAAGAGGATGGGGAAATACCAATGCCTATAAATCCAAATAGATTTATTGATCTACCGGGATTTTATTACTATAAAATATATAGTGCACTAAGATGCACACTAGCACAGCTGGCCAATGTGCCTCACCAAGAGTGTAATCCCTGCCTCACAAAGCTCACAAGCTAAAACCATGAGTGGGTACAGAACAATACAAGTTATTATGATACACAGAAGTGCCACATAAGCACACCAGTAGGGGTGATCCAATGTCTCTTGGTTAGGTCCTTAAATTGTTTCAGGAATAAGCAGCAGCATGAGGGAAGATGCGAAGATTTGAAGGGAAACGTCAGGAGTGAGGGCATGATGAAACAGGAGGAAAACCCAATCTCTCATCTGTCAAATGCTTTATCGTCTGTGGTTAAGAAATGATGTAACTGTAGATGCTGTCAAGGATAGATGGAGCTTTGTTTTCAAGCAAGAGCAAAAACACAGGAGCCAGGATGTGTCATGGTGCTAACTCTCCAATGAGAGACTGAGTAATTTACTTGACTCCCTGTAATTCAGTGTAGCCAGCTAGTTCACTGAGAAGCAGGATCTCACTTAAGAGCAGATGCTAGTTAGAAACATTTTTTATTATATGTTGAGGCACTGGCAGGATACTTAGCGTTATGGAGAACTCACAGAAGCAGTGTTGTCAACTCTCAGGATTTTATCACGAGTCTCATAATTATTGTTTTTCTTAAAGTCCCAGCTCCTGGAGTCAAGTGGATATGTGATTTCATCCTTCATTCTTAAAGAAAAAGTAAGTTTGTAGCACTTGTGACTGTGGAGAAAGCTTCAAAATGTGGCCCCATGTGCGCTAAAGGCTCAAAAAGCAGAAGACAGATAAAAATCTATTATTTTTACATAATCTCATTATTTTAAAGCCAATCTCATGATTTTAGTGAGCCTGACTCATGATTTTTTTTTAACATTTGGGGTTGACAATACTGCAAAAGCAAACTGCCCCTGCCCTGAGGAACTTACCAGTCTAAACGTTAACTCACGCGATTAACTCAAAAAAAATTAATCGTGATTAATCGCAGTTTTAATCACATTGTTAAACAGAATACCAATTGAAATTTACTAAATATTTTTGGATGTTTTCTACATTTTCAAATATACAGATTTCGATTACCACACAGAATAGAAAGTGTACACTGCTCACTTTATATTATTTTTTATTACAAATATTTGCACTGTAAAAATGATCAACAAAAGAAACAGTAATTTTCAATTCACCTCATACAAGTACTGTAGTGCAAGCTCTTTATCTTGGAAGTGCAACTTACAAACGTATATATTTTTTGTTACATAACTGCTCTCAAAAACAAAACAATGCAAAACTTTAAAGCCTACAAGTCCACTCAGTCCTACTTCTCGTTCAGCCAAATGCTAAGACAAACAAGTTTGTTTACATTTACGGGAGATAATGCTGCCCACTTCTTTACAATGTCACCGGAAAGTGAAAACAGGTGTTCTCATGGCACTGTTGTAGCCGGCGTCGCAAGGTATTTACATGCCAGATATGCTAAAGCTTCATATGTCCCTTCAAGCTTCAACCACCATTCCAGAGGACATGAGTCCATGCTGATGATGGGTTCTGCTAGATACAATCCAAAGCAGTACAGACTGACGAATGTTCATTTTCATCATCTGACTCAGATGCCACTAGCAGAAGGTTGATTTTCTTTTTTGGTGGTTTGGGTTCTATAGTTTCTGCTTCAGAGTGTCGCTCTTTTAAGACTTCTGAAAGACACCTCATCCCTCTCAGATTTTGGAAGGCAGTTCAGATTCTTAAACGTTGGGGCAAGTGCTTTAGAAATCTCACATTGGTACCTTCTTTGCATATTGTCAAATCTGCAGCGAAAGTGTTCTTAAAACGAACAGGTGCTGAGTCATCATCCAAGACTACTATAACACGAAATATATGGCAGAATGTGGGTAAAATAGAGCTGGAGACATAATTCCTTCCCAAGGAGTTCAGTCACAAATTTAATTAATGCATTTTTTTTTTTAAACAAGCATCATCAGCATGGATGCACGTCCTCTGGAATGATGGTCGAAGCATGAAGGGGCATACGAATGGTTAGCACATCTGGCACGTAAATACCTTGCGACACCAGCTACAACAGTGCCATGAGAACCCCTGTTCTCACTTTCACGTGACATTGTAAACAAGAAGCAGGCAGCATTATCTCCTGCAAATGTAAACAAACTTGTTTGTCTGAGCGATTGGCTGAACAAGAAATAGGCCTGTATGGACTTGTAGGTTCTAAACTTTTACATTGTTTTATTTTTGAATGCAGTTTTTTTTGTACATAATTCTAAATTTGTAAGTTCAACTTTCATGATAAAGAGATTGCACTACAGTACTTGCATGAGGTGAACAAAAAATAAAATAAATAGTATTTTTCAACAGTGTGAATATTTGTAATAAAAAATAAATATAAAAAGTGATCACTGTACACTTTGTATTGTGTTGTAATTGAAATCAATATATTTGAAAATGTAGAAAACATCCAAAAATATTTAAATAAATAGTAGTTGATTAACAGTGTGATTAATCGCGCAATTAATTTTTTAAATCACTTGACTACCCTAGTTTTTAGCATAGATTCCAAGGCCAGAATGGAACACTGTAATTATCTAGTTTGACCTCCTGTCTAACGCCAGGCCATAGAACTTCCCTCAAAATAATTCCTAGAGCAGGTCTTTCAGAAAAACATCCAATCCATCAGGGATAGAGAATCCACCACAACCCTTGGTAAATTGTTCTAATGGTTCTTACCCTCACCATGAAAACGTACACCTTCTTTCCAGTCCGAATTTGTCTAGCTTCAACTTCCAGTCATTGGATCCTCATATGCCTTTCCCTGCTACGCTGAAGGGCCCATTATCAAGTATCTGTTCCCCACACAGACACTTACAGCCTGTCATCAAGTCACCCCTTAACTTTCTCTTTGTTAAGCTAAATAGATTAAGTTCTTTCATTCTATCACTATAAGACATGTTTTCTAATTCTTTAATCATTCTTGAGGCTCTTCCCTGAACCTTCTCCAATTTATCAATATCCTTCCAGGTCTAGATTAAATAGCCAGACCACCACTAAAAGCTATTTTTACTTTAATTTTACCATCCTGTCAGTCAATTTTCCTACCCTCCCTCCTCCTGTATAGTAGAAGCTCTTCTGTGCCATCCCTGCCCCACCCAGTCAGCTAGGACAGTGTAAATCTCCTGAGTGGTGCTCTGCCCACACACCTGACAATTCATTTAGATTTAGATCTCTGCAGTGCCAGCTCATTTTTATTTCCTCCTCAATTACCCCATACTTAATGCCACAAGAAAAGCTGCAGGGTGGGGCTCCTGACCTTTCAAATAAATCATTTTGCAAGGAGCTTAAGGTCCTGGATACTTTGAAAGCCAAACTGCACCTCTGACTTTAAAAACAAACAAACAAAAGATATATTGCTGTATGCAATGTAAGCGCTCACACCAAGCAACGTGAGCTTCTTCAAGCTGTGTGACCTTGGCCAAGTCATATCTCCTCTCTGCATCTCAGAATTTCTTATCTGCAAAACGATAATGGGGATGGTAACCCACGTTTTTAAAAGCCCTTTTGGAAATGTACAGAAAATAATAATAGAATTAGAATTGCAAGATTTCAGAACATGATCAGGTGCTGTATGGACTAGGGCAAGGGTGGTCAGGGCTAATGGTTAGAGTCCAGAGCCAGGGGTCAGAGTCTGGTGCCAAGCCAAAGGTCAGAGCTGGAGACAGTCAGGAGACAAAGCTGGAGTCAGTGTCTGGGGTAGGGCGTAGGAGCAGGGACGTGAAGTGAGGCAGGAAAGCAAGAACCAGGATTTACCTAGTTGCTTGGACAACTTCCTGAGTTTCTTTCTGGCTTAAGTAGTGTGTCGCAGCCAATCAGGGAAGCTGAACTCCTCCCTCCAGTCAGGAGTTTTGTGGGCGGGGCCCTTTGTGAGCTAGAGCTTTGCTAGCCCCCTTCTCCAGTGGTTCGGGTGAGCTGCCTGGTGACCTGAGGGCCTGCGTTTAAGGCCCGTCATCCCTCACAGGTAGTTCACCTGGCCCTGAAATAACACACGTCTTTGCAATCTAAAATGGGATCCACAGTATTAACAGGATTCCTATTAGGGCCCTTAATCCACATAGACACAGATACAAAACCAACATTTCTGTTGTGTAGATAAAAGGAGTCCGAATTTAACAGCTGGCAAAATTAGTCACACCGTCCGTGCTGACTGGTAATGTAGATTTGTATCACCACTGTGCTGGCTTCCCAGGGATATTCCATCTCTTCCCTGCGAACACGGTCTTTGTTAAAAGGCAGGTATTTGCTTGGTGTTGAAGTGAAGTTTATAGCACTGAACCTTAAGCAGTACTAGCTAGTACAAGGTCAATGTCTCACGGTAAATCAGGGCACTTGTTAGGTTTTATTCTGAATAAAAATGCTAGAACTATAGATGCTTCCATCCATGTTACAAATGCAGCACATTGGTCACATTAAAACTGAAGTTACACCACCTAAAATCCAGTCTCAAAATTTCCTTCCAGACCAGGGTCTTCCCATTTCACAGTTTTAGCCATACAACAATGCTGGTAATGGAACACCAAAGCAGCCTTATTTACTTCCAGCGTGAGAAGGGATTCGCTCCCTTTCAAGAGGTTACACTGTAACATGTTCTGAGCGGAATGAAAACTCACCCTGGCATTTAATGCTGAGGGATAAGGGAGGAAAAAGTGAGGCATAGAGAAGATGGGAATTAAGGGGGAAGCCATAAGTAAAGGAGGCGTGACTAGATGGTAGAGATTTTATTGAAGAAACTGATTCAATAGGAAGAAAATTTGAGTGTGCATCTTCCAAGAGCTACACTATAGCGTTTTTAGAATATGAGCTCTTGAGGGTAGACACCTTTAACTTAGAATCATACAATATCAGGGTTGGAAGGGACCTCAGGAGGTCATCTAGTCCAACCCCCTGCTCAAAGCAGGACCAATCCCCAGACAGATTTTTGCCCCAGGTCCCTAAATAGCCCCCTCAGGGATTGAACTCAAAACCCTGGGTTTAGCAGGCCAATGCTCAAACCACTGAGCTATCCACCCCAGTCAGAGTAGTAGTATCTTTGGTACACTACAAATAAAACGACAACAAAGACGGCAAAACCAAACAATTTCTATGGCTTGCTGTGTCTAGTCTCTCCAGAGCGAACTGTAAATTATACGGATTCAAACCTCGTTCTGGCGGGCTTGGCTGGATCCCTGGTGCACATCTGCAGCATTTCATTTTTTTAATTATTCAAAACAACTTTTATTATTTACATTTCAGTTAGAATGAACTCGCCATTGTGATGCCCACCCACAGCTCTGGGAGTCCCTGATGCACATTTAGAACCACAATGATGTAGAACAGTGGTGGCCAACCTGGGGCTCTACAGCAGTTAATATGCAGCTCCTTGTATAGGCACCGACTCTGGGGCTGGAGCTACAGGCACCAACTTTCCAATGTGCCAGGGCGTGCTCACTGCTCTGCCATAGGCCCTGCCTCCACTCGACACTTTCCCGCACCCTCCCCTGAGCCTGCCGTGCCCTCGCTCCCCCACCCGAGCCTCCTGCATGCCACGGAAAAGTTGATTGGGAGGTGCGGGGATGGAGGGGGAGATGCTTATCAGCGGGGCTGCCGAGGGGTGGGAGGCGCTGGGAGCAGGATGGTGGAGCTGGTGGGGGGCTGCTGCCGTATTACTGTGGCTCTTTGGCAATGTACATTGGTAATTTCTGGCTCCTTCTCAGGCTCAGGTTGGCCACCCCGATGTAGAAGGAGGAGTAAATACCCAAAGCAGCAGGACTCTTCTTCCCACCCTACCACTCATCATTTAATCACCAATCACGAGACCAATACAATTTAAACCTCCCACCACATTCCCCCAACAAACAGAAATCCTGCTCTCAATTGCCTAAGTCAGGGATCGGCAACCTTTGCACGTAGCCTGCCAGGATAAGCACCCTGGCGGGCCGTGCTGATTTGTTTACCTGCCGTGTCCGCAGGTTCGGCTGATCGAGGCTCCCACTGGCCATGGTTCACCGCTCCAGGCCAATGGGGGCTGCAGGAAGTGGCGCGGGCTGAGGGATGTGCTGGCCACCGCTTCCCGCCGCCCCCATTGGCCTGGAGCGGCGAAACGCGGCCAGTGGGAGCCTCGATCGGCTGAACCTGCGGATGCGGCAGGTAAACAAACCGGCCCGGCCCAGCAGGGTGCTTACCCTGGCAGGCTGCATGCCAAAGGTTGCTGATCCCTGGCCTAAGCCCTCCATTAATGACCACAAAATGGGCTTTGCTGCATGCCTAGTTTTTAAAACACGGTTTTAGGTCTAGGTATTTTTGGAGCAACACAATTGTTAAAAGCTACTTACTAACTGATTAAAGAAACCAACCAACATAATGGTGCTTTTAAATAATTGTTCTATGCCACCTTACATCCTGGTACCCAGATGCCATGGTGAGTGGCATCTTGGAAATGGAGAGGGAGGGATTTCGAAATCTAATTAAAGAGTTTAAAAAATATTCAGATTTGGTACATCTGCACCTTTGAAAAACTCCTCCACCAGTGTTAATTTTACTGCAATAGTTACAAGAAAAAGCTGCCAATGTTAACATGAGATGGCAGATACTAACAGTTTGTTTTTATGGGTTTTTTTTTTGCCTAGTCAGATTCTTGTATTGCCAGCCAATTAGAAAAGCCAATACAAACACGTTTAAAAGGCCACTTTCTATAGCAACCACTCCTGAAGTAACTAAGGAATTTCCCGACAACACTCCATCTCTAGGAGGGGGATGGGAGACAGCGGAGTTGACTTCCCGCCTTTCTAAAATGTCCAGAGGCACGGAAAAGCTGCCGTGACTCATGTAACAATGGTTCATAACATACTGCTGGGGCCCAAGTTGTTTGAAAGATAAATGACAGCCTCCCCAAGCTGAGGAACATACATCAGAAATTATCGAAACTAAGGCACAATGTCCTTTGGGATGGAAGCCAAGTCAAATCAAACTGTCTATAAATTATAATTCTGGGTCAAGCAGTCTCCTCATGAGAGGACAGATGTACTTTGGATCGCTGAATAATGGCCACGGGATTCTTAGCTAAGACTAGAAAGAGAATGCCAAGTTTCCTTTAACATCTTATATACACACAAACATTATGAACATCTAAATAAAATTCATAAACAAGCAACTAATTTGCCTCTTATGTATCACCTTTTATAAGAGGATCGCAAGGCACTTTACAAGCATTAATAAGCCTCACAACCCCCTGTGCAGTAGGAAAAGGTGATCGCCTTTTAGAGCTGAAGAAACTGAGGAACACGCCCAAGGTCAGCCACACTGGGAATGTCTACACTGCAATTAAAAACCCGCAGCTGGTCGTGCTAGCTGTCTTGGGCTCATGGGGCTCGGACTAAGGGGCTGTTTAATTGCAATGTAGACATTCGGGCTCAGGCGGAAGCCTGGACTCTAGGACCCCGTGAGATGGTAGGGTCCCAGAGCTCAGGTTGTAGCCAGAGCCTGAATGTTGAAACAGCAATTAAACATCCCCTCAGCCCAAGCCAGCGGGCATGGGTCAACCACAGGTGTTTAATTGCAGTGTAGACATACCCTCAATGGCAGGAATGGAGACTAGTGCCCAGAATTTCTGATTCCCAGTCTAATGACTAGTCCCTGCTTTGCCCATTATGGTTGCCTTTGTATCTACGTCAAACTGAGTGATGTTAAAACTCTCCTCCCTTAAATAACCCATTTTGGCCTTAACCCAATCTCCTACTTCCCCACCCAACACTGAGTCAGGATCTGAGTTCCACTCAAAGCTCTCTAAGGGGATGAATGTGAACATTGCTACATGTGGGTACGTGGATATTCAGAGCTCAATTATGAAGCCTTGCCTTCAGCAATTTTCAAATGCTGGGTTTTGGTTTGGGCCCATTCCTAAACTGAACAGAAAAGAAAAGAGAGAGGAGGTGGGTGAAAGACAGAAGGAAAGTGGTCATCACAGCAAGATTAGTCTACTCTAGTCTCAGGTCCACAACATCTTTAGAAGCAGGCTGTTATTTTTGGCAGCTATTAGTCCTGCATCTTAAATCAGAGCTGAAGCTAATTCAGCGATATTCTGCATCCCTGAGATTCAATATCAAAGTGGGAAAGGAAAGCGTTCCATAACAACGTCTCCAAGATGATCTTTTAAATACTAGAACCAAAGGCTTTGCGTTGTTAATGAAGCTGGATGAGTAGATGACACAATCTGCTATTCACCAGAGGCAGGAGCAGACAGGTGAACAGCCCTGCCGAGTGCAGTTTGTGTCTAGTTCCCAGGGATTGGAAATGAACCAGAAGATTCAAACTACAATTTGATCAACTCAGAATTCAAAGGGGAGCCCATCTCCACGCCTCATTATTTAAAGGCCTTGGGAACACTCCTGATCTTAGATACACTCAGGAGAGCATCTCGGGGTTTCCTGGGAGTGAGGGGGTAGCTGATGAAGTGAGGAATAAAGTTTGCTGGCTTTCCAGTCAAAGCCAGTCTCTGACAAAATTTTTGAGCATGGGCAGAGATTCAGGAATACAGCAAATCTCAAACTCCGGGCTGAGTGGCTTGGAGAGATTGCTAATAATTCATACTGCTCTCACACACATTATTAGGAGTCATGGTAGAAAGACAGAAAGAAAGAGAAATTAGAGGGAACCGTTCTGCATCAGGTACTGAAACAAAGGGGAATGATGAGATCATATGCTACTGCTTCGGTGGTGAGATCTCACTGCCAGTGTGTGAAACGTATTATGAGACTCACTCTTCTGCAAGGTGTGCCAGCCAATAACATAGCAATAAATTAAAGTTCAAATACTACTATAAATAAGGCTGCGCCCATAGTTGAGGTGGCAACACACTACACAGCTGTCAAACATGGGTAGCCTGCATAGCAACCATTAGAATTGAGATCTTTAGGTAATTGGAAACCAGGCGCCATGCTCACCCGACACGCTTGATCTACATGGTAGACTTCAGTCTGCAGCCACTGTATGGGTGCCCACCTGCCAGCTGGTTAATTAGAACAGAAATACTTTGATCTCATGCAGTAAGCCCCACACCACTATGGAGAAATAGATATTAAGGCTATTTTATAGATGGAAAAATCGAGGCACAGAAAGGGATAAAAGGATTTGCCCAAAATTGGTGGTAGAGTTGGGAGCCGAACCCAGAAGTTGTGATTCCCAGCCCAGTGCTTCAAGCATTAGGCTGCACCCTCTCTTTCAAGTTGGTCTTAAGGGACGCGGCATGTTCAGCCCTTGTGCTCAGTATGTAGGTGTTGCAGTGTTGGCGACAGTTTGTGGGATGGGGAGGATGAGAAGGGTAAAAGAAGCATAACCAAAATGTACAGGGAATAGCTAGGGTGAGCTTTGCTCATATACTTATAGGTTCTCTACTCTTCATAACTGTACACACATCATTCCCTGAGTCAATTAGTATACTACACCCATAAGGGATCCTGATTACAGCCTGGCTAATAGTTAAGTCCCATGGGCTCTGTATCTAAGTCCCTGTAACCAAGTCAAAACCCTGAACAGTCCTGGTTTCAGGGACACAGTCCCAATCTACATTACAACTTTTAACTGGATCCTCCAATTCATTTATATTTCTAGTAAAGACGGTGGTTAAATCAGCCACATGTTCTTTTATTCAGAGATGGGGACAAACTCCCTGTCCAAATATTCCCCCTAACTTGGGGAAAGTTATGATCTGAACCTGGTTCCAAACTTTGTAGCTCACTTGTTATTTTAGTAGAATTGCCTGACTGAAAAAAAAAAAGTCAACTCCTTTCTACTTAATTCATCTCCTGGTAAAAGTCTAAACAAACAATCAAGAGTTGTGCTGAATTTATAATTTTCAAATAATATATACAAAGTCGTCTATTGACCCAGCAGTTATCAGAACTTTTCGCTGGCACAAAAACCGCTTTCTAAACAAGCGGTGACCCACTTTCACCTAGCTGGCCTCTGATGTTGAGAGAAGATTCATACCCTGTAGACGTTACAGCCCCCGTTTGAAGTCGCTGCTGTCAGGAGATGGTCAGTTTACGCCTCCTGTCCTAGGACAGGAAAAGGATGCACTCTCAGCTCCATGTGCTGCAGTGAGATAAGCACAAAGATTTCTGTCCTATGGCCTTATCAGCTTTTCCTGCTACTCTCCAGCACAGACACCACCAAGATTGGCAGTAAAATGCAACTAGCTCAAGTAAGACAAGAAAAGAAAAATAAAGAGACTTTAACATTTCTCATAACAGTTTGTACAAAGCCTGGCTGAACCTACTGCAGGTGGAAGTTTTGTGAATCTCTCAAAATATGTTTTGAGGTTGGCAAAAACTAGTTGGAATTTGAACGTCCCCATCCCCTAATTTAAGCCCATCTCCACTCCTCCCACTCCAAGGATGAGTTAGCATTTAAAAAAAAACAAAACAAAAACAATTCTTAGTAGCTAAATGGCAGTTTGTACTATAGTAAAGAAAGAAGTGCCTCCTCCCACCCCCAATGCACACTTGCATGCCCTATATATGGTATTGGTATTTTTTTTATTAGAACTGCTCTCTCACACTCTTCTCTCTGCTTCCTTTTCATTCTTTTATTTTGTTGCTGCATTTCTCACATTAGATTACTGCTGTCCCTTTCTTCTCTGCGTTTCTTAAGTGTTTTGCAGTAGGGTCCAGTGGATAGGGCACTGGGCTGTGAATCAGGAGACCTGGGTTCTACCCCAGCTGTACCACTGATATGCTGGGTGAGTGGGGGCAAGTCATTTAATCTCTGTGTGCCTAAATTTCCACATCTGCAAAACTGAGCTAGCATTATTCCTTTGTCAAGCATTCTGGGATCTACAGATGAAAAGTAAACAATACAATAATAATACCTGGCTCTTATAAAGTGGAATGCAACCTCAATAATATCTGAGTTTTGAACCACTGGTTAGAATGGGTTCAACCTCTGGGAAAATGAATTCACCCCCATACCTAATTTGTACAAAATAAACTGATTGTTTCTAAATCTCCCAAAAAAGTTTATATTAAAATTACAGACGGATTTTACAATATTACCGTCATATTTTCGGAAGGTGTGAGGAACACAAAAAAGGTTTAATCCTTCCTCCAGGTCCCCTCAGCAGCCTCAAATGTTCTGGATGGCAGTGACCATCATTCTGGGCAAGAAGTGCAGCAGGTGTGCACGTGTCTGTCTGTCCCAAACTATGACCCCACTCTCCAGGTATGAAAGCTTATGCTCCAATACGTCTGTTAGTCTATAAGGTGCCACAGGATTCTCTGTTGCTTTCTTCAGGTACTGTGCATCTTGCTTCTGCAATGCTGTCCCAAGAATAAGATCCCCAAGCCCCACACCTGAATGCCAACGCCCCATGTGGCAGGACATTGCACTGATGCTTAGCACCAGGCTGACCCGATGTGTCATTTTTAACCAGGGTACCAACTCCGTAGGATGGACTACGGCTCATCGTCCTTCAGAAATGGCTTTCATCTATGAGAAGATTTAGATGGTAAACTCCTCAAGAAAGGGCCCACATCTTCAATGTCTCTGGGAAGTGCCACACACACTATTATACAATATATACAAAAGCTATATACAAAAAACATCCCTACTAATAATTAACACTATCATGGTTCCATTCCCTATGTGGTATCCACGCAGGTACTCACTCACTGCCACATAACTTATTTTGGAAAGCCAGCCACTGCTCCTACATCACATCCCTGCCCCTTAGATACATCACTATGATAGCTGCCAACAATCTAGCAAAGCCCCTTTGGCGGACACCCAAGTCCAGCCCTATTTAGTCAAAAGGGAGGATTACAACTTCATAACAATTTAGTGGCTATATAGTGCTTTACATGTTTAAAATGCTGTACAAACATTAGGTAGTTCATCATAAAAGCTGTCAAATGGAAACAATACAACCCAAGGGATATCACTAGAAACTGTGGATGATCTCAGTATTGTAAGGGTTGCCAAACCATGCAAGTGACCACAACAGCAAAATAGGTTTGAACCGAAGTAGGAGGATGGATGGATTTATGATTCAGGATACTTGAATTCTAGTCCCAGTTCTGCCACAGACTTCCTGTGTGACCATGGACAAGTCACTTTGGTGCTTTTGAAAATTTTATCTGAAGGGCCTGAGAGTTTGTCTACATGGGGACACTCAGGAAAATTAATCCAAATTAACTAAAGGTGTGAAATGAAAATGGATTAGTTAAACTCCATTAAAGCACTATGTGGTCACTCTCATTCAGTAGCCTTAATTCAGTTTAGTTTTTACAATAAACAACATCGAGGCCACACAAGAATTTAAATGAGGTTTAACTAACCCATTTTCAAGTCATACCTTTGGTTAATTCAGATTAATTTTTCTGAGTGTCCCTGTCCAGACAAGCCTTTAGTTACTTCTGAAAATGGGATTTAGGAGACTAAGGGCTTGTCTACATGGGGACAGCCAGCATAGTTAACTTGGATTAATTTAAGGGGTGAATATGAAATGGAATATGAACCTCATTAAATCCCTGTATGGACACTGTTAATGAGAATTAAAAGGCTTTAATTCAGTTTAGTTTAATTCACTTTGGAACTTAATTGAGCTAAATCAAATTAAGGCCACTTTAACTCTGAAAGAAGGTGTTAACAAAGGGGTTAACAAAGGGGTTTAATGCAGTTTAACTAATCCACTTTCATTTCACACCTTTAGTTAATTCAGATTAATTTTCCCAGATGTCTCCATGTAGACAAGCCTTTAGTCTGGTTGACTTTCAGTGAGATATAGGGCTTGTCTACATAGTGTAAAATAAGATGTGTACTTAAACCAATATAATTTTAGGTCAGGTCTCCAATCAAAAAAGTCAGTCCAGCTACGTCACTCAGGGGTGTAAAAAATCCACACCCCTGAGTGACATAGCTAAAATGACCTAACCCCAGTGTAGACAGAATTCTTTTATCAACCTAGATACTGCCTCTCAGGCAGCTGGATTAACTATGGCAACAGGAAAACCTCTCCTATCGCTGAAGTGAGTGTCACACTGAAATGTGATCTCAGTACAGCTGCAGGTGTGCCACAGTAGCCTTTCTAGTGTAGACAAGCCCATACTGATATGACTCCCTATGTGGACACACACATTTCAGCACGAGTATCTACTTTGGCTTAGAATTCCAAAGCCACATAAACTATAATTATAACTGATAAACCCCTCTCATGTAAACAAGCCCATAAGGCTCTTAAGTCATTTTAGAAAAGTGGATTTAGGCACTTTTGAGAATTTGACCCTTAATCTCAGTTTCCTCATCTAGAAAACGGGGATAAATCTTCCCTCTCTCCGTGATATGTGGAGGCTTAATTCACCGATATTCGTGAAGCATGTTAAGATTTTAGAAAAAGGCTAAATTACTATTAAATTACTTTGCCATATCCGACAGGTACATTATCGGTGTTGCCAACTTTTAAAACAACAAATCCAATCCCTTGCAAGAGTTTAGTCTGACAAAGCGAAGGCTGAGAGGGGATATGATTGCTATCTTTAAATATATTAGAGGGATTAATACAAGGGAGGGAGAAGAATTATTCCAGCTTAGTACTAACGTGGATACCAGAACGAATGGATACAAACTGGCCGTGGGGAAGTTCAGACTTGAAATTAGACGAAGGTTTCTGACCGTCAGAGGGGTGAAATATTGGAACGGCCTACCGAGGGAAACGGTGGGGGCGACGGACCTGTCTGGTTTTAAGATAAAGTTAGATAAGTTTATGGAGGGAATGGTTTAATGGTAAAACATAGTAGTCAAGGAAAGCCAAGCAATGGTGGGTAAATAGTATAATGGCTAACGGGGTCAGGCTGGAGACTTGCCTATATGCTCGGGGTCTTACTGATCGCCACATTTGGGGTCGGGAAGGAATTTTCCTCCAGGGCAGATTGGCTGAGCCTCTGGAGGTTTTTCGCCTTCCTCCGCAGCATGGGGCAGGGATCTCTAGCAGGAGGGTCTCTGCCGATTGCAGTCACTAAAAACAGGATTGGGGACTTCAACAGCAGAGTCCAGGGAAGGGGTAGGGACGGTTTTATGGCCTGCAGCATGCAGGGGGTCAGACCAGATGATCATAATGGTCCCTTCTGACCTTAAAGTCTATGAGTCTATGAGTCTATGAGTTTGAAAATTTAAGAAGGCCTGTTTAGAGAATAGGTAGATTTTTACCAATGTTCCATACAATTTTTTTTTTATTTTAAATTCATTTCAGGAAGAGTACACACAGATTCTTTAGCGGCAGAAATACATGTCTCAGATATCACACTTTCAAAGCAGCACAGGTCTAAAGATAAGCTTCTTGTGGTGAGATAAACATCCTTCACCATCTCACAATCTTGTCAATTACTAAAACATAAGCCCTGTTTCTGCATGATGCACAGATACTACAGTGGAGAGCACCAATATAAAAACCACAGATGACAAAGTCTCCACTGTTCCTCCAAAACAAAATCTCAATTAATAGAAATTAGATTTTTTTTCAAAAAGTTACTGATTTTATAGAACAGACAATGTGTCTCTGTGTGTGTATCCCTAGATATCAGAGAGAACAGGAAAGAAAGGAAGATTTGACTAGCTCAGGAAGTCCTCAGAAAATAAAGCCAGGCCAAATTTAGTACCTCCACATAGCTGCAATATCAAAGGCAGCATTGGTTGTAAAAGCATTCGCCTCTCAAGAGCGGCAAAATAAACTCATGAAAATCTCAGGAGGCAAAAACTGATCAGAGACTGGATACTGTTACTGCTACTGTTTTGGTTAAGCGAGCTCTCGTTTGACAACAGCAAGATAGTCTTGTCAAAGAACAACAACAATGAAAAATGAAAGACAACTACCATTTCAGTGGGGTTCTGTTTGGCAAAGCCCCATTTTCTGTGGTGGTGTCTGAAGAAACAAAACTCTGAATGAACTTCCTAAAAGGTTTTGTCTACTTCAGATAAGGACTACAGGACCTTTGGAAAATTAACGTGTCTGAGCGGCAATTTGGTTTCTTAATTATGGAGAAAGCCAAAAAATCAGCGGGAGAAGGATTCTACAATGAGTACAGAGCAATGCTCAGTGCTAGAATCTCACTGGTTCTATGACCAGAAAAATGTCCATATAAGGAGATATGCAAAAATGCAAATGGTCTAAATAGCTAAAAAATTTTTTACTAGGATCATCATGGCCAGGTTAAATCTCTCAGAAAACAGTGTACACTCTCTCCTACATAGGGGAGGTAAAATATACCGTATATACTCGTTCATTAGTCCGTTCGTTTATAAGCCAACCCCCCTAAAACAAATAGGTAAAAATAGCAAAAACTGTATGACCCTTTCATAACCTGACCCTATATTTCAGGGGCTGGAAAACTTTGGCTCCCGGCCCAACAGGGTAAGCCGCTGGTGGGTCGGGATGTTTTGTTTACTTAGAGCTTCTGCAGGCATGGAGCCCCTCAGCTCCCTGTGGCCGCGGTTCAACGTTCCCAGCAATGGCTTCCCGCAGCTCCCATTGGCTGGGAACGGCGCACTGCGGCCACAGGGCGCTGAGGGGCTCCAAGCCTGCAGACGCTCCAAGTAAACAAAATGACAATGTATTAGATATTCAATTCAATGATTCCATAGAGTTTAAAATCATCAAATTTTGGTGTAGACCCGTTTATAAGCCGACCCCCGCTCTTTGATGCATCACTTTTTTACCAAAAATATTCGGCTTATGGACCAGTATATATGGTACTTCCCACCAAAATAAAACCATCAGAGATTGTATAAAGTGTGCCTGATACAGATAAAAGATGTGGATTTATCTGGACACCAGTGTGCAAAAGCCTCCATTTAAAACGGTATGACCTTCCGTTATCCTCTTTTACAGCAAGGCCTGAAGATATTCTTACTTTATTTCTTAGGATTCACAGAACATATACTGAATAACTTGGACTCTAAAACACCAAGATCTCTTCTCTTACAGAAGCCATGTCATAAGAGACTCTTCTTTATGCTCTGCCTTCAGATACGACTGGCAATTGCCAACTTATATTAAAAAAAGAAACAGATGTTTAACTTGGTCAGTAGCACTTGGAATTGTCTCTGCTTCATCTGTAGAAGTGCATTTCAAGGATTTACTAAATCACATTAGTATTTATCATGTTTATTACGGTAGTGCCTACAACCAACCAAGAACGAGGCCCTATTACGCTAGATGCTGTACAAACACGGAAGCAGACATTCCTTGTCCCGAAGAGCTAATTAGACAAGACAAGACAGACACTGACTGGGGAAAAGGAGCAGAGCGAACAATGTGATGGTGGCAAACATCGTGTTAGTGCCACAATTTATTTAATGTATTTACTTTTGGTAGGTTTAGTCCAGAGGCAATAAGCTCAACGGAAAGAAGAGTGAAGGGCAAAGGGAAGAAGGAGAGGGGGACAGGCATGGAAGAAGAGGGTAAAAGGGGCAGGAGTGAAGCTGAGGTAAACAGACTGAGGGAGGGTGAGCGGGAGGGTTGGCACAAACAGCCAATCTGCACAGGGCAGAGAAAGTCCAGTTAAAACTGTAGGAAGCTCTTTAAATGTCCAAAGATCCCCACTTTGGCTGCTTCTACCAGCAGGAATCTCTGCCTGGCTTCTTTCTGTCCCCAACAAGGGGGGGGGGGGGGAGAGGTGAGAGAGAGAGAGAGAGATATTGACTAAACCATGTAGGTCCTGGTGCCCACAGAGTGTGTCTATTGGAGTGGGGTGGGGGGTCTCCCCTGCACAGGTCTGAGGGAAAGGGTTGTCCTAGATGGGCCCCATCCACTTTACTTTCTCCCTCCTTCCAGTGCAGCAGTCCCTGCTTTGACTGTTGCTGCAGGCGCTCCTATCAGCTGGAGTCTCTGACTGGTTCCTCTCTGCTGCTCCCCCCTAAGACCACAGGCACGAAAACTAAAATCAAGGCATTTGTATCTACCTGGACAACGCTGCCAATAGGCAAAACCCCACATCTGGCAATTCACCAAACTCAAGCAGTCTAGCTTTTCAGACGTTTCTAAGTGATATCAGGCGAGTTCCCTTGGCTACAAATAACGATGCCAACAGGCAGACGTTCTGACACCAAGACAGGGTGATGGCAAGATAACATATGTGCCTCTCATTCTCTCAAGAACTGGATGGAACTGCTTGCATAGCTTTTGTGGAATTAATCAAGATATGTCAATGCATGCCAACATGCATTTCTGCACCTTTCTAAAGACAGTCTCAAGGGAAGACAGCCAAATCAGATGTAGGCTCATCAGGTCCACCTTAAACAGCTCTCCAAGACACAAATCCTTCTCTTTGTCTTAACTCTTCATGAAAATACCTATCTTATCTAGCAATGTTGGGAGAAACAGTCAAATGAAAGAAACCCATTCAATTATATCATGTAATGGCAGACAGCTAAAAAGTGCTTATATACAAATGCTAGAAGTCTAAATAATAAGATGGGTGAACTGAGTGCCTTGTATTAAATGAAGATATTAATATAATAGACATCACAGAAACGTGGTGGAATGAGGATAATCAATGGGACACAGTAATCCCAGGATACAAAATATATCAGAAGGACAGACCAGGTCGTTCTGGTCAGAGAGGGGCACTATATGTGAAAGAAAGTGTAGAATCAAATGAAGTAAAAATCTTAAATGAACGAAACTGTACCACAGAATCTCTATGGACAGCAATTCCATGCTCAGATAAGAAGAATATAGCAGTAGGGATATATTACCGACTGCCTCCCTCTACCCTTCTAAGTGGTACCCCTGGCCCCTTATCCCTCCTCACTGGCTTGAGGTTCCCAGAGACGAGCTCTCTCAATCTCTGACAGGATGGCCCAGTAGGCAGAGTGGGACCTGGGTGCCAGCTGTGCTTGTTCCAGAGCCCCTGCCTCCCTCCCCTCGATGTTCTTCTCATCCTGCTCCTTACCTCTCCCCTCCCTGCTGGCTCAATCGCTCATGACCACCCTGCCCCACCTGGTACCCACAGTTTGGGAAACGCTATTCTATGCCGAACTCAATACACTACAGCAATTACTGCAGTTGGCAGCCGAGGTCTAAGATCTCTTTTGTGCATTTAGTTTTATCCTCCATTGAAAATGAAGTATCGTTGCAGTTTCAAGATGATGTCTAACCACACATAGATTCATAGATTCTAGGACTGGAAGGGACCTCGAGAGGTCATCGAGTCCAGTCCCCTGCCCTCATGGCAGGACCAAATACCGTCTAGACCATCCCTGATAGACATTTATCTAACCTACTCTTAAATATCTCCAGAGATGGAGATTCCACAACCTCCCTAAGCAATTTATTCCAGTGTTTAACCACCCTGACAGTTAGGAACTTTTTCCTAATGTCCAACCTAGACCTCCCTTGCTGCAGTTTAAACCCATTGCTTCTGGTTCTATCCTTAGAGGCTAAGGTGAACAAGTTTTCTCCCTCCTCCTCATGACACCCTTTTAAATACCTGAAAACTGCTATCATGTCCCCTCTCAGTCTTCTCTTTTCCAAACTAAACAAACCCAATTCTTTCAGCCTTCCTTCATAGGTCATGTTCTCAAGACCTTTAATCATTCTTGTTGCTCTTCTCTGGACCCGCTCCAATTTCTCCACATCTTTTTTAAAATGCGGTGCCCAGAACTGGACACAATACTCCAGCTGAGGCCTAACCAGAGCAGAGTAGAGCGGAAGAATGACTTCTCGTGTCTTGCTCACAACACACCTGTTAATACATCCCAGAATCATGTTTGCTTTTTTTGCAACAGCATCACACTGTTGACTCATATTTAGCTTGTGGTCCACTATAACCCCTAGATCCCTTTCTGCCGTACTCCTTCCTAGACAGTCTCTTCCCATTCTGTATGCGTGAAACTGATTTTTCCTTCCTAGGTGGAGCACTTTGCATTTGTCTTTGTTAAACTTCATCCTGTTTACCTCAGCCCATTTCTCCAATTTGTCCAGATCATTTTGAATTATGACCCTGTCCTCCAAAGCAGTTGCAATCCCTCCCAGTTTGGTATCATCCGCAAACTTAATAAGCATACTTTCTATGCCAATATCTAAGTTGTTGATGAAGATATTGAACAGCGCTGGTCCCAAAACAGACCCCTGCGGTACCCCACTCGTTATACCTTTCCAGCAGGATTGGGAACCATTAATAACAACTCTCTGAGTATGGTTATCCAGCCAGTTATGCACCCACCTTATAGTAGCCCCATCTAAATTGTATTTGCCTAGTTTATCGATAAGAATATCATGCGAGACCGTATCAAATGCCTTACTAAAGTCTAGGTATACCACATCCACAGCTTCACCCTTATCCACAAGGCTCGTTATCCTATCAAAGAAAGCTATCAGATTGGTTTGACATGATTTGTTCTTCACAAATCCATGCTGGCTGTTCCCTATCACCTGACCACCTTCCAAGTGTTTGCAGATGATTTCCTTAATTACTTGCTCCATTATCTTCCCTGGCACAGAAGTTAAACTAACTGGTCTGTAGTTTCCTGGGTTGTTTTTATTTCCCTTTTTATAGATGGGCACTATATTTGCCCTTTTCCAGTCTTCTGGAATCTCTCCCGTCTCCCATGATTTTCCAATGGACAGCCTTAAAGTGCCAATTTTTGAGTTTGTAAACAAGATCAGGGCTGGCTGGGAATGGACAAAGGCTGAATGCAAGGATAGAGGGGAGAAGCGTGCACGTTCACTCTGCTTTCTTGGGACGACAAACCTCACGAGCACAGCCAAAGCTTTCAAAGGGCAGAACTAGCTGCACCACTACTTGGGCAGTACGTCATGTCCCTTCCTGGTGTCATCCCCTGCTCTATTCAGGCCCAGCACATCCAAGGAAAGACTTATTAGTTACCAACCGTTTCTATTACAGCAGCACCCAAAGAGCTGTCAGGGTCAGGGCCTCATGGGGCTGGGTTGCATCCCACCTCTCCCAGAGGCCCTGTAATTACCCCCCTCAGTGCTGCTTCCACCCCATCTGCCTGCAGGCCACACATCATCCGCCCCCTGCTGGAAATGGGATTAGAATGAAACTGGGGTGAACCCATCAGAAGGGGGGAGACAGTGTGCATGGGGGTGCCACAGGGGAGTGGGGGGACCCGTGGGGGGGGGGGGGGGAAGGACAAACCCAAAGGTGGGTGGGTCACTGAGCGGGGTGGGGAGTGGTAGATTTACAGGGGACCTGAGAATGAAAACCACGGTCTGTTACCCACGTGCGTGAGCGCTGAGGGGTGGGGAGGAGACTGCCCCATTGCGCACGCGCTGACTGCCCCTAGGGACCCTCTCAAGCACGTGCTACCGCCAAGGTCCCCCTCCCCTTCTTACGCATGCGCACTCACTTGGCGCCAATTTCGGTCAGTCCTTCACCTAGGCGGCCGCCGGCCACTACCTCCGCCGGCTCCCATGTGGGGAAGGGGCCGCCTGTCCCCGGCTAGCCGGACCCCGTGTGTGGACGGGTCCGCCCCTCCCCAGCCGGCCGGACCCGCGGAGCTCACCCGCCGCCGGCATGATCAGCCAGAAGACGCTGCACTCGTTCTTCCGTGCGGCGCCGCCGCCGAGGAAGCGGGAGCGCTCCCCGGAGCAGGACGGGGATGCTAAGGTACGGAGGGGCCGGATGGGACCCGGGGGCAATACGGCCATACTTAACTCACAGAAGTCATATACCAATAGACAAACCTCTCCATGAAATGCTTTGAGATGCTCAGAGGGAAGGCACTGCACATGCAAAGTATTAGATTATTGCTGCCTTAATTAATAAGCCAGACTTGCAAGAGATGGACTCTACTTGTACGTGTGTGACCTGTGCTCAGTCATTTCCATGCATAATTGTCCCTGCAGTACTACTGGGTCAGCCCACAAATAATGGTTGGTGTGTGAACAATCTATATACACTTGCTAATGCGAGTGGACAACAAATGGGACATAGAAGTAATTACATGTGTAAAGTAGTGCACGTAGAAATGGAGGCCAGACTGAGCCCTTGCTGAAAATTTAGCCCCAAGCTGTAATTGTACAGAAAATAAAGTCTTTGTTGAAAGCTTTTATTCTCCGCTTTCTCACCTGTATCATTCACGAGGTGACACATACAAGAAGCTTCCCTGATGGCAGGGATTAATAGAGTGGCTTCAGAGGCTGAAATTCTGCCTAGGTATTTATATCATCTCTCACTGTGATTGAGCCTCCCGCTGAGCTGACCGTACTTGCATAGGAAACAGTAATCCAAAAAAGGCAAAAATGTAAGTGCATCATAAAGTGAGTCAAACAGGAATAGAAAAATTCCTGTGATGGTGCACTTCCTTTGCAAGGCTACATGCTGAGCACTAATTACCCGCGTAAATGTTAGATGAAATGACTCAAATATTTCCCTGCAAGAGTCACAATTCCCCTCTCTGATAGGGCAAGAATTGCCCTCCCAAGACCAACCAGGAATAATATGCATAATTGCAATGGACAATTCTTTAACCTAATCGTTAAGGCCAACATTGTCAAGCCCGACTGCCTAAATCCAAATTTAGGCACCTTAACAGAAGTGTTCTGATTTTCAGAAGAACTGAGCACCCAGCGCTCCCATTAAAGTCAATGGGAGCTGCAGAAACTCACAGCATTTTAAAAATCAGGACACTAGGTGCCTATATAGCAATGAATTTGGCTTTAATTCTCTACAGTTATAATACTGTTCTATTGCAAGAGACTTCTATGTTACAACGTAGATATTTGGTACTAATTTAACACTTAGCCCACATGCTTTACATTTGTATAGTTATTTATATGATTGCAACACCGCGGAGAGCCCTAGCCATGGGTCGGGACTCCATTGTGGTAAGTGCTATGCAAACAGAACAAAGATGTACTTTACATATAATTTAATGTCTGTATAGTGCTTAGAATATCAGTCTGGATATGCCCCTGTGAAACAGATACTTAAGTGTTGTTATTCCTGTGCTGAGAAAGTGAGACAGGCAGTCAAAGCATCTTGGTTACAGTCACATTGAGTCGGGGCAGAGCTAGAAATAGGGGCTGGTAGTACTGCCCATTATTAAATTTGCCTGACACTTCCCATTATAAGACCCTGTTTTCAGTTGCTTATAACTTTGCCAAACTTTAATCATTTGAGCTGAAGTTTCCTTGCTTAGGATGTGCCTTAGACCTAATATTTTTAGAAAATTTCAGCCACAATGGCTCAGGCATTTCCAAGAAGCAGGCTAGGAAAAAAATACCTTGTTTTGCTCGAGTCAACAAATACTGGTGACATTTTCTTTAAGTAGCTCTAGCACCTGCATGCTTTGGAGCCAGAACTTGAAATTTGGCAAGGGGTAACCTTTGTGTCCGTATGTGACTTCTGTCACCCTGTGAAAGTCCAGCAGAATTTGGTCAAGTCATATGCCTCTGAAAAAATCACTGTCTGCACATGCTCAGTAGAGACTTGCTAGAGCCTCACAGCTAAATTCCTTGAAGATTCCATCTGCATTGCTCATGCTCCATTCTAGGCCAGAGCAGAACCTTCTGTGCAATTGCAGCACTGGGTGCTGCGGGCTGTGCCGGGACAAGGCACTGGAATTCAGAGCCAGGTAAACCACCTCTCCTGTCTCCTCAGTACCCCTCCGGAGGAGGCAGCAGCCTGATTCGGATGTAGAGGGGACCAGAGCTGGACTGGTGAGGGGTGGAGGGGGAACAGAGACTTAGATGGGAAGCTAGTGGGTTATGTGAGGGGGGTGATAGAAGGAAATTGGGATTGCAAATTTGGGAGGGCAGGGGAATTAGGATAAAAGATACTTCGCAACATAGAAACAGCACCAAATTAACTAAAGGTGTAAACTAGAACTGTTATATAAAGGCATCTAACGCTCCATCAAATCACAACAGCCTCAGAAAGACTGCCTTCTATTTGTTACACGCACTTGGACATGGTCTGGAGGAGTGGATGTTCTCTAGCAACACAGGCTGCTTCACTTAAGCCCATACAGATGCTCCCCGACTTACGCAAGCGTTCCGTTCCAGAACGCCTTGCGTAACTTGAATTTTGCGTAAGTCGGAAACGTATACCGACCATTACGCAAAAAAGTGAACAAACCAACCAACCAAAAAAACCTCCCATTTCTAGCTTACGGAACTTTTTCCATAAATGCAGATTTGGGTAAATCGGGTTTGCGTAACCCGGGGGGGAGGGTCTGTATTGTTTAAGTGTATACACGGCAATCATTTGATCCCAATCTTTACTTGCTGGAGTATGTGATCCCAACCTTATGTAAGCGTAAATGTGTAACTCAATTAAGAGCATATCTAAGTGTTACTTGCAGAATACCCTCCCGAGTATAATGTCTCTGGATAAATGTCTACAAATGTTGAGACTGTGAGCAGAACAAAGTGATCCTATGGAAAGTCTTATCTGGCTGAAGTTCTACTATACGTAATATACTGGTGCAAAACAGCACAGATTTATAATTCACGATCTTTCCATCACTTCTGCTTAAAAAATAAAATGTAAATGCCGTTCTTGTCAGGCAGGACTTATGAAATACACTTTAGAATAGGGTCATGTATACATTAATAAACGTTACATTAAAAATGTATACCGGCCTGTGATTTCTTTTCAACTGCAAATTTGGAATTAGTGTTATGCTGTCAGGATAACAGAGCTACGTAGACAGAGTGCATTGTATTCAAATATCAAAACACATAAATGCCGATTGTGTTGAAATTTTGGGCATCTTCCTATATACGTTCTTCCAATTAGAGCAGATATTATTCTTACAGGTAGACACTGCATCTTGTTTGGAGGAAGTGATCCTTTCTTGTTAGGGGTATCAACGTGAAAACAGAAACTCTTCTGCTGAAAGGGACATCAACCTTTTAAATCCTCCAGTGTCAGGCTAAGAATGGACAAAACCCAAGACATTTTAAAACAAAACCAATTACTTTTCTAAGGAGAGCAGTTATCACCCATGACATATCACATGGGCTAGCTGCTGAAATCTACATCAGTAGGGCTTGCAAAAAAGAAAGTCACTCCCCACTCAAATGTTAAAATCAGTCTGTAGCCTCGTTCCTTTCAGACTCTTCAAAGCTATTGGGTGCTCAAATAGCTACAGCAATAAAAAGTGCCTATTTTCACTGCAATTGGCCAAAACAAACTTTCCTATTGGATACCGATATGGCCATGACAATTCACATGTTTGTGGCCACCAGGCTCAATTATTTACAACTCATATTTAGGTGTACAGCCACATAATCCGTGAAGAACTCCTAGGACTAATGCAACAGCTAGTTTGCTTGGCAAGACAGGTCATGATGAAAACCTCAGCCCAGTGAACTGCTCTTTACACACTGGCTTCCCACTGAATACACAATCCAGTTCCATGTCTCTGTCTTGATTTTCAACAGCTGCCAGGGGTTAGCCCTGGCTTCTTTAGAGACCCCCTTCCTCCACACAGGGGAAAACCAACAACAGCTCCGTTCCATTCGAATGGTGAAACCTTTGACTACTAGGAGGCACTTCCCAATCCAGGAGACAGAATCTTCAAGAGAGCTGGACCTAGTGCTTGGTCTACATTTAAAAATTAGACCTAACTATGTCACTCAGGGCTGTGAAAAATTTGGCACCCTGAACACTGTAGTTAAGTCAGCCTAACCACTGCTGTAGACAGGAGTAGGTCGACAACAGCATTTTTCTGTTAACCTAGCTACCACCTCTTGGAGAGGTGGATTAAAACTACATGGACGGAAAAACCCCTTCCGTCGATATAGAAAATACTTATACTTACTAAAGCACTTCATTGGCGTAGCTGCAGCAACGTAACTGTGTCACGTAGACAAACCCTATGGAACTGCCTGCTTCAGGACAACAAAGAACAACCTTTGACTTCCCCTCAGTAATTTATTCACACACCCCAGATAAATATGCAAACAAAATAATCAAGCTATTTCTCCTACAAAGGAAGGAATCAAAGCTATTACTTCTAGGAAGGAAGGGTTACTGTTATTTCTATTTAAAAGTTTCCATTTACAACGAGATCACAACCTATCTCACAGGAGGCGTAGTTAGTTAGGCCTTGTCTACACACAAACGTTGTACCACTTAACTATACTGGTACACTTACACAGTACGGATGCAGCTGAATCAGTATAAAGGTGTTTATACCATAGAGCTTATTACTATACGGGACGGGAATAAACTATATTGGTTTAAGGCACTTTTATGTCAATATAGCTCTGTCCACATAAGGGTGGAAGTGGGGTGGGTGGATTAGGGGGTTGTACCAGTATAATTATTCTGGTTTAAAAAAAATCAGCCCCCTTCTGAAATAGTTATACCAGTACAAACACTATTGTACACCAGGCCTTAAAGTCTGAATGTATCTGGAACATTGATTGAAGGTACCAATTATGTGCCACGTATTACTGTATGATCAGATATTTTATGTAAGACTAAAAATCTCATTTTCATTAGCAATCAGTTACTAATTATCTAACTACTGTACAATTACTTTGCAGTCCTATTTTCAGAATGCTACCTACTATTGATATTGCATATGTGTGCAAGTGTTTGTGTAGAAAAGGGTGCATGCGCACACTCTATTGCCCTCTGCTGGATGGAATCAGAACCGCTCCGTTGTCTATCAGAGGCACTGTACTTGAGAGGCTCCTTTAATTTACATGGCAGGGCTTTGAGCTCTAGGAGCATGAGGATCAATATTCTCTCTCTGCTGTCTTGTGACTTTCCGAGTGGCCATGGTGTGCAGTACAGGGCCTACTGTGAAGCCTAGGTAACCATGGATTGTTTAAACACCACACACAAGTACACCATGCACTTTTGGCCAGTGAGTTTTAAAAGTCTTTTTTTTTTTTTTTTTAAATGCTTCAAACATTTACTAACTAATCTTTGGAACTTAAGGCACAAAGCAAACAGCAGCAAACTACATCAAAGCCTCCCTATTATCACTCCCTACTGAACTGTGAAAATATAAATTCAAAGCTGACAAGCCAGTTAGACTTTTAACTAAAAAGTTAATGCAATTAACTTTAAGCATGCCACTCTGCTACCATATTTCTGGCACCAGCTTTGAGAAGTGGCCCAATTCTTCTGAGGAACAGAAAGACCATTTATCTACTGTATTTATTCAGGGCAAGCCTCCTCCTTCATGTCAAACCGAGGAATGTAGTGCTGCTGAAGATGACTGGCAGTGATAAAGGAGCTGGTACGATTTTCAAATGAATGTGTCATGCTTTTCCAAGTCTTTAGACAAAAGTGAGTAATATGCCCTCCTAAACAACAACCGGGCACCAATTCTAAGAAACACACTAGGCTACAATGCTCATAAATTACTGGACATTATAAAAATCACAGTCCTAAGCAAGGCTGCTACCTGGATCTCCTACACACAGGCAATTTTATTAGATACAATTGTGGAAATAGTCAGCATTACAATTGGATGGGAAAGGGTCCATCTTTCACTAGATAAGGTCAGAAAGTGAAGCTACTTTACTGAACAATTTGTTTCCAGATGGACCTTTTCAAAGAGTCATGATGGTCCATGTCCATTCTCAACACCTGTCCATTTTAAGTAGGGTGATCATTTATGTATTACCGATTGTATAATAAACCTATCACCATCATGCAGCACATCTAAGCACCAGTATAGAAAGGAAGAAAAATATCACAAGATAAAACCAGACTGCTCCCATTGATAATGCTCATCCAATTAACAGAGCAACCATCTTTACTCAAACCATCAGCAACACAGCAAGAAATTCTCCCAGAAGGATAAAATGGAAAGTTGAATGGATGGATCTGGCACAATATCCATCCTGCAGGTGGCCTCACTCTGGCATTAGGGGATTTTAACAGGGATCAAATTCCAAAGGGAAAGGCTCCCCTAGAAGAATACCTTAGTGCCCTCCCTCAGTGAGTTCAGACCTGGGGACAGACAAAAGCAGCATTCTTCTGCTGTTCTGGCTAATAGCAATTCCCACTGGACTGTATATTAATTGGCAAAAAGTGTTTTTTCCAGCTCTCAAGTTCAAAGCATTCAGAGTACTCCATATCCAGAGGAAGTATGCTCAGTTTAAAAGATGATTTTTCCTAGCTGCCAGCCCTGCAAACTCACCCTGGGATCTGACAGTCAAGCTGGATTCTTTCCCTCTCAAGGCTCACCTACATTACACTGGCACACCAATGTCTCTTAGGGGTATGAAAAAAATCACATCCCTCAGATGTAGTTAAGCCAACCTACTTCCTGGTGCAGACAACGCTAGGTCAACAGAAGAGTTCTCTAGGGGAGGTGCAATACCTAGAGCGATGGGAGAACCCTCCTGTTGCTGCAGTAACTGGCTACACTGAAGCGCTCCGGCTGGGCTGCTGTAGCATTTTAAATGTAGACATAGCCCCAGCCACCAGCACCAGTAATAAGGGTTCCACGGGCCAAGATATAACCTTAGTGACACTCCCCTGTTCGCTCTCTTTGCTTAACACTACCTGTGCTGGGCTGTACTCTCCAACGCAGCTGTTTGGCTCAAACCAGCATACCAGAAAACTCCTAACAAACAAATGGAGAACATTTTATGCCATTGTATTACTAATGGCTGCTAACTCTCAGTGAAGAATGGGTTGCTGAAGATTCAAGAGAACATAAGAACAGCCATACTGGGTCAGACCGAAGGTCCACCTAGCCCAGTATCCTGTCTTCCGACAGTGGCCAATGCCAGGTGCCCCACAAATACGTTTTTTAGATAGAGACAGATGAGAGAGAAAGACTTTAGTTCTATTCAGTGGCTCGAGCAATGTCTGCAAAGCTCATGGTGCATCTACAGTATGTTTTGGGCTTGATGGCCTATTTAAAACCAGAGCCTAGACGAGGGGATGGCACACTGCTTGAGCTGGAGCTCTGGGAAGCAACGTACCTGAGACAGGCACATTGCATCTGGGAGCAGAGGGGAAACATGGCCGCTGGGTCACCTTTTCACAGAGCGTATCATGAGCTCCCCACATCTAGGGCCAGCTCCGTAAGTTAATGAAGAAGGGGAGCAGGGTCATGCATGGAAGGTGACTGTCACCACTATCCTGGAGCATCCCCAGAAAGGAACCACAGGCTAGGGCTCGGCATAAAACCCTTTATTGTATGAGTGTTTTTGCAAGGCTAGTTCCCAAGTGTGACAAACTGTGTGTTTCCTAGTAGCAAATGTTCAAGTCAGAATCCCCAGGCTTGATTTGGGGTGTTTTTTTTTGGAGGGGGGAGGCTAGCCAACAAATGAGGGCTACTCATGGGAATCCTAAAACAAGGGAGAAAAAAATAAACCAACCCCCCTCCCAAAAAAACCCCATGGACCATATTCTGAGCCTTTGGATAAGATCCACTACAACTACTACAAGTAACATTCTTTCGCCATTTGGTAACTTAGAAACACTAGGCTTATTAAAGAGGGGGAGGGGAAAAAGGTGTTCTGGTCTGCACGACCTGTTTTGGAGGAGGTCTGTTGTAATGAATAGATGTCAGGGAATCAGCAGCCCAAATGATGCATTAAGTACTAACTGTCAAAACAAGGGCTGCTACTTCACTTAACCAGAAGCAACGGATTATACAAACACTCCAGCAGGTAGATACCTCTTCACTTGTTATTTGACCTCAGCTTTCTGAGACCCAAAGATCTAATTAAAGTAACACCCCATTCCCCGCCCCATACCCCCCGCTCCACATATGTGCAATTTAGTGCGCCGGAGCACAGTCCCTCCTCATCCTAATATTATGTAAACAGCTTTGCTTCTGCAAGTATTTCAGGCAAGCTGGAGCCAGTCATGCTTCAGGAATTTCAGAAAGTCTAATTAAGTTAGGATATCCTAAACCCACTGCACTGAGTTTACAGGCACTATGGCGGTAGAGTTCAAAAGATAAATATGTACATACACAAAGCATACTTCAGACAGCTTTTTAGTTCTCCAGCAGCAGCCGTTGTTAGTAAATAAACATGCACATTATTATATTATCATAGAGCCTTGGAGACCTAATCTTGCCCCACAACCCCACTGTGCTAGGTGCTGTACAAACACAGAACAAGAAGAGAGTCCCTGGCCCAAGGAGCTTACAATCTAAGTATAAGACTTGAGACAACAAATGGATGCCGACTGGAGAGGAGAAGGAGACAGCATCCCCTGCATTGGTCACAGCATCCCAGTAACCTGACTTAAGTATTTTGTAGGCATCATGGCAAAGGAGAGCTTTAAAGAGGGATCCGAAGGTGCATGATGGTAGGTTTGCGGATGTTTACAGGAAGTGTCTCCCAAGCATGTGGGGCAGAATGAGAGAAGCACAAGGGTGCTTGTTTGAAAATTTCACAAGTGGGCAATGGAGGCTGACATCATGGCTTGATTGGAGAGCACGGACTGCTTGATAATGAATCAGAGATGATATGCAGGGTGGGGACTGACCATGAGGGACCTTGACAGTGAATATAAGCAGCTAATGTTTGATGGGATAGAGAGGGGGAGCCAATGGAGGTTTGCACCACCTTTCACCTGCAGATGTTAAAGCACTTTGTAAACAGTTAAGCTGTTAAAAAAGGCTGACAACACCCATTGGTAAATGAATTATCTCCATTTTACAGATGGGGAAACCAAGGCACAGAGAAATTAAAGCGACTTGCCCAAATTTACACAGCAAGTCAGTGGCAGAACCAGGAACTGAGCCAAGGAGTCCTAACTGCTGGCTCAGAGAGTCTTGCTTCAACCATGTTCATGACGCTCACTACAGGGCGACGTACAAACTAGCATAAATTACACTCCCAGATCTGTGTTGGCATAAAATGCCAAGGAGCTGGAAAACACAGGCATAGAAAGAGCAGCAACTGACAGACGGTGTAAGGAGGAGTAAGTTAAAGTAGGGGCATCTTGGCTTTTTCTAGCTTCTCGGCATGCAAGTTACAATAGACTCCCTTAGGGTCACGTGTTGACATGTGAGGTTACACCACTGTATGTCATCACCTCTACAACTGGCTCTACATTTATGATCCTACTGCTTTCAGTATCAAATGTAAGTCAATAACTAAGCGACAGTTTTAAGCATTAGTACAATCACAAATATTACAGATGGAAATTATGTCACCTAGTCCATTCCTGTGCCAGTGTAGGATTGCTCCCTACAGAACGTTCATAGAGCAGGACAACAGAAAAGGCATTTTTAGATACAAGCAAATGTCAGAGCTGCACAACCCAATAGCCGAGTATTTTATTGTATTGTATTGTATTGGTGCCCCAGATTTAAATCAAGCAGCACCAAAAGCAGGATTTATACAAAAAAGCTATGATGTGATGGTCTTCTAAGAACAGTTTTAGGTTTATACTACTACATAATAGGACGGAGTGAGACTGGTGATAGGGAACAGCTACTTAAACAAGCTATAGTTTATCCTAAAGAAGTTTTTTCTTTTTTTAAATTAAGGACTTGATCCTGAGAAGTGCGGAGACTGTGAAGGGTTATGGAGCAACTTCCATATGAGGAGAGATTACGAAGACTGGGACTTTTCATCTTGGAAAAGAGACGACTAAGGGGGGATATGATCGAGGTCTATAAAATCATGACTGGTGTGGAGAAAGTAAATAAGGAAGTGTTATTTACTCCTTCTCGTAACACAAGAACTACGGGCCACCAAATAAAATTAACAGGCAGCAGGTTTAAAACAAACAAAAGGCAGTATTTCTTCACACAACGCAGCCAACCTGTGGATGTTTGCGCCAGAGGATGTTGTGAAGGCCAAGACTATAACAGGGTTAAAAAAAGAACTAGATAAATTCATGGAGGATAGGTCCATCAATGGCTATTAGCCAAGCCAAGGTGTCCCTAGCCTCTGTCTGCCAGAAGCTGAGCGACAGAGAATGGATCACTCGATGATTATCTGTTCTGTTCATTCCCTCTGAAGCACCTGGCATTGGCCACTGTGGACCTTTGGTCTGACCCAGTATGGCCATTCTTATGTTCAAGCATCGCAGGATCTTAGCTTGAGAACTATTTCATTACAGAAGAACCTCAGAGTTATGAAATAACCAGTCAATCACATACCTCACTTGGAACGGGAAATATGCAATCAGACAGCTGAGAAAAAAAAACGCAAATACAGTACAGTGTTAAATGTAAACTACTAAAAAAATAAATGGAAAGTTTAAAAAAGGATTTGACAAGGTAAGGAAACTGTTTCTGTGCTGGTTTCATTTAAATTAAGATAGTTAAAAGCAGCTTTTTTCTTCCGCACAGTAAAGTTTCAAAGCTGTATTAAAGTCAATATTCAGTTTTAAACTTTTGAAAGATCATAATGAACATTTCATTATGGTTGTTCTTTCAAAAGTTTGCAACTAAACACAAACATTTCAGAGTTACGAACATTCTCCATTCCCAAGGTGTTCGTAACTCTGAGGTTCTACTGTAGTTGAATGAAACAGTTTCCACTTTAATGCTATAATAATAGAATAAAAACTAACCTGCGCTTGTTCTGGCATGTGTGTCTACGTGGAATTCACCCTTTGCTGTTTTCTCCTGCACTTCCTACTTCCCCCTTCACTGAGTGTTTAATTACATTGGCGTGACTTTTGGGAGAGTTTTTGCATCCATTGCTATTCAGCAAAATATCTATAGCACACTGGATAACATGGGTAAAGTGCAATGAATGTTCCAGTTGCCTTTCTGCAGTGGTATGTAGTGTAACACAGCCTAGAGTTAGACCACCTGGTAAAGCCAATTAGTAGTTAAAAATAATGGGCTGCTGCACAAAGGTGGAGGTGGGGGAATTAAAAGCCAGCGAAACGCTTCTTCCACTTATTACTCAAGCTGTGCCCGTTTCCCTGACATCTGTGCATCAGGTTAAAAATAAACTAATTCAAACAAATATATGAGTCACGCCAATGGGTGCTTCCAATTACAAACCAGAACTAATCAAAAAGTTTTATTCAAACTCCCCCCCCCCGCCCCAAAGAAAAGCTGACTCATCAAAATAGAAACTTCTGGTTTCAACAAAAAAATAATTTGGTGTTTTCATCAGAAAACTGAAATATCTTCAAGCTTTGGGTGACAAACTTGGACTGAACAGTAAAAATTTTCAGCTTTCAGAAAAATTACAAATGAAAACTCAGTTTGGTAATTTTTTTCCTGGGAACAAAAAGCATTTCCTGACCAGGTCTACACACAACCCCCTTGCAGTATAAGCTGGTTACAACACAGGACTGGGAGTCAGGAACTATGGGTTCTGTTTTTGGGTCTACCACATACTGAGTCAGAGCTCAGGTGAGGTACCTAACCACATGTCCACTGATTTTGGCTGTGCAACCTGAAACACTTAGGGTTGGTTTTCAGGGTGCTAGACACCCATAAGTCAACAGGAGCTGCAGGGACCAAACACCGCTGAAAATTCAGGCCCTAGATATCTCAAGTTGGGCGCCCAAAATTAGTACAGGGGGTCCCCGGTATATGTCTCCCCCTTATCCATCGTTTCGCGTATCCATCGTTCATCAATAGGGGAATGTGTTCCGATTCACATCGGTCCTGATCCGCATATCCATCGCTTCAGCTTTTGAATGGCTTTTCTGTGGGTGCTTAGCAGTCACCGGCAGCCAGCGCCTCCCCCTCCCTCCCTCCCAGCGCCTCCTGCATGCTACGAAACAGCTGTTCCCTGGCGTGCAGGAGGCACTGGGAGGGAGGGGGAGGAGTGGGGATGGGGCATGCTCAGGGGAGTGGACAGAATCATGGCCGTGACCGCCGGCCCCACTGATCAACTCTGCCCCCTCCCTCCCAGCACTTCCTGCAGGTCTCAAAATAGCTGTTCCCCGGCACGCAGGAGGCGCTGTGGGTGGGGTATGAGCCGGGGCTCAAAGGTGGGGGCAGAACGGGGCAGGAAGGGAGTGGAGAGGGGAAAGGCGGGGGGGGCATTATTTCTTATGGGGGAAAAAATCCCCAGCATCCATCATCCACAACCCTGACATATACCGGGGACCCCCTGTACATACTTTTGAAAGCGTTGGTCTTAACAGCTCTCTGCCTCAGTTTCCCCACCTTCAGTATGGGTCTAATATATGGCTGTTGGGATTCATAATTTATTAATGTGCTGGAGGCAGATACTATGAATGCTGTTAGAAATGCCTAGCAGAAAATAAAGAGCATGGACTATGGTTGCTGAGCAAGGGAGCCTTATACCATAATCTGTAACTTGCCACCTCTGGCTCTGGCAGACTATCAAAGTGCCCAGGTTCCACAATTCAAGGCCCTGAACTGAGATTGCCCTGTTGCTGGTCCTGGGCAATTCAGTTCCAGGAACCATTTTAAGCATGCCCCATCATTACAGTTCATGTAGCTGTCCCCATGAAGAGATTCTGTTCCCTCTTTTATAGGTGTAAATCATGCTAACTCCACTGAAGCGTAAAATAGCTGGAAGGGAGGAAATTCAAGCCCAGAGAACAAAAGGGTTGTGCACACCTAACACGGGTCATTTCAACCCACAGTTTATGAGTGCTTCCAGATTTCTCACTGACACTAAGTTCTAACACTCCAGACTGCTGGCATAACACTTTCCATCAGCAGCAGCAGTTGGCTAGGAGATTCCATCCCACACCGGTGGACTATGACCCAGCCTCTGTTATACAGGCCTTTGTCACCTCCTGGCTGGCCCACAACAATGTGATACACCTGGACATGTAGCCATCAGCTGTTTGGAAACTCCAACTAGTATAGAACACTGCAGTATATCTCCACAGCAAGATGGGCTACCGTGAGCATATCACACCTGTGCTCTGCTCTCCACAGTGGCTATCCAACGAATATATTGAGTCAAGTTCAAGGCCTCTGTCATTTTCATACTATGGGTATGTCTACACAGCAACTCGACACCCGCAGCTGGCCCATGCCAGCCTACTTGGTCACGTGGGCTCAGACTGCGGGGCTGTTTCATTGCTGTGTAGACTTCCAGGCTTGGGCTGGAGCCTGAGCTCTGGAACCTTCCCACCTCGCGGGGTAGAGCCGGGTTGAGTGTACACTCTACAATTAAATAGCCCCAGAGCCCAAGCCCCATGAACGCGAATCAGATGGCACAGGCCAGCCGTGGGTTTTTAATTGCAGTGTAGACATAATCCCAGGCCTCTGAGGGTATCTAAACGAGCCAAAAGCTCCAGAATAAGTTTCTGACTAACACCTCTGCTCCTCAGGCACCACAGAACTTTCTACCATCAGGGTAAAGCTCCGCTGTGCAGGAGACAGCACTTTCTTCGGAGCCTGCCCGAGTGTGTGGCATGAACTCCTGCAGGAACTAGCTACCACAAATCTCACCACCTTCTGCTCCAAGGGCAAAGCACACTAACACTAATACACTGTGCGCACATAAAACCCGCCAAACCAAAACACTCCACCATCCACATAATTTCCCTCCCTGCTGCTGCCCTGCCTCAGCCAGCCGCAGCCCTACCTGTGCCTCCCTGATAACCTCATCATCTCCTCACACGTGGGTGCACCCCAGTTTGAAAACTAATGTTCTGCCCTATGCCACGTGTGGATAACAGAGTGCAGTGTACTCCGTCAACCCAGGGCCAGACGGCAGGTGGGGGAACGGAGGAGCCTGCTATTCTGGCTGTACATACGGACCTAGGACTCTATAAACTAATAGCAAAAGGTGTAATTATATCACCGTATGATATACAAATTCTGTGAGGGGTCGATTAAAACGTCAGTGAACTTTTCTCATCACTTTATTTCCCATCCAGCAGACCGATTTTCTAAAAAGAATGTCTGAAATCGACCAAATGTTTTTTTAAAAGACAAGTTAGAAACACACAAATTTGTCACAAAATTGTAATGTCCGTAATAAGGGCTGTGTCAGAAATGGGTTGCACAAGACAAAGTCAAGGCTAATTAAACGCTCCATCTGCCAATCCAAAATTCCTGTACGACGGCTGCTGCTCTCTGATAGTTTAAAAGCTCTACAACAGCCAAATAGGAATTGTCATCTCTTGGTTTATGTGACAAAGTCAACAATTAAACCTTTTCTAATGTGCTTGTTTTTATGGCTCATTACATGGCTGCACTGGGGGCGGGGGAGGGCTAGCTCAGTGGCTTGAGCATTGGCCTGCTAAACCCAGGGTTGTGAGTTCAATCCTTGAGGGGGCCACTTAGGGATCTCGGGCAAAATCAGTACTTGGTCCTGCTAGTGAAGGCAGGGGGCTGGACTCAATGACCTTTCAGGGTCCTTTCCACCTCTATGAGAGACGTATATCTCCATATATATATTATATTATATTATGCTCCAGCCTGGTTTACCCTTTCCTCTTGTGTGGAGGAATCTGGATAATATTATTTTACACTGTATCAACTTGTAAATGCTAAGAATCCAGTTCTGCCACCTTTTTACACAGCAGATAGTACCTCACTCTGGAAACGGGCCCGCTGGGAAATCAATGAGACCGTTTGCGGAGGAAGAGCCCATTTAGTGTATGGGTGGCAGAGTCAAGTCTTAATTATATTGGGCACTTTACCCCATGGGTTCTTCCACGGATGCCACAGGACCTGATCATGGAGTAAAGTATTGTTCATTCAATGATGATATGGCCCGTTAAACTACTGAAATGTACATAAACGTGAAAGCCACAAACCTTTCCAACCTGATACACTACCTAGCTTCACTACCAATCCATGGCGAGGATTTATGCTTTTGAGGTGGCTTTGACAGAGGGGGGCCTTTGGCACTTTAGAAAGCAGACATGAGTGATAAATGCAGCAGGTGGTTATATCTGGGATTCTCCCTTTAAAATGTTTCACCACCCAAACCTAAAAAGCACTCTTCAAAAAGCAGCAGCAGCAAAAAACTTACCTCCCAAAAAAATGCAGTGCAGTTTTCACAGAGTGTAGTTAAAAAATGACTAAGTTTTCTTGATATATGAATTTGTGGGCAAACCATTTATCAACGGGCCTGTTTACCTCTGCAGCAGAGTCCCTCAAGCCAAGAGCCATGTCATTCCCCTTTGACTGATTAATTAGCCAATCAGAGGACATTTTTCACTGTGAGGCATGATGGTTTATTCCAGCTAATGCTTGGTCTCTAACAGCGACACATTAAAGCCAACTCGGCTCTTTTAGCCTATCGAAGTGACCAAAAGGGAAGGAGAGAAGATAAATCAAAAGAGCTCCCCCCAGTTTCATTGCAGTCCCTAACTAAACCCCCAAGGAATGAACAGATAGAGGCAAGATTCTTCATCAATGAAGAGAAAAGAAAAAGCACTGGTTCCTTGACACTGGGAGATGTCTCTCTATCTGCTGATTTCTGAACAGCAATAATTTATCCTCAGTTGATTAACAGGGTGCTTACAGAATAGGCAATGAAATGTCAATACTTAGCAGTTCTCTTGATAAAAGGAAAGAAGAGCTAAGATACCATGCTAGATTAAGGAATGTTTACCATTGCTGCCGGAATAACGTCCCCGGTACTGAGAAGCACCAAACATAACCCCGATTAACACCATGAGGCCGGATTCACTGCTGCTCTGCAGTCAGATACACCAGCACAAAATGGGTGCAAAATGCTACCAGTAGTGCTTTGTACTGGTGTAATGAGAGCACAAGGTGCAAGGCTATGAAGAACTGGGCCCTCTATTTATATTTGAATGAGTTAGCTAGTATTTGTATGTACCACTGCCCTCTACTGGGTGTAGCAGAATTGCTCAAGTGGCAAAGTGCTCAAATATGGGTCAAAAGCCCTACACTGCTAACAGCTGATGAAGGGGCTTTTGTCTCTGAAGTTTCACAGGCTATGGTTTGCAATGTAGCAATACCTGAGGTGCCACAGATTTAATACAATACATTCACAAAAACTTCTCTCTTTCAGAAGTAACATTAAGATAATTCATTCAAATGGTCAAAAGGCAGGAAATGCAGAACTTAAAACTGAATGTACAATATTAACTCTTTCCCTTTGTGCCTATGCCTCAGGAAACATGGCCAACTCCCACTGAAGTCAATGAGAGTTATTATTGCCTTTTAATGGGAGTTAGATCCACCCCTTGGTCTAATTACACAACATTCCATTTCTCAAATTATACATATAGGCGCACACACCAATCATCTGTACTGAGTAAACCATGATGGTCAAGGCAGACAAAAATTAACAGCTCACAGGGAGGGTTCCTACCAATCACTGTCTTCAAAGTTTGGATCTCCTATATAACAGCATAAAGCAATTTCCCACGGCTACTGATAGGGTGATAGAGTGCATTTCAATCACTTACCAGAGTTTACCGGAAGTGATCAAGCATTTTCTTCCCCCCCCACCTACCAAACTATGGATTTTTGAAGATACAAATGAAAAACCATCACTGATGTACAAATTGCAAGGAGCAGCCATCACAAAAAACAGAAGCTGTGAGCGGAGGCTGAGCGGTGACTATGTTATTTGGTCAGGGTTTACAATAGAAGTAGTTGAGTATTTAACCATCCATTCCAATATCTGACACTTCATTACAGGACTATTTATTCTCATTTACTTCCCTTACTGTTATTAAACATTGCATTAAAAGCAATGAACCTAATATTTACCCCTCGACAATATAGAATGCATTAAACATTCTTTAGCTGTAAACACGAAGGGCTGACTGATATATATATATGTGTGTGTGAGATTATATATATATATATATATATATATGAGAGAGAGAGAGAGAGAGAGAGAGAGAGAGAGAGTCCTGTGCTCAGAGTCTGAGAGCCATGAAGTCCTAAATTTTAATCCCATCTCTGACAAATTCCCTCTGTGGGCCAAGTTACAACCCCTGGGTCACAGCTCCTCACCCTTGAAAATGGGGATATTATACATCTAATATCAAATAAATACAACAGGAGAGAATAAATGCAATACATATGAGAGACCACTAGAGAGTGAAGGAGGAAGACAATGCTGTGGGAGCCATCGCATTTTTGTGAGATATTTCAAATAAACCAATTTATAATTCCCCACCCCTGACATATGAAATCCAGTTTTTCTTGACTTTATTTACTATGGGGGCTTGGATTTCCCTTAGGAGATTATTCCACTGACATTGCCATTAGGAAGCTTGCAGAAGATCTGGCATGTGTCTTCCTTTTCCTAACAAAGTGCCTGCTCCCTGTTCTATTCCCAGCTTTTGAGCACCCTGAATAGAAGAAGCCTTTCCTTTTCCTTTATTACTCCCCCACACCCAGATATTTATAGACATTGTGGTAGTCTCCTTCTGCCTCTTTTCTAAGATGAGCACATCCAATTGCTCCACTCCCCCTTCTAGGACATGCCCTCTAACCTTTAGCCATTTTACTAAGCTCATTTTGGACTCTCTCCAGCTTTTCAACATCCTTTTTGTATTGCACATTCCCATTCTGAACACCCTGTGCCAGCTGTGATCTTGCCAAGCTCAAATAGCACTATCAGTAATTCTTATCTGATAACCAACTTCTGTCTTATGCAACACTTAATAATGTCCACAGACAAAGCTTTGAAGAACATAGCTAATGAATCCTGACACCACCCAGTGACACAGGTATTAGCTCCATTTTACAGATGGGAAAACTGATGCAGAGAGAAGTTGTGACTAGTCTAAGAACCCATTAGTTAAGCCTCACATACCCTATGCCAGGTAAGTATCAGCATTCACATTTCATAAAGGCGAAAACCAGGGCACGGAGGGAGGAAGTGGTTTGCCTACAGCCTCTCAGTGAGTCAATGGCAGAGCCAGGATTAGGCACATTTTCAAGTTCTGGATTCTAACCACTAGGCAATGAGGTCTTTGATAACTTCTGGGAAATGCAAATCAATTGAGGAAACTCTGGAAAACGTGTGAGAAGCCAATTTCCTGATAAAAAGTGAGACAGCAATGGGAAGGAAGGCTGAAATTCCAGATGATGAACAGGAAAGTGATCACACCAAACCTGGAGGTAAATGGGCAACTAGTCTTTGGCCATTTAGGGGAACTCATGCATGACGACATCCATGTTACTATAATTTAAGGAAGCTGTTTACTAATCAGTTGGCCTGAGACATGGAAGTGAGATGGGCTTAAAACACTCAAGTTTTCTATGCAGGAATCTGACTTATTAGAAGCGTCCCAGCAAATCAGGGCTTCTCCCCCAAACCTAGTCAGTGCCAGAATCATGTTGTACAGCTAATGAGCTGGGACCGTCTAACTCATTCCCAAATCCTCAGTCTCACTCAGGAGTATTTTCTCCTGTGATAAGGCTCCATCAGGAAACACAGCTGGATGGAGGAAGGAAATTCTGAGAAGAAAAAAAAAAAACACAGTGGGGGTTCCAGGAAGTTCAACCAGATAGGAACTAATGGAATTTGTTTTTCTGTCTCCCCAGCTCCGAAGTGAGTGAGAAAATTAAAGGGGGGTGGGGAGAAGCCTGGCAGGCACTGCCCTGCAAGCAGGTCCCCACCGCGGGTCTCGGGAGAGCGCCATAATTACAATTCAATATTTTCGATCACTCATTGTCTCCCTGAGAAAACTGCAGACGTTTCCAATTTAGGTGAGCTCCAACGCTCAGCCATTGTTTTCACTTTAAGGGAGACGGTTCCAGAGGTCCCTCTGTAGTTTATTAAAAAGGCTTTGTTTGGTCACACGATCTATCATGAAGGAAACATTTATTTTAGATTTAAAATAATTTTAAAAAGACGCCTATCAAAGGCTTTGGCTACCCTCGCATCATCAATACATACAATGAAATCCCAGCAGCATTGACGTGATCACTTTAACAAGATCTCAGCCGGACTGACACCCCTTCATGGGTATGGGGAGCACACACACCGCCCTCTCTAAAAATCCTACCCAACCTGATGTGGGTTTTTTTTCAGCTTGCCTGAAAGGTGGCTAAATCCAGGCTACTTGGGACTGGGGGTGGGGAGCAAGATCCAGTCTCGGAGCCTTCACAGAGAACGCGCTGCCAGCCACCCGTCTCTTTCAGAAAGAGGGGGGTCCAGCTTGTGCATCCCTGCTGATTGGAGAGGAGGCAGAATGAGGTAGAGAGAGAGGTGGTCCCTCAGGCAGGTAGCCTCAGACCATTCAGGGCTTTATAGGGTATAACTAACATCCTACCTCTACGCGCAGCCTAATGGGCAGCCAATACAGATCCCAGAACTCAGCGGTCACATGCTTCCAGTGATATGTCCCGCTCAGTAGGCGAGCCACGTTATTCTGTGTCAGCTTCAGTGTCCGAATGGTTTTAAGGTGCAGCCCCATGCAGAATGTGCTACAATAGTCTAATCTTCAGGTGACAAAAGCATCGAGAACAGTGACACGGTCAACATTTGAAAAGAAAGGTCACAGCCTCCTAGCCAGGTGCAGGTGGTAAAAAGCTGACTGCCTTAGTGCTCTAATGTGGTCATCAAACAGCAGCTGGGAGCTGAAACCACCCCTAAATTGTAAACACTAGTGACTAATGGTGGATGTATTCCCTCAGTGGGACCTATATTATCTCCACCATCTCCTCTAGCTGCTCCCCCCGACCCACCATCATCTCAGTCTTGTCTACACTGAGCTTCAACCAGGTCGCTCTGACCCATAACTCAATCTTACTGGCTGAGGTGCTGAATTGCATCGGGAGAGTGGGACAAGAGAGAGATACAACTGGGTGTCATCAACATACTGATAACACCCTCATGCCTCCTTAATAACCTAATCCTACTACTGGCCCAGACTCAGGTAGAGTGGGAAAGGTGACAGACTGGCACCCACACCTGAGAACTTTTCAGGAAAAAACCAATGTGCCCACCACTACCCATTGAGACCTCAGAGAGAAAAAGACTGAAGATTTATCCAAGGATAGAAACATAACAGGCAATTGCAATGTAAGCTTCTCTGAATCTCTTGACTCTGAGCTGGTGGGACCATCTGTAGGAATAAGAAGGGAATTTAGTGTCCAGGTTAACTCAGTCCTTAGTGCTTTCTTTCGAGGTTTTCTGATATGGACAGTTGTCCAGCAGGAGATGGACTGAAACCACCTCTCACAGACCCACCAAAAAGCTATTACACGTAGAGAAGGAGTTTTGGTGACTCAGTGACCTGAGTTGGATTCTATGAACTAGAGGCGAAATATTAGACATCCTTGAAAGGGATCTCTCTCAAGTACACATGGTTTGAGAATGCAGGAGCAATACAAGACGCATTACCACTATACAAAGTGTGGTTACAATAAGGCTTTAGAAGCCAATAAGACTCCTTGGTAGCAGTAGTCCAGGCACCTAAATCCACCTGTCCTGACTTGTCCCATGCAGGGATGACAGCATGCAACTGCAGAAGGCTGAAACTGTAATGAAAAGGCAAGGGACCACAGACTATCAGTGTCCGAAAGCACATCCCAAGGTTCTGATGGACACCAGGACTCTTCCTACACTCTCTTTGAACAGGAACTGATATAAACTACTGTCCAGGGGAATTACAGCATCTGCCGTGCTCTCTCTTTGGCACATCAGGGAAATGCCCAGTGTCCAGGAAATTGTAGCAGAGACCACAAATAAACCTGACAAATACCATTTAAAGGGGTCAACTGACCAATGTAATACCAAGCCAGATTCCCCCCTCCTATGGAAAATCCAGTGTAGGGAACAAAAAAGGAGTAGGAAAAGTCTGTGAAGTTCCATGCTGCAACTCCCCTTTCACTTGAGGGGCTGAGCAGTGCAGTTTTTATATTATTCGCCCTCTAAACGTCACAGACCTCTGGGATCCAGAGAGAAAGGAGGGCTATTGCACTGTGGCTAGAATGGCTTAAGAAACAGCTGTGCGGCTATTGGCTGTGTCTAACTGTGGCTGACAAGCAGCAGCTTCAGAGGGGATCCAGGGGGCGATTCCACCATGCCAAGTTGCCCTACCTCTTCTGCCACTATTTCAGCATGGAAATCTAGCCAGGGAACAGGGAATAACGCCACAGAGAATAGCACCTCTCCTGCACCCCCATAGTTCAGTGCCACATCAAAGCCATGAGCCGTCACGTTTTTATAATAAAAACATGCCTATATCTGAATGCATTTCTATAGTGCTTCCACTCCTAGTGTTGCCACCTTTCAAAGAGCTGGTAACCAGACCCCTGACAACCTGGACATGCTCCATCTCTTCCCTGCAAGGCCCCGCCCCCATTGGTCGCTCATCTCCCTCCATGCTCCCATCACTTGCTGGCTCAACTCAAGGAGCCTGCCTGCAGGTAGCAGACAGCCCCAGCTGAGCAGGTATCGGTGCGGGTTAATGACCCAGCGTCTCGCCCCGCCCTGCGGTAACTGGGCTTTTGGTTCGGGTGCCATTTAGGGTTGCCAGGTCATTGGCAGTTTCTCAAGGAAACAATATTAAAGGCTTCACTGTAAACTATCGTGATGCGAAGGAGAGACAGAAATATAGTGAAAGGCCAATATGACTCCACCAGGAGCTCTTTAATGACCTGAAAAATCAAAAAAGGAAGCCTACAAAAAGTGGAAACATGGACAAATTGCTAAGGAGGAGTACAAAAGAATTGCACAAGCATGTAGGGACAAAATTAGAAAGGTTAAGGCACAAAATAAAAGGCAATAAGAAAAGGTTTTTTTAAGTACATTAGGAGCAAGAGAAAGATGAAGAAAAGCGTAATCTTCTACTTAGTGGGGAAGCATATCTAATAAACGATGACATCAAGAAAGCTGAGATATTTAATAATGCCTATTTCCCCTCAGTTTTCACTAAAAAGCTTAATGGTGACCAGATACTCAACAAAATATTAACAACAAGGTGAAAGGAATGCAAGCGAAAATAGGGAAAGAAGAAGAAAGAATATTTAGATAAGCTAGATAATGTGGATCACAAATTGAATATGAGTTAATCTGATGCAGCTGTGAAAAAGGTTTATATCATTGTGGGGTGTATGAACATTGTGGTTGTCTATAAGACATGGGAGGTCCCACTCTACTCAGCACTGGTGAGGCCTCAGCTGGAGTACTATGTCTAATTCTGGACGCCACACTTTAGGACAAATTGGAGAGAGTCGAAAGGAGAGCAACAAAAATAAAAGGTTTAGAAAACCTGACGTATGAGGAAAGGCTAAAAAAACCTAGGCACATGAAGTCTTGAGAAAAGAAGACTGAGGGGGGACCTGATAATCGTCAAATATGTTACAAAAAGGACGGTGATCAATTGCTTTCCATGTCTACTGAAGGTAGAAGTGGTAGTAATGGGCTTATTCTGCAGTAAGGGAGATTTAAGTTATTAGGAAAAACTTTCTAACTCTAAGGGTAGTTAAGCTCTGGAATACACTTCTAAGGGAGGTTGTGGAATTCCCATCATTGGAATTCTTTAAAAACAGGTTGGACAAACCCCTGTCAGGGATGGTCTAGGTTTACTTGGTCCTGCCACAGCACAAGGGGCTGGACTTGATGACTTCCCAGCGTCCCTTCCAGTCCTACAGCTCTACGATTCTACAGTGAGATCACTGTTTGGATCACTCTGTTTGGGCAAAATGTGATCCATGAGTTCCTTAAATTTAATGTGGCGATGAAGATTATAAAAAGACTACAAGTCCCAGCAGGTTCTGCTACACCTTGAGCTATCAGGTGGCACCACCTCAGCAAGAGGGCCCATGGCCATACAGCTAATAGGAGAGGTTAATCAAGGGGGCTCAACTACTGAAGGCATATGATAGCTTAGGCCGCTGGTGGCTGCTATGGACTTGAAGTCCAAAAGCCAATTTCAAAACTGCAATAAATTAATGGATCATTAAGACCAGCTGTATTGTGGCTGATGAAGTCTCCCCAAACTGTTATCCATCAAGTGCAAATGATGTGGCTTGTAAAATGAAGGTCTGGATTATGACTCTCAGTTGCTGACAAGACAGGACGGTTCTTGGTTTTAAGTCTCTTCTAGCCTCAGTTATTTCAATTAACGGTAGCGCAATTCTTGCAGTTTGGGGAATTCTTACCATAAGAAGCAGATCTGATACCCACTTTCTCTCCTTGCCATGGAGGTGCTATAGTTTTGATAGCCTACAGATCTTTACCGTTACATCACTCAGAGACAGGACCTCCTAGCACGCTATTCCCAAGCTCCATGTCACTGGCTTCTCGTGAAGCTGCAGAACAGTTTTAAAATGTTTTTGATTGGAGCTGGCACAAGGCTCTGCATAGTCTAGCTCCATCACATATGGTATTCAAGAAATCCTCTCAGTTCAATCACAGGCTGCAGCCTTCCCTCTAGCCACGACTTCAGAGTGCTCACAGGGTTAGCAGTATAATTCCTGTGACACGTTCTTTTGTCCCTTCTGTGTGTGCACACTAGTGATCATCAGTATTGCCAAAACACTTGCCTGGTTGCACTAGTCACGTTCCTGCACAAGGGAATCACTCTGCATATTCATAAGACAGACACCCTCCCCATAACAGCAAAATGCTACTGAAATATTAAGTGCAAACCTAGCTGTGACCTACAGAACTCACATCGGTGAGTCTCTAAGCTTCAATTTGGACTTCACATTTTACCTACCTGAAGAAACAAAGAGTCCCTGGGAGATATTTAATAGCAGAACTCATTTATGCCTGTGAGTATTGCATACCAAACAACGAAAGTGAAAACCAAGCCATGGGTGGCGTGCAGCCCACGGATCGCACACCACTGCCCTAACTGGTTTTGAGATGGAACTTGCTACGTTTATGAACAGGATTGTATGACATGGTTGTCTGTGATAGCAGAGGACTGGACTCGATGACCCAGGGGGTCCCTTCCAGTCTTACAGTCATATGATTTACCTCAGTTTTTGTACTCTGTCGTTTCCCAAAAATGCAGGACAGGTCATCTTCGCTGCAGGAAGAGAGATCCTTTCCTGGGGGGGCGGCGGGGAGAAAGCAAAGAAATGCAGCCATTATTCATTTGGACAATATCAAAAGTGAACAGTGGGGTTCCAGAAGCCTTGGGGGTTGGGGAAGAGACAGGGACATGTTATGCTGGCCCTAAATGTTGATTGTCTTTGGCCCTTTTGTAGAGGGAGGAATGGGTAGGGATGAGGCAGCAAGGGGGCACAAGAAGCCCACTGTAGTGCCTGTCCTCAGACAAACAAAAAATGTCTCTCTGCACTCCCTCAAGTCATCCCAAAGAGGCCAGGGAAGGGGTAGAGTCGTGGCCCTACCCTCTCTCCCTCCACCTTGATGGTCATGCTGCTGACTGGATGCAGCAGGGTGGAGAAGGCTGCACCAAGCTAGAGAGAGGAATGGTTTGTGTCCCCCTACAGACAGGGCGAGTGCAGGGAGAAAGCGTGTCTCCTCGGATATCCCTGCCTCTGACAGCATTAAGTCTTCTTCTCTGGATACAGCGTAGCCAGCTCTGCTGGGGGATGGGGGTTAAGCCTGGCTCACGAAGAGCAAAACTTCTAACTTTGGCAAGTACCAGACTGCCCCAGCTCACAGGCCTCTAAAAATGTTTTCAAGGGCAGGGCAGTGATGCTTCAGGCCTACAATAAGCTTTATCCCCATCTGAATACAATGCTGTCTGAATAGAGGAGTGGTAGACAAAGCAGAGGAAGGGGAAGAAAGGAGGAGTGATGTGACATCTTGAGATGCCACCAAAAGTTAGCTGCAGCCTTTGGTGGAGCCCCAATACTAACATCTGGCCCCAAGTCAGAAGTCAACTGCCACTATTTTATGTGATGCATTCACTAGTGTAACACAACATTGTACTGGGGATTATATTTTAACAAAGTACCCATTAGTGGAAAATAGTATGTATGGGTAGAATCAATACCAATGACATTTTTATTCACACACACACACCTCTGAGAGAGAACTAAAGAAAAGCCAGACACAGAGGATGGCTGTTATCATGAAGAAAAAAAATCAAAACTTCAGGAGTTAAATGTCATTATTTGGGTGACTCAGACCAATGATCAACGATAGAGAGAAGACCTGGTAACAGGGCTTTCCTCTTACTGCAATCAAGTTTCAGCTTATCACTGATCTTATCCACATGACCACTAAGAGGGGCTATCATGATTGCACAGAATATAGCTGTACAGATGTCCAAGCAACAACTTCTAGTTCGTTCTTTCAACACATGGACCATTGTGTTTTTTCTTTGACACCATTCAAAACAGTCACCCTTCCTTATTAAATAGCAGCTTCCTATAGACAATGATTGAATTATTCAAGAATACCAGCCTAGAGCCAACAAAAACTGCCAAATAAAGCAGGAAGGCTCTATTAGAATTTAAAGCTGGTTGCCACATGGATGTGTCTAATGCCAAATGTAAGGCAGAGGGTATGTGTCATCCTGGTACATAGATATTTATAACCCTGCAGTTCATGAAAGAACAACAATGTGCCCCTCACCTTTTGCAAACTTCATATAATGAACACGTTTCCTGGAGGATCTGGATTTCTCTTCAAGACTGAATGTCTTCTTCTGTTCGCTAGAGGGCTCTAAAACACAAAGGTGACGTTTCCATTAGACAAACGCTAATCACTAAACTCAAATGTCAGTATATTTAACACCACAATTTAGGACCACGTCCCAACAACCGGTCACAACACAACATCAAAGGAGCATGATAAGTGCTGTTCAAGATACGTTACCGTCAGATCTTATTACCCCACTTCCCAGCTATTGTTACCCCTACTTGTTATAAAAGTAATTTGAAAAAAGATGCAAGTTCTTCAGAGCAGGGACAGTGTCTTGTTACTAAACATTTATATGGCAACACTGCCTAGAACAACCGCCAACCTGATTGCTTCTAAGTGCTGTACAATGTCTTTATGTACAACCCCTAGATAGAGTCTGTTATGATCATTTGTTGCCCACCATACCAATTAATCTAAAAGGAATTCTTGAAGACAAACACTCTGATATATAGGAGCAACTTTAAGTTACGGTACTACCCTGAAAAGTGGCTGGAAACGGCATTGTGAGGTTCTGTGATCATCTCTCAGTGACTCCCATTTTTCTAGTGCAATCACTCATAAGCTGCTTCTCTTCCCTTCCAAGGCTCTTCATGGCCAATCCCCACCTTACCAACCATCTCCTCATTCAGTATCAAGAGGTTGATACTCGCCTCCGATCGTCCCAGCCTCCATCGTCCACTTATTCAATTTCCAAACAAGCACCTTCATGCCTTCTCCCTTGCTGCCCCACACGCTTCAGAGGAATTCCCCATAAACATCCACAAAGCTACCTCATTGTCCACCCCCAACTCCTATGCTGGGATGCTTTAAAAAAAACCCTGATAACAGTTAGGCTGCAGATGTGCAGAGACCACTGCCTATCATGCTGATTAATATCATCTCACTGCTTCCTGGTGCTCCCCCCATCTGTCTGTACCCGTCTGTTGTCTCGTCTTACGCTTAGATTGTAAGCGCTTCACGGCTTTGTTCTGTGTTCGCACAGCACCTAACAGTGTGGTCCTGGGTCCTCGACTAGGGATCCTACCTGCTACCACAATAAAAATCATCGTCATCAGTTTACAAGTTAAGATGTATTTTCTAACTGTTAGGCCTGCAGACTCAGCCTGGGTACCAATAGCCAAGCTGGGTTCCTTCATTCTCACGCGCCCTCACCTGTAATCAAGGATCTGCAGACAAAATTAGTCCCGTGGTGAACCTGTGCAAACCCATTACCCTCCATGGACTAGAACAGGTGGCACTGTCTGGAACTCAGAATGACTGAGCTAGAGTTAAACCAGCAACCTAGAGGGGAAAAGCTAATAGCCCATGATCACTCCCTGATCCATCCAACCCCTACTGCATTTTAACTGAAAATCTATAATGATGGGAACTAGTTACTCCTAGGTCTAGCAAATCTGAGGCTATAAAGAATTTGCTGCAGACAGAGTTGAAAGCCCTCAAAGACAGGTTGTGTGTGGAAACTGAGCATCATAATAGCAGGCACTTGTGATGCCACTGCTGTCTAATCCCGGGGGAACACAAAACGTTCTCAGAAATAAGAATTCTCAGTGGAGCGTCAATCACAATCTCACACTTCCAGCAAGAGTGACACCAGCACCCTCTTGTGGCTCTAAGGTGGAACTTCAGTATCCAACATCAGGAATTTTATCTTTGGAGCTTTCACTGGAGAGATGCATTATCACCTCCTCCGCTGACTACTGAGACTCAGTATTAGGGCTGGGCGAATGCTGCAGAAATATTCACCCCCATTTTATAAACAATTTGCTTTATGTCCATATCCTATTCACTTTTCGTGAATACTGAACAATGAAAGGGGTGCTTTGATACCATGGGGGTGAGCCAAGTGTAAATATCTTTCGATATCAAGGGTCTTCCAAACTTAGCACAGCATAGGACTTTGGAGATGTCACAATGGTCTACCTAGGGGATACAGCACGGGACTGGGAACCAGGACTTCCTTCAATGAACCCGGCTATGTCACTGACTCACTGTGCATCCTTGGACAAGTCATTTAAGCCTCTCTGCTCCTCAGTTTCCATATTTGTAAAAATGGGGTTAGTGACACTTGCCCACCTTTGAAAGCACTTAATGGATGGCATCAACTTACAAAGACCATCAGGATCTTCTCATGGGTTACAACTAATGGATCTTCCTGTAGCTCAGTAGGATTTTAGGATCAGATTTTTAATTGTATTCAGATTCCTGAAGATGTAGAGAGGTGCCCAGTGGGATCTTTAAAGGCACCTAAATCCAATGAAAGTTAGGAACTAGGCACTTTGAAAATGACCAGGGCACCTCTCTATAGCTTTAGACACCTACATACCTTTAAAAATCTGGCCCTTAGAGTTTGAGGACCAGGATACCAGTCGCAGCCCTGTACGTGCGCGGCATATTAAGGGGAGGTTGTAGTTTCTCCACCGTAAAAAACTGATTTTGATCTTCCTCGTAACTCCAAAATAACCCCACACTCTTGTGGTCATTTTTAGGATTAACTCATTAGCAGCTACAATTTGCTCTGAATATTTTGAATAAACTCACTAAGGCCAACATACTGCAACTGATAATTTGTGTCCAGATGCTGCACCCACACAGAACCCCACTGACTTTAATGGGGCTCCACCAGGGAACTAACGGTTGCAGACCTGGAGCCCAACGGCCTGGCAGCACATAAAAATTGCCCCACTCTAAGTAAAGGCAGGATGTTAGATCGAGTTAGTTAAACTTATGCAGCACTATGTGGACGCTTGCACTGTTTTAAACCTTGCTTATATCAGTTTAGTTTGTTCCTATTATTTAAACCAGCATATGCATAGACCAGGCCCACGTACTTTCTGAGACTATGAGACATAGCTCTTTTTGGAAAGTTTTGACAAGTTTCCCGCTTCTGCATGTCCTGCCCTTTTGCCCAACTAAATCACATTACCCCACCATATTTAAAGAGTAGGTAGGTTTTGACCCCAGCTCATGCAAACAGCAGTTTCTCAAGGGCAGGAAAAGTGGAACGCTGAAGAAACTGCCACTAGGTAAAAGCCAGACACAATTCTTCATCAAGGAGGCTGACAAGAGGTAAAATGAGGCAATGGAGAACGTTTGTGTGTCACGCCTTGGAACTGCCTCAGGGTGTTTTTCAGTGGACAGCTGCTGCTTCTGCATATCCCACCAAATAAAGGGAACACACCCGTCTGCCTTTTCTATTGAAAAGCCCTAACAAGGGCTTGATCCAAAGCCTATTACAATCTATGGAATTTAAATGTAATTCATATACATCCTCATCAAAATTAACATCTTGGTTCTGCGTGACACTGAACCCTCTGTTCCCATTCATTTTAATGAGAGTTGAAGGGGGATGAGCATTGTGCAAGAAGTATCGCCAGCCCACAGGATTGGGCCTTCATTTGCCTTTTAAGAAATGAAAAATAGAGGAAATTCTCAGTGAAATTTCCAGCATTCAATATAGCGAAGTATTAACATACCTGATTCACCTTGCCCGTGGCAATTATTCAGTTCAGCCAGAAGTTGGTTGAAGTCATCTTGATGAGCAATCCAGTTGTCCTGTAAATAACACCCAAGTGAATAAGAGGCAAAAGATCCTACCAAAAGGTCTATCAGAGTCTCACTATACATCCTCTAGCTCTAACCACCAAAGGGTAACTAGGAATCCCCTAAAGTTTCACGGGTAGAAACACTAACTACAGCTCGTTAAGTTCGCTCCAAGTGCCTATGAGTTGCGTTTGAAAGTCTTCAAACAATACTGAGTTGTTGTTGGCTCTGTCATGCCCCAGGCTGGGCATGTTGTTTTCAGCTACAGGCAGGAAATGCTAACATAATTTTCCTGCAGCACAAAAGATGAGAACACACAAAGTCAGTTCAGATGTTGACTCAGACAGCGGCTTTAGGGCTCGATCCCACATTCTGTGCAAGCCCATGACTGCCAACGGGAAATGGGGACTGTTCCAGGAATAGGGAGCAGAATGACAGGAAGGCACAAAACCAGGCCTAGTAAAAGGAGACAAAGGGATATCTACCAGTAAACAAACATTTTGGTTGTCTGTGGGAAGTGGCATCTCTGAGCAGCCTACTCCCCATTATTCACCGCTGCCTCCTCACTCCAACATCCTCCCAAAAAAACCCAAGAGGACACAATTGTACCAATACTGCTGTTAGCTGGTTTCTCTCTTCTGTGAGATGTTCGTTATTATCCTGACACCATACAAACTTGATGATCGATTTCACTCACTTCCCATTACATAAAGGGGCTGTCAACAATCAACACATTCTTACCTGGGTTGGCAGCAAAGCTAACTAGTACTCACCTCATAATTTATGGCTGCTCCTAAACCAAGTGTGTTGTTCTTCACTTGAACCTTGATGTGCTCTGTGCTCCCTTGTTCCTGAACCCCAAGACCCTAATGAGAATATAAGGCAAATTGTAAGTGTTTTTCAGGAGCGACATTAAAGATAAATATAGGTATCATACAGAAAGACCATTTGTTTTTGAAATACAGACAAGACACAATTTATATTTCTTTTCTTGCCTATGATTTAATTCAGACAAATGCTATAAGCAGCACATTGAGAATTTGTGTATTTTTAACTGATTGTTTATGTGCCCCTCAAAACACCAAAGTAGTAATGTCACTGAGTTGTCCTGATTAATCAGGACACCACCTTACATTTCTAGGTGATCCTGCAGTGCTTTACAACTTTGAACATAGAAAGAGAGAGCACACACTAGGAATGCTTCTGTCACCACAGAAATGCATCCACCTCAGGGGTGGAAGATGTAATTGTTGTACTTAGTTAAACAACTGCCAACAGGAAACGAAGAATACTGAACTTGCAGAGAGAGGTTAGAGCAGGGTGACCAGATGTCCCGATTTTATAGGGACAGTTCTGATATTGGGGGCTTTTTCTTATATAGGCTCCTATTACCCCCAACCCCCGTCCCGATTTTTCACACTTGCTGTCTGGTCACCCTAGGTTAGAGAGTGAGGCAAATTAAAATGTAATTGACTCTAACTGGAATTTGGCAGGACCCATTTCCTTACTTTTTTCATTCCTCCATTGCATTCTCACACATAATTTTGTTACTATTTGCTTGTTCATGAAGAGTTTTGGGGCAAGTCAGGACTTCAGATCTTGGCTTTGTCCATACTAAAAACTAACAGTGTTTAAATTCAGTAAGGAAATGTGTTTGGGGCCCAATATGTATTTTCTTGCCCAGGTGGCAGGAAAACCAAACATGCTAAGCCTATGCTAGGATACCATGTTTTAGCCAAGGTACCTATCAAAGATAAGACCTCATTCCCTACCCTATTTATTTTTTCCTAGCCACACAGATAAGGAGAAGTCACATAAGAACACTCGTACACATCCCGGTATTTGGGAGTAGTGTAGATGAGGCCTATGGTTGAAAACCTGTTTTATGTAGCAATAACTCACATTTAAACATGACTGTTGCTAGCATGGGCCCAGCAGATAGTGAATTTTGTTTTAAAAGCTATGCTAGCCAGATTCTTCTGGCCACCACGTACCAGGCGTATTGCCCCATCTATTGGGACTGTGTTGTAACCGATCTTCCGCACTTTAGCGGTAATTCCAGTGTAGGCAGGACTTATAGAATGGTTTTAGGACACTTAGGAAAAAATTTCTGTCCACTTTAGTTAAGGCAACAGCTGTGTTTGGACATGGTTGTTGCCAGCATGATTTTATCCAATGTGAGCAGTTGTAAAATCTCAATCTCAGTTTTAAAATCCCATGGCTTTCATACTTATTTTCACATCACATTAAAAGCACTAACAAATGTGCATTTGTGCTTACAAATCAAGACGTTAATTAATCACAGTTAGAAAACCTCTCGAAGCCAATGGACTCATTGATGTCAATGGGTTTGGGATCAGGCCCTACCTGTTGCAGTTTGTATGTGAAATTCTACTCCAGCAACTAAATTAAAAGCCTCTTTAGGCTAGCTTTTCTTTAAGCAACTTTCCCAAGTCAATACAGTTATTGTGAGACATTCAGGAGTACCTCTTCTCTTGCACCAGAAGTTCTGCGAGTCTCCTAAACTCAAGAAAGCCACAACTATTATTCTTTTTCAAATGGTGGATGAGGAATACCCGAGATGAGAGATGCCTTTAAAAACAAAAATAATGAAGACCATTCTCTTTTGCGTTTAAGTCAGGTAACTAGCATCCGGAAATGCTGAAGAGACACAGGCCTCAATTCTGGGCTCTGTGGGGTCTCTATAGAAGCTGAGCCACTGTAAAGAGGCAGCAGAAATGTCTATATTGGCCAACAGGGAATATTTCTGGCATCGTAAGATCACTGGCCTCCACCCACAGCTCTCTACCATAGGAGCATGCTGGGGTGGGAAGAGAGGTGGCTTGATGCTATGCTCTGGCTATTCTGGGTGGAAGAGCAGATCGTAAGGGGCCATTAAAAGTTGTCAAAGGTTAGAGAAGTTTCAGGAGCTGCTCTTACACCCCAGGCAGCTGTCAGAATTTGGGAGGCCCATCTGTAGCTCCTGCAGTTCTGAATTGGGGTCACCCATCTCCTTATCAAAGAGAGCAGAAAAGGAAAAAAGGAAACAGGACAGCAGGAGAGATCCAGAAGTCAGTAGTAGGGGGGTAACAGTAAAGTACCTACTAAAAAGGATATAGCCCTAACAACTATAGGCCTAAGAGCTGCCTGTAATTCCTGTATCCAGATATCACTCAGTATTTCAAATTCTGTAATACCAGAGAGTTTGCTTTTCTGCAAGACCACACACTTCCCTTTAGACCATACCTTTCCTTTGGACCATCCCATTTTTTCCAACATCTTCTGGCCAAATTTGGATTCATCTTTACTCCAGGCGCTGTTTCTAGGATCCACAGACCACTTCTGCTTTTTACGGGCTACAGCAGGGAGAAAAAAAATGTTATGCAAGCTGATAATGCAATTAAAAAAAAGTCAAGACATTATTTTCCCTCCAAACAGAATCTAAAACAGACTATTTATGGTACCTATATAGTTCCTATTACCAAAGTATCTGGGCATCTCAATCTTCAATGTATTTATCTTCAGAACATTTCTGTGAAGTAGGGAAGTGATATTAGCCCCATTGTACAGACAGGGAGCTGAAGCACAGAGAGACTAAGAGACTTGCCCAAGGTCACACAGGAAGTATGTGGCAGAGCAGCGACTCAAATGCAGGTCTCCCAAGTTCTAGGCTAGTGCCCTAATCACTGGACCATCCTTCCTCCCTGAATGTCAGAATATAGTGGATCTAACCACTGCTTTAATTAAAAAAAAAATTAAACATAACCAGTCACAGATGTCTGCTTATTCAAACGAGTACAGAACAAGCACCAATGTGATGAAAACTTTCAAGGTCTGCACAGAGAATGGCTAATTTATCTGAGAACTCAGATGACACCTAGTGTCTCCAAATGAGGATCAAGGCCACATTGTGCTCAGACACAGTACAAAAGATCCTCTGCTTCAAAGAGCTTACAATCCTACAAACAATTATGCACATGCCTAACTTTACTATCATGAGTAGTTCCATTGACACCAACGAAGTAAAGCTGGCATAGCAAAGTTAAGCATGTACATAACTGTTTGCAGGATCAGGGCCTAAACAGAAAAAGGAAGCATTACTACCCTCATTTTACAGATGGAGATACAGAGAGGCTTGCTCAAGATAATAAAAATTCTGTGGCTGAGCCAGGAATTGAACCCAATTCCCCTGAGTCACAATTCCATGCTTTAACTACAAGACCATCATTCCTCTAAATGCACCTTTGGAAAATAGGAACAAGATTACAGGAACACAATTTGGTTTTGGCCCCAATTCTGGTTCTTCTAAAAAAACACTCCGACTTAAAATAAATAAATAAATAAATAAATAAAAAAAATAAAATCCACAAAACACAGTGATGAAAAAAATTACAAAATTAATTGTGTTTTTTAACATTAGCTTTAACATTCCCAGGCAGCATTAGAAGCGCTAGTAACTGCCCTGCGCAGTACAGAAAAACCACCCTCAAGAAAAGTCCTATTGGATTCAAGAGGAGATTATACCCTGCTGATGGAATACCCCAAAATTCCATCAGATGGTTAAATACCAATAGAAAGGATCTCATTCTCTGGAAAACTTTATAGGTTTCTAGGGAGATCTCTACATGACTTTTGGTATGCTTTTCCATAAGTGAAACTGACCAGCCTGTTTTCACTATCCAAGTTGAGTAAAAATTCAAGAAGTTAATAGCGCAGAAAGGGAGAAAAGTCTACAGCTCTGTTGGTGTTGATAATCTATAGTGATACCAATAACATAGGGATTGTTTGTGTTTATAGATAAACACAAAGTGGCTGAGATGATCAAAAGGGCCTAAATATGCCAAGTGCCCAACGCTCCCACAGATCTTCACTGGGAACTGGGCACTTCGCCTCCTTAGGCTAATTTGAAAATCTCAACCAAAAGGAGTTATGTGGATGTTGGCCAAGTTTTACAAAGCTAACTAATGATTTTGGGCAACCAACTTAACACACCTCAAAGAAACCTGATTTCAAAAAATAATGATCACCGGCCCTCTGAAAAATCAAACTGAGCAACCAAACATTTGAAAATCTTGGTCATTGTCCCTTTAAGCCACAGAAGGTTGTACTTTTCAAAGTCAACCAGTGCAGCATAGGAGGATCAATTCAAGAGGACACAGTCACACACATACGGAAGGTTTCAAGTACACGAATGTCTCCTTCCCAATTCCAGACCTTACACTGTCCCTTTTCCTCTACCCCTTTAGCCTGAAGTCTCCTCATCATTGTTCACCTTCCTCAAATCACTATAATCCCACCTGTTCAGCACTTCCTACCGGCGACAACATCTGCAGAATCTTCCTCTTCTGTCTATTGTAACTATTACCCAGGATAATGGCTTAACAAAACCCGAGGAATTAAATTTGGTACAACTTACACAGGTGTAAAGCTGCCACATATATCTAAGATGCTTTACAGTTCATACTCCCCAGAGAACCCTGGTTCCAAGACCTAGTGGAGTAGCTTCTCAAAGTTGAAATCTGTAACACTTTCCTGGCACCTTCAATCACAGGATCTCAAATCATTTTACAGACAGGGTATTAATCTTCACATTTCTCTGAGGCAGACGTGTTAGTCCTATTTTACAGATAGGAAAACTCAAGCACAGAGAAGTGAAGTGAAGTGACTTAGTTAAAATCAACAAGAAATCTGTGGCAGAGCCAGGAATCCAACCTCTGAGCTGCAGCCATCATAGAATCATACAATATCAGGGTTGGAAGCGACCTCAGGAGGTCATCTAGTCCAACCCCCTGCTCAAAGCAGGACCAATCCCCAACTAAATCATCCCAGCCAGGGCTTTGTCAAGCCTGATCTTAAAAACTTCTAAGGAAGGAGATTCCACCACCTCCCTAGGTAACCCATTCCACTGCTTCACCACCCTCCTAGTGAAAAATCCCTTCTCCTCCAAATGAGTTTTGGAAAGAACCATTCTCTTTGTCAGAGCAGTCTGTTCACTGTAATCTTTCCAAAACGAAGACGTAAACTACCTATCATCCTGCAAGCGAAAAGTGATTCAGTTCCAACACTAGCACTCCGCTGTACCAAACTGCCCCTGGAGAATGACACGATGGAAGTGCTACTGATATCCTGGACAAGCAGCACCATCCAGTGGAGAAAAACTTCATTCACTCAGACACCTTTTGCTATTCCACTATCTCCAGCTCTGTGATGTTTGCAATGGATCAGTTCCTGCACACTTTTTGCCCAACTGCAGCCGTGGATGTGAAGCTGAACTAGCAGTTCTGAAACTGTGGTCCATGGAGCACTCAATAATTACGGGCAGAGAGCCAGTTAGTGATGTGCTAATGGCTCTCCTCCTTGTCTCCAGCTGCTAAACTGCACTAAGAGATGGCTAATAACATCACTGTTCTAGGCATCCTTTCCTTGCCCTCCCATCTATCCATCTGTTGTCTCGTTTTAGATTATTCTTTTTGTGTCTGACGAAGTGGGTATTCACCCACGAAAGCTTATGCTCCAATACGTCTGTTAGTCTATAAGGTGCCACAGGACTCTGTCGCTTTTCACAGTTCAGACTAACATGGCTACCCCTCTGATACGTAATACCTAGGAGCACCAATCATGGACCAGACCCTGATGCTGTACAAATAGAGAACCAGTTCCTGCCACAAAAAGGTTACAATCTAAGTAGACAGGAGACAACAGATGGCTACAGACCGACAGGGCAGTACAAGGAAACGACATGACAATAATGGACAGCATGATAGGCAGTATACTCTGCACACCAGCACTCTGACCAGTGTCAAATTTTTTGTAGGCATCATGGTACAGGAGAGTTTTGAGGACGATTTTAAGATAAGAATGGCCCTACTAGGTCAGACCAAAGGTCCATCTAGCCCAGTATCCTGTCTTCCGACAGTGGCCAGTGCCAGGTGTCCCAGAGTGAATGAACAGAACAGATAATCATCAAGTGATCCATCCTCTGTCGCCCATTCCCAGCTTCTGGCAAACAGAGGCGAGGGACACCATTCCTTCCCATCCTGGCTAATAGCCATTGATGGACCTATCCTCCATGAATTTATCTAGTTCTTTTTTGAACCCTATTACGGTCTTGGCCTTCACAACATCCTCTGGCAAGGAGTTCCACAGGTTGACTGTGCGTTGTGTGAAGAAATACTTCCTTTTATTTGTTTTAAACCTGCTGCTTATTAATTTCATTTGGTGAACCCTAGTTCTTGTGTTATGAGACATAGTAAACAACACTTCCTTATCTACTTTCTCTACACCAGTCATGATTTTATAGACCTCAATCATATCTCCCCTTAGCCATCTCTTTTCCAAGCTGAAAAGTCCAGTCTTATTAATCTCTCCTCATACGGAAGCCGTTCCATACCACTAATAATTTTTGTTGCCCTTTTCTGAACCTTTTCCAATTCTAATAGATCTTTTTTGAGATGGGGCGACCACATCTGCACACACTATTCAAGATGTGGGTGTACCATGGATTTATATACGGGCAACATGTTTTTCTGTCCTATTTTCCATCCCTTTCTTAATTATTCCCAACATTCTGTTCACTTTTTTGACTGCCGCCGCATATTGAGTGGTTGTTTTCAGAGAACTATCCACAATGACTCCCAGATCTCTTTCTTGAGTGGTAACAGCTAATTTAGACCCCATCATTTTATATGTATAGTTGGAATTATGCTTTCCAATGTGCATTACTTTGCATTTATCAACATGAAATTTCATCTGCCATTTTGTTGCCCAGTCACCCAGTTTTGAGAGATCCTTTTGTAGCTCTTCGCAGTCTGCCTGGGTCTTAACTATCTTTAGTAATTTTGTATCATCTGCAAATTTTACCACCTCACTCTTTACCCCTTTTTCCAGATCATTTATGAATATGTTGAATAGGACTGGTCCCAGAACAGACCCCTGGGGGACACCACTATTTATCTCTCTCCATTCTGAAAACTGACCATTTATTCCTACCCTCTGTTTCCTATCCTTTAACCAGTTACCAACCCATGAAAGTACCTTCCCTCTTATCCTGTGGCAGTTTATTTCTATGGTACAGTTTGATTCATTTACGATTTTGACTTCATTTGATTCTACGCTTTCTTTCACATATAGTGCCACTCCCACACCAGCAAAACCTGTTCTGTCCTTCCAATATACTTTGTACCCTGGTATTACTGTATCCCATTGATTATCCTCATTCCACCAAGTTTCTGTGATGCCTATTATATCAATATCCTCATTTAATACGAGCACTCTAGTTCACCCATTTTATTATTTAGACTTCTAGCATTGGTATATAGGCACTTTAAAAATTTGTCTCCTTTTAGCTGTCTGCCATTACATGATGTAACTGAATGGGAGTCTTTTTTATTTGACTGATTCTGATCAAACCCTGCCTGTATTTTATCATTTTCCATCCTCACTAGGTCATAGAGATTCTCTATTAATAGATCCTCCCCTAAGGGATGTACGAACCATGTGCTCCTCCGCACCTGTCGGCTTTCCCCCAAGCCCGTAGTTTAAAAACCGCTTTACGACCTTTTTAATGTTAAGTGCCAGCAATCTGGTTCCATTTTGGTTTAGGTGGAGCCCATCCTTCCTGTATAGGCTTCCCGTTTCCCAAAAGTTTCCCCAGTTCCTAATAAATCTAAACCCCTCCTCCCTACAACATCGTCTCAGCCACGCATTGAGACTCCGCAGTTCTGCCTGTCTAACTGGCCCTGTGCATGGAACTGGGAGCATCTCAGAGAATTCTTGAAAAAGGATAACAAGGTGGCTGTTCAATTGTTATGGGAAGGAGGATCTCTCCAGTGTGAGGAGCAGTATGGGAGAAAGCAGAAGATCTTAGTTTGAAAATTTAATAAGTGGGTGATGGAGGCCAGCATCACGAGCTGACCGGATGCAAGAGCTGACATCTTGATAGGAGAGATGACAGGTAGGGCTAGGGATGGGCCTTGAAAGTGACAATAAGCAGCTTATATTCAATGCGATAGAGAAGGGGGAGCCAGTGGAGGGATTCAAAGAGAGGAGTGACATGCTTAAAACAACAGGCTAGGAAAATGATCTTTACAGCAGCATTTTGAATGGATAAAAGCATGGCAAGATTGCTTTTGTCAAGGCGAGAGAGAAGGATGTTGCAGTAATCAAGAACCAAGAGAATGAGAGCTTGGACAAGAGTTTTAGCTACGTGGATGGATAAGAAATAGTTCTTCTCCTCTCTTTTGGAATGAATATTGATAATACGGTGATTGAATTCGGTCCAGAACTGCACACATAAAAATGAATGTGCAAAATCTGCCTTCAAAATTACCACAAGCTAGTCACACATGCAGAGTTCTGGCAAACCCTACGTAATTAGATTTATTCTTTAAAGAACTATTTCAGTGCTTCCCTGCATATGCAAGTATAAACGTTAACACAGCACTAAATTTTCAATTATTGTACATTGGATACTGCACAATTCTGAATAACCGTACTGATGGGGACTTACATGTAATTGTGCTCTCTGGGTATAACTTTTCAAATCAACTCAGAAGTATGTCTCTCAAGTTAAAAAAAAAAACACTTTTAAGATTCATTACATATTCTGGCCCCAGTCCTGCAGAAATGTATTATTTAGATTTGACATTAAAAGAAAAGAAGAATGCTCATTCAAAAGCTCCGAGTGCCCCAATAAATAATTAAACTTTGAATAACCATCTATGGGCATTAAAAACTATTTTATATATTCTGTTGACCAATACATGCTGGCTAGCATATATCTATATTTTACAATAATATGTATTATCCACACTACATATACATTAGTATGCATCAAGCACAAAATTTTGTAGCAGTTATATAGCCTAAATTGGCTTAGATCTTTACTTATAATCCTGTTCACTTATGCTAAGTGTCCCATAATACCTGGTATTTATTGACGTAAAATTTGGCTTAAGTAGATAGGAAAAATCTCAGGATCAGACCATGTGTGTTTTACCATAGTAATAAGTCTTACAGGCCAGTACTGGAACGTCCCAAAGGAAAAGGACAAGATGTGTGTGTATTCTACCCTGGTATAAACCTAAGAGGTGCCTTCACACTGCTGGGTACCTGGAATACATGTGTTCAGAGCAAAGAGATTAGGAAACACGATGGCACCAGAAAAACAAGGTAAAAAGCTTTTTGGTAAAATCAAGTTTTGGGTGATGCACACAGTAGCTTTTTACTTGTGAACAGATAGTGTATAAAAAGATGGCTTTAGAAGTGTAACTCTGGGAATGCACTCTGCAAAAGGTGAACACAACAACACTGCACAAGATGGCTTCCCAAAACTGGTATCTTACAGAACCTTTTTCCTGCACTATATCATCATTGGCTTAGAGCAATCAACCTGACCGATATTGGTTTATTTGGTCTCTTGAATATATTTCATAACCAACTGAAACATGGTCAAGCAAATGACTATAATTTATCAACAGGTTCTTATGGTATCCTCATCAACTTAGTATCTAAGCACATTTGATTAGCACATTATGCAATGCGACTAACATCTGTCATGTGTTTGTTTTTTCATCCTCTCCCCAAGGGAGAAGAGTGTGCAATGGAGTGTTTAGTTTTAGGTGTTATATATTTCTGACACACACACACACACACATATATATGTTAGAGAAGGGAGGTTCAAAGAAATACATTTTGCACTTAGAATCATAGAAGATCAGGGTTGGAAGAGACCTCAGGAGGTCATCTAGTCCAACCCCCAACTCAAAGCAGGACCAACCCCAATTAAATCATCCCAGCCAGGGCTTTGTCAAGCTGGGCCTTAAACTCTAAGGATGGAAATTCCACCCCGTACCCCCAGTGTTATAACCCATTCCAGTGCTTCACCACCCTCCTAGTGAAATAGTTTTTCCTAATATCCAACCTAGACCTCCCGCACTGCAGCTTGAGACCACTGCTCCTTGGGAGAGGAAGGTAGAAAGGTCTGTGATGATCCTTTGTTCCTTGGGGAGTTCATTCCTGTCTTGGACTAGCCCTCAAGAAAGTTCTGTCTCCTGCACAGCTGAGCCTCTCTCTTAGGCTATATCTACACTACACAGCTTTGAGCGACATGGCTGTGTCGCCACAGCCGTGCTGCTAAAAGTTGTGCAGTGTAGCCGCTGTTTGTTGGCTCTCCTGCCAACAAAAACTTCTACCCCCAACAACAGCGCTCCTGCCGACAACGCGCTGTTCACACTGGCACTTGTCGCAGCAAAACTTTTGTCTTGGGGGGGGGGGGGGGAAGAAAGAACACCACCTCTGAAAAAAGACTCAAGTTTTGTCGTTCAATTGCCAATTTAGACATAGCCTTTGAGATTTCCATTGCAGCAGAAGAGCAAAGTTGCTGATCACAGTCTTCATCTTGGAACTTTAGTTGATCTTCTCCATATCCTGGGCTCAGGCCCTTGAGTGCTTTGAAGATATGTAATGAGACCTCAAACTTGATTCCATCATCATTAAATAATCAAACTGTGGTAACAGTTTACCGCACACTCAATTAAAAAATGCCTCTCACACAAGAACATACACCCTCCTTATGCAAAAGCTCAATGTTAAACATTAGTATTATAAAGCACAAATCTTGTTTGAGTTCAGCGGGGCTATTTACAGTATGTTCTTAACTTTTTTACACAGTCAGGGTACTCCTTCACTCAGATACTCCGAAGTTTTGTTCTGACTATAGAAAATCCCTCTTGCCGTCACTGGGGATGAGGCAGTGTTTGTTTCCTGTCCTAAATTGCTGTGCGTCGTTAAGCAGTCGCCACCCTTCCTCACCAGAGATGGCTGTGTTTCACCACTGCATCCATGTGCGCGCTCACACCATAGTGCAGTGTCGGGGCACGCACCAAAGGCCACAATGAGAAGCGTTTTCCTCTCTGACGGGTGGCTCTTTTGGGGGAGGGAGGAGCGACGCTGATGTGGGAAACAACCCAACAACACAGCTTCGACCCCCACCCAGCACCCTGCCCCCCACCCACAGAGGGGCGGGGGCCCAGTGCCCACCCTGCCCAAAGCCCCGCAGAGGGGCCCAGCAGGCAGGACCCCCATATGGGCCCCACTTGGTCTAGGTCCAGGCACCTCCTCACTCGCTCCCCCAATGCCTGGGCCTAGGCACGTTCCTCTCTCCCCCACCCCACTGCTTTGGTAGCGCCCAGGGGCACCTCCCAGCAGCACCTCCCAGCAGCCCCAGAGCGCCCCGGCCGGGGCAGGGAGCCAGGGGTCCAGAGGGGACATCACCCAGCGGGACACAGGAACGCAGCATGGAGCTGCGCCCCACCCCCCGGAAGAATAGTGGTATCTCCCTACCCCTCAGAATAGCTCCTTCCATCTAGTCCATCCTTCTATCACGGACACGCTCCCCTTTCCCCGACATCCCTAGTGGTGTCCACCTCCTCAGCGGCTATGGTTTCTCCCCACACCCCTCCTGCGTAGATAGTGGTAGCTCCCTTCCCCGGACACATGATGGTTTCTCCCTTCACCCACCTTGCCGGCTGTAACCCCCTCAGCAGCCCCACTACTCACGCTCTGCCAGCATCGCCATCTTTGGGGCCTTCTAAGCTAGCGGCGCGCAGAGCCCCCAGGGTCACCTGCCAGCGCCGCCATCTTGGGGGAACGGGGCCTTCTTCCCCTCGGGCGCAGAATAGGGCGCCTGGAGAGGTGCCTGACTTAAAAGGGAAGGCAAGTCAAAACACGGAGCTTTTCCAAGGGGGAAGCGGGGCTTGCTAGGGACGTAGCAGAAACCCCAGTGCTATTAAAACGCTCAACTACCCCCAGCGCTGCCTGGCAGCTACACAGGCAACTGCCGGGCAGCCCTGGGGCTGTGAATGGGGCTGTCGAATTGATCCTGCCTGGATCCGGGCCCTTCGCGTGGCGCGTTTCGGGGGGGGGGGGGAGCTACCCCGCCCTCACATCCACAGCGCCTCGCGCGGACGAGGGTTGAGTGACGTGTGGGCGCGTGGCGGGCCACCGTAGTGCCCGCTCGCCAGCCCACGTGACACGATGTCCTCAGGCCACCCCCGATGGTTGCTAGGTGACGCTGGAGCCGGGGCCGCTGGCGGAGCAGCCGCCTAGCGTGACTTCCGGCCGCGTCCACCGGCGTCCCCGGGATCCCAGTGCCCTCGCGCGGGGGTGTCCGACCAAGTGTCCTTGCCCCACGAGGGAACGTCCACCCGCGTCAGCGCCCAGGGCGGCCTCGCTGCTACATGAAAACGTTGCGCCCTGGTGGGGCATGACCACCCTGGGGGGTGGGGCTGGGATCTGCTCCCCACGTGGAGCACAGCTCAGAAGAGAGGTTGTCTCCAGACCCATCTCTCTTCCCCTCCCGTTTCCAATCACAGAACAGCCTTGTGGCTAGGGTAACCAGACAGCAAATGTGAAAAATCGGGGCGGGGGGGGGGGGGGGTAATAGGAGCCTATATAAGAAAAACCCCAAAATTGGGACTGTCCCTATAAAATCGGGACATCTGGGCACCCTACTTGTGGCAACAATAGCGATTGCTTACTTAGACACGTAATGTCAGGGCTACAAAATAGTCTTGGCAGCAAAGGGTTCTGTGGCACCCTTATAGACTAACAGACATATTGGAGCATGAGCTTTCGTGGGTGAATACCCGTTTCTTCGGATGCAAAATAGTCTTGGTTATAAGAGCATAGGAGAGACCAGTGACGTACAAGGTTAAGAAGACTTAGGCTATGACTACACCGCACAGCTTACAGCAGGCCTTGCGGCTGTAAGGCACGGACAGTGTAGCCGTTCTTTGTGAGCAGGAGAGCTCCTGCCAACAAAATAAAACCACCCCAGCAAGGGGCGGTAGCTTTGTTGGCAGGAGAGCATCTCCCGCCGACAAAGCACTGTCCACACCGACGCTATTCATTGGTAAAACGTTTGTTGGTCAGGGATGCATTTTTTTCACACCGCAGAGCGACAAAAGTTTTACCGACGAAAGTGCAGTGTAGTCAGCCTTAATCTAATCCATTTTCTAGGAGCCGATACCGGCTTGTTTTGTAAAAATAAATAGGCCCACATCCTCACAGGTGTTTAGGTGTCTAATTCTCATTGATTTCAGTGGGAGTTAGATGCCTGAAAACCTCTGTGGATCTGCTTCCTAGTACTTTGTCCAATCTAGTTTTAAAAGTCTTAAGCAATACAGCTTCTATCCCTTCCCTTGGGAGACTGTTCAACAGCCTAGTAGGTAGCACTGCTGGGAAGTCTTCTCTTTCTAAATTTCATTCAGTTCATCCCGGCTATTGTCCCCATTACACTCCCTACATAATTCCTCTGCATTCATGGCACTTAAACCCCTTGGCTCTTTGGAGGACGCCAGAACACTAGTTCTGTTAATGTGCTAAGAATATGCTACTACATCTCTCTGTATGTGTTTAGCCAAAATGTCTTTTTAATACAGACCTCAGTTTTTTCACCCTCCTATTCTAATTGTTCATATCTTGTGTGAGCCATTTAACTCCAGTGAAATTTAGTTTTCATTCCTGTATTTGGAGGAGCCCCACGTTAATGTCTCTTCTCTTTAGAGGGTTAATGTAATATCAGATCAAATCTGTAGGTGGTGGTATTACACAGCCCTAAGAAAGAGATGGAGAGATATTAAAAGTTCAGCTCTACTCTGAAACATAAATTAGTAAAAATGCCATTAGGATGTCATGTTTATAGTTTTGCAATGGTTTCCGGATTACATGTACTCAGTTTATAAAAGGTAAAAGATACTTTTTTCTAAACACCAGCCCTACAACTTCTACTTGAGATCTGAGAATTAAACTAGGTATTTTCCTTTTTTGTGCATCATTACCCGACAAAGGTTCTGCAGGCCACATTATACCCTCAGTGACAACTGTTCAACTCCCATGGTCTTCAGAGGATTCCTTCAGTGAAAAATGTGCAGTCCTATTGCTTTCAGTTGCAGTGATTGGAATTTAGGAAAACATGTTTAATGATGCATAAAAAGGAGTATAATCCAGTTTATTCCTTTTTAGCTGGGTTGGTTCTGGCAAAGCTAACGTTAGGAAAAAAGTAGTATACAAACATAGACCACATGTATACTCAGTATATGTAGATATAATCTGAATTAGATCTAGTCAGAAAAGTTCCACCCAAATGAGATTCTGATGAAAAATTGGGGTGGGATGTGTGGAAATTGCAAAAATGTTCATAAAAATGTTTTCTGGTTAGCCTGATAACTGGATGGAGAATATTAATCTAAATATAAATTTGAACAGAAAATGGAAAAACACTTCACAGAAATGTCAGTGAAATGACTTTTTGCTATTTGCTGACTAACTCTATCCTGAATAGACATGGGGAGTGGGGATGCTGTGTAAGATGGTGCAATTTTACATAGTCCCTTTCCCGGAGTGGAATTGCACTTGAAGGCCAAACTTTTCAAAAGTGCCATCTAAGGCCCTGATCCTGCAAACACTTAAGCATGAACTTAACTTCACATATACTAGTAATCCCACTAATGGCGGTCAGGCTATTCGTGCTTAAAGATAAACACACCCATAAATGGTTTCAAGCTCAGGGGCTAATTCTGAGTGCTCAATTTTATTTATTCCCCTCTGGCCCAATTTTTAGAAGTGGCAAGCACTCATACCACCCATTGATTTCATGAGAGGGAAGGACTATACTAGGGGCTACAGGGACTCAGGACTTTTGAAGATCAAGCCATAGGGATCTGAAATTGGGCTCCCCAAATCATCCACAATTAGAGAAAAGCAACAGAGGGTCCTGTGGCACCTTTGAGACTAACAGAAGTATTGGGAGCATAAGCTTTAGTGGGTAAGAACCTCACTTCTTCAGATGCAAGTAATGGAAATCTCCAGAGGCAGGTATAAATCAGTGTGGAGATAACGAGGTTAGTTCAATCAGGGAGGGTGAGGTGCTCTGCTAGCAGTTGAGGTGTGAACACCAAGGGAGGAGAAACTGCTTCTGTAGTTGGATAGCCATTCACAGTCTTTGTTTAATCCTGATCTGATGGTGTCAAATTTGCAAATGAACTGGAGCTCAGCAGTTTCTCTTTGGAGTCTGGTCCTGAAGTTTTTTTGCTGTAAGATGGCTACCTTTACATCTACTATTGTGTGGCCAGGGAGGTTGAAGTGTTCTCCTACAGGTTTTTGTGTATTGCCATTCCTGATATCTGACTTGTGTCCATTTATCCTCTTGCGTAGTGACTGTCCAGTTTGGCCAATGTACATAGCAGAGGGGCATTGCTGGCATATGATGGCATATATAACATTGGTGGACGTGCAGGTGAATGAGCCGGTGATGTTGTAGCTGATCTGGTTAGGTCCTGTGATGGTGTTGCTGGTGTAGATATGTGGGCAGAGTTGGCATCGAGATTTGTTGCATGGGTTGGTTCCTGAGTTAGAGTTGTTATGGTGCGGTGCGTTGTTGCTGGTGAGAATATGCTTAAGGTTGGCAGGTTGTCTGTGGGCGAGGACTGGCCTGCCTCCCAAGGTCTGTGAAAGTGAGGGATCATTGTCCAGGATGGGTTGTAGATCACTGATGATGCGTTGGAGAGGTTTAAGCTGAGGACTGTAGGTGATGGCCAGTGGAGTTCTGTTGGTTTCTCTTCTGGGCCTGTCTTGTAGCAGGAGGCTTCTGGGTACACGTCTGGCTCTGTTGATTTGTTTCTTTATTTCCTTGTGTGGGTATCGTAGTTTTGAGAATGCTTGGTGAAGATCTTGTAGGTGTTGGTCTCTGTCTGAGGGGTTGGAGCAGATGCGATTGTACCTCAGTGCTTGGCTGTAGACGATGGATCGTGTGGTGTGACCAGGGTGGAAGCTGGAGGCATGAAGGTAGGCGTAGCGGTCGGTGGGTTTTCGGTATAGGGTGGTGTTAATGTGGCCATCGCTTATTTGTACGGTGGTGTCTAGGAAGTGGACCTCCCGTGTAGATTGGTCCAGGCTGAGGTTGATGGTGGGGTGGAAGCTGTTGAAATCATGGTGGAATTCTTCCAGGGTCTCCTTCCCATGGGTCCAGATGATGAAGATGTCATCAATATAGCGTAGGTAGAGAAGGGGCATGAGTGGACGAGAGCTGAGGAAGCGTTGTTCCAGGTCAGCCATAAAAATGTTGGCATATTGTGGGGCCATGCGGATGCCCATAGCGGTGCCACTGGTCTGGAGATATATATTGGCACCAAATTTGAAATAATTGTGCGTGAGGATAAAGTCACAGAGCTCAGCAATAAGTTGTGCTGTGTCATCATCAGGGATACTGTTCCTGACAGCTTGTATTCCATCTGTGTGTGGGATGTTTGTGTAGAGAGCCTCTACATCCATGGTGGCTAGGATGGTGTTTTCTGGGAGGTCACCAATGCATTGTAGTTTTCTCAGGAAATCTGTGGTGTCACGGAGATAGCTGGGAGTGCTATTGGGGTAGGGTCTGAGTAGGGAGTCCACATATCCAGACAGTCCTTCAGTGAGAGTGCCAATGCCCGAGATGATGGGGCGTCCAGGATTTCCAGGTTTGTGGATCTTAGGTAGTAGATAGAATAACCCCGGTCGGGGCTCTAAGGATATGTTGATTTGTTCCTGTGTTAGTGTAGGGAGTGTCCTGAGTAGATGGTGCAGTTTCTTAGTGTATTCCTCAGTGGGATCTGAGGAAAGTGGCCTGTAGAATTTGGTATTGGAGAGTTGTCTGGCAGCCTCCTTCTGGTAGTCAGACCTGTTCATGATGACAACAGCACCTCCTTTATCAGCCTCTTTGATGATAATGTCAGGGTGGTTTCTGAGGCTGTGGATGGCATTGCGTTCTGCACGACTTAGGTTATGAGGCAAGCGATGTTGTTTTTCCACAATTTCTGCCTGTGCACGTCGGCGGAAGCATTCTATGTATAGGTCCAGAATTAGAGGACATGTTTGAAAATGTTAGCCAAAGTGCCTTGGCCCAAGGTCATCACAAGGGAGTCAAAGGGCATTACATAAAAGAGTTGCACTTGTTTAACTAAAGGTGTGATTTTCAACCGATTTAGTTACATTGGTGCAAAAGGTTTAGGGCATGTCTACACTACAGGCGCGACAGCAGTACAGGTATGCCAGTGTAGCTCCATAATGGAGATGCTTTGTACATCAATAGACAGAGTTTTCCTGTTGCTGCAAGTAATCCGCTTCTTCAAGCAGTAGTAGTTCGGTCGGCAGAAGAATTTTCCAATCAGCCTAGCTGTGTCTACAGTGGGGGTTAGGTGGGCATAGCTTTGGCAGTCAGGATGTGAATTTTTTAACCCTAACCCTAACTTTCAAGTATAGACCATGCCCTATTTTGGTTTACATTGACCATAGTTTGTTTTAGATTAAGTTGATTAGTATGAACTAAACCAAAATGAACTATGCTTAAACTGAAATATGAATGTCCACACAAGGATTTTTGCACTGATTTAACTAAATTGGTTTAAAAATGATTCAATTCAACCACTGCTACTTTCTTGTGTAGGTAAGAACTTAGTATCAGAACCAGGGCTAGCATTAAGGAATTCCTGGCCACCTGTCCTGGGCTCAGCCCACTAGATCAGTGGTCTCCAACTTTTTTAATCGTGCACCCCATCAGTAAAAAAATTTTGAGCACGCACCCCCTGCCTCGCCGAAGCGCAAAAAAAAAAACCAACAACAAAAAAGCCGCTCAGACTCCTGCCTGACGAAGCAAAAAAAACAACAACGCTCCTTCTGTCCTCCTGCCGCGCACCCCTAAGGAACCTCTTGCGCATCCCACTTTGGAGACCACTGCACTAGATCACTTGGGTAATATTTTATTTGCAGAGCACTTGTCATTATTAGTATGAAAGGAACTTTACTGTGGGATTTAGTTCTGTATCTGGAACGGGATTGCATCCTAAAAGATGAAAGCTTGAGTCTGAGAGAGACAAAAAGCTGAGAGAATAACATTTTATAAACATTAATTATAGGCTCAGTTGATCTTACGTTACCAGTGAGCAAAGATATTCTTTTTTTTCCCAAAATGCTGGAAAATTACATCTCCTCCCCTCAACACATACATGCATGCACACACACATACACAAATGGCCGAGGCATTTTCCTCAAACTTTCAAACAACAAAAATCACCACTGAGCTGACAACTCTGGAAAGTTTCAGCTCTGGAGAAGAATTCTTCAAAAAGCTGATGACTCCCTCAAATAAGGCAGTATCATGAAAGCCCACTTTAATCTCATGGCTGTGCCAGGTGACTGATATACTCTATAGCACGTTTCATTCTCAAAGCTCTTTGCCTCATTAGTGATTCTTTACAAGATCCCTGCAAATAAGGTTTATCATCCGCCTTCTACAGGTGAGGAAAATAGGGCAAAGATGCTAAAGAGTCACCACAGTAATACAATTAGGACCTCAAGTTCCTGGCTCCATGGCCTATGCTCAGACCTCTAGCCCATGCCGCTTTCTCTTTCTCTCTCTGCAGGCTACAATGTGTGAATACACCTCCTGCGCTTCCTGTGATCCCCCTCCAACACAGGAGGTAAACTATTAGGGGGATTTAGTGTACTGAAAGTTCAAAAATGAAAAGGCCATAGCCAAATTGGAGAGAACCAGAGAGGAAATAGGATCTGAATCTTGGCTAAGTAACAGGGCGTTCATGAGCCAATTCAGTCTCTGTGCTGTGTGATGGCCGCAGGCCAGTCAGAAAGTGCTTATCAAGTGAACTCCGGGAGAGGTGTGATGGAAGTACTAAGGACACAAGTTGCCTCCAGACTTTAAAATGAAAAGACAGGTGTGATTTCGGACAATGATTAGACAGAACAAGAAGATTAAAGGTGAGCTCTGGTATAAAGGAGTGTTAGTACAGCAGCTATGGAAGAGGCATAGAATCAACCAGTAGGCACGGAGCAAGATTAACAATATCCGATCTGTGGAGCAAAAATGTCAAACTGAGCTACCCACAGTGAGGAGACAAAAGGCTCCAAAGAACAGCTACAGGGGGCAGATGAGGCAAAGTGACACATTCAAAGCAATAAGAATTTGGTGCATTTGCTGCCAACTAACGACTGAGTAAATGCAATAGGTGACTGAGGACCCTAGAGGGAGCGTGGGCAAAAAAGACAACAGAGAAGGCAGGACTAAAACAAGATTGTTAGTACATCTCTACTCCGATATAACGCGACCCGATGTAACACGAATTCAGATATAACGCAGTAAAGCAGCGCTCCGGGGGGATGGGGCTGCGCACTCCGGCGGATCAAAGCAAGTTCAATATAACGCGGTTTCACCTATAACGCGGTAAGATTTTTTGGCTCCCGAGGACAGCGTTATATCGGGGTAGAGGTGTATTTGTATTACATTAGTTACCCTTTTGTTTATTTACCCTTTCTCACGATACAAAAACCAAGGGTCACCCAATGAAATTAAAAGGCAGCAGGCATAATACAAACACGACAAAATACTTTTTCACACAACATACAATTAACCTATGGAACTCACTGCCATGGGATGTTGTGAAGGCCAAAAGTATAACTGGATTCAAAAAAGAATCAGATAAGTTCATGGAGGACAGGTCCATCAATGGCTATTAGCCAAGTTGGTCAGGATGTAACACCATGCTCAGGATGACCTTAAACCTCTGACTGATAGAAGCTGGGAGAAGAAGAGGGATGGATCTCTTCAGAATTTCCCTTTTCTGTACACTCCCTCTGAAGCTCTGGTACTGGCCACTCCCGGAGACAGAATACTGAGCTAGATGGACCATTGGTCTGACCGAGTATGGCAGCTCTTATATTCTTATTAGCACGACAGGCTTTATTGGTGCTAGGCGCTGTACATTGTAAGAACAGTCCCTGCTCTGAAGGGTTTATAATCTAAGTAGATAAAGCAGATGAAGGATGTGGAAGAAGCGAGTATCACTGTTTTATAGATGGGGAAACCAAGACATGGAGATGTAGTGATTTACCCAAAGCCAGGCAGGAAGCCTCTGGCAGAGCTGAAGCTGAACCCAGATCTCTTAGGTCTAGTCCAGTGTCTTATCCACAGACCACCTTTGTGCTATTTTCTGTTTTGTGACTCCTATTTAACCCTCTTAAACACTCACTTCAGTCAAATTAGAAGTGAGAGAATAGTGTTCAATCCAAAGTCATGTACCTAAGCATTTGCCAAAACCAAATGTTGCATTTGCACATGCCAGAGTTTTCACAAGAAGTGCTGGCCTGCTCATCCAATCAGGCAACAGAGAAAATACCAGATGACCAATACCTCATCAATCACAACTACTCAACACAAAAAGAATATCACATGCTAGCAGAGAATTGTTTATGATCCATCCATAGAGACAAACAAGAGTTCATCCCAAAAAAATCAAATCATTTTGAATCCCAAAGGTGTCTGTGGAAATCATGCTCTGTTCCTGGATATTCTATGAGGAGGAAAAGGTGCTAAATATGTTGGATAAATTATTCATTACAGATTACTTGCATAGAACTTGTCAAAACCCAACAGCAATAAATGAGGGATTGTTTATGAAAAAGCAAATGGGTCTGCACGTTTGAATGTGCTCAGTTACAGTCTGTTTTATTCACCCCCCATGGAAGTCTGCGAAGTTCCCTTGGCAGAATCTTTGTTACTTGTGAGGCTGTGAGAGGAAGAGTTGGAATTTCACATCCTAGGCAGAGCTTGACTTCGGCTTTGTAAGCAAAGCAAATTAGATTCAGAGGCCTTTGAACGGTCAGAAATAGGGGAACCCACTTTTCAGAGTACAGCTGCCCTTTAAGCTGTAAAAATGACTGACCCAATACTGTCATCTTGGGAATGTTTGAGCTAATAAAAGAGCGCTAAAAATAATCAGCACAGACTCATTAGTTCTTTAATTGCTAACTGCTCTTTCTTTCTCTCATAACCAAATGTCACTTTGTCCCATGTATCTTGCTAGTTACATTGGTTAGTGAGTGCCAGGGGCTGGCTGAGCCCAGTGCATGTCAATACAACTTACCAACACGGCTGTGTAGGTGCCAATCCATCTTCAACTCCTCCAGTCCTCAGCAGATCAGAGTAACAACCTGACAGTTTTGCACCCTCCAAAGCACACTCTAAGCTAGGCAGCGGGGAAAAGAGCAGTGCAGAGAGAGGAGGGAGGGAAGTGACATTAACAGACTCTGAAGTGCTCAGTGCCTGGCTGTCCTGATATATGGAATCTTAGCCTTAAACAGGAGACATTTATTAAAGAAACAGTCACTACTACAGATATTCAGGTTTCCCTATAACTCAGGTTCCAGCTTTGTCTCTGTTGTTTACCGGGAACCACACCCTGTTTTGAACTCTATACAGCACACACAAACATCTTGTAGCTGACCATTGCAGGGGCCTTGTCTATATTGGTGTAACACCAGTGGGAGCTCTTGTGTAGCTGAGGTGCTCGTGACTGTTGGCGTATTTCCTGCCATGTCATTTAGTCTTTCTCTGAGCAGGGCACGATTACACAGTGGTAAAAATGCCTGTCTGCACTAGAGCTGCTACTGTTGCTATCACCACCGGAGCTGCAAAAGTCGGTAATGTTAAGAAAAAGCCACGGAGCTTGTTAATTGGACTTTGCTGCTGTTCTCTGAGCAGCTGGGAGAAAGATGGAACCTTGTAGCCAAAGTGCAAGTCAGGATTCAGGAACATCTGCTACAGATCTACAGCATGGATAGGGATGATACTTCCTGGGGGTCCCAGGGTTATACTACGTGGGGGTACCCACCTGCCCTTAGCATGAGGAAGCCTGGTCCGTGCCTGCCATGGGTCAGGCTCCCCAACTCCACCAGCCATGGGCAACACAAGCACTGCCCTCTAGGCCTCACAGGTTCCGCTGTTACTCTACAGGTTAGCGATTGGCACACCCCAACCCTCGAGCCTCCCAAGTGTATTCTTGAAGCATCCAGCCCCATGTCCTCTGGACACTCGCAGCATTTACAGTTTGCTGCTTCCAAAGAAACAGTGCACCCCAGTTACCAGTTCCACCTCAGATCACCACTCTGCTTAACACACAGCACTGAGATAGGTTTATAGTTAAATCAAGTATAAGGTTATTTAACATAGTGTAGAGATCATTCAGGTAATACCAGGTACAAGTATTGGAAACAAAGGATTACATGGAAAACAAAATCATAACATGTATTATAGAGCCTAGACTTAATTAACCAGATACTCTCATGTCTTGTAGAGCATCGCTCACCAAAAATCATTGCAGAGCTTTTCAGCCATGCTGGCTGCGACCCTCCTTTCATGACACAAACACAGTATTAGGCTTGGTGAAGGATCCAGTGTGTCACTTTGCATTCCAATATATACCAGAACAATTCTTCGTCTTTATTCATAAACAGCATCCCCCTTGCGCTGCTATTTATTTAATCCTGCAGATTTTCTTTCTTGTAGATTTCACAATATCTTCTTTTGCTTGTGGTTCAGCATGCAAATAGACATACAGTGTTAGGCATGCTGTACAAAAATGACCAGACAGAGAGATAGGTGTCTGTTACCTCAGAGATATTCCTTTCAGGCAGGATCTATGTCACCTTCTGGTGACCTGCCTTAACTCCAAGACCTTAAGAACAAAATTTTCAGTACAGATTCATACTGGGGTGAAAGAAAAATTTATCTCTTACCGGTAGGGGAGGAGGGGTGGCTTTGCACCCCCCCCAAAGAGTCAGGGCCTCAGGCGAAAGGGGTGGGAGTGGAGGGTCAGCATCCCCCAGCCAGCCCATCCGCGCTGCCTGTCCCATGCCGCCCAGGGCTCCAGCGGCAATTTAAAGGACCCGGCAGGGCCGCCGATGGGGGGGCGCAAAAGGAGCAGCGATGTTAAAGTCAGCTGTACAGGCCGCTACCAGTGGCCGCTTTTTACCGGTACACCGTACCAGCCCATACCGCCTCACTTTCACTTCTGGATACATAGCTTCTTAAATGTTATTGGTATATCCATTTTGCAATGATTATGATGACCTGTGGGTTACTGGCTCTCAGTAAAGACCTCACACCCAACCCTTCAGTGAACTATTATGCAGCTATCCAAGCCAGTGGATCCCCGTACAACCCTTTGCACCTCCTGTGCTGTCAAGGGTCCCTGGGTCACAAAAGGTCACCTACTGTGTGGCACGGAGTCTGGAGAGGAGAATTCTATGGTCTGGCTTATGCAGGAGGTCAGACTCTATGATCACAGTGGTCCCTTACAGCCTTTGCCACTATGAATTTTGTGATTTGCATTTCAGTAGAATCAAAATGTTATCCCCTTCTGCTAGGTGAGGTCTTCTCTTCAAAATGACTCTGTGCAAAAATGCTTCTTACTCTACAGATCTTCTCCATGGCCCTCCTCCTGCTCCAGACCAATAGGAGTTTTGCCACTGAATTCCCTGGGAGCGGGGGCAGGCCATATTTACTTATCCAGACCCAGATCTGCTGACTGCTGTAATGAGAAGGGAAGTTTTTACTGCCTTTTACTTCTGTTAGCCCAGCTGAGCCACCCCAGCTACTGGAGAGCAAGTTGGTTTCTGCTCCTCCTTATATGTCATCCAAGGAATTGTTTACCAAAGGCCAGATCACAAACCCCTTCTTCACATTGATGTCAATGGGGCAACTCATGTGAGTAACTGCTCACCAGTGTCAGTGAGGGGGCCCCAAGTTTGCACCTGTGCAACTGTACTGATGGCAACGGGGTAGTGCAGTTATCCCTGAAGGGAGACTCTGGCTACGTCTACACTTCAAGCTGGGGGTGTGATTCCCAGTTTGAGGTGACATACTTGCGCTAGAGTGTAGCCATGGCAGCACGAGTGGTGGGAGGGGCTGTGAAGCCCTGACCCCAATGAAGTCAATAAGAGTCTTGCCATTGACTTCAGCGGGACCAGGATTTCACCCCAGATTTTCTAGTGTTCCGCACCCACAATTGGGTCCAGGTTTTCAAAAGTGCCTCTCACCCAGCTGCTCTCATCGTGACACTTAAGACCAGATATGCAAAGAGCTCAGTCAGGTCTGATTGTGCCAAGGTCTTGGGAAAATCTGGCCTTCAGCTGTTTATCAAAAGAGATAAAGAGCAAAAACGTGGCTCTATTGAGGTGAATAGCAAAACTCCTACTGACTTCAATGGGGCCAGGATTTCACCCCACGTTAGTGGTGCCCTTTTGGCCTGTGTGGTTAGCCAATATTGGGGGGCCTTGCAGGGATGAGAAATTGATGATACAAGCCAGGTACCCTCTTGGTGTAATCTTGTTTATTTACAAAACAACAAACACAAAGTCCTATGTCCCTGATCACAATAAAAATAACCAGCCAGCTCCGAAATCCCCAAGTCTGCTGCCCCAGCAAGTTATGTGGCCAAGAAGGTGTCCCTGTTTCCTCTCATGTCAGGCTCACAACTCCTTCGCCAGCCTTTCTTGGCCTCTGACACACACATTGGAAACCACTTAGCCAGGCACACAGCTAGTCCTTGGATGGTAGCCTCCCATTTGCAATGTCTTAACTACATCAAGGGGCTTTATTGGTCCTTCAGTTGAGCCTGACGGAAAGTGTTGGGCCCACCCATAGGCTTTAACAAGGTCCTTGACTGGATCCAAGACTCAGCTGAGGGCAGCCATTTTAGCTTAACATTACTAAAACAGGGCAACAGGCTGTAATATATTAGCCACCCCAAACAGGAGAAGAAGCAACAAAACAATAACGTCACAAACCAGCAGAGCATCTTGCACTTTCCCTTCTTCCTGGGTAACCTTCAAGCAGTTGTTTTGCCACATTTCAATTTATAACACCGCTAACTTTTTAATTTAACGTGCTTTCTTGTAAAACAGGAGCTGGGGCATATCTTTCATTTGTTGGCTCGTAGAGTTAACGAACCAGGGAAAGTACCAGTTCACATTTATCCCACAGACGCATTCAAATCCACATCTAATGCAAATGGCACTACTAAGAGTGCTTGTAAATACCATTGTTTACTTAGTATCACTTGAAGCATTTAGAAAAGCTTTCTGCTTGGAAATAAGATCTTTAGTTTGCCTTGCAACTCCCATCCTTTCTTGGTTTTTATATTTATAGCAAGTATTTTATCAAGTTTCAGGCATGGAGCAGAAAAAGATACACGCAAAGCCTGTATATGTATATGGTAGACAAGACCATATATGGTATACTTCTCTTAGAAGAGAGTCTATTGATAGAGATTCTCTAGGTTTTAGTCAGGAGGAGAGGATGGAAAAGGATAAAGTATGGGCCAGATCACACGAGAAACATTCACATAAAAAAGAATCTGACAAATCAGAAAAGGGCAGACAAATAAACAGTGACAAGTTTTTGAAGTGTTTTTACACAAATGCTAGAAGTCTAAATAATAAGATGGGTTTGAACATTGGCCTGCTAAACCCAGGATTGTGAATTCAATCCTTGAGGGGGCCATTTAGGGATCTGGGGCAAAAATCTGCCTGGGGATTGGTCCTGCATTGAGAAGGGGGTTGGACTAGATGACCTCCTGAGGTCCCTTCCAACCCTGATATTCTATGACTGTCCATCTGCCCTGCGCAGGGGGCTCGGGCAGGGAGCCAAGGACGTGGGCCAGAGGCTGCTCTCGGCTCCCCTTACCCAGGTAGGTGGGGCGGCCCAGGCTTCCTGGCTTGGGCTTCCAGCTTGGCTGGGAGCGGGCCCTGAGGAGGGGCAGGGGCCCCTGCATGGCTCCCCACCTTGAGAGTGAGGCCACAGGTTCCCCCCCAAGGTGCCCTCTCCCAGTACACCCCCCCCGAAAAAAGGGAGTGATGGGTGGAATAAGCCCATTCCCTCATTATTTTGTCCACAGGTTAGGCCCACATTCCTTGTCTAGGACAGACCTGTTTATCAGGAGGATGATCCGGGGAACTACAGGCCAGTCAGCCTCACCTCAGTCCCTGGAAAAATCATGGAGCAGGTCCTCAAGGAATCAATTATGAAACATTTAGAGGAGAGGAAAGTGATCAGGAACAGTCAGCATGGATTCACCAAGGGCAAGTCATGCCTGACTAACCTAATTGCCTTCTATGAGGAGATAACTGGGTCTGTGGATGAGGGGAAAGCAATGGATGTGTTATTCCTTGACTTTAGCAAAGCTTTTGATACGGTCTCCCACAGTATTCTTGCCGCCAAGTTAAAGAAGTATGGGCTGGATGAATGGACTGTAAGGTGGATAGAAAGCTGGCTAGATCGTCGGGCTCAACGGGTAGTGATCAATGGCTCCATGTCTAGTTGGCAGCCGGTTTCAAGCGGAATGCCCCAAGGGTCCGTCCTGGGGCCAGTTTTGTTTAATATCTTTATTAATGATCTGGAGGATGGTGTGGACTGCACTCTCAGCAAGTTTGCAGATGACACTAAACTAGGAGGCGTGGTAGATACACTAGAGGGTAGGGATCGGATACAGAGGGACTTAGACAAATTAGAGGATTGGGCCAAAAAAAACCTGATGAGGTTCAACAAGGACAAGTGCAGAGTCCTGCACTTAGGACGGAAGAATCCCATGCACTGCTACAGACTAGGGACCGAATGGCTAGGTAGCAGTTCTGCAGAAAAGGACCTAGGGGTCACAGTGGACGAGAAGCTGGATATGAGTCAACAGTGTGCTCTTGTTGCCAAGAAGGCTAACGGCATTTTGGGCTGTATAAGTAGGGGCATTGCCAGCAGATCGAGGAACGTGATCGTTCCCCTTTATTCGACATTGGTGAGGCCTCATCTGGAATACTGTGTCCAGTTTTGGGCCCCACACTACAAGAAGGATGTGGAGAAATTGGAAAGAGTCCAACGGAGGGCAACAAAAATGATTAGGGGTCTGGAGCACATGACTTATGAGGAGAGGCTGAGGGAACTGGGATTGTTTAGTCTCCAGAAGAGAAGAATGAGGGGGGATTTGATAGCAGCCTTCAACTACCTGAAGGGGGGTTCCAAAGAGGATGGAGCTCGGCTGTTCTCAGTGGTGGCAGATGACAGAACAAGGAGCAATGGTCTCAAGTTGCAGTGGGGGAGGTCCAGGTTGGATATTAAGAAAAACTATTTCACTAGGAGGGTGGTGAAACACTGGAATGCGTTACCTAGGGAGGTGGTGGAGTCTCCTTCCTTGGAGGTTTTTAAGGCCCGGCTTGACAAAGCCCTGGCTGGGATGATTTAGTTGGGAATTGGTCCTGCTTTGAGCAGGGGGTTGGACTAGATGACCTCTTGAGGTCCCTTCCAACCCTGATATTCTATGATTCTTTGATCAGCGTTACCTATGCTAGGCTGTCTGGTCTAAAACATGTTCTAGTAATATCACACAGAGGGAATTCATAACTTCACTTATCACATTAACACATGCAATGTACAGGGCTATTAATAACCAGCATGTTGTTAGCTTTCATATGATACCTAGAGACTTATTTTGTAGAACTATTATTGCAGGAGTGTGTAGGGTGTGAATACAGGCGTGCCTAGGGTCACAGAGCACACAGCTGTCTTGGAGATTCATGGATCTGTGGACAGCTTTGAAGATATCTGGCCAAAGCCTCATCACAGTCTCACAACATCCGTATTTCAGTGATGCCAGCCCTCCCTGGTTTTCCATAATCCTCCTGATTTTTAAATGTAAAAACAAAAAGACTAGAATCAGGCTTAAATCTACAAATTTTGCAATTACATTTAAAAACTGTGAGGATTATGTGTGTGTTGTGTCACTCATCACTTCGGCCTGATGAACACAGTGCCACAGCCACAGGGGGCATTGTGCTTCCCAGCCAGCACTGCTGTGTAGAGGCACCTGCAGCCCGGGTATACAAATATCCCACAGAGTGTGTTAACATAGTCCAGTAGGGCCCACACAGCCAGGGCAATTAGAGTGCAACACACAGCCTGTGGCTATGGTAGTGAATCCAGCACCTCAAACCCCACTGATAAGATGAGCTAAATACTCCAAAAACACACACAAAAGGATTTCAGAAGTACTTGCAAAGGAGTGAGGATATGGCCAATATCATGGTCTGACCTGGTCAGGGTTATTGATATTACTAAATGTTACTTCCGCTTGGACCACTGTTCTCACCCTATCTAGTGATTGGACATCTAATAATAAATGCCAGTGAAAATGAGGTAGGTTCAGAGGCTAAAACAGGGAAAGAACAAGTTAAGAATTACTTAGACAAGTTACAGGTTTCAGAGTGGTAGCCGTGTTAGTCTGTATCAGAAAAAAAAACGAGGAGTCCTTGTGGCACCTTAGAGACTAAGAAATTTATTTGGGCATAAGCTTTCGTGGGCTAAAACCCACTTCAGATGCATGGAGTGAAAAATACAGAGAGCAGTATTAGACAAGTTAGACGTCTTCAAATCACCAGGGCCTGATGAAATGCATCCTAGATTACTCAAGAAACTGACAGAGGAGATATCTGAGCCATTAGCGATTATCTTTGAAAAATCATGAAAGACGGGAGAAATTCCAGAGGATTGGAAGAGGGCAAATATAATGCCAATCTATAAAAAGGGGAATAAGGACAACCTGGGGAATTACAGACCAGACAGCTTAACTTCAGTACCTAGAAAGATAATGGAGCAAATAATTAAGAAATCAATTTGTAAACCCCTAAAAGATAATAAGATGATAAGTAACAGTCAGCATGGATTTCTTAAGAACAAATTGTGTCAAACAAACCTGATATCTTTCTTTGACAGGGTAACAAGCCTTGTGGATGGGGAGAAGTGGTAGATATGGTATATCTTGACTTTAGTGAGGCTTTTGATACTGTGTCACATAACTTTCTCATAAGCAAACTAGGAAAATACAACCTAGATGAAGCTACTAAAAGGTGGGTGCAGAACTGGCTGGGAAACCATTCCCAGAGGGTAGTTATCAGTGGTTCACAGTCAAGCTGGAAGGGCTATTGAGTAAGGTCCACAGGGATGAGTCCTGGGTCTGGTTCTGTTCAATATTTTCATCAATGATTTAGATAATGGCACAGAGAGGACACTTATAAAGTTTGTGGATGATCCCAAGCTGGGAGGGGTTGCAAGTGCTTTGGAGGATAAGATTAAAATTCAAAATGATCTGGACAAACTTGGAGGATAAGATTAAAATTCAAAATGATCTGGACAAACTGGAGAAATGGTCTAAAGTAAATACGATGAAATTCAATAAGGACAAACAGTATTCCTTTTAGGAAGGAACAATCAGTTGTACATGTACAAAAAGGGGAAATGACTGCCTAGGAAGGAGTACTGCAGAAAGGGATCATCAAGTGATTAAATTAAATGAGATATCCCATCTCCTAGAACTGGAAGGGACCTTGAAAGGTCATCGAGTCCAGCCCCCTGCCTTCACTAGCAGGACCAAGTACTGATTTTGCCCCAGATCCCCAAGTGGCCCCCTCAAGGATTCAACTCACAATCCTGGGTTTAGCAGGCCAATGCTCAAACCACTGAGCTATCCCTCCCCACCTTATAGATTTTTAAAAGGATAGACAAACACCTGTCAGGGATGGTCTAGATAATACTTAGTCCTGCCTTGAGTGCAGGGGACTGGACTAGATGACCTCTTGAGGTCCCTTCCAGTCCTATTCTATGATCATGCACAGAAAATGCCCTGCACATGTTCAAGATCCTATCCCAGACACTTTGTCTGTATTCAGCTTTGCATCTTTGGCACTTGACTCTGCTCCAAGCAACTCCCTAATTCCTTCCTGCCTTTTTTTTTTTTTTGTAAACATCCCTAAAAGTTTCAGAGGTTGGCATCTCTGCTATGAAGTAGGTCAGTATTGCTGTCCTCATTTTGTGGGTAAGGAAACTGAGGAACAGAGCTGAGATGAATTGCACAATACCTCATTGGGAAGAGCCAAGATCAGAAGTTGGGAGCTCCTGACTCTAGTCCTGGGTTGATCCCTTTAGACTACATGGTTCTATTTTTCCACAATGGTTACATAGGCTGTGGATCTAGCTCAGGGGTTTAGTCCCTTCAAATCTCATTGTTTCTTATACACCTATGCCCTCCTAATTAAAAAGTGTCCACCTATGTCACAGGGTCCTACCAGGCACTGGTTTGCTTTCTGCTGGGTTTTCCTTCTTTCAGGTAGTCAGAAGTGGAAAATTCTGTGCCTGTATCAAAGGGTAGAATTTGCTCTGTATTACTGTGTCCATTATAATTACTGGAGAAGACAGACAAACAGAGACAGACAGGCAGACAGTCTGAATGACCTCTTTGGAAAGGGGTACTGACAACCCATTACTGTAATCTGACCATTTAACTGAGGAGTTGATTTGTGTGCAAAAGTTATTTCGAGGAAGGGAGACAACAGAGCTAAAGAGTTACTGATGAAAATATCATAATGTCATTTTATAAATCCACGGTACGCCCATGCCTTGAATACTGCACACAGTTCTGGTCGCCCCCTCTGAGAAAAGATGTACTAGAATTGGAAAAGATCCAGAGAGGGCAACAAAAATAACTAGGGGTGTGGAACAGCTTCCATGTGAGCAGGGCCAGTGCAACCCATTAGGCGACCTAGGCGGTCGCCTAGGACGCTACAATTTGGGGGGTGGAGACCGCGGCGGTATTTCGGCGGCAGGACCTTCTGCCGCCTCTGTGGGGGGCGGCATTTCGGGGCGGGACCTTCCGCTGCCTAGGGCGGCAGAAAAGCTGGTGGTGCTCCTGCATGTGAGAAGAGTTTAAAAAGAGTGGGACTGTTCAGCTTAGAAAAGAGACAACAAAGGGAGGCGGGTGGGATATGACAGAAGTCTATAAAATCATGAAGGGTGCAGAGAAAGTGAATAAGGAAGTGTTATTTACCACTTCCCATAATTCAAGAACCAGGGGTCGCCCAATGAAATTAACAAGCAACAGGTTTAAAACCAACATAAGGAAGTACTTCACACAACACACACAATCAACCTGTGGACGTTGTTGCCAGAGATGTTGTGAAGGCCAAAAGTAGGTCTGGGTTCAAAAAAGAATTAGATAAGTTCATGGAGGAGAGGTCCATCAATGGCTATTGGCCAAGATAGTCAGGGATGCAGCCCCGTGCTCTCGATGTCCCTAAATCTCCAACTGCCAGAAGCTGCAAGTGGATGACAGAGGATGGATCACTCGATAATTGCCCTGTTCTGTTCATTCCCTCTGAAGCACCTGGCACTGGCCACTGTCAGAAGACAGGACACTTGGCTAGATGGACCATTGATCTGACCCAGAACGGCCGTTCTTATGGAAAAGATCAATCTTTTTATAAAATATCAATAACTCTGCTCTTAGAAAGTCCTACTGCCCTCCAGTCTCTCTGGCCATACGAGGGTACCCAGCACAGTGCCAGTCGGTCTGTGTAAAGAAAGGGGAAATACTGGCTTTGGAACCTTCTCCAGACTCTTGGGTAGTTTAATGGATATTAGCTTAGCTGGAAACATAACCCAGCAGAAGTGATGATTCCTTAACCTTGCTCAAAAGCGCATTCTTGGAGGTTGTGCTAATGCAACCAGCCCAGCAACATAACATTACATTACTCAGTGTGCAGCGGCCATCAAAAAAGTGAACAGAATGCTGGGAATCATTAAGAAAGGGATAGATAATAGGACAGAAAATATCATGTTGCCTCTATATAAATCCATGGTATGTCCACATTTTGAATACTGTGTGCAGATGTGGTTGCCCCATCTCAAAAAAGATGTATTGGAATTGGAAAAGGTTCAGAAAAGGGCAACAAAAATGATTAGGGGTATGGAACGGCTTCCGTATGAGTAGAGATTAATAAGACTGGGACTTTTCAGCTTGGAAAAGAGACCGCTAAGGGGAGATATGATTGAGGTCTATAAAATCATGACTGGTGTAGAGAAAGTAGATAAGGAAGTGTTGTTTACTACTTCTCATAACACAAGAAGTAGGGGTCAACAAATCAAATTAATAGGCAGCAGGTTTAAAACAAATAAAAGGAAGTATTTCTTCACATAATGCACAGTCAACCTGTGGAACTCCTTGCCAGAGGATGTTGTGAAGGCCAAGACCATAACAGGGTTCAAAAAAGAACTAGATAAATTCGTGGAGGATAGGTCCATCAATGGCTATTAGCCAGGATAGGCAGGGATGGTGTCCCTAGCCTCTGTTTGCCAGAAGCTGGGAATGAGCGACAAGGGATGGATCACTTGATGATTACCTGTTCTGTTCATTCCCTCTGGGGCACCTGGCACTGGCCACTGTCGGAAGACAGGATACTGGGCTAGATGAACCTTTGGTCTGACCCAGTAGAGCCATTCTTATGTACTTCCTTCAAGACCCACCTATCCCTGGAACAGATCACAGTGTGGCTGGCTGGCTGTGGACAATGGGTTTTTCAAAGAGAACCAGGTTCCAGTCCTTGGCCATGGTCCTAGGCGCTGCCTGAGCTGTGCTTGGCCCAAGACCTGGGAAGGGGGTGGGGGGTAGGGTGACAATACTACCAGCCAATTCCTTGTGTTAGTGGAAGCAGCCTTGGCATCAGCCAGTGCACTACCTGGAGATCACTGGAGGGCAAGGTGCTCTTAGTCTTGCCCTCCCTGCCCTGACACATGCAAGAGAAACCCTCACCTCTCTATTTAGGGCTGCTTACCAGCCTGACAGTGGCCACACTAGGGACAGAATCTGTCCCTTTATATTTTTTGATGGTAGCTACATAAACTACTCCTTCCCTTACCTAGGCTGGGACTAACTAATGCTATGTAGGACTACATTAAATGTGGGGCCAGATTTCTAACGGTGTAGGAGAGTCAAGGAATGTGTATCGAAAGGAAACAAGAGCTGGGTTTTCTGGTTTATTCCAATTGTTTCACCTTATGCTCCCTGGAGGATTGCGTGAGGTAATTTTCTTTCTCAGTAACAATCACTCTGGCTAGATGAAAGCCGCCTGATTTGGCTTGGGAAGGAGGAGGGGCATTCTGTGCTGGCTTTTAGTTTCTGGGGGCCATAAAGAAAACCTGCTAGAGTTCTTTCGTTGGCATTTGCTCCAGACCACATTCTCTTTCAGGTCAGCGATAGGCAGTTCCTGGATCACTGGACGGACGGATTAAACATTTCTGGAGCTCACGTCCCTCTGAAGTTTATTGGCCTCTACCCATTCCAGTCACATCTGCCTCGGTGACCTTGTTGCAGGTGGCATTCCAGGGCTGTATCACTCCCTCGCCTTGTCATCTAGCACTGCAGAGGATGAAAGCATGCAGGCTGCAGCCTTTAATGAATTTCACTTTCAGATAGAATCACAATCTCTACACACCCAGCAAGCTCTCCATGCCTAATGCATTGTGTCCATGCATGTTACCTGGTCCAAAATACACTTACTGAACCATATACTTCCTCTCTGACCGCATTCCTCTCTCACACTTCTTGAGATCGGTTTCCTCTGTCCTAGCTCCAACAACTAACACCAAGGCTGGCCTTTGGCTTGGCATTTAGAAATCGCCTACTGCGTATATTCAGAATCCTACCACCATCCTTTGCTTCCTCCCCCTGCAGACCTACTGCAGAGTTTCTGCATTAGCAGAGTTGACCCCATTGCTTGCTGATGGAGACATATGAAAGTTTCCCCTCTATTTGGCACTGGTGAGGCCATATCTGGATTATTGCATCCAGTTTTGGGCCCCCCACTACAGATAGAATGTGGACAAATTGGAGAGTCAAGCAGAGGGCTACGAAAACGATTAGGCTGGGGTACATGACTTATGAGGAGAGGTTGAGGGAACTGGGATTATTCAGTCTGCAGAAGAGAAAAGTGAGGGGGCCTTGATAGCAGCCTTCAACTACCTGAAGGGGAGTTCCAAAGAGGATGGAGCTCGGCTGTTTTCAGTGGTGGCAGATGACAGAACAAGAAGCAATGGTCTCAAGTTGCAGTGGGGGAGGTCTAGGTTGGATATTAGGAAACACTATTTCACTAGGAGGGTGGTGAAGCACTGGAATGGGTTACCTAGGGAGGTGGTAGAATCTCCATCCTTAGAGGTTTTTAAGGCCCAGCTTGACAAAAACCTGGCTGGGATGATTTAGTTGGGGTCGGTCCTGCTTTGAGCAGGGGATTGGACTAGATGACCTCCTGAGGTCTCTTCCAACCCTAATCTTCTATGATTCTATGACGCACATTAGGAGAGTGGTCCCCAAACTGTGAGGAATGCTCAGGGGGGCAGGGCCCAGGCCAGCTACCACAGGGGGTGAGGTGGAAGCACCACCCAGCACTGGTCTGCCCCCAGCCACATCTCCACTCCACCCCCCCCCCCCGCTCCACTCCACCCCCCCCCCCGCTCCACTCCACCCCCAGCCCAACTCTGCCCTCATTCCCTCTCTGCTCCCAGGCCAGCTCCGCCTCTAGCCCCTGATCTTCCTCTACCCCCAGCCCAAGCTCCTCTGCTGATCCAATTATGTAGTAAAGGGGAGGGGGGACAGATTCCATTACTGGTAAGGTGGGGGGAGGGTCACGACAAGAAAAGTTTGGGCACCACTGCATTAGGAGTTCAGAGAGAGAGGATGGCATGAGGGAAAATTTCCTTGAGACCCAAAGACAATCTTACCCAATGACAGTTTTTTCTTAAAGTCAGAGAGTCAGATACAGTCACTGTTAAACATATGTAACCCTTCTGCCCATCTAAGTTGGCAGCAACAAAGGCCGGGTTCTGTATCTAGGGGTTCCGTTTCAATAACGCAATGCAAAACCGACTCGAGCCCCCCCCCCAGTGACCTGGGACAATTACATACCACCCCCTGGGCGCCCCTAAGAGGCAATACTTCCCCTCTCGCAAGCACGGAGTCTGAGTGTAACAGAAAATGTTTAATAACATGAGGTAAATGACATCAGCATTAAATTGGAAAAAACACCACAAACAGTATCCATAACACAAACCATGAGCAAAAAAACCCCACCCCAGCAAGTTGGGCTGTGTCCTTTCCCTTGGGTTCTTGAAACCAGCAACCCAAGGTTCACCAAAGTCCCAAAAGTCCAACAACCCCCCAAAGTCTCTGTCCCTGGTCAGTGCAGCCCCAGAGTTCAGGGGGGGGGGCACGCAGGGCGTTAAGGGGCACCTTACGTGATCCAAGGCCGACGGGGTTCCGCCGCAGCCTTCACCACGAGCCGCTCCACTCCACCAGCTGCCCCGTGAGCTGCTCCCGCCGTCCCACGAACTGCTCTGGCAGCTGCTCCACTATGCTCACCGACCTGTGAGCTGCTCAGCTCTGCTCCACTTCAGCCGTCCCTTGGGCCGCTCCCACAAGGCTCCACTCTGCTAGCTGCTCCTCCAGCCACTCCGCTCCGCTCGCAAGGCTCCACTCTGCTCACTGCTCCGCCAGCCACTTAGCAATATAGCTTCAGGCTCCCCCACTAGCTAACACAGCCTCAGTGATCTCAGCTCTTTTGTGATTTCAGCTTTTAGCAATTTCAGCTCATAGTAGTAGGGGAGCCCCAGTGCTAGTACACCATTGGCCCAAAGTGAATTCAGCTCAGCAGTCGGTAACTAGACTTCTAATAGAATCAAATTTAGCTCTGATATTCAACAGTGGAGAGAGGCGGTAGTGCACTTGGTGTTTCAACCCCTCAGAGAGTGGGCCCATCCCATCAGGTACAAATACCTGTCCCCATCCTCTCTCCCCTCACTGGGTTTTGTAACCCATGCCCCTTGTCAAGCAAGTGCTACTTAGGTAATGGTGAAGGACTCCCTCAGTCCTTCTGTCATACAACAGTTCCACTGGCCTTGATTCACAGAATCAGGGTAACAAAACTTTATTCTTCCTGCCCCAATAACAGAGAAACTGGGGATCCCACACCAGCCAAAGTAACCACTTTCAGTTGCTGTTGTTTCATGCCAGGCGGGTGGGTGTGCCTATGCAAACAAGATCAGCCCCTGGAGTTCTTTTCCACACTCGCCATAATTCACCACCAGATGTCAGGGTAGAGCTCATCCTGACTCTGCTTACACATATAATACTGTTGTAGTCTGATTTCCAGCAGATTCTCCTATCTATTTTATTATTTATTAGTTGTATTACAGTAGCACCTAGAGGTCCCAACCTAGACTGAGTCCACATGGGGCTAGGTGCTGTACAAGGAGAGAATCCCTGCCTCAAAAAGCTTATAATCAAGATATGAGAGAGTCCGGGTAGGTGAGGTAATAGCTTTTATTGGACCAACTTCTGCTGGTGAAAGAGGCAAGCTTTCGAGCTCCACAGAGCTCTTCTTCAGGCCAGAGCTCCAAAGCACATCTCTTTCACCAACAGACATTGGTCCAATAAAAAATATTACCTCACAGACCTTGTCTCTCTCTCTCTCTTCTCCTGGGACCAGCACGGCTACAACTACAGTACAAACATATAATCACGATAGACAAGATGGAAGACAGGGAGTATTACTAGCTTCATTTTACAGATGTGGCACTGAGGTCCAGGGAGATAAAGTGACTTGTCCAAGGTCACATAGGAAGTCTGTGGTAGAGCTGGGAAATGAACCCAGATCTACCGAGTCTCAGTCCAGTGTCTTCACCACTTGATTATCCTTCCTATCATTAGTTATAGGAGGGTCGAATGCTTTCTAAAAATCCTAACAAACTTTTCCCCTGGATAACATCTTGTTGCAGTGAGTTCCACAGGTTTAACTAGCCATCATGGGGGTTTCACACCTTCTTGTAAAGCATTTGATGTGGACTAGCTGTCTAGGACAGGATACCAGAGTAGATGGATTGGTTTGATAGGTCAGTTGATATGCTCCAGACCCTCCGCTGTATCTGATTACCAGGACTGTCACTTAAGTCAGACTCAGCTCTATCTCCTCCCTGTACAAGCCAACCTGGTGAGAGATTTCACTGCCTATTCTGTCAGTTACTGACATCAGAAATGCTGAGTCACAGAACCGGAAACTTTGTGCAGGCTGGAGAATTACTTCTGCCTCATTTCAAGCTTCTCCTGCTGCTGTTTTGGGTGATCTGTTCCCCACTCTGGGTCACTGTCTCACACGTGGGGTGCATGCAAATGTTATGGGGCAAATTATCCCACGGCTGCCTGCTGTCGGGTTCTCGCACCTTCCTCAGAAGCACCTGGTGTCAGCTCCTGCTGGAGACGGGATACTAGACTGGATGGACCTTGGAGCTGATCTAGTCTGGCAGCGCCTGTGTTCCTATGGAATTGTGCACTGTTGTTGATTCCCAGCTGGTTAATATGGCCAAGAATTTGAAGCAAGCTGAGAAGGGTCTGCTTTTTCCTCCTACAGTTTGTCAAAATTCTGGCAGGGTTCCAACCCACTTCTCAATGGCAATTTTGATAAGTCTGGATGCTTCTGCAATTGATCCATGAATGAATGGCATGACAGTGGCTTGGTAGAAGAAGCACTTATGCCCCCCTAAGCCAATAATGCACAGTTTGTGCCTCCCAGTCATGTGATCAGGCCACCCAGCCTTGCCTCCTTCAGCCTTCGAGATGAGAACCGCAATTGTTTTCAATTGCATTTGAAAATCAGCGAGAAGCCAAGGGGAGCAGGCTGGAATTCTCCTATGCACATCCTGGTCTGGGATGGGTAAAGAGCTCCAAACCAGCTTAAGGCAGCCTTACAAAATGTGAAAAGTGGCCAGGCAGAAAATCTTCTCACCCGCCCTTTCCTACGATGAACTAAAACACCAACCTATTGATATTTTACTCCCTTTACTAGATAATGACTGAGGGAGAGCAGGGAAGGGCGCGAAGCCCCCCATCAGCCAGCAGGTGAGGCTTTGGTCCACATCCAAACAGTGAAAGAAATTGGCATCTACTGGCTCCTCAGAAGAGGTCACTTTACTCCCCTTAAACTTGGCTCTGGTCTGTGGCGATCATACATTTCCCTTGAATCTAGAGGCCGCAGCCCAGCACGCAACACAACTCCTGAGAGAGCAGCCCTCGGTCTGTGCCCCTTTGTCTGAGAATCATGAGCTGGGAAAGCTCCCGTCCCGACCTCCTTCGCGCCTCACCTCGTCGTACTGGCTGACGGGCCTTTCGGCTCTTCGGGCCGGCACGTATGGAATTCACCAGGCGTCTCCCCGCCTGGCTTGTAGCCCAGTAAGACTGGCTCGGCATTGCGAGAAAAGCAGAGGAGAACAAAGGAAACGGTCTCAATAACATAGCCAGCCTGACCTGCTGCACAGTAAGCTAGAGAGGCATCTTTCATGCCATTGCAGGCAGCGATTCCCAAACACCCACCCTCTCCTCAGCTCCCCTCACCCTTTGGCAGGGCAGCGCATCAAAGACCCAGCCTCTGACATCATGCGTCTTGTCATCCCTTCTCATGTCGTCCCCCAGTTATAACTTTCAGGTTACATTGAGCTGTACCTTTCCCTTCCCCCCACATATTCCCCAAGCAGGGCCTGACGCTCTCTCCTGAAACGTCCACTGTCCAGTTCCCAAATCCATTCAGAATAAACAGTGTGGGGCCCTGTAGTGAGGCGGCCTGGGCCCCGACGGCCCCTGAGGGAGAGGAGCCTGAATTGGCACCCAAGTGGGCGGAGCCACCGCCACCTGTTCCCGCCCCCCGGAAGTCAAGGGGCGGGACAGGAAGTATAAAAGCCAGGCCCCAGCACTCAGTTGGAGCCCAGCGGCCGGAGAGGCCAGACGTGCCGGTGCGAGCTCCGGCTAGACTGAGCCTTCCCAGAGCCAGGTACCCGGACGCGGACGGACCGAGCCTCCCCAGAGCCAGATACCCGGACGCCGGCCGACCGGACCTCCCCAGAGCCAGGTACCCCGATGCGGATTGGCCGAGCCTTCCCCGAGCAAGGTACCCCAAAGTGGAGTGGCCGAGCCTGCCCCGGGCACGGTACCTCGAGGGGGAGCCCGAGCGCCCCCCTGACCCGAGACCGGAGGAGCAGCCTGACCCAGACGACCCTCTGCGAGCTGAGGAACCCATGGTGTGGGACCCCGCTGCCGAGCCCAGCGATGAGCAGGTACCAATGGAGGGGGAAATGGAAAGTAGCCCGGGGGTAGCTGACCCCAGTCTGGCTACAGCAGAGGAGCCAATGTCGGTGTGTTGCGGTCAGGACCCCACCGACACAGCGGCAGACTGACTGCCGCTCTTAGGGCCCCGGGCTGGGACACAGTGGAGTGGGTGGGCCTGTGTCCCCCCTGCCACCCCACTTACGGGTGGCAGCTTCCCCCTCCAGCCAGCGCTCCGGCATCGCAATTGAACTATTGTTTGTTGCCCCGCCCTGACTAAGGGCTTGGGGCGTCCTGAGTTTGCCAGTGCTCAGCTCCTGATCCACGGACCCGAGCCCCTTGAACTATTGTTTGTTGCCCCGCCCTGACTAAGGGCTTAGGGGCGTCCTGACTCTGTTACTGCTCAGCTCCTGATACAAGGTCCTGAGCCCTGGACTATTGTTTGTTGCCCCCGCCCTGACTAAGGGCCTGGGCTTACTGACTCTGTTACTGCTCAGCCCCTGATACAAGGTCCTGAGCCCTGGACTATTGTTTGTTGCCCCCGCCCTGACTAAGGGCCTGGGCTTACTGACTCTGTTACTGCTCAGCCCCTGATACAAGGTCCTGAGCCCTGGACTATTGTTTGTTGCCCCGCCCTGACTAAGGGCCTGGGCCTACTAACTGTGTGTGTGCTCAGCCCTCAGGAAGGTTCTGAGCCCCGTGAACCCTTGTGTGCTGCCCCGCCCTGACTGAGGGCCGGGCCTTAACCCCTGACTTTACTGCTCAGCCTGAAGGAAGGTTCTGAGCGCCCTGGACTATTGGGGGTTGCCCTCCCCTGAATAAGGGCCTAGGACGCCCTGAGTTTGTCAGGGCTCAGCTCCTGATCCACGGAGCTGAGCACCCGAACTATTGTTTATTGCCCCGCCCTGAGCTAGCGCGGGGGCTTGACTGACTTTGTAATCCCCAGCTCCGGCAGTGAGGACCGGAGCCCGGGCCTGAGTTACTGCCGGACCCTGACGGAGAGCAGGAGCTCATTGCAGAGGCCGTGTACCTTTGGCCTAGTCCCTGCCAGAGGGGCGGAACCCTGAGACCGATCCAGGCCGTGGAGTGAGGCGGCCTGGCCCCCGACGGCCCCTGAAAGGGCCCGACCCCCGCACCGGACGTTTACACGTGGCGCCCAACGTGGGGCCACTTGCCTAGCATGTGGGCACGAGCCCTAGACACCGGTGAGAAGGGGGCAATGGGAGAGAGACCTCCCGCCAGGGAGGGGGATCTATCCCAGCTCCTGACCCACATGACAGAGAGTCAGGAGCAACAACAGGCGGCCCAGGTGCGATACCAGCAGGAGTACCAGGCCGCCCACCTGCAGCAGCAGCAGCAGCTCGTAGAGCAGCTGGGGGCCCAACAACGGCAGCTGATCGCGGAGCTGGTTACCCAACAGCAGGAGTTCCAGCAGAAATGCATCCAGCAGCTTGCCGCGGCCCTAGTCCGCCCGGGGGAACCCCTAGCCGGGATCGCCCCAGGGGCTCCGCGACCCAGCCCCCCCGTGCGGTTGACAAAGATGGGACCCGAGGACGACCCCGAGGCTTTCCTCGTGACCTTTGAGAGGGTGGCTGTCGTTGCCGGCTGGGCCCCGGATCAGTGGGCCACCATCCTGGCCCCCTACCTAACGGGGACCGCCCAGACGGTCTACCGAGGCCTGTCGGTAGAAGTGGCCAGGGACTATAACCTAGTGAAGGCCGCTATTTTGGACGCCCTGGACGTAAATCCCGAGACCTACCGACAGCGGTTCAGGGGCTTGGCCTATCCCCCAGGGGCCCGCCCGCGGATGGTGGCTCAGGAGCTGCGAGAGGCCTGCCGAAAGTGGCTGCAGCCCGAGCGCCGGACAGCCGAGGAATTGATGGAGCAGGTGGTCCTGGAGCAATTTACCCAGGTACTCCCGCCGAGGGGACGATCCTGGGTCCTCCGCCACCGGCCGACGACGGTCTCCGCGGCCGTCACCTTAATGGAAGACTTCCTTGCGGCTGAGGTTCCGGCGGGGGCCGCTGGTCGGGCGGTCCCGATTCGCACGGAGCACCCCAACACAGAAAAGAGGGGGCCGCCCTCCCGGGCAACCCCGAGTGCTCCCTCCCGTAGAGTAGAGGGCCGGGCTCGGGTGGCCGCGCCCTCCGGGAGGTTCACACGGGCCCCGGCAGGCCCCGCCGGGGGATATCGTCGGACCCCCCCCGTGGATGACCCCGGGGCTCGGCCGCAGCCAGAGCGAGCCACGCTGGGACCCTGCTTCTCCTGCGGGAAGTATGGCCATTTGCAGCGAGAGTGCCCAGAACGGGGGTGTGCATTTGGCCAAGTCTACTCCGGAGAAGGCCGTGCCCGACGCCCGCAAGGGACCAAGATCACCGTACCCGTGACTGTTGAGGGACGCCCAGCAATGGCCCTCCTCGACTCAGGCTGTGGCCAAACGCTGGTCTGCCAGGCTCTCGGCCCACCAGCGGACGGCCACCTGGCGAAGATCCCCCTGCAGTGTATACACGGGGATGTGCGACGCTACCCCAGCACCCGGGCCCAACTAACCATCGATGGGGTCACCCGGCAGATGACGGTGGGGCTGGCGCCCCGGTGGGCATACCCGGTGATCCTGGGGCGGGACTGGCCCAACTTTAACACCGTCTTACGCCGCCGGCTCGAGGGTAACCCGCAGGCCACGCCAGCGTTGGGAGGGGAGCCCCCGGGGACTGAGGAGGACGAGATAGACAACCCCGTCCCCGCCAATCCCCCGGGGGGGCGAGAAGACCCTCCTCGGGGGGGGGACTCCTCGGCGCCCACAGATTTCTGCCGGGACCAACGGGCCGACCCCACCCTCAGACGGACCTACGAACAGCTGGCCTCCGTAGACGGGACTATTCTTGACCCCCAGCGTGCGGCGCAGTGGCCGCATTTTGAGTTACGACAAGAACGCCTGTACCGCGTGGAGAAGGACCCCCGTACGGGGGACATCCGGACACAGCTTCTCGTGCCGCGGTGTCACCGCCGGGCGGTCATGAAACTGGCCCACGACGTCCCGGCGGCGGGGCACCTCGGGCATGACAAAACGCTGGCCAGGATTTTGGGGCGTTTCTTCTGGCCCGGGGTATATCAAGACGTAAAGGACTATTGCAAGTCATGTCCAGAGTGCCAGCTGGCCGCCCCTGCCCAGACCCCTAAGGCACCCTTGGTGCCGATGCCTCTTATGGAAACCCCCTTCGAACGCGTGGCCGTGGACCTGGTGGGGCCCCTCCCGAAGAGCAGCGCAGGGTTCCAATACATCTTAGTAATGATGGACTATGCCACCAGGTTCCCTGAAGCCGTTCCTCTCCGGAACATCTCGGCCCGCACCATTGCCATGGAACTGGTCAAGATCTTCGCCCGCGTCGGACTGCCCCGGGAGCTACTCACGGATCAAGGGACCAATTTTACGTCCCGGCTGCTCAAGCAAGTCTGTGAAATCCTAGGGGTCAAGCAACTCCGCACCTCCATCTATCACCCCCAGACCGATGGACTAGTGGAAAGGTTCAACCGGACGCTGAAAGGGATGCTGCGTCGGTTTCCCCCGGAAGACCTTCGCCAGTGGGACCAGCTCCTTCCACCCTTGCTTCTAGCAATACGAGAGGTTCCCCAGGCATCGACTAAGTTCTCCCCTTTTGAATTGTTATATGGGCGACGACCCCGGGGCCTGCTGGATCTCATGAGGGAGACCTGGGAACAGGCTCCTTCCCCGGCCCAGGGTCTCCTGCAGTATGTGCTGCAACTACAGGAGCGTCTAAGGCAGGCGGGGGATCTGGCACGGGAAAATTTAAAAGCCGCCCAGGACACACAAGCCCAGACGTATAATCGAGGGGCACAGACTCGGGACTTCCAACCTGGTGACCGGGTATTACTCCTCCTCCCGTCCAGTGAATCGAAGATCCTGGCCCGGTGGCAGGGGCCCTATGAGGTAGTCAGGAAAGTGGGCCCGGTCACGTATGAAATAAATCAGCCGGACCGGAGGAAGAAGAACCAACGCTACCATGTCAACCTCCTGAAGCCCTGGAAAGAGCGAGAAGGGCTGTTGATAAACCCCTACCCGCCCGAACCGGAACTGGGACCCCAGGTTCCCCTTTCCGGGGACACCGAGGAACCCCAGCTCGGGGAGAACTTAACCGAGGAACAGCTCCGCCAGACTCGGTGCCTCCTCCAAGCCTTCTCCCACACCTTCACGGACCAGCCGGGACACACCTCCCTCGTACACCATCGGATCCAAACAGAACCTGGGGTGGTGATACGGGGGACGACCCGGCCCCTGCCCTACCATAGGAGACAGGTCGTGGAGAAGGAGGTACGGGCGATGTTGGATCTAGGGGTGATAGAGCCATCCCAGAGCGAGTGGCGTAGCCCCGTGGTGTTGGTGCCTAAACCCGACGGGTCACAGCGGTTCTGCATTGACTTCCGCCGCGTCAACGCCATCTCCAAATTTGATGCCTATCCCATGCCTCGGATAGATGAGCTGTTGGCCTGCCTGGGAGGGGCCCGCTACATCACCACCCTGGACCTGAGTAAGGGCTACTGGCAGATCCCCCTAGAGCCCGCCTCCCGTGAGAAGACTGCCTTTGCCACCCCCACAGGTCTCTATCAGTTCACCAGGATGCCCTTCGGCCTCCACGGGGCCCCGGCCACCTTTCAGCGCCTGATGGACCGCCTCCTCCAGCCCCATCAAGAATACGCGGCCGCGTATTTAGACGACGTTGTCATCTATAGTCCGCAATGGGAGACCCACCTGGAGAGAGTCGCAGCCGTCCTGAGATCCCTGCGGGAGGCCGGCTTAACCGCCAATCCAAAAAAATGCCGCATCGGCTGGCAAGAGACTAAGTACCTGGGGTATGCAATCGGGCATGGGCAGGTAAAACCCCTGATCGGGAAGGTCCAGGCAATCGCAAACTGCACCCCGCCAACCACAAAGCGCCAGGTGCGGCAATTCCTAGGCTTGGCCGGATATTATCGGCGGTTCATCCCCCAGTTCGCGGCAATCGCAGCCCCCTTAACGGGGCTCCTAACAAAGGATAGCCCACGGCAGGTGATCTGGACTACCGAGTGCGACAGGGCCTTTCGGACTCTTAAGAAGTGCCTCTGCAGCGAGCCGGTCTTGTATAGCCCCGATTTTAAGCTGCCATTTGTCTTGCAGACAGACGCCTCGGAAGTGGGACTCGGGGCGGTCTTATCCCAAGACGTAGGGGGCGAGGAACATCCCGTCCTATACATTAGCCGGAAACTGTTCCCACGCGAAAAGAACTATGCGGTGGTCGAGAAAGAGGCCCTAGCCGTGAAGTGGGCTTGTGAAGCTCTCCGCTATTACATCCTGGGAGTCCCCTTCACCCTAGTCACCGACCACTCCGCCCTTCAGTGGTTAGGCCGCATGAAGGACCACAACATGCGGCTGCAACGATGGTACCTGGCGCTCCAGCCGTTTGCTTTCACGGTCCGCCATCGGGCTGGTAAGGATCACGCAAACGCGGATTTCCTTTCCCGGTTGGGGGGTGTGGAATGGGCTGGCCCCGCTGCACGGGAACCAGCCTTGGGGGGGGGGTCGTGTAGTGAGGCGGCCTGGGCCCCGACGGCCCCTGAGGGAGAGGAGCCTGAATTGGCACCCAAGTGGGCGGAGCCACCGCCACCTGTTCCCGCCCCCCGGAAGTCAAGGGGCGGGACAGGAAGTATAAAAGCCAGGCCCCAGCACTCAGTTGGAGCCCAGCGGCCGGAGAGGCCAGACGTGCCGGTGCGAGCTCCGGCTAGACTGAGCCTTCCCAGAGCCAGGTACCCGGACGCGGACGGACCGAGCCTCCCCAGAGCCAGATACCCGGACGCCGGCCGACCGGACCTCCCCAGAGCCAGGTACCCCGATGCGGATTGGCCGAGCCTTCCCCGAGCAAGGTACCCCAAAGTGGAGTGGCCGAGCCTGCCCCGGGCACGGTACCTCGAGGGGGAGCCCGAGCGCCCCCCTGACCCGAGACCGGAGGAGCAGCCTGACCCAGACGACCCTCTGCGAGCTGAGGAACCCATGGTGTGGGACCCCGCTGCCGAGCCCAGCGATGAGCAGGTACCAATGGAGGGGGAAATGGAAAGTAGCCCGGGGGTAGCTGACCCCAGTCTGGCTACAGCAGAGGAGCCAATGTCGGTGTGTTGCGGTCAGGACCCCACCGACACAGCGGCAGACTGACTGCCGCTCTTAGGGCCCCGGGCTGGGACACAGTGGAGTGGGTGGGCCTGTGTCCCCCCTGCCACCCCACTTACGGGTGGCAGCTTCCCCCTCCAGCCAGCGCTCCGGCATCGCAATTGAACTATTGTTTGTTGCCCCGCCCTGACTAAGGGCTTGGGGCGTCCTGAGTTTGCCAGTGCTCAGCTCCTGATCCACGGACCCGAGCCCCTTGAACTATTGTTTGTTGCCCCGCCCTGACTAAGGGCTTAGGGGCGTCCTGACTCTGTTACTGCTCAGCTCCTGATACAAGGTCCTGAGCCCTGGACTATTGTTTGTTGCCCCCGCCCTGACTAAGGGCCTGGGCTTACTGACTCTGTTACTGCTCAGCCCCTGATACAAGGTCCTGAGCCCTGGACTATTGTTTGTTGCCCCCGCCCTGACTAAGGGCCTGGGCTTACTGACTCTGTTACTGCTCAGCCCCTGATACAAGGTCCTGAGCCCTGGACTATTGTTTGTTGCCCCGCCCTGACTAAGGGCCTGGGCCTACTAACTGTGTGTGTGCTCAGCCCTCAGGAAGGTTCTGAGCCCCGTGAACCCTTGTGTGCTGCCCCGCCCTGACTGAGGGCCGGGCCTTAACCCCTGACTTTACTGCTCAGCCTGAAGGAAGGTTCTGAGCGCCCTGGACTATTGGGGGTTGCCCTCCCCTGAATAAGGGCCTAGGACGCCCTGAGTTTGTCAGGGCTCAGCTCCTGATCCACGGAGCTGAGCACCCGAACTATTGTTTATTGCCCCGCCCTGAGCTAGCGCGGGGGCTTGACTGACTTTGTAATCCCCAGCTCCGGCAGTGAGGACCGGAGCCCGGGCCTGAGTTACTGCCGGACCCTGACGGAGAGCAGGAGCTCATTGCAGAGGCCGTGTACCTTTGGCCTAGTCCCTGCCAGAGGGGCGGAACCCTGAGACCGATCCAGGCCGTGGAGTGAGGCGGCCTGGCCCCCGACGGCCCCTGAAAGGGCCCGACCCCCGCACCGGACGTTTACACGTGGCGCCCAACGTGGGGCCACTTGCCTAGCATGTGGGCACGAGCCCTAGACACCGGTGAGAAGGGGGCAATGGGAGAGAGACCTCCCGCCAGGGAGGGGGATCTATCCCAGCTCCTGACCCACATGACAGAGAGTCAGGAGCAACAACAGGCGGCCCAGGTGCGATACCAGCAGGAGTACCAGGCCGCCCACCTGCAGCAGCAGCAGCAGCTCGTAGAGCAGCTGGGGGCCCAACAACGGCAGCTGATCGCGGAGCTGGTTACCCAACAGCAGGAGTTCCAGCAGAAATGCATCCAGCAGCTTGCCGCGGCCCTAGTCCGCCCGGGGGAACCCCTAGCCGGGATCGCCCCAGGGGCTCCGCGACCCAGCCCCCCCGTGCGGTTGACAAAGATGGGACCCGAGGACGACCCCGAGGCTTTCCTCGTGACCTTTGAGAGGGTGGCTGTCGTTGCCGGCTGGGCCCCGGATCAGTGGGCCACCATCCTGGCCCCCTACCTAACGGGGACCGCCCAGACGGTCTACCGAGGCCTGTCGGTAGAAGTGGCCAGGGACTATAACCTAGTGAAGGCCGCTATTTTGGACGCCCTGGACGTAAATCCCGAGACCTACCGACAGCGGTTCAGGGGCTTGGCCTATCCCCCAGGGGCCCGCCCGCGGATGGTGGCTCAGGAGCTGCGAGAGGCCTGCCGAAAGTGGCTGCAGCCCGAGCGCCGGACAGCCGAGGAATTGATGGAGCAGGTGGTCCTGGAGCAATTTACCCAGGTACTCCCGCCGAGGGGACGATCCTGGGTCCTCCGCCACCGGCCGACGACGGTCTCCGCGGCCGTCACCTTAATGGAAGACTTCCTTGCGGCTGAGGTTCCGGCGGGGGCCGCTGGTCGGGCGGTCCCGATTCGCACGGAGCACCCCAACACAGAAAAGAGGGGGCCGCCCTCCCGGGCAACCCCGAGTGCTCCCTCCCGTAGAGTAGAGGGCCGGGCTCGGGTGGCCGCGCCCTCCGGGAGGTTCACACGGGCCCCGGCAGGCCCCGCCGGGGGATATCGTCGGACCCCCCCCGTGGATGACCCCGGGGCTCGGCCGCAGCCAGAGCGAGCCACGCTGGGACCCTGCTTCTCCTGCGGGAAGTATGGCCATTTGCAGCGAGAGTGCCCAGAACGGGGGTGTGCATTTGGCCAAGTCTACTCCGGAGAAGGCCGTGCCCGACGCCCGCAAGGGACCAAGATCACCGTACCCGTGACTGTTGAGGGACGCCCAGCAATGGCCCTCCTCGACTCAGGCTGTGGCCAAACGCTGGTCTGCCAGGCTCTCGGCCCACCAGCGGACGGCCACCTGGCGAAGATCCCCCTGCAGTGTATACACGGGGATGTGCGACGCTACCCCAGCACCCGGGCCCAACTAACCATCGATGGGGTCACCCGGCAGATGACGGTGGGGCTGGCGCCCCGGTGGGCATACCCGGTGATCCTGGGGCGGGACTGGCCCAACTTTAACACCGTCTTACGCCGCCGGCTCGAGGGTAACCCGCAGGCCACGCCAGCGTTGGGAGGGGAGCCCCCGGGGACTGAGGAGGACGAGATAGACAACCCCGTCCCCGCCAATCCCCCGGGGGGGCGAGAAGACCCTCCTCGGGGGGGGGACTCCTCGGCGCCCACAGATTTCTGCCGGGACCAACGGGCCGACCCCACCCTCAGACGGACCTACGAACAGCTGGCCTCCGTAGACGGGACTATTCTTGACCCCCAGCGTGCGGCGCAGTGGCCGCATTTTGAGTTACGACAAGAACGCCTGTACCGCGTGGAGAAGGACCCCCGTACGGGGGACATCCGGACACAGCTTCTCGTGCCGCGGTGTCACCGCCGGGCGGTCATGAAACTGGCCCACGACGTCCCGGCGGCGGGGCACCTCGGGCATGACAAAACGCTGGCCAGGATTTTGGGGCGTTTCTTCTGGCCCGGGGTATATCAAGACGTAAAGGACTATTGCAAGTCATGTCCAGAGTGCCAGCTGGCCGCCCCTGCCCAGACCCCTAAGGCACCCTTGGTGCCGATGCCTCTTATGGAAACCCCCTTCGAACGCGTGGCCGTGGACCTGGTGGGGCCCCTCCCGAAGAGCAGCGCAGGGTTCCAATACATCTTAGTAATGATGGACTATGCCACCAGGTTCCCTGAAGCCGTTCCTCTCCGGAACATCTCGGCCCGCACCATTGCCATGGAACTGGTCAAGATCTTCGCCCGCGTCGGACTGCCCCGGGAGCTACTCACGGATCAAGGGACCAATTTTACGTCCCGGCTGCTCAAGCAAGTCTGTGAAATCCTAGGGGTCAAGCAACTCCGCACCTCCATCTATCACCCCCAGACCGATGGACTAGTGGAAAGGTTCAACCGGACGCTGAAAGGGATGCTGCGTCGGTTTCCCCCGGAAGACCTTCGCCAGTGGGACCAGCTCCTTCCACCCTTGCTTCTAGCAATACGAGAGGTTCCCCAGGCATCGACTAAGTTCTCCCCTTTTGAATTGTTATATGGGCGACGACCCCGGGGCCTGCTGGATCTCATGAGGGAGACCTGGGAACAGGCTCCTTCCCCGGCCCAGGGTCTCCTGCAGTATGTGCTGCAACTACAGGAGCGTCTAAGGCAGGCGGGGGATCTGGCACGGGAAAATTTAAAAGCCGCCCAGGACACACAAGCCCAGACGTATAATCGAGGGGCACAGACTCGGGACTTCCAACCTGGTGACCGGGTATTACTCCTCCTCCCGTCCAGTGAATCGAAGATCCTGGCCCGGTGGCAGGGGCCCTATGAGGTAGTCAGGAAAGTGGGCCCGGTCACGTATGAAATAAATCAGCCGGACCGGAGGAAGAAGAACCAACGCTACCATGTCAACCTCCTGAAGCCCTGGAAAGAGCGAGAAGGGCTGTTGATAAACCCCTACCCGCCCGAACCGGAACTGGGACCCCAGGTTCCCCTTTCCGGGGACACCGAGGAACCCCAGCTCGGGGAGAACTTAACCGAGGAACAGCTCCGCCAGACTCGGTGCCTCCTCCAAGCCTTCTCCCACACCTTCACGGACCAGCCGGGACACACCTCCCTCGTACACCATCGGATCCAAACAGAACCTGGGGTGGTGATACGGGGGACGACCCGGCCCCTGCCCTACCATAGGAGACAGGTCGTGGAGAAGGAGGTACGGGCGATGTTGGATCTAGGGGTGATAGAGCCATCCCAGAGCGAGTGGCGTAGCCCCGTGGTGTTGGTGCCTAAACCCGACGGGTCACAGCGGTTCTGCATTGACTTCCGCCGCGTCAACGCCATCTCCAAATTTGATGCCTATCCCATGCCTCGGATAGATGAGCTGTTGGCCTGCCTGGGAGGGGCCCGCTACATCACCACCCTGGACCTGAGTAAGGGCTACTGGCAGATCCCCCTAGAGCCCGCCTCCCGTGAGAAGACTGCCTTTGCCACCCCCACAGGTCTCTATCAGTTCACCAGGATGCCCTTCGGCCTCCACGGGGCCCCGGCCACCTTTCAGCGCCTGATGGACCGCCTCCTCCAGCCCCATCAAGAATACGCGGCCGCGTATTTAGACGACGTTGTCATCTATAGTCCGCAATGGGAGACCCACCTGGAGAGAGTCGCAGCCGTCCTGAGATCCCTGCGGGAGGCCGGCTTAACCGCCAATCCAAAAAAATGCCGCATCGGCTGGCAAGAGACTAAGTACCTGGGGTATGCAATCGGGCATGGGCAGGTAAAACCCCTGATCGGGAAGGTCCAGGCAATCGCAAACTGCACCCCGCCAACCACAAAGCGCCAGGTGCGGCAATTCCTAGGCTTGGCCGGATATTATCGGCGGTTCATCCCCCAGTTCGCGGCAATCGCAGCCCCCTTAACGGGGCTCCTAACAAAGGATAGCCCACGGCAGGTGATCTGGACTACCGAGTGCGACAGGGCCTTTCGGACTCTTAAGAAGTGCCTCTGCAGCGAGCCGGTCTTGTATAGCCCCGATTTTAAGCTGCCATTTGTCTTGCAGACAGACGCCTCGGAAGTGGGACTCGGGGCGGTCTTATCCCAAGACGTAGGGGGCGAGGAACATCCCGTCCTATACATTAGCCGGAAACTGTTCCCACGCGAAAAGAACTATGCGGTGGTCGAGAAAGAGGCCCTAGCCGTGAAGTGGGCTTGTGAAGCTCTCCGCTATTACATCCTGGGAGTCCCCTTCACCCTAGTCACCGACCACTCCGCCCTTCAGTGGTTAGGCCGCATGAAGGACCACAACATGCGGCTGCAACGATGGTACCTGGCGCTCCAGCCGTTTGCTTTCACGGTCCGCCATCGGGCTGGTAAGGATCACGCAAACGCGGATTTCCTTTCCCGGTTGGGGGGTGTGGAATGGGCTGGCCCCGCTGCACGGGAACCAGCCTTGGGGGGGGGGTCGTGTAGTGAGGCGGCCTGGGCCCCGACGGCCCCTGAGGGAGAGGAGCCTGAATTGGCACCCAAGTGGGCGGAGCCACCGCCACCTGTTCCCGCCCCCCGGAAGTCAAGGGGCGGGACAGGAAGTATAAAAGCCAGGCCCCAGCACTCAGTTGGAGCCCAGCGGCCGGAGAGGCCAGACGTGCCGGTGCGAGCTCCGGCTAGACTGAGCCTTCCCAGAGCCAGGTACCCGGACGCGGACGGACCGAGCCTCCCCAGAGCCAGATACCCGGACGCCGGCCGACCGGACCTCCCCAGAGCCAGGTACCCCGATGCGGATTGGCCGAGCCTTCCCCGAGCAAGGTACCCCAAAGTGGAGTGGCCGAGCCTGCCCCGGGCACGGTACCTCGAGGGGGAGCCCGAGCGCCCCCCTGACCCGAGACCGGAGGAGCAGCCTGACCCAGACGACCCTCTGCGAGCTGAGGAACCCATGGTGTGGGACCCCGCTGCCGAGCCCAGCGATGAGCAGGTACCAATGGAGGGGGAAATGGAAAGTAGCCCGGGGGTAGCTGACCCCAGTCTGGCTACAGCAGAGGAGCCAATGTCGGTGTGTTGCGGTCAGGACCCCACCGACACAGCGGCAGACTGACTGCCGCTCTTAGGGCCCCGGGCTGGGACACAGTGGAGTGGGTGGGCCTGTGTCCCCCCTGCCACCCCACTTACGGGTGGCAGCTTCCCCCTCCAGCCAGCGCTCCGGCATCGCAATTGAACTATTGTTTGTTGCCCCGCCCTGACTAAGGGCTTGGGGCGTCCTGAGTTTGCCAGTGCTCAGCTCCTGATCCACGGACCCGAGCCCCTTGAACTATTGTTTGTTGCCCCGCCCTGACTAAGGGCTTAGGGGCGTCCTGACTCTGTTACTGCTCAGCTCCTGATACAAGGTCCTGAGCCCTGGACTATTGTTTGTTGCCCCCGCCCTGACTAAGGGCCTGGGCTTACTGACTCTGTTACTGCTCAGCCCCTGATACAAGGTCCTGAGCCCTGGACTATTGTTTGTTGCCCCCGCCCTGACTAAGGGCCTGGGCTTACTGACTCTGTTACTGCTCAGCCCCTGATACAAGGTCCTGAGCCCTGGACTATTGTTTGTTGCCCCGCCCTGACTAAGGGCCTGGGCCTACTAACTGTGTGTGTGCTCAGCCCTCAGGAAGGTTCTGAGCCCCGTGAACCCTTGTGTGCTGCCCCGCCCTGACTGAGGGCCGGGCCTTAACCCCTGACTTTACTGCTCAGCCTGAAGGAAGGTTCTGAGCGCCCTGGACTATTGGGGGTTGCCCTCCCCTGAATAAGGGCCTAGGACGCCCTGAGTTTGTCAGGGCTCAGCTCCTGATCCACGGAGCTGAGCACCCGAACTATTGTTTATTGCCCCGCCCTGAGCTAGCGCGGGGGCTTGACTGACTTTGTAATCCCCAGCTCCGGCAGTGAGGACCGGAGCCCGGGCCTGAGTTACTGCCGGACCCTGACGGAGAGCAGGAGCTCATTGCAGAGGCCGTGTACCTTTGGCCTAGTCCCTGCCAGAGGGGCGGAACCCTGAGACCGATCCAGGCCGTGGAGTGAGGCGGCCTGGCCCCCGACGGCCCCTGAAAGGGCCCGACCCCCGCACCGGACGTTTACAGGCCCTTTACTCCCTTGCCTCTTACCCAACATATCTCCAAAAAGCATCCTCCTCTCCACAGCCTGCCTGAGGAGCTGCGTGTGCATTCGCTGAAGGTGTCGAGCTGAATCCAGCTCACTGTCTGTCTTTAAGGAGAGAGCTAGCGTATTTTCATACTGTTTCCTTTCAGCTGTATTCTGCCTAGTGCAGCAAATATTGACCGACTGTCACAGGGTTCCACTCACTGCTAAGGCGCCTCCTAATAGGATGTTAGGAATCATTAAAAAAGGAATAGAGAATAAGATGGAGAATATCTTATTGCCCTTATATAAATCCATGGTATGCCCACATCTTGAATACTGCGTACAGATGTGGTCTCCTCATCTCAAAAAAGATATACTGGCTTTAGAAAAGGTTCAGAGAAGGGCAACTAAAATGATAAGGGGTTTGGAAAGGGTCACATATGAGGAGAGATTATAGAGGCTAGGACTTTTCAACTTGGAAAAGAGAAGACTAAGGGGGGATATGATAGAGGTATATAAAATCATGAGTGGCGTGGAGAACGTGAATAAGGAAAAGTTATTTACTTGTTCCCATAATACAAGCACTAGGGGCTACCAAATGAAATTAATGGGCAGCAGGTTTAAAACAAATAAAAGGAAGTTCTTCTTCACACAGTGCACAGTCAACTGGTGGAACTCCTTGCCTGAGGAGGTTGTGAAGGCTAGGACTATAACAGGGTTTAAAAGAGAACTAGATCAATTCATGTCTATTGGCCAGGAATGGCGTCCCTAGCCTCTGTTTGTCAGAGGGTGGTGATGGACGGCAGGAGAGAGATCACTTGATCATTGCCTGTTAGGTTCACTCCCTCTGGGGCACCTGGCATTGGCCGCTGTTGGTAGACAGGATACTGGGCTAGATGGATCCTTGGTCTGACCCAGTATGGCCATTCTTATGTTCTCCTGGCCACACTGGGGATTAGCTCCTTCCAGGTGCAGTGCCCTCCTCATAGGATCATAGAATATCAAGGTTGGAAGGGACCTCAGGAGGTCATCTAGTCCAACCACCTGCTCAAAGCAGGACCAATTCCCAGACAGATTTTTGCCCCAGATTCCTAAGTGGCCCCCTCAAGGATTGAACTCACAACCCTGGGTTCAGCAGGCCAATGCTCAAACCACAGAGCTATCCCTCCTCTTGCCATCATGCCCTCTGTCTTTGCAACTCCAGGTGCTCCTTCTTTGTGACTTGGCCCTCTGGATTCATCACCATGTGTGTTTCCCCCTTCTGGGGTATCCAAATCTTTCCTTGCCAGCAGTCTCAGGCAGGCTTCCTCTTCACTGCTCCTGCGGTGCTACTTCCCCAGTGGCTGGCAGGGAAACCTGGGCCTGACCTCTACTCCGGGTTCCAGCCTAGGGGCCCTTGAGTCAGCAGCCAGCATCTGTTCCCTCCTGAACATTGCTACCTTTCCCTGAGTCTCTTCCGTACCTTCAGGCTCTCCCCACATCTCTGGCTTCACCAACCTCCCGGGGAGGAACTGTAGGCTAGTTCCCTGCCACCCCCTGAGGGCTCTCAGCTCCTGGGCTTTATACAGGCCCTGCCTGTTCCTGTCCAGCGGAGCCTGCTTGCAATCAATTCCCTGTTCCCTGGCTCCACCTCCAGGTGCAGCCTGGGCCATCCATTGGCCTACCTGGCCACCTTAACTCCTTCAGGCCTTGTGCGGGGGGCACACCCCATCACAGCGACGAACGCCGCTCTCTCACAGGGACAAGGGTCTCGCCTGGGCCAGGAGCCCAGTCAGTCCTGGTCCCGCTCAAGCTGTCGAGAGTATCGTTCGCACTACTTGCATTGCAAACCAGCTGGCCAGAGCACACACAGTCAAGTAAGTTAGCGTTGATATTGGGTTCACATTCATGCTGCGATGAATATGTCGGGAAGCTAAACTGGTTCCCCTGTGTTACGGCCACAAGTGTCCAGTAACTTAGGATGGCTCAGCCTTTGGCCGCCCAAGGTGGCAGATGGGCTGAGCGCCTGCAGCTCTCATTGACTTTAAGTTATTATTAATCAGGTTTGCTACAGTGGGGCCCACGGACGGGCCAAGGATGGGCCCCATTGTGCTAGATGTTGAACAGACACAGGGTAAGAGAGCGTGCAATGGAGATAGATCGGCCCAACATAGGCCAGGGAAGGAGTTAGAACACACTCCGAGTGAACAGCAAACATCATGTTAATGCCAGGATCTGGGCCGGGTTACTTAGGGAGGGATAAGCTAAATGGAAAGAAAAGGGAAGAGGGGGAGGAGGACAGGGCAGCGGAGAAGAGGGTCAGAAGGGCAGGTGGGGAGTGAAGCTGAGGTGAAGACACGGGGAAGGGGAAGGGGAGGGCTGGAGGATTCAAATGGAACCACAGGGCTCAGCACCCGTGAAAATCAGTCCCAAGATGTCCCTAGCCGGGCACCTAAAATTAAGGGCCACTTCCAAAATGTGTGGCCCAAATACATGTCAGTGGACACATACTTGCACTGGAATGACTTATTGATAAATCCAGGGCAAACTGTGTGTACGCATCTGTCCGACTCGTCGATAGGCGTATTTTTTCCTGCAATGTTTGGCAGAGGGATGGAGAAAGAGATCTCTTAGGTTCCTGGTAGCCAGAGGCCATGCTAGCCCATTGGGGGGGGGGGGGCTAAGCAGGAATATTCCCCTCCTGTCCCGCCCACAACACATCATAACACATGAGTAGGGCGCCCCCTTGAGCTGCTCGGGGCCCTAAGCAATTGCTTCATCTGCTTATGCCTAGCACCGGCTCTGCTGGTAGCCACGTGTGCACTGTACCTCTACACTTCTTTCTTATTGTAACACGTGATGGTGCTTCTCCTGGCTCATTCTAAATAGATCTGCCTCTGGTAGCACCATACCAGAATAAGCCACTGAGACCAAGGGCTAGCCTGCCCACCCCAGGTCACGCCCCGTTTGGCTTTTTCTTAAGACCACTTACCTGTCTTGCCCCCAAACCCATCCCTCACCTCCTCCTACACAAGCAAATCTAGGCCTCCCTTAGATTGTCTTATATCCTGCTTCAAACATCCACCCCTTGCTAGCTTATTCCATAATAGCTTTTCCCCTTTGTTGACCCACATTTACTTCCAGTTTGATCCCCTCTCCTGCCTCCCCTCCCTTGTTTTGAATCCTACCGTCACCCTTCCCACACTGGGCCTGATCCAAAGCCCACTGAAGTGAATGGGATTAGGCTCAGGCCCAATGTCGAGACTGGAGCCAGCTAGGAAAGGCTGATCAAATGAACCTCTTGGAAGTCCAGGGGTGTTTGGCTTGGGGTTTTGGCGTGGCCCAACACGTGCAGCATTAATTGCTATGTAAATGTTATTAGAAAGCCTCTAATCCCAGGGTGTGAGGATTGGGCAGATGATGCCAACCACTCTTGGAACCAGGACACTGGACTAGCTGGACCATGGGGTTGTTCCTGTATGGCAGCATTTCCCACACTTCTGGAGACTGAGCCCCCACTTCTGGGAACTGAAACCAATCACCCCCCTCCTTTCAATAGGCCATGTGTTGTTTAAGGCCTACTCAAAATGAGCAGCCACTCTGAGTAGACCGTGCAGATCATGAACTGGCACTTTCTTGCCTTCCTTACGTGCTTTGATGAGCTAGGACCCACTGAAATAAACAGAGTACTTCACACCTCAGAGCTATTGTTTCAGGCTCTCTGCAGACTCAGGCAGGCATTACAACGTCTGTTACACTTGGACCATACTTTCAAGATTTTCTTTGCAACCATAAAAGCTGGATACCTTTTTTTTAAAAAAAATGAAATCTGAGACTCTGGAGAACAATTGACTGAACAGTTATCAAACAGCAAGGTTGCCCCAAAGTGCAGGGCACGGCTTTATGGAAATTCCTATGTCTTTATCACACTCATGTTGTCAGGTGGTATAACAATGGCACTTATTGCAGAAACCACTTTCACTCTACATTGTCTTTCACAGGGTGGGGAAAGAAAGAGCCCAAATTCTCTCTAGACTTGGATCTCACCCTAAAATACATATGGGAGGAAGCCTGGAGTTGGAACTTCCAGTGGTACAAAAATCATCTTCTACATGAAGAGACCAGCAATCCCCTGAGGGAAATGGGAAGTTGACAGTATCGTCCATCCCACAGTAATAACCGAGAGGACTCAGGCCAGCCTTGCATGTCAATTTGTTACATTAACGTCCTCTGCCGTGTTTACCTCACAATCAAGAGCAACTTTATTTTCCGCTTCATAGAGCATTATCTCCAGCACCAGCATGGCGGTGCCGGCGTGAGGGACTCAAGAGGCCTGCAGACTCAAATCCATCCTCTCTACAGACATGGAGTGGTTCAGGCAGCAGTAGGGAAAATAGAAAGAGGCAACCCTGATGTGAAGGGACACCTTCTCAGGGGTGAGAGGAGAGTTTAGTTTCCCTGGCCCATTCAGTCCCTGACCTCGTTGCTGAGACACCCAACAAAGAGGTCCATCAGCAGAAACTGTGCTGGAGGTGGTTTTTGTGTCACAGGTACCCATGTCTAGCTGGGACTGGGCTGACATCAGCAATTCGCTGCCCAGGTAGGTGGGTTCACCCTGGAGTTTGGGAGCTGGGGTCACCCTGCAGGTGCATGAAGATGCAAACTGCACTGTCCCCAGGCCAGAAGGGGCAGCTCCACCCATGGAACAAACAGCCTGCAGGGTTGATGTCTGAGCCACCACCCTTTGCTTGGGGTCTCATTAGGTGAGGGCAGTTTTATTTTGCATCCAGGCCTCCATAATAACTCTACCCGGAGAGGCTGCCCAGCTGCCCTGACGATACCCCTCTCTGGCTGGCTCTAGTCTCCCAAAGAGATCTCCCTCCTGCCTTCCCCTCTGCCCCCCGGAAGCTGTTATCCCATCCAGAGTGGATTATAGGGGAGCGCACAGCTAGGAGTAACGGGATGAAATAAAAAGCAGGAACATTTACTCTGAACTAGAGCTGGTCAGAAACACTTCAATGGAACCATACTCCAGAACCAAGACGGGCTGTTTTTCTAAAAGCTCTGCTCCAGGAATTATTTTGGGGGCAGTTCTGAGACCTGTGTTATACAGGAGGCCAGACTCGATTATCACAGTAGTCCCTTCTGGCCTTGGTGTCTGTGAAAAAGCTAGGGGCTGAAGAAGAAGCAATCTTCTCCGAGACCCTTTCTGCCCCATGAGCAAAGGAAGACAGAAGGCAGGAGATTCTGGCAGTGAGCCATTGGCTAGGGAAGTGGTGGAGGCCTTTGGTTTTGTGGAACATTGGTCCACCTTCTGTGAGGGCTGTGTAGTTTGGATGGCCTCCTCTGTAGAAGGGGTGTCACAGGGCACCTCCATCATTACCTGGTGAACCTCACGGCCTGGCCAGTTCAGATGGTTTCGCAGCCACAAACGCACATCAGGTTGTTTCTCTTTCACCTGGGTGCACATTTATTTCCATCTTACGTCGCAATACCATGCAACACAGGCCTATAGCAAGAGCAGGCTTCCCTGCAGCCATCATTCCCCAGCCCTGGCTCACCCTCTGAGTTCCCTCTGGACGTGCCCCGGCTTCCTTATGTTCTCCTCAATTACCTGGTGAGCCCTGTGATTGTCACCCAGGTGCTCACAATCCCCCCACCAGAAAGTGTGTAACTGCCCTCCGCTGGGCCTGCAGCCTCCCCCATGCTGCAGCAATACCAGTGACCAGGGTGCTGCTGAGAGCATCCTGTCCCAAGGGGGAACAATGTCTTGAGCAACAGGTTGGCTGGAATAGGCAGAAGGGGATTAAACTAATAGCAAAAGGGGAAAGTAAAAAGAGGGAAGATGTGAGCACGCAGTACAACATCAGGATGCTGAGAACAAAATGAATTAAGGAACCAAAGGACATGATGAGAAGAAATTCTCTAATTGCCTATACACCAGTGTTAGGAGCCCAGAGAACAAACAAGAGGAATTGGACTTGCTCATGGATGAGCATAAATTCGATCTAGTTGGTATTGCTGAAACTTGGCAGGAGGATTCACACACTGGAATGTTAAAATCAATGACTGTAGCCTATTTAGGAAGGAACGAGTGGGCAAAAAGGGAGAGGGAGTGGCACTATAGCAAAACCTGGTTCCAAGTCATCGATAACTAGAAGACAAGATAACAGGCATGCTCTTCGGGGGAGGGATAGCTCAATGGTTTGAGCATTGGCCTGTTAAACCCAGGGTTGTGAGTTCAATCCTTGAGAGGGCCATTTAGGGATCGGGGGCAAAAATCTGTCTGGGGATTGGTCCTGCTTTGAGCAGGGGGTTGGACTAGATGACCTCCTGAGGTCCCTTCCAACCCTGATATTCTATGAATGCTTATGGATCAGTCTTAACAGAGATAGGATAAGATCGTGTATTAGTTGGTGTCTGCTACAGGCCATCAAATCAGTGAGGAAACAGGATGGCTGCCTCTGTACTCACTTGTCTATAATGTGTAGGGAAAAGGAACCTGAGTGATTGTTGGAGACTTCAATTGAGTGACATACACTGGAGGTTTCATCCTGCCAATACTAAAACATCTTTGCAATTTCCAAACATTATAGATGACAATTTCCTAGCTCAAAAAGCGTTGCAGCCAACATGGGGGAATTCTATATTAGACCTTGTCCTAACAGATAAAGAGCAACTGATCATAGAACTAAAAGTTAATGGGAGCTTATGCACAAATGATTATGACTTGATCACATTTATAATGTGCAAGCAGAATAAATTTCAGGCCAATAATATATATACCTGGTGCTTTAATAGGGTCAGCTTCACAAAGCTGAAACAATTATGAGCCAATTCAGCTGGGAGGAAGAATTTAATCAGAAAAATAAGAATGATAATTGGGAATAATTTAGAAACACTTTACTAGATGCCCAAAAGCCGCAATCCCACAATTGATGAAGAAGGGTGCGTTGTTTAAAACAATCAATCTGGTTTAGAGAGGAAGTGAAGGCAGCTGTACATATATAAATTATATGAAACAAATGGAAGAAAGGGGAAGTTGATAGTAAAGAATATAAATCAGAAGTTAGTAATTGCACAAAACCGATAAGGGAAGCCAAAAGACTCAAGGATAAATCTATGGCCAGCAGAGTTAAGGACAATAAGGAGTTTTAAAAATATATCAGTAATAAAAAGAATCCTGACAACGGTATTGGTTCCTTCCTAGATGAAAGTGGTAGAATTATCAATTATGTAGAAAAGGCAGAAGTGTTCAATAGATATTTCTGTTCTGTATTTGGGGGGAAAAATCAGATGGAGTATCATCATATGGTGATGATTACACTATTTCCATTCCACTAGTATCTCTGGAAGATGCTAAACAGCAGCTACTAGACATTTTTAAATCAGCAGGTCCAAATAACACGCATCCAAGAGTTTTAACAGAGCTGGCTGAGGAGCTTGCAGGACCATTCATGTCGATTTTCAGTATGTCTTGGAGCACTGGGGAAATTCCAGAAGCCTGGAAGAAAGCTAATGTTGTGCCTATTTTTAAAAAGGGTAAATGGGATGACCCCCATGATTATTGGCCTATCTGTCTGACCTGGATCCCAGACAAGATAATGGAGTGGCTGATATGGGACTTGATTAATAAAGAGCTAACGGAGGGTAATGTAATTAATGCAAATGAATATGGATTTATGGAAACCAGATCCTGTCAGACTAACTCAATAGCTTTTTTAGATGAGATTACAAGTTTGGTTGATAAAGGTGATAGTGTTGATATAATTACTTAGACTTCTGGAAGGTGTTTGACTTGCTACCGCATGACATTTTGCTTAAAAACCTAGAACAATATCAAATGAACATGGCACACATTAAATGGATTAAAAACTGGCTAACTGATAGGTCTCAAAATGTAACGGTAAATGTGGAATTGTCATTGACCAGGTCTGTTTCCAGTGGCGTCCTGCAAGGATCAGTTCTTGGCCCTATGCTGTTTAATATTGTTATCAATGACCCGGAAAACATAAAATCATCAGTGGTAAAGTTTGCAGATGATACAAAAATTGGGGGAGTGGTAAATAATGAAGAGGAGGGGACACTGATTTAGAGCAATCTGGATCACTTCGTAAACTGGGCGCAAGCAAACAAGATGCGTTTTAATATGGGTAAATGTATAGCTCTAAGAACAAAGAATGCAGGCCAAACATACAGGATGTGGGACTCTCTCCTGGGAAGCATTGACCCTGACAAAGATTTGGGGGTCATCATGGATAATCAGTTCAACATGAGCTCCCAGTGTGATGCGGTGGCCAAAATAGCTAACGCGATCTCAAATAGGAGTAGAGAGGTTATTTTACCTCTATATTTGACACTGGTGCAAACACTGCTGGAATACTGTGTCCAGTTCTGGTGTCCACAATTCAAGAAGGATGTCGATAAACTGGAGAGGGTTCAGAGAAGAGCCATGAGAATGATTAAAGGATTAGAAAACCTGCCTTATAGTGATAGACTAAAGGAGCTCAATCTATTTAGCTTAACCATAAGAAGGTTACGGGTTGACTTGATCACAGGCTATAGGTATTTACACAGCGAACAAATATTTAATACTATATGGGCTCCTCAATCTAATAGAGAAGGGTGTAACACGATCCAATGGTTGGAAGTTGAAGCTAGACAAATTCTGACTGGAAATAAGGTGTACATTTTTAACGGTGAGAGTAATTAACCATTTGAATAATTTACCAAGGGTCGTAGTGGAGTCTCCAGCATTGATAATTTTCAAATCAAGATTGGATGTTTTTCTAAAAGATCTGCTTTAGGAATTATTTTGGGGAAGTTCTCCGGCTTGTGTTCTACAAAAAGTCAGACTGGATGATCACAGTGGTCCTTTCTGGCCTGGGAATCTCTGAATCTATGTATCCCTGGAAGCCACTACATCAAAACGCTTCACAAAATTGGGTCAATTGCACCAGAATTTCCGTCAATGTCCAAATGTCTAAGGCTACATCTACACTACAGGGGGGAGTCGATTTAAGATACGCAAATTCAGCTACGTGAATAGCGTAGCTGAATTCGACATATCGCAGCCAACTTACCCCACTGTGAGGACCGCGGCAAAATCGACCTTCGCAGCTTCCTGTCGGCGGCGCTTACTACCACCTCCGCTGGTGGAGTAAGAGCGTCGATTAGGGGATCGATTGTCGCGTCCCGATGGGACGCGATAAATCGATCCCCGAGAGGTCGATTTCTACCCGCCGATTCAGGCGGGTAGTGTAGACCTAGCCTAAGTTCTGCATCTTTGAAACAAAATGTTTTGATGCTTTTTGTTTTGAAATTACTTTTCATTATTTTTTTTAATTTTGTATTATTCCAAAAGTCAAAATCAAAATGAAACGTTTTTTTGCATTTGTCAAAGCAAAATGTTTCACTCAACTTAAAATGATTTTTTTTTTAGCATTTTCCTTTATGGAAAATTTAAAAAATGTGGGGTTTAGTTCCGATTTGGGACAAAGCCAGAGTTCAAAATATCGAAATCCTTCGCAAAAATGGAACTTTCGTCCTCGGCACAATTCTGTTCGGGATATCTGGAAATCCTTCTGATGGTGTGATCTGTTGGGGTGTGGAATAGTCTCCCAAGGGAGTAGACAGATGCCCTAAACTCCTGTAAGACTAGTTTAGAAAAAGCAATGGAAACATTTAGTGTAGAGAAAAGTCCTCCACTGGCAGCAAGATGAGTTGGGAGGCCCAACAGGGCTTTCCCATTTTGTCTCCTTTCATTCCATGTGCTCTGGATGGATCCGACCTGTAGGCTTAGGGCCTGTTCTCCATTGCCCTGCACCTGGTGTGGTTCTTTAACCCCAGTGCAAAGTGAGTGCAGTGTGGACACTGTTTCCATTGATGTAAATGATGACACAAGGTGGAGCTAATGGAGAATCAAGCCTACAGGGTGCAATATCAGATCTGCTAAAATCCCCAACCCGTCTGCTTTTAACTTCATCACAGTCACTTTCTAACAGAGGGCCAAGAAGATCCAAGGGGCGGCTGATGGACCTGTTGTTGTTGCAGAAGATAGCCATGGGTGGACCACGGTTGGCAAACCAGCCATATGTCTTCTGAGCAGGAAGCCCTTTGTCTGCAGCAGCCAAGTCCACGTTGGCTGATTTTGGAGGCTAGGGTATTAGTTTCAGTGTTAGCACCAGTGGTCAGGAGCAAGGCGGGTGAAGCTACCATGTCCCGCTTTGGTTTGATTGTACGACAGAGTTAAAAAGTGAATGTAACAGCAGATAAATCAGAAACCAGTCTAACGCTCTGGAAGAACACAGGATGTTTGTTTGATCTAGCCCAGTGTCTCCCCATTGGCTCAAGAGGACAAATGGAGACTGCAGAAAGTAACAGCTGCATAATCCTGGATCCGTGTGCCCCCTAATACACATATGCTCTTGTGGTTGTCCATATGGCTGCTTGCCACAGGCCAGACTCATACATACAGGGCTGTAGGCTCCACATACCTCTCTGTGGCCCTGGCGTCTCTCCTGTGTTCCCATGGTGTTCAGTTCAGCCCTGAGAACACGTATGGCCTGATCCCACCCGACTCAAGGAGCATTTGCTGAGGGGAATGAGAAGAGAAAGAAACCAGAGAAGGGGGAACAAAAACAAGAGAGAGAGAACAGGATGAGATTAAACTAAAGAGAGCGACTCAGAGACAGCACCATTAGACAGTCTGCCAAATACAGCGGACATGGCGTGAAGAGGTGTGGGTGTGGTGTCACTCATCAGCTCTACTATCCCCAGGCAGCCTCCCAAGAGTGAATGGTTGGGAACTATTGCTCTAACTACAGTTCTACAGCTGCTATTTTCACATGCTCTCTCTCTCTCTGTTCATGATCCTAAGGACTAACACTTGCTTTTCAGCCATTTAGCGATCTATGATCCAGGGTAGCATCATTCCACCATTGGATACATCCTCCTTCTGCAGCAGTAGATCCATCCTGGCAGCGGAGTGGACTCAATCTGACAGCTTTTATGAGCTGATTAAATCGTTGGTGTTGGTAAACACAAAGAAATCCATGTCACATGGTTCTGTCACTTCAGGGTTTTCTTTACTTCCATTCAGCTGTGACTGCATGTACCAAGACCTGAACCCCGTTCATAAACCATTGCTTAGGCCCCCTATTGCTCCTCCTCTGCCTGTTTGTTAGTCAGAGAAATTGTTAGAACTTATTCCAGGAGGTGTGATGAAAAGGGAGAAGGGGAGACCACTACCAAGTGAAACCTAAGAAGCCAACTTTCCCTTGAGCTCTTTGAAAACGATTTCCGTACTCATGAACCTAAAGGAAATTGCTCAGCTGATCAGAGTCAGACCAATGACGTTGTATGAAGGACACTTTTGACATCTGCTATGTCAGGCCTGAGCCAAAGACCATCGAAGTCCACAGAGACCCTCCCATTGACTTTAATGGGCTCTTATTCTCTCACTCTGGTGTTCGGAGCAAATTTCACAAAAGTCAAAAGATGATTTTCCCTCTAGCTTCCAGCACTGCTGATCTCACCTGACTCCCTCAAAGCCAGCTGTGTTCTTTCAGCCTCTTCCACCATCACCACTAAAAAAGCTTCTGCCATCAGAGCTCAGCTAACAATTTACTGATGATGCACAACATGGGGAGAAAAATCCAGGTGGCTTGTTCCTATCTATCCACACATCTATGCCAGTGGGTCTTAATTTTTTGTGATTAGTGCCCCACAAAGGGGTCAAAAAATTGTCTTACAACTCACCAAAACACAAAATCCTTTGTAGGTATAGAAGGTTGTGGGGATGTGGGTCACAGGACATTTGTTTTCCAGATGAAAAAATGTATGCGGAGGGGGAAAGAGGGTAGGTGGCTGGTGGGAGGGGTCCGGTGGCTAGTGTAGCTGCAGTGAGGGAATTGTGGAGTGGGGAAGCTGGGGTGGGTGGAGCTGGTTGCGTGGGTTGAAGGGCTTGCATGATGGGGCCTCAGTGCTGCTGGAATGGGGTGGAGGGATCTTCAGAGAAGGGCTGGTGTTGCTGTGGTGAGGGGGACTGGTAGGTGTTTATACTGTGCTCATCACAGCTCTGTGGTGCTAACAAGAAGACCATTTTGATGTGGTCCATTGAGCTGGTGGAAAATTTTTGATAGAAACTATTTTTTGACAGAAAATTGGAGTTTTGACTAAACTAAAATGTGTGCAAAAACATGTCTGCTTTCCAGAAAATGCCAGCTTTTAGCAAGGGAAAAACAAACACTCGAAAACTGAAAGTTTTCAGCTGATCTGACATTTTTTGTCCAAAACCCAACTCCCATGATGCATCATGCTCAGTGACTGTGATGTTTCCTTGCAGATGTTGTCTGGCCAGGGAGCCTGGCCTGTAAAAGAGAATGTGGGCATGAGACACTTGAACGACAGCTCCCAGAGACATTGCAGTGAATCTACATTTTCAGGTTTCAGCTGCAAATGTTCAGCTTTTGATTTTTTTTGCCACAAAGTTGAAATTTTGTGTGGAAAATATTGGCAAAAATGATTTTTTTTGTTTATTTTCATCAGCATTTTCGGGGGGGGGGGCGGGGAAATTAATGAATTAATTCAGCTCTAACGGTCAGGGAATAATATGAGTAGAATATCAACATGGGGCAGATGTATTACAAACACTTTCCTGCTCTCACTTTTCTCACCATGACATCACTTGGCTATCAGAGAAATATCCAAGAGAATAAAGAGCAAATTTTGTTCCTGGCGCCAAAAGTTTCTTTTAAAATCTTTTAAATCTCCAAAGTCTACAGGGAGATTGTGGTATTCAAAACATGCAACAAATACCCAAGAGTGATGGACACCTCTCAAAATAGCAGAGAGACAGACTTGGAATTATTGTGGAGCTCATTTCTTTAGTGTATCGTAGGTTTTCTATCATTGATTTACAGTTCCTGATGTCAGTAAGACAGCGAGTGAGATAACAACAGGTGTCGGGCAGGGCCAAATGCACCTCTATTATGAGCAATAGAACTCTCGTGCTCCTGAAGGTATATGTCCCTTTAGGCCTAATTTTCAGTGAGCACCGACAAATTCCATTAAAGTCAATGGGAGCTGCAGGTGCTCAGTGCTTTTGAAAATCAGGCCATTTGAGAAACGGAGGCAATCGCTAATACAGTGGTTCTCAACCTATTTATCATTGTGGGCTGCATATGCGGCCTCCAATGTGTTACTTAGGCTGCAGGTTGAGAACAACAGCGACCGCCCCCACAAACCTCTCCCCAGACCGCTATGTCCAGTGCCTCCCACCGAGAGACCCCTCCACAGAGGGCGGAGGACCAGCCATCAGCTCCAACCCTGAACCCCGCTGGCGACCCCACCCCCGCCGGGCAGCCCGGACCCAGCCGCGTGGGCCCGGCATAGGGTTACCAACTCTGACTGAAGCTATTCCAGGAGATTTCTGCCCCCACCCCCAACACGACATAATGTCATTTTCTTAAAATATCCCATTAAAATCTCCTGGATTGCTTTCAATAGTCGCTGAGAGATGGATGCCGATTCCAGGAGACTCCAGGCCAATCCTGGAGGGTTGGCAACCCTAGCCCGGCGGCCTTTAACACACGGCTGGGCCACAGCTGTGTGCTAATTGGGCCGCATGCGGCCTGCGGGTTGAGAACTGCTCGTCTAATACAACAGTCTGCTCAAATACCGTGCAGATTTGTACGCCCACAAGCAACGTTCAGGCTCACTTGTCACCTTAAACCAGTCGTTGCACAGACCTCTTCGAGCCAGTCTAGAGGTGATCTCTTGCCAAGGACTTGCAAGCACCTAGCTGCAGCTTTTCTTGAAAATCCATTTGGGGATTTGCTGGCACCTGCAAGTGAAAATTGTTACCTGCGGGGCTCTATTCGCCCTTCCCCAGGAAGTAGGACTCTGGAGGAACATTCTCACTCTCTGCTGCAGACTTTGGGAGATATAAAACACAGCTCAGGTAAGAACACTGGGCTGCCGTGCTTTGTTGGCTCAGGCACTAAATGAAGACGTCAGCCCTGGAAATTAATTTCTAACAGGTGCACACGATAGCCTGATGTAAGAGCGAGTTGGTTAGCTTGATCTAAGAGCTTAGCTTCACTGCAAAGTTAACTCAGCGCCCTGGCCACACAAAACCCCCTTGAGTGCAATGATACTTTAACTGGAGCTGGCTGGTCTATTGGGGGTATAAGCTACAGCTCGACTGAGCGTGAGCATGACCACGCTGGAGTGGGGATGCAGGTTAGCGCCTGTCCAGTGCTGATGCTTTCCTACAATTCCCCCCATCTGCCCAGAAATGACAAACACGTTCTCCCACAATTCACTGGGGAAGAAGTAATAGAGCCGCTCCGCTCACTGCAGTGCTAAGAAGTGGGCCGGCTCCAGGCACCAGCTAAGGAAGCAGGTGCTTGGGGCGGCCAATACAAAGGGGCGGCATTTCGTCCGCTATGGGGGCGACACGTCCGGGTCTGCGGCGGGAATTCGGTGGCGGGTCCCTCAGTCCCTCTCTTCCTCTTGAGCTGCCGCCGAAGTGCCGCCGAAGAATGGAGTGGCTTCATTGAGCTGCCGCCTAAGTGCCGCCAATAGGTTTGTTTTGTTGTTTTTTCTCCGCCGCTTGGGGCTGCAGAAAACCTGGAGTCGGCCCTGCTAAGAAGCCTGGGATGTACCCCCCAGAAATCCTAGCCACGCACATAAGTGAGGGCAGTGCCGGTGTGGATACAGCAACTCCGGTGTTATTACAGCCTGGCTGCTCACAGGTGAGCGAGGCTAACCTAAGAGGAGTAATTGGTCTGTATTCTACAAGTGAACTCCGCACGGAAGACATACGCAAAAACGTTTGTCAAGCCAAAGCAGCTGTATTTTGGTCTGTACTAAACTGGTTAAACGAGACAGCCTCCTAGACTTTAACTCAATCCTTTAAGCAAATGCTAAAGTACAATTGCCTTGATTAGACTTCTCAACTAGCGTTTCGGGGCCCGTCTACACTGCGTTTTAAAACCTTTGACGACGACTTTCAGAAGTGGGTCCACAGACTCGGGCTCGTGTTAGTGCTAAAATCAGCTGGGTGGCTTGGGCTTGGGCTCTGAAGTCCAGGGAGGGGGCTGGGCTTCAGAACTTGAAGTCCAGCCCGAGCAAGAAGGTCCACAGGGCTATTTTTAGCCCTGTAGCACGAGCGTTGCGAGCCCAAGTCTGTAGCCTTCGGCTCTGAGACTTGCTGCTGTGGGTTGTTGTTTTTTTTCTCTGTGCAGACATACCTGCAGAGCTGTTAATTAGATCACCCACCTTTATATCCTAATCTAACAAGGCTTTTGAGAGGTCTAGGCTACACTATAGGGCGTGTCTACATAGCATCTGGGAGGGGGTTTCCCTGCACCGGCAGACAACACGCTAGCTCTGCTTGAGATAGCACCCTAACAAATGCAGTGTGCCATGGTGGCATGGGTGGCAGCCGGGGCTAGCCCCCAAATATGTACCCAGGGAATTGAGCAGGTTTGTACGTGGGTGACCAGACCAAGCCACCAAGTGTGGCACCAGGCCCACACTACTATTTTTAGCACTTTGGTTCAAGCTGAGCTAGCCCGTCTGTCTACCTGGCCTAGGATGCACCCTTCCAGTGGCTGTGTAGACACACCCATAGTAAGTACCTTCCAGGTAGGGAGTTGGTCTCTATCTCAGCTAAAGCACAAGGTATGTGCCCTCACTCTGTGCCTGCTGGGGGTCTGAAATCCCCTTTGTAATCCCCCTGCCAGAAGCTGGGAATGGGCAATGGGGATGAATCACTTGATGATTTCCTGTTCTGTTCATTCCCTCCGGGGCACCTGGCATTGGCCACTGTCAGAAGACAGGATACTGAGCTAGATGGACCTTTGGTCTGACTCAGTCTGGCCTCTCTTATGTTTGATGCACGGCTCTGCTCCTAATTTCATATGATTTGTGTCTATAAGACTTGGCAGCATTTTGCTACTGTTAAGTGAGAAGAAGAAAGGGAAAAAAATAATGAACCACACACAACCATATTATTAAAATGAACTGTTTATATTATCTCAGTTGAGTCAATACATTATAATGTATTAAAATGGAAAGGTACAAAATTGAAATAAATACTTTCTGATTCATGTATAAATCTTTTGTCAAGATGACTTTTTTTTGTTTTTCATCAGTACATGTTTCAATAAAACATTTAAAATGACATTTAAAGTATCATTTAAAATATGGTTCATGGAAGAAAAAGTTTAAAACAAACAACTTTTGGCTTGTTTTGGCATGAGATCTTGACACAATCTGGGTTCCCCAAAACCACGTAAATGGTGGTAAAATATAAATGCTCAAACTCATTTAAAAAAATAAACAGGCTTTACAAAACCCTCTTATCCTTGACTCAGTCACTTTTCTGTATAGTCTGCACTTACGATATATACATTCATTATTGTCCAAGGGAAGACAGCCACTGACTTTCATATAAAGAGCTTGGTGGAGAGGTCTAACATACAATTAACACTGTTTAAAAAAACTTCCCGACGGCGCAGATAACAGCACGGAAATCAAAACTTACAAATGGAACCAGGAAGAGGCTAGCACATGGTCCAGATCTGAAGCAAAGCTGTGGTCACTTTGGCCAGGCCTACACGAGCGGTGCTTTGCTGGTACCGTATCGTCAAAGCGCTCCTATTATGGATGCAGTTTATACCGGCAAGTGTTTTTGCCAGCGTAGCTTATTCCAGCTCCTCCCCGAGCGACGTAGGCTATATTGGGAGTATAACTGTGTCTGCACTATAAACTTTTTCGCTGGCACAGAGGGATGGGATGAGGTGCAATCTGTGACCAAGCCCCTAGTGTATTCACAATTATACCAGCAAAACTGTTCTTTTGTTGGTATAGCATCTTTCGCTTATGTGGGGGTTGGAATAAGCTATGCTGGCAAAAATGGGGCTGGTATAACTTATGTCCACACTCGAAGCATGTTAGACCTGGTCTTTGTGAGGAAAGGACCGTGTTCCTTGCACCTTAGAATTGCAGAGTGAATCTTGGCATTTTAGTCTCAGTCAGCGTCCTTATCAGGATCTTGGACTAGGTGTCTTGTTGTGCTTTAGTCTAACAGTGTGCCGGTTCGTTTGTAACCTCCGGACAAGATGTGCTTTTGGTCATGAATCTGACCAGCGTGCTTATCCTGTTAGGCCACTAGATGGGCCACGCTCTGTTGGCCTAAGCCTGAGGAATGCAATCAGGAGTAGGGACACTGGTGGCCAATGCCCCTGATGGAACTGGTGGGATTTTTTTTTCAGAATTCAGTATTTCAACAAAAAATGTCAAAATTTCATATTTGACCAAACGGGGAAAAAAAAATCAACTCCCTTTTTCCACTTTCCCCTCCCACTATTCAACCAGCGCTAGCCCCCAGGCATGGCAAGTCTCCTGTAATACCACGGATGGCAGATTACACTGCGTAAACCAAAGGTGGGTTTTAAGGCAGCAAAGACTTTGTGGGCCCAGAGATGTATACAGCCAATCCCTCTCCAATTTGAGGGCAAACAGGATGGGGGCTGCTGTTTTCTCTGTAACTCCTTCAGCGTGGTGTTTGATCTCACTGGGTACAATTAACCCTCTTGCAAAATAAACTGCTACAAAGTTACAAAAACTCTTCCTGTTGGTAGCAAAGTGATCAGTCATTGGGAGGGCCTGTGCTATATACCTTTGTCTCTGACAAAGGGCTACTGCATCACGACCAGTTCCACTGAAGCGATTAGAATCGGAGAATCTTTGTTGTTCTTCCCGCCTAGGGTTATGAAAATGGAGCAGTTAGATAAAGTCTGGGCAGATCCTCGGAGGGAGCAAATCAATGTAGCTCTGTGGTAGCCAATAGAGATATGCTGACATACACCAGCTGAGCATCTTGCCCTCTGTATTTTCTAAACCTGGAATCAGATTTGGTATAAACCAGACAAAGAATGGAAACAGAGTACCTTTGAATGCTGCATCTCCCAGAATGTGGAGACTGTTTGCGCTTGTTTTATTAGCGGTCTTGTAACTGGGCAGCTTTTCCTTTGGACACATTACCCAGATGCACCAGAAGAGTCTTTCATGAGACGTCTTTCCTTCTCCAGCAGGCTAAGTTGTACAGCTTTTATTTCTCCATTATTTGGCCTCTCTAATGATGCCCAACTTTAGAGAAAGCCATAAATGCTACCCTAGCAGTGAGGTTTGTTTAGACTTGGGAATACTCTCCGGAGGGGAGCAGTAGATGTTCCTTACTTGAGAGAGTGAAAACCGGATTAGACCAATCTCTAGAGAACACAGCGTAGGGAACAATCCTGCACTGACAGTGGGATGGTTTAAGTAACGTGTCTTGCTTTTCCAGCCCCAATTTCTATGATTCAAGCTATGTAGTAAATCTGTCTGTTACAGTCTGAGCCCACCAAAGTGCAGTATGCTCTAGGGCCCGTGCCGCTGGTACACCAATGCATCGCCTTCTGAATAAAGCACAAAGTTGATTTTTTGCTTCATTCAGAAATGAGTTTCCTCTGCGCATTATTCTGGTTGGTAATGGGTAAAAGGATTTTCCCGATCATTGCCATGGGGTTATAGGACAACCTGAAAATGGGCTATATAAAAGTGGTAGCTTTTACTATCCAGCTAAAATGTGGACATAAGGGATACCCAAGGGCTAGAGATATGATTTCACAATTCAGTGAATTGATGGTCATGGTGGTGTAATGATTATGCACTTGTCAGACATTTTGGATGGTAGGATAAGGGGCTCTATTCTGCTGTTTATCTCTGCTTTGCACCCATAAAGGCCATAAAGGGATGGTCTAGACAGTATTCGGTCCTGCCATGAGGGCAGGGGACTGGACTCGATGACCTCTCGAGGTCTCTTCCAGTCCTAGAATCTATGAATCTATAAGTCATCAGGAGTGGTGGACTTTTTTTTAAATTGTGCTGGGATTGCTTTTATATATGGTTTGAATGGGTAATCAAAATAGAAACATTCGGAGAGGGTGTAGTTCCTATGCCTAACAGATAGTGGGCGATATTGCACATGAATAATACTACCACTAATAAATGAAATCACCTTACCCTGATTCAGCTTCCTCATTCAGCTGAGCAAAGAAAAGTTAACGAACGTGCGTATGGTAGCTAATCTAAAAATGACAATAAGAATACTGTGCACTTCTACAGCACCTTTCATCCAAGGATCTGGAAGTGCTTCATGGACACTAATTAATTAAGCCTCACAACACCCCCTGTGAGGTAGATATTACTATACCCAAATGGGTAAACTGAGGCACCGAGAGGTGAAGTCGCTTGTTCAAGGTCACCCAGCACGTCAGTGGAAGAGCTGGGAACAGAATCAAGGCATCCTGGTTTCCGGTTCCCTTGCTCTAACCCTTAGACAACACTTCCTCTCTAAAAAAGAAGACCCGTGGCTGGCTGGGGCGGGCGCTGATGAAGTGCTCATGAGGGGATCCATCCATGGGAAGGTAAAGATCCCGATCCAGCTTTTCTGGATGAACTACAGTGTTGGCCGGCTAAGGGGCAATCAAGGAGAACAAGAGCAAACAAAGAGACAACTCACAATGAGCAACCACCCAAACTTGGGGGTGATCTGACTCCAGTGAGACTGCTAAAAACCAAGAGCTAACTCAACTCAAAAGCTCAGTTGCTAAGCCCCCTGCAACCAAGTTCACATAATGCAGATGCTTGATGGACAACACCAAAGGGTGTGCTTTCATAGATGCACCAGCTGTCCCCTCTCTCAACCACCCTTCTATCTCCCCACCTCACTGAAATGCATTACAAAAAAAAAAAGGCAGGGAAAGCCACGTGGAATGGAGGGACTCCCCCCTCTACCCCACTGCAAAGGGTTCACTGGGGTATGTCCTGCTTCAAACATTTTGCAAAGTGCGACAGGTCAGAGGTGATGCAGGAGAGCGTGTTCCCTTGGGAACGTTGCAGAGGTAGCACCGGATGCAGGGTTTGCTAGAATAAGGTCTTTATTTTTTATTGCGTAGGAAATAAAACAGTCGCATAAAATCCTGCATAAATCCACAACTCCCACCTGCTTGATCTCTGCTTCATCTGGGCCTTTGCAGAATATTTTCAGGGCTTTAATTTAAAGAAAAGAAAAGAAAAAAAAGAAGAACGCTCAACTGCCTTGGGTAGGGACTCTACACCTGCTGCACTACTTGGGCGAAGGGGAGGGAAACGTCTACGCTTGCAGACAGCCATCTAAGTGGCATGTTGTACGTTACGAACTGGCGAATGGAGCAGTCTGGCTGGAGACTGAACCAACAGGCGCTTTTTTTAACGGGGACTTGAAACTGAGCTCAGGATTTGCTTAGGCCAGGCTGTCCGTAATGACGTTCAGGCTGGGCCTAGGGGATTGACTTCTCTCTGGGGGAGTGGGCTCACTTCAGTGGGCTGAGCCTGGCTTGGCAGCTCCAATGACTTCCAAGGAGCTGTGGGAATGTGCACCAGCCAAGTGGCTGACTGCCTTTTGTGGAGCTAACTCACCACAATGGTGTGACTGGAAGGACCAGTGAGGAGGACTGAACAACCAGTCCCACACCAGGTATTAAGTTGGGAGGAGATCTATTGAGAGAGGAAATCAGATGCTGAGGGTGCTAACTACTTAGGATGCTGCACCTAGACTAGACTAAGGGCCAGATTTTCAATGGTATTTAGGAGTCTAAAAATAATGCATATAGACCCCTAGCCAGATTTTCAATGGCATTTAGGTGTCTAACAATGCAGATAGGCCTCTAGTGAGATTTTCAAAGGTATTTAGGTGTTTAATAATGCCAAGGCACCTCATGAGGGCATGCAGCTGCATAATACCAATTGATTTAAGCTCACGAGGCACCTATCTGCCTCTTTAGGCCTCTCAATACCTTGAAAATCTTACCCGCAGTTTCCTAAGAGCGTTGAGATAGCGCCCAGTCCTACCGCCATTGGAGTCAATGGCAAAGCTTCTGATTTCAGTGGCAGCAAGGTCAAGAGCCATAAAGAGGATAACATCTAACCTGCATTTGTAACTAAAGGGTGAGATTCGCCCCCGTCCTGTGGTCCACGGCAAGGTGTTTTCTGCTATTTAAGCTCCTTTTAAAGGAGGTCACTGTTGTAAAGGGGCCATGCGCAGGGCCTCTGGGCTGGGCTGAATAGCACCTCAAGAGAGCACATCCCAAACGGCAGCATTAGAAGAATAAACACTTTCTAACTGAAGAGGGCTCTTCCAGGCCAAATCCTCAGCTGGAAAAATCCCAAGTATTAAAAAGAATACAGAAACCTTTCAGGGGGTCAGAGGACTGCTACATGGTGCCTGATGGGTGCTCCAGCTACAATCCTCAGCAGAGGGTTCTAAAATATTTACGGCCTGATCCTGAAGTTTTTTACAGGCAAATCTTGTCTTCAGTGGCAGTTTTGCTGGAGTAAAGACTGCGGGATCCAGCCATCAATCTTACAGGATCTATCTGAATCAGAAGAAAAGGATCCCCTGAGCGCTGTACTACAAAACATTGACCTGATTCGCCTCTCACTCCAATATTACAACTTCATTGGCTTAAAGGGAGAAGGAACTCCTGATTTCCATCACTATGAGAGGTGAATCAGGTCCCCTGTGGTCAATGCTATGGAGAAACAAATGCTATCCCAGCTAGCCAGTGTGTTTCAAAGCAAATCATAGAAGATCAGGGTTGGAAGGGACCTCAGGAGGTCATTTAGTCCAACCCGCTGCTCAAAGTGGGACCAATCCCCAACTGGCCCCCTTAAAGATTGAACTCACAACCCTGGGTTTAGCAGGCCAATGCTCAAACCACTAAGCTATCCCTCCTCCCTAAGCACAAGGTTAATGGCATCAACAATCAGCATCAAAGCCACATTGGTTCCCATCCATCCCTCCTGATAGTTGACCACAGGCCTGGATAGGTTTTTACACTTCAAGCAGGAATTCCCTCCCGCCTCAGATACCAGGCTTCAGGATTTATTTTACAATTAAATCAATCCATTGGACAGCATTGGTTGGATGGGAGGAGGGCTAGATTGTGAACCTACCAACTGGCTCTGAGTAAGGGCACCGTGTAGTTGTACCGCTGCTGAAGCGGAGCAGGGACTGAATTGTGACAGAGCGTCAAAATTTGGTCCCCGTCTCCTCACTTGCTCCAGAGGGGGAAGCAATCTGTGCCAGGCCTATCCCTGTTGCAGATCCCCACTTTGGGACTACTCAGCTGCACTGGCCAGTGCCACAGGGCACCAGAGTCAAGGCTTCCCCCGTTCTCTGTCTCTGCTTACCCACTGCCAGGCCTCTGCCCAAGGAGGAGAGTAGTGGCAGTGCAGAGGCGGCCCTTCCCTGCAGGGGAGTAAAGGGGAGCCTTCCGTCCTCTTATTCCCCTGTGTAGGTATGTTGGCTGAGACACAAACTTGCCTCATAGGAATAAGGTGGTTTTTAGATTAAAAAAAAAAATCAGTGAAAACAGGGGAGGTTATTTGACAGTTTCCTAGTTTTAGATTCCTCTGTAGAAACCCAAACACAACAATATTTGCGCTAGCCCCGGAGAGCCGGGAAATGCAACTGACTAGAAGCAGAAGATTAATTGGGCCCTTTTAGTTTCATTGACCAAAATGAGTGAAAAAAATAAAGAGCAGACAGACCACATCTGTGCTGATTAGAGAATTCGATATTTTTAATCCTTTCATTAAATTCCCCCCTGCAGATTCAACTAGATAAAGTATTCTACGCTTTCTGCACTAAAACCGTTGCTGTGTGCTGGGAGACAGCCGCCAGGTTCCAACCCAGAGGTGGCTGCATTTCAGTAGTGGAGGATATTATCATGGTATACAGCTTGTAACATCACTTTAAATTTGTAAAGCCCTTTGAGAGCCTCTGGGATGAAAGGTGTAATAGAAATGAGTAGCTCTATGGAGCCCTTGCTGTTACTTATTTTTGGATAAGATAACCAGAGGCTTTTCAGGCATCGGGAGGCAAATATATACAGACACATTAGCCTCTGTTATTAGCCCAAATCCAGAAGCTCTTGAGTAGCCCAAATCCAAGAACTGGCCGATTGTTATGGTGGTGATGATGATGGAAGGAGCTTGTGGAGTTCTTGCTTAAAGTTTGAAAACAGACCACGTCCAGTGGTTCAGCCGCAAGGAAGGAGAAGTGGAAACTGATTGGGGCTTTGATACAAATGGCCATGTATTGATCGTGAATATTAACCATCGTCATTGCTCATTAACACCGTGATTCCCCAGGAGTGGTAAACACATAGCATTTGGGTCTATTTCCCATTCAACCCATAGGGCCAAATTCTGCTCTCTGTGGCACAGGTACAAGTCCCATTGAACTCAATGAATTTGTGCCTGTGGTCACCGTGTGCAGAATTTAGCCCAACTGTTTTGGAGGGTTTTAGGGGGTTTTTTTTCAGTCCACTTTCTGCTGTTGATTTCAGTGATGTTAGATGGCTGCAACTGAAGGGCAACTTTGGCCATTATCCCTCAGCCAAGCCCTGGCATGATCCTGATAAAATCCACGCTGCTGAAAGTAAAATTCCATCTCCCAGAAAGCATTGCTCATCTTGGCACCAAATCCTGCTCTCACACCTACTGCACTTTCAGAAACTCTTGGGCCAGATTCTGATCTCACTTACACCAGTGTCAGTCCAGAGTAACTCCATTCACACTGGTTCTAACTAAGATCACAACCTGGCCGCGAGCGTGTCACAGTTGGTGGATATGATTTGAAAAGGGGGTGGGGGGAGAGCTGCTTCAAACCTGGACTTTACAGCAAATTAAATGAAATGCAACCGAATTAGAACTGTGATGCAAAACATCATTTTGCTGGACGAAACGCAGTTTCCACAACTTGGTTTTAAGGAACAGTATTACATATAGATAGATACACTATGCTAGATCTTGAGAAAAAAAATAAATATGCTAAATAAACTAAAACATACAGTATAGGGGATATTCTGATCAACAAACCAATCACCATTAGAATCAAAAAGTAAACCATCCTTTCACTTAGGACCTCAACAACATTTCTCAATGCACTAGGTACATTTTAAACCATGCAAGTTTACACAAACATCTTAACTAGGTTTTTTTTTTTTTACTTTTTAAAACACCAACATTATGCATTTCTTTGTTAATTATATTGGTTAAAGTCACAGCCAGTGGCTGCCAAATATCAGATACATCATATACATATTTTTATACAGAATCTGGACAACACAACATTACACATCCTAGAGAGAGAAAAAAAGATTATTTGTTCCTTTGTTTGTTTTTTCTTTTTTTTTCTTTTTCTTTTTGCTTTTGTAAAAAACATGAAATGATGATTGGAAGGGGGAGGGAAGGGGGGAACCTACTATCAAATGAAAAGTTTAATAATTTCCAAATCACCGTACGACAAGGAAAAATGGCTCAAACTCAGCTCCACATTTAAAATTCTCTTAGCTAAGAAACAAGACATTACACACAAAGTGTATTGGTATTTAAAAGTAGAAAGAATTGTAACAACATGCTGTCTGATTCCAAACACAATTTATTTAAAAAGAACAGAAGAAAAGAAAATCAAAAAGTTTCATGATAGCAAAGGTATCTTCTTGGTTCAGACTTCCTACCAACCCATGATGCATTGCCGTGTGATGTAGTTGGACAGCTGGTGGGAAAAGGGAATGGTCAAGATTTGGTCATTTGTTTTGTTGGATGTATGCTCAGGGAGTTGAAATTGCAAGCAGGATCTGAAACAGTGACAGTGGTTTCAGGCCTTTGCTTTTCATGGAGTTTGGGTATTTCAGGAGCATTGTGCTGATGATGAGTGAGTGACCTACTTATATTTTCCTTGGCCATCTCCTGCCCATCAACATCCTGGAGCAATGCATGTGTGAGATTATACAGAGCGAAAACATAACCAGAAAATGAACCATGTCGAATTCTACCGTTGTCATGGTAAGTATACAAAAATGTTAAAATTTCAGATATAATCAAAGATACAAAATCAGTTCTGACAAGAGGTTGTGTTTTTTTTTTTTAAACAGTAACCATTACAGTGCAAGGTTTTCTATTACAGTAAAAGGTGTGTGTCTGGTTTTACAGTAGCTGTAGCTTGTAGCTGATTTTTATTATGTGTAGTAGGTCCCTGATGTTAAGTGTATGCACCAGTTTGAGACAAAAACCCAGCACAATAATGGCTATTTAGTTTTAAATACATTTTTTCCCTTAAACATTTACAAAATAACACATCAATGTCACAATTTCACAAGCACATAGTTCGCCTTAGTAAAAAGCAATGTAATTATGTTGAAATCCCGATACTTAAAGCAACGTAAAGGTTGGTAGTTGAGGACATGAGCTCACGTGCTGTTTGATTCAAGTGTTTGTCACCCCACTCAGCTCCTGTGGATTTTAGGACACTGTCTTTGCAGTGTTCAACTGTGCTTCTTGTCACTCTCTGGCCAACTTTTGTGCTCAGTTAAGAAACTGTAACCAGGCTTAATGAAAGGCATTTTCAAGTTCAGTTCACCGCATTGGGATCCGAGGTTGTACAATTAAAATGATCATTAAAAATATTTAAAATATTCTGCTGTTGATACAACACAAAGGGCAAGAAGCTGATGCCACCATAAAATAGCCAAGTATTTGTTAGGAGAAGAAAACAAAACAAAAGCAAAATAGAAGCAAATTAACATGCAACCATGGGTCTATCCCAGCACACCGAATAATGCCAGGCAGATGTGATGGTTTAAAAAAACCAACAACCCAAAGTGCTGCACGGGTGACAGAGCACGTGGAGCAGATCACAGAGATAGGGCAAATGGGCCAGTTAACTGATGTAAAGCTGAATTATCGCCACTGACTTCAATGGAGTTACTCCAGATTGACACTGTGGAAACGGAGAGCCCTGTCTCTGCAGATCTGACCAGATTTAGGAGATCCAATTACTTTAGGCTGAAGTCTGTTCTTAAAATATAGGTACATGTCCCAAGCACCAATTTGTATTACCACAGTGGTACACAACTGTAAGTCTTGCTGAAACAAATGAGTTAATGCACACCTGCACACAAAGATGCTACATTAGATATTGTGCAAACTCTCTCTCCCTCTATGTAAAAGGACCTAGATAAGATTTCTGGCCTCCAAAATTCAATGCAAGTTCTTGGACGCACGTGTAACTTTTTGAACCATCGTTGGTTGTTGTGTGTACCCTGCAGGCTGCTCTAACCTGGGCCTGGAGCCAGGGATGAGCAAAGAATTATAGATCAGTGAATGACTTCCGGTTTATCCCGTTCCTGCTGTGTCCACTCACTGCCCTCTTCACTGGAGACTCTAAAGTTGTCTATGCCAGGTCTGCTCCTTGTGGCGATTCCCTCCTGTTGAGGATATCCCCAGGGAGGGTGCAAAGAGTCATCTCTGCTCCCCTCCCTGATCATGGGCAAAGGGAGGGTGCGGGGGCAGAGAATCTCACCATTTGAGTTTCCTCTTCTGCCTGGATGTGCTTATAAAACGGTTAATGTGGCCTGGAATATCGATTGTTAGTGCATTCTAGGCAATGATCCCAAATGATTCATTTGCCATTTAACATTACCTGCTCCATGAAAAAACAGCTGCTCGGCACATGCCATAGTGAACGACTCTTCAATGCACCGAATGAAATGATGTCAAGTAACATAAACCATGAAATAAGAAAAGACTCCAGGCATTGTTTTTAAAGTTTAATTCATGGACATTTCAACATATTTTATTTAAGACATATATGGAAAGTTAATGATCTGTTGCATTTGGCTTTGAAACCTTATGGCCTTTTTGAGCTAAACAAGCTTTTAAAAAGTAGCCAAAAAATAAGTTTCTAATATTTTTAAACACGATATTAAATAATAACTAAATTGATGTTTATCTAGCAAACAAAAGTATACAGGAAAAATTCAAAGATCCTAGGATGAAATCCTGCAGCTCAAGTTACAGCCCAAAGCAAAGTGTTCCAGAGGAGTTAGGACCACCTAAAATACAGGCTTAAGGCAAAAATGCTCAGAGACTCCAGACGACAGTATAGTAAACACATTTATGATCTGATCCTCCAACTTTTACCTACTCAAATTGTCTTTACTCACGCGGATGATCCCACTGAGGTCAAGGGGACCCAGGGATATGACGAAGGGCCACTCAGGTGGGGAAGGGCTGCAGAATCAGATCCTTAATTGGAAAATTCATTCTCTATTGAAAATCGTGTCCGAGTTTTGAAACCACATCCATATTTCTCTTCCAAGTGAGATCCCACTTGGAGGCTAAAGGAGGTTGAATATTTCCAGAAGATACATCAGGGTTTTCAATAAAGAAAGATCCGAGAGGCATTTTTTTTCAAATTTCTAATTTCTTCCTTTCTTCTTTTCCTCTCTTTGATTTTAGTCTTACACTTGGGAGCCAATTTATCAGTCATGAAGATGAAAGAGTGATAGCCCACCCCGGCTAGAGTCGAACACAATGGGGAAGGGGTTGTGCAAGGTTCATACACTCTCACAGCTCTGCCAGCACACCCTGGTCCGGATCTGCAACGCTCCCTCCTGCCTGATCCTGCATCCCCTGGGAGCTCTGCCATTGGTCCACAATCCTGAGCTGCACGGTCTCTTGCAATTCCGGTCCACACATCTCTTCCAGTGCTCTGAAGTCTTAGCCCACAGAAGTCCTTGACATTAGGACAGAAGTCCTACTTCTGCCAAACAACTCTACTAATACACCGCAGTCCACAGCTGCAACACCTTCTGCTAAACCATTGCTGAGACCCCCTTTGAGACGAAACCATCATTAATCGGTCACATTCTGTGGTGGTTTTATTGTTGAGGGCATACGGGGACTAGGAAACCCATAAAAATTAAGTCCCCTCCACCAAACTTCAGTCATGACCAGAACTCAGCTCTCCAAAGAGGAAAGTCCGGTGTACTAACCACTCACTTCACCACCCTGTTTCTCCCAAAAACTTGTAGCTTTAAATAAATGAGGCGACTTGTTCAAGTGAAGTGCAGCAACATCCTGTCGTTATCTGCAATTGCCAGCTATCATCCTGGCCCATGGAAAGGCTTGTTCTTTATCCTGGTGCTGAAAGGAGCAATGCAAATATCATGCACTTTGTCGCAGTGGCTTGTAAGAGAATGGCAATCAACATACATCAGTGTCTATGCTTGGTATGTAGCAGAGATGTGCAGTTTGATGGCATTGGCATTTGGCAACATCAAGGACTAAGATCTGCATGATAGAAATAGGATTGCTAGCTTGATAGGAATGACACCCGTGATTTGATTTGATTTTTGTGTCCAATGTGCTGTAAATCCATGATGATGGCATGATGAATGTACAGTAAAATCCTGCTACCCGTGGTCTATAACATCAATGATGGCAGATAGCTTTGATCATCGTTCTAATCTGATGCTTTAAGACTCATTCCTATTGTCCAGGTATACAATGTCACTTGTGGAGATAGTGACACTGTTTCATGGTCTCTTTCTGGTCCTTTCCTTATCTGGATGCAACATCACGCAAGCATACCCCAGTCAAGGTGAAGAGCTAGAGACTCCATGAAGTCCACTAAGGACTTCTTTATTGCCAATCTATTTTACCTGGGAGACACTCATCTACTACAATGATGGGCAGCAATACGAATTTCTAAGATAGATAGAAGAGAAGTGGTAGAAGTCCTTCACCTGGAATCATTTAAAACAGGGCGAAGCAAAGCCCTGGAAAATTAGATTGAGGAAGGTTGGCATAGATAGCCTACTGGACATTTCCATCTCTACCTTGCATGATTATTTTATCCAACAAAAGTTGGAGTCTGAACTTCTTTAAGGAACTTGGGATTTATGAAGAATACTGACTCAGTTTTACAGAGATTTTTGTCTCATCAATGGTCCAAGTATCACCCATGTCTACAGTGCATTTGTTTTTCTAAGTGTCAAATAAGCTATCTCAGTAAATGTCTATTCTGACCACCCTGTTAAAAATCGGGGTCAATATCACTTTTTAGACAAGCTGCCACGTCACATTAGAATGTTACTCTACCTACTTTTGAAATGGTTCTGCCTAGTCCAAGGAGCACTCCTATCTCCACCTCAAGGTCCTGTGATCTCCCTCTAGAAAGGACTTGTCTCAACTCCTTTCTGTAGCAAACCTCACTGCAACTCCTCAGTCCTCTGGAGGGGTCCCTACTATGCAACATCACAGGGATCCCATGTGTGCTGCTGGCTACAGCATTCTTAGCCCTCAGCCGATCCACAACTGAACACTGCCTGCTTTGTGGTGTTTCCAGAATACTGATCACTGAAATGGCCTGTAATGTCCAAAATTCAGAGACAGAGGCACACAAATAAATCTGAAAGAGCTGTGTATTGTGGAACATAGGGACACGAGAATAGGATCCATGTTCATAGATCTTGTCCTGGAATTATGCCTTGTGGCTGGTGATGCAGGTTCCTTGACATTATCCTCAAAAGTCTCACTTTCTACAGCCCAGAATGAATGACTTGTTGGCAAGTGGTGCAGCATCCCAGCAGGGATACAGGCGGATTGGATGCTTCCACTGATACGAACAGGCTAGCAAATATTATGGGTCAGGTCCATCTCCACTTTGAACTATCTTCCGCTGTTGCAGTAAAGAGCTGGGAGAGGTGCTGAAGGGCCTTACGTTTCATCTATAGAGAAGTTTACAAAGCTACGACTGACTTGGCAGAGTTGTGCTACCTTGGACTGTGAACGTACCAGAATTCACAAGCCAAGTAGAGTTGGGCATGGTCAAGCCTTAGGTAGGCGACACCTAGGAAAGGTCACGGTCTGCAGGAAGTGGTGGTAGTGATTCACTGAGTGGCACTTTTCCCTTTGACTCCGTATTGAAACAAAATCCCAGACTGCTGTTTTTGGAGGAATCTATACTGCTTGGAGGTGCCATTTTTCACAGGAGATCTACACTCCTTAAAAATCCCATGACATATTTTGCAAACATAGGGATGCTAATCTTAATGTCCTGGCTAAATTCCAAGTTGGGTTCCAACAGTCTACCTACCTAAAAAGATTTCACCTGTAACTTCAGTCCAGGAAGTTATTTTTCACTCTGTACATCAAGATAAAATATTGTTTAGTTTTGGTGTGCAAGGAATGAAGGATCACTCAGTCTATCAACAAGCCTAGCTATTGGAACGTTGGTTTTGTAAAGTGACACGCCCTGTAAATAGTCAAAACCAAAAAATGTGTGTGCACTGGAGACCAATTTCTTTGGTGTTTTGTAATTGTGACTAAGTTAGAAACTTAAATCCACTCCAGCCCTGAACTGGAGAGAAAGAGGCAAATTAGGTTCTTTGGCAAGCATGTTTCCCCAAAAGGGAGAAAACAGGGAAAAATAAAGAAAATGAAGTACACTCTGTTTACAGCCAGTGCTGTCAAACTGCCCTGTGAAAGTGAGCTTATATAAACTGGAGTGTATGAACTTGCCTGAAGTTTATCATTTGGTGCATGGTTAAAGTGTAGTGTGCACCTAGCTACCATGGTGACAGGGGACGTACAAATGCTAAGAAATAAGTGGCCTTATAAAGATATATTACGTACTGAAATAGCAGATTATGTTTACAATGCTGTCTTAGCACATACTCTACCCGGTCATCTAAGTAGTTGTCAAAATTAGTTACTGGCTGACCTACGATGGTATAGAGCAGTGGTTCTCAAATTTTTACAAACCAGGACACCTGCAGGGCTATCTTCCCATCTAGCCAGGTCCCTGCTAGTTTGAGAACTTCTGACACAATCTTGGGCAACTGAAGTTTGGCAGTGTTAAGAGCAGCTTTTGTGTCTGGAAATTTGTATGCAGCTAAGCTAACTGGGGAGTTAACCATTCTGCATTAAATTAACTAGTCATTTAATGTTTAATCAATCTTTATGCAAGTAGGACCAAGAGGAGGCCATACTGTGAATGGATTTTGCAGTTAAATGGTATACATTTAATGGAGCCAAATATATTTTAAGGGAAGAAGATTGGAAAATAGCAACTGTGCCTTGCCAAGTGGCGGAGTAGCAGAGCTCTGCAAAAGAGGTGGTTTGGAGGAATCAGAGGCGTAGTTCTCACCTTGGTTTCCTAATCCAAAGGCCAGCATGCATTGGGAGTGCTACAGAGGCAGAATGCTAAAAGATGATATGCAACTAATTCCCACCCACTCCAGTTCAAAGTGAGAGAAGACTCCTCAAATGGGAATATTTTTTCTTCTTTCCTTGTTTGCACTGGGGGCAGGGGAGGGAATCAAGAGGGAACTGGGTAGCTTTGAGGACTGTTCATGGGCTATAGAATCTTTCACCTGACAGTCACCATGTCACTTCATGTTGCTGTCACCATTTGGTGGCCTATGTGAAATGATATATTGGCCTGACTTCAGTTCCTAGTGGACAGATAGCTACGTCACAAGGACCAAAGCTATCGCTGGCTCTTAGTCAAACCCTTGTTGGGAATTTCAGCCAAGAACTGAATAGGCCATGACAGTGATGGTCCGTCCAGGTCAGGGTTGAGATATGTCAGCAGTGTAGTGTGGGAGAAGACCGCTGTTGTCCCAGCTTTTGAGGATAGGCTACTTCAATCTTCTTTTCTACCAATCACCCTTGATTACATTTGTATGACATTCTCCACCCCTGTTAAGGATGGTTGATCTGATATCACTTTGATGAATCCTGAATCTTTATGTATCTTTGTTTCAGCTGATATTTTTGTTCACTGCTCAGAAAGACAAGGATGTCCTGTGTTGGTTCAATGTGTTAGCAGTGGCCTTTTGTTATTTTAGTTATCTATCACTAACTTGTATTAATGGTTTTGATAGGGGCTAATGAGCATTAAGGCTGATCATGCGTCATGGGAAAAGTCCTGGCTTTGCTCCAACAACAAAGCCACAGATTTATAGAAAAAATGCCCAAGATCCTTGGTGGAGGTGGTGGGTTGACATTCTTCAGATCTATCCATACTGCATGTCTCTGGTAGACACAAGAGTCCCTGTGATACTGAGAGAAAATCAAATTCACAAGCCATTATCCAAATCCAAAATTGCCAAATTGTTACCAAATCAGAATTTGTTATCAAAATTCCATTCTGTCCAATGTGCATCAATGCAGTTCATTGTGCAGAACAATTCCAGCATTAACTAGGCTATGGCAATGGATAAATGGTAAAGAATGCCTTCGGAGCAGAAGCTGATTTTCAGTTGGACATACTCTCCAGAAATCTCTTCAGCAACACCTCGCTATAAGTTGGCTGGCCTGTATGAAATAAGTGGGCAGTCTTAGTCCAGTCAGCAGGCTCTCCCATCACCAAAATTGCCACCGGTGATTGGCACTTTGTTGACAGCCTCAGCAAGTTGGCCGAAGAACTGAACGACCATGGAAATGGATCTACTTTCTCACTCCTATAGGTGGCGCCAGTAGATCAGGAGCCAAGTATATCGCACGACCCATACAATGCCTGATTTGTGGGTAAAGACAGGTCTTCAGTGTCCAGTATTGCTAGCTCAGTATCTTTCGCAGGCATTAAATTCACCTAATTTAAAATACTACAGTCCTGGGATCTTAATTTTTTTCTGTCCCTGCGGAATATTTCCTGCTCTGGAGGATGGGTTCCATTGAATAATACTGGGAAACGGAAATACACTTCATGCCTGTAGGACAGGTGGGATTTGAGAGCTCCAGGACTGTCCCTTGCAACAAATGACTATGTAGAGATGACTCCAACAGAAACCTCTGATGTTTGCTTATTAGGATGTTAAGATACTGTCAACGCCCTCACTGATTTTCTGTACTGATCTAGAAGAGCCACTTGGTGAAATTCATCCAAAAATGAAAGATTAAATAGAGGTGGCCTCCACTGACATACAGTTTACAGACCACAGTATAGGGAAGGACAATTCGGATTAGCTGGGTTGTCATTCCCAGTAGGAGCTTTCTGCAGTGATAGCATCTGAGCCCATCATCACCAAAAGGACATGCCTCTACCACTTGAGCTGAAGACACCCCTCCATTAGCTGGTAGTCACAATAGATTTGTGACTGTGTGAGCCAGGCACTAGAATGGGACATGCCACTCTCAGCTAACATGTCATACACTCCATCTGTGAGGGGATGTTCATGCTGTGCTTGCGAAGTTCAAACTATTAGATGGGTCACTGCTTCGAAGCAGTCCCCACGACGGCTTGTTAGCAGGGATAGAACTCCCGGACTTTCAGCACACATCTCTACCACTTGATCTAAAGCAGCAACTCCATTATCTGGTAGTAGTAGCAGGTTCTTATCCTGTACATGAACTAGCAGCTAGTCGGGGGACACAGTAAATTTAGCCAAAGTATTACTGCTATAAGAACCACTCAGTGCCAAAATAGGTTCCAGTTGTATTAGCATTTTTTTGTTGTACTAGGAACCATGCCCTGAGGGTCCACTTTAGGCATAGTAGGGGCTATGGGAAATAATGAATGGGACGCAGTGTAGCTCTCTCCCGAGTAGAGGTATGGTTTCCTACAATATCATCCCAAACACCACAGTCAGCAGTGGCTCTAGGTCAGAAGGTTAAGTTGGGCACTATCTGTAATGCCCTTAGTTACACAAATGTTCATTAACTAAAGTGCACTTTAGTTCCCTGCTGTGACTGCTTGGTTGGGTGTCCTACCTGAATGCTTACTGTTATGAAGCCCCAGGCTAGAACATGCAGCTGTCTCTACCTTGATCTTTCACCGTGGTTGACATACAGATTCCACGTGAAGGTAGCAGTTAGTTGAGCTTGATATTATGTCTCAGTTTTTTGAGTGGGGCAGCATTCCAGGTGTCCCCCTGGCAGAGATGCCCCTCTCTCCAGTTGCCTCCTGCAACCCCCACTTGGGATATGGCAAATCTCTCCTCAGCTCTTCAGGGCTCTGCCACCATTTTGAGCCCGAAAGCCAGCAGGTGGAATCATAGAATCATAGAAGATGAGGGTTGGAAGAGACCTCAGGAGGTCATCTAGTCCAACCCCCTGCTCAAAGCAGGACCTACCCCAACTAAATCATCCCAGCCAGGGCTTTGTCAAGCCGGGCCTTAAAACCTCCAAGGAAGGAGATTCCACCACCTCCCTAGGTAACCCATTCCAGTGCTTCACCACTCTCCTAGTGAAACAGTTTTTCCTAATATTCAACATAGACCTCCCGCACTGCAACTTGAGACCATTGCTCCTTGTTCTTGTTCTGGAGCTGAAGTTCACCTTTCAAAGTGGGGCGGGCAGTTAGGAAATTCAGCTCCTCGTTGGAGACAGGGCAAAAGACGGGGAGGTGAGTGAAGTGAGTTGGGATTGGGTGAGTGTGGTTACAGGATTTCCTTTACAGTCACACAAATTACATAGACCTGATGTTGCAATGTGGATTTAACCTCATATCTAGTCCTAATTAGAATCAGACAGTTACGTCCTTGATCCCTATGTGCAAAATCAGAAGACGAAGTCCCAAAGAGAGAAGAGTAATAAAAATTATTAAAAGGCAGGAGGGAACTGGCATAATGAGGAAGAACTAAATATGTTGAGCTCTCACTTCTTTTCACTTATATTTGCTTTCCTCCACAACCTTTGTTTCACCCCACTGTCCTTCTCCCATGCATCTCTCTACCTCTTCTTCTACACAATTCCTTCAGCTGGAACCCCAGTTAGAATTGGAAGATCTTTAAGGCAGGGACCTTTGTCTTAATATCTGTCTGTAAAGTCCTCACAAATTCTGCTATATAAGTGACATAGATGAGCTCAGGCCATGGAGTTCAGGTCTTGAATACCCAAGAACCTTGGGGGAGGAGAGTGTTTGCATCTACAGTTACGGACTGGCCCATTTTTAAGAGACGGACTGCTTGAGAAATTTGAAATTGAATGTGCATTCTGAATTCTCTCCAGCGTCTGGGTATTTGGATATAGGGTTTTGGTTGGGAGTTATCTCTAAGTGGAAATGCACTTGGTTTGTTTTATATGTGCATTCAGACTAGAAGGGATATCTTTCCAACAGGCCGGGTGGGTTTTAGCTATGCAATTTTCATTAAAGTCAACAATAACTGCATGGTAACCCCCCCATGCTGCTTTGACAGTGGACCCTCCAGCCTGGATCCACTGAAGTCAGTTCCAAACCAGGTCTTGGCCTGCAGTGTGCTAATCTTACAGCATGTACTCTGTACAAACCTGGTCTGGGAACCAAGAGATATTGCAGAAGCCGCATAACCTCCTTTGTAACCAAAATCTGCGACCAGCCAAAATTCTCTTGTTTTTTAATCATAAACCCAAAGCCTGGATGAGGTTGGCCAAGCTATGCAAACCTTTCCAAAGTTGCTGGGGTTTGAGATTCGAGGGAGCTGAAGGCTGACTTTCTAGTGAACCCCAGTGCCAACGAGGGATTTAGGGGAGGACTCAGCAGTTGTGTGTGGAAGGCAGAGCTCGGCAGTTTTGTCTCAGTTACACTTAAAACTCCGGGGTGCCATTTGAACCTGAAACTCAAAGTGAATCTCAGACAGGTGGGGAGAGGAAACCTACCCAAACTGAAACAGGAAAAGCCTGTCAGTTGAAACTGAATTGCCCTGTGGAAGGTTTATGAAACACTGCATGTTTTACAGGGCTACAATCCACCCAGCGCTTTGGAGTGGTTACAGGAATGAATTCTGCCCTCTTTTAAAACCCTGCCAGGGAAAGGAATATGGCTCACAAAGTCTGGGTCTGATCCAGGAACGTGCTGAGCACCCTCAACTCCCAAGGATGTCAATAGGATAAGATGGCATTCTGGATTTATAGGAGGTACTTGGCGCCTTGCAGGATTGGCCTTTGTGGGAGCTCTGCATGAGAAGGGGGCTGCAGGATCTGACCCTATCTATGTTTGTAGGAATAGCTATAATGGGATCATTGATTCCACATGGAAAAATGAGTCAATTTCTCATATTGCAAGAAAATACTCTGCCTGTTAACCTTAGTGGTGAGTCCTTACTGTAGGCAAGGCACTCATGGACTTCAGTGGGATCAGGCCCTATGGATTTTAAATGGGTCAAGTGTCTGTAAATTAGAGATATAAGAATCAAAATGGAAAGAACGTTTGTTGACATTGGAGCAATAATATCAAGGTAAAATACTATTGAAAAAGCAATTTCTTAATGTGTTAACTCTATTCTATTCTGATTCATCTAACACACCCTGACATGGTAACTGACCATCAGACCGTAACTTACTGTGCTACATAGATTAGCATCTAGCAAAACTCTCATTGACGCCAATGGGAGTAGGATCAGACCCAGCGATCCTGAGCATGTCCCTAGTTCCCTACATCTTCAAAGTGTTGTACAAACATGATCTAATCCCTACAGCACCCTTGTGAGGTAGGTAAACAGCCTACGAGATTATTAGAACAAACCATTCTTAACGTCTCATTTATTTTCCACCATATAGTGATTCGTGAACTAAGCTTGGACAGTGAAATGGGACTGGTCAGTATCACGTTAGTTCCTAACCGGTTTGACATGCTGATGCGTATGCATCAGCTTACCGCTGATGGGGGTGAGCGGAACCCATTGTCGTAGAAAGTCACTGAGGCCAAGATAAAGGGACGGGATGTGTATAGCCAGAATAGCCGGAGTTATTAAAACTAATGCTAACAAAAGCTCTGGAAGGAATATGGAACCTCATACTTCGGGGCTCAAGCTAGCCTCTAAATATTAGACACCAGGATGAGATCTAACTTGTGGGATGAGATGGCCCCCATCTGCCAACCGTGGGGTTCTTCCATCTTCCTCGGAAGCATCTGGTGCTGGTCACTGTCAAAGACAGGAGACTGCATCAGCTGGACGTCGGGTCTGATCCAGTCGGTCCCTGCCTATGCTCGTTCCATGTGGGTCTGTCGTGCTCTAACCCCCATCATTGTTCTGCCAATGATTCCAGCCTTCATTGCCTGATTCTCCCCTTCTCTGACATGTATTTTCCTGCTTTCTCCCAAGCCGCCTCTTACAAGTGGGAGCAGCTTCCCATCAAAATCTGTCAAGCCACCACTTTATCCTACTTCAAGTCCCTCCTCTAGGCTCGCCTCTGCCATAATGTATGCAGAAAACTGCTGTCCAATGACGGCTAGGCAGGTGACGAGCTGTGATCACTGCTCCCTGCTGGCTAAAAGCTGTGCGCATCCTATTCGTTTGGCTGCCACTGTCTTCCCTACCTTCACCCCAACTCCCTTGTTTGGCCCCTCCACTTATTACTGTATATCTTATCTTTTAGATTGTAAGCTACTGGGATAGGGACTGACAGTAATTGTCTATATGTACAGCACCTAGCACAATGGGGCCTGCCCAGGTTGGCCGCTAGGCGGTACCACAGTATAAATGTTAGATAAATGAATAACACCTGCCCACAAAGGGTTTTACTGAAATAAAACAATGACAATGTTTCTATTCCTATTAGGCTCTGTAGCCCCTGCCACACCCCTCGCTGGTATTGTGGGTGTCCCTTCCTGCAGCTAGACTCGGGACATGCTCTCTGGTTCCTTGCCCACTGTACAATCTCTTTGGGATCCAATGCCCTCAAGCCCCTAAAGCTGTAGAGGAGTTTGCTAGCTGCAGTGTCTCCTTTTCCAGGGCCACAAGGCTGGCTCTTGACACCCTGGGTACCCCTGGAGCCAAGGGGATACGAAGTGTGGCTGGTCTTACCCCCGACTGTTGACTAGGGCAGCAAGCGGGACAGCTCCAAATGGAGCCAGTCCCCATTACCCCATTACCAGGGTGATCAGTCTGGGAGTCCCTGGGAGTGCAGATGGCTGACACAGACTCTGCCACATGAAGGAGCTCATGCTACATCAAGCTCTCCTGCATCAGTACCGCAGGTTCTGGGAGCCTGCTAGAATGGTTAATATCCACCCTCCTATCTGCACAATATACCCTTGGGTCCCTCTGCATCTCGCAGCCGCAGCAAGACCTGGCAGCCTCCACAAGACCACAACATCCCACTCCTGAACAGGTCGATGGTTTTGTATGTGGCCCTGCTCCCTGCCCTCCTGACAATCTCCCCTAGGAGACTCCCACCTGGAGACCGGGTGAATATTCCTTTTGGCTAAGTCCCCCTGGAGTCCACAAATCCCTTCAGCTTTTGTCTCAGTGGCCCCTCATTTGGTGGAAAGTTGGTGGTTCCTCACGCAGCTCCGCCTCCATAAAGTCTTTTGCGTGTTGCACAGCTTCTCCCTGGCACTGGTGCACCCACACTTCCGCTCGCCCCAAAAAACTGTAGAAGCTGTTTTAAAATAATTAAGTCCGTCAGTTCTCCTACTGACCATCCTGCCAGCTTGAGCCACTGAGTTGCCTCTGAGGTGAAGGTCTCATGCTGCTCGCCCCCGAAGGAAAAGGCTCCTTCCAGAATGCTGCTGGTACTTCTCCAAGATCCCCAACCGCTTCCAAAGCAGTGTCGACGGCTTTGTAGTCTGCGACAGCATCCTCACCAGGGATCAATATCTGGCTTGTGCCTCTCCTGTTAAAAAAGGAGCGAAATGAACAACTCAGGACTCCCTCCACTGAGCAGCAGTGGCTACCCAGTCATATGCCCAGTTAGGCCTCCGGGTCATCATCCAGATTTAGAATTGCACGGAACCTGCAGCTTGGGTAGTGTCCCTGGGCTATACTGAACCTCTGAATACCTGCCCCAGGAACTGTTGCTGTTTCACTCCCACAGCATCATGGGCTTGCTGCTGGTCTGAAAATGGCAGCAGAAGCGCTGCTCTTTTTGGACTGCATCTTTGGCTTGCTGCTGCGGTATCTCCGGCCGCTTCAGGGTCTCTCCCATTTTCAATTTTTGTACTTCTTTTACAGCGGGGGTTCAAAAGTAAGTTCCATGAGTCCTGCTGCCCCTTTGCTCTAGCGATGCGAGTCGCAGCCGGTCAGAACTGAATGCCCTTGCTGGGGGGTTGGTTTTATTCTCAAAAAGGAACCTGGGATTCATCCGATGCTTCTCCCCAAGCCTGGCTGCTCCCAGGGGTCCTCCCCAGGGATTGCTCAGTCCACAGTCTACATTTTCTCTTTTTGCAGACACTCCCTTATCTCCAGATGGGATAATGAGCCACCTGCAACTGGGAAGTTAGTACAACATACTTATTTCCCAACAGGGCTGTCACCTGCTAAAAATATAGTGTTTACAGGCAAGCACTGACAACCTATTACATTGCCTCTCCCTCTCGGGAATGTCATTAAATCCGGGGGCAGATTCTGTACTCTTTTACACCACTGAAAGTGAGTGAGTTCCACTGAAGCGAGTGGCATAATTCCACATTTACGCCCACGTGCATGAAAGGAGACCCTTACTCACGGCACACCCACTGACAGCTTTCTAAACAAGGATCAGCCTTACAAATTGGAAAAAAGCGCAGGGATGAGTTGGTACAAATGCCCAGATAGACAGATCTTCAGTTAGCTTGGCTGAAACCCAGAACCGAAGGGACACCTGGAACTCCAAATCAAAGAAAAGTTTGCTGTCGATGTTACAACAGGATATCAAGACCTACCATTATCTGCTGACCAGAGAATTGACCATTAGCAAGCTCACAATTTGATCACAGCACCTAACCTGGAAGGGAATGAGGGAAGATAATGCTTCTGTCCCATAAAACATACCAGGTACCAAATCTTCCTTGCCTTACGCACATGAGGAATCCCATTAGTTTCAGTAGGAGAACTCTTGCAAGTAAGGGACCAGGGTTTGGCCCTCGCTGGACAGTGTTAATAAGACAAAGATGGAGACAATATTCTGAATCTCCTAGTTCATCGTACAATCCACAAACCTTTTCGACCATCTTGAGGGCAGATTCAACCCTGCTTCAGCCCTTCAGTTACACCAGGGATGAATCTGGCCCCAGGCCACATTTATCTTTTGTGATGGAATCAGTCACACAAGGACTCAGGATCAGCAAGTTCTCTCCTTACAACTTACAGTTGAGATTCACTGCAGAGCGGATACGAACCAATACAGATGATTCCCTTTCAGAGCACAGGCAATTTATCATTCAGGTCCCGGCAGATCCTGCCTTGAGCCCTTTTTTGCGTTATAATGGGACTGCACAAGCATAACGAGGTGCAAAATTTGACTCTTTGTGATCTGTTTTTACAACAGACAAAGAACAAAGGCGGCCTTGCGATCTAGCCGATTACTGATGTGTAAGGGTAAGTCAACCCCACTTAGAATCATAGAATCAGAGAATATCAGGGTTGGAAGGGACCTCAGGAGGTCATCTAGTCCAACCTCCTGCTCAAAGCAGGACCAACCCCCAACTAAATCATCCCAGCCAGGGCTTTGTCAAGCCGGGCCTTAAAAACCTCTAAGGATAGAGATTCCACCACCTCCCTAGGTAACCCATTCCAGTGCTTCACCACCCTCCTAGTGAAAAAGCTTCTTTTTTCTGCCTACTGTAATGTGACAAGCGTAAACTCAAAAGGTCGACACGTTGCATGTCAAAAATTTGGGACTATAACGTATAGATAAGAGAAAACTGAAATCAAATAATGGAACAGCTATAAAATAATGACAATTTAAGAGTAATTGTGCTTTTTGGTGTTTCAAAAAACCCCCCCACAAAAAAACCCCAATCATCCTTCGAGTTTCATTATTTCAATGTAAACCCCTCAAAAAGCTCAGTAGAGTGACAAATTGCTCAAATTCAAACAGGAACTTTGGAAGCATACGTCTGTTGTAAGTTATTTTTTTCATTGTTTGATTTGTGTCTTCAAATCAACTCCAACCTGTAATTCCAGCTGCTATACAAAGTCAAGAACACATTGGTATTTCATTCCGTATAGACAAAAAACGATACCATAAAAAAGGAGAAATGGCTGGGAACAGGCAAACAATACCCAAGCCAGAATGGTACAGACACCAGATCAGAACGAGGTGAACAAAATCTCTTTGTATTGAGCAGTTGCAGAATTTGTAGAGAGTTAAAGGGAGGAAGAGGCAGAACAGACCTTGTGAAATTGCCTCTCAGTGATGAGTTTTGCAATCCTGTCATGTGCTTTAGGTGAGACAGAGGGCTTGTCTACATGGTGGTTTAGTGCACACCAGCAAAGGGGTACATTTTAATGCGTGTCGCGCACTCATTGGCCTAGGTGGATCCTGTTAATGCTAAGGGTACGTCTTCACTTACCGGAGGGTCCGGCGGCAGGCAATCGATGGTCTGGGATCGATTTATCGCGTCTGGTTAAGACGCGATAAATCGATCCCGGATCAATCCTGGAAGTGCTCGCCGTCAACGCCGGTACTCCAGCTCGGTGAGAGGAGTACGCGGCATCGACGGGGGAGCCTGCCTGCCGCGTCTGGACCCGCGGTAAGTTCGGACTAAGGTACTTCGAATTCAGCTACGTTATTAACATAGCTGAATTTGCGTACCTTAGTCCGAAGTGGGGACTTAGTGGGGACCAGGCCTTACAAAGGTTCCCCAGTGCTCATTAACGTAGCCCTGTTTCAAACATACAACACGCTGGTGCACATTCGAATTTACACTCCTGCTGGAACATACTAAGGCAACGTGTAGACAAACCCCACTAACAGCATTTTCACTGTTATATTCAAATTCACTCACATCTGGCTTTCATTTAATAGTGTTGCTATTTTCCCCCCCATAAGGATAACTACTGGAACTTAAGCTGGATAAAATATTTGCTCCTTCTCCAGAAATGCAACATTATCCCCAATCCACCTCCAAATATTTTGCTTGTTTACAATTCCTTTATATTTGGCAAAGCAGTGGGGATAAATAGTGCCTCATTAATGGACTGCTCTAAAGGTTTTATAACTTTATTAATCTAATTCTACTCCCAGTGAAGTCAATGGGCTGGATGCAGAAAGCACTCTCATGTGAGTATTCCTCGTTCACGCAAATAGTCCCAGTGGTTAGAATTATGTAGCTGTAGTACTAATTTCACTGGGACTACTTAAGTGAGCAGAATCGATTGGTTGGACTCACTGAGAGCTTTGCCACTGACTGCAGGATCAGGTTTTATATTTCATGTTTGGCCAGGCTATATTAGGAATCAACAAATGAGAGTTCCGATCCATCTGGCAATTCCATATGAGAGAGCATCAACAGGTACCGTACTCAGCATATTGTGCGAGACCGTGGTCATTATGGCATTGCTGACTAGTAATCGCGGACTCTGTGCATTAATGGGAGGGGAAATGCATTTGTAAAACAACACAAAAGAAAGCCACGTACAATTTTCATGGAGAGGACGAGCTCTTCCCTTCTGTGACAGATTCTGAAGGGCAAAATGTAATTTGCAATATGGCACAATAAACACGAAGGGAGAGATCTAAAGACCTTTAACTTTCCAGAATCGAAAATTTGAAGGGATGTTGCTGCGTGGGATGCTACAGTATATGTGACCACTGAACGTGATCTGCAAATTCCATGATACGCCACACTTCATTTGGGAAATTAGTTAAAAGGGAAGAAAACAGAAGAAGGTAAAAATATATGAACAAATGTATCTAACAATTATTTTCCTCCCTTGCCCCTAACTAGCCCCATCTTCCCTTGTTCCCCATCCACTATATTAAGATCAGACCATTTGATTGGAAGATCAGGATTGCAAAATCATTTCCTTTCAATTTCACCGCTTCATTCCAGATACAAAGAAAGCACCTTTGAAAAAACAAGAATAATTTGAGCATTCTGGTGTCTGTTTGACATGTCTAAAATTATACTTAAATAAAAAAAGTAATAACCCACTGAATAATGAACACAACAATATTGACTCTAGTGTATAGGAAGATAGGATCCAGACAGGATTTTACAACTAAGAAAGGATAGCACAATAAAGATTATGACATTTTATGAATATTCAGTGTTATAGCTTTGAGCTTTATTGCAAAGCAAAAAATATATATTTGTATATATATATATATTTTTATCTACATATCACCTCTGACATTTTACACCACACTAAAGCACAGGAACTCAAAGAAATCATAGTGAGGTAGATACAAAACATAGGGATGTAGAAGACTCCAGTTTCTAAATTTGACTTAACACAATTGTCATTAATATATGTGTATTCAATACAGCAGTGAGCTTGGATTCAATGAGTCCCGATAAAATCAATGCTAGGATTAGAGCCTGTCTAGAGACACCATCATATGGAAAAGAAAAGAAGTGAATTCAAAGGCATTTCCAGCCAACAAGCCATATTCAGAGGAACATTTTGCTGTCAGTTCCCCATGATTTCCCAACAGCGATACAGTTAAAGAAATAGCCTGTGTTCTAGGGTTAGTAGTAGTGGAATGTCAATAATGGGGGAGGGGGGAAATCAGTAAAGCAGGATTGTTCGGGTGATGTTGAACACAAGGATGCCTGAGAAAAATGAACCATTTCCCTTCTTGCATAATAATCCCACGGAAAGCAGCGCAACCTGGGAGATCTAGTGCTCTTGACCACTATGTGATTACAAACACAAGCATAGCCTTGGAATCCAGCAACCAGAGCAGTTGACACTGGCCAACAAATTTTGACTTCAGTGGGAGTTGAAAGTACTCAGCACCTTGCAGGAAGTGATCCCATGGTAGCACCTTTCAAGCAATAGCCACCTTTACAAATAGTTTCTTAGGTGATAAGAGACCTGCATCTGACTCGGGGGTAATTAGTTTTTCAGTCACAAGGGGTGATGCTAAATGCAGGTTACGTTTAACAAGGAGAAATTAATTAAACTCTATGGACAGCTCTATGGCGGAGCTGCTTCCAACCTAACTCACGGGTGTCCCATTTCCCTGGTGTCCCCTCAATAACAGTCCCTCAAAGAAACATGGGCCCTCTCACTCCAGTTCCACTGATCATGGTACAATTAGAACTGTGTCTTCCAGGATCAGGTCCATAGTTTGCTTGGCCACTGTTGATAGGATCTCAGATTGAATGCCCACCAAGAGACGTACTAAGGCCCTGGACTACTGGGGATTCTTCCATAGATCCTGAATTCTCATCACAGTTGGTACTGAGGCATTTTGAACTGCTGAGGGCTTTTAAAATTAATTATAACTATTATTATTTATACAGTATGATAGGTGTGAATGATGCTTTATAGAGAAATGAAGGATATGGAGGGTCCCTTCCTAAGAGGTGATACTCAAAGTAGTATGACCTCCCTTATGTGTGGAACTGGAACTCTTTCTTAACTAATGTAATTGAGCTCTGGCATAACTTCTTACAGTGCATAGGCCCAGTTAAAGAAATTCAGGGTATATAAATTGCCCAGAACAGGCTCTATTGCAGTACCTCAGACTTACGAACACCTCAGGAATGCAGGTTGTTCGTAACTCTGAAATGTTCGTAACTCTGAACAAAACATTATGGTGCTTTCAAAAGTTTACAACCCCAACCTTGACTTAATACAGCTTTCAAACTTTACGATGCTGAAGAAAAAATGCATCTTAATGACAGAAACACTTTCCTTATCGTGTCAAATCTTTTTTTACTTTCCATTTATTGTTTTAGTAGTTTACGTTTTACACAGTACTGTACTGTATTTGCTTCCCCCCCCCCCCCCCCCGCTGCTGCCTGATTGCATACTTCCGGTTCCACATGAGGTGTGTGGTTGACTGGTCAGGTCAGAACTCTGGTGTTCGCAACTCTGAGGTTCTACTGTCTGCTATTCCTGTACCAAATAGGTACATCTCTCGCACTCCATACATGGAAGGTAGAAGCAAAAGGTGGTAACTTGGAAAGTGAGCGTCATTAATTGGCGTTAACCTTGAGCTTTGTCTGATATTGGACTAACTGTCTGAGAACATTTCTCCTCCCCTTGCCTCACTGTAACTGCCACAGAAAGGTTATTTTAGAATCTACTCAGAGCAAAGTATAGAAAACAACGAAAGGAGGGTGGTAGGAAGAGACTGAGTAATTAATTAATCAAGCCACAGCTGCTAACATTCAGACCCTCAGGGCCAGATTTTAAAAGTATTTAGGTGCCTAAAATGCAGAAAGGTGTCTAGAGGGATTTCAGAAGGACCTTGACATCTAACTCCTGTGGAAAGCAATGGGAGTTAAATACCTAGGCACTTCTGAAAATCCCACTAGGCACCTATCTATACCATTAGGTGCCTAAACACCTTCACAATCTGGCATTGCTGTCATCGGAGATAAAACTTGGGATCTTCAGTCCCAGAGCAGAAGCCCCTACTGCTTGAGCTAAAGCAGTAGCTCCCTAAGTTGATGAGGCACATAGCATGCTGTTCATGGTTACATGCACTAAGCCATTGTACCACTTATGGCCCTTGTTATCAAATCATTTTACATCCTTTCCCTCTACCCAAGCAACCCCTAAGGAAAATGGCCATTTCCGAGAGGGATGTCAGCTGGGTGATTACCCATTTACAGGGTTTCTCTTAGTCCACAAACAGGTTCTGTGGTAAGGAGGACAGGGAGTCTGTGGCTACTGGCCTGGGATTCTTGACTACAGCAAACCCCAGCTGTGTGTCTCCCCCTGCCAGGGACCCTTCTCCTCACAGCCTGCCCTCCTTCAGCTCAGGAAGTGAAGCAATACGTGGAGATGTCTCACTTTAGCAGCAGAGACTGAGAGCAGCTGACATTGAGCTGGGACGGGGTGGAGAAGCGGGGAGTTCTGCGCAAACAGTGGATGACAGCAGGCAGATGGGGAACATGAAGTTCACTTGTGCTGGAGGGGACCACTTCAGATGGGTGGGTGGAATAGGTAGCGAGGGCTAGAAAGTGAGGGAGGTCTCATTTTAAAGAGGGGAAGCAACTGGACTGGAGGCGCAGAGGGTCACATAGGCTCAGCGATAACAGACAGGGTTCCTGAGAGAAATATGAGTCTGTGCCTCAGGGCAGAAAAGCTGAGAGCGATTGTATGCTTGTCCGTAGGGTTAACCAGGGTGAACCAGTTCCATTGCTTTCAAGACACATTTTAACAGTACGGCTTTTAAAAAATGTGGTGAACCGCCATTTTGACAGCAGCCGTGTAAGTTGTTGGGAGAACACTGAATGGGTGGCATATTGGCGTTGCGTTGTGTGAGTGTGATGTATTTGTGTTGCACTGTGTGCGTTTGGAAAGCTTCAGTGTTTGAATATATGGTGCGAAAGGTTTCATGCCATGATTGTTCTGGGTCTTTATTTCTCTCAAGGAGACTTTGCTGGTGAAGCGCAGAGATAAGAGAGCTTTGCAGCTTTCACCATTTAAGAAACTAGGATCAACTAAGTTAAAAAAATCTTAAATTATGGGGTTAAGGGCCAAACTTGCCCTCCAGCTTTCTTCATTCCCCCCGAATCTAGCGATTCACAGTGTCCCCAATTTTTCGTAAAGCTTAAGTGCAAATTGCTAACTGGAGCACAGTCTCCTCTTGGCCTCCTTTTCAGATGGGCACCCCTCAGCAGTGCAGTTTAAAGGAGAGACAGTAGGTGATGTGCTTATAGGATTAGAGTCAATGGAAAAAAATAATAATGGCTTTGATTTGTGTGTAGGATTAACCATTCCTGTACCCCCAAAACCCAAATAGCAAATAAAAACTAAGGATCCTCCTGCAAGAGTCAGGAATGATCTGACCCCCAAATTTACATGTGTAAGTCAAATGCCAGCATTTAGCCCAGAAAGGATTAGTAGCATTATAAGTAAGTGCTTGATATGAGACTTATGGCATCTAGATAGCAAAGTGATAGATGTAGAAATAAGTATTAATACATCAATGATATAACTCTAGGGGAGGGGCGGGCAAACTTTTTGGCCTGAGGGCCGCCTCAGGTTTCGGAAATTGTATGGAGGGCCAGTTAGGGGAGGGGGTTGTGACCCAGCCCCCACCTCCTATCTGCCCCCCCCTCCCCCCCCCCGGACTACCGCCCCATCCAACCTCCCCTGTTCCCTGACGGCCCTTCTGGGACCCCTGCCCCATCCACACACCCCCACTCCCTGTCCCCTGACTGCCCCTGGACCCCCGCTGTCCCATCCAACCCCTCCTCTCATTCCTGATGGCCCCCCCAGGACCCCTGCCTCATCCAACCACCCCTTCTCCCTGTCCCCTGACTGCCCCCAGAGCCCCTGCCCCTGACTGCCCTCTGCCGCATCATTCAACCTTCCCTCCTTCCTAACTGCCCCCCCAGGACCCCTGCCCCCATTCAGCCCCCTATTCCTCCCCCAACCGTCCCAACCCCTATCCACACCCCAAACTCCCCTGCCCTCTATCCAACCCCCCTGCTCCCAGTCCCCTTACTGCGCTGCCTGGAGCACCGGTGGCTGGTGGCGCTACAGCTGGGCCACACCGCCGCCACGCAGCTCAGAGCACTGGGTCAGGCCGGGCTCTGCAGCTGCGCTGCCCCAGGAGCTCACAGCCCCACCGTCCAGAGCATTGCTGAGGCTGCGGGGGAGGGGGGAGAGCAGGGGAGGGGCCGGGGGCTAGCCTCCCGGGCCAGGAGCTCAGGGGCCGGGCAGGACGGTTCCGCGGGCCGGATGTGGCCTGCGGGCCGTAGTTTGCCCACCCCTGCTCTAGGGTACCTTACGCAGTCTGATACATTGCAAACTTCTATGCAGCTGTGCATCTGCCAGCACAATATACAACGCAATGTAGGAACTGGGGTCATATTTAGCACTTTCATTTACTAAACTGGAACAAAATGTTTTCCAGAGCACTCAGAGTTTGAGCCCGACCAGCTGACCGCTGAAGAGCAATTTTAAAGCTGTATAAAGACATAACATTTGAAGACTTGGGCCAAAATTTTCCAACTTGGTTGCCTAAAGTTAGTCAACGGAATATAAATGGTTTCATTTTCAGAGCTATTGAGTGCATGCAGTTCCCATTAGCAACAATCAAGATCATAAAACCATATTCCCATCTAAGCAGGACACCAGTGCTTCCATAGACAGTGATGTGTCTTGTATTGTCACCGACTTTTTGCAAAGATCCCATAGGCAAGACACTGCTCCCTTCCTCCCCTGTTACCACACCCACAAAAAAGCAGCATCGAAAAATCAAGGCCAGATTCCTGTTGAGTGGAAATCAATGAGACTTCTCATGGACACAGATACTTCTCATGGGGAGGGGACTCAGATCTAGATTTAATGAGACTACACGGATTCACACTTCTTGGTTTGCATTCACCTGCCTCCTTGACAATAGGTGATATTCAATTCAATTCTCTATCAGTCCTTTTGAAAAGCTTCATTAATACCCAGCACCCAGCTAAACCATCATGAAGTAGGGAAGGATTTTCAACTGCATTTCATGGGTGAAATCCTGGATGCATTGAAATCAATAAAAACAACAAGGAGTCTGGTGGCACCTTAAAGGCTAACAGATTTATTTGGGCATAAGCTTTCGTGGGTAAAAAACCCACTTCTTCTGCCCAAATAAATCTGTTAGTCTTTAAGGTGCCACCAGACTCCTTGTTGTTTTTGTGGATACAGACTAACATAGCTACTCCCTGATAACTGAAATCAATGGGAGTTTTGCCATTGATTTCAGTGCAACCCAGATTTCACCCTAGAGCAAGAAGATGGCCAGATCCACCTCCCACTGAAGTCAATTGGAGTGACGCGGCATTTACAGACCGAAGGCCTTATGTGAGTGCAAAGTGCTTAAAGGCTGGGTGGGTATTATTTCCATTTGACAGGCACAGAGAGGTGAAGTGACTTGCTCAAGGTCACACGGCAAGTCTGTGGCAGAGCAGAGAATGGCAACCAGATCTCCTGATTCCTACTTTCTTATACCAACCACTAGACAACGCTGCTTCCTCAAAAATGATCCCCTTACTTTCACTGGTGTCCTCCCATGTAAACCGAAAAAAAGCTTTAAAGGCCAAATTTCCCTAGATACATGCACTCACTTCTCCCACTCAAAAGGGACAGTGCAGTGTGCATGAGTATATATGGCTCAGATTTGACTTTTAGTATACAGCAGAGTAATAAGTTTACCCTATAGAACCAGGCTATTTAATGTGGCTTGATAAACCTAAAAAACAGGAAAATTATCCTTTATATGTGCATGTGTGATTATATACTCTCACTCTGTGTATACACATATGTATTATATATATTATATACTACATCCTATGTAATGTATACACACACTTGATCCTCAATTATCTGGTCTCTTCTTAACCAAAACTCTCTATCTGAATGTTAGATAATATCCACTACATTTTCCATTTAGACAACTTTATACAAGTCGTAAAGTGCGTTATAAAGTGTGTCAAATTTTTTATGTAGAAAACTATATACATATAACACACACACATATTAACACATTTGAAGTTAAGCCAAATTTCACCTTCGTCTTCACCCCCACCAATACCTACAATACAAAACCAGATTTTTTTTAAAATTCTGAAACCAAATGGAGAGAAAATGAATAAAAGAACCCCCCAAACAGCCAACAGAAACCTGGCACACGTAGAAAACATCAATTCACTTACAGAACATAAAGAGGATCATGTTTGAGTCTCCTTTTTAAAAAACAAAACAAAACAAAACCCTTTTGTTTGACTGTTTGTTTGTTAGCTCTTATAATTTGAGAAACGTCACTGTAGCACTCTCACCTTGAACCAGAGTTTGAAACTTTTTGTGTTTCTTTGTACAAAAGAAAAAACGGTTTGGGATATGGAAAATAGTTTGGAAATTTGAGGTTGGAGAGAGAATAGAGGGAGAGAAACTGGAAGATTGCATAGTTGTGAACAGTGGCTTCTCATCAAGGTGAAAAAGTGCATCATCTGATAAAATAGCATCTGATTTTTTTTTTTTTTTTAGTTCGGTTCCATATGTTTTTTTCCTCAGTCAACTGTACATGTCACACATGAAAAGGTATTTACAGCACACACACACATGCTAACATTAAACACCTGACATTAAAACAGCCATTCTTTAAATGTTCCATCATAGTTTTTTTCCATGCACATTTGTATTCTTTTTAAATACATTTTTTGCTACATCCTAAAACCATAAACTTGTCTAAACCCATCTCGTGTAATTTTGATCTTTAGCAACATAAAAAGGGGGTAAGCACCAGGAATGGTTTGGCTTGATCACCAAACCTGTAATTCAACGTCTTTTTCTTTTTTCCCTCTTTCTTTCATTCGGTCACTGCCTTGTGTGTTTGTTTGTTTGTTTGTTTGTTGTTTTTGATTTTGTTTCTTAATTTTCCAGAGATGGGAAAAAACAATTGACTTTTTTTTAAGCGTTCTTGAGGTAAGAGTTATATGCTAATCACCCATGGCAGACAACAAAGCTTTCAAAAGCATTTGAGAAATTAAAAGAGTAAGAATAGTAATCATCATAAATAAAAAATCTTCTGACAAAAATATTTCCAGGATCACTTTTTGCTAATTAGTTTAACCTCCATGTCCCCATCATTTCCTAAAATTAGCAATAGAATTAATCAGAAATGCAACTACATTGGTCTTTCACACTCCCACCTAGCCAAATTAAATGACAGTTACGTATTTTAAAAAAACCAACAGATACTTCAAAAGCTTTTCATGCTTGCTGTCTGCCTCAAGTGCATTTTAATATATGTCTGATCATTTACATTTATATAGGAAAGTCTTTTTTGTTACACTTTATACAGCATCTCTGCATTTTTGTCTTTTTCTTTTCACTTTTTTTAAAATTTTTGTTTTTTGGATAAACAGTTGGTTATAACAATCTACAGTAAGGCTGCACAGGAAGAATTCTGTGTATTATTTTTTTTCTAAGAACCAAAGTATATAAAATGAGGTTTGATTCTAGCACCTTTTACAGTATTATTGGTGTTGTTCCCTTTAATAGAAAATAGCATCACTCAACATCCTTTCATCTGAAACGGTACCATGGTTTCGGCAAGACTTTAAGGTATCGACAGAGAGGGAAAAACAAGGTGACACGCTACCCAATCCTGCAGTCCTCACTCTCCCAAAACTCCCGCTGACATCAGACAGAAATACCCATGTGAGTAAAAGTGAGTTACATTTACTCTCACATGAGGGCTGCAGGACTGGACTTGCCCAAAGCAGAACAGAAAAGAAAACATTTAAATAGAAAAGTAGATCAAGTTGCTGTCTCAGAATTGTCATTCAACTGGTCATCAGCTGAAACTGTCTGTGGTTCGGTCAATGTGCAAAACCTCATGGAATGACATATTTGGCATTCTAGTGACTGAGTGGGTGCCCAAAGAGGAGAAGCTCAAGGTGAGATAGCATCCCCTATATTCATCACAGCCGAAGTTCCTGCACCAGTCACATGAGCATGATAATTACACACTCCCTGTGCCCGACCAAGCTCGTTTTGATGTCAACAGAAAAATAATCTTTGACAACATCGGGAGCAGGGTTGGGTCCTTTAAACTCATCTTTCCTGATGGCCTTTGGAGAATTGGAGGCCTCCTTTGATCAGGGGGTCCCTCTGTAAAGGCTGATGACAATTTGAAGAAATTGTTTTTGGGTGAAACAGCAACTTTCACAGAGCATGTTTGGGGCTGAGGGGGGGATAGAAAACCAACGCACAGTTCACTCAAAGGAAAGCAAACCCTTCCGTGGATTTTAACACTCTACAGAATGTTGAGCCTTGTCAGACAGCTGTTAGTCTCGCTGGAGTAGTATATATTTCTGCAGAGGAATGGCCGATTCCCCGTACAGCTTCATCAGAACCTCAATTATATATATAATTATAACTATATGATATATCTATCTATCTATATTTATATATGTATACATTAAAGTCTGTTACTGCACTGGCACGTAACACAGAGGAAAAGTACTGGCATTGTAGTTTCCTGCGAGTGGTTGCCTTGACTGGAGTTCTGTGAACGGTAAGCACCACAAGAAAAGGCACCACAAGGTTTTGAGAAGTTAATGGTCTGTCTTCACTGCCCTAACCTCGCCATGGTGAACAAACACCTTTCAGAGTTAATGAGGACACTTTGGGCCAGGCCGAATCCTGATCTCAATACACTTGGTGCAAGTCTCAGAGTCACGCCAATGACTTTGGTGGAATTAATTCAGATTTAGTGGTACCTTGGTGCAACTGAGAACAGATTTTGGCCTTTAAGGAGAACATTAAAAGAATCTGAGAATGCTTATCTAGTACTTTGGATTTCTACATCCTTCCTAGACAAAGGCCCACATTTATTTTTTTTTAAATAAAAGCAATGGTGTAAGGAGAAGTATATCTTGGTCTTAGGGGCTTGATTTTGCTGATTGCCTGCTAATAGGTGTTGAGCACTCTCAATCACACCAGAGTAAACAGAAGTTGAAGGTCCTCAGCAAACCTGACAGGCCCCCTCATCACTGTGCCGAATCATAGCAGAAACGTCCAACCCTCCAGTGCACAAGAGTGCTGCAAAGAAAGTGTCTTGCTCAGACTGTGACCTTGGCTGCTTCAGCCGAGTCACGTAGGATTTACTCTCAGATGAGGAATCTGCATCTTATTTTTCCTGGGCCAAATCTTGTGGTCCTTATGCACTCCTTAGTCAGTCAAAACCTCTATAGTAGCAAACTTTCTATCTGTATTTCTTTTGCTAATAAAGTCACACACACACACACACACACACACACACACACACACACACACACACACACACACACACACACACACCTCTGACCCAAAATACCTTTAAATAAGAGGAAAAGCCAATGGAATGAGCCAGAGAACATACTCAGAATCCTCCTGTGAAACAAGTAGTTGAAGAGGTCACTCCAAACATGACCTATATAACTAAGTGATCTCCTATGAGGAAGGTAATTGCTTGGTGATTTAAAAATAAAACAAAAGATTCACAGGCACTGTTTGCCAGGTAATAGCACCAGTTTTGCATTTGTGTTGGTGTAACTTAGCCCACCCTTTCTGACCTACTAAAACCTTAGCAGGCTGGTTCAGATGAAAGACTAGTGGGCCTAGTTCTGCCCTCAGCTAAATTACACCGGCTCAAGAGTAAATCCACTGAAGTCAGTGAATTTGTGCTGTTGTAAGCGAGTGTAGAATCAGGCCCACACAGCATGTTCTCTTTGTCTGCTCAAACAAAAGGGGAGTTGTCAGGAATAATCATCAGTCACAAGATCTGGGTGTGAAACTTGGTTGCAAAAGTTCAAAAACGGGGTTGAAATGCCAGCGCAGCGTGCCAAAGATGGGGCTTGAAATATCCTTTTCTTATTCTCTCCTGGGATCTGCCACTTTGATTATTTTGTACTTGTCAGAACATGGGTAGCAAGTTCTGCATTGGAGGCCTCTGCTGATTAGTACCTGCCCCTGTTTGGGATTCCTGAAGGAGGCGTGTTTTCTCTTGATGGGCATCTTCGCCAGTAAATTGTAATGCGTAAGGATTTGAAGGGCAACATTAACTTCGGAAATTGGGTCCTCATTTTGGGCATGAATTGGGATCCGAATGGACTATGGTCCATAATCATCAATCACCAAGTGCCAAGAATGCTAAGGCAAGATTCAAGACGCTAACATGACTGGATGTCGTACTATTAGCAAAAATATACCAATTTTATGGAAAATTTAGACGGATTGTCAGGGAAAGCTTCTTGACAGAGCGGGCTAGCTGTGATGGAACCCCATTCTCTGGATCATTTAAAGCCAGCCGGGACTAAGCTTTGGAGAATAGCGTGTGGGGAACAATCCTGAACTGGTCCTGGAGATGCACTTGATGACCTGATAGGTCTTCTCCATCCCTAATGTCTCTGATTCCATGCTAAAAAGATGTTCTGCTAACTCAGTGGAGTTCTCCACCCGCCCTGCCCTCATTTCGCACTATCCCAACGCTTTACAAATGGAAGCAAGTGCACCGCAGATGGTGGGGAAATGCACCACATTCAAGTCTGGTGTGACCTCGTACGTGGGCATCCATGTTCCTACTCTAATTCCAAGATCACCTGAATTCAGACAAACCCAGCCCTATCCCAGACTAGCAAGGGTACGGCAATGGGATGAAGCGTGCTACTCTGACCTGTTAGCTCTGTCCTAGAACAACACTGGGCAATTCTACTGTCCCCTTCATTTGAAAGTCTCAAAGCACGCTACTAACATGGATTAAATAATCCTCCTCCTTGTAAGGGTCACATCATTCTTGTGTACCCATTTTACAGCTCAGGCAAATAGAGGGTAAGTGACTTGTCCAAGATCACACAATGATTAAAACTGCACTGTAAGCTCTATGGGGGCATAGACCATATTTTCCTTGTGTTTGTACAGTGCCTAGCACAATGATATCCTAGATCTTACTGAGGCCCTGGAGTGTTCCCACCATACAAATAATAAGTAATTATAATAATAACTATTTGGCAAAAGCAGGAAAAAGGACCCAGGAGTTATGATTCCCAGTCAACTGCTCTGACACTGTCTACCTGCCATTCAATAGCGCTTATGGTATTTGTGCTCTTTGAACTAGATCCATCTGAGGGCTAAAGTGCAGGAATCCTTTCCTGGTTTTCAATTTTCCAAATAAAAATGACATTTTAAAAAGATAAATATTAATTGTGCTATTCTCTAGAGCTGTGCCAGTTTTGTAGTGATATAAAAATTCAGGACTCATCAGTACTCTTCTTGGGGTTCACATTCATTTTAAAAGATCCGGTGAGTTTATACAGCCGAGGATCTTAATTAATGTTCTGAAAGTTGTTTAACTAATCAATCAATCAATCATTATGACATCCTCGAGAGGTAGGCAAGTCTCACTAACTCTGTTTTTCACATGGGGAAATGGGCAGAGATCTCAGTGACTTGCCCCAAGCCTGTGGTAGAGATGGGAATAATCTAGATCTTCTGGCACCATGTTTTCTGCTTTATGCACGAAACTGCTTTCAAATGCATAAACAGGGATACCATTGATATTAGTAAAATTAAAAAAGCCATCACTTAGGAAGGAACAATCAGTTTCACGCATACAGAATGGGAAGAGACTGTCTAGGAAGGAGTACGGCAGAAAGGGATCTAGGGGTTATAGTAGACCACAAGCTAAATATGAGTCAACGGTGTGATGCTGTTGCAAAACAAGCAAATATGATTCTGGGATGCATTAACAGGTGTGTTGTGAGCAAGACACGAGAAGTCATTCGTCCGGTTTACTCTGCTCTGGTTAGACCTCAACTGGAGTATTGTGTCCAGTTCTGGGCACAGCATTTCAAGAAAGATGTGGAGAAATTGGAGAGGGTCCAGAGAAGAGCAACAAGAATGATTAAAGGTCTTGAGAACATGACCTATGAAGGAAGACTGAAAGAATTGGGTTTGTTTAGTTTGGAAAAGAGAGGACTGAGAGGGGACATGATAGCAGTTTTCAGGTATCTAAAAGGGTGTCATAAGGAGGAGGGAGAAAACTTGTTCACCTTAGCCTCTAAGGGTAGAACAAGAAGCAATGGGCTTAAACTGCAGCAAGGGAGGTTTAGGTTGGACATTAGGAAAAAGTTCCTAACTGTCAGGGTGGTTAAACACTGGAATAAATTGCCTAGGGAGGTTGTGGAATCTCCATCTCTGGAGATATTTAAGAGTAGGTTAGATAAATGTCTGTCCGGGATGGTCTAGACAGTATTTGGTCCTGCCATGCGGGCAGGGGACTGGACTCGATGACCTCTCGAGGTTCCTTCTAGTCCTAGAATCTATGAATCTATGAAAACCAACTATGTCGGTATTTCCTCTTTGCTCAGCCTAGATTGAGAGATCATTACTCTTTGTGGCACATGACATGGTGTTGAAGCATTCGTGAAGGATCACTAGATGAAGATTTATTTCTACAATTCTTAAAGTGTGTGTGGGGGGGGTCTCCGCAGTCTCACCTGATTCTGATCTCACACTGCTTCTACAGCAGTGTGATTCCATCAGCTTCAATGGAATGATCCGGCTTTACACCCACTGCCTCCAATGGCAACTACTAGAACTAGATAGGAACTCTTCCTTTCACGCAAATTTTGGACATTGTGAAATTACTTTTTGGTCTCAGTCCTAAGAAAAATCAAAAATATCAAAACATTTTTGAGCCAAAATCTGGCGAAAAACTTTGAATCAGAAACATTGAAGCAGAAAATGTCAATGCGGTGGATGGAAATGAAATAAGTCAGCATTTCAGAACAAAAAGGCTGCTTTGCAAGGATACTCAAAAATGAAAAACAAAAAGTCACTTTGTTTAGAAATGTCGCGGAAAAAAAGACGTGCTTCATTTTGAATCTCCTAATTGGCAAACTGAAAAAAAGTCAAATGGTGGCTCCCATTCTGTTGTTGCTACAGTTTCTGTTATGCCGGACTTTCAGATTCACACCTCTACACGAGATAGTTCACAATCTCTGACAGGCTGTTTATCAGGAATGAAAAAAGCTGACACCTAAGGCACTCCGGTAATGTAAAAGGGCTTTAAAATGGGTTTAAACTAATTGACACCTCCTTTAAGGCTCCAGAGCAGCGGTAAAGGGGCTTTAGGGTAAATGAGAAGCAGGCCCCTAATATTTATCCATGATAAATTGCCCAACTCCTGGTCAGTTTTCAGTGTTTCTTAAAATCAGATTATTTAAAAAATGGATGAAGTAATGCAATAGCAATTTTTGGGGGGGGGGCGGGAAGGGGCAGAAATTTGGGAATGTTTGGGGTATGATCTCCATTACAGCAGTGTACATTCAAAGTAGATCCTTTGAAATCAAATGGAGGTCCTCCAAATTCACACCAGTGTAACAAAAAGCAGAATCTGACCCGGGAAAGATGGTAATTCCTCCCTGGGAGTGAAAATCAAATCCATTCCTAATGTGACTGAATGATGTGTATCATCAGCTGCGCCTTCCATCATCTTGCTTCGTTCTGGGGCTGCACTTGTTTGTAAAGAACAGCATTTGCTTCCAACACGGAGGGGAGGGAAAGGAAGAAGTGGCAGCGGTTCAAACAGTTCCCGTGTTGCTTTTGGGGACGAGGGGCTCTGGCCGTGGTGACAGGTTTTGATACTGAACAAACACACCTAGCACTGAAAAGTTGAGCTACCGTCCTTCTGGTTGGTCCGTGACAAAACGCCATTCGTGGGGAAATCTGAGAATTTGTTTTGAACGTATGTGGGAGGTTTAACCCTCATTTCATTATTTGCATTATGGGGGATTGAAAATAGATTTGGGGCATTCATCTCAACAACAGAGGGCCAAATTTGCCATGTGTGTAAACAGTTTAACGCCACTTCAGGCAATAGAGTTGTATCCACTTTATGACAGCAGCATAGTTGCCTCAGTGTTACTAACAAGAAAGCATTCTTCTTTGTACGGATGCATCAAGGTCAATTTGGAAGAGATGCACGAAGCAGCCACTACTCTCACTGTCGTCAGAGGTAACAGGTTTTGTTTAGAGAAATGTCATTCAGTGACATAGTTGGGTTTTTCCCTCCTATTTGGTAGGGTTAGAGGCAGAACTGCTTTACTCCACTCAGGACATGTTGTTTCTCAGGATTTTCTTAAACTGAAAGAGAATTCTGTCATTGCTCAGATCTTCCTTATAATTTGGCACTTTTAGTGCCCGAAAACAGGCCTGACTATGTCCAAACTAGGTCCAGGTTAGCTTGAGAGGTCTGCAAACCATAGCAATCCATCTGATGAACCAGGCCTGAGCTTGAGATTTATAAAGACACCCACCAGCCCGGTGAGTTGTACCCAGTTTGGCACCCAGGGACAGAATTTTGCACAATCCTAAGGGAAGTTCTACAGCCAAATGCAGAGGTAGTGTAAATGGCTGCACACAAGTCAACGGAGTTGAACCTGTTTACACCAGCCTCAGATTTGGCCTTGAATTTGGCTTCCATGCCTGTTTAAGAAAAGGAAAGGATACAACGTGCAATATTTCCAAAGAGGAATTTGGACCCCGGATGCTCTTTCATCCCCATTTGCCCAGGAGAGTAAAAAATAATAATCCAAGAAATGTTTATTTCAAGCCCCCCAGACTGCTGGTGCCTCAACCCTGAAATATTCATCTTCATCATCTCCAAAAGCCCTTTAGAATTCAAAATGTATACATACATATTAAAACTATATATATATATATATACACACACACATGCTCCTATCCAACATATGTGCGTGTATAGATTTCTATATGCACCTATCCACAGGCACACACACACACACACACACACACACACACACACACACACACACAAACCAAATAGATCCTTTAATTCTGAAAATTCATTCTGTCAACCTCTGTTCATAAATAAAAGGTTGGCGCTTACAGTAGATTCTCTCTTTTTTTTTCTTTGCCCTTGAAATAGCCAAAGTTACTTAAACTAAATTAAATTTAAAACAGCCAATAATGAACAGGGCCAGCTAAGTTTATTGTTAAACAATGCACTTCCACGGAAAATTAACTCATTATTTAGCCAGAAGGTAAACTTTGTTAATTTCTTCAATTAGATAATGCTCTAGACCAGGGGTCGGCAACGTTCGGCACGTGGCTCGCCAGGATAAGCACCCTGGTGGGCTGGACCAGTTTTATTTACCTGCTGATGCGGCAGGTTCGGCCGATCGTGGCCCCCACTGGCCGCGGTTCGCCGTCCCGGGCCAATGGGGGCGGCGAGAAGCCGCAGCCAGCACATCGCTCACCCGCGCCGCTTCCCGCTGTGTGCTGAACGTTGCCGACCCCTGCTCTAGACACCCTATGTGCTACAGACAACTTGCTTCTTTTGCTAGGGGGCCCACAATGAGCTTTATAAGCAACTGATATTTAAATTTATTTTCTTGACTAGATACATGTGACCCTTCACCCACTTCAGTGCCATGCCATGCCCCCTCGAGCCCATCAGAGGCCACCCCTTTTAAAGGCACGGATGTTCAAAGAAAGGGAGCGGCACGACAGATCGCATGGATCAGGCCAGAGAGGAAATGCCTGTTCTCCCGCCAGTGTCTGTTTGGATGTGCGTTGTGGCCCAGAAGAGGTTACATTACAGCCTTCTGCAGTGTGGGCACAGCAGTGCCGAAAATAAATGGCCGGGGACATGAGTGGTGAGAGGCCCATCTACAATAACGAGGCTTCTGAGTTTGCTAATGGCTGTCTGTCCCCGATGGGGAGTCGGGGGGGCAGTCAGGCTGGGAGGCAAGTACCGTGGAAGAGTCTGGGTTCCCATGGGGCCTGGAAGCTTTGAGCTGCCTCTCCACTGTAGGGGAGGCTGACCCCAAATGCACCGAGCAGACCGAGAAGGGCATTCCTAGCTGCATGCTCTCTTTATCCAATCCAAGTTCCCAGTATGACAAAGCAGACTTTGCAGTCCTAACTCAGGGGCGAGACAATGGGAGTTTTGCCTGAGTAAGGAGTGCAGGATCACGAACAATTTATAATAAACCAAAGACTAACTCTCCTGGCTCCTCCAGGCATACACAATGGTGGCCTTATAGAATGATGCTTAGAGCTGGTCAGAAAATTAGAAATAGAGAAATCTGGGTGAGAAACAAACAAATTGTTTCGTAAAAAGTGTCCTGCCCCCCACCCCCTCTATTTTCTGATCAGTACTACTAATAATAGTCAGAATAATTAACTGTGTTCCTTCCAGGGTTTGAAAGCAATTTACCCCTGATGTAGCCTCACTGACTTCAGTGGAGCTGTAACAGGGGTGAATCTGATTTGATGGACAAACCCGGTAGTCCGAAAGCTCAGTCAAAACTCCTATTAACTTCAGTGGGAGTTTTGCCTGAGAAAGACCCTGCTCTAGTCTCGGTGGGCGTTACATCGTTTTACTCCTTGAAAGTAAGTACCTTGAGAAGAAATGGACGTGAGCCATTTGGAGCATGCAGTGTGTTTGTTGCGTCTACTTTATTCTTTCCACTCTTTGCGTAAGGAAATATAGTTCTAAAAAAGCTATTGTCTAACAAAGTAAACTGTGATTATTATTGTGCTGTGCTAGGCAGTCAAGAAACGTAAAGGCAAGAAAACAAAAAAACACAAAACTAAACAACCCCCTTTTCCCCCCACATATTTTCAGTAACAACGTACCAGCCTCCCAAATAAAATCAAGGCTATTCCAAAGCAGCGTGAGCAAGTATTTCACTGTATTCAGATGGAAGCTGATGGCTGAACGATCTAGTGCATGTGAACCAAGGCTGATGAATACAACCTCCAAAAATTCAAGTATTCATTAGTAATCTGTTCAGTTTCTAAATGATTTCACTGACTTTTAGTTTCAAGTTTCCATAAAGAG